>NC_090924.1:680241285-681604757 GCF_040938575.1 Ambystoma mexicanum | reverse complement strand
GAATGATAGGAACAGTGGAGAGTATGTCTTTCAATTCGTCAGAGAGGCCCTGATAAAAGACTGCGGTCTTCTTTTCTTCGGGCCAATCTGTCTCAGCTGCCAGCTGATTAAAGCAAGCTAAATAAACCAAGAGGGAATTGTTCCCTTGTCTATGCTTTAGTAACTCTAGATCGGTAGCTTGAGTAGTGTAGCGTGTATCAAATACTTTACTCATCATCGTAAGAAGAGCATCACAATTGTAAAGCACATGACTGTTGGATTCTAATAATGGGTTTGCCCAAGCGGCCGCAGTGCCACCCAAATGTGACAAGACAAACGCAGCCTTAGTGGTAGAAGTGGGAAAGAAGCAGGATGGCACAAGAAGTGTAATTTACACTGATTAATGAAAGTCCTGTATTGTTTAGGATATCCCCCAGAAATAGTTCTGGGGGTGCCAGAGGGAATTGTGTGGTAAGCATGATGGGTGCCGACTCCTGAGTAGGGGCTGGAAAACCGGACCCCGAAGCCATAGCCCCAGCGCCGGTTGCCTGCAGGGCCGGAGTGGTCACCAAGGCCTGGATAGCGTCCATGTGCTGGCGTAGTGCCTCTTGAGCATTGGTCAGGTCGGTTCTCAGATCCGTGACCATTTGCACTATTTGTGTCAAGGTATCGCTAGCCTCTGTGGACATTATACGGCTGCTAGTTCTGTTACTCACTGCTCTGGTAATCGATCACTGCCTGCAGATACGCGACCTTGGAGACGGTAGTTTCCACAGATATTCACAAGACAGCCTCTGGTAACCCGACACCCCCTGAATTCTAAGATTCAGGATTCCTCAAGGAGGGGCTCTTTTCTGCGATGTGCCTCTCTGCTGTTTCAACTTGAACAGGCAGAATTGCCAATCACCTAAAAGAGCGGGGAGAACACACACCGCCAACCAATGCTGCAAAGGAATACAAAGATGGTTAGAGGAGCCAAGGTATGAAGGAATGCAAGAAAACAATAGTACTAAGGAGTACCTAGGCGGGGTTTGAGGAGTGGAATCTGCTATAGGAATAACCTATAAAAGAAAATAAACTATTACCCTCTACGTCAATGTAATAAACCAGAGCATCCCAGAAATAAATGGGTAAATAATTCAAACACAGACCTGAAGGGGGAACTGGCAGGAATGAATGAAGTCCAAATGGAGGGAAACAACGAAAGGATAAAATAAAAAAAGGAAGGTTAGTACAGGAGAGTAACCCGGGCGGCACGAGGGTCGCACTAGTGACGGGTTGGTGCATGTACCGGAAAGCGTCAATATGCACTTGGTGAGTTGTCCACTGTAGAATGTTGAAGTCCCAAAGGATCTAGCAACCAAGTTCAAAAGTAAAGGCTAACAGTGGAATCCAGCAGAGAGGGTTTTATCTAGTATGAACAGTTCAGGATAATAGCAAGTGAAATGGCCTCAGGAACAAGAAAGAGACCGTAGACAAGTACAGAGGACAACCAATTACCTTAGTGGGCCGTAGAACCAGGAAGTCACCGAGGAAAAAGGCAGGCAGTCCGTGAAGGAGTCCGGGTTAGTAAAGGAGCGGGCGTATCCAAAACCAAAGGAGTATCCAAATGCAGTCCAAATAGAATAGCAACCTTCGGGAACCAGAAGATCAAAATAGAGCACTGACTGGATGTCAGAAGGGAATACGGAACGTATCGCAAGGAGAGTAACGCTACAATTAGCAGCCGAGAGCTGTACGAGTAGCGGTGCTTTAAAGTACAGGGGGGCGTGGTTTAGGTGTGCGTTCCTTACGCGTGCAAGGTGTCAGCTGACACGAGACGCGCCGGTGTGTAAACAAGCTCCATGGCAACCTGTATCGATTCCAGAGGGGAGCCCGTGAGTGTGCTGTCCTTCGCGTGAACGCTGCGGATGAGCCGGTGCTGTCATTCCGCGTAGAAAATGTAACACTGGGTTGGTTAGAAGATTTAATCGTTTGCATCCTGAGAAGGGTGGCCCTGGGACAGGGCATTACGGAGGCGGTACTGCCAGGATCCAATGGTACATTGTCAGGATTCCATACATGGGTTTACATTTTAAAATATTCGTTTAGGTATTCATTTAAATGTACATCTATATTTAATACTTTAACTGAAGGTGCAGGAGGAGTGTTCAGTAGGATGTTGCAGTTAGTGTATGGTTGAGGACTGTGATGCTGGGAATTATGGTTGGGTTGGAACAATGTCATTCTTCCTTAATGTGGCTTTCAGGAAGCCTTTGTTTTCCTAGGACAAGATGGAGGCTCAGCTCAGCAGCAGTGATTGGAGGAGTCTGGTTGTGAGGTAGTTTGGAATTCTACTGAGAGTTCTAAACTGCCTTTCATTCAAGTTTCCCTAAAGGCAGGTCACAGTATCCATAGTTCTGTTTAAAAAGGTTAAATGAGTAGCTATTAAATCTTCCCAGAAATATTAGAATACTATCCAATACAAAGATGTGTCAAGAAGAAGATTTCTGTAGCTACAGAAGCAGTAGTTAATTGAAGAATCTGAAACAGATGACACAAGCTAAGTGCAACCTATTCAAACTATAGATGTCTATTTTTGATGTCTGAACTAAAAGAAAAAGAAATGATCTATGAACTCTTCGCCAAAAAGAATTGCTTTGCTACGCTCTAGACTGTATATTAGTTGATGTTTAAATGTTAAAGTTAAGGCAGTATCAGTTGCTGGCATTATTTTGTGCGCGTGGTAAAATTAACCTTGTGTTCGGTTTGCGTGTTAACTTTCACTAACTGTACGGGAAGTCACCAGTATCGGTGGCGCATCAAGTACTAGTCCCAGTTTTGTGGTATTAACTTATTAAATGCAAGTTTTCCTTCGTTCGCGTCTTACGAATTTCACAAGGACTTCCTTTCGTTCAGATTAGAGAAAAGAACCTGTCGACTTCGCGTGCGTCCGCAAGCGCGTCATAGAACTACTGCACCACAGAGCCGCGATTAAAACCAACAATCGTTCCGTGTCCAGTTTCTGTTACGTGGCGAGTGTTTTCTGAATAACTTAGTTGCGGTCAGCTTGTGTCGTCGATTTCACACAAAGAGCAAGTTGTTCGTAGAGCACCAGGGAGGAGAGCATCTCAATAATCTCAAGGAATTCCCTGTAAGTCTGACAAACTCCTGCGCGTTCCGACGCATTTGTGCCTAAAGAAATAACTGGAGCATAGGCAACAGGTATTAAGGAAGGAGGGTGGTAAATTATAGCAATATATAGGAATAAACATTTGGTTGATAGTAACCATTATGTCAGTGGGCCTCATTACACGGTAGGCGGAGAACCATGGCGCTATTAGCGCCATGGTTCATGCCGGTAAAATACCGGCACCGCCTTGGTGGAAAGGGGAATTACCGCCCCATTCCAAGGTTGGCGGGGCGGTAATTCCTCCTTCCACCATTGCCCTTCCCCATTCCCATTTTTGCCCCATAGGGCATAATGGCAATGGGGAAGGCGCTAATTACGGCACCGCAAATTGCATTACCGTAATTAGCTCCCTGGGTCCCTTTGCGGGTTGGTTTTTAACGCCTGCAAAAAGCAGGCGTTAAAATCCCCAACCCGCAAAGGGACCTCGTAGTAAGGCGATAAGGATTTACCGGTACCGGTAAAATACCGGTACCGGTAAACCCTTACCGCCTACCGTGTAATGAGGCCCATTGTCTTTTAGATCAACACAAATACTGGGGCATCCAGTCCAGTTCCAGAGAGCGTCAGTAGGAGCCAGTGAAGATATTTTTCAGTGCAGGCGGCCGACGCGAGGTAAGGAAGCCCTTCTGGGCATGCCTCCGATTTTGGAGCCAACTGGGCCCCCAGGCCCTCGGAGCGTCCCTCTCCCACCTCGCACCCTCTTCCTGTTTCCCGCTCCCCTCCCGCCTCCCAACCCACCCACCCCCGCTCTGATTGGGCCGTGAGCCCCAGCTGGAAGGGTCTAGCGACCCTCCTTCGCTGCGGCCCCTGCATTTCAGTGCAGGCGGCCGACGCGAGGTAAGGAAGCCCTTCTGGGCATGCCTCTGATTTTGGAGCCAACTGGGCCCCCAGGCCCTCGGAGCGTCCCTCTCCCACCCTGCACCCTCTTCCTGTTTCCCCCTCCCCTCCCGCCTCCCAACCCGCCCACCCCCGCTCTGATTGGGCCGTGAGCCCCAGCTGGAAGGGTCTAGCGACCCTCCTCGCGGCGGCCCCTGCATTTCAGTGCAGGCGGCCGACGCGAGGTAAGGAAGCCCTTCTGGGCATGCCTCCGATTTTGGAGCCAACTGGGCCCCCAGGCCCTCGGAGCGTCCCTCTCCCACCCCGCACCCTCTTCCTGTTTCCCGCTCCCCTCCCGCCTCCCAACCCGCCCACCCCCGCTCTCATTGGGCCGTGAGCCCTTCATCACAGGTCCTCCCAGGGGCAGCCCTCTGCCCGGCAGCCCCAGCGGCTAAGGGCCCCAAGGCCAAGGGCGGCTCCAGGAAGTGTCAGCAGGTGTCCGCAGGGGAAGCCAAGGAAGCTACCAGACACCGACAAAACTGTAAGTGCTGGCTTGGGTGGGGGGTAGAGCAATTACTCTACTCCAGAAAGCTCCTGCCACTCTCACATACCTTTCAATGGCCTGCAGTCTAATGTTAACCAGCACCATTGCCCTGGAGAACCACACTGATTAGCCTGCCCCTCATCTAGCCAGAAATGTGATTGTTAGCTTATGCCACACTTAGATGGCTTCTAATAGCCTCTCTGTGAAAGTAGAATATAGAAGTTCATTTAGAAAGTTGAATTTAGAAGTGTACCCAACAGCCTCCCTGTGGAAAGTACTATTTAGAAGTGCGCCCAATAGCCTCTCTGTGGATAGTTGAATCTAGAAGTACATTTGGAAAGTTACATTTAGAAGTGTGCCCAATAGCTGTGAAATGTTGCATTTAGAATTGTGCTCAAGAGCCTCTCTATGAAAAGTTGAATTTAGAAATGTCCCCAATAGCCTCTCTGTGGAAAGTTGAATTTAGAAGTGTGCCCAATAGCTGTGAAATGTTGCATTTAGAATTGCGCTCAATAGCCTCTCTATGAAAAGTTGAATTTAGAAATGTGCCCAATAGCCTCTCTGTGAAAAGTTGAATTTAGAAGTACATTTAGAAGTGTACCCAATAGCTTCTCTGTGGAAAGTTTAATTTAGAAGTGTACCCGACAGCCTTCCTGTGAAAAGTAGAATTTAGAAGAGTGCCCAACTGCCTCTCTGTGAAAAGTGGAATTCAGAAGTGTACCCAATAGCTCCTCTGTGGAAAGTTGAATTTAGAAGTGTGCCCAATAGCTGTGAAATGTTGCATTTAGAATTGTGCTCAATAGCTTCTCTGTGAAAAGCTGAATTTAGAAATGTACCCAATAGCCTCTCTGTGGAAAGTTGAATTTAGAAGTACATCTAGAAGTGTACCCAATAGCTTCTCTGTGGAAAGTCGAATTTAGAAGTGTACCCAACAGCCTCCCTGTGAAAAGTGGAATTCAGAAGTGTACCCAATAGCTCCTCTGCGAATAGTCGAATTTAGAAATGTGCCCAATAGCCTCTCTGTGAAAAGTTGAAACTAGAAGTACATTTAGAAAGTTGCATTTAGAAGTGTACCCAATAGCTGTGAAATGTTGCATTTAGAATTGTGCTCAATAGCCTCTCTATGAAAAGTTGAATTTAGAAATGTGCCCAATTGCCTCTTTCTTGCGAAAAGTTGAATTTAGAAGTACATTTAGAAAGTTGCATTTAGAAGTGTACCCAATAGCTGTGAAATGTTGCATTTAGAATTGTGCTCAATAGCCTCTCTATGAAAAGTTGAATTTAGAAATGTGCCCAATAGCCTCTCTGCGAAAAGTTGAATTTAGAAGTACATTTAGAAAGTCGCATTTAGAAGTGTACCCAACAGCTTCTCTGTAGAAAGTTGAATTTAGAAGTTACCCAATAGCTTCTCTGTGAAAAGTTGAATTTAGAAGTGTGCCCAATAGCCTCTCTGTGGAAAGTTGAATTTAGAAGTACATTTAGAAAGTTGAATTCAGAAGTGCACCCAATAGCTGTGAAATGTTGAATTTAGAAATGTGCCCAATAGCCTCTCTATGAAGTTGAATTTAGAAGTGTCCCCAATAGCCTCCCTGTGAATTAGAAGTCTCTGAAAGGGCATGAAACCCATCATATCTCACCAACACGCTGACTCTCTCCTTACATCACCACTCAACTAGAACACAGAGATACTATGACACCATTCGGTATAACTGTTCTCATATCAACATTCGCTGCTCACTCCACATCATTCTAAATAATCACTGCTGGTTACACACCCCCCAGCAAGGCGTTCTCCTCAGGCCTAACGCAGCCACATCCGATCTGGATTAATCCTGCCAGAACAAACACATACTCCTGACCTCTCAACCACCACACCTACCGCTAGAAAGCAGCTATTACACTGATACTGCACGAGCTCTACACATACCTGGTGCTCACACGCACCTTTTTGACTCTCTCTTCTCTCTCTCTACTGATATGAACTTCGGTTCCCAAGGGCGTTCAACCTACCAGCGCCTTCAGACCATACCAATGGTATATAAGGCGCTATATAAATGCAAAATAACAATAACAATATGTGTTTTTTATTTTCTCCATTCCCCTTTACCCTTAGGTTTGCCAGCTTGGTAGTTATATCTGCTAAGAGACTGTTGGATAGGCATACTTGGGGTGTCTGGTGGGCCAGCATCACTCCTGCAGGAAGTTTCAAACTGGACCTCACACCTCCTGAATGCTATCACACCAGGCAGAATCTTTTTTTAGGGTGGAGGGTTGGGGAACCGGGGTTGCTAAGGATGGCAAGTCTTTTTTCAGTTCTAAGGGTTGTGAGATCGGGTTATACCAGGGGTTTGAGTGGATTTATAGGTCTGTTCTTTTTTAGGTACCAGCGGAGCTATGGGGTCGATGGCACTGGTCAGGGTTTTGGTGTAGCAATCCGCTAGGTGCAAAGGGTCAGTGGTATCCAGGAGTTCTGGGTTCAGGGCGCTGAGGGGAGAGACTGTCCTTGGTGGGTTTTCATGAACAGCAGGCCAGGGAGGGTGGGGACGGGATGGTGGAAGTTTTGGCATATGGGCCCGTAGGGAGTGAGAAGGTGATGATGTGGTAGTCCTTCCGGGGACATGGAGAATTGTCTTTGATGGATATGTGGCAGTTGATGTCACCTAACCAGTCAAGTGAACCCCCTTTGATATGCGTGAGGTCAATAATATTGTGAAGCCAAGGGTAGTGAGGGCGTTAGCTAGTGAGGTAGCTGGTAGGTCAGAGAGGTTGTTGAGACCTAAATTCAGAACGCCCAGTGGCACCACTTGTGAGGAAGATTTGACATTGTCTCCTAGGATAGGAAGTAAGTCCTCCTCAAATGAGAGGATGGGGCCTGGTTGACGCTAAATTAAATTGACAATGATTGTGTTGGTCGGGGAGGTGGTAAACTTGAGAGAGAGGATATCACAATTGTTGCTGAGTCAAGAGTTAGATTGCCTAATGAGCAGTTGGTCCTTTGTAATAAGAGCAATTCCTCCACCTCTAGAATCATGCTTATCGCTTCTGAAGATTGTGTAGCCTGTTCAGATGGTAAGAGATAGGGTCGAGCTAGAAACCATGTGCAGCCAGCACATAGTGACCCAGAAAAGATCAGTCACCCCCCATCGCATCATACAGATTCCTCATAAATGCAGCAGGCACAAGGTTGAGACCCCATTGTTGATGTGTGCATCTCATTGTAGGGTGAAGCCTCAAAAGGCTGTTGGAATGCCTTTTCACCACTGCATTTTCCAGTGAAACCATTTAAGGTGTCCAGACTCAGATAGGCCCCAACTGCTGCCCGATATGTCCACCATGAGTATACTGACACTCCGAATTCTGTCAAATGCGTCATGAAATAGACTATCTCATCCTAGAACCGCTTCAAGTGGATTCCTTTCTTTCTGCAGACACCAATTGCAGAATCTACTGTGCTCTAGTGGTATCTTGCATGGAAGTCTTTATTATATCGATATTCTTCCTTGAAAAGCCTTGATGGCCATAAACTAGGTCTTCGCATAATAGGCTGCTAAGGCTGGAGTCTCTGGGTTGGGATGAAGGACCACCCCCTTCCTTGCTTGTGTAGCAGGTCTGGCCTCACTGGAAGAATGTATGGTGGCCTTTTTCTGAGAGCTTCCAGATTTGAGTACCAAAATATCTTGGGTCAGTTGGGAACTATCAGGATTATGTGGCAATCCCTGGCCCTCTGCACCTTGTGCCACATCTTTGGAAGCAGCGGTAGTAGCAGGTAAACATAAAGGAACTGCCCGCCCCAAGGAATGAGGAGTGAG
This sequence comes from Ambystoma mexicanum, assembly GCF_040938575.1. Taxonomy (NCBI): domain Eukaryota; kingdom Metazoa; phylum Chordata; class Amphibia; order Caudata; family Ambystomatidae; genus Ambystoma; species Ambystoma mexicanum. The sequence continues at coordinate 681,596,437 of NC_090924.1, read as the reverse complement.
TCCCCTTGAGAGCAATGGCCCTCTCCTTTCCAGGAGGCATATATTGTGCACTTCCTTTTGGATTGTGTCACAAAGAGGTCAGCATCAGGGTTCCCCACTCTTGAAATATAGGATTCACTACCTCCAAATATTACTCCCATTTGTGCGGTGCTTATGTTCTCCTGCTCAAGGCAGCTACACTGAGCACTCTCCCCGCCATATGTGCTGCTATGCGAAGGGTGCAATACTGAAGACACCCACCACATCCACATTTCCAAGCCTAACATACAGAGTGCATTGGACTTTGTACCCCCCGTTTGTTGATGTAAAACACTGTTGTTGTGTTGTGGATGTACACTAGGTCTCGCTGCCCTTGCAACTGCGGCAAGAAAGCCTTCAGAGCCAGAAAGAGAGCTTTCACGCCCAGCAGTTTTATTTGGTGATTGCATTCCACCCAGACTTATAGATCGTGGATCTCCCAAAGATCCAGTTCGCACCCCAGGCTAACAGGCTTGAAATGGTGGAAAGTATCTATGTCAGTAGGGCAGGCGAAAATGAAACCCCCTGTATAAGGTTTTTCTTCCACATCCACCATTGCATTTCCAGGTAAATTGACACTGGCACCTCTATACGGCGCAATTGTGCATGTGTCACCTGTGACCAACATGATGACAAGTGTAGTTGGATGTGCCTCATGTGAAGTCTCACTTAAAGTACCACCAGAATGGCAAAGAGTGCATTAATGCAATTTTGTCAGCAGGAGGGAATGGCCTCACTTACGAACAGTCCCAAAAGAGACCAATGTATTGTATCCGCTGAGTCGGTATAGGGTTAGACTTTTCCCAATTGATAGACAGGCCAAGCGCAAAAGCCAAATCGATGAGGGACTGCACTGATGTGAGCCCCTACGCAGATGTTGTGGCTCGTACCAGCCAGTCGTCTAAGTAAGGCAATATATGGACCCCCTTCTGACACATGTGTGACATGACTCTGGGCCTCATTACACGGATGGCGGAGAACCACGCCGCTATTAGCGCCATGGTTCATGCCGGTAAAATACCGGCACCGCTTTGGCGGAAAGGGGAATTACCGCCCCATTCCAAGGTTGACGGGGCGGTAATTCCCCCTTCCACCATTGCCCTTCCCCATTCCCATTTTTGCCCCATAGGGCATAATGGGAATGGGGAAGGCGCTAATTATGGTACCGCAAATTGCGGTACCGTAATTAGCTCCCTGGGTCCCTTTGCGGGTTGGTTTTTAACGCCTGCAAAAAGCAGGCGTTAAATCCCCCAACCCGCAAAGGGACCTCGTAGTAAGGCGGTAAGGATTTACCGGTACCGGTATTTTACCGGTACCAGTAAATCCTTACCGCCATCCGTGTAATGAGGCCCTTTGTCCGTTACCTTAATAAAGGCATTGGGGGCTAATTTGAGGCCGAAGGGTACAACCTTATATTGATAGTGTTTTTAATTATTTTTATGCGTATATGGCGCTTTTATCCAAAGTGCTTTACATAGGCAGATCTTTTCTATAGCCTTCAACCTCAGAAGCTTCAGTAGCCATTTGATCAGATTTGATGAAAACTGTTTAGGACGGGGAGATTGAGGGGATATCTGCAATGGGAAGTCTGTATCTGCTTCTGCTTCTGCTTCGCATTGTTGCCAGTGTCTCGGGGTCCATGGGAATCTCCCTCCATGATGTCAAGCGGACGGAATCTCATCCACCCACTGGCATCAAGTGCTGAGGGGCCTGCTCTATGTCAACACTTCAGCTTCTGAACCTGGCTCGAAGTGGTGCTTAAGAAGCTCTTAGTTAGCTGTATTATTTTCCTGGCCTCGGAGCAGAGCTCTAGCTCTGCCTGTCTCTGCTTTGTGTGCAGGCCGAAAAACCTCTGAAGCCCACTGAGCTTCACTGTGTTCTCTGCTGAACTATAGTAGCCGTTTTGCCAGATGGTTTTGGGATGGCTGAGCGACTTTTGACTGCGAGTGTGTGAGATTTTTCCTTCGACTTCTCTTCATCAGTGCCAGCACCAAAAAGGGCTGCACCATCAAAGGGTAGGTACCAGACTTTTTCTAGGATTTCAGGTGGAAGCTGAGCGCTTTCAAAACATGCCGTTGTGCGCAAGTCAAGTCCCAAACACATACCCCTCACAGCATTGTCAGCATTCCCTGCTGCAGATTCGAGTTGGTCATGTGAGCCACTTGCATTGCGTAGCAGATTTTGGCGAAGAGCTGTTCCTTTCTTTACCCTGTGAGTTGCTCAGAAATGTCCTCAACCTCCTTCGAAGTCTTGCAGATTTGAAATACAGCATCACATTTTGCCTGCCTTAACTGCAGTGCACTGTTTAGGGACACCTTTTTGTCAAAGGTGCCCGGGACTTTTTTCTCTCCCCCCTGAAGGTGCAAGTGAAGACAAAGCAGAGCCAGTAGAAGTGGTGGGGGGGGTCTTTACCTTCAGCCAGTGCTGCAGGCATGACTGCTGAGTCTTCTGGTGGTGCTGAAGCCAAAGAAAACAACTCCAAGTTTGCTAATCTGTACAAAGGCATCCAAGGTTGTGTTGATAGGGGTAGGTTATTTTGTTTCTCTCAGATTGTCTTCACTGTGACAATTATATCAGGCTGCAGAGTTGCTTGAAAAGTCCAGTCTTTTGGAAAGAACCTCGGCAGCAGCCCTGTTTTCACTTTGTTGTCTCTGGTAAGGGCAATTCTAGAACACCCAGGATGTCTTCTATTCTGTCCTGGAATGTTCTGATCGATTGAGGAGTTCATTGCGGATGCCCTCCTCATCCGTGTCAAGTGTATTGGTTTGCAGAAACATGGAGCCTAGTTACCGGTGTTGGGTTTGGGTCTATCAGGGCTTTTCACCGCCTGTGATTGCTGGGGCCCAATGTTGGAATAATTTCATGCTGAATGTCACGGACAACTTCTCTCTTAGGACCTGTCAAGAACATTTTGAATCTTGTCAGCAAAGGCTCATCCGGCCCTCCTGGGAATGTCCTTTGGCCTAGTCCTGCAGTACAAATTGGCTGATGTAGCAGCGCCTGTGTCCTCTGGGTCTGGGTATGCTGCAGATGTAAAGGGAACCATAATTTTAGTCCCATGCAAGGCTCCCTGATTGGAAACATCAATTGCACATGGAGTGCGAAACTGTACAAGCCCTAAACTGGCATGTTATTCAACGCTGAACCTGTGGCAGTAGCTGTGGCCAAAGGTATGGAAGATTCAACTGAAGGAGGGCAGGGCAGCTCCTCGTCGATGACGTTAGGAACAGTGCCCTCCTTGGCCAAATCATGCATGCACTGTGGCACCCCCATCTAGGAACAATGCCATTTGATGCCTTTCCTGTTTTGTCAAGGAGTGAAAGGTTGTGTTTCATCGCTTCCCGGAACGTCACTTTGGGGTGGGGTGAAATGACATCACATCTGTTGATGTCATCAGAGGTCAAGGGTCGTGAGACGAAGGGTGGGCCACTTGTTTGAGGAGAGCGGTGGGCCACTTTTTTTTGGGTGACCGGGCCTATTTCTTGTCCCAGTCCGACCCTGATCAAGGGTGTCTCTCGCCTGGGCGTTGGAAGCAAAGGGCAGGCAAAGAAAAGGGCCATTCCTGTTTGGACCAGGAGGAACCAGGACTCAAACCCCTGCTCAGACAGCAGGTAAGCATGCACCAACATGTGTTTACTCCCTCTGTCCGCACACGCCATCCCCACCCCTCCGGTCCCCCCATGATGTTCCGTTGTGCCCCGCGCTTCTCGCACACAGATGTTTCCTGTTTTGCTTGATTCTTTGACCCTGCTCTCCCTCCCCCTCCCCCCAGCCTACTTCTGCAGGAGTCTGTCCTGATACATTCTGGTTTCACCATCACCGTCTTGTGGCCAATTCTGGATTTGACTTTTATGGACTTCAGTGATTCACGGTGCGTCACCCTTCATCATGGTGGCCCTGAATCATGCTGTTCCCATCTTCATCTTGTATCCAGGCTTGCAACATTATGTGTTACCACTGACTTCTGCAATTGTATGCGCTCTCCCCTCTTGCTTCTCCACTCTTTTTGACTGCTTACTCTCTGTTCTCTCCTCCTCTCCCTTTATCCCTTTTCCTATCTCCTTCCCTCCTCCCCTTACTTTCTTCTATGCACTTACTCAATCATAATTGCACCTGGACCTAGTATGATAGCAACCTTGTCTGTCTCCACACCCCTCCCCTTTGTTGTCCCTCCCTGCAGCACTATCTGAAATGTCATCAGACCTAGTACGATAGTCACTTGTTTTGTTCCTCCCCTCCCTTTCTGCACCCCTCTCCCTCACCTTTTGTTTTCTCTGGCTCTAGCAGAAATGTCGTCAGGCCTAGTACGGTAGTCCCCTGTCTGTTTCCATTTGCTTCCCACTCTCCCCCTGCCTTCCTTATCTATGTCTTTGCTCTTGCACTATCTGAAATGTCGTCAGGCCGAGTACGATAGTTAATTTCACATCCTTACTATTCATGGCCTGTAAGAATGTCATTGTATTTTCCCTTGTTCCCTCCCTTGCCTTGAAGCGCTTTGAAACACATTGTTTATAGGCGCTGTATAAATAAACTATCATATACCATATCATATCATAGGTGTAGACCTGTGCTTGTTTCTCGTGTCTGCACGGGTAGAAGGGCTGCACAAAGGCCCTGTTGTGAGTCACCCAGTTGGATCAAAGGAGGTTAACTGAGTAACTTCCTGTGAGAACATGGGGTCTTTATTTCACACTTTTTTGGCACCTATGCAAGGTGTGGAAGCTGTGCGCAAGCTACTGTGACGACCTGGCCAAGGTTCGTCACTACCATGTGCCAGGGGCTCGTGACAGCACATGCAGTGCGCACCCAACGGCTTAGGGCTTTAGTCCCTAATGGTTTGATGTGCCCAGGGTGATCTAGTGCACAAAGTCCTTGGGTCCCTCCCTTGACAGTGCTCATTGGCACAACCCAGGGTAACTGTGGGCTGGTGAATGTAGGAGAAAACTGCCTTCCGTACCAATGCTTGTTGGCACAATCGCGGGTTAACTATGAGGTGGCATGTGTAGGAGACTCCTCCCTCCTGTGCCCGTGACTGGAGGGATCCCTTAAATAAAGAATTGAACTTACCTTTTTCAATCTGCGTTTGACTAAGTCTTCTACATTGTGTGGGGAAGGCTTGCCAAAGACCTCCCACCAAAGTGTAAGTCGCTGAAGGAGTGCACATCCCGATAAGATCGGCAAGTGTCTTAGGAGTGGGGAAACTACTACATTTAGATGCAACTGGCTGTAGATGCTGCTGTTGACTGGGTCCCGTCTGATGCAGACAAAGGGACTGATGGTTAGATGGAGCACATGGGGGAGGTGCCGTGCAGAGGTGTGGTAGTTGCACCACCGTGCTACCAGAAAAATCTATCTTGCTGCAATGCAACAAGCTCCGGTCCCATCCGTATTCTGTGGGACATCCCATAAGTATATAGGAAAAGGGAGGGGAATGGACGGAAGATGGATCAAAAAATAACTGCAAACTGACCAACTTCATGTATCGACAAGCATCTCTTAGTGGAAAAATTTTCACCACAGTTTGCATAATATGCCATAAACGTTCAGTACACTGTCTGGCCATTGTGCAACATATGAAAAGATAGTGGTGGTTGGATTCAGTGTACCGACACTTGCATCACTCATGAACTATAATTTGCTAACTTACAAAATGGCTACGCAGTACTTCTTAAACCAAAATTCACCAATTAAAGTTAGACCTGCAGTGTTCATCATTTTCTCCTTAGCAGTTAGAATATGCCAGTAGGTGTCCAAATTACATTGTTAGCAACACTACAAGGTTTATTTTCCATATGTTAATCTTTAAAACAATAATATTACAATTGAGGCATTCTGTTTGCAGTAATCTAATTGTAAAAGAAAACCTGCACTGTTGATTACTTGAACTTATACTACTTAAGATCTTAACTGCAGTTCAAGCTCTTATAATGCACAAAACTCACGGGCCCCAGGTCCGGACGGCATCACAAACGTGGACCTCAAACTGTTCACAACAGAATGGGCAAAGCTCCTTAGCAAAATTTTCCAGAGATGTGTAATGTTGAGATCTATTCCACCATCCTGGAAAACAGCAATTGTGGTCCCTATATACAAGAAGGGAAACAAAGAAGACCCGAAGAACTACAGGCCAATCGCCTTACTCGACTGCATCGGAAAGTTATTTGGGTCACTTTTACTGAAGAGATTCAACGACTGGGCTAAACAAGCACCATGCAGGGACCACCTACAAACTGGCTTCAAAAAAGGCATGGGAACGTCGGTTAACATTTTGCAGAGTGTTAGAAGGTGGTCCTCGATTGTTCATTTGTTTCATCGATTAGACCCAGGCATTTGACAAGGTGGAACGCCCGATGTTGTGGTCAACATTGGTGAAGTGGGGGTTGCCCGTCCTCGATTCTGGACCCGATCAAAGAGATGTATACGGGAACCACGATGAGAGTTAGGTTAAATCAGAAAGGTCTCCTCTCACCGGAAATACCAACAACAAGAGGAGTCAAACAGGGGTGTCCCCTGGCCCCGGCACTCTTCATTGCATCATGGGTCACCTGCAAGAGTCAAGTCAAGGGGTACATTGTTTTCCACCCAAACTGGGAAACTGCCATGTAAACAGACTGCTTTATGCAGACAACTTGATTCTCATGGACTACACTTCAGTGGGCCTGCAAAGTCAACTAGCCAACTTGTCCGAATACACAAAAACCAATCACCTAGAAATCAAAAAAGACAAGGCAACATTTCTCATCATGGAGAAAAATGCCAAACGCAGTGAATACATCTCTGTAAATCTCGAAAGTCATCCGGTGGAAAAAGTAAAAGAATTAAAATACCTGGGGGTGATTTTAGACAGCTCAAGAACGGAATTGGCAATGCAGGACCACCTAAAAGCAACGACCAAAAAGTTAACAGCCCAAGCAAAGGCCATCAACAGAAAGTTTGGCCGTTTTTCGCCAATTCCAGTTCTGGACTTTTATAAACAAAAGGTGGTCCCCTCCCTTACGTACGGAGCTGATGAATTAATAAATGTACCGTCGACTGTGTGGCCTAAATTGGAAGTGACTTTCTGGAGATCGACGTTAGGCCTCCCTAATTCTACTTCGGTAACGATAATAAGACAGGAACTAACCTTATTGTCACTGGGAGGCTTAGTGAGAATTAACACTTTGATGTTATACCGCAAGTGCATAATGTCTGACGACTCAACAGCATTGCACCTTATTCTCGAAGAATGCAGGAGTGGCAAAAATAAGACGCTCTCGGCTTGGTTCAAACAAAACCAAGAGGTATTGGCCACCACGGAATACGACGAAGAGACTTTAGTAAGAAATCCAACTAAAATTCAAACAAGATTCAAGGAGATTGATTGGATACAAACTGAAGCAGCAGCAGCCCAAAATAAATTGACACGTCATCTGAACATCAGGAAGTACAACGAATTGCAACCTTACGTCAAATAATTCCCATGTAGGCAGGCGCACGATTTGTTAATGAAAGCAAGGTTGAATCTTCTACCAACTAACGAAATCTTGGTGATCAGAGGAGAGTCTTTGTCCAAGAACTGTCGCTTTTGCAAGGTGTCACCAGAAATAGAATCAATTCGCCATCTACTCTTATCATGCCCCAGCACACGACAAATAAGAATTGCGCACCTGAAGGGTTTATTTTCAGAGTTCGAACTCAGTGAACCAGACTGGTGTTGGGCTAAATTGATAGCAGGAAACAGAACCTCATGGCAACTAGAGGCCTTCAAGATTCTAGAATACTTGAACAAGACACTCTTACCGTCGCTTCAGCTAGCAGTCAGCCTGTGATCCCTTCTCCTTCTCTCATTTTTTGCATTATGAGAAGACTGGAGTAGGCAAATAGCGTGGTTTGGACAAGTACAAGCAATGCACTTCTTCCTTCTTTTTGTAAAAATCTTTTAGATTAAATCAAATAAAAAATTAAAAAATAAATAAATAATGCACAATACGCCCCATACTTTCTACTTCAAAAGTACAATATTACAAACTATTTGAATTTAACACACCCAGCCTCATCTGACCCCTCACTTTCCCCCCAGCCTCTGTGAAAATATATTTAGTTTAGTGTCCTGTAAGGTATGCATATTGCTCTAAAGACATTCGCATCACGCTACAAAACTATTGCCACAATAATGGTGGTCAAGTTGGCATTTTGTTTTATTCACCATTTTGGATGCAAAGTTCAGTTACTTGCTCATTCTGACTTTCTCACCCTGAACACGGTAGAAGACTGTGGCTTGGACTTTGTTATTTATGAGACAGGAATGCACATTTTGCTGAGCGTGTTGTTTGTCTTACACTGTAGAACCTTGAAGTCCTTGCAGAAGCGTAGCTAATCTACAAGTTAGGTGCCCTCCTGTCTCGCCCATGTTTTCCCTGTTGAACCATTAATTGTAATAATGTGCATCGGCACTGTGCTCCTCTAGAGAAAACACTATTCCCAAGCTTTAGAGCAGACTGACCTTAGGCTCCAGGAGCAACATAGATAAGCTGTACAGCAAATGTTACCTTGTACCAAAGAACATGATATGCCCCCCACACACGGCTTTGCCATGTTCCCAGACAGTAAATTGTCAGTAGGAGGATCGGGGAAAATGCAAGAACGTTGTCTTGGTAATACCATCTACGTGCAAAGGTCATGAACCCTATGGACCCTATCACATGAGGGGGCTGGACAAGTTTATCATGTGTGATTCCGATTTGTATATATGTACCTGTCTCAGGTGGCTCGGAGCTCTCTCCTGCCACAGTGTCTGTACGCATGCATCATGGGGTGTTGAGACCCAGTCATGACTGTAATAAACATTGTTCTCTGACCTCGTGACTGGCTACTTCCATTTCTTTGTAGTAAGCATCATTTAGTGGTCTTTAAGATGGCGCCCGAATAGGGACCCTCCCGATGATGGTCCATTCGTTATTGGGCAAAGACGAGGCTGTCGGATCGAGATCAGTGAGTACAAGGGGCCCCTGCACAAGAGACATGTTTCCTCGCAGACTGCTATGCCTGATCTCCGACCGATTGCAACGCCTAGAGGCCATTGCAGCGAGGATTCCGGAATCAAGGCTTGTTTTTCCTGTTTGGAGGAATTGCCAGCCACGACGATTGTCCGTTGAGACTTGATTGATTGGAAATCAGATGAGTTTGTTTCAGACAGGAAACGCCCTGATGATTTGATTGGTAGTAGTATTTACTCGTAAATATTTTGGCCAAGTAAGATTGTGATTTTAATATGCCTGATAAGTTGTCATCCTGTTTTGCAATGTTTTGTTGCAGAGGAAGACAATCTAGTAATTTGAAACATAGTCAACCGGCACCACTCGAGGGGTCGGCGGCGTATGATATGCATGTATCCTATGGCCTAGGCTCTATTGTATTTAATGATATTTGGCATCGACAAACCAGACATGCTCCAGACCTTCGGTGGCCCATGCTGGGTAGTTTTGGGATGGCGAGAATAGAATATTTGGAATCTATATTATTACGTAAGAAAGCTAGGCCAGGGGCATTTGACGCCATTAGAGATTGGAAGAAGGAAGCGAATAAGCGACTTAAGAGTAGAGAGAAGCATGCACGTAGACATATAATGAATGCTGAGAAGGCCTTACCACATGACCAACAGCAACAAGGCAAGGCCATTAGGAGTATGGATAGAGCCTTTCAATTAGATGCGCAGAAAATATACCCATCGCAAGATTTGCATGTATCAGATGAGTTGTTGAATAAGCTACTGAATGAGCGGAGATCTGATTCAGGAGCCGATTCAACTGCACCACCTCTTTATGTACCTCCCCCTGCATCTGCACCCAGTCCAATTGCAACAGCTGCTGCTATACAAGTTGCACCAACTGCACCAACAACGACAGCGACATTTCCTCCCCTGCCTAACGCGCATCATTGATAGACGTGAGTGCAATGTCAGACCATAGGGGTATTCCTGAACATAAGGTATTGATAGAACAAATGGGAGTATATCTTGCTGAAGTATGGAGTGATTTCACTGATTCAGCTACTCCACAAGAACTGCGGGATTTTAATTTTTCGTCTCGTTCCGTTCAAGAGACACTGTGACAAAAATATGCGAACATGTCGCGAAACTTTTTATATATGAGAGGGAACTTGATCCTTTACATAAAGATGAATTAAATAGGGATAAGCAACACACATTGTACGTGCAGAAACGATTTTTGCCTCTGTTGAAACCAGTAACTTAGGAAATGCGCATCTGCACAAGAGATGCGCTTAGGTGGATTTCAGATGTTTCCATTTCTCATATTGAAGTGCACGATATATACACTGGCTATGCAACGGAAGGTGATACAAGTGATGATTGCATGAAGAGAAACTTGTGTTGCCCTGTGGATTTGATGGTGATTTATAAAAGAGCATTTTCACATGACACTGCATTAACTTCTTTGTCACTCGATTTGGCCCTATTGCTTAATAAACGTTCAGAACTTCCTACTGCACAATTGCCTATGAGAGAGTTTCCTCCGAGATTGGTATTGAAAGTAGAGATTCCGGCTGCAGGGCAGATACCTGCTTCCACTATCCCAGTGCATTTTATCTCACAGCCTGTTCATATTACTTTTTCAAGACAGGAAGTGAATACTATCATGCAGTCTATTCCAGATATCAGGAAGAATCCTACAGGGTTCTACAAGGAGATATAATCAGTTTTGAATTAGTCTGTTATTCACTCAGGGGATATTGACTTATTGTTTCCCGTGATCCTACCTGCAGATTTATGGAAGCAGCTTAGGACCGTAGATGATCAAGCAGGCATGGGCGATACTTGGGATGCCTTAACACAAGCTGATGGGGCTAGGAAAGCAGCCGAGAAACCGCCTCAGGCTATACTAATGTTGCCAAATAATATAGTGACCAAATTGAAGACTTTGGTGCCCGAGAAGAGAATTATATGGGACAAATTGACTGCATTCATGCAAGGAAAAACCGAGGGTGCGACTGAGTTTTTCAACAAGTTTGAACAAGTGTTGTTCGGATTTTAGTGGGCAAGATTTGAGTACGGACCCGGGAAAGAGATTATTTTTTGACAAATTTGTACAAGGATTGTTGCCTGGCATTCAAACTCAGATCATGGCATCTGAAAGTGCATGGCAAGCAAAATTGCAAACCGAAGTGCTACATATGTCCCAGTATTATGAGAACAGGGTGAATACAGAGAACAAAAAAGTGGAAAAGAAAAAGGGTGATTTGAAGACTAGAGTCCTTTTGCAGCGCATAGCAAGAGGATCGAGGGGTGGGAACACGCAACCGAGGGGTCAATGCATGCCGCAAATGGGAGCACAAACGGGTCCTGTACACATGAACCAGTGTGCATATTGTAGACAGGAAGGTCACTGGAGAGCACAATGTCCATCTCTCCAACAACAAACAAATAATACATATGGTACAATTGGGAGGTGATCAAGCGGTCACCCCGGCATTGCATGTCCTGGTAGATATCAATTTGCGCAGAATCAGCAGAGTCAACCACAAGACACGAATGTGGGTAGCCAAGGAGGAGGACAGTCACAGAATGCGAGTAGTGGGAATGTTCTTTGACAATCCTACGCACGCCTATTTCACTGAAGATTTTACATCTGACGATGTATTGTTTCGCTAGGACAGCCCGAAGCAGGTTCTGGAACCGATACCTATTCCCATAGATCAGAATGGGCCCTACGTTGAAATGAAGGTGGGGAATAGGGAGCATATCTTTTTAGTAGATACTGGAGCACAGAAATGTTCAATTGACCATATGCGGGTTCGAAATATTCTACCGTCAGGGCAGAGTAAAGTCTCTGTAGGGTTCTCCGGTATGCCAGTGGTTAGTCCGGTCTCTCGGCCGGTACTGATTGCACTAGGGCCATTTGCTGATTCATGTCCATTTCTGTTGACAACGAATTGCAGCGAAAACTTGTTGGGATTACATTTGTTGAAGAAATTGGGTGCTGTGATTTATTGTTCTCCGGATGGAGTGTATTTGACGATCTCTCCCCAACAAAATTTAGTTTCACAATTCCTGTCCATGCCTTTTCCGAGTGAGTTTAGTAGGGTACCCGCACATTTATGGGCGGTGAATGATAATGATGTTGGGATCCTTAAAATTGAACCGGTATGGATAATTTTGAAATGAGGTAGTGCACTGCCACATATTCCACAGTACAAAATATCAGTAGAAGGTGAGCGTGCTTTAAAAAGTATTGTTTAAGATTTTATACATCGAGGTCTGATTGAAAAGATTTCTGGGAGTGTGTGTAATAGCCCGATTCTACCCGTATATAAGAAAGGAGATAATGCCTTACCCTACCGTTTCCTAATTGATTAGCGTATGATTAACAAGATTGTTGCACCACAGTTGCAGATTGTGCCTGATGTTACGACCATTTGGACTATGATTCTGGCTACGGCCACACATTTTAGTGTGATTGATTTGAAGAATGCTTTCTTTAGCATTCCTGTACACGCTGATAGTAGATATTTGTTTGCGTTTACCTTGGGTGGCCGCTCTTTTACATTTACATGTGTTCCTCAGGTTTACACTGAGAGTTGGAGCATATATAGTACAGCATTGAAAGAGCAGATTGATACACTTGAATTGCCGTCAACATGCACGTTGCTACAGTATATTGACGATCTGCTTATTGCCGCAGATTCTGAGGATGCTTGCAAAGACGGTTCTATTTTACTGCTTATTCATTTAGCTACAAATGGCCACAAGGCTTCACTGAAGAAGTTTCAGTATTGTCGACAGGAGGTTGCCTATTTAGGCTATCTCCTGTCAAAGGAGGGAAGGCGTTTGACACCTGAACGTGTACAGAGCATCTCTGACATGTCTGTTCCAAATATGTAGAAGGAAGTCAGAGCTTTGATTGGCATGGCTTCTTATTGTAGACAGTGGATCCCAAATGTTTCACTTCTAATCAAACCTTTGCTGGCATTGATAAAGAAGGATGTTCCTTTGTCTTTGCCATGGGACATGGATTGCCAGACCACTTTTGATCTGCTCAAAACTGTGCTGTGTTCAGCGCCAGTATTGGGCACACCAAATTATGGACAAAATGTAGTTTTGTATGTGCATGAGAGAGAGGGTTGAGAGGGTTGCGCTTTGGCTGTATTGACACAGAAACATGGGGGAAAGAGCAGACCATGCAGCTATTTTTCTTCCACTTTCAACACTGTTGCATGCGCTTTGCCGAAATGTTTGAGAGCGGCGGCAGCTGCTATTGCATCAGTGAAACAAAGCGAGGGTATGGTATTAGGTTACTCTTTAACTGTGATCGTACCTCACTCTGTCGATGTTCTACTGAACAGAACACAGACTCAACCACCCTCATTCCGAGTATGAAGGTAGTTATGACGCTATTTGCGCCATGACCACCTCCCATACCGGTACCGACTCTGGCTTGTTTCATTGGGGACTTACCGGTGTAGTCCGACCTTTGCGGGACCGGTAAGTCCCCATTGAAAAATCCATTCCCCATTCCCATTGACCATCTATAGGGCTCAATGGGAATGGGGAAGTAGCTAATAACGGTACCGCAATTTGCGGTACCGTTATTAGCTCTGAAGTCCCTTAACGGGTCCCGTCCATAACACCTGGTCAGACCACGCATTAAAGAAGGGACCCGCTAAGGAACCTCAGAATAGGGCGCAAAGGGTTTACCAGCACCGGTGTCCTTACCGGTGCCGGTAATCCCTTTGCACGCAACTCGGAATGAGACCCAGCATCTCACTTCTGCTCGATTAACAAGATATGAGTTGATTTTATTTGCACAGCACATCCAAATTAAGAGATGCTGTACCTTGAATCCGGCTGAACTTTTGCCTTCTCCACAAGAGAAAGACCGCACTAAGGCCATGTCCCATGATTGCCTATATGTTACCGAACAAGATACAAAAGGAAGAATTGATTTGAGCGATACACCTTTCAAGTCTCCAGATGGGGAACTATTTTGTGATGGTTCCTGTTTTAAGCCACCTGATGGTACTTCCACTGCCGCTTATGCAATTACCACATTAGACACTGTTGTTGAGAGCAGAAAGATACTGCATAATTCCGCCTAGGCTGCAGAGATTGTTGAGGTGACCAGAGCATGCGAAATTTCTGAAGGGCTTAGCGTAAACATTTATACCAATAGTCAGTACGCGTTTGGAGTGGTTCACAATTTTGGACAATTATGGGATGAGAGGGGATTCTTGACATCAGACAGCATCAAAATTCAACATGGTACTCTGATAGTTCAATTGTTATCAGTACTAGCGGTTCCTACACAGCTACCGATAATGAAATGCGTTGCACACGAGAAAGTGACGGATGACGTAGGGAAACAAAACGCTTTTGCCAATAGAATTGCCAAACAGACTGCTACCAACCACACTCAGGGATGTATGTGTTGGATTTGGCTAAATGGGTTACTGACACTAATATGATTGAAGAAGGGGTCAATAGTGTGAAAGAAATTCAGGCTGAAGCAACAGCAGAAGAGAAAACAATGGGGGAATGGTCTGGCTGGATTAGATGTGGAGGGTTGTTGGGTAGACAATGAGAAACAAAGATGGATGCTGCCCAATGCTTATGTCACTGCTGTAGTTACCATGGCTCATGGCCCAGCCCACATATGTGCGAAAAAGATATGCAAGCATTTAGATCACGTATCGAACAATGACAATATCATGTTTGGTTCAGAACTGTATGATATGTCTACAACACAACATTGGGAACGGCACGCCAACACCGAAGGGTAGTTTTGGACCTCCCTCCATACCATTTGAAATGATTAATTTTGACTTTATCGAGATGGAACTCTGCCAAAACTATAATTACGTATTAGTTGTGATTTGTGCCTTTAGCAAATGGGTTGAGGTTTTACCCCTGAAAGACAACACTGCAGTATCGACGGCCAAAGCCATGTTAAAGGAATATTTTCCTAGGTTTGGCCTGCCGAGAGTCATTTGGTCCGACAATGGGCTGCACTTTATCGCTGATGTCATTCCACAAATATGTGCGGCATTACAGATTGATAAACGTTTTCACTCAGTGAGACATCCTCAGAGTGCCGGTTTGATGGAACGCCACAAAAGTATTTTGAAGAATAAACTAGCGAAGGTGTGTGCACACAGTGATTTGAAATGGCCTGATGCTTTACCAATAGATTTACATTCAATGTGGACATCCGCACAAAGACAGGACTTTCCCCATACAAAATTGTTATGGGAAGGCCTGGAAATGTATGGAATGCACTGCGACCTAAAAAGTTGGCTGAAATCGAGTATCCGTTACTGTCTGACTATTGTGACCAGTTGACTCAAAACTTGCGTTTGATTCACCAACAGGTTTGAGGAGCCCTGCCCGAGAAATATGAGGGGCCAGGCCATCTTATTCGGACTGGGGAATTCATACTGTTGAAGAACTTCGAGAGGAAAACGTGCCTTGCACCATGCTGGAAGGAGCCTTACAAAGTGCTATTGGCCACGCAGACAGCGGTACGTGTGACCGGCAAGTGAAATCGGAAACACGGGACGCACGTCAAACGAGTGCCACTGCCTCTGCCTCTCAATGAATGTGACAAGAAGGAAATTGATCATCATGTTCCTGTCCTGATTGACACCAAGAGTGATACGAAACCACATCCTGAGCCCATGGGGCTTGGGGAAACAATTCTTTCTTCTTCCTCTGCATTGACTGACATTGTTTCTTCAGAGATCAACAATCCTTTGTTCATGAACCATTTAGTACATGGAGCTTTGAGGTACAACCTTCGACCACGATTTAGTTCAGGGATTGAAATTACGTTTTGTAATAGAATAGGAAAGTGTGGCAGGACTACTGCACCAACAAGAAACCAACATTGTGCAATTCCCTCGTCATTCCCATCCAGACAAGATAAGGGGCAGAGAGCGGCAAAGAAGACTACAAGCAAGATTGGCCACATGGTCAGGTGCCGCCAACCGATGAACTTATAAAGCCTATCAGTGAGGCTTCTTAATGGACGCTGAAGGACTATGCCTGCGCTTGGGGTTGCTCGTTTTAATGAGGACATGGTACATTTCCAGAATGATGGGCCTGTATATCAAGGGCCATGGTCCCTGAGGACAAAATGTATAATAATCTTAGTGATAACCTGCATTATGGTCACATTGATACCTGTACTGTGGCATTTGGAAAGTGCACATCCACTCGATACTCTATTGCCAACTGTTAGTGAATCCGCAATGTCTCCCCTACACGTGTACGCACATACTCTTTGTCCATGAGACCTCAGTCATAGTGCGGGTTACCATAACAACACACTCATGATAATGAACGCAACACATGCTATTCTGAATATAACTAATTGTTGGGTTTGCTCACATCTGCCACAGCATGGCGAGAAGGGGATAGGTTGGTATATTCATACTCTCCCTCTGTCTACCGCATCTTATGCTTCATTTAGGGCACTGTTCTTTGGACGATGGAACGACAGTGTCACTAGTAACTTTGACGGTACAAATGTTAATGAATTCGATCGATTGGTATTATTGCCTCTAGGATGTTCAGTGTTTGCAAACAAAAGCACCCTCAATACTGCCACTGTCAAACATTCTGACAAATATTGCAGACTCTGCCAATCGATGATCTCTTTCAAAAGGACTCCAGTAGGGAATAAGGAGTTTGCTCCTCCATCATACACCATCAATCATGACCCTGATTTTGTCCCATTCTGTTTACAAGAGTAAGGTTCCCAGCCTATGGGCTCCTATGATAAATTCATAAACACAATTGTTCCGGTGAAAGAGGATAGGCTTCTGTACATAGGGGGTTCCATCTATTTCGTTTGTGGGAGTGAAGCTTTTCCTTGGTTACCTAAAAACTGCCAGGGTACATGTTATTTGGGAATACTTTTACCTGGGATACATATCACTTCTACCGCTTATATCTTGAAAACTCATCCTAGAAGAGAAATAGAAGGTGATACTCCCCTGCAGGTATTGGTGGATATTGCTAAATCCATGGTTTCGTTCTGAAGACAGATAATTAACTCTAAGACATTAGGATATTGGCTAGGATTTTGAAGAAAACTATCAATGAGACTACTCAATATGACATTGGAACAGAAGGTTATTAGACTATTAGCCCTTCAGAATAGGATGGTGTTAGACGTCATCCTGGCTGAGCGTGGTGGTGTATGGAAAATGGGCAGGTCTGCGTGTTGTGTTTACATACCTGACTCTGCCCCTACCATTTTCCAAGCAATAAAGAGACTACACGTTTTGAGTTCGGAAGTACATATTCCCTGAGGGGATAGGGATCTCAGTACATGGGTCAAGGGTTTATTACGAACTTGGGGGTGGGAGATATTTTCTGTTTTAGCTATCGTCCTTAGTATAGTTCTATTTTGCTGCTGCTGTATCCAATGTTTACCTGTCCGGGGTTCCATGATAGGGGATGGTTGTGCATGCACAATGGTCAGGTTAAAACCAAGCCCACACTTGCCTGTACATGTTACTAATGCACTGATCATGCAGGACGCTGCTATAAAAGAGTTTATGGCCATCAGTATCTATGATAGTGATGATTCGGAGTGTTCTGATAATGACACTGCATCCTGGTTGTCTGAGGATGCCATGTTTGGATGATGCTCTTGGCTTAGGCCAAAAGGAGGGTTTGTGAAAATATATTTAGTTTAGTGTCCTATATAGCTATGCATATTGGCCTAAACACATTCGCATCACGCTACAAACCTATTGCCACAATAATGGTTGTCACGTTGCCATTTTATTTTATTCGTAATTTTGGATGCAATGTTCAGTTCCTTGCTCATTCTGCCTTTCTCACTCTGAACACGGTAGAAGACAGCAGCTTGAACTTTCTGTTATTTACGAGACAGGAATGCACATTTTGCTGAGCGTGTTGTTTGTCTTACACTGTAGAACCTTGAAGTCCTTGCAAAAGCGTAGCTAATCTACAAGTTAGGTGCCCTCCTGTCTCGTCCATGTTTTCCCAGTTGAACCATTAATTGTTACAATGTGCATCTGCAATGTGCTCCTCTAGAGAAAACACTATTCCCAAGCTTTAGTGTAGACTGACCTTAAGCTCCAGGAGCAACATAGATAAGCTGTACAGAAAATGTTACCTTGTACCAGAGAACACAATGTGCCCCCACGCACTGCTTTGCCCTGCTCCCAGACAGTAAATTGTCGGTAAGAGGATGGGGGAAAATGAAAGAATGTTGTCTTGATAATACCATCTACGTGGAAAGGTCATGAACCCTTTGGACCCTATGACATGAGGGGGCTGGACAAGTGTATTGTATGTGATTCCGATCTGTATATATGTACCTGTCTCTGGTGGCTCGGTGCTCTCTCCCGCCACAGTGTCTGTATGTATGCATCGTGGGGTGCTGAGACCCAGACATTACTGTAATAAACATTGTTCTTTGACCTTGTGACTGGCTATTTACATTTCTTTTTATAGTAAGCCTCATTTTGTGGTCTTTCACCTCTTCTACCTTCCTGAAGCCTTTTGAGTTAGTTTGTGTATGTGTTTTTGCCAAAAATCAGCCCCATGCCTGCCTGAAAGTCTCTTGAACTTTCCAGAGTTATGGATCTTATAGAAGATTTATGAAGATTCTGGCCGGGTTTGAAAAATCTGTGTGAACCTGCCAACATACCTGAAACTCACTAGGAGATTTGGGGGAGCCCTCGGATAACATCTGAGAAAATACGCCCAGGCTTAGACTTCACAGATGTAGTCTCTGAACAGCAAGCAGACCACCCCTTCCCCCCAACATAAAGCACATGTTTGCTATGTTGATTTGATCCGGGAGGTCAATATTCTCCCCACGGATGTATTTATATATTTCCTAACCATAAAAGAGGATGAAGAGATTATGAAATATCCTTCTGAAATTTTGAAAAGGGTCTATATTAGGCATTCTACACAACCAGCCTGGGCAGCCATCTTTTTCGCCTTAACTAGGAGGAGGAAGGTGAAGTGTAAATTGGAGGAAATGAAATTCCATGAACACTCACAACAAGCATCCCTTACCACCAACTGGGGTCTATACTGACCAGTTGAGATAAGTTAAAATATTCCCTAAATTTGGTTTTGGGGTTCTACAACCGTATAGGGCTAAAACAAGGGGAATTACAGAAGACAGCCTTTAATTCCAGATATGCGCCTTTTGAGTATGTGTTAATGCCTTTTGGATTATGGATTATGTGAAGCCCCAGCAACCAATCCCCATTTTATCAATGATATTTTCAGGAATGTGCATGACACATTTTTCATCACATGTATAGATGGGTTTATAGTGATATTTTGTAACACAATATATTCGAATGCCATTTTCTCGACAACAATTTGCCGAATTGTATTTTTTTTCAAATGTTTTTTTTTTATTTTATTTTTGAAATGGGGGTTCCCCCCAAACCCATGTTTTTCTTTTATTTACACTTTTGTTTTACTAACGAAACACAAAAAATTATATAAAATAAAAAAAACATTCAAAATGTTTTCGACAAAATGGTAATTCGAAAAAATGTTTTCAAAAATATGACCGGATACCGTATAGATGATGTAATGTTGTTTTCAAAGTCCCTAGAAGAACACAGGCAATATATGCAGGAAGTTTTAGTTAGATTATGAAATCATTTTCTCTTTGAAAATTTGGAGAAGAGTGAATTTGAAACTACCTCAGTAGATTTTTGGGACTTTCACATATCTAGAGAAGGCATTAGCATGGAGAGGAGTAAAGTATATCTGTAACTGAGCTGCAAACACAAAAGTGCGTAAGGGAGATACATACATTCTTGGGTTTCCCGAATTTCTACAGGTTTTTCGGAAAGAACTTGTATGGCCTATTTGTGTGCTAACCGAGAGTGGAGTCAAATGTCTATGGGAACAGCAACAGGAAGATTAATTTATGCTTTTGAAGAACAGTTTCAATTCAGCTACCATTTTACGACACCCAGATGTTAATTCACCATTCATAGTTGAAACTGATGTATAAGCAGCTGCTATTGGTGCTGTGTTAGCTCAAAGTGATGCTAGTGAATTACACACTGTATCCATTTTTTTTAGTCCAAAGTCTCTACACTATCTATGAAGCATTTGCACACTGGAGGGGTTACTTGGAAGATACAGCAACATCACTGGTAGTTTGGGCAGACCATAAGGATTTGGGGTTTCTATGCACCTTGAAATGTGCAAATCACAGACACAGGTGAGAACACACCTTGATTGTGGGAGGCAACAGGGAGCCATGCATTTGGAAGTGCTATAGAAGTGCAGTTAGCAGTACTGGCAGTGGACCTTACGCTCTACTCTCTATGATCTACCAAATTTCTTCAGCTTCTTTTTTGCCAATATTTTATATATTGCCGCTAAGCCCCGCCCCCTGACACTGGAATCGCTTCAAAAGTGGATGTGCGCGCGTATTTGGAAGTGCCATAGAAGTGCTCTTAGCAGTACTGGCAGTGGACCCTACGCTCTACGATATACTAAATTTCTTCAGCTTCTTTTTTGCTAATACTGCAGTGGACTTTCAATTACTTACATACAGTCTGCTTATGCGTTTTTTTTGTTTTACAGCTTCTTTTTTTCCCAATATGTTATATATTGCTGCTAAGCCCCGCCGCCTGACACCGGAGCCGCTTCAAAAGTGGGCGTGCATGCCCATTTGCGCGCGCGCATTTGGAAGTGCCATAGAAGTGCAGTTAGCAGTTTGCAGACTTGCAGTGCAGTGCATTTGTCCCTTTGACCCTTTTCTGTCTTGCGACAGGTAATTTCTTCTTGTCTTAATCCAACAGTGAGGGTTGTATTTTCTTGATGCTGGCGCATTCTTTATATCAGTCATAGTAGCACTAAGCACTTTGCATCTAGTAGTACTGCTAAAACCTTGAAAGGAAGCTGTTCTGTGATACCGGTGAAAACTGAGTAATGTTATGCACCGAATTGGCTTTACTTTTGTAGCCACACATAGAAGTTACCTTCTACGCAGAGGTAATGGAGAGACTATTTTGATCCTTGTGAGTCTTTCAACGTACGTTGCCCGCAGTGTATTTTTTGAGTTCGAGTTGAAACATGACTGGGCTGGATGCGGATTTGTTTGCTATTGTGGTCAGAGTATGGATGTTTCATGTGAACTGATGTCATTGGGTTACACCGTGGGTGGGAAAGCGGCTTTGAAGCCTATGAGCCGTTGCCGCTGGACATGCACCCCCGCCAAGTCATAACCAGGGCAACATCGACCTCAAAAGTCAGAGAACTGAAAACCTTCTTTCCTAAAATGAACACACTAAGTAAAATTGATGAAGAGAATGCGGTACAAGAGATCATTACAGAACTGAATCTCTTGCTGGGGTGTTTTTTTCTCTGTAAATAGCTTGACTAATAAGTGCCCAAACATGTCCAAACGAAAGGCTGTGAAATCGCCAGTGCTTTCGCAGCCAAGGAAGAGGGCCACTGTTACGACCTCCCACATTGAGAAAGCAAATGCATGATTGTTGAGATTGCCTACTTATTGTGTGAAATTGAACTGTTGGTCCTCTCCCCTCCCGTAGTGTGAGGGGGGCTAATCATGTTGGGAAATGGCGAGGCAGGGGGATAAAAACCCACGGTGATATTGTCAAACTGTGCTGTGGCAGATAAAGGGGGTGATGCTAAGATTGGGTCCATGAGGACGCAAAGTGCAAGCCCTGCCTTATCTAGACCTCGACTTAACGCTAAGGCCCTAGTCCCCTTGGTAAGCATGCAGAAAATAGCAAGCGAAAGCATGACTATGCTGGAAACCCCCTTGCCTCTCCTGGAGGAAGTAGGGAAAATACTCCCAGGCACGAGGTTACTAAACCCCCGGCACAGTTGGAGGGAAAGAGATACAGTATTCCAGTAGAGCTGAATGATCACCCTAAAATGAGCGAGGATGCACTCGGCAGTGTGCTGCAGCCTGCATGAAGTAGGGAGACAACTCCTCTGTTTTCCCCCTTCAATACAGCAATTGCTATCCCAACCTCTAATAGATTCGATTTACTTATTAATCTGGATGAATCATTACCTGCCCCCCCCCATCTACATCCATTATTACACCAAATGATGGGAGGCAGTCTAACAGTCCACTCGAACTGTCTAAGCTCCTCCAGGTGCAGACTAGTGGCCTGAATCCAAATTGTCCTAATTGCACTAATTGCTTATATATGGAGTCGCTAGTTAGAAAACTCCAGTCTGACCTCTCGGCTTTATCCAGTGAGATTCAAAACCTGAAAGGTGTTGTAAACATTTTGGTGGAGGGCCAGATTTTAATGGAGAAAAGTAGGAAGGCCTACCTAAGGGCGAATGTGAAAAACGCGTTAGCAACTATTCCAAATATTCTGCAAACTGCTCTGGAAAAACCTAATGACCAGGCTGGAGACGTTTGGCTAATATAGTGAATGTGTTTAAAGCACATGAACAGAGCGCATGCTACCACTCATCTGAACCCATAAAATGCCCCTCACCAGAATTAAAAAAATGTCCCGACTTTACGACTCACTCACGTCTTTCGGGGGGAACTCGACTGACCCGCGGGACTCCCCATTCTTTATGCTTAATGTTCTGAGGATTCAAATGGGACATTTTTAATCCAGGGAGAGCCTGATGAACAAGGTGATCTACTGGATTCGAACAAGGAGGGGCTGTTGTTCAATAATTAGAGAGGACATCTATACTTGTGAGAGAAAAAGGGGTGATGGTGTGAGAGACTACATTGAAATACAATGGATCTCTGGAACACTGACTGAGGGGCTTCTGAATCTCGAACAGAGGTCCCTTCACCCGAAAACCTCTGGAAATAACGTTATCCTTTCTACAGCCTATGCCTATTGTAAATGTTTTTTTATTAAATGGAAATGTAGGAAAACATCCTCCATCTGGGTCTGAAAGACCAAATATAGTACAAAGGGCTACTTCAATGGAGGACCAATCCCCGCATTCTTTGCCTATAGAACCACACCTGATAGCAAACAGTGCGGTCCTGGATACCCTAAATCAACCAAACAGAGCAACAGACTTCCTGGTGTCCCCATTGGTGGATCAACGGGCAGCCGATTGTCAGCCATCAATGGTGTATAACATGTTCTACTTCCTCTGCTCATAATGTCTCGGCCTTGGGTGACATAGATTGACGGGACGTACACCCCCTCCCGGTGTTACCTATGTCCACCACACTTGCTGCCCTAGTCTGTGGAGGGATTGTCCAGTCCCCGGGTGGTGGGGTGGCGGAAACCTTATCACACCACGTCCGCCTGCTCTCGTGGTATGTTGCAGGGCTGTCCAGACACATGGTGGACGAGGATTGGTTATCTTTCATCCAAACACACAATATTATTGAGTTTCAGGAGACATGTCTGCAAATATCTGCATGGTACTGGTTCTAGTGTCGACAGATCCGAACCAAACTGCAGAGCCTTGTGTGTTACATGCAATGATTCAGGGCTTCCTACTGGTCTCCATATGATAGACTCAAGCAGAGTTTGGAAAACAAATACCAAGCTTTGTTCTCTAGGAGTTACAGATAGATGTGCTGGCCATGTGTCACAGGTTTTAAATAATAACTCTGTTACGATTACTGTTTCTCTGTGTGGTAATCTTAGTGGTAATGCAATTATACGGTACCCATGTCGTTATGAAATTACTTCTGGCAGTACATAAAAATATGGTCATTTCAGCAGGCAGCAAACATACAGCCAGTGGATGTCCAACATTCCTGCATTTCCAGAAGATAAACAAGACCACTCTGAAGGAATGGGGAAGTACATATTTACTTCTGGGTCAGGCAAATACAATAGCCCAATTTTGTGGTATTTCGTACCACCTGCAGTAAAAATGTACCTTCCTGGGAGCAGACTGGACTTGCCATCCATATAGAGGGGAATGAAGGGATACAATCCCTCTCTCCATCCTCCAGGGTATTTGTCCAGGGAAAGAAGCTCATCTCCTTGGTTTCCATATTCCTGAACGACAGTTGTCCTGGTTTATGAAAACACTGCAGGGAGACTTGGCAGGGCCTCTCTGCACTTCACGTGCCCTCTGGTGGTAAAGAGCAAGAAAGTTGGTCATCTAGGGAGTGGCTAGGACCCCTTTTCATACCCTATGAATAACATGTTTAAAGAAACCATGTGTGCACTTCTACTTTGTACACATTGTTCTTACATTTTCCCTCATGCAGTACACATTCTAGATTGTTGAGTCTTTGCACATCTAACCTGTATTCGCCGTGTGTTCCATTACAGGGGCAGGTGGTTAGCGTCTGTGCTTAAAATCTGTATCTAAGTAAAAGGCACAGGTTTGCTTGCACATTATTTTATTTTATTGTTGAAAGTATGGACCTAGCTTGTAAGGAGAGGACAGGGTGTGGGTAGCCAGCATTAGGTCTGGCATCTCTTAACAGTATTGCAGTACTGTCAGTTGGGGTCCGCGCACCCATTGGGATTAGTTCATGGTGAGGTGTTGTTGGAAAAAAGCCACTTTGAGAGATTTTCCTCTCATTCCTTTGATTGTTTCATTTATCATAACACTGTCATCTGGAAGCGTCCTCTCCTGACTCAGTGCTACCAATAAGGAAACATGTTGCTTTCTATCTGTTTTACCTTTAAGACTCAAACATTTGTGAGCAGCACTGTCGTACAGTTTTGGACACAGCACCTAAAATCATTTACAATCGCTTGCTCTTCTCCTGGCCTGTATACAGCTTCGTCCTTCACTGCCAGTCCTCTCCCAGCACCACTCTGACTTTCTTCAACCATACCAATCGTCGGCTCCACTCTCCCCAACTCATTCTGCACAACCGGACTTCAGGTCCATTGTGCCTATTTTGCAGTTTCCCAAACTGCTTGTTCTTCTGGGATCCATCGCAACTGATGCACTTTATCAGGGCTAGGGAAAGCCCTGTTGACTTTGTCACAGCACACGACCTCAGCACATTCGTGTGATCTTCCTAAACGATCAACTACAAGTGGGAGTTGCCTGTCATGCGCGGCATTTTTGGATTAGGTGTGGGGGGCAGTGAGTTTAGTCCTGCTGTGGTGGGTGGGTCGTGGAGTTAGGACAAGGTTGATCTGTCCACTGCCTTCTGCATCTCGGACACCACAAGAAAACTGATGGCAAATTAAAATGTATAACATTATAACAACGCTTTTGAAAAATACAAAATGAGGCACAAAGAAGTAAAAGAGTCCTCCAGATTGCAAAATAATGCACTGACCAGTGGGGTTGTATGCAGCTTATCATGGATCATGTCACCTCAGCCTAGCAAGCATCAAGTGATGTTCATCTTATCATTCCCAAAATCACAATGCCCTTCCTTGGTCTCACAATGCCCATTGTCTCCATGCAATTGATTGATGTAGAGATTCTGTAGTCTACCAGACCCTTTATCATGAATGTTCCTAAGTGGCATCCTTTTGGCAAGCCCTAGGACGTTCTCTTATAAATGATATTGAATATGTTCTGGGCTACAGTCAACAGGGATGCCTGATTTCAGAAGTGTGACAAATGTTCATTTCTTACTTGATGCAGGGGGGCTGTATGCAGAGGCCTCCATAGGACTGCCCTTTCTTATAGATGGCTCCGAGTTCATATTAAAATACACCTGCACTTTATCCTTTGTGGTATCTATTACGGAGTGTTCATCTGAAAAGGCAATACACAAACGTTAGGTCTAAAACCACTATCCTTATCAGTAAAACACAAGACTTTATATGAGCATTATATGGCAGCCAATTCCAGTCCATACAAGATACTATTAGCAAGAAGACACCCCACAATCAGAGACACCAAAAATACTCCAGATTGAAAAAAGTGTGATATGAACATTATCTGCAAAACGTGTACCTTATGTCTCTATATAGCCGTTTGTTATGTGCGTACCCCTTTTAATAGCAACTGATTTTGCTTGACAATATTACATGCACTAAGCATATTTAAGCATTTTGACAAATATCTTCCTTTATCAATCAATAGTCAGAATAATAAATTGCTCAATTATTTTAAAGTTTTTTAAGATGACCACAGTTGCTGTTAGATTTGGCATTCTTATTAAGTAGACACCAGCAGCCACTGTTTGTTGTAGCTTTTAATATTCTTTCACTCACATCATCATTAGGTAATATTTGTTATCAATGTCAGTGTTTTATGATGTATTGTTATATCATGTATGTTTTATGGACTAAACCGTCGGAAATTAACCAATTTTACATTTAAACATGTTATGGATCATTATAACTGTGTCCAGTTGTTGGATCTTTGAGTTGCTTCCACAGAAATGATGTCAATATTATTAAATCTGCTATTTGAACATTGGCGATAGTGACCCCATATATATGGAAAAGCTGGACTTCCTGTAGGAACAGTACCTTATTTGGATAGTTTATAGCGTTGTCCCGGTCCAACAAATCTGCACAAAATGTTCCCATAAATAAAGACTTGATTATGAATGCAGTTCCGTCATGGGAAAAGTTATAGCGGGTGTCCCAAAATGTACGATTTCACTTTTGTTCCCCATAGACACATTTAAAGTTCGATGGAGTTGTGTCAAAACTTCATGAGACCTTGCTTCTGGTCTGACTTGTGATCCTTTATTGGTATGGCAGCAAATCTGTCAGGCAGGTTCTTTTAAAAAAATGCCCAAAAGTAGGCAAACATGAATTAGTGGTATCTGGATTCACCCAATACAGTCAGCAGACCAATAAAAGTCCAATTCATTTCCTGCAGGGGCTACTTTGGGTCAGGTACATGAATGCACTTCCTCATTGATTGTGTAGCAGTTAGCGGAGCTACTAGAGGGCAAACTGTTTTGCTGGTGGACAAATAGTCAATTTGACTGTTTAGGGGCTTGGAAAAATGTTCAAATATCTGCCATTGTGGATCGTTAACTTTTGGTGGGGTATTGTAAACCGCACCCTGGAAATAAATTTGAACATTTTGATATTTTAGGCCATAAACAGAGAGAGGCTGTGAGAGGGCATAAGAGTGGAATGTGCACCAAATAATGTAAATTCAGGTCCACATGGTCAAGATTGGGTCTCAGACCTGGCTCCAACCAGGCCCAGAATAGTGCCCCCACTTTGTGTGGCTTGGCATGCTGGGGGCATGCTGAAGGCATCATTATAAGAATCAAAAGAAACAAAAGAAATGTCATAGAGATTGTTACACTATATCTACACCAAAACATGCTAATGTATGATCAGAAAGCTAAGCCGTAAATTCTCAATTGTATGATGTTATGTTTACACATGATACTTAATACATAATATAACATATCTGGCGGCTAAACTCCACACCTCTGGAGGCTCTTGCGACTCACCTAGAAAAACGATCAAAAGGTTGGAGTCAAAGCAAGCAGTCCTTCTCCTGCCACGCCGTGACCATCTGGAACTGAATCCCTGTAGAGGTTTGAAATGCCCCTACCATATTCTAGTTTCCGCAAAACACTAAAATGTGGCTCCTTCCACAGTACCTGCCAGACGCCTACAAAACCCTCTGACCCTCCCACAACAGTACTGCTCAACTGTATAAAATGGCAAGCCCAATTCTGGCACAATCCTGTTGAAAAGCGCTCCACTGCTCTTGAGCTAGGATCACGCTATACACAATAATATAAAATAAAGTGCACTAACATCACTACTATGGTTCACTGGCACTAGTCCTTTAAACCATGACTAACCAAGTTGGGTCAATAAGACTTTTTCTAAATTTAGCGCGATTTTGCAATACGTGGTGCGAGTGTCAGCTTATCATATATGTTAGGCGCTTGGTCCAGAAAATCAAATAATTAGCAGCCACCAATCCCGCTGATTTTGAAGCAGAGAGCTAAAATATGTAGGCCAATTGTGCTCAGAATGAAATGATGGTCTGAGAGTATGCAATTGAAACTAATTCATCAAAAAAGTGAAACAAGATCAATGTAATGATTTGTATGGAAATGCAATTATTTAAATTTCACGCTTCAGGAGACACCATCCAATGTAGAGAATCCACAATGGGAAACATATGACACTAAATAGGGGATTTGGATAGCAAACCACGCCTGGCTGACATATTTACTAAAATTGCACACTTACTAGCTGTGAACAGGTCCATTTCAAAATATAGACCATTGCTATAGACAATACAGGAGTGACCCTAGGCAAGAATTTCCTGAATTGTATGTGGAAAGGTTAAATATGGAAGTATTCACGTGACATAACGTAGTTGGAAGACTATTGATTTCAAAACAGTGCTCATGTGAATTATCAAGGAAAGTTTAGCATCCAAGCATACCCCAAAAATTCCTAACTCTGTTAGTAGGTGAGGGCAAGGGCCACCGTTCTGGGGTCAAAACTCACAAAGTCAAGCATGCGTGGTCGGCCCATTTGGAGTACTCTTTTTGTTAGTACATTTTAAGAAGTTTGGACACATCCACTTTTGGACTGCAAATAGAAAGTGAATTCGAATGAAGGACAAGGCAGTAGTCATTGTAGAATGTGTATCATTCACAATAATATTGCAGAGATATAGCTGTATACTGGGGCAGGTAAACTAATTATTTACGCATTTAGATGATGCATATCCTTGAGGTTCTCCAGATGTAGGAGAACCCGAGGCAGACTGGAATTCATCCTGTATTAAAGATGGAGGAATTTCAGGTTGGACATATTTTAGTTATCTATGAACAGCACCATGAATGCACTCTTTTAATCTCTGGATCAATGTGCTGCACTCAACGCTATCACATGCAGCTGAGAAATACAAGAGTACCAGTTCTGGTACTCTTTCTGCACCTACTGCAGTGCTCCGGTCACAGCTTTCACGAATCTTCTATGCCATGCATGGGCTGAAAACTGACTTTCAGAAAATTGCGCTGTTCCAAATAAGACCGGCTCTCAGCACCACTCCTTTACTGAGATAAGAAATGTGAGATCTCTTTGTGAGCCACGATTAGCTTAGCAGTAATAGGTTACGAGAGATGGGGATGGAGTTATGAGTCAGTGTTTGGACTCTATAAACAAAGAGTGTGGTTGTAGGACAATATCTGTGCAGTTCCTTGGCATGTCTAGCATTGTAAAGTGCTGTGTTGGTGGAATGTCATTATTATGCTTTTATAATATGTTACCATTATCTCAGGCAAAGTATAAAGATTGGCCAAATGAATGCATTGGAGGCACAATGAATTCTAGAAGGTGCTGCTCCAGCTGCTTGGTGTTTTGATAACTTGCATTCAAGCATATAACCGGTTGACCCTTCATACATTACTGCAAAGGTGAGATCTGTTGTCCAAACCTCAAGCATTTTTTCCCAGCATGTTTGATGCATAAAGGACAAGTGAATTACCTGTAATTTAGGATTCCAGGGCTTTCTGCTGTTTTGGAATACTTGCATGACCTAAGTAATGAAAGGAAGTTACAACAGTTCTAATCCAGGTGCAGGAAACAATTTACTTCAGGCCCTGGCCCCTTGGTCTGGCAGGTGGCATTAGACCACATCCCTTGCATGCCTTTGGCTCTCAGGAGGCACTGTGTGTTGCAGATGTAGCACTGTTACTCCAACAACCCAACAAATACACATAGCTGTGGTTGCAACAGACAGGGTACCTGAATCTAGAAGTGTGGAAGCAGTTTCCTGACTTGAAGCAGCTGAGTTGTATGAAGTGGATGCCTCAGGCACTTTTTCTAAATGGGATGATGATGGTGCTCCATGCTCGCCCTCTAAGACCCTTGTGGGTCCTGCTTTATAGCCTTCATCTGAATGATACAATTATTAACTTTAAGTCTTACATTTATAACAAAAGCAAATGTTAAGATACACATAGCACACATCCAAACTGAAAGTCATTGTCAAAGACCACTCAATGCATCATAAACAAAACCAATTGGAGTAAACTTAGATGCACACATTACTTAAGCAAATGTTTTCAAATGTAGTAGTCATTCAATACATATCTCACTAGAAATGTTTGCAGTGAACCTTTCAAATATTGTTGCATACATTATATTTGAATGTCATACCAAAGTTATTCCCAAGCGGCTTATTCAATTTAAAAAAAAGTTCAAAGATAATATTCTTGTGCACTAGTTACTTACGTTACACATCACATTTCTGGTTAATAACTTGGAATGTTCGCCTTATTTACCGTGTGACTCTGATAAACGTTTCACATTTTTCAAATTTGATAAAATGATATCTAAAAACAAACATTGTGGCATCAGTGGTGCACCCAAACCAAAACATTTCTTTAACATGTCGAACACAGTGTGCTTGGATGCAATGCACATAGGGTGGCCATGTCCCGTGGGTGCTCTGCTTGGGGCAGTGCCACAGAGGGCACTCCAAGCTCTCATAACCTTTAAGATAGACTGCATCACCGAAAAAACAGCCATACTTAGATGAAAAGATCACCATGTCAGGAGGTCAGTGAAACACCACAAGCCAAGATATAACCACACTGGAATCCAAGAGGCCCAAGAAAGAGAAGACAAGAAAACCGCGGTGGTCTGAATTGTGGAGGTCGGGTGAATTCCACACAGTACCCGTGGGCGACCATCTTTATGACCCACTGGTCTGAAGTTAACCCCTCCGATGCCGTGAGGAAAGATGTTAAGCGCCCCCCGACCGGGGTGTCATGGAGCGGACCTGATCTGATGGTCATTTCTGACCAAAGTCCGCTGATCGTGAGATCGTTCATGTGAACTCCCCATCGCACGAGGAAAGAATCCATGACTACTGTTATTTCTGGCCAGGGTTGCCAAAAAGGTTCCCCTATCGTCACATTCTCCTTGCAGGCCCACGACAGGAGATCCTGTGCGACCTTGCTCAGGACTTGAATAAGGTCTGTCATCTTGCTTGCGAATTGTGACCACTGGAATCTGAGGGCCCACTGGAGGGACCTCATTCTTAGGCGTGCCTCCGGCCGCAAGAAAATGCAGGCTACAATGAGGCTCAGCAACCTCAGAAAGTCGAATGCCGGAAGATTTTGGGAGTTCTGAAATCTCGTTACCATCTTTGTGATAAGTTGAGCCCTCAACTCGGGAAGCGAAGTCTTCCCCGAGGAAGAGTCCAGGATGGCTCCAATGAATTGCATCTTCTGAGAAGTTGTCCCCTGGGACTTCTTGAAATCGAGCGAGAAGCCCACTTTGTGGAGAGAGTGGCAGGTGTTGTTGATATATATGCTTGGGTTGCATAGGCACATGAAAGCACCTATACTATAGCTTTGGTTCCGACAGGTAGAGTGAGTCGGCAATAGCGCCAATAATACTGCATTGATGCTCAGAGAAAGGAGGAACTATAGACTTACAAACTGCCAATCACAGGCATAATGAGGCTATCAAGCCTGTCCAGATGTAAGAAATGTTTCCTGGCTCTCACAACAAAAATAATACTAGTGGGGACAGAGGATATATCATTTAAACTGCTCTAATAGGATCCATATATTTCTGTTTCAGAGTGGGTACAGATATAATCAAGTATGGTAAGAAGTGCAACACATCCGTGTACACAGTCCAGAGTTTTGGGGTTAGGGTTAGCTAGGGTTAGCCATTTGTGTTAAGTTGCAATTTAGGTGTGGGCAGTCGCACTCTCGATAGAGCGAATATTAAAAGAAAAACGATTTGATAATTTTTGCACAAAGGGTCCACTTTTGGTCCTGAAGAAGGTGGTCAAATGGAAGAACTGCCGAAATGTCTAGCCAGTGAAGTGAAGGATTCACGCACCCACGAATCCATCTTGACAAGACATAGACCCTGATTCATGGGACCTTGTATTCATTATTTAAGGTCCAGCAGGAAAATGTTAGATTTGTAACAGCACGCAGGCACTTTAGGGGATGAGGAAGTCTATACAGAATCCATCATCCAGTAAGCACACTGGCACTTTCTCTTTGCCATTTTGCACTGTCAGGTATGATGCTATATGTGATGTTTTTATGTGTTACATGTGTGATTATGAATAATGTAGTATTTTGATTAAATGAGAATGTTTTTATTTGAAGAAACATAAAATGACAAAGTAAACAATTTATATGTAAGAAAAATAAATACGATTTTATTGAAGGTGACTGCCTCCTGAATAGATTTGGCATTCAATGTCATTTGAACATGTGAAGATGGTATGAAACACATGCATGTCAGGGACACCCCTTGTGTTATATGTAGGCACATGAAAATAAGCATCCTGAAGATCGAATGACACTATCCAATCCTGGAGCTGAAGGGGCTGGGGGATTTACGAAAGTAGGATGTCCTTTGAAATGTTCTTAGTCAGTTTGGAACTTTTGCAGCTATGGGTATGCAGCAGCACCATGCCAGGGTACCCCATTTTCTGGGCGGTAGATAGCAACATCTTCCAGCGGTCCCGAAAAGCACCTCCGTATCCTGGGTGACACCAATAGACTTGTTCTTCTCGAGATGCCGGGGCACTCCTCTTCAGGACACATGAAGACCCATTCCCGGAAGGCAGACACACAGAACTGGCTTCCAGGGCAATTCGGATGAAGATGAGCAGCTTGCAGAATGGACCCTCGTAGCTTGGGGAAAGGTCTCCTTTGCAGGTCATCTCTGGATCAGTCCTTGGAAGAACACAACAGCTTTTGGATTAAACGAAGAAAACGCAGCAGCACACTTCTCCTCTAGCTGGGCTTCAAGGAACAGCTTAGTCTTTCTTCAGCTTCGACTTCAGCTTCTGAAGAAATTGGTAAGTGAGAGGTCCCCAGATATAAACACCTGTTTCCCATTCACTCTAGCTGAGCCATTCACGCAGAAGGGCATTCATGCAGGCAGGCAGCCTATTAGGATCACAGGCCTTCAGGCCATTCACTCCACCCAGAATTCCATAACAAAGAATGTGGATTGGAGTAAGTACCCAGCCTTTCAGCTCACTACACTGCATTTATGTCAGTTTCAGTCAGGGCTGTATTATTCATTGTGTCACACACACAGAAACCAGACAACCACAACCGAGAATGTGAGTTGACGCCCAACTCCATTCACACAGGTCTCACCCCTAGGGTGTACTCACAACACACAGCCCCTGGGAAGGCTCCATTCAGTCTGACAGAAGGAAGCCCCAGAGCCGTATATGGTATTTCCACCCAGCCAGGAGGAAAGGTAACACAGACATATATGGTGTTTCCACCCAACAACCACTCAGGAGGAAGGGAACAGAGACAGGGCTTCCCAGAACATTGAGATACAAGGTAAAAGGCAATAGAAACCAAGCGGTCACAGTGGCCAGCTTGCTTTCTATCAGTAACCCATTGATTCCTATGGCAGGGCCTGTGGGACACTCAGAGCCACTGCCAAGACAACATGTAGCTGCCACCAGCCCATAACCTACTCTGTGGGCCACACAAAGGTGTCCACAAACACACATAAGGGGTACAAGGGTGTGTGCCCACACATGGGTGCCATAAGGGTATCCCATAGGGTTGTTCACCAAAACATAAACATGAAGAACTGCACTGCCAGGGGTTCAGGCTGGACCTCAGTGGCAGAAAACAGAGAAAACACACACACAGAAGTGGTAGGACAAGGACTAGGAGGCCCTGTGCCTCCATAAGGCATTTCCAGCATCACAGTCCGATACCTTTTCTTTTTGCACAGTTGGGTCTTGACATATGAGATAGATGAGTTCCTCAGACAGTACAAGGTTTTCGTTGGCATTTGCCCATCTTACACAACTACTTTGCCAGGCCTTTTCGCACACCCAAGACAGTGGGAACCTTGATCTCCCATAAAGGTCACAGTTTTCTATGGAAAGAGGCATAGAGATACGGTGGTGGACACAGGGACACATAGAAAGGGAGAGCAATGTTCAGTTCAGTCCCAGATATTTTATTAGAATCTCATAAAAGCCTTCTCAGAGCAGGAGCCAGATGTGGGGGAATCTCTCTCGACTAGAGGGCATTGATCACTATGGGAGTCAAAGGAACATAGGAATTATTTGGAGCTGCTGGCAGGATCCCGTGCTGTAAAGATATTCATAAAGCAGATGGTGCAGTGCAACATACTTCTTGGAATGGACGTTTCCGCTGTGAGGTAAATCGGCTTATGTGAACCGGGCCCAACTCTCTGGCAGATTTGGCAAAAGCATTCTGGGAGTTCTGCTTGTCTCATCTGATCCAGGTAAGAGCATCATTTCTTCCAGGAAAAAAGAACATAGTGGCGGATTATTGCTAAAGGGGGTTTGAGGCGCCAGTGATTGGCATCTTCACTTGCTTGTATTTTGGACTCTTTATTTTCCTTCGGGTCGCATGTCTATGGAGCTTTTCACCTCCAAACTCAATTGCCATCTGCCAAGGTTTTTCTGTTGTAAGACCAAATCCAGATGCTGTGACAGTGGATGCTCTGTTTCATCCTTGGGACGATGGTTGACTCTATGCTTTTTTCTCATTGCGAGAATACTGCAGGAGTGGCAGAACAGGAATGGGAATTTGGCGCTGATCCCTCCAATTTGGCCAGCTCAGGTGCGTTATCCATTGGTTCTTTAAATGTTGATGGATGTGCCATTGGGGTATCCCCTATTCCAGGATGTATTGTTGGCCACGAGGGAGTCTGCTAACCCTCTGTTCCTGGAGTGATCGTCCAGCATTAGGCTTGGCGAATTACAGGACTCGCTGAGCCACCCAAGGCAATCACTACGAAAAGCAGAATCTATGCTGCCTCCCATGACATTGCCATTCCCCTGCAAAGAGTAGTCCTAAGGGCAGATTTCATGCGTTTCGGTTATTTTGCATTATTTGACTGTGAGGCACACTCAGAGCTGTTCTTTCATAATGGAGCGCTCATAGCAGACCCCTTTTTCCACTGCGAGACACCAACCGCTACGGGAATCCAGAGAAGAGGACTTTTTCTTGCTGCCGGAGATGAGATGTTTTTACCAAAAGCCTTCAAGGGAGTGAGAACTCAAATACTGATTGTCCCCAGGAGCACATTTTCAGAGTGATGGTTTTTACATACTGCATGTTGTCATCTCTAGTCACACACAGACCGTAAGACCAGTTCTATATGATTTGCGTGTCATTCGTTTCCTCCGCACATTTCACGCATGTAATTGAACACTAGCATGAATCCCTTGATCACCTTTGCCCTTTAATGTTCGTGTGTCAACTTGTTTGTTCTTTCTAATCTTTCTTCCCACTCTACCATTTACATAGTCCCCCATGCCCCTTTTCATGTCTCCCACAGACAAAGGTCTGGTGTATGTATTCCCGTGGTGGGGTCACAATTCGCCTTCCCACGGAAAAGGCTTTGAAGCTTAACACTCACTACGGAGATGACTCGAGCGTTATAAAAGCCAAACACCATAACATATGTATGTGTGTAGTTTCTTTCGTTGAGTTGTACAAAGGAAACAATCTGTTTCTTTTGCGAGATGGCTGTTTAAAAGTTGGTTTGCTTGTGAAACAATGATTGGTAATGATTGTTAAGGGAAATAGTCCAGGCGTTTGTAACTATTTTGGAGTACATACCCAGTTATTCCAAACATCTGCAAGAATGTGCAGCAACACAACAACATTAATGTCTATCACTAATGTTATGTGTCTGAAAACGTCAACTCACAAACATGTTTAAAAGTTGAAATGTAATTGCTGTGTATGTAGGGTGTAATCATGTAGATTTTAGTGGTGGACGTCAGTGGGGGGAGGTAGGGTGGGTGGAGAGATCCAGTAGAGCTGGTGGAGCTATGGAGTTGGGTGCCTTTAGTTAGGGGATGGCAGTGGTATGGGAGGATGGGAGGCAGTGGTCGAAGTGAGCGGGAGCGGTCGGGAGGGGTGCTCCTCTACTTTTTTAAATTACCTTGTACAGCTCCTTTACTTTTATTTTAAAGAAACCGTTCTGGTATGGTTTTATTTTAAAATAAAAGTGTAGGAAGAAGTTGAAACCTTCCCTTTCAGTGCACTGCACTGAACGTTCCCGTAAACAGCAGGTGCAAGTGTTTGTGGGGCTGTATTGTGTGTGGGAGGGGTTGAGGGCAGGCCAGCAGGGAACATAGTTCCACTACTTCTTTTCGTACACTTCGACCACTGATGGGAGGAGCTTGTAGGGTGCGTGTGTATGGATAGTGTAGATTGTTGGAGCTACGACAAGTAAGCTATTGGTGGACAGGGCTATGGAGGGAGGGCACACAGAGTGTCATGGGTGGCCAGGCCTGCTTTATAGAGAGTGGGGGGTAGGCATCTGTAGATGGGAGTAGCTAGGCTTGGGGCCGCGTATGACATTTGGCACGTGGTGTAGAATCTGTGAGTGAGATGTAAGAGGGTCTAGCTGGATTTGGGCTTAGACAGGCATGCGATGGGGTAGTGAGTGGGTGAGAGTATACAGCTTTTAAGTAGGGTGGGTGAGTGAGGGTAGGCACGTTTGGGGAAGGGTGGTTGGGTGTTCAGGCCTGGGTATTGCGGATGAGTGTAGGCAGGTCTCGGGAAGGGTTGTCAGGTATTCATGCCTGGTGTAGTGTAGGGTGGGGGTGTAGGTAAACAGACAGGACTGTAGTAGGTTGGGTGGATTTTCTGGTCTGTGGTAGAGTGGGTGGGTTTGGGTCAGCAGGTGTGGGTGGTGGCATGGGTGGGAAAATAGGTAGGTTTTGGGTAGGGTCGGTGGTTGGTGGTAGGCAGGCATGGAGTAGGTGGGTAGTTGAGGTAGGCAGGTGTGGACTAGGGTTGGTATGGGGAGGTAGATACGAGATAGAATGGGTTGTTGGGGTAGGTAGGCATGGGCTAGGATGGGCGGAGTGGAAATGGAAGGCTAGGGTGAGTGGGGGTAGGCAGGCAAAGCATTGGATAAGTATGTTGGTAGGTCGGAATGGTGTATGGTAGGTGGGATTATGCAGAAATAGGATAATGTGATGAGTGGGGGAAGGCATGTTTGGCATAAGGTGAGAGAGCTAGAAGGTGTGTGGTAGGCAGGCATTGCATTGGTAGGTGAAGTAAGGCCTGGGATAGGATGGGTGCAGAGGAAGACAGGATAGGGTAGGCAATTGGCAGGTAAGGGATAGATTGACTGGGTCGGAGTTAGACAGGCATGGGATAGGGTAGTCTGGGCAGGCAGGCATGGGCTAGGGTAACTAGAGGTAGACAAGCTTGGTTGGGTGGGGGTAGTCAATGGGATAAGGTGGGTGGGATTAGGCTCGATGGGTGGGGGGAGGCATGGGCAATCTGGAGTAGGTGGAGTTAGGCAGGCCTGGGGAAGCATGAGTGGGTGGGGAGGCAGTCGTGGGGTAGGTAGGTGAAGCAGGTATGGGGTAGGCGAGTTCTTAGTGGAGATAGGGTAGGGTAGCGTGGGCGGTTGGCAATAGGCAGGCATAGGGTAAGCTGGTGGGTGGCCTAAGCAGGTGTGGGGTAGGGTGGGTATGGAAAACCAAATGTAATAAACAGTGGGCAGTAGACAGGTTGGGGTCGGACCTTTCACTGACGTCGAAGACTTTTGAACATGTGAGGCTTTTACTATAGACCTCCGCAGGACCACTTCGACTTTCACTCCTGCTCTCCCTTTATGTTATTTGCCCCAGAGTATATTGGTCTTGGTAGTTCCATACCATAAGCACAAATGTTCAAAGAAATCTTTCTCTTAAAGCATTCACCTTTCACTTCCCTTTTCGCTGGGGTTATTCTTGACCATTGCGCATTTCATAGTTCGTTCACTTTCCACTTTATAACAAGACCGCAAACATTTTGCGAGACTTTCTCGAGTGGGCTACTTCCTTTCCCCGAACCACTCCGCTACTCTGTATCACTGGCTTTACAGTTATCAGCAACTTAAAAGTTCATCACTGGTTAGTTTTCTTTTGCGTCTCATCAACATATGCGCCACCTTCAATTATTTGTATTTGTATTTGTATTTTATTGAATTTATATAGCCCTTTAATCCAAAGTGCTTTACATGAGAACACACAAAATACAAGCATAAGATGGCAATTGAATCATAACTTGAAAACAGTGTAAAGAACAATTTACAATATTGCAGAGGTGAGAAGGGAGTAGGGAGGGGCAGAGGTGAGTGAGGGAAAGGTAGGCATTAGTGGAGGTAAGAGCAGGAGTAAGAGGGAATGTATGAGTGTGAGAGGAAGAGGAGAGGAAAACGTAGGACTAGATGAGAGCAGGTGGTGAGTGGGAAGGAGGTAGGGAAGGAGGTAGGGAGGGAGAAGAGTGAGAGGAAACGAAGGGTGCTAGGGAGGTGAGTGAAAAAGATAAGATTTGAGAGAAGAGCGAAAGGAAGGCAAGGGGGTGTGAAGTGGGAGGAGGTTCCAGTGGAAGGGGCTCTTGCGGCTTCAATCTTTCCTTGACACAAACCGGCCTTTCATGTCTTTCCCTAACGCACCGGCTTTGATTCATGAGTCAAGGATGATACCACAGGCTTGGCCTCGCCTCCCCAACTCTGTCGTTCACCCGGGAGGATCGCTGGCATCCTTGAAACACAGTGCAGGTTTCTTCTTGTCTGCGATTTGGCTTTCTCTGTGTTTCCTTCATGGCTTCCTGGAGGCAACAACCTCCAGCAGGGAACTTTAGGGTTTCTCGACCCTTTTCTCTAGTCCCTCGATAGGTTCGACTTTGCCCCCGAAGATCTGCTCCTTCTCGTGTTCCACCTTGCTCAGAGTGGGTAAAGATTTGTTATGCCTTTTATCCGTGTGGGGAGAGCTGATGTGTATCAGATGTATGTGGTTAAAGTCAAGTGCCTGGCTTTGACTGACCTGATTAGCGGGACATGTCCAATGAGATATGTGTTAGCCTTTCTACCCTCAGTCGCCCTCTTACTCGGCCCAGTGTTTGTGTAGAATGTGGGGGGTTGGGACATTAGAGAATTCTATAAAATAGGATGAGGTAGAGGTACGGGAAAGGGAGGAATACTGCACCTCACCATCGGCTGCCTCACCCCACTCCCCAAAGACCCCTCCCACCCGGATGATCCTCCCACACTGGTCCACCCCCAGGGTCTGGATCCAAAGGTGATGGCTGTGCCCTGGCCACCTAAAAGAGAGATCCCGGGGACTAGTAAGTGGGACACCCTTTGGTTTCTCACAGTAAGCAGGCATACGGGGTAGTCTGGGTGGGTGGTCTAATCAGACACAGTGGTAGGGTGGGTGGTCTAAGCAGGCATGGGGGTTGGATGGTTGTTTGGGGTAAGCAGGCATGGGGTTAGGATGGGTAGTTGGGGTAAGCAGGTATGGGGGTAGGATGAGTGGAATATGCAGACATAGGCGGTTGAGTGGGTGGATGGGTTAAGCAGGCATAAGGTGTAGGGTGGGTGGGGTAAGCAGGGATAGGAGGTAGGGAGAGTCGTGGGGTAAGTAGGCATAGCGGGTAGGGTGGGTGGGCTAAGCAGGCATGGTTAAGGGGTAAGCAGGCATAGGCAGAAGGTGGGTGGGGTAATCAGGCATAGGAGGTGGGTTGGGAGGAGAGCTGGGTGGGGTAAGCAGGCATAGAGGTAGGGTTGTAAGCAGGCATGGGGTCAGGGGAGTGGGTGGGGAAAGCAGGCATAGTGGGTATGTAAGCAGGCATATGGAGAATGGAGGAATAGTGTAGGTTGAGTGGTGGAAGATAGAGGATAGGGTGGGTGAGCGGGGCCAGACAGGAAAAAGGGTAGGGGTAGGTAGATGTGTGTATGTGGGTGTGGGCAGGTGTGGCTTTGTGTGGGTGGGGGTAAACAGTTGTGGGCTAGGCTGGATGGGCAAATGCAGGTATGGTCTAAGGTGGGTGTGGAGGTAGTCAGGCATAGGAAAGGGTGGGTGGGGGAAAGGACACGTTTGGGGTAGGGGTGGGAGTAGGCAGGCATTGGGTAAGCAGGGTTGCGTAAGCAGGCACGAGGTTTGGTGGGTCTGGTAAGCAGGCAGAGGGGGAGGGTATGAGAAGGCAGGCACAGTGTATAGGGTATTTGTAGGGGTGGGCAAGAGTGGGCTAAGGTGGGAGGGTGCTACTAGGCAGGCATGATGTAGCATCTGAAGAACCAATCCCATGCCCACTTGTCATTTATCCTTGTGCACTTGTCCCACTTATGGGACATGCTCCACATTTGTTATCCCACCACTACTTTGCATAGCCCATGCACTTCATGTATCCAACCAATGCACACATCCATCTTTCCTCACTATCACTGTTCAAATGTTCCACAACTCCCCTGATTACTGTCCACAGTGCCCTCACTTTGCCCAGCTCACCATTCAGCTCAGCCAACAACTTTCGACCTGATAGGGGGTGTCGTGCCAGTAGATATGGTAGTCATGTGATGGATGACCTGTGCCGGAAGGTACTCAAGTGTTTGTTTGTCATAGAAGCAGTGGTGGTGGGTGCCCGAATTCTGGCTCCTGGTTTCACTCAGTGCTGTGTCCTCATTCTGGAATCTCACATCACAGTGTGCCAGAGTTTCTAGGATCCAAGTCCTGCACCCATGCTTCCCCCACTGCCCCAGATTCATGTTCAAAGAAAGCAGCCCTTGGTTCATCAACCCAAATATGAGGGTTTGCAAAACTCAGATTAAGGATCCATCTGTAAGCATTTATCTTTTGAATTTGGGCCCAGGGGCTTGTTCGGCCCATCTGCACTGCAGATGCCAGCAACTTCTCCTCCCGTGGAACGAGCAGGACTTCTGTGATGACCAGCTCATGCATGATGTGCGGCTGGTCAGGTGCTGGGGGTTCTTTCACTACTTTCTGTGCCTCAGAACCTCTGTCCTTGCACCGCAAGAAGAAGCTGCACCTCCACTGTATACTTGAGTCACTCACAGACTCTCAGAGAGGAGCATTCCAAGAATAGCAGCCGAGCAAAGTGCGGCAGAATCACAGTGAGACAGCAGCAGTTGCTCAAACATTGCAGGAAAGAGAACATGTATACAGCTGAGCAGTCAGGAATAGGGGGGCACTAATACAATACTATACCGCCAGATGAGGGCTCACAAACACATGCAGCCTTACTTTACTAACAGGAGATGAGCACCTTAAGGAATATTGATTGGAAGCGGAAGAAAATAACCCCTAATTGGTCACCTTGGGGTAAAAAGAACAAAAAAAGAATGCTTTGGTCAATGCATGACAGAATCTTTACCATTTGCCATGACAACCAGATATTGCCACGATATGCGCAAAAAGAGGTCTATTTGTAGGGAGTATGCTGAATGCAGGTATTAGCCATTCAAAAGAGGTGCTCATATCTATTGAGCTCAATCGACTCATCACCAAAAACGTGACTTGCCCACCTCAGAGACGCAAAGGTTAGGCACTATTGGTGAGTGTGTCAAGTAGGGTGACTGGAAGTGGAGAGGCAGGTAAGACAGGGCAACAGGTGTGATGATTCGAATGAATGCATGGGCTTGCTCAGAGAATGTTAATGATGAGCCCAAGAGAGGTGACCCTCTTCAAAATAGGATTGGTTTAGAAGGTATGGGTGTGTTTGGAATGAAGGAAGCAGGATGCCCAAAGTCAAACCTTGAGTTTAACGAGGGTAAGGGATTGCCTCCTTAGTATCCGAGGAGTCCCGCTGGGCTAGCAGACTTAAATTGAAGTTAAAAGGAAAAGAAGAAAAAGCATGTGCT
The DNA here is from genome assembly GCF_040938575.1 of Ambystoma mexicanum. Taxonomy (NCBI): domain Eukaryota; kingdom Metazoa; phylum Chordata; class Amphibia; order Caudata; family Ambystomatidae; genus Ambystoma; species Ambystoma mexicanum. Next base: position 681,554,890 of record NC_090924.1, on the reverse strand, counting down.
GCAGACTGTGTGGTGTGTGCCGTGCTGGTGCTCAGGTTGCCGGACAATCAAGTTGCGAGGACAGTGCCTGGCATGCTTGGTGTGTTCAAGCCCTTGTGGAGTGTGCCAGCATTGCTTAGAATTGCTCCTGCCCACTCCCTCCTCATCCGAAGTGAACAGAAGACGTAAGGTAAGTAGACGTTTATTTTGTTTGTGTTTGTAGTGTTATAGTGTATCTGTGACTGTTTATTTGAGTGTATGCATGCAGTGTGTCTGCCTTTCTAGGCAAGATTTATGAGTGAGTCTATGGGCCTCATTACGACCCAGGCGGTAAGTTACCGCCTGGGTCGTTCCCTTACCACCATGGTGTAAACTACCTTTACACCATGGTGGATGGCGGATTTACCGCCCCATTCCAAGGTGAGTGGGGCGGTAAATCCCCATTTCCCATTTTACCCTTCCCCATTCCCATTTTTGTCCCATAGGGCATAATGGGAGTGGGGAAGGCGCTAATTACGCCACCGTAAATTACAGTGGCGTAATTAGCACCATGGTCCCTTAGCGCCATGGATTTTAACGCCTGCAAAAAGCAGGCGTTAATATCACCATAGCGCTAACGGACCTTGTAATCAGGCATTAAGGGTCGGCGCCGTTTACGGCGCCGTTAACCCCTTAAAGCCTGATTCGTAATGAGGCCCTATGTATGCATGTATATGTTAGTGTCAGAGTGAGAGTATGTGTAAGCATTTGACTGAGTGTTTGGGTGTCTGAGTATGAGTATGTGAGCATTGCAATGTGTGCATGTGTGTTTGGATGGATGGCATGGGACGTAGTAGCAACCAATGCTGATATGTATTATGAACTCATCTTCATGAATATGATTGACAGTGGCATAACTAGTATGCATAGATTGTGGCTACAGCCTCATTCAAGTGATTTACAGCAACCATTATGGTCATAGATGGATTGTGGCTGTATCCTCATGCAAGAGATTTACTGTGACAATTATGAGCATAGATTGTGTTCTCAGCTTCGTGTAAGTCTTTAAAGATTGTGAATTGCTTCCATGGAACTGTGGCCACAATCTATGGCAGTAATGGTCACTGTAAATCACGCTCATGATTGGCATAGCTAGATTGTGGCCACAGCCTCCTACAAGTTATTTAAAGCGACTGTTACTTGTATAGATAAAATGTGGCTGAAAATCCATGCAAGTGATTTACCGTGAATGTTACTGGCATAGATAGCCTTATGGTGACAGCCTTGTGTAAATTGTATGTATTTTGACAAATTTATTTCAAAGATTTTGCTGCAAAATGTGCCATTTCAACATATTTTAAAACTGTTCATATGGGGATGGCCCCTGAATCCGTTTAATTATTTTTGGCTCCCATTCATTATTTTGGGATCCCTCCCTATGCTTGGTCGCTCACAATAGGTTTTGGATATATCATGGCCCCTACACTGAAAATGTTCACCTGCTGTGACCGCGCATGGATCCTTTAGCAACCTGGTACTCCTTCAGGTCCTGCCTGCCTCCCACATCTGTCCTCACCAAAAGCTCTCTGCCACTGCGGATGCCAAGTAAAGGGCTGTGTTTTGGGCAAGGGGAATATGGATGTCAAACATGGGCTGTTTTGGGGGATTGTGTGTGGCACAACCGCTGGTGTGTGATGAGTGGAAGGGACAGGCAAGATACTTGAAGATTGTAACTGATCGGTACAGGCGGCTTTTGTGAGTGTTGGGGTGTGGGAAGCAGAACACCAAATAATGGTTGTGTTTGGAAGCATAGGGGAGTTTGGGCATTAGGTTTAATGTCAGTGTTTTGGGCCTAATAGAGCAAAGACAGGACACCTGGCACTGATGTGTCCAGGGGCGGGTAAACTGCAAAGTCTTAGTTAAAGTGTGCCAGCTTCAATATAGTCCATTTTACTGAAAATTCATTATTTTCTGGACTGAAAAATGATGTGCTGCAAAACATGATTCATACGCTGCAAAATGTTTAACTGCATGTCACAATACCATAAAGGAGTGGCAGGCCTGAAATGGGGAATAATGTACTTAAAATGTATTGTAGTGGTTCAGCTTCCCAGTGGTTGTGACATACGCACCTGATGCAGATGAATATTACTACAAAATAAGTACAAATATAAGCATGAAGATACATGTCAAGTGATGATTTACTTCAATGTCTGTTTATTTTCATTTCACATAGAACTTGGACTATTCCTCCAGAGGGGAACAACTCCTCTAGAACGAGGTTCATCCCACAGTGAAATTAGAGTGTAGGAGTACAGAGATATGTAAAAACAACAGGTAGGTTCTAAGACATAAGAGTGGGTACACTACCTTCCCTGACCGTTAAGGTAAACAGATCGGTATCACAAAATCAACGGTTCTCTGGGAGAAAAAGGATCAAAGTGCGCATATCAGTCATATGGTGAACGAAAAACAGATGAGGCAACAATGTGCTAGCTGTCCCTAGAGGAAGAACACCCTGTCCCTGACAGGAGTGCCAGGCCCTAGGTAGTGGATGGTGCACCTCCTATCTAAGAGGGATAGCCAAAGAGAACTGCCCCTCAATGTTATAGATTGTAATGCATGCAGATAAGCATAAAACCTTTTCAAACATACAAAGGAAAAAGGACATGACCAATATGCTGTTTTATGAATCGACTGAGCTGATGATTAGATTCTGTCATAACAGCTCAAAATGCTGGTATAACAAGCTGTAAGCTGGGGATTTCTATTTGCACTATTCACTTTTAGGCATTTGGTTTGATAAGTGCAATTGGTTGTGTTCAACAAATTAAACTGTGAAGAGAGCCCATATACTAGAGGTGAGTTTAGCTATGATAATGATTGCTTGTATCCGTTTGTGGATATTGGGGATATCAAAAGGGTCACGAGAGCCCTCATGACCCTAAAAAGGTCAACCGGTTTCAATGGCGTATCAATTGCCCATCTTCTCCAGGACCATCAATGTAATCGGTAATAATTCTCATTCCAGCTTGCCTGTTCATGGGACACTATGGGCGAGCACCTCAATCCCCCATAACGCTGTACCATTCCGTTTCAGTGGAGGGGCAGCATCGACTTGTTAGGGTGAACGTATTGTTCAGCACCGAACCATGTTGCTGTTGTGGACGAACCAGCATACTGCTGTATAGACTGCTCGGAGTACAGAGATAAACTCTCTGGAAGCGATGCTGCACCAGGCTTCTACCTCAAGGTTCAATCAGTCCACTGGCCAACTCCCTACATCACAGACTATTTTTGAGGGACAGAAAAGGGAAAGGAGCTGGAAGCTATCTGCCAGCTATTCAGCCACACAGAGGAAGAAGGAGACCGAATTAGTGCTACTAGCTGGTACAGGGAGTGCAGCTTGTGCGGGCAAGCCATTGCTGATGTAGTAAGCTGTAGTGGAAGAAGTGGCATCGCCTCCTGATGAGAGATGCCTGTCTTCCAGGCACTGTGCACTGGAATCTGAGGAGCCCAACATGCTGCATTGTCTGGTTGAGGGCTCTCCCAAGCCATTGAACTCATGGCAGAGGCATTGATGAGAAAGAGACAAGAGCAGATCATTTCTTTTGTGTATATATTCCTTATTGCCAGGCATTACTTTTATGCATACTGCAGCTTCATTTATTATTTTGTATTTTTCCCACTTCGGGCCTGCAAAAGAAATGCTCTACTCCCACCCCAATCACAGAACACAGTGCATAGGATCGTGGTACTCGTCAGAGACCAAGAGAGCATTTGTGGAAGGAGTGAGGGATGAGAAATGAGAAGCAGGCACAAGGTTGTGTTATTCTCAAAATCAGACATTTTAATAAACCAAAATGGATTGGGGAAATGCCTCTCTAGCCATTTCTACTGATGAATTCACGCCTCAAAACTAAAACTAAGGATCTTTCAAGGTGAAATAGTGAGTAACGTAAAAGCTGTCCTTGTGTCCAAACATTCTAAGCCGACCCTTACACTAGAAACAAAACAACAAAGGGTCCAAGGAAATGCCTTGAACTGGATATTAGCCGAACGTGTTCATAATCTAAAATTAAAAAGATGAATCCAACAAAAATAACCTCCATGGAAAGATACTTCGATCCAGATGGTGGTTCCCTTCCCCGACTTTTAGGTAGGATGTCAAAAGTGTTTCTTTATCCAACAGTTGTTTTTGTGTCTTTATACTGGGCTACCAATGTTCTTGTTCAAATAATGAATTCCTTAAAAATAAATTCCAAGACAGTATCTCTTTACCTAGGTCAAGCAATAATTTCCACATCAGTGTTTCTTTAACTTGGTCAAACAATACATTCTGAGAGAGTCTTTCCTTACCTTGGCCAAGCAATAATTTCCATATCAGCTTTTCTTTAACTTGGTCAAACAATACATTCCAAGACAGTCTCTCTTTATCTTGCTCAAGTAATAATAATAATAATAATTTTATTGTGATTTAGTTTACAATGAAACTTTACAAATAAAATATACCTTAAGTCAGAACAAAGTTATAACGAGAAAAAACATCAATAATTAACAAAACATTGCATAAATAATTACCAAGAAGGCAAAACATTAAATTCTCTAAATATACATATCCTAAAAACCATATAAAACATCTTCATTTTAGATTCACATTTACAATAGTTCTGGAACTGGATCTTGCCACATACTACCACATATTCTCCAATGAGAGTTTCAGATGGAATATCAATCTAATTTCAGTATTGTTACAATTCCTATATAAATAGGGGCCTGTATTGGCCGACAACACCTCTTGGATTTCAACGATGGCTATACATCAACTCCTCTTTATATCCTCCTATATGGTTATGTTAAGGCTAATTTCCACCTTCAGCCAAATTTTGTACAGTGCCATCAGGAGCCTTATACTGTTGGAATTAATACAGTGATGCCAAAATAGCTCCTCTTTAATGTAACCTTGGTTATGCACAAGCTTACCCAAGCCAAGGTTTATGGTACTTGACGTTTTGTGACATTGGGCCTCATTCCGAGTACGGCGCTAACCAATGGCGCTATTAACGCCTTGGTTGACGCCGTACCCGGAACGGCAGCGCCTTGGTGGATGGCGGAATCACCGCCCCATTCCAAGGTTGGCGGGGCGGTAATTCCCCATTCACCAAGGCTCTTCCCCATTCCCAAATGAGCCCCCATAGGGCTCAATGGGAATGGGGAAGATGCAAATAACGGTGACCGTTCATTACGGTCACCGTTATTGGCTTGGAGGCCCCTTTGCGCCCTCGACTTTAACACCTGCTCAAAGCAGGCGTTAAGGGCGAGGGCGCAGAGGGAACTCAGAGTATGGCGGTAAGGGAATACCGTCACCGGTCTCGTTACCGGTGGCCGCTATCCCTTACCGCCATACTCGGAATGAGGCCCATTCAGTCAATACATGTCTGGCCTTCTCTAGCTGATTCACTCCTTTACATAACCGGCAAAGCCGTAATTCTGGGGGGATCATGTATCTTCTGCCCGTTATCGTTAAAGTAGGTAGTTGTTCTAGCCTTAGAAGTAAAATAAAACGTCTAAGTCTCCTATCCGGGCATAAATTGAGATAGCTCTGCGGACTTTTGTAGTTATACAATCTATACTGGACAAACTGATAGCTTTTCAGCTTCTGGAGATGAGCGTAATTCTCCAGCCAATCCCAGAGCTCTATGCGTTTGACCAGAGCCCTTTGCATTTCTACAGTGACACTGCCCACCATAATTTGCCACCCAATGGTCATCAGGAATTTAGACATTTGCTCCTTCAAGGGGCACGAGGATTTATCCTTCGAAATCTCTAGGTAGACCGCCTTGAGTAGCCCATTCTTAGTCTCACCCCTCATTCTCAGGTAGAGTAGGGCTCGCTTTTTTAGTACTATCGCTTTCAATGAGGTCAGCCCCAATTCCAATCTTAATATTGCCATTGGGATTCCCGGTGGTAGGCCCAGGATAGAGCGCCAGAATTTCCCCTCAATCACCTGCAACCATTTCAGGTCAGAGTTGAGGAGGGCTTCCAGACCGTAGGTGATCATAGGGGATAATACCTGCATGTACAGTTGTCGCGTGCCCCAGATGGTAAATCCACCCTGATTTACTGTAAATCTATGGAACAGTGCAGTCAGTTGGGTTGCCTTTACATTGCGTGACTGTTTGCAGAGTCCATAGTCGCCAATACTCTCAAATTCTATACCTAGGTAACGATAATGAGGTGAAATGGCAATTGTATCTGAACCAACTCTGAGCTGCACACGAGTGGTGTTCTTGTTGGTAAATCTCATTGCCTTAGTTTTTTCCAAATTAATTTTAAGGCCGTTCCCCTCGGCGTATTCCCACAGAGCGATGGCCGACCTTCGTAGCCCACTAACAGTGTGGTCCAGTATAACCAGGTCGTCCGCATAGGCAAGGACAGGACAGATGGAATCTCCTATTTTCGGTGGGCAATTTGTCGCAGCCCTAATGGCCTCCGGGATGTCATGTACGTACATATTATAGATCAGCGGGGCCGTGACACAACCTTGTTTGACCCCCCTATTTTGGAACACACTTCTAGTAGTGTGTCCTTCCTGATCTAATTTTACTTTAGCAGATGTATTCTGATGGAGTAGTCTGAGATAATAAGTCAGGCCCTCCGGGCAACCCATTGCTCACGCAAATCATTTCCATATCAGCTTTCTTTAACTTGGTCAAACAATAAATGATTCCCCTGTCAGGAATCTTTCTATGGGCTTTTTAGATCGCCTGGTATACTCCCAGGCCAGGTATCTTTCCACAATATCTGAATTTGTATAAAAAGTTATTATGCAACACCAGGGGCCTGGTATTTCTGCTTGTCAGGACTTCTTTTGTGAGCATCTCAGATCCCCAGGCATACTCCCCTGCCATGTATCTTCTTACAATGTCCAAAATGTACACAAATCAGTTACCTGGTATTTCTGCTTGCCAGCACTACTCTTGTTTCACTTTTTGTAACATTCAGTCATTGGTTCACACGCACGTTGGTATGCCTCAGGGTCTCCAGCAAACTTGGGCAGACCCATGAGTTGTTCACGGCATCCTCGACTCTTGGCGTAGCTTTTCAACGAAGTCTCTTCACTGGATCAGCTTCCAACATGATTCAGATGTTCCCCCAGCATTTCCTGCAGCTCTGCGATCACTGGCCAGATTCCATCTGTGGCCCGGACCAGAGAACAATACCTCCCAGCATGACCACACCTCCAGGAGCTCTGCTGCTGCTTCCAGTTCTTCCGCGGTCCCTCACGTTTGCCTGCTGCACCTCTCTTACTCTCTTGCCACACTGGTAGGTGAGCCTCACGTTTTCGAGCAGCAGCCTCTTCCTTGCTGCTTTCTACTGCACGATGATTCTGTGTCTCATTGCCTCTGCCATTTTTAAATATCCCGCGCACCTTAGGCCCAGTTGCACAACTAGCCTGTGTGTTACGCTTCAGGATTCTCTCGATCTGCATAGACTCCTTCCTCTTCTTCCTCCTCTAAGTACTTGTGGCTTTATGGGAATTTGAAGTCCATAGCTGCAATTAGGCTTCTTGGATGTTGTTCAAAAGTTTCAGAAAAAGCCACATCAAAACCAGAAGATGTTATGCATGAATTGTGAATGGCTGGGTCATAGATAGCAGTTTGACTAGAGGGATTTAGAGAACAGGTTTTCTGACCTTTACTATATGAAGGGAGTATTAAGTGGCAACAAGCCATTAAAGACTTTGGAATTGGAGGGTATTTGTCACAGGAAAGGGGGAAATACTGTGTCTCACCCAGTGGAGTCACCACCTCCCCCCGGTCATTGTCTCCTCCCATGTGATCCTCCCTGATATAGCCGCCCCCAGGGTCAGGATCAGGTAGCGGCTGCCATACCCTGGCTACATAGGAGGATGTCAACGGAGGGAAATCAGTGATGATTCCACTGGATTCCTCACAGAGGCCTGCTTGCCATACAAAAAGAGGTGACTGTCTTTACAATGTATATAATTGTGTTGTTTATCTATCAAACTCAAATCTCTTAAATAAAAGATTTTGTTAAGCACCACATGTCAAAAGGTGTCTGCAGGAGTACAGGGATGAATATTGGTTTCTAAACTTCTACTAAGCCCCACACTACTACTAAAGCAGCAATGATGCTATACAGTGTTAACAATGAAAAATAAATAACGAATGACATTTTCAGTGAAAAATAAATAATGAAAAAATGGTCAAATTAAATTAAAAAGTATGGGGGGGGGCCCAAATTAAAAGAGAAAACAAATTGAACATTTTTCGTTATTTATCTTTCACTGAAAAAGTTTTCGTTATTTAGGGCCTCATTACGACCCAGGCGGTAGGTTACCGCCTGGGTCGTACCTTTACCACCATGGCGTAAACTACGTTTACGCCATGGTGGTTGGCGGACTTACCGCCCCATTCCGAGGTCGGCGGGGCGGTAAGTCCCCAATCCCCATTTACCCTTCCCCATTCCCATTTTTGCCCCATAGGGCATAATGGGAGTGGGGAAGGCATTAATTACGCCACCGTAAATTACGGTGGCGTAAATAACAACATGGTCCCTTAGCGCCATGGATTTTAATACCTGCTAAAAGCAGGTGTTAAATCCGCCATGGCGCTAAGGGACCTCGGAATCAGGCGGTAAGGGTCGGCGCTGTTTACGCTGCCGTAAACCCCTTACCGCCTGAATCGTAATGAGGCCCTTAGTCATTCGTTATAAAGACATGTAACCGCACTGCTCGCAATTATAAAGGTGAAACAAGCACAAGCCAACACTTGTGGTAATTTGTGCAGAGGGCACAATATACTCATTAAGTGGAATGTAAGCTAGCAAAGAAGCATTCAAACAACAATAGTACTGTGATACCAAAATAAAGGAAATGCCCAACCAAGAGTCTATACAAAATAGGCATCTTTAATTAAACCAAAAATACAAACCACAAATAAAAAACGAGTGGCCCACCCTTTTAAAGTAGAATACAGAATATGCAGACTTTTGGATGAAAGAGACATTCAGGATCAAAGACACGGGTAGAGAGCAATAGTTTCTGCAGCAATTTTCAAGTTCAGGGATATTCTATAAAAAGGTATGAAGTGGGGTTATAGACTGTCACTAGGACCTTTGCAACCAAGACATGGGAACAGAACTACTGGGGAATACATTTATCTTTTTCTTGGGTGACTCCATAGCTGTGAGCTGGGCTTCTTGGCTCTTACCAATGGGTCAAGTCGGTGTGAAGACGGTCAAGTTGTTTGCCCCAAATAGATCGAGTCAGTGCTGAGACAGTGAAGTCAGTTCTATGTGGTCCACTAATGTGGTGTAGTCTTGTAACGATGATCAACTCAAATCGGCTGAAGAAAAAGCAGATAATGGTTGACTTGGCAGCTCGAAGCATTTAAGTCGGACCAACAAGGTCTAGGCGGTGCAATATGGTTCTGAGCAGTAATCAGCTTGATGGATGGAGCACAGGTAGGTTTCTTGGTTGCTGAGGTACCCTGTCCATGGTCTCGAGGGATCAAGTAGGTCCTTCTTCTGTCCTTTCCATACAGCAAGGTTGCCAAAGACCACCTGCTGCAGAGGCTGTCCCCTCCAGTGAGCAGGATCCTGGGTTCTAGTACTAAATCAAGCCTTGTTTAAACAGCACTTCACCCCAATTGGCCCTTTGGGATGAGTGAGGGAAGGGTCTTGCTCCCTCCTTGGAAGTCTTCATCTCCACCTCTATGGCAGAAGACTTTGGATACACTGAACCCACATTAAAGCTTGAGGTGAAAACTTCTAATCATTTTCAAAGATGATTTAACAGGAGGTTTGGGGGAGGGGTGAACCCCCTTGTATAGACAATCTACCACATTGGGTTGGTCCATTGGGGGACCTCTGTAAGGTTCCAATCCTGCCTGCTGTGACAAGAGTCTTTGCCTATGGTTTTCTGTCCCACAGTGCTTGTTTTCAGGAAGAGCACAGAGGGACAAGGAAGTTTGAGAGGCCTAAGAAGTTCCAAGGTGGTGGAACGCTTCTGACCAACGTCCCTCCTGGGATACCCTAACTCCTCCCTCTCCCTTGTCTGCTTTACATCAAAGAGTCCAGTAATGACCACCCTGGATTGCCCGATCTCCATCACTCCTTTCCTGGGCAAACACCTGAAAAAGCTGACCATTTTCCAGCGTAATCTTCACACTGAATCTAATGGTTGTCTCCATGACCATCAGTCTGGCTTCAGAGCAGCCAGAAGCAGGGAAATTGCTCTCCTGAACATCCGTGAAGAGCTGCTCTCTAACCTTGATCCTAATCTCCCCTCTGTCCTCATCTCACTCTATCTCTCTTCTGCCTTTGACATGGTGAAACATGCCATCCTGCTCAATCGTCTGCTTGATAACCTGGATATCACTGATCATGCCCTGGGCTGGATTACCTCGTTCCTCTCTGATCGACCCTCCGAGGTCCAACTTGGGTCCTTCCTCTACTCTATCTCACTCTCTACCTGTGGTGTTCCCCAGGGGTCTAACCTCTCTCCCTGGCTGTTCAACCAACACCTGGTACCTCTCGCCCACTGCATTGCCGCTCTCTGCTTCAACTTTCAGTGCTATGCAGATGAAACTCAGCTTGTTTTCAGGCTCCCCTCTGCCACCTCTTCTCCTTCTCTCATCTCTGACTGTCTGTCTGCTATTCAGGAGTGGTGTGCCGCCAACGATCTCTGCCTTAATGCCAGTAAGCCAGAGATTCTCCTCATCGGCACACCTGCACCCTCCTTTCCTGTCACTCTCTGGCCGTCCTCTCTTTGCCCTCTTTCTGCTCCCACCTGTGAGGCTATGAACTTCAGGGTCATCTTCAACTCCACACTCTCCTTTTCTCCTCACATCTCTGGCGTCTCTATGAAGACAAACTCCCAACTGCACCTCCTCAGAGGTAGTCTTCCTTTCCTCTCCATCCCCCAGAAGCTCACTGTCGCTAGAGCTCTGGTTCTTTCTAGGCTGGATTAATGCAACAGCCTCTTTCTAAATCTGCCTGCTCCTACTCTGCGCCCTCTGCAACTCATCCAGAACAGGACTGCAAGACTGGTCCTTGGCCTCAAGCCCAGTGAACGTATCGCTCCAGCACTGAAATCTATGCATTGGCTCCCAGTGGCTGCAAGGATTAAGTTCAAGACCCTCTGCATTGCCCACAAGGCCTTCTGGGGCCTGGGTCCTTAATACCTCCAAATCTCTTCGCAAATACGTTCCTACTCAAGCTCTCCGCTCCTCCAACTCCAACTCCCTCAGGGTCAGTTGCTTCTCTAAGCAACAAGTTGATGGTAGATCTCTTTCTTTGGCTGAGGCCTCCCTCTTGAACAGCCTCCCTGCCTCTCTGAATCTTGAGGAGAACCATATCCGGTTCCGGAAGCACCTCAAGACCTTCCTCTTTGCTTCTGCCTTCTCTCTTCCTCTCCCCTGCTTATTTACTGTCTGATACTGCACTAGTCACCTGGCTACCCTCTGATTCGGGCCCAGGTCCCTGCCCGCCCAGTTGCACACCCACACTGCCTCCCGGGTCTGTATCTGTAACCCTACAGTCCCCCTACCTGCACTTTTGGACACCTGCTGTCTGCACTCACCCTTGCACCTGCCACATGCTGGCCGCACTTCTTGTTATTGTTTTGCTCCCATGTACAGCGCTACCCTCCCTCCCCCTACCCCTGGCACTTTTCCCCTCCCCTGACCCCTCCGCTGCACTTGCGCGATCTCAATGTCACTTGGCCTAGTAAGATCGTCGTCTCTGTACTCCCTCTGTTCCCCATTCCTTGCCTGGTCGCGCCTTGAAACAATTGTGTATAGGGGCGTTAAAAATGCCATATCATATCAGATCATGCCTCACCATTTGAATCATTGGTTCCCAGCTAACTCCCCTGGCGGTATATCCTGTTCGCTTGGAAAGGTTGCAAGCGTCCACGGAGAGAACAATAGGAACTTCAAGGACTGAACCCAAATGGTTTGTTTTGAGTGAAACTCAGTCCTAGATAGGGTACAACAAGCTCTGGCAGTTGAATGTGTCACGGGAAACCAGGTTGTCAATCAAATTACATGAAAAGGGTTTTAATCAATATAATTGTTCATTCCCACAGAACACCATATCAAAACAGGCATGGTTTATATCCATTTATTAATCGGCCACAGGGCATTGGGGGTACACAATTATGTATATAATTTGAATATGGGTTGCCCATGATTAAGGGCTGCCCCTGGCTATTGACACTTTGGGTTCAGGAGGCTGTTGCAGGAATGCAAATGTTACTCAGTAACTGCCAAACTAAAAGACATATAGGCCCTGCAGAGTAACATTTTTCACTATACTTTTCAGCAAGGAGCAATATGAAAGTGAGGACTGATTAGCAAATTGCACTTTCTGAAAATGACATCATCATTTGTATTAAAAATCAAATAAGCTCAGGGTAAATACACCATTTTAAGGCAACATATCAGCAGAATGACCGCCTGCAGTAATTCTGCTGAAATACCAGTGTAGTCCAATGGACTCAAAAAACGGGCATTAACACCACCCGACCACTACTTGTAGTAAACCCACAAGACCGCGTGGTGGTAACAGTAAGCAAATTTGGCAGTCATTTGGGGGATTTACCATCAAATTACCAACACACTCATTAATTTATTTATTTATTGTGCGATTATACAATTAGCAAAACTGTTTCAAAGCACCCACAGGGCAACAGGATGGGGACAGGGGAAGGTAGGCAATGAATTACAAAAAAGATAAATAATTGAATTAATAGTACAAACAAATAATGAGAATAAAAGGCAGGGGAGACAAACCTACTATGCCTTGTGAGTGATCAGAACGGGCAAATGCAGAGGGGAGGAGGTAAAGGATAGGTGTTGTGGTACTCATGGAGAAGTGCTCAGGGTAAGTGCTAAGAAGAGAAGAAAGTAAGTACAACGATCCGTGGGGAGGGTGAGCCTGAGTAAGTGCAGTATAAAGACAGCGGCTGGGATGAACGATGTGGGGGGTCAGGGCCCAGAGGAAACATAAGGGCCCTGCACATCAGTCTTGCTACTGTATGATTAGCAGGGAAGAGAGGAGGAGAAGGAAAAGGTAAAGAGAAAGGTCTTGAGGCTTTTTCGGAACTTAAGGAGGTCATGCTCAAGACGCACAGGGAGAGGGAGGCTATTCCACAGGAGGGAGCCAGACGAGGAAAGTGATCAACCACCAGCTCTCTGTTTAGCAAACCGCTTAACACGCAGGAAGTTGGTGCAAGAGGAACGCAGGAGTTTAGAAGGGGAGTATTTGGTCAGGAAACATTGAAGATAGAGTGGTCACTGGCCCCAGATAGCCTTGTGGATGATACAGAGGGATTTGAATTTAATCTGTGGTGAGACCAGGAGCCAGTGAAGGCTTTGTAGGACAGGAGAGATGCGGTCCCTGGGCTTGAGGCCAAAGATAAGTCTTGCTGCCCTATTCTGGGTTAACTGAGGGGTCGTAGGGTGGACGAAAGAAGATTAAAGAGGAGGCTATTGCAGTAGTCTAGCCTGGAGAGAACCAGAGCATGCGTAACATGAGTCTCTGGGGGAAGGTGAGGAAGTGTAGAGTTCCTTTGAGAAGGAAGAGCTGAAGCCCATTATCTCTTAACAAGGTAGTTGGAGGCACGTTACTTTTAGTGAAAAGGAATATATAGTAGAGATGCAGGTTGTATACCCTCATGATACTCTGCCACACTCCCGTCTTTTAAAGGTCCAGCACCATAACGTGGTCCTAGACACATCTGCAGGATAAAAAGTGGATATAGGAGTAATTACCTTCTCTGTGAAAATATATAATGCTTTCAGCACAACGATACACTCAAAATTGGACTTTGAAAGTCGGCATTGTGCAGATTGGCTCATACATTATTCACATGATAGATTGGCTCCCATAGCGACTTCGTCCTCAGCTCCCAGTCGTTAGCGTAGGGATACATGTGAATTTCCTCTATTCTCTAGGAGAATGCTGATATTATTACCAATACATCCCTCTCACTTGTGAGATGGAATCTTCATTTTAGACGGCAGAGTGCCTTTCACAGCCTCGCCCACCAAGATGACAGTAAACATCTCACTGATTTGATAGCCCATCCAGTCTCCTCAGAAGATGTCAGTGACATATCAACATATTTGATCTACAAAGTGATACAAGGGATACTGGCACATCAATGGACAGCTTGTGAGAAGTAACCAACTTAAAAGTGGACACAGACACTTAAACCGATCCCCTAAAGAGACAACTAGGCCGGATTTAATGCATCCCTCTTTGAAAAGAACAAAGAAGAAGGGCTCTGAGCTTATATCTTTACAGAAACAGCTCCTCCAGCTTCATCATCCTGCTGACTCTTTGAACTCTTACTTGAGGAAAACATGGACTCGAGGATAAATAATTAAGCAGAATAAAAACAGTACCAGAAGCCAAATCACTGGCTGCAGGATCATCCAGAGCTTTGAGGAGCTGCAGTATGACATTTGGGTTTCTCCAGGGCTATTGTGCCTTCCCCTATTTCTATCAACCAAAGAACTTCACCACTAGCCTCCAGCTTGCTGAACCACCATACCAGGTGCATTCCTGCATGTCAAGAAAACTTGCAACCAAGAGCCAGAAATGAAAGCAAACTCTTTCTTGAGCTACAGACAGTTATGGTAGCATTTTACTGGCAGACCTGCCTCTGCATTTTCCAAGCCTCCATTCTGTACCTTACCCAGTAGATGCCTGGTGGCCATCTTTGGAAGCCTCAATTGTGGTTCTTACTTTGGGGTTGGAGTTAGACACACAAGGGCAGCCATACGATTTCCTGCCTGCACTCTTTGCTGGCTGAAAACTTTCATGCCATTTCAGTTTGAAGCGTCCAAGGGTAGAGTTTTGTCACTACTTTACTCCGATGCCTCCTGACAACTCTGAAATTCAGCAAGGATCTAAACCACATCAAGTAGTTTCCTTTGGGGCATCTTTTTAACAGTGTGTAGTTAGGTCATTGCCACTTTTTGTGGATGAACTAATTGCCATGGGTTGATTTGTATGGATGCTATAAGATTACTGTGCACCCTTTTTTAACCAATTTTGCTAGGTTTGTAAAAGATTGTATGATGCAAGTTAGATTACGTAGCATTTTACAGTTTATTTTAATCTTTTATATAAAAGGCATAATTATAGGGGTCGCTCGAGAGCCTGAGCAAGAGGGCCACAGTGAGAGAGAGCTCTCTAACAGATGAGCAGGGTTGCTCGTGTTTATGCCTACAACACTTCCGCCCGGCCCGCACACCCCTAGGCCAAATTTCAAGCTGATCCACTACAGCGCTCGACTGCACTGTTACCCTGCGCAGTGGCACATTGTGTAGTTCCTTTACTGGAGCCGACAGACAAGCGGCATAGATGCATGGCTGTACAGGCAGCAGGTACCGGACTCACAGCATGGGGGCCACAACTTGAAGAAGCACTACAACAAACCACTTCGACCGCCCCCTATCCAACAAGTAAGGCTATGAGAAGCTGGAGGGGTGGTATAGGGCGAACACACACATTGAATCAGGCGACAGCCGCTTGTCATGCCCTGTAATATTGACACGTGCCCTGCATAGAACGTGCTGCCGGACTGGAGCTGCAGATCCCTGCAACATGCAAAGCTGCCATGCTTATGAAGGTCACACACATCAGTTCGGCCAATATTGAACCAAATAACGCATTAGCAAGGGACGTTATGACCTACATGTTGTGGATATATACATATATATATATCAGACAAATGGCGCAGAGAGTGCAACGTGTCTATGCAAGATAGTGAACCACAATGGATGAGCGCTAGGAGCAGCTCCTCATTATAAGTGGCCACACTAACTTCATGAGGCCCCTGTGAACCAGCGGTGCAGCTGATTTAACCGCTCCCAGGCCACCGAAAATAGCTCCCTCTCCGCTAAGCTGCATCGTAATGCCGTACTACATCACGATTGAGAATTCTATATCGCGTGTGGACATAACAAACCCAAAGGCTCTAAAGGGGGGGATCTGGGCCGATCTCGACATCTCGGGTCATGGGGGATATGACCCAGGCACTTCCCGAGTCTGTCACAGATATTAATGTTATTTCAACATTAGCACTGACAAGTTCTACGTCGATTGTCAAGCCACCCTACCAAGATGCATGTGTCCACACAATTGGAGATGATACTGTCAGAAATGAAAACCATTGGTCAGAGGATGCAAGAGGCCCACAGAACTGTGCAGGACATTGTAAAGGAACTGAAGGACATCAACACTCACCTCAATACCCAAGAAGAACACACCACAGACAATAAAAGGCAAATAAGCACTCTCTAGAATACAACCATGACACAACTTTGACAGATGTGGATGCCTTAATCAGAGAGGGGCAAAAACTCGGGTCCAAGATTGAAGACCAAGAAAACAGGTCACAACGTAACAATCTGCGACCGGTGGGCATACCACAAACTGTGGTGGGTGCGGACCGAGAAAGCTTTCTCTGCATGTTTTTTCAGGACAAACTTTGGATTACAGATCCCTGAGTTTCATCTATCGAGAGGGTGCATAGGGCCTCTATCCGGAAACCCAATCAGGACAAATGCCCCAGAATCATAACAATGCACCTCCTCAACGTAAGCTGGTGATCTTGAAGAAATACTGAGTGGTGGGAGACATCCAGTTTGATGGTGTGCTGCTGCAGATTTTAATGACTTTTCCGTAGTGGTGTCGAAACGTAGAAGAAGTTTCAACCCAATCTTTGAGGCTCTGACGGATTCAGATCACTGACGCTACCTCAAGTTCCCTGCCATCTTCTCCATTAAAATAGAGCGACAATGGCACACATTCGACACCACTGAAGAAGCCTGGACGTTTCTGAAGTTGCAGGGTCTGGTGGCGGCCGATCATATGTCAACAGAAGCGAGAGGACTGAGTACAGATCTACAGGATCCAGTGCCGCAATGTGATCTCACCACGTGCCAGAGCTGGAAGAAAGTCAGGCGTCAGGCCTTGGACACAAACAAAACAGATGACCCAGGAGATGAAGCTAGCTGGCCCATCTTTTTCCCAAGAAAACCTGGTGACCTCCCAAGACTCTTAGGGACGGGACACCCTGAAATGCTTATGGTTTATGTCTGATTCTACTTTGCTTATGGTCCTGTATCCTTTTGTGCCTTATTATGGCATGCCCGCCGCATGGGTGTTTGCACTGTTGTATTGGGGTCATGTTCTTAGATACCAATGTTTTGGGTTTGTTACTTGCGAATACCTTTCAGTGCATATGTAATTTACATTCATCATAGTTCTTCTCTGGTACTTTAATTGGGTGATGCATTGTATTAAGTACTTGGGTCTGGGTCGCTATACAGCGCTTACATCTCACTGGATTTGATGGCATCACTCGCATGCATTACAATCAATATCCAGGGTCTGGGTCATCCTATTAAACACTGACGCTTACTGAACTACAAGCAGGATTTGCATGGTGATATCATTTTTTTACAAGAGACACACTTAAATGCAAGGGAATCCGAAAAGCTTTTCAGGGACTGGGTTGGCATAGCTAGTCATACCCCATACCATGGAAAATGTGGGGTCCCCATTCTAATTAAAAACAGGTTCCCATGATGTTGCTAAACACTAAGTCTGATAGGGAAGGGTGCTATTTTCTGATACAGGGGCTCCTTTACCACCAGCGGGTTACTCTTATTATTGTATATGGCCCGATATCCGACTCCCCAGGATTTTTGTTCACACATGCTCACCACATTCGTGCCTTAAATGGGACACTTCACAATTCTGGGTGGTGACTTGAACATTGCTCTATCGTCTGACATGGATAGGTTTAGCACATCGCCTGTGCAGGGTGGCGCCCCCAACGAAAAAAGGTTCTGACAATTATGTCCGATTTATTATTAGTAGTTGTATGCAGACACATATCCAAAGAGAAAAGAGACTACACATTCTACTCCAACTCACATCGCTGCTATTTGCACCTTGACTATTGGTTACTTCCATGCAATATTGTTCACACCATAGATAAATGTGTTATGATACCCATGCCATTATCTGATCACGCACCAGTCCTCATGCACATTACCTTACCCGATCTGCCACAGAAATCGCCACCATGGTGCTTAAATTTGATGGCCCTCCAATATAAGGACATGATAGAATATCTTATACAAGATTCAGAGGGATTTTGGCATGACAATTTACGAGAGGACTACAATCCCCTTAGATGATGGTGTAACGCTCACCTGATTCCCGTAGAGGCGCCGGTCTTGACTGGGCGTATACCGTATCTTCAAAGGTGATGTGTAACACACGGCTGGCTCTTTGGGCTGGACCTCTGTGCACTGTATGTCTGACTCGAAGGGTAAGATGTCTGCAGATAGAAAATATGGGATTAAGGAACTGGGTTATTGAATGTCTCTCTCTTCTTCCCTTTCTCTTCTCCTGTAGAACCCCAAAGGTTAACGCTCTCACCTTAGGTAAGTGAACGCCGTGCTCTCCATCTGCCTCGGGGCAGGGTGCTGTAACCAGTTTCTTCACTGGATAAGAGGACTGCTGTCCGTCGTTTACTGCACGAACGGTAAGTTTCGAGTAATTCTAATGTCTTTAAAGTCTTTAGTAATGATGTTTCTTGTTTTGCAGGGTTCCGGCGATGGCGGATGACGGGCTGAAGTGAGTTGAAGATGGAGCCCGTGTGATGAATAGAAGCGCCTGGAAGCACGTAAGTAAGCGCTTGTTGCCTGCTTCACGATGCGCTCTAACTGTCTTTTTATTTTGCAGGTACAAGTCCAGAGCGGCTGCAGGGTGCCAGAATACCCACTGGGTTAGATGTGGAAAGGAGTAATGGCACGTGAGTATTAAAGTTCCCCAATGTCTTTAAACGCACCTTGTTTTGTCTTTCAGATGCGGGATGCAGCGCCGAAGGCCTCCGGAGCGTGCGAAGAGTTGGTGAGCTTTTGTCTTTCAGATGCCGGAATGCAGTGTGAAGACCTCCGGAGCGCACAAAGAGTAGGTAAGCCTTTGTCTTTCAGATGCCGGAATGCAGCGCGAGGCATTGGTGACAGCCGATGGACCAGGTAAGTGAAGAGTTGTCACTGAAGACCGTAATGCTAACCTGTTCTTTCTTGTCTTTATAGGTGTTGCTGAAGACTGGATTCAGGATGGTAAGCCTTTTTCCTTAGGCCCAGGATCAGATGCAGAAGACACAATGAGCGTTCTGCTGCAGAGGATGCAGAATAACGCAAAGCAAGATTCATCCATCGGGTGTGGTTTAAATAGCCTCCTGTAGTGCTTAGGTGTCTCCTTCCACAGCCACGCCTAGGTAAGAAAAGAGTTCCTGCTTTCCAGAAGAGTTCCAGTGTTCTGAATCTAGGGAGTGGCTCCTGCCCCACCCAACAGGAAAAGTAGTTCCAAACAGAAGAGGATCAGAGGCTCAACTGGCAGGCAAGTAAGCAGCATGGTCTGCTGCAGGTAAGTCCACCCAAGCATTATGAGCCCGGCGCTTCCAGCGCTGGGACTGGGCATATTTATGAGCCTGGTGCCACTGGCGCCAGGACTGGGTCCAAAAGGTCCCAATTGGGACTGGTTGGCACTCGGAACCTGGGTTATGGATCTGCTTCCAAGGGAGTTGGGAAAACCCTGACCTTTTGGAAGCAGAGATCATGACAGTACCCCCCCTCAAGGCCCCTCCCAAACCAGGCTTCTCCGGGGTTTTTGGCTTGTCAGGAAATGTTCGGTGAAATCTTTTGATTAGGCGAGGAGCGTGGACATATTCAGCAGGTTCCCAGGATCTCTCTTGGGGGCCGTAGCCTTTCCAGTCAATTAGGTAAAATAGCTTAGATTTGGAGATCTTGGAGTCCAGAATGCTTTTGACTTCAAACTCGAGTTCTCCATCAACTAGGATAGGTTTTGGAGATTTGGTTAGTCGGGTTTGAGGTTGCACGGGTTTTAATAGAGAGACGTGGAAGACCGGATGTATCTTCATGTGCGGGGGCAAGTCCAACTTGACCGCTACTGGGTTTACTATGGTAGTGATGGAATAGGGACCAAGGTATCTTGGGTTGAATGTGCGTGGCCCTTTTAGAGGTAGATATTTGGTGGATAACCAGACTTGATCCCCTACTTGATATTGAGGGGCTTCCTTCCGATGTTGATCTGCTCCTTTCTTGTATTGTTCTTTAGCCCTTTGAAGGTGAGAAACAGCTTCCTTAAAGGCTTGGGTGATTGTAGAATGCAGGTAGTCTACTGCTGGTGTTTCAAGATCTTGGAGGGGATCCAACTCCGAGGTTCGAGGGTGACTGCCGTACAAAAGAAAAAACGGGGTTTT
This sequence comes from Ambystoma mexicanum, assembly GCF_040938575.1. Classification (NCBI taxonomy): domain Eukaryota; kingdom Metazoa; phylum Chordata; class Amphibia; order Caudata; family Ambystomatidae; genus Ambystoma; species Ambystoma mexicanum. The sequence continues at coordinate 681,534,585 of NC_090924.1, read as the reverse complement.
CCCAGTTCCCGAATGGACAGAGTTATTGTAGGCATATTTGGCTATCCAAAGGATGTCTTTCCAAGTTTTTTCAGTTTGTTGCAGCATGCAGCGTAAATACTGTTCCAGAGTTTGATTGGTCCTCTCGGTTTGTCCGTCGGTCTGAGGGTGGTGACTGGTCGATAGTCTCACATCAATTTGAGCCGACCGACAGCAACTTCGCCAAAAATGAGAAATAAATTGACTACCTCGATCCGAAATTAGAACCGAAGGAAAACCGTGCAGTCGGACGATGTTTTCGAGAAATTCTCGGGCCAGAGTTGCTGCTGTTGGCAAGCCTTTGAGCGGAATGAAATGCGCCATCTTGGAGAATAAGTCCACGATTACTAGAATCGTATTGTATCCGGAGCATGGAGGTAGATCGGTGATGAAGTCCATAGAAAGCGTATGCCAAGGGCGAGGTGGGATGTCAATAGGGCGTAAGAGGCCTGCTGGTCTTTCCTTTTGACTCTTGTTTTGGGTGCATACTCCACAGGACATTATAAAGTCTCTGATATCTTTTTTCCAAGACGGCCACCAGAAGTAGCGCTTGATCTTTTCTGAGGTCTTGGCCATACCGGGATGTCCTTCCATTAAAGAATCGTGATAACAAGAGATTACTTTTTTCTGTAAATCTGTGCTGGGTAGGTATAATCGTTCTTGGAAATACAATAAATTGTCCTTTACTGCAAAGTCCTTTCCCTGCAGATGCCAATTCTGTATGTCTGCTGGAGTTACAAGTTGCCTGGCTTTATCCTTAACTTCCTCTATGGATTCTGTGGCGATTACACCCAGAATTCTTTGTTCGGGAATGATTGGTACAGGTTTAGGGTTGATCAAGTGTTCTTCCACTCCCATCCGAGAAAGGGCATCAGCTTTACCATTCTTTGTACCAGGTCGATAAGTAATTATGAAGTCAAACTCGGCAAAGAATAATGCCCAACGGAGTTGTCTAGAGGATTGGGCTTTTGCGGTTTTCAAATATTGCAGGTTTCGGTGATCCGTAATCACAGTAACGGTGTGTCGGGCCCCCAGCAGATAATGCCGCCAAGCCTTAAAGGCAGACTTGATAGCCAGAAGTTCCTTGTCAGTAATCGTGTAATTGATTTCAGGAGGCGAGAATTTGTGGGACCAAAATGCCACGGGATGCAACTGATTGGTTACCGGGTCCTTTTGTGATAGAACTGCCCCCATGCAAGGCTTGAAGCATCAGTTTCCATGATGTAGGGGAGTTCGGGGCGAGGGTGTTTTAAGATTGGTGCAGAGATAAATTTAGTCTTCAAATCCTGGAAAGCTTGTTCCGCCTCGGTAGACCATTCAAAACGTTTGTTTTTCTTTAACAAGGCAGTGATGGGCTGGACTATCCGAGAGAATTCGGGGATAAACCTGCGGTAAAAGTTAGCGAAGCCTGACATGCTTTGCACACCTTTTACGGAGGATGGTGATGGCCATTTGAGAACTGCATCGACCTTCTTTGAATCCATACGCACTCCACCAGGTGATAATATGAATCCCAAGAATTCAACTTCAGTCACGTTGAAAACACATTTTTCCAACTTAGCGAAAAGTTTGTGTTGACGCAATCTTTCAAGGACCATTTTCACGTGTTTCCGATGTTCAGATTCCGATGAAGAATAAACAAGGATGTCGTCAATGTAAACAACAACACACACATCTATGAGCTCTCTGAGGACATCGTTCATCAAATATTGAAAGGCGGCCGGGGCATTGCAAAGTCCGAAGGGCATGACCTGATATTCAAATAGCCCATACTTGGTGCGGAAGGCCGTCTTCCATTCATCGCCCTCTTTTACTCGTACCAAGTGGTAAGCTCCTCTAAGATCCAGCTTTGTATATATGCATGCTTTTCTGACTTGGTCCAGGAGTTCAGGGATCAAAGGTAACGGATATCTATTCTTAACGGTGATCTGGTTCAGGGAGCGATAATCTATACAAGTTCTAAGGTCTCCTTCCTTTTTTGGAACGAAGAACAAAGCTGAAGAAGCAGGGGACTTGGAAGGACGAATAAACCCATTTGCCAGGTATTGATCCAGGTATTGTCGAAGGTGAAGGTTCTCAGGCTCGGTGAGGGCATAAATTCTACTACAAGGAGGAGTAGATCCAGGTATCAGGTCTATCTGGCAGTCATAAGACCTATGAGGAGGTAGAGAGTTAGCCTGATCCTTCCGGAAAACATCTTGGTATTCTAGGTATTCGGGAGGTAACTGGGGAGTCTCTGAAGAAATTGCAGCCAGTGCAACACCAGGTGGAGGGTGACAAGTAGAGACACATTCTGGAAACTGGACCGTTCTTGCTCGCCAATCGATCAGAGGATTGTGTTTCTCTAACCAAGGTATTCCTAGAATAATCTGAAACTGAGGGGCCTTGATCACATCGAACACGATCTTCTCATGGTGTCCATCTTGACTTACTAGCGTCACCTCTTGAGTGGTATGCGTTACTGGCCCGGAGGCTATCTCCGTACCATCCACCGTAGTAATGACGTCCTTTACAGCCTTGGGACAAAGAGTTATATTCATCCTCAAAACCATTTCATGATCCACATAATTGCCGATGGCACCGCTGTCGACGTAAGCTTCAATTGCATGTAATCGATCCGGATTATCAGGGCTAATGAGGACCATAGGTATCACGAAATGCGAGGTCACGGAACTGGTTTTCACGCTCGGCAAGAGGACCTCTATTCTTGTCGGGCGAGGTCGTTTCCCTGCTCAGAGTTTGTAACTTTGGTAACTGCAGCTCCTACTGCCTTCTTGGCAGGTTTCACCGGACAGTCTCGAAGAAAGTGCCCTGAGTTTCCGCAATAGAGGCATAATTGCAACTGTTTTCTCCTTTCCCGCTCCTTTTGTGTTAGAGGACCTTTCAGACTCCCTATTTGCATGGGTTCCCCGGAGTCTACTCCTTTGGAAGGAGTTGGCGGTTTGGAAAATACTCGAGCATCAAACTTGGAACGATCGGCCTTCCTGTTCTGCAGTCTGTGATCTATTTGAACGACTAAGTCTATATAGTCCGAACAATCTTGTGGGGGATTCACTACTTGGGCTAACACATCTTTGAGCTCTCCACGTAGACCTCTATAAAACAGCGTAATCCTTTTGTCCTCAGGCCATTGAGTTTCCACTATCAGTCTGTTGAAAGACGCAATATAAGCCAAAAGGTCTTGATTACCTTGTCGCAACGAAAGAAGCTCATTGTCCAAGGCCTGCCCCTGTGAATGTCTTGCGAACTGTTTTTCCATACTGAGCTGAAAAGCTTGAAAATCATGGAGGACCGGATCATCTTGATTTACTAGAGGGATCGACCAGTCTGCCGCATTGCCACTAAGGTACAAAAGCACGAAAGCTACTTTAGCTTGATCAGTTGGAAAGGCTGCTGGCAGGCATAAGAAATGCAACCGGCACTGATTGATAAATACTGCAAACCTCTTTGGGTCACCAGAAAATCGTTCGGGCGGAGCCAGAGGTACATTCCGAGGTAGGTTGATCTGCACTGGATTCATAGAGGATGTAGAAGGAAGATTTCCCCCAAATGCGGGTAACGGGGTCTGTCCGGCTTGTGACTGTAGCAATTGTCTAGCGAGATCATCTGTTCGCTCCTTGGAAATAATCAGTTCCCTTCTTAGAGCGTTCGTTTCCTGACGGGCTGCATGCACTTCTGCCCTTAGTTCCCCAAGTAACTGGGCTAGCTGGTCGGTATCCGAGGTTTCCATAGCGCCTGGACGGGAGTTTTGTGGTAGGCTTTGCGTTCTGTAACGCTCACCTGATTCCCGTAGAGGCGCCGGTCTTGACTGGGCGTATACCGTATCTTCAAAGGTGATGTGTAACACACGGCTGGCTCTTTGGGCTGGACCTCTGTGCACTGTATGTCTGACTCGAAGGGTAAGATGTCTGCAGATAGAAAATATGGGATTAAGGAACTGGGTTATTGAATGTCTCTCTCTTCTTCCCTTTCTCTTCTCCTGTAGAACCCCAAAGGTTAACGCTCTCACCTTAGGTAAGTGAACGCCGTGCTCTACATCTGCCTCGGGGCAGGGTGCTGTAACCAGTTTCTTCACTGGATAAGGGGAGCAGGCCTCTTGACTTCAGAGGACTGCTGTCCGTCGTTTACTGCACGAACGGTAAGTTTCGAGTAATTCTAATGTCTTTAAAGTCTTTAGTAATGATGTTTCTTGTTTTGCAGGGTTCCGGCGATGGCGGATGACGGGCTGAAGTGAGTTGAAGATGGAGCCCGTGTGATGAATAGAAGCGCCTGGAAGCACGTAAGTAAGCGCTTGTTGCCTGCTTCACGATGCGCTCTAACTGTCTTTTTATTTTGCAGGTACAAGTCCGGAGCGGCTGCAGGGTGCCGGAATACCCACTGGGTTAGATGTGGAAAGGAGTAATGGCACGTGAGTATTAAAGTTCCCCAATGTCTTTAAACGCACCTTGTTTTGTCTTTCAGATGCGGGATGCAGCGCCGAAGGCCTCCGGAGCGTGCGAAGAGTTGGTAAGCTTTTGTCTTTCAGATGCCGGAATGCAGTGTGAAGACCTCCGGAGCGCACAAAGAGTAGGTAAGCCTTTGTCTTTCAGATGCCGGAATGCAGCACGAGGCGTTGGTGACAGCCGATGGACCAGGTAAGTGAAGAGCTGTCACTGAAGACTGTAATGCTAACCTGTTCTTTCTTGTCTTTATAGGTGTTGCTGAAGACTGAATTCAGGATGGTAAGCCTTTTTCCTTAGGCCCAGGATCAGATGCAGAAGACACGATGAGCGTTCTGCTGCAGAGGATGCAGAATAACGCAAAGCAAGATTCATCCATCGGGTGTGGTTTAAATAGCCTCCTGTAGTGCTTAGGTGTCTCCTTCCACAGCCACGCCTAGGTAAGAAAAGAGTTCCTGCCAAGAGTTCCAGTGTTCTGAATCTAGGGAGTGGCTCCTGCCCCACCCAACAGGAAAAGTAGTTCCAAACAGAAGAGGATCAGAGGCTCAACTGGCAGGCAAGTAAGCAGCATGGTCTGCTGCAGGTAAGTCCACCCAAGCATTATGAGCCCGGCGCTTCCAGCGCTGGGACTGGGCATATTTATGAGCCTGGTGCCACTGGCGCCAGGACTGGGTCCAAAAGGTCCCAATTGGGACTGGTTGGCACTCGGAACCTGGGTTATGGATCTGCTTCCAAGGGAGTTGGGAAAACCCTGACCTTTTGGAAGCAGAGATCATGACAGATGGGATGCCTATAAATCCTACCTTAGGGGGCAGTTTATTTCACGGTAGGCGTATAGGCAGAAACTATGGCCTGAGAAAGAAGCTACATTGATTGCTGAGCTACAGATGGCTGAATGTAGTCATAAGGCCTCCCAGGATGCCAATGTCCATGCTTGTATTATTAAACTCAGATCTGAAATTGTGCACATCACTACTATACAAGCCCAGAAAGCATTCTCCAAGTCGGTTCATACCCTCTTCACAGAGGGGGACAGACCCCTACGTATGCTGGCCTTGGCCCTTAAAGGCAAACAACGTCACAGCTTATCACATCTATTTGCAGCGTGCAAGGCAACCTATTAATGGGCGATCAGGCGATCAACCGAAGATTCGCAGAATACTATCAACCAAAACAATCCTATAATGGACTATACGCATCAGGTGCATGACTTCCTGCAGTCGATAAAAAACCAGACGGTCTCCTCAGGCGACCTAGATGTACTGAACATTCCACTCTCTGATGAGATCAATCGTACCATCATGGCACTTATGTCTGGCAAGGCGAAAGGTCCAGACGGCTTTCCAATTGATATATATATAAACTGATGATAGACCCACTAGCCCCGAGACTAGGACAGATGTTTAGAGAAGCCGCCAGATCTACTGCATCTTCCACCCTCTATACAAATGGCAATATAATAGTTTTCCACAAAAATGTACATGATCCCACTCACTGGAGCTCCAATCACCCGATATTGCTAATCGACACAGACACACAGATAGAGGTGAAATGCCTGGCTGGGCGCTTAAAGCGCTTACTCCCCAAACTCGTTCATCAAGACCAAACAGATTTTATTTTGAACAGACACTCATCTGATAATCTCTGACCATTGCTGCCTATTATCGAAGGAGACTCGTGACCTGAAGATGTGGTCCATTCTCTCAATGCTGAAAAAGCCTTCGATAAGGTACACTGGGACTAGTTCATGGTCCTCCACAAATTCATTCTAAATGGTAGATTTTTACAAATGGTAAAGATCTTATATGATATACCACATGCTATAGTTGCTACAAACAGTCACATGTCTGAACCCTTTGCCCTATACACTCGCCAAGGATGCCCTTATCACCTCTGCTTTCAGCGCTGGTGGTCGAGCTTCTAACAACCAATAGTTTAGCATTCACAAGAGCAGCAAAGAAAATATCGTTTCCCTCTATGCTGATGGCATCTCCGACTTGACATCCCAAGGGATCCAGGCGGGGTGGCCCCATTTCGATTCCAAGGTGAAAGCATTAAATATCTGGCCGTTATGATCAGCCCTAACCTAGACCACCTAGCGGATCTGAACTACACGGCCATCCTAAACAAGATAAAACAAGACATGGTGAAGTGGAACATTCTACCCCTTACGCTTACCGGTAGGATAAATGCCTTTACGATGAACTTGCTCCTCAAGTTGATATATATGCCTGTCATGTTACCAATGCCATCAACGAGATCAATGTTTGATGACTTAGATAAACATATTATGAAGTTCACATGGCAGGACGAAAAAGCCTGGCTGAATAAGACTATATTACAGGCCACCAAAACAGATGGGGGTTTTGTACTACCTTCATGGAGGATATACTATATGACAGTTCAAGTGTGCTGGGCCAAACGTTGACTCAATGCAGAGGTCTTAGGTCGCTGGTGCTTGTCCTGCATAGTTGCTGCAGGACCCCACAGTTCCCTTTCAAATGTTCTGCACCCAGCTAGTAGTTCTCACAGCTGGACATGGGTCAGTCTAGAGGGAAAGGAGATTTGGAGAAAATAATAAACGACACAGGAGCTCTTGCTGTTCTGGAACCTGCTACCTGTGTAGGGAATAAACAATCAAATGAAATCTTACTTTCCTAACTGATTCCACCTAAACTCTTTCATTTTCCCAACCCCCTTCTGACTGTTACCAGTGCATCCTCCTCAGAAAGCCTGGAGGATATTATCTGACTTCAAAAAGATTTTTGCTGAAGATATGTGCTAACTCTATCAGATTTCCTGAATTTTCACTTTAACGCAAAATATAACCCAGTGAACTTAAGATTCATTTTTTCATTGTCTTTCACTCCAACAATAAACTTTACCCAAATTGGTTTTCTTCTATATATTTCAATCTTCCATTTTAAAGTAACTTCTCACAAAAAGTCTTTAAAAGATATCATAAACATGTTAACAGTTTGACTAATCTTAGTAGCTCCTGTGCAGGTCCGGGAGACGTGCTGAAAAGCTTAATCCTAGTGTGCGTTACGAAAAAGAAAATGGCGACCGGAGCTGCAGGAAACTCGAACGTGGAGCAGGCGCAGGGAACAATATGCTGCTCTCCGTCGGATGGGATTTGGGAATCCTAAACTAAGGTATGGCAAGCTTAGTACAGCAGAGCAATTTAAAAATTGCCTTCAGCTTCTTAAAAACTAACTGTGGTGAAGTACTCCGCTCACTAACTAAGCACTGCGCTGATTATTTTCTTCATTAAAATCTTTCTGCTTCGCAATCCACAGCAGCGAGTTTCAATAAATTACTAACTGCCCTATTACAAAGTGCTGCATCACAAAAACGTTCCTTTTAACACTTAACCTAATTTGCTCACTACACTGACCGAACAAAGTCCAAAACGGGGCGATCCCACCAGTTAATTTCTTCAAAGTCCTTTCTGCTCAAGGTGTCAGAGGTTTTCTTGAGTTTTCAGATTTACTAAGGCCTCAAACAGAGGAGAACCTCACAAACACTGAACTCCTTACCTGCCCTCAACATTCCATTTAGAATGCTATTGATTAATTTCTCCATATTGGCATGGGAAGGGTCCCAGTCCTCCATTTTGAGAATAAAGTTGCCCAGATCTCTGTACAAATTAGTTAAGGAATTTAGCAATTAAATGTTTTTTTTTTCCCTATCAACTCTGAAACAAAAAAAAACACCTTCCCAGCAAATGTGAAGTCCTGATTAATCCCTCAACCCTCCTGCTGCTCCTGACAGGAAGACGCTATGAGTTGGCAATCTATAGAACTTCTGACATTCGTACCTCTTTTCCTGCGCGAGATACTAGCCATCCCGTTCCGCAAGCTCCCAAAGATGATCTCTCTGCACCCTATCATAAGGCCTACTCTAGCTCAATGGCACAAGAGCATCTGTCCCCGTGACAGCATCCATGCTGTCACGGGGACAGATGTACATGCACCCCCATTGTGGATCACACTTCGAGCCCTCTTGTCATGTAGCACACAAGCTACGATTCATCCCCGTCAGAATACGGATTGACAGAATGTGGGGGTCCTGGATTTATTTGATTTCGGCATGCAAAGTAGAATTTGACCAGGAATATCCACAGATTTAAATGTTTTACACATTATGAGCACCTAATAAACTTAATAGAAACACAACACTCATCAGCATGTGAGCTGAAGATTTAGGGGTTACGATGGTGGCTGAAGGTATTTATGAGTTTTTTTCTGTGGTTAAACATGTATCCTAAAGCCTGAAGCATAGGGACTAAACTGTATAGTATGGGAATTGCTCAATCTGCAGAGTGCTGGAGACTATTTGGGGGCCTGGGAACTATGAAACATATATTTTGGTCATGCCCAAAAATCAAACACTTTTGGGCCATTGTTTCTCAAAGAGTTTCTGGGATCCCGGGCACAACGAGGACGTTGTCGCCCACTTCAACTTTATTTGGGGTGTATATCCCAGTTCTCAAGCAGGTCAAAACGCTGATGTTTACTTAGATGCCAATTTGACAATGACTAAACATATCAATGACCTCTCATCATCCACTGCTTACACGACTAAACTCATTGCACTAAGACGCCAATTTCTGACCCCTCAAAACTGCCTCACGCTTGCTTGTGCACTCATATTATCAAAATTAGACTACTGCAACATTCTTCAGTTAGGTACTTCAAGTACGAATCTGGCCAAACTACAACTGTTGCAAAAGCCTTTGGTCTAAAAAGATCCAACCACATTTCTAACACTAGGAGGGAAGTACACTGGCTTCCCATCAAAGCTAGAATCATCTTCAAAATGCTTTACATCACCCACAAATGTCTCACTAAGGAGGCTCCCTCTTACCTCACAATTCCATTTCCCAAAACAAGGTCACCAGAACCCTTAGATCCAATTCCAGCACTCATCTATTTGTTCCATGGTTTAAGAGCTCCAGGACAGAGGCATGCAGTTTCCAGTAGCAGCACCCAAAATATGGAAATCCCTCCTCCCCTCCCACATTAGAAACAAGCCCTCCCACCAGCACTTAAAGCATTTTATTAAAACTTGGCTCTTCAACAAATTCTAATCTGTTATATGTCTATGTTGTTCTGCTTATATACATGCCTTCACCTTAATTATGAAATGATCGTACCTCTTGTCTTTATCCTCCTGTCCTGGAAATGCATATACTTTATTGTAACCAAACAATAACCCACATGTAATGTAACTGTATGCCATCCTGTAACCAGACAAGTAAGCTTCCGGAAAAGGTGGCAGGACAGGGGATTGTAGCATGAAAATTTGTTGATGAGTTTTTTGGTCCAAACACAATAACCTTGTCATCAGAGGGATTAAGTTGGAGCTTGCTTTCAAGCATCCAACGTTTTATTGCATTGGCACAGGCCAAGATACGTTCAATGGCTTCGGGTGAAGATTTTAGTCTGACATAAATGTGCGTATCATCCACATAGGAATGATATTTAAAATCAAACCTTGCAAAGATATCCACTAGTGGCCTAAGATAAACATTGAACAGTACCAGGGACAAAGAGGACTCTGAGGCACTCCATATAAAACAGGAAGATGATCAGAGAAGAATGTTCTGAGTTTAACTGCTTAAGTTCGATTTTGCAGGAAAGACGACAACCACTTCAGCGTGCCCTCTGAGATCCGGGCAACCTTGGTAAGTCTGGTCAACAGCTTTCCAAAGTCAACCATATCGGAGGACGCTTAGCGAGTTTGTTATAGATGTGTGGTCAGCATTGTACAGGCAGATATATTTTGTGAACTAGCTGATAACGTTATCTAGACCTATATGCAGCCCATCATATCAATATGGTTTATTTGTCTAATGCACCGCAGGGGCATGATACTAGTTTTACTCGCTTCACTTTAGCCTCACCTCAGTGTATTACTTGTATAATTGGTGACCTTCGCAAAGAAGACTCTCATCACACCATATATAGCTCACCACAGGAGAGGTGTAGTGAGTCGACTTTCCTGGATGACAGCACACTATATATTATGCAGTATCTATCTATTGTATAATGCATAACATAGTGATATACGATTACCCCGACTAGTCATTGCATACGTGCCTTATGTTTGTTGATTGCACCCTGTGGGATCGTCTTATATGCATAACGAATGTGCTGTGGAGGTGTGGGGGGGTTTAACGGTGGCAGCAATATTTGGCTTGTATATGATTTCACTGGCTGGTGAACCGGTCTTTTCTTTTCCATATGCACTGATTCCTCTCATTGAAATTGTTATTTTGTTATGCATTTAGTTTTCCAATAAAAACATTGAATCCCAAAAAAATTGCATAATTATACAAAATAATATCCAACCGAGTGTCAGGAGTTTACTCATGCCATAGGGGAAATGCTGCGCATAATCTCCCACATAGGCAGACAGGGCTAGCTCTCACGGGTTTGGTGAGGTGGTTCAATATAGAGAGCAACACTTTATCCTGTAAATAAAAGAAATACCTACTCGAGACTAGGTTTTAAAAACATTATATATGTTCTGTGAACTTAGGATGGTTAGTTAACCATAAAGAAAGGTAGTGTGAATCAGTGAATAATCCAGGTATCTGTGAGCAGGTGTTCATGATCCCCTAACTATTAGCAAGAACCATGGCATCACTAGAGTCAAGGAGTGAACTGGGGAGTTTAAATGTCCACTGCTGATCACTGTGATGTTCCACATGTCTAACACAATATTTACAGTCCACCTTTGATAGTGGCTAGCTCAGGTGCAAGGGTATGGGAAAGTAATGGCACATTGGGTCAGTGGAAGATTTTCCTGATGTTGAGCATAGTTATAATGGGCGTCTATTCAGAGGTATGTGGTCACGACTACCACATACTTTTAGGATTTCTGGTCTACTGCAGACATGTTTCTCCAGAACCCCTACCATGAGTATCAAGTGCTCAAAAGACACAAACGAGAACAATAAGCTGGGTTGGGTCAACAGAGACACAATGGATAAGTTTGCAGCTGAAGTCAGGACGCTTCAGTTGTTGTTGTGTTCCTGATGTCAAATCTCCATGGTCACGTACTCCCAACTGGTTTTCAGCCCTTGGCTGTCAAATGCTTAGCTCCTGTTATTAGGGACTCTCATAGTTACAGGTTACTGGTCCTGTGTCTCTAATGGCATTAGCCTTCAGTACCAGGCATTGGAGAGGATGATAGGTCATTAAATGATGTACATGTTGCTGGGGCATAGTGCAGATATTTCCATCTAGCAGAGACAGGACTCCAGTGACAGTTGGCCAATGAGAGGTGTGACTAGCATTGAGTGATAAAGAGTAGGTTTGAGTTCAGAGGAGATAAGAATGCTGCACATTAGTGTGGCTTGACCCTGGGTAGGCTCAACAGCTGCAGACCTTTGGCTCTGACACTGTGGAGCATCTTGGTTTCCACAGGACCTCTTTGCAAGTGGTTGGAGCATGCCCTTGGCCTGGGAAGACAGGCAGGGGAGGAGGTGGCTATTAAGCCCGAACCCACCTGGCCCCAATGTGGTAAGGGAAATGGGAACAGGTCCTCATCTCACCCTGAAATGTAGGTTGTCTTGTTGCCCAAAGAACCAGTTACAGCTTCCCCATTACTGGATCTCAGCAAGTCTTTTTAACTACTTCAGCAGGGATTCTATACTTTGTATTCGGGTAGATATATTTCCATACATCAACCAGACAATTCACGTCTATGGGGGTAAGGTGAGAGTGGGGGTCCTAACCACAATTGGTAGAATGCATCAATTTTAACTCTTTGGTGCCTTACTCGTGGTTACCACATTTTAGTTTTGCAGGCTCCTTTCTCGTCAAATATTCAGGATCTGTATCCACTCAGACATACCATGAACACTAGACAGACTGATTTCGTCTTGCTGTGCTTCTGGAAATCTCAGGCAGGCAACACATCACACACACTCACTGAAGAAACAATATCAAACCCATGGTCTCTACCCTCGATTGAAGGGAAGGAGAACTCAGTAGGAGCTCCTGTAGAGAACAGCCATACTTTGGTCCTCAAATGGATCATAATAAATATAAAATGGCACCTGAAAGTTGGTCATATACCCTTCCTGGAATCTTAGGTGGTGACCCATTTACCCAAGAGAACCCAAGGTCATCTAAGCATTTGATTTCTACTCAAACTATGGGGTCAGAGCTCAAAAGGGAAAATGTCTAAATCCGGCTGAACAAAACTAAAAAATCACAAAGGACACTGGTCTGCTGCAGGATTCAATATTTAACTTGACATATCAGGTGTACTGTAGAGCAGATGTTCACTTCTTGGCACTATAGTTAAGTAACATATGTTAATTTTAACCAAACTCAATGGTACTTAGTGATGAATGACCTAAAGGTCCCAATCTGATACCATAAGGACACTATTGTTCTTTCTGCTGCCCTAAATGAAACCCCAGTGGACTTCAGGAACATCAGGAATGTTGCAAGTCACTTGATGGACCTCCAGAATGGACAAGGGAGTCAGTAACTATCTCCTCTGGGTCAAAACCAATGTGCAGGGGGGAGGAGGGGAGAAAACAGGCAACTATGAAATGGGTGTATTGCAACAGATGTAAGTGGAAGCAAGTTCTTCACTACTGGAGCATCTGCTTCTGGCTAACTACATTCGATATCCATCAGTTGGAAATCACAGGAGGGAAGAGCAATGCTTGTCTTGCCCTGAGAACTAGATCATACGGTGGTATAGATTGTTTTTTAATGAGGGAAAATGAAACTTTGATGACTCCCATATGTGGCTCTGGATTTCATGTAAAAGTACCACACTTTCTTTCAATTTTCTACTGTGATATATAATAAGACAGTCAAATCAAGTTTATTCAGAATAGAAAAATTCCATCAAACTTACAATACATATAATCATCTCACAAACAGCATAAATACTCGCAATTTCATCAGTTATAAATGCAATACGTATGTGTTCATAGAATACTAATAAACTGGTGCAAAAATAAAACTTTATGTATCTGTTGTTTTAAAATGTTCGATCTCATGTACAGTGATGATTTAATTTACAATAAAAGTTTCCAGGCTACTAATGGTGTGGTTACTTTTAAAAGATAAAATAAAGGTTGTTTACATTGTTTTAAAGTCAGCGGCCTAAGAAGAGGGCGCAACAAGTGATGGCGGCCTCTAGTATAATCGGGGCAGAAGAAAATAAAATTGATTAAATCCTTAAGTCTACCTTTCAGATTGGGCATCCGTTTACCTCATAGTGATCCCATTTAAAAGTATCAAACGGAGTCTTCCACAGGTAATTAGGACTCTCTGCAAGAAGTATGTAATTGCTTACAAATTGCTTTTCCAATCCTTGTCGCTCTCTGTCCAGTTTATAACTTAATTGGAGTGTAGCAATAATCGTGTTAGCTGTCACTTGGGTGATGGGTGCATTGGCAAAAAGATTGTCTTACAAATGCTAACCATGGTATCTTCAAATAATTATACAAATATAATGTGTCAAATCGGAGGCTGCAAAATCCTTACCTTTCAAGAACAGCAATTGTGCCTTTGCTAACACGATATAAGGGTTGGGAACAGCTTCGTCTACACCATCCTCCTGAATCTGCAGTGTAAAAGAACAATTCTGCATTAAAAATGGATTTCAGAAGCATCTTTCTGCTCTTCAAATGTTGATTAAGATAACGTGAGAAAAGTAGCAAAGAAGTCTATGGGGTAGTTTCAAATACATATTATATGTGAAAGATGTGCAGGAAAGAAGTAGGAAACTTCTCAACTCCTAAATTCCCAAAAGAGAAAGTATGAATTTATCTTGGTTCACTGCAGTGACCGTTGCTCTGCAGCCCTCCCTCACTGAGAATGGAGGCTCAAAGGACATGGCTGCCTCCTGCATATTCAAATGAATTGCCATCTCCAAGCTCTGTGGCACCCTGATCTTGGTCACCCATTGAAAATGCTGTGTCGAATCAATGATCTGAGGATGGCTCACCTTGAGATTTCTTGCAGCTAATAAGTGGTAATACCAGTTATTTGAATCCCTTAATTTGCATATTAACAACATAGTGATAGCCACAACATATTGAGTAGTTAAAAACACATACGACTGATCATTATACAACTGACATTCATAAAACTAAATCAAATTGTTTTGCCATCCTTGGATCAGAGTAAAACCAAATCTGGAAACATATATGTTATGACTTGGTCCATAACAACATTGTAAATTAACAGTACCTGGCGCACTGCCTCCAGTTCAGCAATCATGTTTCGTATCACCTCCTGCTGCTTCTCATATGAAAAATCACCAATTGCCTCAGCAATATTGTCTACTGCTGTGGTGTTCTCTTTGCAAAGTTCTACCATGAGATCGTAAGTTTCTTTAAGAAAGCATATGAAGCAGAAAAAAGTTACTTCTATGAAATGATTTTGGTTCCTTAAACATAAAAATGTCCCAGATAGTACTAAACATACTCCTCAAAGTTCCTCTTCATCCAAGAAACACTATGGCACCAATTCACAAGGAAGCTATTATGATTAACTCTGACTTACATCTAAAGATGGATATTTGACCGGTTCGTGGCCAAACACTTGTGTACGAGCACGATACAAATAAAATATCATATCATATCCCCCAAACCAAAGACTGACATTTCAGAAGGCAGGCCGTGAATGCCGCCACCCGCAAGGTCAGTATTTTACCTCACTGTGTCCATTTCGGTGCCCCTGTGCCCTCTGTTACGCTATTAGGCCCCATTGCAACAATCACTCCACCCCTACCACTTACCTTCATCAGACCCTGCTGCTTCTTCCGGCTGCCCCAAAAACATACACACGCAATGTCGCGCAGCATGATGCAGCATTTTGTATGTCAGGTTTTTAGGAAGCATTCTAGAGATCCTCAATCGATTTGATTTATAGAAAAGGTACAATGACTAACTGTGGCTTACCATTGACGTACTCCATGAGAGGGATAGTTGATTAAAACATTATTTACTATGAGTTTTTATAGTAACTTCTTTCGCAGAGAAAGGCAAGGGTGACAGTCATAGAAACATCTTTGTGAATTAGTCCCAATAATTGTGTGCGCCAATAAAATAAAAGGCCAATTAATCAAACTAATTTTCATGAGGTTTCAAAATATAGTTAGGGGCACGTTAGTCACTTCTGTTGTCAAGTTAATTCTACTACAATACATACCCAAATACAGACATGATCATATCCCTTAACTTTGTAAAATAAAAATATTCCAGAAAAGTAAATTTCATGTAAAAATGGAGCCGTAGAAATTGCATTTTCTGAAAATAGCCGCAGAATAGCCTGCAGTGAAAACTGAAGGAATAAAGAAATACAAAATTACAATATTATTATATGATAAGAACCCAGTTCGGGGTTCATGTGGAAGGGTTGAACAGCACCTCCACCGTATTCATTTTAAGGGTAATGTTGTGGGAACAGACTATTTTGACTGCCATGGCATGGGCAAGCCTTAGATGGTTAGTTCATTACTTACACACACCTCATGAGGGCTGCTATACCTGTGAAGGCTCAGAAGTAGAATACACACATCCCATGAGGACCACTATACTTGTAATTGCTCAGAACAGAGATTTCATTTGGGCTGCTATACTTGTAATGGCTCATAAGAAACACATCCCATGAGGATTACTATATGTGTAAAGGCTCAGAAAAGACACATCCCATCGAGGCTGCTATACCTGTAATGGCTCAGAACACACATCTCATACAGTGTTGGTAAAGCATCTGCATTCAAGGAAGTTCTACATCTGGTCAGACAAACCTCTAACTGTATTATTCCCAGCCTAATGGCCAAAAGAAGGTTTGCACACATCTAAAAAGGAGCACCCAATGGTAAAGCTGCACTAGATTATTTTAAAAGAAAAGGGTTTTTCAGCTTTTTGGATATGTATTGGTGCTATGTTAAAAGACAAACAGAAAAACAGGAGAGGAAGAGCAACTCTGAACCTAAGCAATACAGAAGAACAAAGGTGTGGCGGGTAGGGGGGCGAAGGGACAGAGAACATACTAGACAATCCAAAACAGGGATTCGAGCAACAGACAACAATGAGCTACATTATAGGGCAACAAAGAAAATGAGAAGGGAAATGAAGTTAATAATAGGACAAACACACAATAGGAGTGAGGGATAGAAGCAGAGCAAAAGAGACATTTGGAGACAGTAAAGTAAAACACAGAACAACAGCAGGTGGGGAGAGATGAAAATAGAAAAGCAAGACTAGAGAAGGGCAGGCCAATAACATAAGAGACAGTGCAAGAAAGATAATAAAAAGGAGTAGCAACCACAACCAGAAAATGAAAAAAAAACAGATATAGCCAGAGTAATAACATGAGAGTGGAAGAGGACAATGCAGCGAGATATAGGAAGGAAAAAGCAACCAGGTTTTATTTATTTATTTATTTATTTATTTATTTATTTTATTAGCGTTTGGTTTGAGAATGAAACCTTAAATCTATTTACAGAAGCCAATATATATCACAGGGTTTACGGAAAAAATATAAAATACAATACAAACAAAACATTGCAAAATAAAATAACACTGCTTCAGAGGGGGACCTAGCCCCCATTAGCAAATTCAGTAAAAAAACAATTATAAGAGCAGAAAAGCAATATATGATGCAATGTAAATAGGTGACTGGGCTACTTTTTGTTCATTATCGAAAACACATCTTTCAGAAATGCAAATAAGGCCAGTATTCATGAAATTTGATTGCCTTGTAACAAAGCAGTCCATCATTCATCCACGGTCCACGCGGTAAATTGCAAAAATAAATTCCCAGCCATCTTGCTCTTTGCAGCGTTAGCTCTGGACATACTAAAGTCAGATGGTACAATGTTTCCTTCTGGTCTTTACATAATCTGCATTCATAATTTCTGAGATTTTTTGCATTTCTTATTTCAATGATTTCTCGTGTGGGTGTGGGCCTCAAGTTCAACCGGAAGCGCAGAAATAGACTTCTTAAATGTGTGCTTGGAAATCTTTCCAGATATCGCAAAAGATTCCCTCTGGGTCTGTGTTCCAACCCCTTGTGACCGTAAAGATTCAATTCTCTCACCTTTTCCCTGGTGTTAATATAGTCTTGATCGAATAGTTTTCTTTTTACCTTGGCCGCATTGCTCATCAAGGTATCGTCTGAGGAACTCAGGTCATGCAGAATCTTTACGCAGGAATTTTTCCACTTTAAAGCCTCCCTAGGGTGATCCCAACAAGCACTTTCGGAAGAAGGCTAAAGTTTTCCATTGGGTAATCGCAAATAAGGAGACCAAGCCCAGTTCTTCTCCTATTAGTTGGATTGGTAAACTTGATGGCAATGCGAGGACCTGTCTCCAAAATAAGCCTTCCAATTTTGTCCATACCGATGGTGGCAAAACAAATTAAGTCTCTGAGCCATTTGTAACTATTGGGGCCACTTTCCTTGTGTAGAAGTCAATCATGGGTCGAAGTGTGAATTTGCGGTGCTTGGCTTGGATTAAGCATGCTTGCGAGGCCAGATTTCTGATCTTGATTCTTAGGCTGGCCTCCCGAGGTGCATCCACTGCACTATTGTTCACACAAACTCCTAAATAGGTGATATTTTGGACTTCCGTTATTTATTTGCCCTTCAGGTACTACGCCTGTTTTTTAGCAATCTTTTGGCCGATTTTGCCCCCCAGAGTCACAATTTACTTTTAGTCCATTCTGATCAACATAAGCAGCCAGAGCGTTGAGCTGTCTCTGCAGCCCCACTTGAGTTTGATCCAATAGGATTAGGGTGTCCGCATAAAGCAGGCGACCAACCGTCTCTCTGGCTATTCTTTGGGGAAAAATTCTACTATCATCAAAAGCACTGAATATGTCCGAAACAAACTGATTGAACATGGGCAAGGGTGCACCCCTGTTTCAGTCCTTTAGATGTTTTTATGGGGTCTGACAGGTGGCTGCTTTTGTCTAGCCTCACTTGTAGAGTAGTATTTGTATGTAACGCAGTGAGAGCTTCTCTCACGTCCCTCGAGCAGTTCCAATCTTTCAACTTCCAGAGTTTATCTCTTTCTATGGTATCAAATGCCTGTGGGAGATCGATTGAGGCTGGGCAGACCTTTCCCTTGTCCTTCGATTTCACTCTTGATTTTATTAGATTAATTAGGAACAGGTTCAGGGAGGTGCCTATGCCTTTCTCAAATCCTGCCTGCCGTTT
Organism: Ambystoma mexicanum; assembly: GCF_040938575.1. Lineage (NCBI taxonomy): Eukaryota > Metazoa > Chordata > Amphibia > Caudata > Ambystomatidae > Ambystoma > Ambystoma mexicanum. Next base: position 681,515,918 of record NC_090924.1, on the reverse strand, counting down.
GTCATACCGACCCGAGCTCTGCTTCCAGATGTTGAAAGCTTTCAATAACAGGCACCAAAGATCTTACCCATTACATCCAGAAGGACGATAGGCCTGCAATTGCATGGATTAGAGCTATCGCCCTTCTTAAATTCTCAAATACTGGAATGATAATGGAGGAACGCCATGTTTCCAGAATCCTCTTTGTTTTCTTAATTTTTGTAAACAGTGCATACATCAATCTAGACCAGGCTTCCCGGTCTTCCGTTATCGTACACTTCATTAGCCCATCGGGCCCGGCCGCCCTTGAATTACTCGCCATCTTGATTAAAGTTTCAATGTCCGATCTCTCAGTCGGAAAGGACCAGTCTGTTTCCGACATTACATCTTCTTTCCCCAGAACATTCTCTGTGTTAAACAGGGCATCAAAGTGTTTACACCAAGCCTCTGCTGATACTCCGTTTGATAACAAAGAAGACTGGGGGTCGGTTAGATGATTAAGAACCCTCCAGATTTCAGTATTTTTTGTTGAGATTAGATGTAGCATTGTTTCCTCATCTCTTTGATGTAAAATCCACCTGTGACCTATTATCCAGTTTTTATGTTGCTGTTTTTACTTTTTTACAGATAGGATATCTTTAGGATCTTTTTTTGAGAATATCTCTGAGCTTCTTTTTCAAATCTTTCTTCTTCCTTACAACTTCCATATCAAAGGAGTGGTGTTTGACAAAGCCACACCTGTCATTTGCCCGCTCCAACTCTTTAAATGCTTTCTGCTTTAGGCCCTCATCCTCTTGCCTCACTATATCCTTAGATATTTTCAATCTGTTGCATCCTGGTTCAATTAATAGATAGACGGGCCCTTCTCTAGGGTTAATCTTTGTCCAAATCTTCATTGTCACTGACAATATATCATGGTCGCTTTAGTTTGTCTTCTCAATCCTAAAATTCAACAAATTTGCGTACATATTTTTTCGAGGTGAACAGGTAATCTATGGTTTTTCCTCTACTCCTTGTCACCTGGGCAGGAATGTCGCCTTCCACATGTCCATGTATGATGTAGATGTTTTTCCCCTCCAATTCGGCCCTCCAAGTAACACCTCTAATGACCTGTGAAGGTGCATTAATATAGAGGTTTGTAATTAGAGTCGCGTTGTCATCAAAACAGTGGCTGTTTACACTGTTTTTACAAAGCCCTCAGCAGTTGGTGAAGCAGTATTTAAATACAGATTCAAAATAAGGAGGATCTTCTGATCTTGTTGTTCTACAGGTCCTGAACCAACTAATAAAGCTTGTATCAGAGGCGGGGGGCAGTATTCCTTAAGTATATAAATGTTTGTTTTTTAATGCAAATAAAAGGCGTGCCATTAAACCCCTTAATTGCTGGGTTTATGTATACAGAATAGCCCCCTGACAGTGGCAAGTCTTGCAGCCAGGTCTCCTGGAGACATATGATGGCATACTCTATGTATTTTAGATCTCCAGCTTCAAAGAGGTGGACAAAGCCTTGCGTATTCCATGAAACCAAAGAGATTTGATTATGTTGTCCATCCAAATGAACCTCTGTCCCCTCTTTTGGTCGCTATGCTGACGCATTCTCCCCGGCTAGAGCTTCAGCTAGCCATGACCATTTTTCCTCCTTACTTTCAACTATTCTAGCCTCTTTACACTGGGTTCTAGGTTTCCATTTTCTCTGATAATCCACTGTGATCCGAAAGTTCAGGTTTTTATCGTGAGTGTCTGGAGGCCGCTGGCCTTCAGGGCTCTGGCCCTCAATCCTATTAATTTCTGTTCTTTTCTTCCACACTCTTTTGCAGCTTCTAGGCCTACTATCCACAGTAGTATCACACCATCTTTCATTAGGTTTATCCCGGGTATTGTCCTTTCCGTCCTAATTAGACAATGCAAAGCCCATAGCTAATAGTCTTCTAGCTGCTTGCATCAGTGTGTTACTCTTCCCCTGGGTTGCAACGTAAATTATCACTTTGTCCAGTCTTTCCTCCTCTGGAAACTCAACCAAGTGAAAATCTCTTGATTCAATGCTACTCAACACCTGATACAGTGGAGTAGATGCAAAATATTTACCCTTTTTAATACTAAATCGTCCCTTCTCGACAATACTCGTTCCAGAAGTAAGCAATATGTGTTATTGTCCTTTCTTTCACGGGACTTGTGCACTCCGTTGTGCATGTTCCATCCCTCGATGTAGATGAGTCTGGTCCCATCGCTGCTTGATTTAGGCTGGCTGTGGATCTCGACTCTTTTCTCTTTCATGGTCTGGAATGGGCAAATTTTCTTTTAAAATCTGATTGTAGGTTTTAAGGGCACAAATTGGGAGATCAGGTCTTCCTCATCTTCGTCTCTCACTAAATCCCCCTGTTTTTCTTTTTTGCCAGTATGTCTGGTTGTTTTTGGATTTGGGTAATTTTTCTTTTTGGCCCATTAGGAACTTTTAGTGGAACAAATCTTGTGGTGAGATCTTCTTCATCTTCTTCCCCCTCAGGATCCTCCTGGTTTCTTTATCTCATCGGAGTGACTAAATGCTTTTGGATTAGAGTAATTTTCCTATTAGCAGGTCTTTCCTCCGGGCTTCATAGCTCGGCCTTGTCATCAGCTGCTTCGTCAAATTCACTAGGATCTTTATTTTGATCTTCAATATCCATATTTATTTGTGATTTTAGTTGACTAGCAACCTTACACAAAAAATGTCTTAGTACTTACATAACATTGATTACAGTACTTACATACAAAATTGTCTTCTATACAGTATACAAAATATATACACCCAACATCTTTGATAACATAAAATTACATAAAATTCCAACAATCCAAGCCATATGTACTTTGTATAAATTAACGGTCATTAAAATAATTCAAGGCTCTATGTAGCAATCAACCCAATGATAAAGTGTATCAAACACTAGTTTGCCTTCAGCCATAGAGGTAATCAGCCCCAAATAAAACGAGAGGCTTAAGCTATCCAGATGTATCTAATTGATAGATAACAGTTCCTGTCAAGATGTTAACATTTAATATCTTTTTCCTTTTTCCTCATGCCCAAGCTTTGTTAGAAACTCCACATCAATATCTTATTGATCGTTTTCCAGAGTAAAAATGTAATTGTTGCTATATTGAAGGCAATATGCTCTGCATTAAATATGATGCACCACATATCTTTAGGGGTTAGTATTCTTAATTTCTCTCAATGTTTGTAGAAAAAGTCCTTTCGCCAGGAACTGAGGTTAATGCATTCAGATATTATATGTTCTAAGGTTTCAGTATGCACCAGTGAGTTGCAGAATCTACAAGCGTCTTCATGCATAATACCAATAATGTGTTTCCTTCTTGCGGGCATAGCAACTCTGGTTGGCCATAGATTAAAACACAGCCGCATTATGGGTGCTCTACATTTTTGGTCTGGATTTGTTGTATACATTTTGGTACCTGCTGCCTGAATTACAGGGTAAATTTGCTGGCCTTAAAGGCTTTATACTTCATACACGTATCCCATTATACCATCAAATCCTGTTCCATGAGTTTTTTTTGGGCTAACTCTGGGTTCACCAGGAGTACTGCAACATCTATATCACCCTTTTCCATGGTGAGGTGCACTCTGCTCGCCAGGTTCTTAGTGCAATATCGTGCTTTGCCGTTAAAACTTTAGCAAGTGCCCAGAGTAACGTGGGCGCTTTAGAATCAGCTTTGTCGCTGAGGTCCGAGCGTAGTTTGTTCTATTCTAGGTGTATATATTTTGAGAAAGGGGAGCGTTGTGACAGATGGCTGGCATACCGGTTGCGAAAAAGGATCTCAGAGTCGGCAATAGCTTCTATGATTGACAAGGAGGGTAGAATCACTTTTGATCCGATTAAAATTAACTCAATCTTCCGCGATTTTTATGAGAATCTGTATGGCGATGAGGCTGGTATTACAGGTAGGGGTGAGAGCTTTTTTGGTAATTGGAATTTGCCTAGGATCCAGGATGCTGAGCGTGATCTTCTTGGTGAAATGATAACAATTGATGAGATTAAAGGCGCAATTTCCGGGTTGAATGTGGGTAAATCTCCGGGGCCGGATGGCCTTCCATGTGAATTTTACAGGGTCCTCCCGAACTCGGCTTTGGAACTCATGAGAGATATGTTTGTGACGAGCAGAATGGTTGGGTCGTTACCTAAGAGTACTAACCATGCGTCGATTTCGGTCTTTTTAAAAAAGGATAAGGATTGCAATCAGCCAGCTAGTTATCGTCCAATCAGCCTTATCAATACAGATAACAAGATCTTAGCCAAGGTTCTTGCTATACGCTTAGGACAGTTCATGCCGGTTTTGATTGGGGAGGAACAATCTGGTTTTATGAAGAGTCGGCGTACGTCCAGTAATATCAGGAAATTGTTGTTAACCATGGAAATGGCGGACAGATTGGTCGGTGATGCAGCCATCCTGTCCTTAGATGCTGAAAAAGCTTTTGACAGAGTTAATTGGAATTATTTATACTCGGTGTTGAGGGAGATGAATCTGGGGGAGGATTTTATTTCCTGGGTAGCTCTTTTATATGCCAGTCCAACGGCTGATGTTAAGACTAATGGAGTGGTGTCGGAACCTTTTTGTTTGAAGCGGGGCACGAGACAGGGTTGTCCTTTTTCTCCTCTGTTATTCATTTTAGCGATTGAACCCCTCGCTATCTACATAAAGAATGAACCGAATTTACAAGGCATTGAATGTTGGGGTGTTGTGCAAAAGGCATGGCTTTATGCTGATGACCTCTTGTTGGTGTTGCAGAATTTGTACATGTCCCTGCCATGTCTGATGAGGATTTTGTCGAATTTTCATGATTGTTCTGGATACAAGGTTAACCACCTGAAGTCAGAAGTATTGCCTCTGTCCAACAGATGTGATAAGTCCCTGGTTGAGGGGCTGGGGTTTACTTGGTGCTATAGGCGCTTATGCTACTTGGGGGTATGGTTGACATTTCCGGTCTCCCGTATGGTTGATGAAAACATGAGTGTGGTGGTACGAGATTGCAAATTGGTTTTGGAAAGGTGGTCTTTACTTAATCTTTCACTATGGGGTAAAGTCAATGCCCTGAAAATGAATTTGGCTCCCAGGATTAACTTTATAACTAGCATGCTTCCTCTAAGAATAAAGTGTAGTTATTGGAAAGATCTAGACCGCCTTGTTCAAGAATTTTTATGGGACAGGAAACCGCCCAGACTTAGTCTGTGGAAATTGCAGCGTCCGATTTATTTGGGTGGTCTAGGAGTTCCGAATTTTAAGGCCTACCATTTAGCATTTTCTGCTCAATCTTTTGTTCCGTTTTTGGATGGTAAGCTCGACAGATGGGCGGTGGCGGAGTCGAATGCATATGGGCCACTGGGCCCGGAAGCACTGTTGACCACTAACACAAAGATTCCGGGAGGTAGTTTGTTAACCACGTCCTTTTTGCGCAACTCTTGGATTGAGGTCTTGACATTGCTAGGTAGGGACGCTTTTAAGTATAAGAATGCCTCTATCTGGCTGAATCCTAGGATTAGAGATAACTCCAGGACAATTTTTTGGCCCGAATGGTTCCTAATGAATGTTAAAAAGGTCTCTGACTTGGGGAATGATGTTCGGTGGCTGACTGCTGCTGAGCTGAGAGAGAAATGGAGTTTTGAGGATTTGTCGGATTCGGCTTATAGACGACTCAAGAGGTCTGTCGGTGAGGTGGACTGGTCTGACTCCTTTGACATAACTATTTTTCTGACGGATTCTAATGGACAGGGAGGTGGTTTAGCCAGTAGGTTATACAAACTTTTTGTGTCGTATTTTCGGAGCAATGACAATTTACGGGAAGTGTGGAGCGAGAGAATTGGGTCTGATATTGATCTTGAGGCCTGGCAGAATATATGCGGAAATGTCTCCTTATGTTCGCTGAATCTGGGCGAAAGGTCTAGACAAATTAAGATCCTGAACCGTGTGTATTGGTGTCCGGAAACGTTGCATAAAAGGGGCATGACTGACAATGCTGATTGTTGGGGTTGTACTCAGGAAGTGGGATCATTGGAACACATGCTATGGAGCTGCGTGCGGGTCAGGGCTTTCTGGATTGACATTTGTGATGGGTGTGTCAGAATTTTGGGTGAAGGGTGTGTCCTGGACTTTAAAACAATGATCCTAGGGGAAGATTCTGAGCTGGCTGATGTCAGCTCTCCCCTCAGGAATGGCTTTTTAGAGCAACCATTGTTGCTAAAAGGTTGATCCTTCGAGGATGGAAAGGTCGGATCCGTCCGTCATTTGAGGAATGGGTTCAAGAAATGCATAGCCTGTCTAGAACAGAAAAAATGATCTACAAATTGAAATGTAAGTTGTCTTCATATGAAAAGATTTGGAACATGTTCAATGATTTTGTTTGATCCGTTTTTTTTTTCTTTTCCTTGTTGTTCCTCTGTACTATGATGTTGTTTTTTTGTATATACTTGTAAATAAATAAATAAATAAAAAAAGAATCAGCTAGTAAGCATTTTCTGTATAGTGCCAAAGTTTTCCATGCAACTAGTGTCTTAATGGATGTTAGTCTAAGTTCAAATCTAACTATTTGCATAGGAAAACATTTGGGTAATGCTAATAGTGATTTCCAACAGATGACCTCTAATAAATTCCAATTTGGGTGGTCAACTAACGATTTCGTTTGTGCACCATATGTAAAAATCGGGATGACTTTCGGTTTATAGAATAGTAATATTGGTTTACATGAGAATTTGCCATATTTATTGTGTATTATTTTTGCTTGAGATGTTGGGAACTCCATTTTATATCTTGTTTCAATTTTAGATGCTTGTCTGTGGAGCTGTCATTAATAATTTGGCCAAGATATTTAAACTCTTGAACTCTTTCAAGAGGGGTGGTGCCAATGCTCCACTTGAACACAGGTGTGTTCCTTTTGCTTTTCAAAATCACTAGAGTGGTCGATTTGGTTATGTTGATTGTTAAAAAGTTCTGCTATGCATAGGCTTCTAATGTATTCAGTTTCTGCTGTAAGCCTATCGGGGCAAGATCAACCAAAACAAGGTCATCCGCGTAGAGTAAGCATGGAATCGACTGTGCTCCATCGTGGGAGCAAAACTTCTAGTAGATTCTAGCACACTATTGATATCTTTTATGTAAAAAATCAAAAGTCTTGATGCTAAAATGCACCCTTGTTTTAGGTCTCTACACGTGGAAGCAACAATACAATGCAGAGATGGGAGAGGCAGAGTTACAGAGAAATAGACCACAAAATGTGGCATCGCAACACTTCAGGGTGAGAGGCATAGCGTCAGAAAGTGATGGACAGAGGAAACACAGTAGCAAAGGGACTGAGAGATGGAGCTAAAAGATGGAGTGGCTGTCAAGCAGGTAGTGCCAGGCAGCAACAGCAGGCCCGAGAGGCAGAGAAGTGATGCTGGTAGAGTGTGGGACTTGATTTATGAATCACCTGATGTAACTACCTGGCATCTGTAGTAACTCTGTTAAGAGTTTGTGCCTAAGTATCATGAAGATGAAAGTGGGTAGTATGCATCTACAAGGTTCTTGTGTTGGGAAAATATTTTCCATAGGTGCAACACATAATTTAGAACCACTTTGAAATACAGCGGTTTTGTCACTTATGTTTTTGAACAAAGTTTTAATTTTACTCACAAATTGGATAGTTTTCAGACACTTTTTACTCTCTTTTGCGAAGGAGGAAAATCATTTTGACTCTCTTGAAATTGGATTTACTCTCTAAGTATAACAATTGGGAGTAAAATACTCTCACTCCAAAACCCTATCTGGAGCACTGGGTACAATCACACATTCAATGAATGAGGGAAAAAGTGTGGTGTTTATTAAACAAGGTAAAGACCCGGCCGTTCCAGGAGCATATTGACCCATAGTGTTGATCAATGTGGATGCTAAGCTATACACTAAGAACCTGGCAGGTAGACTGACCCAATTAATGCCCAAGCGTAGAAATCAAGACCAATCAGGGTTTATCCCAGAGAGACAAACACATGACAACACCCACAGAATATGCTATCTGATAGAGAAAATGACTATGACGCAAAAACCGGCAGTGCCAGTGGCCTTAGATGCGGAAAAGGCGTTTGACAGAGTCAAATGGTCCTTTCTATTTCTTCTGATGGAAAAGATGGGGTTTGGCAAAGGATTCCTTCAGATGATCAAAGCCAACTATAGATCACCAACTATGTGAATAGCACTGAATGGGGTGGTGTCTGGCAATATAAAGATTAGTCGTGGTACTAAACAGGGCTGCCTCCTGTCCCCCTTGTTGTATGCTAGTTATCTAGAACCATTACTAGCTACAATTCGCGGAGCAGATTGAATAAGGGGGATTGAAATGGCGGGGCAGGAGCATAAAGCTATAGCATTTGCTGATGACATGTTGCTTGCGCTGGCGGATCCGGGAAATTCCGTGCCGGTATGGGTGGATGCATTGGAGGAGTTTGGGATAGTATCGGGACTAAAAATAAATATGCAGAAATTCAAATTACAAAATTAATCAGTGGACCCTGATAAGTTGATCAGGTTAGGATCTCAAACGCAACTGAAGATTGCAGAGAAGGGTATCTCATATTTAGGGGTAACCCTGACCAAAACACTTGGACAGCTTTACGGGGCAAATTACCCCCAATTACCTACCAAGATCAAAACAGATCTACAGAAATTGAGTCCCCTAGCAACCTCTTGGCTGGGGAGAATAGTGGCAATAAAGATGGTGATATTATCTTAACTATTATATAATTTCCAGGCACCTCCGATCCGGATCCCAAAGGCTTACTTCCGATCTCTCACAAAAATCTTGTCAGCATATTTATGGCAATACAAACCTCCTAGCGTAGCAATGTTCACTTTGACAGCACCATGAAATCGGTCTGGATTGTCCATTCCCCACTTCAATAGATACTTTGAAGCAGCTAAATTAAGGGTGGTGAGAGAATGGTTTTCAGAGGGCCGACAGCAAATCTGGGCTAAGCAAGATAGGGCAATGTTGGGTGTATCCCTTTCAGGATTCTTGTGGTTAGATAAGAAGCATAGACATCTGAATGTTCGTGCCAGCGAAATAGTGGGGCTGGAGGCAGAGGTATGGGATTCTGCAGTGGGAAGGGGTGCCCTGTCCGAGAACCCTTCCCCATTCCTTCCAATGTTTGGCAAAACTGATTTTCTGCCAGGAAAGGAAAAGGGTGCATTTAAAGCGTGGAGAGAGGCAGGTTGCCTAAAGATTGGGGACACGTTTCATGGGAAAACCATTCAAACATTTGAGGAATGTATTTAGGATATAGAATTGAAGGAAGTAGATACGTTTCTGTACACTCAATTGAAGCACTGGCTTAGTAGCCCACTTATCAGAACAGCGGCCACACGCCAGCTGACCCCATTCGAAAGATATATTACGACCCATACGGGTGAAAGGAACATTATTTCGATTCTTTATAAGTTTCCTAATGACCATACAGCTCTAGTCCAATGGAAGTACATGAAAGAAATGGGAAAAGACATTAGGAACCATCCTTACCGGAAGAACATTGGGTTTATATGTGGGGATTAATTCCACAGTTAACATGCTCCATACAAGTGAGGGAAATGTGGCTTAAAGTATTACTACAATGGCATTATACTGCGGAAAGGCTTCATGCCATGTATCCCTTAGTACCAGATCGTTGTTGGAGGGAATTTAGGGCAGGAGGTGATTGGATGCATGTGTGGGTGGAATGCCCGATCCTGCTGCCATTTTGGGAGGGAGCAAAAGAACAGATGAGGAGCATGTTCCAAGGGATCGACACAAAGGACATAAGAGTTTGGATGTGCAGCCTGTGGGACCCATCATCGAGACGTACACTAAGAAACAGAAGAGGGCCATCATGACACTAGTAGTAGCTGCATGGTTTACAATAGCTCAGCATTGGAAACAAAAACTAAGTCCCTCAAATCAGGACTGGCTGCAGAAAGTGTGGAGTTTCGTCTCAACGGAATAGTTCATCTACAACATTCAGGGGAACAGAGACTCTTTTAAGCTGGACTGGAGAACTGTGTTGATGTACCTACAGAGTAATTATATCTTGCAATGGTGCCCACATAAGATAAGGATTTTTGACATATTTTGAAATCACTGCGTTGAACTGTGGTAAAAATGAAGCACTGTCATAATTCTGGTGGGGGGCAAGTACAAGAAAGTATGTTGTTTGCTTTGAAAATAATAGAAATATAGAATTCTTTTAAAAACCAATGTATGAAAAGCATACTGGTGAGGAGACCGGATGACAAGTGAGGGTCTTTTGTTGTGGGGGGGTGGGGACACAAGGGGCAGATATGGATTTTTGTTGTGGCCTGGGGAGGCAGGAAGCCATGTATGGGTCTTTTGCCATGACAGATCATGTTTGCCTCTGAGCAGAGACGTCTTTATGGAAGGGCAAAAGGGGCACTTGCCCTGGGCCCCCACCTTGGAGGGGGCTCCAAGAAGGAGCCTTATTAAAAAAAAGTCAGTTTCCCTAAATCAACAAAATTAAACATCACACATCAGAATTTTCTATGGCGTGCTGCTAAGGCTAACCCTAATTTCTGTCTGTTGTTGATAAGTACATTTTGTTCTGGTCTTTTCATCCTGTAATGCTATGTTCACTGTGGTATACATAGTTTACGTGGCACAACACCTGTAGCATTCCCACCTTTCTGTGGGGATTATATTGATCATGTGCAATAATAGCCAAAGTTGAAATACATATTGATACATATGAGTGTCCTGATGGTTCAGGGGTTAGCTCAGTGTGTTAAGCACTCATTGCAGTGATATGTGCTGACGTGAAAGATTACAATACCAAATTCCAGCTAGGCCGACTTAGTATTTCCAATGTATGAAGTTGTTAAGCCTGCATGCATATATACTTTGTTCTATACCACTCCAGGTGTTATCACCAATGTACCTGCACTAGATAGCGGTTGCTATAGAAACTAAATTAGCGTCAGTATGGTAATGGTTTAGAAATTGGTGTGTTTAGATGGGGAGTTGTAAAACCTAGGCAGGCACCTCCAGTGATGACAATAAAGTGTTATAGGTGTTTATGTATCCAAATTCCAGACTGTAGATCCAAAACATTCATGCGTGGATCCTGGCTTTGCCAGCAGATGATACAGTGATCATGGACACATCTTATATCACTGACAGTACTGTACTGCCTTCTATGAAAAGGTTTTCTTCTCACATACTGGTGGATTTGTTTGGCCAATTACCTGATCTTTCCTATCATGTAGGCCATTTCATTGTGAGGAGTTCTAGACAGAAGAGAGCAGACCAGATATTGCAGGCTTCTTACCAGCACATGTTAAGGTCTGCTTATGTGACAACAACATGGTTTGCTTTTTTGTACAATTTAAAGGTTTATTTGCATGTTTTTAAATACCATTGCACAAGCCTGTGTTTGGGGTGTATTTAAAGCTTTACAAAAAAGAAACCTATCTGAAATCTTTAAAGATCACATCTATTAGTATGCTGGTATTTATATACTTTCCTTGATGATGGAGACAATGGGCCTCATTACAAGTTTGTCGGTCCGTTGTTACTGGACTGGCAAACTAGAAGGTCTGCGAGCGGGTGCCTTTCTGCCCGCTGTCACGGCTCGCTCCCTTCGCTCCCGTTCCCGCCACTTGGGGGTATGTTTTGGGGTTTCTTCCCTACTGGACATTTCCTCCGAACCTTATGCTACAGTGTCCTGATGAATTGGGAGCGCTAAAACCTTATTTCCCAAATTACTTCCCTTCCGGATCCATTCCAGGTTTTTGGCAGCCAGCATGCTACTGCTACTTTAATCAAATGACTATGCTTCCCAGAATGCCTGGCTCACTGCCTCACCTCCTCCCTTGCAGGACAAGGCTGGGTGGAGGATAGGCAACACCTGTGGCTGCAGGTGCAGCAGGCGACACGCCTGAGGGGTGTGCTCGTTAAGCAGCTTTTAAAGCCTCAGTTTGCTTCAGTCCAGCGCTGGTCATTGTTGCAGCGTTCCTGTCGTGACTGGTCCCTTGTTCCTGGTTCCTAGTTTTTGTGCCCAGTTTCTAGTTAGAGTTTCTTGTTCCTTGTCCTGGAATTCGTATTTGTATGCCTAATTGATTTCTGCCTTTTGGAAATCCCTTTCTCCCTTTCTCTGTCTGCAGGCAGCCTTTCTCTGAGCTTTCCTTTTGCTGTAGCCCAATTGCCTGTGTTCACTGTTTCCTAGAAATTGTCCTTTGCTACTGAAAGACTTGTTGCATTAATCTTTCCTTTACAGGTTTAGTTTCCTGCCTTTTCACCTTGGATGGGTGGGAAGGTTTCCCTTTTGATATCGTTTTCACTGCTTCTGATCCTTGCCTTCTATTGGGATCCATGCCATGTTTTCCTTTACACTTTTACATTTATTTCCTATTTTATTATTAGGTGTGGGAAGCTGTTGTAACTAGCTCCTGTTTGATTATCTTATGTTTTCCACACTGTACTATTCCTTCTTGCCTTTTGACTTGGGTTTAGGTATTTAGTTATCCTCTTTGCCTTTACTGCCTTCTGGGTTCTTGTTTGATTTACAGGGTTGTGGGTTAGTACTGACTTTTGAGTGGTCTTTCCGGTCCTCGTGAATTACGGACATCCAAGTGGTCTTTCCGGTCTTCGTGAGTACTGGCATTCATGTGGTCATTCCGGTCCTTGTGAGTACTGTTTCCAAATTCTTTATTCAGTACCGTCTAGAGTGTCAGCTTACAGATTCTGTCCCTGCTTGCCCTCTACGTGGGCTTAGCGCTGTCAGTATCTGTAATAGCATAGTGGGTAAGGAGTTTGCCGACTTTCCTTTCAGTCATAAGGAGGTTCTAAGTGCTTACCCTACATTCCTTTTCATATAGTGGTATACACGAGTCTTGGGTATTGAATGCACATTGTTTAATTCAAGGTTGTTTACTGTGTATTTTGAGCACATTTCCCCTGCCAGATCCATCGCCTTCTTCCTTTCCTAACAGAATGACCAGCCCTTGTTCCCGTTTGAACATGGCCAGATTACGAAGGAAAGGCAGCAAGGCCTCTAACAAGCTTATACAGAAAGCTTCCCTTACAATTACCCGTGAAAATCGAATCTCTGCTCCTGACTTAAATGAACTCCTTGACACGAATGGGTTTTTACGTGCAAAGTATTTTACCCACTGGGTGGCCCATCCTACATTGCCTGATCCTAGCTCTGTCTTTAATTTTGATCCTGAGTCAATGTCCGCACAAGCCTTAGCAGTGGAAAACAACACACTGCTAGAATTTATACACACAAGTACCTCTGTTATTGAACCCCATGACTCTGGTTGTGCTTTACCTCAGATTGAACAGTTTCATGATTCAAGCATGAAGAATGGAGGGGTTCCTTGCATATCTTCTGTTTTCTGCCCTCAGTCTACAGCTTACTCCTCTGCACAGGTTCTTACTGTGGTCTCTAATGCCAGGGGGTCTGATGCCAATAGTCTGCTTAAAAGAAACACAGACCACGTCGGTAAGAGAGAGTATAGATCACAAGACCTGCAAGCAGTAGATGACAATATACAATCAGTGCACTTCCAGATGGCTAGGGCAGGATCCAGCCCTGATGCCATCATGCCTTCCCCTGTGCCTACTGATAGGGATGTACAGTTAATGCGGGACATGCTAAAAGCAGAATTTGAGGAGTTAAAACAAGAATACATTTCCTTAAAAGAGGAGAATAAGATGTTACAGTCTTTTCTGAATACACCTCCAACCTTATCCGTTGATGAAGTGAATACTGTTCAGTCCCTAAGTGCGGAGACTTTTGTAAATCATGATACTTGTCAATATGTAAGATCTATTGGGAGTGAAAGTCTTTTTTCAAGCACAGCGCTTATTCAGGGCACAGGTTCTGACAACTGTCCTAACGTTTGTCAGGAATTGCTCCTAGCTGAAGATTCACAAGCCACTCCTTTACCTGAGGCCTCCTGTGTAGCAGTTTGTCATAACTCTGAGCTTGAACACATACATGCTTCTGATTTCCAAACACAATCCACAATGATGGCATACACAGAATCAGTCACAACTGTAGGCTTAGGTTCTGCCCTTGATCTAGCTGCTGAGACTGAAGTAGACATTCAAGCTGATGTGGAAAACGATGCTACCTCTGTGTTCGCTCTTCCTTCTGCCAATTTCGGTCACTACGAGCAGTCAAAGACAGTGCAGAATTCATGTTTTGATGGACTCATTCCACAGATTACTGAACCAAAAACCCGGCAGGCGATCCCTGAACTGTTGATTGTTAATCAGCCACTTTCAGAAGCTAAGACAGAGGAATGGTCAATTGACGAAATCCTGATTAACAGAGACTTTACTATGGTGATTCCTCTGGTTGATTTTGACTTCTACAAAGGAAGAGACTCTGTGTCATCCACTAACGAGAGGGACGGCAGGGGTACAGCTCAGACTTTGGTTACTGGTGCCAAGGGGTCAACTGCCTTAAAGGGGCTTTCCATTCCTGAACCACAAGTGTGTCTGTCGACTTCCGGGACTTCAGACCGTCCTCCTACTACTATTGACTCTTCAATAATCCTGTACACAGCTCTGCAGTCATCGTTGGCACACGTATCTTCGATCAATAAAAAAGTGCTATGTCTGCCAGTCACCCAAGAGCCTTCACCATGTACGCAGTCAGAGCCAAAGACCTTGACAAGTTTGTCTTCAGCTAACAAGACGGCTCCAGCTTGCATGCCCTCAGCCTCAGAATTTCCTCTGGCATGTCTGTCTTCGGCTACAGTGACTCATCCAGCAGATTATCCTTCAGCCATGGAGCCTCCGGTAGTACATTCTAAGTGCATGTCTTCGGTCCCAGAGCCTACTGCTAGTTTGGCTTCAGTTCATGAGAGACCTGTATCCTGCTCAGCCTCGCTGCCAATATCGGAGGTGTACCTGTCTACACTGTCAGATCCTGCTGCATATTCTTCTGCTCCAGAGATTCCTCCTGAATCCCAACCATTTACTGATGAACGTCCATCTTGCCCTTCTTATGCTTCAGGGGGATCACCAGAATGTCTGCCTTGTACACAAAGCAATTCTCCCAACTACTTGACTGTAGCATCAGCGCCTCCCGAATATGCAACATCTGAGCCTGAGTCTTCTGCCAGCTCTCTCTTCAGAAACATCAAGCCGGCTCACGACTCGGGAGGGCCTTACATGCGAGGCCGCTGGACTTGCCTGGAGTATTACGAGAGAGAAACGGATGCGATCCGCCACGGCCCAGTCACCGAACGAGTAGCCGACCAGGATAGCGGGCTGGACGGTCCGTGGTTGGAGTCCGGTTTGGATCAACCGCTTGACAACCCTTTTGTTGCCGGATCCCACATGAGCCTGAGGGAAGGGACGGGCACGGCCCTTCAGCTGCAGCGCCAGTTGGGTGCTAGTAGCCAAAGGAGGGGAATGTCTGCTGCAGTTCAAGATGTGCCTGTTTTTGCTCCCGCTGCTAGTATGCCTGATGTTCCGAGTACTGTGTCTAACACTCCTATCAGTATGCCAAACGTTCCTGCGGTTGTATCCCACGTGCAACAAGGTGGCTACTTGACTGGCTACATGACTGTCAACGGGAGTGCCAGCCTCGTACAACCCATTGGATCTCCAGACCTCCAAGGCATGGAACTTATGCAGGCGAATCTTTGTCACTTTCAACCACAAACCTTTACCCAGATGGATGATAGAGTATCCGAACCTCTACTTCAGCCGCCACCTTCCTCTTCCGAACATAAACATTTCCTGAAACCTGCTGTTTCCTCACCTCCTGTGTGTCCACTCTCGGCAGTGAGGCTAACAGAACTTCCACCGTTGTCTAAGGCATGTAGCACCAGCCTGCCTCTCTCCTCAAAGATGTATGCATATCCTCTTCCAGTGACTAAGCTTCCTGGACCTTCCAACTCTGCTTCGGGTCCTGCAAGTCCTTCATGCCTTTCTTCGACCCATGAGTCTCTTCCTCACCGAAAATCCGCCTATGGCTCTTATAGACTGCGGCCTGATTCTATTCATTCCAGTCCTTCTGCTTCTGCCCGTGGGTCATCGTTTCCGTCAGTGCCACTTCTGAAGACAAAGCGCTCCTGTCATGGAAAAAAGATGTTTTGTGCGAGTAACGGCCGCCTGGAGTCGGCCGTGGGAGGGGGTATAGTGTCACGGCTCGCTCCCTTCGCTCCCGTTCCCGCCACTTGGGGGCATGTTTTGGGGTTTCTTCCCTACTGGACATTTCCTCCGAACCTTATGCTACAGTGTCCTGATGAATTGGGAGCGCTAAAACCTTATTTCCCAAATTACTTCCCTTCCGGATCCATTCCAGGTTTTTGGCAGCCAGCATGCTACTGCTACTTTAATCAAATGACTATGCTTCCCAGAATGCCTGGCTCACTGCCTCACCTCCTCCCTTGCAGGACAAGGCTGGGTGGAGGATAGGCAACACCTGTGGCTGCAGGTGCAGCAGGCGACACGCCTGAGGGGTGTGCTCGTTAAGCAGCTTTTAAAGCCTCAGTTTGCTTCAGTCCAGCGCTGGTCATTGTTGCAGCGTTCCTGTCGTGACTGGTCCCTTGTTCCTGGTTCCTAGTTTTTGTGCCCAGTTTCTAGTTAGAGTTTCTTGTTCCTTGTCCTGGAATTCGTATTTGTATGCCTAATTGATTTCTGCCTTTTGGAAATCCCTTTCTCCCTTTCTCTGTCTGCAGGCAGCCTTTCTCTGAGCTTTCCTTTTGCTGTAGCCCAATTGCCTGTGTTCACTGTTTCCTAGAAATTGTCCTTTGCTACTGAAAGACTTGTTGCATTAATCTTTCCTTTACAGGTTTAGTTTCCTGCCTTTTCACCTTGGATGGGTGGGAAGGTTTCCCTTTTGATATCGTTTTCACTGCTTCTGATCCTTGCCTTCTATTGGGATCCATGCCATGTTTTCCTTTACACTTTTACATTTATTTCCTATTTTATTATTAGGTGTGGGAAGCTGTTGTAACTAGCTCCTGTTTGATTATCTTATGTTTTCCACACTGTACTATTCCTTCTTGCCTTTTGACTTGGGTTTAGGTATTTAGTTATCCTCTTTGCCTTTACTGCCTTCTGGGTTCTTGTTTGATTTACAGGGTTGTGGGTTAGTACTGACTTTTGAGTGGTCTTTCCGGTCCTCGTGAATTACGGACATCCAAGTGGTCTTTCCGGTCTTCGTGAGTACTGGCATTCATGTGGTCATTCCGGTCCTTGTGAGTACTGTTTCCAAATTCTTTATTCAGTACCGTCTAGAGTGTCAGCTTACAGATTCTGTCCCTGCTTGCCCTCTACGTGGGCTTAGCGCTGTCAGTATCTGTAATAGCATAGTGGGTAAGGAGTTTGCCGACTTTCCTTTCAGTCATAAGGAGGTTCTAAGTGCTTACCCTACATTCCTTTTCATATAGTGGTATACACGAGTCTTGGGTATTGAATGCACATTGTTTAATTCAAGGTTGTTTACTGTGTATTTTGAGCACATTTCCCCTGCCAGATCCATCGCCTTCTTCCTTTCCTAACACCCGCCAGGTCTGACCTGGCAGGCAGAAAGGCACCCGCTCGCAGACACTGACGGTAGCACCAGCTCCATTTTGATTGGTGCCGGTGCTACTGTCCTCCCCATTCCCATTGAGCCCTTTGGGGCTCAATGGGAATGGGGACTAATAATTACTGGCAATAGGCAATTACTGGGTCTGCTGCGGCTGGAATGCCCCCTGGGTGCTGGTAAAATCATGACTCCGGTATTTAGCGGCACGGCTACCGCGTAGGGTCAAAATGAGGCCCAATGAAGCTAGAATCATTCCCATTTTTAATAATATGTTTTTATAACGTGTTGTTATTTAAAATGTTTATTTTGGGTTATGTGATCTTCATATTTTCCAAGTCAGTTCTGTAAAATGGGATTATTTTAGTTCAAAGTAAAAACTTGAAAATTAATTGGTTAAGAGCCGCAATTGTGGGTACGAATCCCAGCTTCACCTTTTAATCAATGTGTGATCCTGGGTATCTCATTTAATCTTGTATTTCTTCACCTGTCAAAATTGCAAGTGCCTAAACCTTTCAAAATTGTCAGCCCTTTAGAGTTATTCCATTCTCAGGGGATGACCTTTAAGAAAGACTCATTCATGGTTTCCCTGGCTATATATAGTGTAGCTTCCTCTATAATGATAGTGAGCATTGATATATTACACACCACAGCCACCTGTTTCTTTGCTCTCGAATGGCAACACTGCTTGAAAACCATGTCCCAATTCTAATCTAAGTCTATCTGGATACAGACACCTTCCTGGTATCTTCAAATCATTATCTACTCTCTATGCTATGGTATGTGTAGTTTTATCCTTGCTTTCCATTGGTCGTCTGTATCCATGCTTGAGCACTTTTGCTTTCTCGGAGGCAGCTAATCTAAGACTATTCTGGATTAAGTGTACCTGTGTCATAAAATCTGTGTCATGCAGTTATACTATGTCCAGTATAGCTTCCACGTGGCTGCTATTGATGACATGTTTGCTGTATCTATGCTTGAACACAAGTACCCTCGCGTAGACTGCTAATGTTGCCCTTGAAATGCTACTTGTTTATCACTCTGATTACAACATGAATGAAGAGTGTAAGCTATGTGAAAGGAAGTTTACCATGCTTATTTTGATCTCTGCAAAGCAGCACTTCAAGCTATGGGTTGTTATCGTGACACGGGGTGTGGCGCCCTAGATATTCTATATCTCTGAATTCCTTTGGTCTGTTGGAGGGGGGCCCCAGAGGGGTCCGTGCCCCGGGCCCCCAAAGTGCTTAAGATGGCCCTGCCTCTGAGAGCAAAATGCCAATGAATTCTCTATCTACGCCTCTTCTTTCCCAAAGATTGGCTGGCATGGGAGGAGGTTGTCAAATTACAAACTGCAACACAATGGCGAGGAGATCAAACAAACACTTTGTAAGTGGGATTCAAACCCAATGAATTTTGGATATGGTACCCAATAAACTTGGAATTTAGTATCATTTGTTTTTGGATCAATAATAATTGCCCCGTTTTGAGAAAGGCACTTGTAGTGTTGAAACATGTGAAATCCAAAGGGCATCACAATACTATACCAGTTTCAAACTTCATGTGTTTGCCAAAATTGGCACTAAGACATTGGTGATGTTTACAAATTTTGTGTCTCATGACTCATAACCAAAAGATAAAGTTGTTGAAGCACAACACAATGAAACATGGGCTAAAATCCCAGCTTTCCCATTTCACCAATTATATTATCCTGGTGAAATAATTGTACTGTTTGATAAGTGGGAGAATTTCCAGGGGCGGGCTCTCTAAGAAACCACAAACATAACTGATAACTATGTATCTTAAAAGGAAAGCAATGTCAATAATGTCTATTTTATATACTTGAGAATGTGTGGGGGGCCAGAGGTTGATATTGAGTTTACTTGTTCTGGAAGTTGGGGCCGCTGCACTGTGGGCGTGGGCCATTGCACTATAAGCCACACAAAGTAAACTTGCCCCTGTGAAAAACGTAGGGGTGCTCTCCCAAATAGAGCCCAGGAATCCCTTATCCAGGTGGCCAGGACACGGCCATCGATGTTGGATCAGGTTCCTGGGGGTGGACGAGCGAGTGAGGATGACCTGGGTCAGGGAGAACAGGGTTATACTTGGGAGAAGATCCAAGGTGAGGCACGGTATTGTACCAAAGAGGAACAAGAGGACGAAAACCCTGAGGCCTTCATATATTACACTACATCAGCCTCCCCCTCCCATTAAATCTCTCCTACCCAGATCCAATAAACCCTCCATACAAAACTCAATCCCCTATGTTCTGTTCTCCATCCCAATCATTCTCATCCATTTCACAAGCCTTCCCTATCCCGTCCTGTAGGATATTCTGACACTCCAACCACTCCCCTTTTCACTATGAAGACTATAATTCCAGAAAACACCTTATCCTCATCCTATCACGCAGAACATATAGAAACTTTACCTCTCCCCTTTTCCGACACCAAGATTTTTCCCCAATGTAGAAAACAACAGACTTGTAATAAAACTGTTTACCTGACATGTCCCGACATGATGGTCAGGCATAGTCAGGTAATTGACTTAAATCACTGACACCTGACTGCCCTTCCTTTTCCCGACAGGGATAAAAGGTGGGGTAAGAGAGCACAGTATAAGTGAAGCAGACCGCACGATGAAAGACTAACCAGGTCCAGCAGTTCAAGAGGAGGATAAAGGCGGCGAATATCGAGAAGCTGACAAGGAGAGAAACAACCTTGCCCTTTCCGACACAAACTCGTGAAACCTCTGCAGAGGGAATCATAAGACCGTGGACAATAGCCCAATGTCTTGCAGTAAATGTCAACGGCACATGGGGCAAGCCTACGCAGACAAGCAGGAGCGAGGGAAGCTCCCACGACTGTGGTACCACCCTTCGCCTCCAGTGAACCCGAAAGCCAAAAGGTTCATCACAGCCGGTGAGTCGAGGGGAGAGCCGAGAAAAAACGGGCTGTGAGAATCGCCAAGTGGCAAGTTTGAGATAACTTCAATGAACTGTGAAAAGTGTTAAGGGGAGACCAGCTGCAGAGTGAAAGCAGCACCACGTGGTTGCTAACTCGAGAGATTCTGGTCGATTCGCATTTGAGCAAAACTACAGGTACCAGAAGGCCATAGGAGAACCGCCAAAAGAGGTCAAAGTAGTCATACAGGAGGTCTAGTAAAATCCCTGTACAATCGAAAGACTTTGATCTGCAAACGGTATGAAAGCCAGGGAAGTAAATCCTGCATTGAGAGAAAGCCCGGGACGTGAATCACGCAACACTTGAAAGTAAAGTGAATGTGAAGTTAGCAAGAGTGAACCTGACCAAGGAATGCTGACGAAGAGGGGGCAAGTCTAAAGTCCCAAGAAACAGTGGCCCTCATTATAACTCCGGCGCCAGCCGTGCCCTTGTTAATACATTTTTACGGCACCCGCGAATGGGCAAGAACCGGGTCATGCTGAGTTTGGCGGACCCGGTAACTGCCCATTCGCGGGTGCTGTTATGTCCGGCTTCCCGATCCCCATTCTGTCCCATAGTGCAGAATGGGGGCCGGGAGCATGGTTGCACCGGCACCGTTAATAACAGTGCTGGCGCAATCATGAGTTCTGCTCGCTGGTGCCGGTTTGCACGCCTGGTCAGACCAGGTGTGCAGTCCGGCACTCGCGAGCAGAACTCGTAATGTGGTGGAGAGGTAACAACGGCGCCTGTAGCACTACCGGCACCGTGCCGTTGTTGCCTTTCTGCCACACTCATAATGAGGGCCAGTGTGTTGACAAACGTGAAGCCGGCCGAGGGATGTCCATTATGAACTGTTCAAAAAGCCATTGACATTTGAGGAGAGTCCGAGTCCGAAAGAGGTACATCCAGGGCTGAATCCATCCCCCGAGAAAAGCCACAGTGAACCTGGCAGAGGGAGGCTGAAAGTAGAGAAAGGGTCTGCGCACAGAAGAGGGGAACCCAGGGGGAAGCCATTATCACCCTGATCAAGTAAACCTGAGAAAGGGAGGTTCACAGTGAACTGTGTTTGAAAGGCAAGGAGAAGTGCACTATCCCGCTTGTCAATGGGCTCTGAGACCAATCGAGGGAGAAACCAAGAAACATTGTAACGCAAGAGGAAGTAAACTATCCTGCTTGTCATTTGGGTCTGATCTTGGCCGAGGGAAAACCAGTGGTGAAAAGCCATTACCCAAAGTCTATGAAGAAAGTGTTATTTGATTTGTGGAGTACAATACGTGAGGGGGTCAGCGCCCTGAAGAGGGGGACCTAGGAGTGAAGCCATCAACCAACGTAAACTGGAAAAGAACTTTCATTTTGTTAAAGGTTACTTGAAAACATCAGGCCCTCGAAGGCAAGAGACTTTCCAGGGAAACGAGACTTGGCCACCGAGGTTCCTGATAGACTGGAACAGAACTGTTGACTCGTGCTGGGACAGCTCGAGTGTGGGCTGTGCTCCAAAATCCCCCTTTTCCCTGGGCTCAAAACGTGGGGAAGGGAGACCCAAGCTACCGCATCCAGACATATAATTTGAGAACACTTCTTTCTTTTCTTGAAAATCATCCCACACCCTAGTTGAAAGGTTTGGTAATACGTTTCTTTGTATGGGCCCTTTTTATTTTTTTGACTCAACGCCACTAGGACTGCCTTATTTTCATTTGATGGTCGACGCTTGCACCCATCTTAGATTTAGGTTTTGTTTAGGAGTTTTTCCACCCTGCAAACATTGTTCAATAAACACCCTGGAACTGTGATCTCTTGTGTCTGTCTTTACTGTTGCCACAATGAGTTCCTCACACCCCCTATGCCAAATGTAGCCAGTCCTCCACTGGAAGGAGGTTTGAGAATTTGGAGAGTTTAGCATAAGAAGTTGGGAAGATCATAAGCATCCAAAACAATTTGCAAGTGTTGGAGGTCGCATTTAATGAAGAAGAAATCATTTGTGGTAGCGCAGCGTACAGTCACTCTGTACCCTCCAGGATATACGGTTTATGCCGTTAGCAAAGAAGTGTCTAATCAACCTTACATCAACACCACCATGTTTAACTGTCTTTCTCTTATTCTTGGCAGGCATTGTTTCCTGTTGTTGCAGAAAATTGTGGGTGATAATAAATACAGTGCTCTCCACGTCTGCTCCTCTTGACTCAACCCTGGAAATGTTTGCTTCTTTTGCACTCTTGGAGGTGCATAGGGAAGCACATGCCCTGCAGAAAAACTGGAATTCCTAATAAAAAATAAATAAGTGCTTATTCTTACAGATTACATTTCAGTAAAATGTAGAGGTAAAAAATAAAGGCCGAAAGCTGATGGCCCTTTTTAAGAAGGATGTGAAAACATCACAATGATTCTCTTATCATGCTATGTTAGTTGTGTAAGAAGTGCAAAAAGGGGGTCTGTGATCCTGCAGATGTTGTAATAAAGTAGAAGTGATGTCATGGTGGTACACGATCAGGTGTGGGGAGGGTGTTGAACCTAGTATGAATGGTAGATACGTTTTTTTTGTTATATGAAACTTTTGTCCCCTTTTGACGCCCTCGCGACACCCATTTGTTACTGGCCCCAACTTTTACTATTTTATTTTGAATCCTAGTGGGCTCTGTTGAGGGATTTCTCTTGGGTGTTGGCTGAAGGTAATGGTGTTAAGTGATACAAAAGATTGGGCATGCGTTCCCAAGGAACGTTTCGATGTGCTCTAGGTTACTGTGCTAATGCTATTAGCCTGCGATTTTGTGGATTACACCAGTTCTAGCTGGATCAGACAATGAGCCACTCAGAGGGGGCTAGTTATGCGTCAACGGTGGAAGACCTACATCCGGTGCCTGAGGATGAAGAGAACGGAAGCTGTCAAATTCGTCATTATGACCCGGAAGACAACCAGCACGTGATGCGCGTGAACCATGGAAATAGTAAACAGATGCTTGCGATAGTACAATTAACTCCTTTGTTATAAAGGAGGCGGGAACTGTGTGGCGGAAAGCCTACGTAGGCCTCCTTGAAGATATGGGGCTGAAATTCTCGAGGAGTATTAGGAGAGCAGAGCTGGGGATCTGATCAGATTGGTTGGGTTTTGAATTTAAGATGGGATGTTGTACTATTTCTTACAATACCGATGGTGCAAACTTTTAGAGATTAGGCTGAATTGTGGGATATGGAGATCTTCCATCATGTGGATTCCCAGCTAGTCAACTGCCTGGACCATTCTCTTTGCAAGGCCTGATGCTGTTGTATGTTGTTCAGGAGGATGTAAGATCTCTACTGCCATTCTAGGAATGGCTGAAGGGACCATGGGATTTACATGAGTGTGCTGTTATAGGTGCGAACAAGGGTGAGGGTCATGAGAACGAGACAATGGTTGATCGAATGCTAAAAAATGTTTAGAGATTTTTTCTGGGATACAATAAATATGATGTTGGGTGAAGTTTATTTAGGTTTTAAGCTCGCTGCATTTGGTGATGGCTAGTAATTGTTTTTAAGATAAGAAAACTTTGTGATAAGAGTATTTGTATATTTCTTTGATAATACATTTTAAAAATGAACAATTTTGTATGAAAAAGCACAGGCATGAGTATGTTATGAGTACTGCATTGTGGTTTAGGTTGGACAACTTAACAAGCATGGAGTTGGTTCCCAGATCTTCACTCACTGTGAAAATATTAGTGCTTCTTTTGATATTCCTTCACCAAAGGTCATGAGTCTTTTTTACTCAAGTGTTAAAGCAAAGTCCATCACTCTTTTAGGGGTACAGTAGACCCCCTAAAATGGACCATTTATAATTTGCTCTCTCTTGAACCACAAACTGTGCCATTTATTTGGCAGTAAGAATCACAACAAAGGGTGTCATTTGGGACTAACAAACACTACATACAGTGGTCATGGGAGTTTGTTGTCGATATAACACTGGCATACTTTGCTAGCTAGAAGTGTTGTTGCTCATTTTTAGAGGGCAACACTATTTAAAATAAAAGGTCACAATAATTGCGTGAAAACTGGACAAAATAATACTCTACTGATAAACTCCAATATCCTTATACTTGTGGTGCAGAAGTGGGGATCATGGTGCAGTGTTGCCATATGCAGCATTGGGTGCCGAGAGTTCAAAATTGATGGTAGCTTGAAGCGTAGAGGAGTCTGGTTCCCTTGACACTACTAGGAGCTTTTTCTTTTCGCTGCTCAGGCCAACTGATGCAGAACAAACACACAGATGAGAATTTAATTCTGTGTGTTTGGGACACTCTATCAATAACCATTAAGGCACATTTAAAACAATATTTAAAGTATAAGGAGTCACAAATAATGGACAAAATTATAAGTTTGCACCTTTCATGAAAGTTAGATTTTCGGAAGCACAAAATATATTCTGAAGTCTGGGACAATATAACATTTTCAGGTGCTTGGCGGGCAAGCATGAGGACAGCTTGGACCTTGGAGTGTCCATCCTGGGGTCCTCAATGGCATTGGTAGTGTTGCAGTGCTAGGAGGGCTGGCAGACACAGATGGTGCAGGTCACAGAGTGGTTCAGCAGCAGTAGGATGTGGTGTGAGCCCCACTACTTTGGGTGCTCTGGGCAATGATGAAAGGGGGCTGGGCTGGAGGACATTATGGAGCGCAGTTACGAGTTTTCTGCAGGAGAGTGATTTGGAGGCTTCTGGAGGCAGCAGGCAAGAGGGAGAAGAACCAAAGAGGGATCAAAGGAGCAGAAGAAAGTGAGAGAAAGAAGAGCTGACTGGAGTTGGGGTAGCGTTGGGAGAGAGGAAACCGGAAGTCAAAGTGACAAATGGGGTTGTTCTTCTCATTATCAAAGATAATGAGAAGAGGACAAGAGGCACTGTCTATAAGGCAGTTGCCTTCAAGTCACCTAACTACCTCATGGAGAAACTCAGCATCTGTGGCAGACAGTGCACTATCAGTAGCCAGAACACATGCAGATGTGAAATCTGTCACTGCAAAAATGAAAGGACCAGAAAACAAGCCTTCTCTGCCTATGGCCCAAGACTATGTAACCTCCTCCCAGTCTGCAACAGACTCACCCCAACATGCTTAAAATTCAGAAAAGAACATAAGACCCACCTCTTCAAGGAGTCTCTCCTCCTCAACACCTAGGCCATCAGGTCGCCCCTCGCGCCACCTGACTCGCTAGACGCCACCACTCTCCTCAACACCACCCAATACAGCTGCCTCTGTGTTGCCCATCCACAACTGTAGATCTGTTCTGCTGTTACCTCTAAAAAGCGCTCTGTTATGCATCTGTAATGTTGTATACCTCTGTAAAGAGCTCCGTTGCTTCTTGAAGCTAGGTCCGCGCTCAATAAATACCATAATAATAATCATTTTTAAAAAGAGGCTAGTAGAGAACCGAAGAAAGGAAATAAGACAAAAAGGGGAAAACTAACATGAATGAGAAGGAATGGAGAGAGACATGTTTATATAGTGGTGAGGAGGAAAGATGGCTGGAGTGTTAAAAGGGAAAGGGAGAAATGAAAGTAGAAGCTTACTCGGATGATGAGGAGGCAATGTGGCCCAGCAAAAAGGGCAGGGATGCAAGAGGAATGCTAGACAGCAGATAACGTGACACAAAAAGTAGAGCTGGTGAAAGACAGAAGAGATCAAATGAAAGGCAACAAGAGAGTTGAGGAAACACCAAGAAGACAGGTCTTGGAGTAGAGCAACAAAAGTGATGAAGATAGGGGAATGGCTGTCAAACAAAATATGTGTACAAGACAAGAACAGAGTGGATTGAAAGTCTCTGAGATAGATAACAAGAGACCACCCTTTGAGTAAAGGTAGCACTGGAGAGCAAGACGTGAACAGGAGGAACCACCCTGAAGTAAGGAGAGAGTTGTAAAGTGATGGGGGAGGAAGCTCACCCTTTGAGAAAGAGGTGGCTGGAGTAGAGAGAATTGAAACTCTGAGGAACCAGGAGAGGTTGACCCCAGAGGGAGCAACAGGGGAATGCAACGACTGGAAGAAGTCAAGAGTGGGGGAGGAGAGCTAGGAAAAGGGAAGGGCCTGCAACTAGAAAATACCAAACCCTATTAAGAACAAAAGACAAAAGGAAAAGTCCCAGCCAACTGAAGCTATGGTCCAAGAAAACAAAGTGGGAGAGAATGTTGACGTCCCAACCAGGGATAACAAGAGAACAGTATGAGAAGAGAAAGTTGAAGTTGTAACACAGCAAGAAGGTCAGCCTGGAGGAGTGCCCAGGAGAATAATACTGGGAGAAAACAGGACAGAAGAGTGGCTTGGGCACAAACACAGGGCGGAGACAAGAGCTTTGTAGAAACTATTCCACATGGTAGGGGACCTTTCAGAGCTCCAACAAAACTGACGACAATCTGACAAATCAAATCAATTACTTCAAATGACACTTTTGTGTGTGTGCCATTGTAGCATTGTATTATAGGTCTCAGCCTACAGGGTTTTTAAAAAAGATAATAAATCAGCAGTGAAAATATGATATATTACGAATATATAACTCTGGATGCAGGAGAACTTAAAAGGGTCTAAAACATATACAATGACAAGGCAACACAAACAGGCATGCATCTCTTTTCATCAGGCCATAATCTCGGTGTATACTTTGTCTCAAGTAACAAAATTGATTATATTGTTTCTAAAATATCTTTCATCACACACAATAGGGCAATTGTCAAATGAGCAATCGTTCAAATGAATGTCCTACACCTTCCTCAACTTAGATCACATAATGAGAACTGATAATAGCCACAATTGACTATTGTAATTGCCTAAATGAGTCCCTTCCTAAAAATGAAATGGCAAAGCATGCAGAATCAGACAGAAATGGCAAGACCGCATTTCACCAGATCAGGAATATGAGCAGTGCCTTCCCTTGAAACATGTTATCAACTTCAAAACACTATGAAACATGCATATATTTGTAAAAAAGGCCCACAACGTCTATAGTAACAGGCTACTATAATCATAACAGCTCCCACAGATCCACTCATAAATTTATTTAGCCGAGAATTATACAGGCTGGAGGCAAGTCAACCAATTGAATAAAAAATTACAAAGCTTTTACTGTTAGGGTTCATTGCCTTTATTCCTAGCATTGTGTCTCCTTGAGAAACAGCACCCTCCCCAAGAAGTCTTTCAGACCAGCATACGTCTCAAGACTTTACAGAGTTGCCATTTTATCTTGTCACGCAATTTCCATAACTACATGAAGCAATACATTTTAAAAAGAGTAATTATCACCTGTAAACACGCCTGTATATACAAAGCTATTCATCAAAATATTGTATGCTAAGCACAGCATTTTTCACAACTGTAAATAATCAATCTGGATGTCGAGAACTGTGTTAGAATAACAACAAGAATAGGTAATTTCCAGTGTAGAGGGGAACATTTGAGGTTTTATTATCATTTGGAAACTCTTCAGATCATCAAAAGCAGTAGGATGTTCTAATGCTACCTATTAGGTGCCTAAGATTTTAAATGCATCATCTATTCACATTCTAAAAATGAGGATTCTAAACCCAATTGTGGAGGGACAAAAAGCTTAATCTCTGAGCTCACGCTGGTCCCCTAAAGGTTCTTCTTGACATTTGTAAATATGGGGGCTGATTATGGCAGATTCAGTGGATATGAAGGAAATCAATATTTCAAGTGGAAGATGTAGAGATGGGATCGAAGATGAGGTGGTGCAGGGGGATCGGTGATAGCCCAGAACAACACAGGAAGACATACTTAAAGTTGAATCAATGTGATTGCCTCTTTTTAAAAGTATGTAAAAAGAACTCTGATGGAAGTGAGGCTGAACTGTTGAGGTATTAAAAAATGCAGCGAAGACCTAGGGCTTAGGGTGCATGTCAGAATGACCAGCTAGAATTATTGGAGAAAATGATGTCTCAACGTTCCCGCCAAATGAGTGCTCCTAATAATTGGATTGCTGACCAAGGTGATCATTCTGAAAGTCCAACATTAGGAATATGGGTTTTCCTGAAGGTATGAATAAGAGAGGCAGAGTGATGTCCTATCCTTGAATTGCCTATCGGAAAGCCTTACAGAATGAGAGAGTGGACAGCTCACTGGTCTCATAACTACCACAACCATTTAGAGTAAGACTCATCAGATTGCCCTGTCATTGAAAGTCTTAGTTACAGAATAACATCTCCTGTGGAAAAAGCGAAACAGGAATAATGTTCTCCAATGATTTTGGAAAGGCCAGCATGGATTTAGGTGAACATTTTCTACATTGCATAGTAAAAAGCTAAACATAAGAGACTGTCTTGCTAAATTCTGTATTCAGCAGTCTTTAAGGCCATAAACAGTGATTTCACTTACGCAGAACAGAATTCAGGAAAATGAACCCTTGTGCCATAACTTAGGTCCTTTGTAATACATGCTCTCAAGTGCTCTGAAAAGCAAAGGGAACTACTTCTTAAAGGAAAAAACTGAGCTGCCACCTCCAACTTTTTACATGGACACACTATTCCATTCTTCAAAGAAGTTAATAAAACCATTCATGAAAAATACCTTCCCCAAATCTCATTAATTATTAAAAATTGAAATGTTATTACAGGAAAAAAGGCATCATTTTCTGTATCTGAAAAAAGAAAATACTTCCAGTGAAGGAAAAGCCAACTGCCAGTTTATACCTTCAGAATATTACTTGCGCATTTAAGATCTTTGGGGTTAGTACGTTCATTTATAGTTATAGGGTGAAATCTTTTAACTGTCAAATCAAACTGCACCTTTATGACTTGCCATCCTTGATTTAATATTTTGTAATGAAATTGTGTAATGAATTTTACATCCAATTCACCACCCAAACATTGACTTCATGTTTTCCTTAAAATATAGGTTATGTAGCCTTTGTAGCTTCTTCTATTACATCTTTAAATGATATTTCTTGTTTAAATTTAGTCTTGATTCTGCAATTCGTCTGACCATAACATTTCTCAAAATGAAAGATGTTTTGGTTTTGGGTGACAAGATCTTCTTTGCAACCTCAATTTCAAACTTGATGTCCCCGTCTTTGGTGGTAGGAAGGCTTTGATTTTCTACAGATAAGATTATAACCCTCATCCTCGGCATGAGGAAAAGTTAACTTAGAAAAAGTTGAATTCAGTTTTTTACCCTCATCCACCAATTTTCCTAAGGACAGTGCCTTGCCATGCCTGCATTTTCATTGCAGGTTGAGGTTAAATTGTTGTGGTTTGGTCATTAAACTAAAAGGGGGTGCAAGGAGTGAATTGACAGGGAATTGCCCTTACTCTATATACTCTGTAACACAAAAAATAGGGCAAAGCACATCTGTGGTATGATTTAGTCGGTGCACATGGTTTACAGACAATCCCTCGGTCATTAAAGTCATGAATAACCCAGTGGATGTTTGTACCTAAAACCATTGATGCACTGATTTGTTGTCTGGCTATTTGTCTGTTCTAATACATACACATAGTGGAAGAGAGTGGTTGATGGGCCCTATTTGAACTAGGCTGGATGTTTTACAATTGATAGAAGTAAGTAGTTTATCTTCTTATCCTATCCCCTTTTTGATAGGCGTTACACCAGCGCTTCATAGGCTGAGACGTGGATAGGAGGAAGGGATAGTTAGAACTTCATCGTAACCTTGCTGTCTTCCTCCACAGCCTTGTTTTCTTGATAACCAACTTTGCCCTCAACCACAGTGGTTTTTCCAAAAACAGGTTGTTTGTTCTCCTGTGATTTGGTCATTACAATGAGATTATGTGAATATTCTCTATCTCTAAAATACAATTTGTGAGACTATATTTGATGATATGTGATGAGGGGTGGTTTGCTTCCTTAACTGCGCACACAAACACAATTTTGAATACAAGGTTGAACTTGTTTTTAATTCATATCAAGACAGCCTGAAACGTGTTTCGAGCTGCAATGCTCTTCTTCCAAGGCTGCAAAGTTGGTTAACTAAATATACATGTTTGACAACCATACAATAGAAAAGCCATTGTAAATTTACCATCCAAAACAAAAGCATATCAGGCCAAGAGGTGGTGTTTTCAAAGCAACACATAGCCCAACAAAAATACAATTAAACATTATAAATTGTACATGATAAAATAAAATTAAATACAAGCCCACAACATAGCACCAAATCACAATTACGTGAAAGGATATTAAGATGGATCACCATTGTTGAAGGGTGAAAAAATAATGCAGGTGCCATTCATGGAGAAGACAGAGAGAAGGAAACAATAATCAGTAAATGAGAATTATATTGCAATCCAACGACTGGTCGTACATGTATCCATGTAATTGGTTTTAAACTGCTAAATATTTGCAGCTTCAGACGAAGAGCATTGCAGCTCGAAACACGTGTCAGGCTGTCTTGATATGAATTAAAAACAAGTTCAACCTTGTATTCAAAATTTTGTTTGTGTGCGCAGTTAAGGAAGCAAACCACCCCTCATCACAGGTTTTCTCGTAGGCATCTTTGGCAGGGTGTCTACAACTTGTTTCCATCTGCAACCCCTAAACAAACCTATTTTTTGTCAGGGCGCTAAGTCTCAATTTGTTCTCCTCTGCCAAAACTCTTTCTACTATATTTGATGATAGTCAGGGGATACAGAATCTCCACCAGAACAAGAGAATTTAAAACAAAGGTGTTTTCTGCACAGCAGAAGGAAACTGAAGATTTTCCTGTTAACTAAATCACTAGGTTCTGATAGTTTTAACTTGCCCACAGACAATTCCTGTTCCATATCTCTGAAGTGCAAATCAGCAGGGGAATCCCAAGGCATTACACAGATCTCCAGACAAAGACTGGATTTCAGTATTCCCAGGTCTTCTACGAGGAGCAGTGAATCGGCCACAAAGGCTAGACATGCTAAACTTATTTGGCTGCTTTTCATTGACAAAGGAATATTGTGATAATTTGTATTAAGTTCAGCTACATATCTAGCAAATAATATGTGCTTACTTTCAACGATAGGACGAATTGATTGGAAAACCTTAGCCCCTTGGCCGTCTTATTTTTTGAAGAAACGGTCTCATTTTGGAAGTCCAAGCGTGGTACTCTCCCCATCATCCCAACAATAACTTAGCGCAAAATGGTGCATTTTTACTGAAGGATGTCATCAATGAATTGAGTTAATGTGGGCCAGTATAAACTGAATTATCTCAATTATTAGCTCTTCATGTTCATTCCGTCTTGCCGGCGGGTGGTGGATTCAGCTTGATATATCTTGTCGGGCATTTAATTCCATCTATTTATTTCATGAAGTGCTCGGGCTTCTCAGTGGTTCTGAGAGTATCAACTAGCTTCCCATTTCACCAGGATGCTTTTTGCGTAATGCACAGTTTGATTATTAAGAGTGCCTTGGATAAAGCATAAGCTCCGGAAGCAGAGAAAGGATATCTGACATGTGATGGTAAACCATATACATAAAACATGTTAAAGAAAGTCAGAAGACTTAAGTAACCAAACCGCAATGCAGAAAGTTAAGAACCAGGAAGTTAGCCAACAAAGACACTGTTAAATAGAAACATTTCAATTAAAAGAGGGTTTATCACTTAAATGACTGTGCTTTTGCCTACTTAATTTATGATCATAACTTTGATTTGTTGAATTTATTTATTTATTTATTACATTTGTATAGCGCACAGCAGCGCTTGGGCATTGAGGCACTGTTACTTGAGGGCAGCTTAGTTACAGGGAGAGGGCACATGAGGAGAAGCAGTTATAAATTGAGCAAAAAGAGCAAGTATACATTAGGATACATAAAATATACATATAGGCATAGGTGAGTCACATTTATGTGGAATCACATTTATGTGATAAACAGGTAGATTAAGGCTGTAGATTGTGGCGTACTTCAGGTGAAGAGCACCATTTTCATGGCTTTTTGCGAAAGGTCATGAGGGAGGCCTTGCCTCGTATAGTGGGAGGTAGGGAATTCCAATGTGCTGGTGCTTGGTAGGGGAAGCTGGAGCCACCAGTTCTAATCCTTCTTACCATTGGCACACAGAGCATGTTGGCGTAGGGTGTCCTAATTGGCCTTGTGGAGGAGGAAGGGTGAATCCTTTGCGAGAGGTATTCGGGTGCAGAGTGGTAGATGCACTTGTGGGTCAGTATCAGGGTTTTGAATAAGATTCTCTCTTTTATTGGAAGCCAGTGAGCTGCTTTCCTGGCAGCAGTAATGTGCTCTCTTTTGGCTATGCCTTGTGCTGCGCGGAATGCGTTGTTCTGGATGACTTGTAGTCTGTCCAGGTTTTTGGTGGGGGTTCCAAGGAAGAGGACATTGCAGCAGTCTAACATTGAGCCGGTGATGGCTCTGGCTATGGTAGTGTAGTTCTCTTTGGAGAGGAATGGCCTAGCTGCGTTAATTAGTTTGGCATGGTAGGCTGCCGAGGAGGCGATAGCACTGACTTGTTTGCTCATGGATAGGTTGGAGCCCAAATAGACTCCAAGGGTTTTGAGTTTTTAATGTGTCGGGGGAACCTACCAGGAGGAGTTCTGTCTTGTCAGAGTTGAGTCACAGTCCGTTTACTGCCATCCAGGCCTGGATGGTGTTGTAAATGTCGTTAAGCATAGCAGAGGCTGTGTCATAGTTGCCCGCGAGGGTGAGGAGGATCTGGGTATCATCCAGGTAGTTTGTGTAGGAGATAGCCATAGCGTTGATAATGAGAAAGAGTGGCCGAGTAAAGATGTTGTAGAGGGTGGGGGAGAGACAGGAGCCTTGTGGAACTCCGCAGAGCATTATGGTGGGTGAGGCGGAGGCTAGGCCCGAGAATATTTGCATGGTCTGTCTTGTAGGAAGGAGGGGATCCAAGCCGTAGCATCGGGGGAGAATCTGGCTGTGGTGTAAAGGTGATGACATAGGACATTGTGGTCTACGAGGTTGAATGCTGCGGAGAGGTCGAGGAGTAGGGCTGGTTTTCCTAGGTCTCTGGCATCGTCCATCTGATTCTTTAGGCCAAGTAAGGCGGTTTCTGTCCCATGTCTGGGGCGAAAACCAGATCGACGTAGCCCTAGGAGCTTGTTTTCTTCAATGAAGTGCTGCACCTGCAGGTAGGCTGTATCTTGAGCAAGAAGGGGACGGTGCGGATGGGCCTGTAGTTATTGGGGGAAGTAGGGTTGAGAGAGGGTTTTTTCAAGAGGGGGTGGACCCAGGCTTCCGTGAGGCAGGAGGGGACTTTCCCAGTGGCAAATGAGGCATTGACAAAAGCAGACAGGAATGCTGCGAGGGTCTTGGCACATTCTTTAATAATAGAGGCAGGGCAGGAGTCACCCTTACAGTTGGACGGTTTTAGGGTCCTCATAAGGTTGATCATGTCTTGTTCCTGTATGGCTTTGAATGAGAAGACAGGGGTGGAGTCAAGGGAGGCTGGGGGTGTGGGGGTAGTGGTGGTGAGGAGCAGGTGCTTAGTTGACTGGATTTTAGTTTGGAGTGTGCCGAGTTTGTTGCGCATGGCTGTTTGGATTTCGTCACACCATGTCTTATCTCTGGTGAGGTTTAGGGGGGCAGTCGTAGGTGTCTATAATTCTCTGAAGATGGAGAAGATTTATTTGGTATTGGAGTTGGCATCAGCAATTCTTGATTCGAAGGATTTAGCTTTGGCAAGAATGATTGCCTTCTTGTACTCTTTAGAGCATGCTTTGAATGCGAGTTTGTCTTTATCTGAGTGGGAGGTTTGCCATTGTATGAGGGCTGTCCGTTTTTCAGTGCGGAGTATGAGGAGGTCTGGGGTAAACCAAGAGTTAGAGTGACTCATGGGTTTTTGTTTACAGGTTTTGAGAGGTGCTATGGCGTTGACGGCTGATTTGATGGCAGCATCATATGAGAGTGCAAGGGTTTCTGGATGCGTGGAGAAGGGTGGTGTAAAGGCTGGGCTTTGGAGGAAGGGTAGTAACCTCTCTTTAGTTAGCTGGTGAGAACTTCTTGCAAGGGCAGGTGGTAAGGGTTGGGGAGATGGTGTAGAGGAGTTTGTTGTGGGTATGCTGAAAGAGATGATGTGGTGGTCAGACCATGGGGTGGGGGTATTACCCGTGATGGTGATAGGGCAGTTATGTTGGGCGATCCAATCCAGGGTTCTCCCCAGAGAGTGGGTGGGATCGGAAATAGTGTTCTTGAATCCTAGAGTCTCATCTCAAGGGCTGAGTTAAGGGATTTAGCAGCTGGATCCTTCGTGTAATGGAGACCGAGATTGACATCACCGAGAAGGATACCTTTGGAAGGTTTCTTGAGATTGTCTGAGAGGAGGTGAGTGAGTGCAGGTTGGAAGTCGCCTAAGGG
The DNA here is from genome assembly GCF_040938575.1 of Ambystoma mexicanum. Lineage (NCBI taxonomy): Eukaryota > Metazoa > Chordata > Amphibia > Caudata > Ambystomatidae > Ambystoma > Ambystoma mexicanum. The sequence continues at coordinate 681,481,172 of NC_090924.1, read as the reverse complement.
ACCTTGGGGGCGGTAGACAAGGTGTATGGCGATGGTGCAGTGGGGAGAGAGACTGAGTTTGAGTTGGAGGTAGTCGCTGTTATTACTCATGTATTTCTCAATTTTTCTAATGTCTAGGCAGTCTTTGGCTATAAGCGCTACACATCCACCTTTGGATGGGCGAGCTTGTCTGATGATGGCGTAGCCTGGGGGGAGTGCAAGAGAGAGCGCAGGGCCCAAAGATTCATGTAGCCAGGTTTCTGTGACCATGAGGAGGTCAAGTTTGTGGGTGGAGGTGAGGTTATGTATGTCTAGAGCATGAGCATTGATAGATCTGGCATTGATCATGGCACATTTGAGATGCGGTTCAGTGGTGGCTGAGGGAGGGGGAAGGTGGGGGAAGGTGGGGGAATTGGGGATGGGGGCGGTGAGTGCACTGGTGTTAAACAACCCGTCAGTCAAGATGCCACTATGAATCAATGACTCTTGCCATGTGAAGGTAGATGGTATTGATGTATGGAATTTGTCAACTGGAAATTAGAAAGGTATTTCTATGCATGTTTTCAGGGAGTATATGGCATTCATTTCATCTTACATTCAAGTTGGTAATAGTCTGAGACCTCTGTATTGTTTCAGTGGAGGTTGCTTAGGGAGGGGTGTTAATGGTTGTTGGTTGTAACATGAAAAACATGTCAGACTTAACAGCCTTCTGAAATAGGGCTAGCAAAGAGCAATATGCATGTAAGGGCGTTGTTCAGAATGTTCTCTGGTCTGGCTGGCCCTAAGTTAAGTAGCGGGGTAATGACATAACACCCTTGGAGAACCATTTTATAAGGCATCTAGAGTAGATCTACCAAATAATTAGCTGCTTAGGATGTACTCTAGGCCTACGAGTCTTCACTAGACGCTTCCCTGAACAGTGTGCCGACTGGCTCTGCAGGACATCAGGGCAGATTGCATGCTGGGAACCAAAGTAACTGGACATGCTCATGTTGGGATATGGCAACCCGGCATGCAACAATGACAACTGGAGAAGTCTCAAATTAGACTAGGCATAAGGACATGCCGCTCTATGTTACAAGCCAGGGATCTGCTCTTTAGAACATTCTGTCAGCTCAACATATATCATCAAGGCTGGACAATCTCTGAAGGAAGCAATGGGAGGCGTCAACCTGGCAATGAACTGCTCACGTTTCTTACCCAACTATTTAATTCACACTCAAATAATCTCAAAGTTCTCAAATCATGTGCTGTAAATCTTGACTTGTTCGGATATTTAATTTAAAACACCTGCACAGGTCACAAATACAGAGCTACAAGAACGCAATATGACGTGAATCTAACGGCCAAGATTGATTGTTTCAAACCTGCCAAGGGACAACTTGAGATCCTGCCCAAAATGTCGTAGTATTTTCATGATTTAGGCACACCCTGGAAGTCCTCACGTCGTAGTCTGTTTTTGAGAGGGGCATCTAGATTGTTTTATGGCGAATATGCATAACGCTTGCAGTTACACAAAAGAGCATAACATGTTTGTTGGGCATGAAACAAGCAGCTGAGCACAGCACAGCAACAGCACTGAGCACAGATTAACTGTTTCCAGAATGGTAAGGTGAGCAAGCAGGGTGCTGAGGGTGGGCCTTACCCCTTACGTTACATTGTGTCTATGCAGCTACCGAATGCACATTGTGTCTCATTAGCCCAAATACAGCCGAATGGGTGTAGGCACTTGTACAGTCTCATGTGAGCCGACCTATTAAGCAGGGAATTTTCAGAAAGAAAATGGCTAAATGTACAAATTCATGCACATTAAATATTCGGGGTGTTTCTATGAGTCACGGTTGGAGGCCAGACAATGTTCAATTGTTTTGGGAACATGTTCAGACTTAGTTCAAAGCATTGTTGTATTTGTTCATCGTTAGTGTCAAATGATCTATATGTAATAGGAATGAACAGCATTTGTTTCATTTCCGTGTGTAATGTTTAACGTGGCTGGGTATGTCTCTTTAAAAAAAAAGTAAGAGGGGAAGGTTTGCGTTTTTGATTCCACTACCTGATTGGCTTAGACGCTCCAACAGTTAATGCCATTAGCAAAAAAAAATGGTTTCTACAGAGCCTACGCTAGCACTGGCTTCATTCCTTTTTTGAATAAAGCACTCATGCACAGTAAGAATGGGGTACAGTAATTCAATGTTACATCCACTTTTTAACAGTGTCTCGATTTCACAAGGGGTTTTCCAAGATCCCTTTCTTTGCGTTGGGTGGCCATTACGTTTTCTTTGGACTTCACATTTTTGATGTTCTCCATAAATAGACTCTGTCTGATATTTGTGTGTTTACTAGGTCTTTTGTGTGTCAGTGAGAAGCTCAACTTCACACACTTTTAGAGAGCCTAGCCCTTGTCTGCACTACCAGAATACCCAGAATACCCTGAGCCACCAGTTCTGATACCAAAATTAAATCCTTACACATTGGTATTCTGGTCCAAAGAGAAGAGACATGTCAATTGTAGGGATACGGGCGAGGTCAGATGGGTCTTGGTCTGCAGGCTAGTGTGTGGGGGGCAATTTGAATTGTGTGGTGGTTTTGGGGGGATTTAAAGGTCGGCAGCATAGGGGCTTGTAATAGGCACTGGAGTAAGTGGCATTGGGCATCTTGCGGGCAGTGGGATGATGCTTCACTGCATGCCACCATCACCTCTCGAACACCACACCCTCTTCACTCAGCAGAAACAGGTTTAGAGTGCTACTCTCTCACACCTAGAGTAGAACCTCTGTAGAGGGTAGTTGGAGCACTTTTATTTACGCTTGACAGGCCTGCATTCTAGGTCTTGCCATCGTTTGTCTTGCTTCCCTCTTACCTACTGCTTAATGAGTGTCCCAAGACTGCGCACATGCTGGTTTTATTCAGCATTGTCTTCAATAAGTGTGTTCACAAACACTCCCAATTATCAATAGAAGTTAGTGGATAAGATGTTAGCGTAGTACTGGTTGTGCTGTGTCCTCACCTTTAGTATTGAACACTGGGGTGCACGTGCGCATCTCCTCTCGGAAGAAGTATTTTCTCACGCGTGAAACCATGCCTGCCAATTAGAAAAAAAAGATTTGTATTTGTTCTATTTTTAGCTCTTACCATTATAACTGATCAAATGTTTGATGGTGCCAGGGCTCAAGTAGAGGGTTGACGCGGGGGCGGAGTCCACCCACTTTATTCAGAGGGTGGACTCAGTACCCCCCTAATCCCCAGCTAAAAGAGAAACATAGAAACATTGGATGTCCTCTTTGAATTTATGAATTAAAACCAACCTCAGGGATCAAACTGCGATCAGGTTTGTAGGCCGGACGCTTCACCACTGCACTATATAATCTGATGAAAAATAACAAACAATTAAAGGTGACATATCCCATTTCGGTACTGCAAGTCCCAGGGCAAACATTTGTATTGGTTCTTGGAGTTTAAAACATGCACACCTTTTAACGTTTTCAAAAACACTATTAGAAGAAAATATCCTGTCTTGGTTTTGTGTGCGTTTTGATTTTGTGAAGCCATTTGTCCTGCTATGCTCATTTCTGGCGACGTCACATCCCATTGCGTTTGTTGATGAGTCCCCCCACTTTCATTTTTAGGACTTGACCCCTGGATGGTACTTTATTCATGGAGCTATTATTTTAATGTCCCTAGAGTCGAATTCTATCACGTTTAAACTTGTTTGTTCCATCCAAAAATGTACAATTCTACGCCCAACATAATCCAGTCTGGCCAGAACAGCTGGGCTTCCTTTCATCTTCATAAGACAAGAAGAAGCCTAGGATGCAATTCGATCTACATAAGCTTGGTCAGGTGTAGAATACACATCGAAAGGTCCAAACCTGGACACCACCACTCTCCAACTAGCAAGACTTAATACATTTCACTGACGCAAAATACATTCTTAAGGATGCATATCTTGCTTTCATAGTATTTGAGTGTTGCTTGCATTCGCATTCTGAAGAGGGCTGGGAAGGGTGCCAGCCATTCCCTGTGCTTGGTGCGTGGTTTGTGTTTGTTGGTCTAATCCTGGTTCTGAGCTGCCCGGCACCTGTGCGCCCTGGCTTCTCCTTGCCGCTCTAGCCTTGTGGCATGCCCTCCAACCTCATCCTCGGAGCCACGTCGGCACTCACAAACACAATTCGCTGTGGGTAAGGGCTCTCTTGAAGTTAAAAATAATAGCACATTTAACTTACCTGAGCTTTGTCTGACTTCATGCCACACTATTGAAAACCCTGTTTTGGGTTGATTACCTTACTGTAATCAAAACAGAAAACACGTAATTTCAGTGGTGCAAAGCCCAAGGAGCCTCACGTCAGTTTTATTTTTCACTCTAATTTAAAGAGAACTCTAAGAACCCACACCTGATGTGTGCAGGTTATTATATAACCTGCGACAGTGTGCCAAACCTATTAGTATCGCCAGGGCAGTTTCTAGCCAATTTGGTGCCCAGGGCGAAACACTAGAATGCACCCCCCCCGCCCCCTGACTGGCACACGTCACTCCCAAACTACACCTCTATCACAGAACAAAACCCTCCTCAATATCCATGAATCGTTGCCACACAAATTAAGCAGCTTTCATTAAATTGTAATTCAAGTACTTTACAGAAGAAATCTAATGGGAAAACAAAGCTGTTGTTGTCCAGGTAAATGGTTGTTATGTCACCTACCCTTAACGAAGGCCTTGCCTGAATGCAGTTTCAAGCTGCTCGCACTGGCAAACTGTGGTCTGACCAGCCTGCCGCGGTCTGAGGGCCCACTGACCACTGCCCATGTCTCGCAGGTGTTCTGTTGGAACCACCTCACTTGTATTTTGCAAGGGGTAATACTAGACTCATTATATGAATTATTTTCTGGTAGGTTATCATTCAAAGGTGGACATTCTGGTACGCTCATATTAGAGAGGGCAAGGGGACAAATGGCACTAATGAGTGTTCCTGTCTGCTTTGCATTAAATCACAGGGCATTTCGGGAATATTACAACCCTGTAAGAACCCTGCTTTCCTAATCAAGGTGCCAACTGCCAAATCACATTGAAGAGCCATCTGGTAGTGGTTGGCGTATTAAGCAAATGAAAAGTCCTTTGATGCTGAGTGGAGACATTTAGTCCATGTCACATAGCAACCACCATACAATTTAGGCAAGAAAATGACAGTTAACTTTCTCAGGCATGGCCTTCAGAATAGAAATGCCCCTTGTTCAGTTCTTATCACTGTGGTGTAAAAATGGCATGTTAAATGAGCCATCGCTTATAAATTGCCCCTACTTTAAAGGCTCTATCAAGACAAAGTTGGAGAAGGCGGGAAGAGGGTGCGTGTCTCCAAAGCATCTCCTTACTAGAACACAAGTGAAAAGGTCAGGAAAACAACAAAATGAGAGCCACCTCCCTTATTTCTCATTCAATTTTCAACACAATGGTGTGTACAGAAACACACCAAAACAAACAGAAACTTGTTTTTATATAATTTTCGGTATCTGCTTTCTTTTACAGTTAAAGATATATTTCTGAACATCAATGATTACAACAAAGCAAAGCAACCAAAGTTTGCACAATTAGAAGACAAAACAGAGGCAAGTTAGTACTCTTGCACATGATTCTTTACAGGGAACAACATACAGTTACTACTGTCGCTAGTCCAGGGGGGGGGGCGACAGGGGTCAAAATACAATAGACAGGTGAACATCAAGTATATAATACATTTCTTGTTAATACAGTAAAAATTAGTGACACTGTGTTTGAAGGGGAAAAAGCATCTACACCCGGTGTTTCGGCCCTATACTGGGGCTGAATGAGCTGATTTCCTCCTAGGGCCTTCGTCAGGAGAAAGGAGGACTATGCAGTCAGGATGTTCAGGAAGTGCTGTGGGGACGAGAGTCAAGCCACAGGCAAAACTGTAGAAAGTGGACCCAGGGCCCAAGTTGCCAGTGGGTAGAAATCACAGTGGACACCTTGTCTAAATTAAGGCAGCCGTAAACATGATTCAAGTGAAAAATTCAGCGTGTTGATCATGGCTGTGGGCTTCTTGGATCAGTAAATAAAGCCTGTGTCCCTAGCATCGTACTTACTTGCTGGCAAACTCCAAGCCGCTAGTTAACTTCTGATAATTAAGTTGCAAGGCCAGAGCCAGCACACAGTATTAGCAGAACATTTCCCGAGGAAGTTGCCTTCACTTTTTCACTAACTTTCTCTAACAATTCATAGCAGAAATCCTGCTACCACCCCTGAACTAACTTTCGGTAACGATTCAGAAGCATTAGATTAGCATTGGATTAAAGGACATATGGTGGCATGTTTATTTAATGCACTGCTGGATTATTTTACATGATAGCTTCAGTCTGGATTCTACAACCTGTTCGACACCCACGTTATGGGACCATTGCTTCACGCAACCTCTAACTTGAGCATGGGGCTGCCGCTTGTAGGGCTGCCAACCTTCACAGGTTATATGACCGCATTAAAGCAGCATTTTATTATATATTAATTTGTTTTTACAGAAAGGGACCCACTGTTTGCTTAGTCAACCCTCTCCAAAAAGGAGTATCCCAGTCAAACCTACTGACCTCTGCTGCTTGTGTTAACAAGAATCCCCAGTAGATTCCAACTGGGCTCCCTTTCAGCGTGAATCTGGTTTTCAGGTGTCTCTCAGGTCAAGCCCTTAATTATACTGTGAACTATTCCACACTTACACCCCTGCCGCGTCTCCGTGGTCACGCGATGCAGAAGGTGAAGACAATGAGAGTGGTCATTCGTAGGGTTGCAGGCAAATAGGATATGGCAAGGAAGAGCCAGGAACGCAACAGATGATCAATAGTCTGACAAGAGCAGGACAGATTTCCTGCCATTAAAACAATGAATGTGCATTGTAAAAAAAATCAACTGACAAACCCTGAAGGTAGGAGGTCATTAGATCACATACAAGCAGGCAGAGAAGTGTAGGTTTTAAGGAAGGCTGCATCACCTGAATAGGTGGGCATCATATGAACAGATAAAAGGAGGATGTGTTGTCTAAAAGAAGATTGAGCTATAAAAGGAACCGAGAATTGAGTGAAAGAACAGAAAAAAGTACACCTGTAGTATTCCCATGGACCACCTTAGCCTCCAACGGCCTGCTACGCTTCACTTCAGTGCACCAAGAGGCGGAGGCTTGAGGTGGGGTACAACATGTCTTTAGTCAATACAATTCAAACTAGAACTAACTTTCTTTCCATTGTTCGCCCCTCCTCCTCCAGCTGCCCTGTGTCCTTCCCCACGTGACATGAGTCAGTGATGACACCACACCCCACCGATACTAAACATTAAGTTCTTTGGGGTCGCTGGTCTGTCTGCTCAAAACGTTCTTGTGACGGCCAGGACGGCACCTTGGTGCTGGAGTCTTCTCTGTCTCCTTCATTGGGTTCATCCCATTCGTGGAAGTGGCCTGGCGAACTGGGGTCGGCAACGGGTACAGTCCCGGGCATTCGTCTGAAGTGTGAAGAGTTTCTTGTTGTGGTCTTTCTGTCACCCTCAGTGGTTGGACAACGGTGAGGGGTTCTTCATTGAAAGCAGCCATGTTCTTGCAACTTTGGGGTTTTTTCACGATGACTACATCCCCTGACTCAAGGTCGTTTTCTTTGGCTCTCCCTTTCCCATCCGCTTCTCTCTTCATGTCCGCTTTCTTTCGAGCGTCTTGCTCTCGCATTTCATGATCGCCTCTGTATCTGTCCTCTTCTGGAGTGATGTCTGAGAGTCGGGTTCTTATGTTTCTTACAAACATCACTTCTGAAGGTGTCTTTCCTGTGGTGCAGTCCAGGGTGTTTCTGTAGTCTCACATCAATTTACACAGCAGCTTTTCCACTGGCTCCCCGGTAAGCCGAGCAATTTGGGTTGTGCACTTGATGTTGCTCATGAAGCCTTCTACGGTGCCATTTGCCTGGGGCCATAAAGGTGTTATTTTTCGATGGTGAAACCCCATGTATTCTGAGAACGTCTTGAAGTCCTGCCCCGTGAATGGGGACCCATTGTCTGTTTTCACGACTTTGGGAATTCCATAGGGGGCAAACACTCTGTCCAGAGCCGGAATGGCGTAGTATGCCGATGTGGATGGCACTATTTGAATGCCCGGGAATCGCGAGTATTCATCGACCACTAGTAATATATGTTCACCTCCTTCTAGTGACCCAAAATAGTCCACTGCGATTTCCTCCCACGCTCCTTCTGGTAGTGTGGTCATGCGTAGGGGCTCTGGTCTGGTGTGCGGGTTTATGACTGCACAAGTGGGGCAATTTTTGAGCAGTTCCTCCGCATGGGTGTCGAGATGAGGGAATCACAGTTTTTGTCTCAGCATCCTTTTTGTAGATACTATGCCCCTGTGTCCTTCCTGCGCCAGTTCTAGGACCTTTTGTCTTAGGCTGAAGGGAATTACAAGGTTTGTGCCCTTCAGGAGTAGTCCTTCGTCTGACTTTGCAAGTTCTTCGTTGACAGCCAGCAGGCACGAGATGTCTTGTTTTGCATCTTCCCCTGCATTCTCTGAGTTGCCTCGCTTGCTTCCAGTCGCCGGTCTCCAGACACCTCAAGATGATCTGTAACCCTTGATCCGCATCAGACTCTCAAGCTATCTGGTGTATGTCGAGGCCTTGTGGTGTATTTCCTTGCATCACGTACCGGATGTACTGATTCGCTATGGATGGGCTTGCCGCACACTCCTTGCTTGGGTGTCGTGAGAGGAAGTCTGCTGGATTATGCTCCTTTCCCGGCTGTGAATTATGTTTAAATGATAGTCCTCCACCCTTAACACCCACCTTGCTATCCTTGGTGGCATCTTGGCCTGTGGATTGCCATAGATGAACAATAGAGCCTGGTGATCTGTGACGATTGTAAAAGGCTTCCCATATAGGAATAAGTGAAAATGCTCGCAAGCCCAGACCACAGCCAGGCCTTCCTTCTCGGCTTGCGAGTACGCTTGTTCAGTCTTTGATAGACTCCTGCTTGCGTATGATACAATGTTTTTAGAGTGTCCTTCTCCCTCATCCAGTGGAGTCAGGATGGCTCAGAGGCCGACTGGACTTGCATCCACAATCAGTTCAATGGGCTTCCTGGGATCAAAGAAAGCCGTGTTTTTGGCGTCAGCTATGCCATCTTTTATGAGTTGGAACGCTTCTCAGCATTTTTCGGACCAGTTGAATACTGCGTTGAGTTTGGTGAGTGCCATGAGGGGTTCACTTGCCGATGCAAAATCCTTAATGTATCATGTGCAATAGCTCGCTAGTCCTAAGAAGGATCGGAGGTCGGATGTGGAGCTGGGTGGTTCCGCGTCTGTGAGGGCACTGACTTTCTCTGGGTCAGGCATCATTCCTCTTTCGGAGAAAATATGACCGAAAAACCAAGTGTCTTTTTCCTGAATTCACATTTGTCTTTGTTTAAGGTGAGTTGAGCTTCCTCGAGAGCCATAAACACACGCATGAGTGTGTTATCATGCTGTTCTTGCATCTGAGCAAATACTAAGATATCATCACTGTAGTTTAGACAGTTTGGTACATCCTTGATCACATTGTGGATCTCTGATTGAAATATTTTCGCCACTGACGAGACTCCAAAAATGAGCCATTTGTACCTATATAAGCCTTGATGAGTAGCAAATGTGGTGATGTATCTGGACTTTTTGTTGATCTCCAGTTGATGGCACCGCTTGTTGAGGTCCAGCGTTGAGAAGATGGTGGCCCCATTTAAGAGGTGCACCATGTCAGTGATGCGTGGGTCTTGGTGGCGTTCTCTCATGATGGCTTCATTTGGCCGTCTCAGGTCCACGCATATGAGAATATCGGACAAGTCTCTTCTGGGTACGGGCGCTATGGGGCACACCCATGGTGTGGGGCCTTTTGCTGGCTCAATGATGTCAGCCTCCAATAGTTCGATCAACTCGTTTTCCACTTGCTACTGTACGTTTACCGGGATTCCCCTGTAGTGTTGCGCCACTGGAGTGATGTTGGTGTCGATGTGTAGTTTGATTTGACAGCCTTTTAACTTGCCTAGGCCCTTGAACAGTGCTGGAAAGACCTGTTCAATGTTCGAAGTGGGATCCAGGTATTTGTGTACCATGAGTCTATATAGGACATGGATGAGGCCCATTTCAATGGCCGCCTTGTAGCTCAGGATGCATCCACTGTCGGTGGCAGCCTCCAGGATGTGCATGAGTATGTCTTTGGCTTGACCTTTGTAACTGCATGCTGCTGTGAAGAAACCCTTGCAGGCTAGGGGTGTTTTTGAGCCAGAGGGAAATATGTGTGCTTTTGCAGGTTGTAAACAGGGAGCGTGGGGTATGCTGTTGTAAATCTCTTCACTGATCACATTAATGGTGGCTGCAGTGTCCACCAGAAATTCTGCCGCAGTCTGATTGACTTGAATGACTAAGGTCGGGCTGTGCCCTTTTGCCGTCGGTTGCTTAGTGCGTACAGGTATCCCTTCTTCCATGCTTCTTCCCTGGGTCTTTCACTTTTTCTGGCGTTATCCTCTGAGGATGCGCCGGATGCCCTGTCTGACTGTGATTGTTTGACTAGATATCTGACGTATCTTCGGGGGCTCCTTCCTGGTCTGGCTGTTGCGGGCTTGCTGTCTCTCCAGTCACTCAAGGTTGCCGCCTTTCATCTGTCTGGCTGTTCATCCTGGTATTTGCGGTGTGCCGTGTCGTGCGAGTGGCTTGTCGTGAGGAGTGGGCTTTGTTGCCTTTGATCTCTGTCCAGGGTTTGTCATCCACTTCTCCCTGCACTGCGCATTTTGCTGCGATATATGAGGCAGACCGCCTTGTAGTGATTTCCGCCCCCACAAGCGGAACACTGTTGGCCCATGGCGGTGCACTGTCCTTCATGTGGGAATTCATGACCACACCTGTAGCAAAAGGGGTCACGGTTGCTCTTCGAGACTACGAGCTTGTTTAGACTTTCCTGTTTTTCATGAGTGATTTTGATGTCCTCGAGTCCTTCTACTTTCGATGCTAATTCTGCATCTGAGCGGGCCAGATGTAGGATTTCCTCCAGACTTTGTGGTTTTTGCAGTAGTCATTTTCTAAAGTCTGTACTCTCGCACCAGACTATGATCTGTGAGAGTAGTTCTTCTTCATTGGAGTACTTTTTGAAGACACGGTGCTTCATTTTCAGTCTCAATCTCATCACAAACGCGTCCATGGTTTCACCCTTGGTCTGTTTAGTGGTGTGGAAGATGTGTCTCTCACAGTCCACATTTGTGTGGGAAGTGAAATAGTCCATGAGCGTTGTCTTCAGGTTGATGTATGTGTCGGTGTCACGTTCAGGGAGCTTGTCCACAATGTCTCTTACGTTTGAGCCTATTGCATGGGTTAATAGACTGTGTTTCTTCTCATCATCATTTGGGCCAACTGCTTTGAGGCATACCTCAAAGTCTCTCAGCCAACTTTTCCACCGTGGTCCCAAGGTGCTGGTGTCACCGAGATCAAAATTGGTGGGTAGTTGAGTCAACAGGCTGTCAGACATTCCTGGTGGAAGCGCACAAGCAGGTGTTGCTCTATCAATGACTCATTATCTGACACCATGCTGGTGTGATTTTGTGTGTTGCTTGTTTTCCTCTATCTTTGGGCTGACTTGTGCCGGGTGATATGGGTGCAGGTTCAGCTTCTTGGTGCCTGAGATTCAGCTTTCAGAGTGGGCTAGGCTATGCCCCGACTCCTCTTGCTATTGTGTTGTTCTGTAGCGATTGGTGAGGGGTAAAATTGTCTCTTCACCGTGGTCTGCTTTCAATAAGCGAGGCTTGCCGTTGCCCAGAGACAGAAACAGATTCCTGTTCCTACCTTGAAGTTTGTTGCAGCGGGGAGTTTTTGCGCTCCCACCCGCTGATAGGACTTGGTGCCATTGGCGGGCAGAATGTTTATCTGCCGCCCGCAAGTGTCACTGCAGCGCGGAGCCTTCACGCTCCCACCTGCTGATGAGGTGGGCGTGGCCATAGACAGGAGAACACTCTCCGACCGCCCGGATGTTAGAGGGGGAAACAGGGAGTATTTGCACTTCTACTTGTTACTGCTGGGTTGCTGCCGTGGGCTTGAAAGAGTGTCTCCGCTGTCTGTAGTTTGCTCTGTGCACCTCCAGCGGGGCCGCAGCTCTCGCCGACTCTCCACACGCTGCTCTGCTGGTATCAGGTCCCAGCGCCAAAATCCTGCAGAAGCAGACGAGTAGCCCACCAGATCCTCCAAACTGGTTCACCCAACAGTTAACTGCACAGCTATTCGGTTGACCAGCTCGGGGGAAAAGGGGAAGTGGAGAAAATAACAAACGGTCAGGATTCCTGTGGTCTCTGCTACTCTCAATCGCCTCAGAACTCTGGAAAACCTGCAAACAATACACCATAGATTTTACAATACATTTTTAAACACCATCTATAAATAACTGAGATATTTTTCTCCCTGGACCCAAGTTACCTTAAAGCCACCGCTTAATGCTTAGAGGCTACTTTAATCTTCTTCCGCAAAAGAGGAGATTCTAATGTTCAAAAGCTTATTTTACATTGATGCTTGTGGCTCCTAAAATTCTCTTTGATGCAACTACTAACCCCCATCTCAACTAAACATGCTTGACTTTAAACTTTTCCTTGCTCCATCAAATAGTCTTGTCTTCTCTTTCTCCTCAGTAACTTACAACTTTTGCTACTTAGTTCTCAAGAAAACTGCCAGTTCAAAGGTTCCTTTTAATAAACAAACTTTGGGCTGCTGCTTACAGTCTTAAGCTTCTAGTTAGTTTTCCTTGAACGATTCACTTGCCATGAATTGTGTTGCCTTTTTTTTATATATTGCCCTTACTGTATTTTTCAGATTGCAACTCAACTCCCTTTCAATTGTCTTGTAATGGAAAAGAATTATATAAATTAATTAGTGCGCACATTGAAAGTCTCCACAGACTTCGAAAGACACTTTTACCTCGGAACTCCTCAGGAAATTTGCGTGCACATGTACTCCCAACTCCAGAAGAAGCGCCGCGCTGGATGACGGCACACTTCGGTTTTACTTTTCCGACTCGTTCCACCCTGGATGCGAGATCAGCTGCACACTCGCCTCCGATGCCTTTCCGGACACGCTACACTTGCCGGTTATCGTTAGATACGACACTGCTCCCTCTGCCTGATCACTCACGCTGACGCGCGCGCACTTTAAGGTCCTTTTTTCTAACACGGCCCAACAACCGACGCTCGACTCGGTTTTGTAACACTTGCGCAAGCCATAACAGGTTTATTTTTACAACGGCGCGTGTGCACTGGAGCTTTCAAACAACTGTACAATTGTAAATGAACACTTTCTGCGCTAATGTTTTTACAGGCACTCAAACAATTATGCTGGTCGACTTTGCTGACCTTTAGCAACTATTCACAACTCTGAACATTTCCATGCAATTCCTCAATAGCTGATTAAGCAAGCTTATGATCTTTACACAGTCTTCAGAGAAGTCATGTATCTGAATTTCTCTCTGGCACTTTCTTGAAGAGTTTCTTCATTTGGATGTGATTTTCTTTGCTTTAGTTTCTTTCTAGACTGGAACTCCTTTGCGCTGTGACCACTCTCAATAGGATCTTGAATAAAAGGCAGTTTAGAACCTCTCCAAAGGTCTAAACTGCATCACAATGGTCTTTAGCAAATTAATGTTGAACAGGAAGTTCACCATCTTCAACTTGGACAGAGGCAGCTGGCCAACATTATGGTCAAGGAAATATAATTAACCCACCCTAAAACACAACCCAAAACTACACTACTAATGCCTCTGGGACTCAGGGACCTGACCGCTGGTGTCTGCGATGTGGTCACGAGCGCGGCCGCGCTCACATGAAAGTAAAAGAGGGTGTCGGTTCATAATACACGCCTTGTAGCCAGTGTAGTATTCCCATGGACCACCTTAGCCTCCAACAGCCTGCTACGCTTCACTTCAGTACACCAAGAGGCAGAGGCTAGCGGTGGGGTACAACATGTTCAATACAAATGAAACTGGAACTGACTTTCTTTCAGTTGTTCACCCCACCTCTTCCCGCTGCTCCGTGTCCTTCCCCATGTGACATGAGTCAGTGACAACACCACACCACCCATGGCCAAAATGAGCAGGGAACAAATAGAAAGTTAAACTGGCTCTGAGGAAAGGACAATACAACAATTGTGTGAGGAGTGTGAATTGACCATTCACGCACATGCGCCAGGTATGCTCAAGCAATGCTTTTGTGAAGAAAGGAGTCCACAGAGCACCACTGTACAGCGGCCATCAAAAGCGGGCACCATGCCAACTGGTGCCCCAGAGCCCCAACTGACATCCAGAGAGGCATCACATCACAGTCTACACTCCCGGTTCCCCCAGTAGTGTACCAGCATGTCAGCACTGATACGCTAGAACATAGAACAAGAGCATTACAGAGGCCATGCAGACGAAGGTGGGGGTGGACCTCTCCCTCAGCTGTACCCTCACGAAGGAAAGACTTTCTTCTACTGTCATCCCTCAATGCAGCAGATTGGCTGCAAAACCTTCCCATTCTCATCATTTAACAATACCATACGCAGGGGTTTCAGATCGCATATTAATGAGTGGAGAGAGGCTTTTTTGGATTTCAAAGTGTTATACCTTTATATACCTGTGTTGCCATCATCTCCAAATCTCCCCTTAACTCTACGCTTATCCATACAGTCTATCCAAGCCCTGTTGTTTACTTTTTCAGTAACATGTGAACTCTGTCATATACATACTTGATGTAATATTCACATATGCACCAATACTTACTCTATGAAGTATGTCAAATACCACCACAGAGTGGCACACAAAAGGATCACATAGAACAAAGTATGGTAATGTACACCACAGACCTTTAATATCCATGAGCACATCAACAAGAAACAGCACTCAAAACTGAGCTGGCAAAAGACTGATCTTCCTGCTACAGCAGGTGCAGAGGATGTCTCATAAATATGAGAGGGGAATCCCACTTCGCCGCCCTACACATGTCCACAATGGAAGCCCTGCAAGCCTCAGCCCAAGAGGCTTCGATGCCCCTGCTGGACTTATCAAAGTATCCAGGAGGACCATGAAACCCACTCATTGAATAAGCCAACGTGGCTGGTCATAATGGATGAAGCCTTCCTACCTCTCCCTCAAACGTAATGAACTAACTGGCCAAAGTTCAAAACCCAGCTGTCCTTAAGCTACATAAGAACAACACTGCAGACATCCAGATGAGCCACCATTAAGGCCTCCTCTTCAGGCTAATCTAAGGGAAGGGATGGAATCACAATCCCCTCAGATAAATGAAAGGGATAGGCCACATTAGGGCAGAAGGCAGGGCCACATCTCAATGTAATGACATCAGAACCATAGGCCAGATAAGGCAGGGATGATAGGAGTTCCCCCAACTCCCCAATGAGTCTAGCCGACACAATAGCCACCAAGAAGGAGGTCTTGAAATTAAGAATTCAATGAGTTCAAAAAGGTGGATCCTGAAGGACCAGAGGGAGATCCCACAGGAGAGCTAGAACCATTACCTTAGGGCAACAGAAAAACTCTTCAGAAGGTGGGCTATTATCAACTGGACCACCCCCACATGCCAAAGGTTCAGAAAAGCAACAATAGCCATGCATAATGCCATGGGGGAAGAAAGCTCTAGCTCCAGATGAAAGCCCTTCTGCAGAAATTGGGAAAAAGCTCCTACGCCAGATTTAAAAGAGAGAGAACCTTCTGTCGCCTGGTGACGAAAGGAGGCCCAAGGTAATGCATAGGATTTAAGGGTAGAAGAACAGCGAGAACCTTCAACAGAAGAGAAAGCCTTGGCCTTAACACACAGCTGTCCCAACACCTCCCGTTAAACAGCTAGATGACGAATGCCAACTGTTGGGCAGCAGAGAGCTGTCTCGGAGCAAAGCAGGGGGGAGCTTGCAGGACAAGCAGGTGAGAGAAACAGACATCTGCACCAACTGAGTGAAACACACGCTCATAGGCCACCAGAATTACCCAAACTGCGCTACCTCTCTCTGATCTTTATCAGAATTCTGGCAATCAAGGAAATTGATGAAAGGCAAAGATTAAACCCCTTGGCTGCTGAAAAGGGAAAGTATCCAATCTCCAGGTCCCCTGGCCGGAAACCTCAAGGAAAAGATGACCAGGGGAGAATTATTGGCAGATTCGAACATATCCACCCTAGGAACGCCGCACCACTGACTCAGGGATAGAAAGATCCTTTCTGAAAGCCTCCATTCTGCTGATGTTGGAAAATCCAAAAGTGAGTTCTCCCCCTTCATACATGCAACGCTCTGATGGAGCGGAGATTGGGTTCCACACAATTCCCTATGGAGCAGGCAATCTGGTTCAATGATATGGCCCTCATCCCTCTGGATAATTTATGTATGCCAGGGCTAAAGTGTTGTCCGTCCAGGACACAGTGACCCCAGGCGACTGCCCAGAAGGCAAGGAGAGCCCACCTCAGAGCCTCCAGGCCCCTGTAAGTTGATGACAGGGTCATCTCCCTCCATTACCAGTGGCCCTGAGTTATTCCATGGTCCAACACCACCCCATGCCCTTTTGCACTGGCATGTGTGCTGAGCACAGCCTTGAGAGGGGAATCCAGAGGCAACCTCTGATGAGATTCTCTCTTAAGGGTCACCACCCCATTTGATCCAAACAAGGCAGCGGACAGAGGATGTAAGTCTCTGTTCTGGGGAGCCCATAGTCTGTGCCATGGTGAGAGCACAGGCAGAAGATGTAAGCCGGCCCAAGGGATCAATAACAATGTAGCCACCATTAGACCTGCATCATCAACCAGAAACAGGATGGGTCGTGGGAGCAGAAACAGCTAAACCCCCTTCTGAAGAGAGGACCCTGTCCTCTGGAAGGTGGACGCAGCTGGAACCTCTGTGGAATATAGTGCATATAAATTGTAATGTCTGGGCTGAGCTCAAAAGATACTTCATCAAGTTGATGAGGAGGCCATGAGACCTCAGAAGCGCACATGTCCTGGGATACTCCTCCCTGTGCCAAAGTAGAGAGTCCCTTGAAACACCCAATTTTCCAAGGATGGTTAGAAGGTTATCCCCTCCTTGTGAAGGAGGGAACACCATGGTGAGCACACGAGGAGCTGAGCAGAAAAATCTTAAATTGAACACGTTCCTGGCCCACCAGAAATCTCAGAAATTGGCAGCAGGAGGAATGAATGGGAACATGAAGCTAGATATCAGGGAGGTCGAGAGCAGCCAACCAATTCCCTCTTTAAATAAGTTAATAATTCACTGTAAGGTCTCCTTCTTGGAGGAAATTCTCTGAACTATCTGATTGACCCTCCTTACACTGTTTACCAGATGGAATCCTCCCAAAAACGTGAGAACCAAGAAAATGATTCAGTTACAGCCTAATCCTCTCACCTATTGTGGGACATCCACAAGAGCACCTTTAGCACACAGGGCCTGATCACGAGTTGGGTGGTATCCCATCTGGAATATGGCCCAACTTTATTAGCGTTAGCACCGATCGGTCCGGATCACAGGTTGGGCTAACTGTTAGTCCCCATTCCCCATTGGGTCAATTTGTCCCAATGGGGAATTGTTGCTGCAATTACCGCGCAAGCTGGGGGTAAACACGCCAGACTCGAGATTGGGCGGACCCTTAAATGCGGCGGTAACACCGTTACTGCTGCATTTAAGGGCTACCGCCCAACTCGTAATCAGGCCAACAGTGATTGAATCTCCCCAATCAGAGTCATTTTCCTCACTGGCTCCCTTAGAGGAGGGGTAAGAATTGTCCCAGTCCTCTTTGGTATTTCTGAGAAATCTAATGTGGGACCCTGGCAGACGGTCTGTAAAACCCAGGTGTATGCAATACTGGTCCTGCATAGATGAGCAAAATGTAAAGTCTGGCCCTGCTTGCGGGAGAACTGCATAGTCAGAAAGACTTACTCTTGACCAAAGGAGTTTCACGCTTGTGTACCTCTGTGTTTTCCCTTGAACAAAGAACGGCACTCACTAGTCCTAACGCTGGAGGATGGATTCTGCCTGGCTGGTCCAGTCTGTGACTTAAACTTCTGCCAGAAGGAGCCGTCATCTTTATCTTGTTAATGGGTGCCATCGATGTTCGACTACAGGATCACTAAACAACTTGGACCTTATAATTGGCATCCAGAGCTTTTGAAATATGCAAGTCTGAATGGGTCTTATCCCAATGACTTAGTGCTTGTTCCATCACTGATAACTCCATTGGCAATAATGACTTTGCCTGTTGTGCAGGCAATTTTCCAAATACCACCAGAAGTTTCCAGTTTGTCCTTCAGCACAATGTCCATTGAATGCATGGATTTTGGCAAGATTTCATGAAACAATCTTGGAGGTGAAATAAATGGATGTTCATCATCTGAATCTGTGACTGTATCTACCGACACCACCTACTTTTTGTTTGGAATCACAGCTCCTCCTTCATCAGTGTTTAAGGGCACTGACATCTATAATAGTGGGGTTTCTGTCAATCCCACCTTATGTGAAATCTCCAAAGGCTCAATTTTTTCTTTGATCTGCTCGGCTAAAACCTGACCTCTAGTAATAGGTTCAGATAACATGGTCTCAAGTACCATAGCTGTGATATCTTTTGCCATTTCCGAAGGTTCTCCTTGATCTTCCTCTGTCCTCTGGGTGCATGGCCGGAGTCCGTAAGCCGTAGGCCATGCATCCAAGACTCTAGGCCCTGGCCACAACTTCCACATCAGAATAAAGCCACACATGCTAACATTTTGACAGTGGCATGTAGATCGCATGGGAGGGCATGTACCCAGGAGTCTGTCCACTGGCTTGGCTGCAATTAGTGTAATAGTATGTGTAGAAAAGTGGAGAGGGTGTGTGGCAGTTGGTTTGTTGGACTGTCTTGAGATTGTTGGGTGTATGATAATCTATGCAGTGGGAGGTGATTGTGACCAGTTAGTATAGTGTTTGGTCTATGTACCGAAGAGTCATACAGTTTGACCACTGATTTAAGTATTATAATAGTATGTCTAGAAAAGTGAACAGGGCCTTAGGTGGCTGGCTTATTGATGCAAGAGTTTGTTCAGTGCTTGTATGTCCTTGAATACTATGTGTACAAAAGTGGATAGGGCCTCAGGTGGTGGGCATATGTGTGTGGGTTGTGGCAGTGTATAGATTGTTGGGTACATGGCTGTCTTATGCTGTTGTGATTGTGACCAGCTACTAGACTCTTGGGTGTCTGGGTGGAGGCCATGCACCTAAGAGTCTGTACACTGGTTGTAAATATTGTAATATTAAGTGTATACAAGTGGACAGGGTGTGTGTCAGGTGGTTTGTTGGATTGTTTCAAGATTCTTGGGTGTATGATATAGTATGTAGTGGGAGGTAATTGTGGCCAGCTACTATAGTCTTGGGTGCATGGCTGGAGGCGATGCACACAAGAGTTCAAGAGTGCGCCCACTGGTTGAAGTACTGTAATGACATGTGTCAAAGAGTGCAGAGGACTTTGGGTGGTTTGTTTACTGCACCCAATAGTGTGGTGATTGGTTGAATGTATTGTAATACTATGTGTATAGAAGTGAATAGAGCCTCAGGCACTTCTCTTATGTGTTTGGGTTGTGGCCAGTGTACAGATTGTTGGGTGCATGGTTGTATTATGGTGTGATGATTGTGTCAGCTAGTAGACTCTTGGGTGCATCGCCGGAGGCCATGCACCCAAGATTATTTTCAGTGGCTTCAAGTAGTGTCATAATATGTGTCCAGAAGTGGATAGGTTGTGTGGCAAGTAGTTTGTTGGAGTGGGTCGCCTGCGTTATTTGGGTATATCATAGACTGTGCAGTGGGTGGGAGTAATGTTATAGTATGTCAAGTGAAGTAGGCAGGGGTTAAGGTGGATGAGTTATATGTTTGGGTTGTGGCTGATGGACATATTATTGGGTATTTCATTGTATTATGCTGCAGTGGTTATGGGCAGTTAGTAGAGTCTTGGGTGTAGAGCCAACAGTCTGTCCACTGGCTGGAAGTATTGTAACAGTATGTGAACTGAAGTGGATAGGGTATCAGGGGGCTGTGTTATGTGTGTGAGTTGTGGTTAGTGGGTAGATGTTTGCATGCATGACTTCATTATGCTGTGGTGGTTGTGGACAGGCCCAAAACTATTAGGTACATGGCTGGAGGCTGTAGGCCTTACACCCAAGAGTGTAGGGGCTGGCTACAACTAGGTATGCATTGAACGCTGTGATACTGGTATATGGTTTGTACAAATATGTTTACAGAATGAAATTTGTACATTAAAAAGAAGTATCACACCAACCATTGTATACTTACTGTTTGCATTGTTGAGGCTCTATGCAGTTCTTTGCATGATATGCAAGTCATAATTAGTACTTCAAAGTAGTATGCGTCAAACAAGTGTACTGTGCAATGTGCGCAATTCCTGTGTTTGTTCACATAATCATTGGGTCATAGGAGAAAAGAAATCCATGCAGGATTTAAAAAAAAACTCTGTATGTTTATGTCTTGTTATGTAGCACAGTCTGTTTTGGTGACGTGTGCACTAATTATAGCAATGTTTAAGGCCGTCTATTGTAGTAGGAGGAATTGAAAATGTGTATAATTTTCGTTTTGGAAGTTGTGGTACTATGGCTTGCAGTGAGATGTCGGCATATTCTAACTGTTTATTTGTTTGTGCCTTTTAGGAGTATTTCTTTATGCGATTGGTTGTTGTTGATGTTGTGTAATTACTGTGGTATTTCACAGTAATGTTGCAGAATTGTGGGGGCAGTTAGATACCTGTTAGCGTATTCTAACTGTTGATAGTTTTGAAGTTGTTGAGGGTATGTTTATACGTAATAAGTGTTGAAGGGTTTCCTTAGAAGAACTTTCATTTTTAATGGGGGATTTCACATTGTGTAGTAATATTATACTATTACGGTTACAGTCGAATACCGGTTGGCTTATTATATCTGGAGTTTCTCACGTTTGCAGGGTATGTTTTCAAGCATGTTCTTTCTTGTTGGTGGATGTACATTTTTCACTCTTGCAAAGTGCTTTTGCAGCAGTATGGGTGTAGTTACAGTAGATATGTACTTCTTGTATTGGTATGGGCATTGTTAGATAGCTGTTTCCTTTTCCTACCAGTTGGTGGTTTCAAAGGTTATCGAGGACAGTTTGCAGATGCTCATACTTCGATCAGTGGGTACATTTTGGTTTCAAGAATATTAAGTAGACATTTGCAAGATTTGCTGGTAATCTCTGCTTTAGAGTAATGGAAGTATCATTGCATTCAAACCACCCACATTTCTTTTTAATGTATTCAGTATAGTGACCTGCACTTGTTGTGGCACCGTGTGGTAGATTATGCCTACTGCTGTGAAGGTTTTCTTGCCTAGTGATACCTGCCCATGTGTGAAGCCAGTAAGCTTGTAGTTGTTTTTGGTGCCATCTGCATTGGATCGTAAAAGCATTACTATTACATATTGGCTATGTGATTGTATATGTAAGGTAGAGCGCTTATTGGAATTGCAAGTAGTACATAATGGGCCACGGTTTGCATTTTGTATGAGCTGCTGCAATGGAATGGATTGATAGTTAGGTATAGATACATATACAATGCGTTCGTTAGGGATTTAGTCATGCATGACATGGCTGTAGAGAGTGCATGTATGTCTCCACATAGTGATAGTGAATCTCACCATTTCTGCACTGTAGTCCAATTCCTGCCGTATTCCAGAAACACTGTAAGTGTTGTCAGGATTGTTTGTTGCATTTCTGTGAAGGAGTGACATGTGCAAACACAATTGGTCTGAGACGTTTAAGTAAATGTTTTCAACAATTGGTGGCAATTGGAATAGAACATTGATTGCTACATCTGCATATCAATTTACACCAGTTGTATTGGAAAATTTGAATGGACCACACAGTTCTGTGTCTGAGTCATTTGATGGAAGTGCAAGTAGTTTCTTTGAAGAGGTAGTTGTCTTTGTACAGTTGGGTATGTATTTGTCTTTTTAATACATCCTTCTTTGGTTGTGGTAATTGATGAAGTACCAGCTGTTTTCAATTTCTTTGGTGGTATTGTTGTGAGATCATGTACAAGTTGAGTTTGCACTAGTTTTCTTTTACAAAGTTTGCCTTTTTGAGGAACAGGGTACATTTTGAGATGGGATGCATAGAGTGCACATAGTCTATTGTACTCTACAATGCAAGGAATGTTAGAAGTGACTTTACTTGCATCAAAATTGACAAGAAATAGTCCTTCAAGTGTGCGTAGGCATGACAGTGCTACATAACTTATACCTTCTTTAAAGACTATGCTGTCAATATCAATCAATGCTTGATCTAGCGTTAGACCTTGTGATTTATGGATGGTGACTGCATATGCTAGAGACAGAGAAAAGTGTTCTCTGCGTACATACATGTTTTCAAAAAGAAGGAATCGGGCTGTTGAGTGCCCTATTCTTTTAACTTCTGAAAGTGTGCCAAAGTGAATATTGACAAAATGAATGCTGTTGTCACGTGGGTTTGTCTGGAAGCCAACAACTGTACCAATTGCTCCATTAACCAAACCTTGCTCCATGTCAAGGTTATGCTTTAGTATAACTCTACAGTTTAAACACAATGTTAACATTTTCTCTAAGCCAGTTGTGTTAGAAATAGAGTTCTCTAAGGTATTTAATCGTGCTGTGGCTTGTTGACACATAGGTACTGTCATACTGTGCACATCTTGTTTGTCTGTGGAGTAAATTTGCACTAGTAGTTGCTAGAGTTGGCATTAAGAATATACAGTTTACATTTTTGTGTGCTAAATGTTCCATGACACCAGTAGCACATGTGTTATGCCTGTATAGCTCATCGATTTGTTTGCTATTTAAGAAATAATTTGCTTCCCTAGAAAGTACACCAACCGAATGCTTTTCAAAATGTTGGTATAGGTGAGGTCTGCAGACTGACGCATGTTTTCAGTTAGTTCTCTGTATTGGAAATGTTGCAGGAGATTTATATTTCCTATGCTGCCAAGAGTTTTACAGCACAGTTTGTGTCCTAATGTTTTAAAAATAGGTTCACCTTTTACTGGTGTTAATTAAACAAGATCTCCGAAAACAATAACGTGTTTTCCTTCAAAGAGTTCTTCGTAGTCTGTTTTAAGGACTTCTTGCCGTCTGAGGTGAATCAACACCAACATTAGGTTGGAGACCATGCTCACCTCATCTATTAGGAGCATTTTCATTTGTTTCAAAACTCTGCGTAGCTCCATAGTAGCTTCTGGTGAAAGTCTGTAGTAGTCTAATGTGGTTTGGTGTTCTACTGGAAGGAGTAGCAATCGATGTAAAGTGACACCACCTACGTTATAGGAAGCTAAACCTGTCAGGGTAGTTAAAACAGCTGAACGCTTGTTGTTTGTCAATTGTTGAAGGAATTTGCTGATGGTTTTTATTAAGAATGTTTTGCCTGAACCAGCTTGACCACTTACATACAGAAGTATATGTTTATAGTTTTGACAGGTGCAAGTTTTAGTTTTGTGCTGCATACCATGTTCAATTTCTTTAGTTACTTTTAGGAAAATACTACGCTACTCATTGTTTAGTTGTGATTTAAGTAGAGCAAAGTCTTCTGCAGACTGCTCATATCGACACATGGGGCCTCATTACAAGTTTGGCGGTAGCCTTGCTGGTAAAACCAGCAGGCTGCTGCCAAATTTGTGATTTTTTCCGATGCCCGCAAATGGGCAATTACTGGGGCATGCCGGCCCCGCCGGACCCGGTAATTGCCCATTCGAGGGCGCCGGAAAAAAGATGCTCCCCATTCTCATTCGGCCCCATAGGGCTGAATGGGAAAGCGAACGGGGAAGTCAGAAGCACCGGCACCACTTATAACGGTGCCGGTGCATCCGACATGCTGTGCTCGCGGGTGCCTTTCTGCCCACCAGGTTGGGCCTGGCTGGCAGAAAGGCACCCGCAAGCACAACTCGTAGTTTACCAGTCCGGGAACTACCGGTATCATAGTTCCCGGACCGGCAAGCTTATAATGAGGCCCATGGTATGTTCTACTTCAGTCATACCTAATTCTGCCTCATTTGGTAAAAGTGACTGTCCAAGTGGTTCTTGGCTTCCTGTAAGAGAAGGTTGACTACTTTCAGGAGTGTCTATGTTTAGTTGTATTTGAAGTTCTTCTTCTTGTTGGCGTTCATTGTCCAACATGTTTTTGCACTGTGTAAAGTTTATATCTGTTGTAGTGCTTTCATTTGCATTGTAAGCATCTTCATAGGAGACATGGGTGTGCAATGAATCTTATTCTTTTCTCCATGGTTTAAAAAGTTGGAGTAGGGACATGTAGTACAGTTCTCTAGTTGAGGAGTTTTTAATGATAGCTATATATGATTAACCAGGCTGCTTTTGGTAAGTTTAACCGAGCTGCCCTCACAATCTTTGATTATGTAGTTACTTTTTTTCTCATCTGGTTTAATATTATTTTTGTATGAGAAATGTTGGGCTATGTGGTATAGGAACATGGTTTCCAAAGCAGTACTCCTGTTTGGGTAGCATGTGTGCAATATGTTGTTTTGTCCTGTCTGTTATGGTCGGTTTTGGCTATTGTTTCTATGTCTTGGTATGATTTGAGAACTCTTTTTCTGGTTGCAGAAGGACCAAGACTTAGCCAGAAAATGTTTTCAGATTTCCCATACAAGGTGGTTCCAGTTAAACAATCTGCAACTTCGTAGCAGCCACATTCTCTACGGGAGAGCATTTTTATGCCATTGCTGTGCCATTTTTGTGAAATTGTTTTATCAGATGATGTGTCATCCCTTAGGTCTTTGAGCTCCGTTTTCTCTGGTTTGGTTAGGTAGGCTGTGACATATCGTACAACTGCAGTGGAATTGTTTGCATTCCATAGGAGGGCAATGATTGCATTGTAATCATTTATGTACTTTGATGCTTCCGTTCTTTTTATGCAGTATGTGTTCTTAGGTGATTTGCCTTTCACACTGTGTCTAACTGAAGACATGAAGCACTTTACTTGTCCTGTTGCTGAAACTGGTCTAGGGAAACCAAATCGGCATTTGGTGTAGTATTTCGCTTTGTTTTTATATTTGCGCCGACAATACTTGCCACACTTGTTTCTTTGAAACTGCTAAATTTGTGCAAATAGGTCGCTATGTGTAGTTTCTGAAGGAATTTCGCAAGTGGCATATTTGTGAATGAACTGCAAAACAGTTGCATCACTGTCCTGAACAAATTTAGGAGCATGTTTAATCCACAAAAGCATGTGGATGTGTGGTGCTCCTCTAGCTTGATATTCTTTTCTCCAAAAGAAGTGTTCCACTTCTCCAAAGAGAGGAAGTGTTTTATTACAAATAAAGTGCAGCATTGCAATAAAGCGATGATGGAAGTACCTTGATACATTTACATGATCAAGAGTGCAGAGTACTCCTGGTGTTTTCATGTGTATATCTGCTTTGTTTTTGTTTGCTATGCATAGGAAATTGTGCAAGTCTTCCCATGCATACTCTGCACAACTTAAAGTCACAAACCATGTGGGCGGGCCAATGTTCCGTATCATACAGCGTACATATGCGTGACATCAGAACCAGTATTCTTTCATATCACATGTGTTTGCCAAGAGATTTGTAATACTGGACTGTAACGCTTCATCTATCTCTTGCACCTTTTGAAGTATCTGCGTAGCAGACATGTTTTGGAAATTGGAACCCGTTTTCAATGTGTGTGCAACTCCATAACATACAGTTGCCAGTTCACTTTCAAAGAGGAGGTGGAATATGTATTCAACGTTTTGTCTGTATCTGGGGTCTTCAGTATACATTTGTAAAGAGCGGTATTCTGATGCTGTTATTTCTGTGCATCTTTCATTATTCCTTCCACCTTTTAAAGTAGGAAAAAGCAGAGGAAAGGCTTGTGCTTCTGCACTTTTGTTTTACCATATGCTGATTGGAGATCCTTTAGCTTGCCGCATTTGATATGTTTCCAGTGCATCATCTATGGTGTCTTTGACGTGCAGTGGGTGTATTGTATAGTGGTCTAAAATATTGGAGGCTGTAGTAGGATCTAGAAGTTCAAATTGGACAGTTGTTGAGGAGTCCTGAATTGTTTCGGCGGTTTCCCTCAGGTTTTCTTCAATGTTTATTTCTTTGTAGTATTCATTGTTGTCTTTTAGATATTGCAGGGCTTCCCTAACTTTATGTAAGTCTGCTAGCTGCTGCCAAATTATTTTGTCTTTTGTAGGTGCACCATTCACTAGGATAATCAAAGATTGATCTATTGGCCGTTGCACTCCTAGAGTGTCTACATTTTCTTTCAGATCTAATGGCAAATAAACTACTTTGCCACAAATGCCTTTCAGTAATTCAGAGGGAGGCAGATTTGCTGTTTTTGGTTGAAGGCGTATTATTGCTTGAAATGGGTACACTGTTTGGATTATAATGCTCTCATACAAGTTAAGTTGTTGGAGCAGTTTTGGCAGTGGGAATATTTCCAAGTTATTAGTTATAGCCTGTAAAGGCATTTGGTTATTGTCAAGTGTTGCATTGCAGTATGTGCAAAGTATTGAGGGGTTAGTTATTTCATATTTGTTTTCTGCTATAAGATAGAGAGCTATTTGGAACCACTGGGATTCCTCGTTGTCTTCTATTTTTTACATTATGTCTACAGTTTTGGTGCTCTTTTTATAAAAAAGTTCTGCAGCAACACACACCTATTTGGTTTGGTACTTCAGCAAATGTGCTTTTAAACTTTATTATTTATTTTTTGTATGTGTGTAATTGCAGGTTGACATCTGCAAGGTTGTTGTTACTCTTTTCTACAGTTACTGGATTTTCTAAGTGCCCTTCAATTCCAAAATATTTGCTTTAGATGTTGTCTAGTTCTTAGGCTGTACCATGTAGGAGAATGTCATTTAGATGTTCCAGTGCTAAAGCAGGACTTTTTGCATAGTACAGTTTGTGAACGAGATTCTGTACAGTTGAATGGTGTGTTGCTAACATTTCGATATGGTGGAAGGTGCTTTTGCAGGCAGGTCCAGAAATGCAGGCTAATGAATGTCCTCCTAGTCCTGTGTATTTGTGCACTGGACAGGAGTTCATAGTTTGTAATATTTTAATTTTTCATTTGTCTTTGCCTTTCACATACTGATTTAGGAACTGCCGTAAAGATATGAAAGATTGTTTTCACACGTTGCTCATTGATGTGCACGGCCATTTGTAGACTGGATGTATTTGTTCGGTGGAATAAAAAATTGATAGTACGTTTGCTGGGGATATTCTTGTGAGCAGCATTTCTTCTTCCATAATGGTATAGTCAACCTTTCCATACCCTCACCCACTGCTCTGTATGGCAATTGGGTCTGTTTGCTTTTGTTTGTATGCGTCTTCATTGAAATATGACTATGTATTGGTGGTGTGACTCCACTCACCTACACAGACATTTGCAAAGGTATCTATGTTGATATTCTGTCTATTGCAAAATAATTCTTGTAGTTTAGTAATTAGTTTTGTTAGTGGTTTCATTCTGTTTAAAACTAATCAATAATTTCCTTTTGAGAAGGATTGCACTGTCTATGAGAGCTTCCAGGATGAGCTTTCTGCAGTAGGTTTTAAGTGTGATTTCTCCCCTGTTTTTATAAGGTTCTGAAGGACTGGTGGATCATTTTTTGTAAAATGATTTTTTTGGAATGCTTATTTGTGGCTACATTAACATTTATAGGTGCAGTGTTAGCACTAGTGGTAGTTGCAATCTTCTTAATACATTTATTTTTATTTTTCCATTTTATAAGAGGAGTCACAGTTTCTTTCCTGTTAGCTGCTTCAGTTTTGTTTAGTGACTGTATTAACTGTTTTGTTTGAACTTTTTGTACAAATTCTGCTAGATGCTAATGGCTATTTTGTACGCTTTTAGTTTGATCTTCTCTATTTCTATGTTGCTTTCTATGGAGTTACTTTTTAGTAGGCCTTCTTTAGTGTCTGTTGAAGAAGAAAAGAAAGTGTGGTTTGGGAGGTTGTGCAATGTATGTGTGCGCACTGTGCATGAGTGTCTGAATATGAGGGTAGGCACACATATAGAGGTGTGTGATTGTGGAATGGACTGTTACTTCAGGTTGGGAAGGCTGTACAGGTATCTGTGTTACTATACTGGTGTTCAGATGACAATACAAAGTGTGCACCTGCTGAGGTGAAATGAGTAAGAGTGAAGCAAATGATTTTTCGGTTGATACAATTATGTAGCCTACAATGTAAAAACACTGCAATGTCTGAGTAATAGGCAGAACACTACGACAGTATTGTACTTACTTTGTTGGTTGTCAAGAGTAGGTTTCTTCTGGGTTCTATTATCCACTCGCGACACCACTGGCTTTCTGGACAGTGGTCTTCACTGTAATTGCGAAAGAAGGAAGTTACTACATATGTCTGTCAAAGGCACAGTAATTGCACTTAGAGAACACATTATTTAATGTTGTAGAAGGATTTCTTGGCAGGAAGAGTTAGCGTGTGTGTGAAATTGCACAGCTTTCTACATGAATGGGGATTTGAGAGCATCAGCATCAGTGCTATTGGGGGCAGTGGTGTATTTATAAGTGTGTCCTATGAGGTACACATTTGCAAGTGTGTGGGTTGCTGTTGCACTATTGAGTTTGGA
Organism: Ambystoma mexicanum; assembly: GCF_040938575.1. Classification (NCBI taxonomy): domain Eukaryota; kingdom Metazoa; phylum Chordata; class Amphibia; order Caudata; family Ambystomatidae; genus Ambystoma; species Ambystoma mexicanum. The sequence goes on along the minus strand of NC_090924.1, from coordinate 681,452,564 downwards.
AATGGTTTCGTGCAAGTTGTAGTAGGGTGAAGAAAAGGCTCTGAAAGATGTATAAATTGGAAAGGATTATGTTTCTGTGTGTGGAATTCCATTAACTTTCCCGTACATGGATGCTTGCTACATAAGGGCAGAAATCCTTTCTGTTGTTTGATTTATTCATCCACTTTTACAATTGGTACTGTTCCCAATGTACACATGCATTTGCTTACTTTTCAAGCAATGGTGTGTTCTGTCAATTGTGCAAAGTATGTACTTGCCATGCTTTGCGAACATACATGCAGTTTCCCTTTTCTGTGTGCATTCTGGGCATTTCACATAGGACCTGCCTTTTCAACTTGCTGTTAAAGTGTTTCCAATGTGGTTTTAGTTTTTTTATTTACAAATACATCAGAGAGTGGTGATAAAATGGAAATATAAAGTCTGAAACAGTTATGCAAGTGGGAATTAATAAAAGTTTGTAAGCACACAGCATTGTATGTAAGTGCCACTTGATGTTAGGAGATGGGAAAAATGACACTAGGATTATTTAGTAGGTTATACAAGGTAAGTGGCAGGTACCCCATTCAAATGCATGCAATATATGTACTTGCCATGCTTTGGTAAGATGCATGCAGTTTTCCTTTTCTGTGTGCATTGTAGGCATTTTATAGCAGGTGTGTTTGTGGGGGAAGTGGTTGTAAAAATGGCAGAAGGAATGAAGAGAATAACAGTTTGCACATTACAATGGCTGATAGGGGTATAAGAAACTTCATGGTAGGAGATGGGACATACTACTCTATGCTTATTGAGAATGTTATGCATGGTGAGTGGCAGGCTTCCTGTTCACATGCGTGCAATCTATATACTTGCTATACTTTGGTAAGATACATGCAGTTTTCATTGTCTGTGTGCATTCTAGGCATTTTATAGCAGGTGTGTTAGTGGGGGAAGAGGTTGTAAAAATGGCAGAAGGAATGAGAGAACAACAGTTTGCACATTACAATGGCTGATATAGGTAAAAGAAAATGTTGAAAGCACACAGTATCATAAGTGCCACTTGATGGTAGGAGATGGGACAAATTACAGTATGCTTATTAAGTAGGTTAGGCAGGGTAATTGGCAGGTACCCTGTTCACATGCATTTGTAAAATAGTTGGCAATGTACTCTGAAAAATATATGCATACCTGTAGTTTGTGTTGATGGATGCAGATGCGGATACATCTGGAAGCAGCCATGTTAGAGATTTGTTCAGTACTTTGTTTTGAAGATGCTTTGCAATCACATCAGACTTGTAGCCAGAGTGTTCAACAGTAAATCTAAAGTGCTGAAGTGTAATCACAGAGGTAGATGTAGAGGTCTTGGATGTGACTGGTGCATGGTTGTGTGACTGCCTATCTGTAGCCAATGAGGGAGTGGTGCAGAGAGTGATGTGGAAAGGGAAGAAGGGCTGCCCCTGTGTTACGGGGTCCACGGACACTGCGTTAGTCCGCGTACAAAGTGTGCCACATCCGGGTCCTTACAGGATGCCTGGCATGGAAAGGAGACTGTGGGGATTAGCCAATCAGGTGTTGAGGTTGTGGTAGGAAGAGAGGCTGTGTGTAGTGAAGATGGCAGAAGTGCAGAAAGTCAGGATGTTGGTAGTTGGAGATCTATTTGTCAATGTTTTAGAGAGGTATGCGAAGACTAAAGATATGGATGCCGATTTTGGTTTTGAAGTAGTGGAGGTTTTGTGGTCAGCTGTGACTGGCTCCAATATGTAGCCAGTGGTTGGAGTTTGTAAGAGTATGTCCATTTGGAACAATCCAGATGTAGTAGTACTTGCATTGGGGTGCTGTGCATTTGGTATATATCAGTGCTCCTACTTTGTTGAGTGTTCTGCAGAAATGTATTCAGGCAGTGATGGTGGTTCTTCGAAGTGCAAAGTTTATTTTTTCTGAGATGCTACCTAGGGTAGCATGGGACAATTGTAATGTTTTTCTGTTCCCAGCAAAATGGTGCAAGTTGTTTGGTTAACAAAGGCATGTCTGTTTTCTTGCTCAGAGCTGGGATGTTGTCTTGTAATAATGAGACTATTGATTCTGTTAATGTTAATGATTTCAAAGCAGATGGCATTTCTTTATCCATAATGGGAAATTCCATGTTATTTTGCAATATAAGGAATGTTTAGCAGATGTTAATGTAAAGAAATCTGGAGGAAAATAAGCGAAAAAAATATCAAAATACAAAATAAAAGGTGTTTCTTTAGAAGCACCTTTAAAAATAAACTAAAAAGGCTCTTTTCAGAGCCACCACTTAAAGAGGAAATCTCCTATCCTGGTTGAAATTTCTGTCCCCACACTCACAAATTGTGCTATATGTCCCCCGACACTGCGGTAGTTTGCGGATCGCATGTGCCACATCTGGGGCTTTTGAGGCTGGAAGCCATGGAAATGGGACACTGGAGGCTAGGGGATTAGTCAATAAGGTTTTCTGGGTGTGGTGTGTAAGGAGAGACTGTGGCAGAAGGTCTTTTTGGTTAGAGGAGTCCAGATGGCTATGGCTCTGGCTGTGTCTTTCAGGAGGCAGTGTGTCTGGATTCTGGGAGACTCTTGGGTACGTTGGTTGCAGGTGTATGCAAAGCATTTTGGAGTGGCTGCACATTTTGGATTCCATCATGTGGATGTGCATTGGTATGGAGTGCGTGAAATGAAGTGGCTGAATTTGGTTCCTCTTTGTGCCACTTTGGTGACACACCATCATGCAGACATTATTATTCTTTATTGTGGAGGGAACAGTTTAGGACATGTTAGCGGAATCTCACTGCAGTTTGCGATGAAGGAGGCACTTGTGAAAGTCATGTACATGTTTCCAAACTCCCAAGTAATTTTTTCAAGCATTGGGCAGAGACAGACGTGTCTTCGCTGTTCTTCATTTGGTATGCAAATAGAGAAAGCGAGGCACAATGTCAACAAGGCTGTTTGTGCCTTTTTGAGAGATGTTGGCATGTCGTCCTTCCACAATGAAAATATTAAATTTTGTAGTACGAACATTTTTCGCAGAGATGGAGTCCATCTTACTGATGCTGGTAATCAGCTTTTTCTATGAAATATATTAATTTTAAAAAAAACTGCAGCCCTTTTTGCAAGTATAGAAAGCATTTTTCCAGTTGGTGTTGGCTTCCACCCTTCCAAAAACAAACACCACACAAAGGCTCTTTTCAGAGCCACCACTTTCCCCCAGAAAAGGGTGCAATATTTTTTAAAGTTCTACCCCCTACACTCCCTACAGTGCCCCCTGCGGACTGTCTGCGGAACTCTCAGAATGCCCAGGGCCCTTTACCATTTCATTGACACTTCTATTTTTAAACTGTGAAAGGTGGCTCTGAAAAGAGCCTTTTTTGGGGGGTTTTGTTGTTTTGTATTTTTATGTTTTTTTATACATGACACATAAGGAAAGGAAGGGAAGGAGGGTAGGGAAGGAGTACCAACCACAGGGATAAGAAAGGGCAAGTGGAGAGAGAAAGATGTTGGGTGGGCCTCACTTAGGTAGGGGGCACTCTTTCTCATGCTCCCAGACTGAAGCCTCGAAAGCACTTTGAAATTGCTCCCCCCCTGCAGAGTACCGCGTCACAGAACATGCACAATACAATGGCCCTCGAAATGTAAGAGTCTGCTGTGTCATGGATGGCCTGCAAGGCTGGTTAAGGGATCCGCTGCCCCACAGGAGTGTCTCTTGTGGTAGCAGGAGCAGATATGGAGGCTGTTCTAGAGGAACTCATCCTACTACTTTGTTCAAATGGGATGAGCATCCGAACTGCCGCCTTGTGCTTCAAACTCAGGTGTTGCTGCATGGAGGTGGTCCCTTAGCTATACAGGCCAGGTTTGCCACAACTGAGCACCATATTGCACTCAGTGCAGCACACCTTGTCTGCACGTGCCTTGGGTACTCCTCCAAGGGTGATAAAGAGCCTCCACACCCAAGACTCATGCTGGCCGGCAGTAGTGAGGACTTCCACTACCTCATCCTCATCTTCCTCTTCTTCCCTCTCTACATATCCATGCCTGTTCCCCTCCCCAGGCCCTTGGAAAATCGGTGGTGGTGGAGGGAGTGGGGGTGGTGCTGAAGCAGAGGCAGCGGCAGTAGAAGTAGCCATGGTTGCCATCTGATCTGGAATAGTCCTCTAAAAGTAGTTCAGCCCAGCAGCAAACAGTAATGTGCAGCAATGCTCTGTCATGGTATCCAAAAACAGAATAAGGAGCAGCTCTGGGGTGTGGCCTTTTATAGGGGTGCTGGGGAGTGCTCCGTGGCTAGCGGCATGCTCCGCTGACACTTTGAACACCAAAGACCGTTCAAAAAGTTCCAGAAAGAGTCTAGATCACCAGGGGTATGTTTGGCACTTGTGCAAGGGTGAGGTTTCACAGTAAAACACCTTGGATGGCTCAAAAAAGCACTTTTTTGGTGTCTGGGGGCCAAGACACTGCTTGCGGATAAGGGCCTACGCTGAGCGTGGGTGTAGTCACATGTTCAGGTTTCTAAGGGGCGCCTGGTTGATGTCTTGCTCTACCCAGGTATATATACTATAAAATAACACAATTGAGCAAGCTCATGATGGTCAAACTAGTGACGCAAACTTGCTGCTTCTGACAGAAAAAACAGAATCTGGACTGACACTATTTGTTGATTTAAACACTGCTATTGCTATTTAATTAGTCTGCAGTGAATGTAGTGGTACATATACAAATTTGGTCATACGTAATCACTAGTTTGACCATCATGACCTTGCTCAATTGTGTTATTTTATTGCAGTCACATGGTGACATTGCGGATGTTCGCGAATGGGAAGGGTGTATGGGATCGGTTGTGCGCATGTGCATAGGTGTCTCATGGACAGGGTTAGGCTCCCTGGACTAATTAAAGTGTGGCACACGTGCGGCGAACAGTTCCGGACAGGCGCGATGTTCGTAGGACCCCGAAGGTGGGATGCATGTGCGTGCAGTTATCTACCAGACAGGGGTGGGGTCCCCAAACTAATTAGGGGTGTGTCACAACTTTGCAGACATGTGGACAGGCACAGTGTTCTACGGACACCTCCATTTTGATTGCGGACAGTCCGGACAGCGCGGACAGATGCAGTGTCCATAGGACACCTCCATTTTAATTAATTGTGCACTTTCCAGACAGTGTCCTTGTTCGTAGGATGTCGAAGGTGGGCTGCGCATGGGTTCAGGTGTCCGCCGGACAGGGCTAGGGTCCCCAAACTAATTAAATGTGCATCACAACTTTGCGGACATGGGGACAGGCGCAGTGTTCAACGGACACCTCCATTTTGATTGCAGAAAGTGTGGACAGATGCAGTGTCCATAGGACACCTTTTTTATTAATTGCAGACTTTCCGGACAGTTGCGCGGTCCGCGGAGTCCTAACAGGGTTTTAAAAAAATAAAATGTAAACACATACAGCAACAATATACATATAACTTTATTTACACACATACATATACAAATTACGAAAGAGGGGGAAGCAGAAATGGAGACATATACAGGGGAATTGGGGTTTTCTAGAGGTTGGGTATTAAGGGAGGAAGGGATTGAGGTCTCATCGTAACGATTTTGGTGATGGGGAATTTGTGGGGATGGTTGGCTGGGACAGGGAGAAGTGGTACAGGTGCGGGTGGGGAGGTGCTAGTTAATATTCTCCATGCTTATGTCTTGGTACAAAGTCTTTTAAATCAGCAAATGTGTTAATTGATAAATTCTTTCTTTCAAGTGCACTAGATAATTTTGGACAGAGTTACTTTGTTGTTCCATATGCTCTTGGAGTTGTACATGATGTATTGTTTCTGGGGCATTGCCATTATTTTCTGTATGTTCTGTTAAAGAAAAGAAAATGTGTCAGTTACATATGAAACAATGTGTATTATTTGGCTTGCTTTGCAAACTGCACTGTGTACCAATAGTATCACTGTCTTCACTCATTTCATCACTCATTTCATCCCGATGGAACATTTTCTTCAATCCACTGCAGGGTGCTAGCCATTTCTGTGTAAGAAAAGAGGTATTCTTTTTTAGTGTAGCATACTGAACAAACTGCGTTGTTATAGGAATCAATGTAATGGACTTACCAGTTTGTCGTTCAGTTGTGCTGTTAGTGCTTTGCAGGTGTGCTGTTGACAGTTGGTTTGCAGTTTCTGTATAAATCAGCAATGAGGTAATTCTGCTTGAGGCATAGGTTATTTTTGTTCTTGGTGCATTCCATTATGTTGCATACCCTATGGAATTGCACTCTTGGTTTCTCAAGTATGGAGTTTGTAGACCTACTTTATTTTTGTTTGTAATTCACTTAAATGCTGCTCTTTCAACATGTTGAGTGTCTTTGTTGCACGCTACAACAATGTAAGATAACCCCTGAGCTTTTGGGCAGTGTGGATGCAGCCCAAGGTCCGCGGACAGTCACACAGTCTGCGGACACTGTAGCCATCAGCATGGTGCCAGGGGGTTCATTATGTTGTATGGTATAGATATATAAGTTAAGGGTATCTTGGTAAAAAGCTGTGAAATCGAGTGAAAAAACTTAGGTAAAGGGACATCATGGTTCAGTTGTCCTAAGAAAAACCGATCAAATTCAGTGCAAAACTTTTTTAAAGGGACATTATAGTTACTTTGCACTAATAACAACCTATCCATATTATGGTTACAAGTAAAACCGAAAAACTGCAGAAATTCATCAGTTATGGTAAGCTTAGCAACCACCGTTCACTGCTATGACTAACACCCATGACATCAAAGATAACATCACAAATGTCATTGATTACATCACTGATATCATATGTGCATTTACTTTGCATGAAAAGTCTGTACAAGGGATTGATATTGTAACGTTGGCAAAAAAGTGTTGGGGGATCATTGGGATAAATATTATCAGCTATGTAGTTCATTATGGAATGCATTGCTATAAATAGTATTTCATTATGGAAGTCTTTCCAATATAGGAAACTACTGATGTAGAAACATTGCCATTGTGTGTAGCATACACAATAGAGGTGCAGTGTTCATGATCTTGCAGTGTCGGATAGTGACATGATGTTTTTGTATTAGAGTTTTGCGTATGGTGAAACATATAAGTAGGTAATAAAGCCCCACTTACTATATAATTGTATTTCTGTAGACAAAATATAAAGAAAGCACTACATATACAAATATGAACATATACAGGGGAAGTAACATGTGCAAAAAAGCAGCAGTACTACCAGAAAGTGTTCATAACCTAACTGATTATGTTTGTGACCAGAAATGATTGCTTTGCTTCAAGTGTCTTACTTCCCCTATGTATATATGTCATATGATGTGACTGGATTCTAAGAAAAGTAGTGTGAGAACAACGCATACAAATGTGAGTATACACAGGGAAAGTAAAGTAAAAAAAAAACAGCAGTAGTATCAAAAAGTGTTCATAACTTTACTATTTACCTTTATGTACAGCAATGACTGCTGTGTTTGAAGCCTGCTTATTCCCCTTTGGTGTCACTGGATCTTAAGGAAAGTAGTTTAAGAACCTATTTGAAGTCTACAAATAAAGTACCTTTTGAATTTTCAGTTCCTGAGAGTTACTGAAGAAAACCATGTGACTTAGATATGTCAGTAAAGAAAAAAGAGGGAGTCAGACAGGTGATGTCATCAGTGATGTCATCAATGACATTTGTGATGTCATCTTTGATGTCATGGGTGTTAGTTGTAGCAGTACACTGTGATGGCGCAAGTTATGGTTGTTTAGCTTACCATAACTGCTGAATTTCTGGGGGGTTTTGGTTTTACTTGTTACCATAACATGGATAGGTTGTTATTAGTGCAAAGTAACTATAATGTCCCTTTAAAAAGTTTTTGCACTGAATTTGATCGGTTTTTCTTAGGACAACTGAACCATAACGTCCATTTAACAACTTTTTTTCACTGAATTTGATAGGTATTTAGTAGTGCAAATAATGTCCCTTTAACAAAGATTTTTCACTGATATATATATATATATATATATATATATATATATATATATATATATATTTTCAAGGAAAAAACTCTAGTTGCAGGGACGTTAATGTGAGATATTAATGCAACATAACCCTGGAAATTCAGCTTAAGATACCTTATGTTTGCGTCCACTGTTGCGCAGACTACGACCACAATGATGACATCAAAGATCACATCACTGATGACATCATTAATGACATGTATGGGAAGACAGATGACATTACAAATCACATCACTGATGCCATCACTGGTGACAACACTAATTGCATTGTATGTAACTGATTACATCAATAATGGAATTAGACATAACATCATTTATAAGTTAGCGCATGAAAACTTTGATTACCTTAATAACAATGTAGGCCGTGAACTTGGCCATTACAAAGGCTGGGGTCACTGAACAACAACAAACACCATAGCTAGTGGTCGGTTACTGTTAAAAAATACCAACGTGCACGGTTAAAAGCCATGGCTAGTAGGCTGTCACTGTTTTAAATTATACAGTGGCCAGCGCTGAAAGCTGTAGTCAGTGGCCATGGCTAAAGGCCATAGTTAGTTACCATTAATATGTCAGAATATACAGTCAGCACAGCCAAAGGCTGTGACCACTGGCTTGTGTTGTGTTGAAAACCATGGCTAGCGGCTAGTTAGTGTATATAATATACAGTGAGCAAAAACAAAGACCATAGCTAGAGGCTGGTTGGTGTTGTATAATACACAGGGGGCATGGCCAAAGGCCATCTCTTATTACATTTTATTATTTTAAAATGTACAGTGGACATGGGCAAAAGATGCACAAACTGATCAAGGTCAAAAGCCATGGCTAGTGGCCCATTTATATGTTAGAATATATAGTGGCCACAGTCAAAAATTGTGGCTACTGGCCAGTATTGTGCTAAAGTCCATGGTTAATGCCTGTTCAGTGTATATAATATACTGTGGACACTGTTGAAAGCTGCATCCACTGGTAAAGGCCAACATCTATGGTTGGTAGCTTGTTAGTGTTTTAAAATATTCAGTGCACATGGGTGAAAGTTGTGACCACTGTCTATAACTGAAGGCCATGACTAGTAACCATTCATGTATTAAAATATAACCACTGACCATGGCTGAAGGCCAAGCTTAATGCCAGTTAGTGTTGTAATGTAATTAGTGATGTCATCAGTGATGTGATCTGTGATGTCATCATTGTGTTCATAATCTGTACAACAGGGGGCGCAAAGTTAAGGTGGCCTTAGCTGAATTTCCAGGGCTTTGTTGCATTAAGTTGTCACCTTAACATCCCTGCAGCTAAAGGTTTTTCCTTGATTTTCAAAGGTGTTGTTGCAATGTATTGCTCACCTTAACGTCTCTGCAACTAAAAGTTTTTCCTTGAATGTCAAGGGTTTTGTTATTCCATAGATTTTAGTACGCTTCCAGACCACTAGCATGGCCTTTGGCCATGGTCAGTGGGCATGGCCTTTGGCCGTGCCCACTGTCCATTTTAAAACACTGCCAGACCACTAGCCATGGCCTTCGGATTGCAGGCTTTGAGAACTCACAATGTTTTTAGGCAATGCGCAGTGGGATTACATTATTTTTTATGGAGCACACACTTTGGTTATGCAGCGTTCTCCAAGCGGTACACCCCTTTTCAGCACCATCATTTTGACGCGTGCCAATTTGTCACACCCCCTTTCTGCTGAAGCACCCATTTCGGGGTGCACTTAGCGCAAAAGCCATTCAGGCACCATCATTTTGTCGCAAGGGATGTTTGGACCTGGATCAATTGCAGCCACATCTAAATGCCCTCATGCTAAATAGGATCACAGGACTGCACTGCAGCAAACCTTGCCACCTCCCACTTGAGTTGGTTTTCTTTTCATTAAATTAAATTAATTATATAAAAAAGCACATACAGCCTTCAACCTTGGTATGCCAGAGTCCAAGGCATAGCATTTAACCACTAGGCCACAACGGATTGATGCACCATAGGGCATACATTTCATACTTAGCTTATAATTTAATATGTTCAATGATAAAAGGCTAGGTATGAAACTTGTAAAAATTCAAACAATTACATCACCTGAGGGAGCTGGCCTTTTCCTCAGTTGGAAGCTAAGCAGGGTCAGTCCTGTTTACTGCATGCAAGGGAGACCTGGCTCACTAGTGATCTGTCACACTAGCTGTAAAAATATATATTCTTTTTTATTATGTATAAAACATTGCAGGCTTTGAGAACTCCCAATGTTTTTAGTTAATGCACTGTGCAATTTAATTATTTCCAGAGGATCACACACTTTGGTTTAGCAGCGTGCTACAAGCCCCTTGTTTTATGGTCAGTCTGTTGGTGGCTGTAGCGATGCATCGCACAACCCCAACTACCTGCATTTAAGCAGGATAGAAAAGGGTAAAAAATGATCGGCTGCAAGAAAAACATATGGTCAGGTACTTTAGCCCCCATAGCATAAATCAAATGCTGGCACCCAGGAATAAAACCGCACAGTAAGTGGCCACCTATGTTAAAGTAAAATATACAAATGTAGTTTAATTGACCTTCTCCTTAGAAGAAAGTTAGTAAGACAAAATAGTATTGGAAATTTTAAAAAAGTAATGAACACCAGAAAAATCCCCTGAGAGAGGAAATCTTTCACTAAATATGCTGGCAAAGTATAAAAGGTTCTCACCTTTTAAACCCAGCAATCTGTAGTGAAATATTACATGGAAAACAAAATCCCAATATGAAACAACTGCTTGTGGTCTTGTGTGTAAGGGTATGCACTGACTGGGTACATGTCAACCTGAGTAATATACTGGTATGCAAATACTTGAGCAAGCTTACCAACCTCAAAAAAACCTAAGGGGTTGTATCTGCCCTCTGAAAAAAAGTGATGCTGTCCACCCACATGTGTCCTTTACCGGTGCCCTGAAAAACAACCAAAATAAGGGGAAAATAACAGCACCAGTGTCCAGAATTGCAAACTCCCTTGCCACATCGTGGGCAAATACTCATGACTTACTTTCCCTCTCATCATTTCACCTTCTCACCCCCTTGTATGTCTTTCAACAATACTCTGCTGAATAAAACTAGCTTCAAAAGTACACATGCTATAGTATCACTCAAATATATAAATCCTTGTAGGATTTCAGAAAAAGGCAAAAATTATCTCTGTGTGAAAAACTTTCAAGGATTGACAGTAGTACGGTTTAAAAAAAAAGAAATGCGGATTCCGTGTGTTATGAGATATTCAAAAGTTTGAGAACTCAGTGTTTTTACGCAATGCGCTGTGAGATTAAATTATTTGCCATGGAGCACATACTTTGGTTAAGCAGCGTTCTCCAAGCAGTACACTCCTTTTTGGCACCATCATTTTGGCGTGCCGATTTGGAATTGCAGCCACATCTAAATAGTCTCATGCTAAATAAGATCAAAGGACTACACTGCAACAAACCTCACCACCTCCCAATTGCGTTGCTTTCCTTTTAATTAAATTAAATTTAAAGAAAAACATGCAGCCTTAAACTCTGATCTGCCAGAGTTCAAACGGACCAGCAATTAACCACTATGCCACAATGGATTGCTGCTTAATACAGCATACATTTCATACCTAGCCTATAATTGAATGTGTTCAATGATAAAAGGCTATGTATGAAACTTGTGAATATGCAAACAATAACATCACTGTAGCATAATGGTTAAATGCTGTGTCCCGATCTCCTTAAGACCAGGGTTCTCTGATAGCAGTGCCCACCCAGCATGTGTTATTTTTTTATTTCATTTTTTCTGTTTTATAAAAAAAGCATAAATGCTGTGTGTTATGAGTTATTTAAAAGTAAGAAAACACACAGTATTCAGGACCGTGGACTGTCTACCATCCAGGCAGTAACTGGGACCGACCCTACTTAGTTTCAAAGCGAAGAATGATCCAGCCCCTTTAGGCCATGTTTCTCTAAGTGTTCTGCTAACCAAAGCATCTCCTTAGTGGGATGACGAGAGTAACAAAAGGGACTGCTCAAAAAGTGTGGGAGGACTTGAGAGCTGCAAACTATTGAAACATAAGGGTGGCGTCCTACCACAACAACATTTTCTAAACCTCTGTGTTCATTTTTCATACAAAGATTAAAACATTTAACAGACCAAGGGCCTCATTACACGGACGGCGATAAGGGGTTACCGTTACCGGTATGAGCAGCATAACCGGTAAACCCTTACCGCCTTACTACGAGGTCCCTTTGCGGGTTGGTACTTTAACACCTGCTGTTTAGCAGGCGTTAAAAGCCAACCCGCAAAGGGACCAGGGTGCAAATTACGGTACTGCAATTTGCGGCACCGTAATTAGCGCCTTCCCCATTCCCATAGAGCCCTATGGGGTAAAAATGGGAATGGGGTAGGGCAATGGGGGAAGGGGGAATTACCGCCTGGCCAACCTTGGAATGGAGCGGTAATTCCCCTTTCCTCCAAGGCGGTGTCGGTATTTTACTGGCATGGGCCAAGGTGCTATTAGCACCTTGGTCCTCCGCCTACCGTGTAATGAGGCCCCAAGTCTCAATGGAGCTGTATATTCAGGCTTAATGAAAATGAGAACAAGAAAACACATATGCATGACTGCTAACATATTTATTTAGTTAATGCCCAGTCAACTTGGGTGTAATTTCCCATAGTATATTTTAGTTTTTTTGTTTTTTTGAAAAAAACAGCTGTCCAATAATTGGTAGACCTTTCATAAGAGAACAGAAAAAACAGAGAAAACAAACATAACACTTGGTTCAAATTCCTTTTAAATGAACATAAAAGTGTTCATACACACAGAAGAATGCAAGTCACTTGTTCAGCAATAAATTCTGCCAGGGTTACCATTTACGATAATCACATTTATATCATGTAACCCTCGTGTAATAACAAAGCATTTAGATGGTAAACAAGGATGTAGTAGCCAGAACACTTAGGTGGTAAGTTGAAAAACAATGGGCTGCGGTTAATCTTCACAAGTACATCCTAGTTGTTATTTCCATTATATAATGGATACTGGGAGATAACCAAGTCTTTGGCCGTGTTGTTGAGCCCCATCTAGATTGAAAAGTGTGGGCCCCTGAATGATGTCTGAAGTTTCTGCTTCAGAGAAGCTCAGGGTTTGTTCCATAGTGGATGGTGTCAAGGTGTAGAAGCCTAGGTCAGGGGCTAAATAGTTCACAAGCTGGGGGTGAAAGCGTTCCTAAGGGGAGGCAAAGAAATGGCTCGGAGGGGCAGGTCTAAAGTGTCCCTTTTATATTAACGGCTATATCTAGAAGATAGTAACAAAAGGGACTGCTCAAAAAGTGTGGGAGGACTTGAGAGCTGCAAACTATTGAAACATAATAATCCTACCACAACAACATTTTCTAAACCTCTGTGTTCATTTTTAATACAAAGATTAAAACATTTAACAGACCAAGTCTCAATGGAGCTGTATATTCATGCTTAATGAAAATGAGAACAAGAAAACACATATGCAGTGACTGCTAACATATTTATTTAGTTAATGCCCAGTCAACTTGGGTGTAATTTCCCATAGTATTTTTCAGTTTTTTTGTTTTTTTGAAAAAACACCTACCCAATAATTGGCAGACCTTTTATAAGAGAACAGAAAAAACAGAGAAAACAAACATAACACTTGGTTCAAATTCCTTATAAATGAACATAAAAGTGCCCATTCACACAGAAGAATGCAAGTCACTTGTTCAGCAATAAATGCATTTATTAACATGAATGAATGAATTTATTGCTGAACAAGTGACTTGCATTCTTCTGTGTGTATGAGCACTTTTATGTTCATTTATAAGGAATTTGAACCAAGTGTTATGTTTGTTTTCTCTGTTTTTTCTGTTCTCTTATAAAAGGTCTGCTAATTATTGGGCAGGTGTTTTTTCAAAAAAACTAAAAAATACTATGGGAAATTACACCCAAGTTGACTGGGCATTAACAAAATAAATATGTTAGCAGTCACTGCATATGTGTTTTCTTGTTCTCATTTTCATTAAGCATGAATATACAGCTCCATTGAGACTTGCTCTGTTAAATGTTTTAATCGTTGTATTAAAAATGAACACAGAGGTTTAGAAAATGTTGTTGTGGTAGGACGCCACCCTTATGTTTTAATAGTTTGCATCCATGGACATGAGGGCAGCAGAAGATACAGACAGACAAGAAAAACAATGTATATATATATTACATGGCCTGTGGCAACGGGTGTGTAGTTATGGATAAGTTGCTCAACTCAAGAATAGCACATTTTGAGCAACTTATATCTTTGCCCACCCTGGACGAATCCTCACCAAAGATTGCAAAAACGGTATATGGCCCCCTCAGAATGATCCTGTGTAGTTTGGTGTGGTTTCTTCCAGGTGGGGCAAAGTTATTGGGGATCTCAACAATGTGGAATTCCTCATAGACACAATGGAAAAAATACTTAGCTTGCGTCTACAGCCCAAACCGCTAGACAGGTTTTCACCGAACTTATGTGAGGAGAGGCAGCTTAGTGCCGAAAGCGTGCTTTTACAAATTTGGTCTAAATCCATCCGTTCTTTTTAAAATGGGCAAAAAATACCAAAAAAGAGTAGTGATATCTGGTTTCGATCCTGATTCCGAGTCTGCGGACACCTCTAGACCAATCAGAGGGTGGCTTGGTGTCTGCGGACTCCAAAGACACACGCTAATTGGACGTTCAAAAATGTGAGGTTCATGATAAGTTTTGGAATGGTCACCAGTCTGCGGACAGTGCTGTGAGGATAAAGTCTGGAAAACATATTTGGGGTTATTTTGTGGACAAAGAGGGCATGCAAAGGGTGGGGGAGTGGGAAACAGTTGATAGGGAGCTGTTTTTATAGGTGAATAAAAGTGTTGCAGGTGCCACTGAGTCGGCAGTCAAATTTAGTGACCGCTGTCAACGGTAAGAAAAAGTGTGGCAAACTCATTTGGGTTTACTTAGTGTCCGAAAGAGGGCCTGGAAAGGGTGGGGGAAAGGAATAAAGTTGATAAGTAGCTATTTTTATGGGTGGAAAAAGGGTGTCCAGGTGCCGCCGAGTCTGCAGTCAATTTTAGTGTCTGCAGACGTCATTGAGTTTGGGGGGGATTCTGGGCGAGTCCACCCAATCCTCCAAACCAATCCACCCAACAGTCAAATGTACAACTGCTCGATTGACCAGATCGGGGGAAAGTGGAGAAAATAACAAACGGTCAGGATTCCTCTGGTCTCCTTAATTCCTGGAACACTGGATAACCTGCAATTAACACATCTATGGTTAATATCCAAAAATTACACCTGCACTGAAATTATACATTTCCCTCCCTTAGAACCCACCAATTACCTGACTACCCCTGCTTTAAGCTTAGAGGCTTAATTGGTACTTGAGAGTTCTTGTCTTGCTGCCACTAGTAATCAGTCCACACTGCAGTGCTGCTGTGCTCATAGAATAGTGATGACTTCTTCTTACCCTCAGGGAGATTACTCTAGTAACCAATGTAATATGTATTCTTATTCACTGTTGTATTTAGGATCCTTCCTCTGCTCTCTTTACTGAGTTCTAATGCAGTCTCTAGTTCCCTTTTTAAAATGTAAAAAAAAACCTTTCTTTAAACACTACTTAGATCTATTTGATTCTAAATTCTACAGAATTAAAATGACTTTTGACAGTTCCAAGTTGAATTCAGCGCACACATTGCTTGCCTGCATGCTTCCTCCTGCTGCCTTGATAGCTTCTTAATGAGTTGCTTAGTTACGCTATTAGTCTTTGCCTTAACTCATCTGCATATTCTTTTATTTTCTTTCACTTTTTCTTTTTTAGTTAACTGAATTCGCTCGCGCGCGCATGTCCCTTTAAACTGACTCGCTGCTAGGAAAATGCCCCTGGTACTGCTTTTCATTCACCGCGCACATGGCTTGGCCAGCGCGGCTTTTCCCACAGCTGATACCTTGCTCATCGCCTTGTCCGGTATTACTATGCCACACTGCTAACTGGATCCACCCGACGCTGCTTCCTCAGCTTCAACTGGCACGCAAGACACTCAGCTAGGTGCTTTCCTCGAACGAGAGGAGACTCACGACGCACAATGGAAACTAAACGCTTTCCATGCAAACGTTCAATGCCAACTTCAGCTGTTTGAACATTCACTTTTGATGCCGATGCACGCGCGCTAATAAAATGCTGTTTAAGGTTAACTTATTTACAACTACAAGTACTAAATTAACTATTCATCCTGTACTGTAAAAGGATAATGGCCCTCATTACGAGGTATGCCGGTAAGGGAAAAACGATGCCGGTATCTAAATACCGGCATCATTTACCGTTCTGTAGCATTCCGACCCGCAAACCCGGTATTAGCGGCACACCATACAACTGTGCCTCTAATAGCGACATAGGCGCGTACACGCGCCACTTCAGGGAACAAATACTGGGATGCCGGTAATAGGGGGTAATTCCAACCCACGCATACATGAAAATACCGGCATCGCGAAGCCGGTAATCATGACCTGCATGATGCCAGCCATACAGGCATCTCAGACCACCCACAAACAGCAAGCAAGATACAAGGCAGCTGCCACAGGTGCACACAATCCCCACAGGTGGAGTCAAAGGAGGCTGTGCCAGTATGAACTGAGCACACCCACACACCACAACCACCGCCCCCTCCCGGTGTAGGCAATGCAGAGTTGCCCAGTACAAAAGGAGCACAACTAAACACCTCACCCCTTCCTACACCAAAATGCCACCACTAGCATTTGAAAACATGGAGCAGGAGTACCTGCCTCTACCGATACAACTACAGCAACAACAAGAACAACAGCAGCAACAACAGGCAGCACAGAGGAGACACAGGAGGAGAAGGAGGTTGAAACAGGCCCATCCATTACCACCAGCGCAGCCACCAGAGCCTCGTTGGCAGCCAGCAATACCTCGCACCAGACCCAGCCCATTCAACCCTACCCCAGCAGATCCACACCCTGTACCAGTTGGACCGTGACACCATCACCACCATAGTGCACATGATACAGAACGACATTGTCAGCAACATACAAATATGCACTGCCATCCCCCCACTACTAAAGGTGGTGTCTGTCGAACACTTCCTGGCCACAGCCACCTACCAACACACAGTGGGCCAGCTGCATGGCATTTCACAACCACTATTTTCACGCATGCTGAACCAAGTGCTGGATGCCCTCCTGAAGCACGCAAGCACACACATATCCCTACCTCAGACTGCCCAGGAGATAGCCGAAACCAAAGTAGGCTCCCATGCACTGGCAGGCATGCCCAATTGTGTCGGTGCCATCAACTGCACCCATGTGGAATTGATAGTCCCCCTTGCCATAGAGGCCATGTACCGCAATCACAAACAACACCACTCCATCAATGTGCAAATGGTATGTGACTCCAGGAAGATCATCACCCATTGCTGCGCCCGATTTCCTGGATCAGCACATGATGCCATGTTACTGGGTAAATCCACGGTACCCCATCAAATGGAGCGACATGCCGGACTACGTGCCTGGCTGCTTGGTGAGTTGCACAACCGTCCCATGGCAGTGCTTTGGGGTGCTGATGTGTGGGGATGCATGAGGGGGGGCAATACTGCACCTGGGTCGGAATAGCCGGTGATTGGAGAATGCATGCAGAGCCAAACACTCCTGACCTGAACCAGTCAAACGGTACATGACACTTCACTGGGCCACATATCACAAATAATGCATATCAAGGAGAACAAGTAAGAGGCACAACCAGCCACCATGGTTATGGCAAGCAATGCATGAATGAAAAGGACGGCAAGTGTGGCTATGTGGGCAGTGTGACCATGCATAGTAAATAATGAACAGCATGAATTGGAGTTCAACCATTGTTTCACTACAACAGCATATCTGCCTCAGCATGCATGATTACACCCTGCATCATCTATTGAATGCCAACGAGACTACCACACCTCATGACAGTAGAGATTGCACCTAGATAACATTTTTTCATGCTTACAGGGACATGTGCATGGCCACACCAAATAGCTGGCGGCATGACTGTGCTCCCTGAATTACGGGAGTTCAGAGTGACACACACCTATTTGAATCTGCTCGCTGGTGATGGAGGATATACCTTGAGGCCGTGGCTACACACCCCTGTGCCTAACCCGCAGAATGGCCATGAGGAGGAGTACAATCGTGTGCACACCCGTACCCATGTTGTCATTGAGCAGACCTTTGGCCTGTCGAAGTGGCGGTTCCACTGCCTCAGCAGGTCTGGTGGGGCACTCCTATATAGGCCTGAGAAGGTGGCAAAGATCACCATGGCCTGTGTCATGCTGCACGACATGTGCATCCAGAGAAATGTACCATTGTCACCTAACATTGACATGCATGGGCCAGGTGAGGATGATGAGGGCGGAGACGGAGGTGAAGTAGCCCCACTGCCAGTACGTGATGCACGGGATGGCCATGCCGTACGGCAAGCACGAATTCAAGTATACTTCTGAAACACAGGGACTATGAAAGGCTTGTGTCAGTCAGACACTGGGCCAATATGAACATGCACACAGGGAATGTTGGGAGTTGGGCACTGAACACAGTAACACATTAAATGGATGCACACGAAAAATAACAATGTCCTGCAAAAATGTGCCCACTCTCCCCTCCCAGACCCCCCCAACAAACTCCCTCACCCACCCCACAAACCCCAGAAAATACCCCAACAAACTCCCTCACCCACCCCACAAACCCCAGAAAATACCCCAACAAACTCCCTCACCCACCCCACAAACCCCAGAAAATACCCCAACAAACTCCCTCACCCACCCCACAGATCCCAAATGTCCCCATGTGTGCAACAAACAGTGTTCCCTTCACCAATGTAGTTCTTCACATTGTCATTGGCCATACTGTTATTTCCTCGAGACTTTTGGGTCTGGGGGTGCCATGGCCGAGCGCCGTGCGCTCCTGCGCGTTAACCGCACAGGGCTCGATTGCACCGAGGTGGAAGGGGTTGTTGTAGTGGAGGTGTCTATTGTCAGTGCCATGGCTGGGCCAAGGTGTTGACGCTGCATTTGAGGGATGTTTGCAAGAAGGGCCTGTGTCAGTGACCCCATGCACTCCCTGAATGCACACGTAGATGCCTCCACAGCAGCTGTATTGGCTGCAATGGCCGTGGCTATGGCCCTCATGGCCTCATTCCCAGCGTCGACCTGTCGATGCATGATTTGCAGCATTGACTCTTGGCGGGCCTCTGCGCTTGCCAGGCGAGCCTCGAAGGAGGTGTCGGCCGCAGGTGTACTGGTGGCTGGCAGGGTGGTGGCTGGCAGGGTGGTGGCTGGCATGGTGGTGGAAGGCACCTGCGTGGGCTCCTCGTCCTGGGCACTGTCCTCCTGGAAGATCCCAATGTCTGATTCTCCAAGGTCAGAGTCATGGAGACACGGATTGTCCCGGCTCTCAGACTCTGCAGGTGGGTGCGGGTTGGCAATGGGGCTTTGGGTGGGTATTCCAGACATGATTCCAGCCTCATCATCCACCTCTGTGGACACAACGTCCGTGGTGCCTGGCAGAACGGCTCCCACTGTTGTGGGTGCCTGCTGCTGTTCTGTCGCTGCAGGTGCCCCCTGCAGGGTTGATGCCATGCGTGGCACACTGGGTGTTGCTGCAGGCATTTTCTTGGACGGGGGGGGTGGCAGTGGCCCTGGTCACTTTGCGTGCACTGGATGTACTCACACCCCTGTCCTGTGTTCCACCTTCCTCATCGGTGCCTGGGAGATAGAAGAGATGCAGGTCATCAGTGATGTTGTCAAATGGCAGCTATGGTGTATTGCGGTGTAATATGTTCATACATTGAGGCATCATTTAATTTCTGGTGTGTGGCATTTCGTGTACTGAGGGGACATGTTGGCAATCAATGCATGGCTGGTGGCATAGCATTGGTTTGGTGTCTGTGTGGTGAGTCCCATGGGCATGGTTGGGTCATGTTGCACCTCTGTTGGGATTGGGATTTTCACTCAGCATGCGTGTGGTGCAGGGTGTGGCACTCATTATTCTATGAATGAGTTGATGTAGCCTTGGAACATGCATTGCCTTGCCTAGACTAACTTCCACATCACTTGTGCCACATCATGTTTTGGTATACATGGATGTGATGGTTCACTCACCTTCCTCTGTGGTAGATGCAGCGCCAAACTCCTGGTCTCCTATTCCCTCTATGGATTCCGGGTCAATGAATGCACTTGCGGTCTCCTCCCATGCGGTGAGCTTCACAGGGGAGTGTGGGCCACCGGTCGCCATTGCGGCCCTCCTGTTCTCCGCCAGGATCTTCCTGACCCGGAGGCGGAGGTCCTCCCAGCGCTTCCTGCAGTCACGTACACTCCTTGGGGTGCTCCCCACTGCCGACACCCTCTGAGCGACCTCCTGCCAGACCTGTTTTTTTTTGGTTTGTGCTGTATGCTTGAGGTCTGTGCTCCTGATTGTGTCTGCATGCTGTTCGAGGGTGTTAGCAAGCACAGTCAGTTCAGCATCAGAAAAACACTACTTCCTCTTCCTTTGGGAGGATTTACTGGTGGCCTTCGACATCCTGCTTCAGTTGTGGCACACAACAACACGAGTGTAGTGGTGGTTATGGAGGATGGCAATGGATTTTTCCGGGTCCTTTTTTGCGACCACAGTAATACCGTGCTGGTATTACTGTGCCGGTGTTTAGTGGTTATGACGCGGTTACGGAATGGGCGGTACCCGCAATGCCGGTATAGGGGGGTTGGTGGCCCGTTACCGGCATGGCGGTTTTGCCACTACCGGCATGGGGTAACGCGTAATCACCCGCTATTAGCAGGTTCATACGAGCACGGACCCGCTCATTCCGGCATGCCAGTAATGAACCCGGTTTTACCGGGCAACTCGTAATGAGGCCCAATGTCTTTTAACTTTTCTTGAGTAGTTAAATATCAACACTGTACATGCAGCTTACAATCAGTTTCTTAAAAGTTTGAAAACATTTACATTTGAACAAACTTTGATTTTTCAGTCTGTTACTTATCTGAGTTCAGTCTTCGATTCTTGCTGACGATTGTCTTTAAGGAGATGTGCTTTCTTTTCTCTGGTTTCTTTGGTTTACTCTGGAGCTCTTGAGCACTGAGACCATTCCTAAGCTGATCTTGATGAAAGGCAGTTTAGAACCTCTCCAGAGATTCCAAACAGCATCAAAGTAGTAACTGGTCAATCACTGCTGAACAGGAAGTATTTCATCATGAGTTGGGACAAAAGTTGCTGGCTGATAAGATGATTTGATTAAGGAAATGCCTTTTCAATGCAAATGACCTTCCTTAACCTTCCTTAACCACTACAACACAATTGGCAATTAATAATGCCTAAGGCCAAGTTTCTCGGGTCTGCGTAAATGAAATTTCCTGACTAACATTGGTGAATGTACATCTTGCTTTGCCACCCATGATCTTTCCTCAGGGCCATACCCCTTCCAGTCTATCAAATACTGCAATCTACCTCGAACCAGCCTAGAATCCAGAATGTCCTGAAGCTCATACTCCTCTCCTGAACCTTCTACACTAACTGGACCCGGTGCATGAGTTAATCTAGTTCCTGAAATACAAGGTTTCAAGAGATTGACGTGGAAAGTGGGATGTACTTTCAGACTAAATGGCAATTTTAGCTTAATAGTGACTGGAGAAAGAACTTTATCAATTTCAAATGACCCCAAAAAGCGTGGACTAAACTTATCTTTACCCTTCAGAGCTATGTTCTTGCTGGAAAGCCAAACCATATCACCTGATTGATAAATTGGAGCTGGCCTACGCTTACAATCAGCAAATCTCCTATAATTTGATTTACTCTTCTGTAAAGCCTCTATAGCCTTTTTGACATTCTCAACCATGGCTCTCAATCTACCCTCAACATCGGGAAGCTCAACTTCCTCCAAATTCACATCCTTAAGAAATCTAGGATGAACCCCTGATTTAAATAAAATGGCGACATGGTAGTTGACTCTTCTGCCATATTGTTATAACAAAACTCTGCCAACCAAATTAACTCCACCCAGCGCTTATCTGTCTTGAGATAACAACACAAATATTCCTCTAACACCTGGCTCACTCTCTCGGTTTGACCATTCGCCTCTAGATGAAAACTGGTAGTTAGACTAACATCTATGTTCAACTCCTTACAGAATGCTTGCCAGAATTTGGACACAAAGGGAGATCCCCTGTCTGAAATCTCTTGCGTAGGGAGTCCATGTAATCTTACTACATGCCCCCAAGAATCTGGCCACCGGCTACACACTATAGTAATATGTATATAGTAATTAGAGGTATAAAGTATTTGTAATATGGTGGAAAGATATAATTAAATTGCATATGGCATTTATGATTGTAGTACAATTGAGGACAGTGCTTATGGAATATGTATTTGTTTGTGAAGATAATAAAAAGGATAATACTTTGTAGAGTTACTTACTTAGTTGAACATGGTAAAGCTGGAATCTCTGGTTCTTTTTCTGGGAAAAAACCCAGTATAATGTGTTAAACAAGATCATTTAAAACTTTTAATTGCATACAATTGTACATACAGATTTACTTTGCTGACCCTCAAACATAGTACATTCTATGTACTATCTTTGGTACAACATTAGTGTGTGCTACACTGTTGTTGTATTGACATGAAATAATCATTGGCTCATTGGGAAAAAAATTCAGAGGATTCAAAATAAACCTACTGTAATTACATACCATTTTTGGCATTTAGATAATTTTAAAGAATGTACATGTTACAGAATAGTTGTGTGTGGTAGCATGGATATATTATGTGAGTGTAAGTGTGACAGTATGTTTGTTTGAAGTGTGTTGTAATTAAGGGAATGTTTAAAGTAATTAGATAGCCCTTGGCGTATTTTAACTATATTGGTCTTTACAAGACGTTTTTCTGTAATAAGAACTGTGATGGCATATTTGAAGTGTATTACAATGAAGGGTAATTTCAAAGTAGTTAGATACCATTGATGTATTCTAGCTGTCTTGGGTTTTAAAAGTACTATTGTAATATTATGGATGTAGTTAGACACCCGTTGGTGAATTCTGACTGTTTATTGTACTATACTTTAGTAACCTAATTTGGTTTTAAGGAATATTAAGTAGGCATTTGTTAGATTTGCTGGTAACCTATGTTTTGGAGTAATGGAAGTCTTGGTACATTCAAATCAACCACTTCTTTTTGACATATGCAGTATAGTGGCCTGAAGTGGTTGTGGCACAAATGTGGTAGATTACGCTCACTGTTGTCAAGGTTTTCTTGCCAAGGGATACTTGGCTGTGTGAAGCTAGTAAACTTAAAATTATTTTGGTACCATCTGCATTGTACCTTAGAAGCATTAGTATCACATATTGGCCATGTGAGTTTATTTGTATGCTGGAACGATTGTCTGAATTACAAAAATGGCATAATATGCCATGATTTGCAATTTGTACAAGCTGGTGAAATGGATCAGATTCACAATTTGGTATGGATGCATACAGAAATCATTCATTAGGGATGTGCTCTTGGGAAACATGGTTGCAGAGAGTGCATGTATGTTTCCACGTGTATGAAATCTGGAAGATTTTATTTATAGGGATGTTTTTGGTTTCTAGTATGTGTAGTAAATACATTAGGAAGGAATTCTTGTGGACCTTTCTGTGTGTTTATGGTAACTTTTACCATTCCTGTACAGTAGTCCAATGCCTGTAGCCTTATGCCTGAGACACTGTAAGTGCTGCCATGATTATTTGTGGCACTTCTACGAAGGACGAGCATTTGCAAATACAACTGGTCTGAGTTGTTTAAGTAAATGTTGTGAACAATTGGTGGCAATTGGAAGAGAAGATTGATTGCTACATTTGCATAGCAATTTACTGCAGCTGTGTTGCTGAATTTAAATGGACCACCGAGTTGTGATTTTGTATCCTTCGATGGGCCTGCATTTCTTATTTGAGAAGAGACATTTGTATCTTTGTCTTCTGGTGGAGGTGGAGTTGTTTTTGGACAAGAGAGTTTTGAAGTTGTATTATTTGATGGTGCATCAGTTCTTTGTTTCTTTAGTGGTATTGTTGGGAGATCTGTGATAGGTTCTTTCTGCATTAGTTTTCTTTTTAACTGTTTTCTTTTTTGGTGTACAGGGTACATATCTAGATGGGGGTGTACAGTGCTCCTAGCCTGTTGTATTCTAGGGTGCAAGGAATGTCAGCACTGACTTTGTTTACATAAAAGTTGACTAGGAATAGACAATTGAGTATATGCAGGCATGAAAGTGCTATGTAATTCATACCTTCTTTAAAGACTGTGCTGCAGGTGTCAATCAATGCATGATCTAGGGTTAGACCTTGCGAATATTGACAGAATCTGCAAGAGATAGAGATAATTGTTCCCTGCATGCATACATGTCTTTGAAAAGAAGGAAACATGCTATTGGCCAGCCTATTTTTTTAACTACTGCAAGTTTGCCAAAGTAGATGTTGACGAACTGAATGTTGTTGTCGTTTGAATATATTTGGAAGCCAACAACAGTACCAATTGCTCCAATGACCAAACCTTGTTCTACGTCAAGGTTACGTTTTATACCTGCTGTGCAGTTTAGACACAGAGTTAATACTTTTTTTAATCCAACTGTGTTGAAGATACATTTTTGTAAACTATTTAATCGTGCTGTTGCACATTGAGAGTGTCATGCTGTGCACTTCTAGTTTGTCGGTGGAGCTGATATGCAGTATGGGTTGCATTTCTTTTTACAACATTGTAGTGGTCAATTGGCTAAAGCTTGCAAGGGTTGGCCTTTTATAGACTTTGTTGAATGAATCGTTCCATGACATCAGGAGCAGATGGGTTTAGCCCATATATCTCATAGGTTAGTCTACTATTTAAAATGGATTTTGCATCCTTAATAAGCAGACCAGTTCTAATGCTTTTTAAAATGTTAGCATGAGTGAGATCTGCAGATTGACACATGTTTTAAGTTAGTTCTCTGCAGGGAAATGTTGCCAGAGATTTAAATTTCTAATGCTGCCGAGTGTGTTACGGCATTATTTGTTTCCTTGTATGTCTTTATTTGCATTCCACAAGAGGGAAATGATTGCATTGGAATTATTGTTGTACTTGGATATTTTGTCCTTTTTAATGTTCTATGTGTTTTTAGGGGATGTACCTTTTACCCTGTGTCTAACAGAAGACATGAAGCTATTTACTTGTCCTTTTGCGCAAACTGGTCCAGGGAAGCCAAACCAACATTTGGTATAGTTTTTACCTTTGTTTTTATATCTACGTCAGCAGTATTTGCCGCACTTATGTATTTGGAAGGTAATGTATTTTTCAATGAACTGTGAAACAGTGGCATCACTGTCATGGCCAAATTTGGGAGCATCATGTGTCCATAAAAGCATGTGGATGTGTGGTAATCCTCTAGATTGATATTCTTTTCTCCAAAAGAAGTGTTCCACTTCCCGAGTGGAGGGGTAGTTTTATTGCAGATGAAGTGCTGCACGGCAATTAAGGGATGGTGAAAGTACCTTGATACATTGACAGGGTCAAGAGGAGAGTGTTCTCCTGGTGTTTTTATATCTATTCCTTCTTTATTTTGGTTTGCAGTGCGCAGGAAGTTGTGCAAGTCATCCGATGCGTATTCTGCATCGTTTAAAGTAACAAACCATGTGGGTGGGCCAATGTTCCTTAGCATACAATGTACATCAACGTGATGTCAGAACCAGTATTCATTTGTACCACAAATGTTGGCCAAGAGATTTGTGATAATTGACTGCAAAACTTCATTTTTGTCTTTTATGTTTTGAAGCAGTTGGGTAGCGGACATGTTTAAAAAATGATAGCCTGTTTTTAATGTGTGTGCAGCTCCATAACAGAGTTACTAGTTCACGTTCACACTGGAGGTGGAAAATGTTTTCTCCTTTTTGTCTGAATCTGGGGTCTTCAGAATACATTCGAAAAGAGTGATATTCTGACTCATATCTTCCTCCTTTTTCTGTAGGAAAGAGTAGAGGAAAAGAACGTGATTTAACACTTTTCTCATTTTTGCTCATTGGGGATTCTTTGGTTTGACTCATTTGATATGTTTCTAATGTATCTTCTATAGTTTCTTTGGAGTGTAGTGGGTGGATTGTATACTGGTCTAAAATGTTGGCTGCAGTAACAGGATCTATACGTGCAAATTGGCCAGTTTGTGGTGAATCTTGAATTCTTTGGGTGGTTTCTCTTAGGTTTTCCTCTATGTTTATATTATTGTAGTATTCATTGTTTGCTTTGAGATATTGTAGGACTTGTCTAACTTTTAGTCGACTAGTTGTTGCTAAAAAAATGAGTTTTTTGGTACACCACTAACTAGTACAATCAAAGATTTATATTTTCTTCAATATCTAATGGCAAACATACTACTTTATCAAACATGTCTTTTAATAACTCAGATGGAGCTAATTTGGCTGTTTTTGGTTGAAGGCGTTTTATAGCTTGAAATGGGTGTACAGTCTGGATTATAATACTCTCATACAAGTTACGTTGTTGGAGAGCCTTTAAAAGTGGGACTGTTTCTTTAGTTATTAGGGATAGTACGTGATGGCATTTGGTGTCAAACTTTGTATTGCAGTATGTGCAAACTATTGAGAGGTTATTTTGTATTTATTTTCTGTTAGATATAAAATTAATTGGAACCATTAGGATTCCTCATTGTCCTCCATTTTGTAGGCCGTATCTACTATTTTTGTGCTCTTTTTATAAAATGTTCTGTGTCAACAGACACATACTTGGTCTGGTATTTGAGCAGATGTATTTCTTTTTTGTATGTGTTTGTTAACAGGCTGGTGTTTGTGAGGTTTTTGCTAATGTTTTCTGAAGTTACTGAATTTTCTAAGTCAACTTCAGTTCCAAAATATTTACTTTTGATGTGCTCTATTTATAGAAGGAGTTCTTTGGCTGTTCCATGTAGGAGAATGTTATTTAAATGTTGCACTTCTAGATAGTACAGTCTATGCACAAGATTTTGTATAGCGGAATGGTGTGTTGCTAACATTTTGATGTGGTAGAAGGTGCTTTTGCAAGCAGTCCCTGAAATGCAGGCTAATTAATGTCCTTGCAGTCCAGTGTGGCTGTGCAGTAGGCAGGAGCCCATGGTTTGTAAAGTTTTCATTCTACTTTTGTCATTTAGTTTCACATAGTGATTGAGGAATTGCCGTAAAGATTTGAATTGTTGGCGTATGATACATATTGAGCTGCATCTCCATTTATACACTGGACGGTTTGTTTGGATGAAAGGAGCATTTGGTTGAAAGTTTGTTAGGAAACATTTTTCTATGAGGGTGTCCTTTGCCATAATGGTGTCTCTTACCATTTCATTCCCTCGGCCATTACTGTCTATGGTAATTGGTTTTATTTATATGTTTCTTCTTCATTGAAATACATTTCTGTGCTGCTTGTGTGAATCCACTCGCCTCCACAGAAGTTTGAAAAGGTCTCTATATTAATATTGCGCATCTCTAGAAATATTTTTTGTAATTTATTGATTCATTTATTTAGTGGTGTCATTCTATTTCAAATTTATATAAACAACTTTCTCTTTAGTAGAAGTACTCTGTCAATTAGAGTTTCAAGGATTAGTCTTCTGCAGTAGTTTTAAGGGCGTATTGTGACTTTTTAGCTGTCTCTGCAAGGTTGTGAAGAAATCTACGGTGGAACATGTTTTGTAAACTTTTATTTTTGGAATGCTTTACTGTGGCTATTTTTACATTGCTCTTAGATTCATTAGTAGCTGTGCTTTTGCTTGTACATCTTTTTTTACTTTTTGTTTTTTGCAAATGGGGCCTTATTTTTTTAGTGGTGATTTTTTTCGTTTTGTTGAGTGAGGTACCTGGCTGTTTTCTGTTAATGTTTTCTATAAATTGTTTTAGAAGTGGATGAGCATATGGCTTGCTTTTATTTTTATCTGCTCTATTTCTTCTTTGTTTTCTACAGAGTTCGTTTTTAGTAGGCATTCTGTTCTGTCTGTTCGGAAAAAAGAAAGTTTGGGTTTGAAGGTTGTGGAATGTATGTGCATGTATTATGCATGGGTGTATGGGTTTCATTGTAGAGATGAATAGAGTGCTTTGTGATTGTGTAATGGGATGATAGGTGTGGTTAGGAAGGTTTTAAGAGTCTGTACAGGTGTGATGGGCTTAGGTTAGTGAGAAGGGGAGTGGTGGTATGATTGAATAAGTAGGGAAATGATGATATTTTGAGGAAAACAATGGTTGTTATAATGGTGTGATTTAGATCATAGGTATGGGGGTTGTGTGGGTATAATTGAAAATGAGGTGAGAAAGTGTGTGTATTGGTGGTAATGTGTGATAGTGATATGGATTGAGTGTGAAACTTGTTGGGTTGGAATTGGGACCTCGTGTAGATAGGGGTATGGAACAGTAGCCAGTAAGGAATGGGTGGTGTGTTGAATACAGAGCAATGTTTAAATGGGAATAGAGTGTGAATATTGCAGTATAATGAGTACGAGTGAAATACGTTGTTGACTCTAAAAATAATACTCTAGGCTAACATATAGTGAAAGTTCATTGTTACAATTAAAAAGATATATGTGCTATATTAATGCCCTTACTTTGTAGGATGTGAAGAGTGTTCTTTTTTCAGTAACTGTCTTCGTCAATCTTTTTTCCTGCAATTGTTACAGAATGTTAGTGGGTATATGTAGTACTCGTGAAGTACTTTTAGTAAGAGAGATTGTTATTCATGAAGGTAGGAGGAGTTGTTGGGAAAAAGAGTTAATATAGTTGTGTTATGGGTGGTGCAGTAAATGAAGTTAACTATGTTGTTAGAACAATTGTTGAATAGTACTGTTTGGGACATTACAAGGAACAGGGCAAAAATGGGTTTACAAAAAAGATGGACATGGAGGTTATTTTTGTGCTAGTGATTTTAATAAGAGAAGTGCTGTGTTCGTGGTGCAATGTATTTATAATGTGTTGCAGTGTTTCTAAAGAATAGGGGAACTGTGGCCTAATGGTAATGCAATGGCGGATTGTAGTTGTAGCAGTGTTTGGTCTCTTATAGAACAAGTTGGGAAATAACAGTACTTTATATGTAAGGTGAAGAGTTGTGTATAGATAGTTTGGCAGTACACACATGTATGAGCAGGTACAGAATGGTGGCACTATAAGGGATGTAATGAGAGAGGGTGGAAAGTGTGACATGTATATGGAATGAAAAATAGAAAATGCTGACCGTTAAAAAATGTTTCTTTTTAGGAGTATTTTGTTGAAAGTTAAAAATGCGTATGTGCATTTAAAGCAGCACTCTGTGTAACCTTTTTCTAAAAGAAGAGAAAAGCAGATGGAAAAAATGTGTAGAATTCTTTTAAGTGGTACTTAGTATTTGGAAGTTTTCCAATCTGTAGGTATTTATCCACTTTTCCCATTATAAAACTTGGACTACAGGTCCCAGACTGCAGAGAAAAAACCTGGACCGGATAAGCACCAACAGATGGTAACGAGGTATGTTCACAAGTATGCATGTACTGCCAATATATTAAACCTCCACACACCAAGTGGCACTTAAAAATGTTCTACAAGTCTTTGGCATCTGCTTTTTCTTTCTTTTAGAGAAAAAGTTACACACAGTGCTGCTATAAATGCACATATGCATTTTTTAACGTTCATCAAAATGCTCCGAAAAAGAAACATTTTTAAATGCACAGCATTTTCAATTTGACATCCCATATCAAAGTTACACTTTCAAATCTTCAAGTTCAGTCCTCGTTTTTTCTTTGCATTCTAGGACTTATAATCAGAGTTTTATAATGGGAGAATTGAAACTACAAGTCCTAGAATGCAAAGAAGAAAAAAAACAAGACTTGATAAGCACATACAGAATGGGATGGGTCATGTTGGCAAGAATGCATGAATTGCCAACATATTAAACTTCCATACAAGCGCCACTTAAAAATGTTCTTAAAATCTTTTCCGCTGCTTTTCCTTTCTTTTAGAAAAAAGTTACACACAGTGCTGCTATAAATGTACATATGAATGTTTTAACTTTCATCAAAATTCTCCTAAAAAGAAAACATTTTTAAAAACGCACAGCATTGTAACTGCCACTTGATGTGAGCAGTTGCTGAATGCTGCAATACATGGCATTTGATAGAGTGGTTAAAAAAGATAATATGCTTATTGAGAAGCTTATTACAGGGTAAGTAGCAGCAACGCTGTGTATTAATTTATGACGGTGTTGGAAAAAATTACTTTTCAAAATATAAGCATACATGTACTATGTCTTGTTAGATGTAGATGTTGTTGAATCTGCCAATAGAAATCTTGGAGAGTTTACAGTAGTTGTTGATGTGAGTAGCAGAAGATATGTACTTTGAGAGTTCAAGAGTACATCTGAAGTGTTGAACTGATGTGACAGGGTTACATGTAGAGTTTTTGGATGTGATTGGTGGATGAATGTGTGACAGTTTGAAAGCAGCAAATAAGGGAGTGTTACAAATATAAAAGTATAAAGGGCATAACGGCTGCGCTGTGCTATGTCGTTCGCGGTCACCGTGGTAGTTTGCGGACACCGCACATGCCATCCGGGTCTTTTAAGGATGCCTTGCACAGAAACAGGACTAGAGAGACCGCTGATAGTTGCGGCGTTCGTGCACATCAGGGGATCAGCCATTCAGGTTTCATGGTTGTGGTGTACAGGAAGAGAGGGTTGCAAGAGTTATCTTTGTTGTGTGCTGTGAAGATGGCTATGGATTTGAGGAAGCAGAGAGTCTGGATGGTGGGCGAATCTTGGATCAATTGCTTGAAGGTGTATTGTGAGCAGTGTGGATTACCTGTGAATCATGGATTTGAAGAAAGTATGGAGTATGGTTACTTTGGAGCATCCAGACATAATTGTCATTCACTGTGGAGGCAATGGTTTGGGCTTATCACTGGAATTTTGTTACAGTCTGCAATGAAGGATACATTTGCAAAGTTAATGGAACTGTTTTCATGTTCAAAGATTGTGTTTTCTCTGATATCAAAGACAAATGTGGAAACTTTCTAATTTATTTTGTCCACAAATCGAGAAAGCAAGGCAGAATGTAAACAAAGCTGTATGTGCACTTTTCAGGATGTTGGAATGTCATCTTTTCACAATGGAAATTTCAGGTTTGATACTGTGAATATTTTTTGGAATATTTGACTGATGTAGGAAATCAGATTTTTCTTTTGAATATACAAATGCACTGAAACAATTTGAACTTGTGAAATATGTCGTGAAGTATTTTTTTCTGTAGTTGTATTAAATACAAAACAAAAACAGAAAAAAATTAGAAGCAGTTTTTGGGAAAGTTAGAAAAAATAAAGTTCAGTAGAACATTTGTTAGTTCAGTGTATATAAACCCTAAAACATTTTTCTTAAAAAGGTTCTTTTAAGAGCCACCATTTTTGAAAGAAAAACAAGTTAATTGAGTTGGTTCTCCCACCCCACACCTGCAATTTTCCAGGTGTCCACAGACTTTCATACTGTCTGCGGACTATGCAGACTGCAAAAGGTACAGTGATTTTTATTTTTAGTTCTATTTTTTAACAGTTAAAGATGGGGGATTTTGTTTGTTTTGTTGGAGAGGCAAGGAAGTAAGGTGGGAAGGGAAGGAAGAGAAGGGAGGGAAGGGGCGCCAAAAACAGATACAGAGGGGCAGCTGGACAGGGGAAGATGTTGAGTGGGTCTTAAATCTAAGGTAGGGAGAAATGTTTCTCATGCTCCTTGACTGCTGCCTCAAAAGCACTCCAAAACTGCTCCTCCCTGCAGAGTAGTGTGTTGCAGTACATACAGAGAATTGTGACCGTTGAAAGGTAAGGATTTACGGCATCCCATATGGCCTACGAGGCAGCCGGTGGGATCCTCTGCCACAGAGGAGTACCCTGTATGATGGCAGGAGCGGTTGAGGAAGATGGAGAGGACGTTAATCTTCTCCCTGAGACAGGGACAGCCTTTCTCAGAGCCTTGTATGATTGGATCGAGTGTGGTGGCGCATGGAGGTGGTCCCAAACCAGTACTGCCCAGGTTCCCTGCAAATGAGTATCACCCTGCACTCAATGCATTTCACCTGGGCATCCTGAGCTTTTGGTACCCCCCAAATGTTGGTAAAAAATGCCACACCCATGACTCTCTCTGGGTGCAGGAGGTAGGCACTTCCTGTTCCTCATCATCCTCTGCACCATTGTGCCTGTTCCCCTGTCTGGGCACTCTAGTTGGTGGTTGTGGTGGTGGTGGCCCCTGGGAAGGAGGGATGGCCATGCCAGATGCCATTTGATTAAATTATCAATGTTCTGCAAAGCAGGCACTCGCCTGTTGCTCTCTACTGGACAGCCATATTGAGAATGACTAAAAATAATGGATGGGTCCCTTCAGAGGAACTGTAGGCGGACCGTGTGACTGTCTGTGGACAAGTGAACAGAAAATAGGCCTTGGAAAGTTATAAAAAGTTGACAGATCAAGTAAGAATGGGTGTAGAAGCTCTGGAAGGGTAAACTTTCAACTTGAAACATCATAGATTGGCCGAATATGCTGTTTAAAATTGTCTGCGTTGACAGACACCGTCCGCGGACACACCGTCACGTTGCACAGGTGCAGTCACATGATGATGTCTGGGGCGCCTGCGGGTGTTCCCAGACTCCATCGAGCAGGAGAAACAGAGCGCATGTGCATGGATGCCCACAATCGGGCACGCTGTCCGCAGACCAGTTAAAAGTGCATCAGGCGAGAATGGACACCCCTTTCGTAAATGGACATTCCAAACAGTCGTATAGTCCGCAGACTATTAATTGGGGGTTTAAAAAAATTCTCACAGACTAATATAAAAGATATTTATAGTATAAAAAATACATTTATGAAAGGGGTGGCATATCGGAATAGGAAACAAATGGGAGAATTTGGAATTTCTATAAAATCATCATCAGGGGACAGAGGGTGAGAAGTTTCATCACAACATCTTTGATTTGTATGTTGTCAATGTGATGGGGGTGATTGCTGGGGGCAATGGAGACAGTTACAAGGGCAGTGATAATCAACATTTCTGACTTGATTTATAATAATTTAATAATTCCTCAAAATCATTACTAAATTCATCTAATTTTGAAGACAAGATCATAATTTCGTTGTTTACAGTTGGGGATAGGGATTGTCTTTCTGATTGTTGGGATTCTTCATAATTAATTTGTGGTGTAGTTTCTTCATGTTAACTGTACTATAAGAAAAAAGAAATTATTTCAATGAGCTCTTTATAAATTACATTATTTATTTATTTATTTATTTATTTATTTTTATTTTTATTTTATTTGTTTTTGGTTTTAAAAGAAAAACCTTTACAAAAGAATAGTGCATTTCCTTAGATAAAATTACAAAAGGTTCTCAGAAACCAGGGAATAACTAGAATAACTGAGAGGCCAAAGAATGTCAACCAGGAAGCTCAGTAGGCTGTGTCATCTTTTGATACTTTGTTAGAATAGTAAGTTTCTCTGAAACTTTTACTATCGCTGCAGTGAGCATGATTTCCTGGCCGGAGATCAGTCTGTTCCAGAATGCATCTTGAATTAGACTCTCTTCTCTGCTGACAAATCTCCTCAGTAAAGACACTCTTATGGCCCATGTGCCTTCGCACTCCAGCAGTAGATGTTTCAAAG
Source organism: Ambystoma mexicanum (assembly GCF_040938575.1). Taxonomy (NCBI): domain Eukaryota; kingdom Metazoa; phylum Chordata; class Amphibia; order Caudata; family Ambystomatidae; genus Ambystoma; species Ambystoma mexicanum. Next base: position 681,418,933 of record NC_090924.1, on the reverse strand, counting down.
TTTGGAGGTTCGAAGTTTTACAGATTTCGCAGAATTTTATTGCCTTCTCTCCCTGGTTTCTTTGAGCCAATATTTCTCCTGTGTAGGCTAAGTTCAGACGCAGTCTGAGAAAGCTGTTTCTTATCTCACGATCTGGGAATTTTTCCAGGTAACGTGGCATGGTTCCAAGTTTCCTGTCTGCTATCAAGAAGGAGTTCAGTGTTTTTAGGTTTCTGACTCTTGTGATTGTGTCGATCCAGTCAGCCATTTTTAGTTTTTTTTTTTTACTTTCAAGGGGTTTTGTAGAAGGATTTCTGTTGGTAAATCAAGCTTATGCAGAATCTGTCCAATCTTTTCTTCTAGGCTCGATAGCTGGTTTGATTTTGCTTTCTTTAGATGTTGGTTTATATCGAAAAAAAGAGTGGCCTTACTGGCTGTGATTATATTACGGTAGAGTGAGAGGAGTTTCCACTCTGCATGGCAGCTCAATGAGGTCAAGCCTAGTTCGAACCTCAGACTGACTGACGATGTGCACATTGGTAGCGAAATGGATGATTTCCAAATAAGGCCCTCAATTTTGTTCCAATCATAGTTCCACAGCAAAGGTTTTGCCTCCAATCCATAGAGGAGGACAGGAACTGCTTTGCCTACGTAGAATTTCTTGAGTGGTGACAATGAAAATGTACAAAATTTTCCGTTTAAGTTTTTCATTTGCGCAATGATTTTCGAGGTCTTATTGAGAATTGATGAGTTCACCTTATTTACAGTTGGATGGGCTAAGACTTCATATCCCAGGTATATGAGCTCATCTACTCGGGGAATTTCCTCGTTGTCCAACACCCAGATCCTTGATGTTGCCTTTTTTCTTGGATGTTTGAAAATCAGGACCTTAGATTTTAGTGGGTTGATTATTAGGCCATTTAACTTGGCATATTCATTGAGTTTGGATAAAAGATGTTGCAGTCCTAATGCTGATCCATCCAAAAGAACAAGATCATCCGCATAGGCCAGCCAGTGTAGTCTTCTGCTGTTAATCCTGGGACAGATGAGCAACGCCGAGGCCAGAAAGTCTCCAAGGTCTGATAGAAAAAGGTTGAAAGGCAGTGGTGCACCCAAGCATCCTTGTCGTACCCCTTTAAGGACCTGGATTGCTTCTGAAAGGTTGCCGGCGTCATCCAGCCTCACTCTGATTGTAGTATTTTTATGTAGTTCGACGAGCATAGCCAGCAGGGGGGCTGGAATTCCCCAGTTGTTCAGTTTCTGCCAGAGGAGTGATCTGTCCACCAGGTCAAATGCCTTGGACAGATCTACCCATGCCCCATACAGCGGCAAGCCTTCTTTCTCATTTGAGCTTTCGCTCAACAGGTTCAGTGTAAGGCCATTAAGGCTGGTAGAAAGACCCTTCCTGAAACCTGTTTGGTGCGGGGGGAGAATCTCATTTGAGTCCACCCATAGAGAAAGTTCCCTCATTAATATTCTCATGAATATTTTACTGTCTATATCCAAGAGGGCTATGGGTCGATAGCATGTTGGACTTAGCCTATCACCCCCTTTGAAGAATGGAATAATCACTGCATTCTTCCACGATGGTGGAAAAGTTTTTTCCCTCAAGATTCCTTGAAAGAGATGGGATAGCAGTTTTGACCAGAGTTTTGGCTGATTTTTTAACACCTGATATGTGAGGCCGTTCGGACCTGCGGCTTTCGAGGTAGAGGATGATGTTATAAGTTCTTCAATATCCTCTTCGGTAAAATCCAGAGACCAGGTGATGTTGCTGATGCTAATGTCTCTTGAGCCTGTTGCTTCGAAGTTCTTGGCCAGATGGTCTACCCACTTGTGTTCCGACACTAAGTTGCAAAGAGAACTATTTTGGCCAGTTTCAAGTTGATTTAGAACTGCCCAAAAGTTTCTGCAGTTATTTGTACTAAGAAGCGAAAGCATTCTCTCCCCATCCTCTTGAATTTTTAAATGTTTGTGATTATTGGACCAGTTTCTATAAGTTTGTTTGGTTTTTTTAAGTTTTTGAATGCAGCCTAGAGGATCTTCTGCTCTGGTCTGTCTTATACTTCGCAGTGTTTGTCGCAGAATTCTTTTTCTTTTGAAAGTTTCCTCGTCGAAGTGATGGAGATGTGTCTGTTTCCCCACTATTTGTACTTCACTTGGTCGGCAAGTGGACCATATAAACTTTCCGAATCTTTCTGGATGGCACCTTTCGGCCACTATTGAGGGATGAATTATTGCTAGCTGATCATTCAAATTATCCCCCCCATGTTTGTACTTGACTACTTTCAGTTTCACTTTAGAGCCCTCCAAGTCCTGTCTGATGCGTGGGTTTGCAGAACACTGAATTTCAGGAAAGTAGAGTTCCATCCTCGCGTGATCACTTCCCCCTTCCCAATCTAAGGTGAGATGATGTGGGTGCAGGGTAAGTGATGGTGAGGCGAAGATGTAGTCTATTATTGATTGCAACCTTCCCTGCCGCCATGTTGGTCCGGGGTTGTCCGTACTGCTATCGTCTTCAGATATCATGTCGAGATCCCATAATTGGAAGAAGTCCCACCATTGCTTACCTTTCTGTGTGGTACTGTGTTTAGGTAAGCTGTTTTTCCTATTTCCTACACTAATGAGATCTGTGTTCAGGTCCCCTGCTACAACAATCTGTGCTCCTATGTGATTCATCTTGACCATGGAGAAGAGTTCATTTAGAGTTTCTATGAAGTCTCGGAGTTTGGAAATGGCTGGGTTCCAATAGATGTTTACCAAAATGAGATTGGCCCGGCAGTCACTCTGTTTTATCTCTGCTTTACAGGCCTGAATGCCCACTGGGTTATTGCAGAGCGGAACCACATTTTTAATGGCGGAATTTTTGGTTGCTATTATCATTCCTCCTGCTGGTCTTCCTTTGGCTTTTTGAGAGGCCATGAGGTTTTGCACTATGAAGCCCACTATCTCGATGGAGTTAGCTAACCATGTCTCCTGGAATAATAAGATGTCATTGCGCTCTGAGAGGTCGTTTTTGAGTTGCTTTTTCTTGAAAAAGCTTGGGCCTCTGGTGTTCCAGGAGGCTAATCTAAGGCCTCTCCGACTAAAGACTGTTCTGTTCCTCGCCCAGTTTCTGGAGGATTTGCGACATGATTTCTGGGAGTTTAGTTATCAGATCGTCTTTTAATCTGAGACCACTTGTTACGTTGCTTTGGAGCCCTCTAGTAGTTCCGGCAATACCCACAGCAGTGGGTGCGGATTCCTCTACGGTCTGATTATGCCACCGGTAATTTCCAGATATTCCTTCTTCCTCTGATTCATAAACCCAGAGCCCTTCTTTAGCCAGATCGTCTTTATTATTGATAAGCGCCTGTTGTGCCTTTCTTGAGGTAAGAGCTATCTCCACAAAGAATTTATCCTCCCTAAATGGGAAGGCTAAATATTCAATGTCCTCTGAATCGAAAAGAAAGAGATTGTAATTCTTTTGAATTTCTGACAATAGGACAGATCTACATAGTGATGTCTTTGTACTCTGATTCTCTAGTCTAAGCCACAATCTTGGGATTGTAAAGTTTGATGCCGCTACTTCCTCTTTTCCTACAATTGGGGTTTGTTGTTTTTGTTCGTATTTCTCTCTTTCTCCATATTGAGGACACATTTCCAAGTTTTTAAATTTCCTGGACCCGTTCCAGCAGACAACTTCATTGAATGAGAGGCTTGGTGATGTCACATCTTTGATGGCTGACACGGGAGGTGTATTTTTTTCTTGTAATGCAGGAGCCTTTTTACCTGACGGTTTTAGAAAAATGGGGGCCATTTTTATAAATGCTTGCTTGGGCTCCCCGCTAAGTTCCTTTCTTGGTTCTTTATGTAAATTTTGTTTTAGAAATATTGGAGCAATCTTGATGTTTGTAGAGACCGGTGTGCTTTTTTGATTGTCGGAAGCTGCAGGTAATGGAAATATAAAATCCGTTTGCATACCAAAGTTCGATGTTTGAACCTTGATTTTACTAGGACTCTCTCTGCCCGTTGAGCACGTCTTTTTGCCCTGGGTTCTCTCAGGAGCACACTTGCTTACGAGGGCATCATGTACTTTTGATGTTTGTGAAAAGTTGGTAACTGGAGATGCAATAGCGATTGAATCAGCTGTCTTTTCAGCTGTGGGAGTAGTAAGATTTTTCAGGGATGTGTTTGTCCCTGCTTTCTTTTTTGCCTTGTTTTTCTGGTTTTTGGGTTTCTTCATTGTTCCACCTGAAGGTTGAGAAGAGGTAGCCTCTCTTTGTTTGCCCCTTTTGTTCCTTTTGTGACATTTTCTCCTTCTCAGTGTCTGTGGTGCCTCGATATTCTGATTTAAACTGTCGGTTTTCTTTTCTTCCTCCTCTTGGGTTTTTTGAGGGCTGTTGTTGATAACTTCTATATAGTCAATATCAACATTTGCCAGCCTTCGAAATTCTTCCAAGATTGAGTCTGAGAGTGGTGTGTCATCGAAGAGATCTTTTGGCCCTTCTTCGTTTAGAGTCTTGTTCTGGATTTGCCGTTTTTGAATTTCCGACGGTATTGTCTTTATGAGTTCATGAGTGGTTGAATTACTTTTTGCCCCCTCCTTCAGTAGGCTTTGAATTTGGGCGATGTCTAGCCCCTGTTTGATGCCCTCTATTTGTGTTTCCTTTAGAATTGGAATCAGAATGCTATTCATGATATTGTTTACAGCAACCATAGATGATTCGTTTTTCGCAATTTCCTGCGACATTTCCAAGAGATGTCCTGCTTGTGTTTGCACCTCTGTTCTTAGTAGTTCGAACACTGAGACCAGAGAATTTAAAACATAGCTCAGGGCTGCCAGTGTGTTTTCAGATGCCGATGGAGGACCTTCTGGTGAGATGGCCAATGGCTCTTCTTGTTGGCTACGGTTTCTCAGTAAGATTGCCCTGGTTCCTTGATTTTTGTTTGTTGGGGTAGTGTTTACTTCTGACCCCTCTGTTGGTGTATTTGTGGCCGGGGTATTGGGTTTATGTGTTGGTAATTGCCGGGTAGTGTCAATAATGTCCTCTAGGTCATTGGTACTCTTGTTCCTTTTCCTAGGGAAGTGATCGTTGATTCTTGTCTGGATTTTTTCAGTTGTCAGGGTGTACTCTAGCCCTCTTTTCCAAATTTTTTGAATGTTAAGATTGGGGAATCTTCCCGCTGGAGTTTGTTGTGCGTCAAAATGGGTTTGAGTCTCTGTGAGGCTACTGGATCTGCATCTGAGACAATAGATGCCCCCCTCCCTGGCTCGCACCCTGCCTCTAGGTAAGACCCCTCTTGTACATCCATGTCTTCTTCGAGAGGCGAGCTGCTCAGTCTCATTACGGATGTTATAATTAATGCTTGATGGTGTAAGTGCGCGCAAAACGCGCTAGTTATTTACCTGTTGGGTGCGCCACAGACCGCCAAACAGCCGCACAACAGCCGATGGGCTTGTCTCCTGCCGGGCTTAACGCCGCGAGGGTGGTAAACTCCGTCCTTTGAGTCCGCCCCAGATCACGTGATCAGATCACGTGTCCAAACGAAGCCGCGCCTCCTCCAGGAAGCGCGTTGCAGTGATTGTTGCTGGCAAGAGTCTGGGAGAGAACTCGCAGTGCCAGATAGGATGTAAAAGGTAGGTCCGCTTCCAATCTCAGCGCTTTTGTGACTGAGAACACAGCGGAACGGGCGGCAAACTCTGTCCTTTGAGTCCGCCCCAGATCACGTGATCAGATCACGTGTCCAAACGAAGCCGCGCCTCCTCCAGGAAGCGCGTTGCAGTGATCGTTGCTGGCAAGAGTCTGGGAGAGAACTCGCAGTGCCAGATAGGATGTAAAAGGTAGGTCCGCTTCCAATCTCAGCGCTTTTGTGACTGAGAACACAGCGAACGGGCGGCAAACTCCGTCCTTTGAGTCCGCCCCAGATCACGTGATCAGATCACGTGTCCAAACGAAGCCGCGCCTCCTCCAGGAAGCGCGTTGCAGTGATCGTTGCTGGCAAGAGTCTGGGAGAGAACTCGCAGTGCCAGATAGGATGTAAAAGGTAGGTCCGCTTCCAATCTCAGCGCTTTTGTGACTGAGAACACATTATTTATTTATATTGAAAGATGTATTGTTTACCATTAGAAATGTTGTCATCACTCATTTCCTCTTTGGGAAAGTTTTCTTCTAACCACTCAAGTGTGGTGCCCATTTCTGTTCAAATAAAAAGAATTGTGATATTTGCTTATAAGAAATGTTTATAGAATGAATGGTAAAAGAAAAATAAATGCAGTGTACTTACTATTAAGAGGTTGTTTTGGAATGAGCTCTTGGTGTATTCGAGTCTGTATGAAGAATTGAACTGTACTGATAATATAAGATGTACTGTTATAGTTTGTGCTTGGTGCATTCCATTATACTGTGTGCTAAATGAAAAATAATGTTTACATTTTGAAATGATAAATTGTGCAAAAAGGTATATTTTGGTGTAGTAAATATAAGTGCTGTTGTTTTATGTATATATTTTTGTTGGTTGAAGGGTATAACATTTTCTGTTGTCCCCTGTGCTTCTGGGTTTTGTTGATGCTACCTGCTGTGTGCATACTTTCGTACTGTCCGCGGACTCCACAGCTGCTACATTGGGGTGAGTACGATATAATGAATGTGTAGCAAATTAGGGGGGGGCAGGTAAAAACCTATGAAATTCAGGGAAAGAAACGTTGTTAAAGGGACATTATGGTTGCAAGTAAAACCGAAAACCTCCAGAAATGTGCCAGTTATGGTAAGCTAAGAAACCATAGACTAACACCCGGGACATCAAAGATGACATCACAAATGTCATTGATGACATCACATATGAAATTTAAGTTTCTACAAGGGTTTGTGTTTACAATGTTGGTAGCAACAAATCATGGATGATGGGGAGTGCTCTCACAAAGTACTTAATGTATTAAAAATGTATTCATTTAAGCAAAATGTTATATTGGATTGTTCTTGTTAATACAGGAACTTAATCATACATACACTTAGGCAATGGCTGCAGTATGCACCATACTAGTGGAATATTTTTTATCTGGTCATTTTGGCTAGTAAAACCATAAATGCTCCCTTATTAGAGTTTTGTGTAATGTTAAACATGGAATAAATAGCTGATAATTCAAGACTTACTACATACTTGTGCTAGAACAAACAATACATATGAAGACCCACAATGCATACAAATCAGAAGCACATACAGTGAAACTAAAGTAAGCAAGAAAGAAACATCATCAGAAAATGTCAATAACATTAAAGTTCATAATCATGTATACAAATGAATTGTGTGTTTGAGGAGGCCTGCTTATTTCCCTGTATATGTGCACCATGAGCTGACACCAAACCCTAAGGAAACTACTTTAAGAACATAGAAGACTGTTAACATACTAGAATAACATCATTTCGAAGCCACAGCAATTTGATATCACAGCAGTGCTAGATCTATGAGCAGGGCTCAGCTATTACAGGACTGAGGTACATTGGTGTTTGGCCTGACTGTCTCCACAGCTGCTACGTGGGACAAAACCCAGGAAGCTGCCTCCTTGATTATTCTGCTTGAATGGGTACCACCCTCCCACAGGACACAGGAACTTCCCCAGGAGGTCTCCTGGGTACCGGTGCTTGAAAGGTAGCGCAGACAAAACAAAGCTACTCTAACACCAGGGGACTGACAACTGGAGTCCCTTTGAAGCCAGCAGGTATCTGAAAAGAGCGGATTTGGAGTAGCCAGAGAAGGGAGGAGCTGAGAGAAAGGTCCCACCATCTTGGTTTCTATTATGTCTTTCTTCATTTTCCTGTCTCCTCCACTGCCTGCATCCAAGGATTGCTGGGTGTGATGTCAGAAGGCAAGGGCATTTGTTACACCTCCATTGGACCTGTTACAGCAGGCTTTCTTTAGACCAATCCCCTGTGATATTTAGCCTTTAAAAGGGAAAGGGGCATGCCTTCAGTCTTTGATTTATCTTTGGACCATCAAGCGAAAGAGTTAGGATACACTTTGGACTTCTGATGGGAGTGCAGTCCATTCCAAAGTCTTCTGCCATAGACAAAGAATTAAGGTACACCTTACCTTACACCTCCTCCCCAATCAATACCTGCTACTTGCAGCTATGTGGCAGTGGCAAGACATTCCTCAGCCAGAACAGAGGTGGGGCCTCCTGGACCCAAAAAACCGGCCCCCACCTGCTTGGGACCTGAGAAGGCCCTGCATACCCACACGAAGGCCCACCACACACCTCAACTCCACTGCCCCCGCTCACAAGTCCAGGAGAGAAAGGAATCCATCTTGGCCACCCCCAGTGCCCAACGGCAGGGGTACATCATCATGGGAAGAACCAGCCCTTCAGGCTCTCCCAGACTGTAAAGAAGGAAAGAAACAAAACAGAAAGTGGGGTGGTAGGTCACCCCCTTATAGCAGGCTGGGCGGTTGGAGAGGTTGGAGATTAAAGTTTGGAAGAATTGTAAGTGAAGAGGACTGTCAGGAAGGCAGGATGCCTTCAAAGATTAATTACTGGGACAAGGAAGAGGAACATGGAGGTGATACCTGATTCCGGGGCCATTTCACAAAACATTTTTCCATGAGTGAGACACACACCCGGAAATCTTGTTAAGTTGTTACACGTGTCCCCAGAGGTTACACACAATTAATTAAGGAATTTACTTTAGGAGGATTCATGTATATTTTTCAGTAAATTACATAGTTGCATAACATGTACTACTAACATACCAGCAAAAGGAGCTGTTACCGGTGGCATGCTGGGGAGCAGTGGGCGTGTCAAGTGCAATGCCTAAATGGGGAAGAGAAAAAGACCCACAGGAGTACAGCTTACATATATTAAGGAAACTTCAACATTATCTTACATACTTCTGTGAGCACACAGCACCAGAACTTTCTAGGAGTATGTTTGGAAGGTGAGGTGTAAAAGTTAATAAATATGTGTGCAGTTGTGTAATATGTGTAATTCGTGGATTTAGCAGAGATACGAAGTGGACAATAATTTGGATGGAGACAAAAATATGTACACAAGATTTATTGTAAAATATTACTTTTTCCTATTTTATGACTATCCCCCATTTGCTTGAAAATCACACAGAGGCACAGATCTCAGTAACAATGAGGAGGGAAATGAGTATCAGACCTAAACATCTTTTTTCTGGATATTCAAGTGGGTAGAGGGAGTCTAGCTGCCCCCCAAAACCTAATATTTGTATAGCAAAGACATGGGGCATGTGTGTGTTAAGTGCTACACAAATAAGGAACCTTTAACAAATAGCTTTTGGAAATACACTGTTGTGGGGGCACTGCAGGCTGGTGCCAGGACCATCACCAAAGAATCAGCCACATCAGTGTTGTGGTCTATGAGACTCAAGCCTGTGTCTGGGTGGGGTCCCTTTTTATTGTGTAGGTGACGTAGGTCATCACCTGATAGTGGTGGTGTCTTACATCACAATATCACACCCAACCATTATAAACAAAATAACAAAACTTCAAGAACAGTTACAACACCTAAACGCCCGCTCATTTCACATTACTCCAGTACATAGTCTGGGAGCATTCCGGGGGCTTTCCGCTCGGTTCTCTTTGGGTATCAGAACATATGTTTACATGGTTCCTCCACCATCGCATGACCACAGTGATGGTCCTCTTGCCACTGGTTGCCCTCATCTTGACGCTCCACAGGGTACTTTCTCAGCTCGGGAGGGGTGCTGATTCGAGCTCTTGATTGCTCATTTTCAGGTGTTCATGGCAGGCGCCTGTGCCAGCTGCAGTTTCTGGTTAGGGAATCCCGACCTCTCACCGCCATGACCATAGATCCTTGCTTGCCAGTAGTCATCCATGGATCTGTGCCATGAGGCACACACAGCTTGTGCGTAAGATGCCTACTGTGAAATGCACCATCCAATGGTAAAGGCGAATTGCCCCCATAGGTGAAGATGCAAATTCTCGTTGGAGCCAGCTTGGGGTTGGGGTGGAGTCTTCAAAATTGGGTGGCTGGCATGAAGTTGACTAATGCCTCAGTGTCAATTAGGTTTGGCTTGTCTGTTGCCAGGATGGGCATTGAGCATCGTGGCATACGACGTTATCCAGATCCACCCAGGCACATAGCCAAAATGAAGAATACTGCCTCAATGTCCGCTGCTCCTTCCAACCTTGGAAGGGCTGACCTTTGGTCAGGTTACATGTGATTTTATTGAATTATGAAACAAAGAATCAATATTGAACAAACCCAAAACATCTATAATTAATCATTATTTTTTTCAATGTTTTTGGGGGCTCCCCATCCTCCCTTTTTTTTAGTACTTTTCCCCCACCCCAAAAACGACTATTCCCATTTCCAACCACTTATGTGCATGTTTTAAAAATGTATTATTTTTTTAGATGTTTTGGGTTCGTTCAAAATTCATTCTTTGTCTCATAATTCCTGAACCGGTACCCAGCCAGCGCACGGCATGCCCTGCTAGGCTCTGCAGCAGGCTTCCTACCTAGGTGGGAAGTGCCAGAGGGGCAGCTGCCTGCAACACACTCCCCAGTTTTCGACTATTCTCCTTAAAGGACGACATGAACCCACTGAAGAAGCTGGGAGAAGTGCCTTGACGAGCATCTACCGACATCCACCTTAAAGGACATTTTTAAGCCAGTCGATTTCCTCGAGCTGCAACTGACTGCAACGCTGACTGTTGTTATGCTGCAGTTGCTTAAAGATGTCCAAGACGCCTCGACCAGTGCTTCAGAAACACCAACCAGCACTAAGAAATAAATTCCTGACCCTGAGCTGCCATGTTGGCCACCCTGCAGTCATCTGTCCATCCTCACTAGCCGAACTGGTTGCTGGCTGATAAACACAGCTGCCTCCCATCTTGAACTCTGTTGAAGAAGCTGCAAAGCGCCCTGAACCGACTTCACCCTGTTGAACACAGGTGCATGGTGGTTATGTCCCCACGCTACTTCTCCGAAGACCCCTAGACAAATGTTAAAACCCATTGCTCCCTTTGTGCTAAAACTAAGTGTCTTTGAACTGTTGCAATGATTTACTATACCGACCACCCTCCTGTCAGTACCCAGAATGCATCCCTGTTGCTTCTTTGAAACTGTCTGACCTCTGCATTCCTTCACAGAGTGGGCTGCATTTCGTAGTGTTGCTAGAAATGTCTGTTGTGATAATAAAGTCGTTAACTGTATACAACCTTGACTGGACCGTCCCTTTTATCACTGGGCAATAATTGTATTTTCGCTGTGTTGCAACTAACCAACGATCCACAACCTTTTGGAGATAAGCCTGCCACACTGTCCACGTTACCAAAATTGGACAGGGAGGTTTATAACTTGCTTGTGTTTCCAATCTGTTCAGATCTCTTCTGGTGTACTAGAGGTGTGGGACTGACTGATGGTTTAGAAACCGATATTTATCCCTCGACCACTGCTGCCCCGGAAGTTGATTCCTCACAATCGGGTAGATTGCATGATTGGCCATGGCACCTTGCATAGGCCTGGAAAGGTCTTGCAGTGGACACAGGTTAGACCAGCCACTGCAAATGCTTTTCCATGCGGTGCTGTGCCCCCACACGTACCATAGTGCTTTTGTTGTAAATCCCCTTGTTTGCATGTCGACTGCTTCGCTGATCTGTTGAAGCATCCATTGGGCTTCCACAGGTCTCTCACTGTGACAGTATGTGCCAATTCGGTTCGCCCAGCTTTGCAGGCCTCGTCCATCTGCACAGCCTGTGATGCGGATAGTTTCTGCGTGCATCCGAGCTCCAGGATTCTTTGTAATGGGATGTCCGGTGCCTTGAGGATCTGTTGTCTCAGTGCCATAGAGGCACACTCTTGGATGATCTGTGCCCTCATTCTGTTTCATCATGTAGCCAGCCGGAGGCGGAGACACCCATGATAGGCATTTAGTGATTCTGAGGGCTCCTGATGTGCCAGTCACAGTCAGAAACTCTCCTAGTCTCTATTGACGAGGGGTCGGGGTAAGCTTGCAAGGGGCATTTTGCTTCCCAATATGCCTTGCTTCTGGGCTGCAGGGTCTTGGGAATTTGGTGTACCTGGCCCCCAGTGTAAAACAACAGCATTACTTTCATTGCCCTGTCATCCGTGTCAAAAAACACCTCTAGTCTTTCGACCCAAATCTCCCATCCTCATCCCCATCTGCCAACCTTCCAAAGCACCTGGGAGATTTCATCAGAGAAATAGGGAGATGCACATTTTCCCATAGGAATGTATTGGGGCTAGAATTATTTTAGGAGTCTCCCTCCTAAATCGGGAAGGTTGACATGTATGCATCCCCCCTAATGTTGCCGGGCTCCAGTGACGTCGAACTCAAGGAAAGTACTCCCTGCAAAGCCATGATGAGGCCCTTCTTGTTGGTTGTAGGTCCTGCCACTGTCATACGGGTTCTCGAGGGGGCGTTGTTGTCAGCACGGAAGACACCTCATCATCTTCTCTGTCACCATTCATTATAGCAACTGCTCTGTCTCAACCTACCAGCCTGTGGATCTGTAGTTACCCCCCAACAGTCTGTCAGGTATGGGGACTGGCCTCAGTCATTCTGATGCATGGGTAACACAACCTCACATGTACCGTAGGCAGGCCGCTAGCTAGTTCTACCCGTATTGTCTCTACCACCGTAGGAACTGACTTGATGGTCTCTGGCTTGTGAAGCCAAAGGCTTGCACCAGGGATAGCAGCAGGTTTCACCTTAATATCACGCACCATGATTAGTGCTGCTCCTTCATGCGAAGGAAAGTCTGTGCCCTGGGCCATGTAATTGACATGTAATAGGAGCCAGACCTGCCGTTGGGTGGCCGGAGCTGGCTCTTTTTATTTTTTGAAGTTGCTATTGTCTGCATGCGCAGCGGATACCGGCGTGGTGCGCTGTCTCACGCGCCTCCACTCCTCCTGGAGGGCAAGGTGAGCGCCGCACATAGTGTTCATTCACTGGCAAAAGGCAGCCCATTCCGTCCTGCGACACAGGCTGAAGCGCACCACTTCCCCTCACGGTGGGCGTGAGCACAATGTTTGGCACGGGCGGGTAAAGGCCTGCACCCACATCATCGCCAGTTGGGGGTGGAGGGCCAGCAAGCTTGCGCCAAGATCCCCACCAAAGAATCGGCCACCATGGGACTCACGCCCATGTCTGGGTTCCCTTTTATTGACTTAAGTCATTACCGAACAGTGGTGACGTCCTAGGTCCAACATACAGCCACACTAGTAGTAGTTTCAAGCAGTGGTTGAACTGAACGGGAGTGATGCACCTCTACCTTTTTTTTATCCTTTTTTTTTCTAGGTGTTACTGTTCTTTCAGTTTTATTTGAAAAAGAAACCGTTCTGGAATGTTTTAGTTTTAAAATAAAAGTGTAGGAAGAAGTTGAAACTTGCACAGCACTGAAAGTTCCCTTAAAAAGCCTGTGTGTTTGTTTGGGGGTTTGGATTGCACGAGATTGCACGAGGGACCACGGGTTACAAAACTGAATACACTTACTTGTGATGTTCGCTGGAATCTCGGAAATGCCAGGATGGATCCTAGAATCGGAAGAACCCGGATACTGTGAAAATCTGCTTTCAAATTAAGTCCACAGAAGAGTCCAATTAATCGCTTTGGATGTTGCAACCTTTGACCCCGAGTCATTTCTCGCTGGCGTTGCCTGATCTTTGGATGGCGTTATGCTGCTTTGTGGTAGAGCGAAACAGCTCTTGATGCGAAAACATGTAAGAGAATAAAAAAAACCCTGCTGGCTACTGGCGTCCTCTAAGTCTAAGGGTGTCTTCCTCTTTGTGACCATCGAGAGAATATGTATCAACTTACGTTGTAACCAAGCACGGTGAAGTCACGCGCGATTTTACCGTTTGCCCTCACGATTTCCAGGAATCCAAGGGAAACCGTAGAACGCTTGAGGGTGTCGGTTCTGCTGTAGCCAAAATAAACCATCCTTGATATAACGGCCTTCTCGGGTGCACGGACTGCCCCCACTAATCCACAGCATGGCTCTTAAAGAAGGATGCGGCCAGGAAAACTGCTCTATTCTCGTGAGTTGGCATTGGTTAAAATTGCGTCACCAGATTGTGTAAAGGAGTGGGAGATTTCATCTATGTGAGCGCTAGTATTTGGGTGTTTCAGTTAATGGCAAAGAAGGCCAGGGTGGATTAATATCGGAATTTAGTAGAAATCCTGTAAACCAGAGCAGAGAGAACCTGTGTGACACTTGCGACACATTGTCATGACACACTGTCATGAACAGGCTATAACAAAAGATAATGAATCACTTTCATAGGATAGGATGTTTTGCAGTGCATGTGGCAATGTCATGGAATAGGCCCCATTCAGTAGTAGTACTTGCAGTCTCTGACAATGTGTTTCAGAGTAGGTTCAAAACGTTTTTAGCCTTGGAGACCCTCATCATGACTATGGCAGTAACGGTAAACCTATCCTATATTTGGCAATACCACCTGTTTTAGCTACCAACACCTTAATTTTGCGACTACCAAAATGTACTGTGAGGAATACTCACTAAGTAGCACTTTCAGTAATTTTCTACATATTATAACATCAAATACCTTACTTTTTAAACTCCAACTTAACCGCATCCGAGAAGTTGGAGGTACACATTTGTAAAACTCCCATGACATTTTCCTTCCTGTGCTGAAGGAAAGTGCAAGCGGTTTGTTGTGGGGTGAAATTAAATGGTCTGAAACTCGGGTAAGGGATGTGAACTTCTTTACTAAGTTCAATTGACCAGGTATATACATCAGGTAAATCCAAGGGTAAGTAAGTAGAAAGGTATACAGGAGACCTCCACCGGCCTCCTCTCTCACACGCTGCTTCACTCCAACTGACCTTCGTGGAGTTTACAGGGGCACTCACACCACAACATTCCATAGGAATAACATGCCATCAGGCATTCTCTCAAGCAAGCATTCATGCAGGACCAAAGCAGGGAACACAAGACACAACACATCTCCCTCCTCAACAGAAACCAAGATAAAGGTACGGAAATAAGTGTGAAGGAAAATACATGTGGTAATACTACCAAAGTATGAAACCAACAACACTCTGGCCACCTCCACTCCAAACCTCAAAACTCCAATCCAAGACACACTCACTCAATTCCGAAGAACAGGGAGACATGCCTCATGCTCCCACCAACATAGTCTCGTCAACGACCTGCAAAGCAGCCAATCCACTATCCAATAGTCTAAGAGTCTGTAGCAGGCCTGCCACAGACACTCATACCAGGGAACCAGCCTTAATTCTCAACACACCAGCATTGCCACACGATCCCAAAACAACACCATCATTCATTCTGCTGCCAACAACTAAGGTGCACTGAAACACAGCGCACCCTTCATATTCTAGTAAACTACTAAAAAAAATCATCAAAGCTCAAAAGGCACAGAGCACAGGCACCCACTCCATGCACGGCAGGTGGAGAGGATAACCCCCTAAGGTACCCAAGGCACGGGCAGGAAACCCCCTCAAGTGCACTGTCCAACTACCCAATATTTGTGGCACCGCAGGCAGAACACCCCTATAAAACTAGTGTTGGATTTCAAACCCCAAAATCTGTGACATGGGTGGACGAACCCTATGAAACTAGTGCTGGGTTCCAAACCTCAAAACCTGTGGCACGGGTGGCAGACCACCCCTATAAAACTTGTGCCGGGTTCCAAATTCCAAAATCTGTGGCACGGGTGACAGAGCACCCCTATAAAACTAGTGCCAGGTTCCAAACTGCAAAATGTGTGGCACGAGTGGCAGAACACCCGTATAAAACCAGTGCTGGGTTCCAAACCGTCAAATCTGTGGCACGGGTAGCAGAACATCCCTATAAACTTGTTCTGGGTTCCAAACCCCAAAATGTTTTGCACGGGTGGCAGAACACCCCAATAAAACCTGTGCCGGGTTCCAAACCCCAGAAATTGTTACCAAGCAAAACTTCCACCATTCTCCCAATGTACATCACCCTCAACCACACACAAGGTGATAAACTGCAATCCAAATCTTGAAACTCTAAACATTTTGTGAAAAAGTCCATAAAGTGCACGTTGGTCCTGTGGAAGAAAAAATGTTAGTGCAAGACACATCACTTTTCACTAATGCATTGCTGTCACATACAATGATCACAAAGCATTTGTACAGTTCTAAACAGAGGCCACATCAACTGCAACATGAAACTCTTTAACCACAACCAAACCAAAGATAACTGAGCCAAACATAACCACGCCGGACCCAAGACAAATCACAGGCCTCACATCACACACAATAACAAAGTCAGTATTCTCTGTTGTATACTGAAAGCTTTTGGAAAAATGCCAAAATAAATCAGGATCAAGTTCTTCCAAAACCATGATGTATGTGCTTTCAGACTCCTCAAGGGTAGCACTAAAACATCTGCAATATCCCCAAGTCTGCCTCCAATGAGCAGATGTCTCCTCTGAGGCCGAAAAGCATGGAGGGCACAGAACGAAAAGCTTGCAACAGTACATTTTCCTTTGATCTATGGGGAGCGCTCGCTGTCTCACCATAGTCTGTGCCCACCTCCTGTACTGCATACTTGATAAGGTACCTCTGGTGCCTGATCTTCTTACTACTTAATCTCTCCCAGGCTGTATCTGGGCCAATGATATTGTGTGTTGCTCCAGTGTAATCTTTAAAGTGGCCCTGCTGTGAACCAGTGACTAATTCTTCACAGTGGCCGGGAACTGCTACTAATCTTTGTAACTCCAGTGGGCAAAATACTTAAAAGTGGCCCCACTGATGCTCACTACTATTTCAGTGGCCAAAATGCTTAAAGTGGGCAGAATCTGTAAGGTGACCCCGCTGGAAAATGCCACTAAAGTGGCCAATTAACTGTAAGGTGGCCCCGTTGGGAAATACTGCTCCAGTGGCCAAATAACTGTAATGGGCCCCACTGGGATGTGCTGCTCCAGTGGCCAAAAACTGCAAGGTGGCCTCACTGGTGCTCCAACTGCTACTACAGTTAAATCCCACCCCAGCTGCCTCCTTCCTGCCATGCAACTGCTGTTGGGCTATGGGACAGGGGTCAGCTTACCTTTGGGGCGCACAGGGTGGTGGATGTCCCCTCCTTAGTCTCACTGCTTCCTTTCTCCTTCTAGGCACTGCTTACTCTGGGCAGATGTGGGTTCCTGGCTCTTCCCTCAAGCCAGCTCATTCCAAGTGCTGCGGGGTGAAATGAAATGGTCTGATACTCAGGTAAGGGAAGTGAACTTCTTTACTAAGTTCCAGTGACAAGTTATATACATCAGGTACGTCCAAGGGTAAGTAAGTAGGAAGGTATACAGGAGACATCCACTGGCTTCCTCTCTCACAAGTTGCTTCACTCCAACTGACCTTCATGGAGCTTACAGGGGCACTCACACCACAACATTCCATAGGCATAACATTCCATCAGGCATTCTCTAAGGCAAGCATTCATGCAGGACCAAAGAAGGGAACACAAGACACAACACACTTCCATTTGAATCAGCAAAAATAGTTTTTGTCTGGGGCAATCAATGGGAGTGAAAAAGTGGACATCTCTGATGCCAACCATTGCAATGTAATGGGGCTGTTTCCTGGAATTATTGCATGCTCTAATGACTCAATGCCTAAAAATACAAAGCATCTGCAGCAGATTTAAGGCAAAGAGGTCTGTTGGCAGGGCAAGATTGACAGAGGGCCCCAGGTGAGCGATTAATGGAGGCAGAGATTAGAGTGGGCGTAGTAACACAATGGTGAACTTTAGGTACTTTTTTTGTTGTGCCTTTTGTGAGACTTTCTGTATTTAGCAGTCTTCACCAGGTTTTGCTGCCACTGGTGGTAATATTATAGTAATAAAACCTGATCCGGCAGGCCAGATCAGGTGGTAATGGGCTGGGGCCCAAGTTATAGTGTGAGGGCCCTAATGGTGGGCCCCAGTGATGATCAGGTTTCATTGCTATTAACACAGCGGTTTTTAATCTGAAAACCCAGGGTGCTGACAGCAACCTATTTTGTTTGAATGAACGGGATATGCTACCAGCGTTCCATTAATTCAAACAAAATGCTTTCCTAAGATGGCCACCATGGAGATGGAAGGCAGGGTTCTATGTGGAGCCTCTCTTCCATTTCCATGGTGGCCCGGTATGTGGAGGTGGCGATGGTGACACCGTTAGAGGAATAAGAGAGGGGTGGAGGGTGAAAGGACGTAGACAGGAGGGAGGTGGAAGGTGAGCAAGGTGGGGGAAAATGGAGGAGCAGGTGCAAGAAGCCTCCAGGTTGCTTGGAAGACGGATATGGATTGTGGGATTCACCCTGTGATCCAAGCAACCTAACTGGCTGTGGCACATGCCGCAAGTGTTAATTGATGATCCAGCCTGATGCTAATGTTGGAAAGAGGAGGTTTTAAGCCAACAGGAAATAATCTGGGCAATGAAAAAGGACATTACAAGTTGTGATATCAGAGAATCATTCCTGCAGATCCCTTTTATGCATGGCCCTGGTGTTTTTACCCCACACACTTGAAATGTAATTGAACATCACAGATTTAAATGAGTGCACCCTTTAATCTCAAGACATACCAGATGTGACCTAATTTTCACTTTTTGTGGGTGCTACTTGTGGTGCGTGAAAGATCACTTATCTCGAACCCACTGCCTTCATATCCCCTCGAGGTCTACAGGGCCCTACCAAATGGCAGTGAATGGAATTAAAGAGTGAATAAGGACAGGATTGTGAGGGAGAAATGTAGAGAAGAGTGGCAGGTGAAGGAGATCAGGAGCGTGAGTAAGAGAAGGCAGTAGAGAATGAGAGTGAAGTGATCCAGGTGAGGGAAATAAGACAAATGTGCACAGAGAATGAAGGAGGGTAGGAGAACTGTGCAATAATCAATGAGGCAGAAGAGTGGGTGGAAATGCAGAGTAGAGTGTAAAATGGAGGGAAATGGAGAGAATGGGTTCTGGAGTGTAAGGAGAATGGGGAGTAAAGGAGGTAGAAAGAGTCAGGGAGAAATGAAGAGTGAGGGCAGGGACTTCATTTAGGGGTCACCGTGGGTCGCAACTGTGACCCCTGAGGTCTCCCTTGCTACCCCTGTGGTCTCCCTGGCTACCCCTAAAAATAGGGCTGGCTTTCTTGTTCAGGCCTCTTAAAAAAAATTAAAAACAGAGGGTCCACAAGTTTAGCATTTTCTGCAGTGACCCCAAATAAGAAATAATAGGAATAACAAATAATTTGTCTTTCTGGAATTCGGTACAATAATTGCCAAACTCATTAAAGGTTTATTTCAGGCACACATCAGAGGGTGAGTCACTGATTTAGTCTGTTCTTAAACACTTCAACTCAGCCATTCATTCTTCTGAAGTCGATAAATGAGTACCAAGGATCCAGGCCCAGACACAGAACTGAAACAGCCCACCTGGATCTAAAAATCCAAATGGATGAGGCAAAGGACAAGGGTAAGCTTGCTATGCTTCTTCTGCTAGTCCTGTCAGCAGCTTTCGATCTTGTCGATCACCTGTCAACAGCAGCTGCTTTCTCCAGCAATGCCACTTTTTGGATTCAATCCTTTTTGTCTAACCGCACCACCAGGGTCTTCGCACAATCTGCGGCAGCAGACCCAATTCCCATCCATTGCGGCGTACCATAAGGCTCGTGCATCTCGCCAACACTTTACAACATCTTCACCAAGCTCCTTTTTGACCGTCTCAACAACCTGGGTGTCACATACAGCAACTACACTGATGACACCCAGGTTTTCATCACGCTCTCAGGTTGCTATGAAGATGATTGTAAAAAAAAAAGAAATCAATGAGATCTACCTGGAATTCCTGGCGTGGATGGCAGATCACTACCTTTGCCTAAACAACGAGAAAACTGAGCTCCTAATCGTCGGATCCCAATCCCGCCTGAACAAATTAGACCCCTGATACGAGTCCATCTGCATTGATGGAAACCCTATCAAAGTGGCCAAAGAGATTCAAACCTTGGGAATTTACCTGGATTCCACACTCTCCCTCAAGAAGCAGGTGAATGCAGTTGCTTCCTCCACAGACTACACAAACAAATTAACGCCTGCAAACAATTCCTATTGCCTACTAGTTGCATCACACTAGTCAGGGCACTAGTGCTAATCAAAATCGACTACTGCAACACCCTCTACCTAGGCACCTCCAAAAGTAACCTCAACAAACTCCAGGTCCTACAAAATAACTCCTTAAGAGCTTCCCTAAGTATTCCGAGATCTGTGCACATCTTAAGAATGAAGATACACAGAGAAATGTTAATGTACTTCATTCAGTTGCTCCAAAAAAGCTATAAATCTGGTTCCATCTCACCTATTTCTAGAGTAAATTTGATATGTGAATGTACTTCCTTCAGTTGCTCCAAAAAGCTATAAATCTGTTTCCAACCAGAGAATCAAGTGACAGTCGCAGGCCATACTCCCCAGAATTGAGGTCATATTATCCATCAGCTGCCTTATACTTTGTCCATGGAGACACAAACACAGGTAGGACCTACCTACAGATACAAACCAAAAATATGGGCACTGAAGAATATATAAATGAGAGAATTGTTCTCTTTCCACAGTGTTCCACAGATAGGATGTTTTGTACCTGGATTCAAAACACACAGTATTGCAACATGTACTGCTTTGTTGCCATGGTTTTGGAAAGAGGTACGTAAACATGTTGGGGCATACATACTCGGACTATAAACTTTAGAGTTCCAGTTTCCATAAAACTACGCACCAGACATAGGGTGACAGCTTGATTGCGGCACAAGAAAACTGTCATGTCACCGAGGTGCCCCCAGGTATTCCTGTAGTTTGAACAGTTAGAATGGGGGGCAATCGCAATATAGAGATGCAGTGGTTGAGCACACTGGTGAGTGACTCTGGTATGTGTAAATTAGAATGTGAACCCTTGCAATGTTACCAGACTTTGTCCACAAACTATGGTGGTGGTTTATGAATGTTTTTGTATAACATGGAATTTATGAGTAAAGTATATCTTTTTACATTGAATTCAGCTCCTGAGGAAGGGGATCTTATCCCCGAAACACATTGAGCACGAACAATATTGACAAGATTGTATGAAAAATGTATTGTCGTTTTAAAGAATATATAAGTACTGTGTGTTTTGAAGTGTTTTGAAGTGTACCAAACAGTATGTGGAATCTATTAAACCAGTATTCAGAGAATTACATTTACATTTAGCCAGTTATCTGGCATTTTCGTGAAATACAGTGATCGCCGGAACAGGAAATCGAGCGGCGGCCATTGATAAAACACAATCCATTGCAATCCTCAGAGCACAGGACAAATACCTATATCCAGAGCACACATCTTGCTAACTGAAGATAACATTAAGAGTCTGCGCAACCCGGAGGTTCAAGCCAAACTTTAGCGACGCAGAACTAAACATGATGGCGGACACCATTGTGGAACATGCAGACCAACTATTCTCCACCGACCTACGCAGGCAGGCACAGCTCAGAAAAAAGACCATCTGGGGGGAGGTTGCACATAAATTTATTGCATTTGGCACAACTCACTGCACTGTGTGTGACTGCCACAAAAGGTGGGATGACCTGCGCGCAACCTCCTGTCGGCCCAGCGCACCCAGGGTATGGCCACAGGTGGCAGCAGCGCATCCTCCATCCACCATCATCCCTGGGAGGAGCAGTGCAACAGTGAGCTGCACCTTGAATCCATAGAGGGAGTTGGTGCTTCTGAGGCCAGAGATATGACATCCGAGGAGACTGGTGAGTACACATAACCCCAATGTCACATCAACCTCCCTGTCCACCCTGCACACACTAGAGTTTCAAAACACGTCGTGTGTTGTGCACAACACAATACAGCCCTGCCGCCCCCCACTTGCAACCTGGTTGAACACAACAACATCACCCCAAACCTCACTCATATCCCAATCACACATAGAACACAGCAGAGGCATGCTGTATTGCCAACATAACAAGCTCCTGCTAGCACTCAGACACACATTCCCCTGCCAGAGCATAACTTGTGGTGTTGCTGCCATGCTAGCACAGGCACAAAGTCACATCAGTGCCAAGCACCTACACCACCCACAAATGACCAGCATCACACACCAAGGAAACATGTGACTCCCTCGTCCCAGCCAGTCTGACACATGACCACACATTTCCACTGACGATGTAAGTGCTACAGGCAGCAGGCACATGGGGTCCCCATCCATGGCACAACCCTCCACAACACAACATCACACAGCTTGTGTACCACACCGCTAACACCCTATCCAGAAATCACAAGTACACCACAACAGTATCTACGGCACACCACACGCCATGTATGCACATGACACATCCATCCGCACAGTAGCCATGACACAAGCATGTGTGCACCATGCCATGTCCCTCGCCATGGCCCTGACACAGCACTGTCATCAGATAATAAAGTCGTTAACTGTATACAACCTTGACTGGACCGTCCCTTTTATCACTGGGCAATAATTGTGTTTTCGCTGTTTTGCAACTAACCAACGATCCACAACCTTTTGGAGATAAGCCTGCCACCCTGTCCACGTTACCAAAATTGGACAGGGAGGTTTACAACTTGCTTGTGTTTCCAATCTGTTCAGATCTCTTCTGGTGTACTAGAGGTGTGGGACTGACTGATGGTTTAGAAACCGATATTTATCCCTCGACCACTGCCGCCCCGGAAGTTGATTCCTCACAATCGGGTAGATTGCATGATTGGCCATGGCACTTTGCATAGGCCTGGAAAGGTCTTGCAGTGGACACAGGTTAGAACAGCCACTGCAAATGCTTTTCCATGCGGTGCTGTGCCCCCACACGTACCATAGTGCTTTTGTTGTAAATCCCCTTGTTTGCATGTCGACTGCTTCGCTGATCTGTTGAAGCATCCATTGGGCTTCCACAGGTCTCTCACTGTGACAGTATGTGCCAATTCGGTTCGCCCAGCTTTGCAGGCCTCGTCCATCTGCACAGCCTGTGATGCGGATAGTCTCTGCGTGCATCCGAGCTCCAGGATTCTTTGTAATGGGATGTCCGGTGCCTTGAGGATCTGTTGTCTCAGTGCCATAGAGGCACACTCTTGGATGATCTGTGCCCTCATTCTGTTTCATCATGGAGCCAGCCGGAGGCGGAGACATCCATGATAGGCATTTAGTGATTCTGAGGGCTCCTGATGTGCCAGTCACAGTCAGAAACTCTCCTAGTCTCTATTGACGAGGGGTCGGGGTAAGCTTGCAAGGGGAATTTTGCTTCCCAATATGCCTTGCTTCTGGGCTGCAGGGTCTTGGAAATTTGGTGTACCTGGCCCCCAGTGTAAAACAACAGCATTACTTTCATTGCCCTGTCATCCGTTTCCCTGGTGGTGTCCAAAAACACCTCTAGTCTCTCGACCCAAATCTCCCATCCTCATCCCCATCTGCCAACCTTCCAAAGCACCTGGGAGATTTCATCAGAGAAATAGGGAGATGCACATTTTCCCATAGGAATGTATTGGGGCTAGAATTATTTTAGGAGTCTCCCTCCTAAATCGGGAAGGTTGACATGTATGCATCCCCCCTAATGTTGCCGGGCTCCAGTGACGTCGAACTCCAGGAAAGTACTCCCTGCAAAGCCATGATGAGGCCCTTCTTGTTGGTTGTAGGTCCTGCCACTGTACATGCGGGTTCTCGAGGGGGCGTTGTTGTCAGCAAGGAAGACACCTCATCATCTTCTCTGTCACCATTCATTATAGCAACTGCTCTGTCTCAACCTACCAGCCTGTGAATCTGTAGTTACCCCCCAACAGTCTGTCAGGTATGGGGACTGGCCTCAGTCCTTCTGATGCATGGGTAACACAAAATCACATGTACTGTAGGCAGGCCGCTAGCTAGTTCTACCCGTATTGTCTCTACCACCGTAGGAACTGACTTGATGGTCTCTGGCTTGTGAAGCCAAGGCTTGCACCAGGGATAGCAGCAGGTTTCACCTTAATATCACGCACCATGATTAGTGCTGCTCCTTCATGCGAAGGAAAGTCTGTGCCCTGGGCCATGTAATTGACATGTAATAGGAGCCAGGCCTGCCGTTGGGTGGCCGGAGCTGGCTCTTTTAATTTTTTGAAGTTGCTATTGTCTGCATGCGCAGCGGATACCGGCGTGGTGCGCCGTCTCGCGCGCCTCCACTCCTCCTGGAGGGCAAGGTGAGCGCCGCACATAGTGTTCATTCACTGGCAAAAGGCAGCCCATTCCGTCCTGCGACACAGGCTGAAGCGCACCACTTCCCCTCACGGTGGGCGTGAGCACAATGTTTGGCACGGGCGGGTAAAGGCCTGCACCCACATCATCGCCAGTTGGGGGTGGAGGGCCAGCAGGCTTGCGCTAAGATCCCCACCAAAGAATCAGCCACCATGGGACTCACGCCCATGTCTGGGTCCCCTTTTATTGACTTAGGTCATTACCGAACAGTGGTGACGTCCTAGGTCCAACATACAGCCACAGTAGTAGTAGTTTCAAGCAGTGGTTGAACTGAACCGGAGTGATGCACCTCTACCTTTTTTTATCCTTTTTTTTTCTAGGTGTTACTGTTCTTTCCGTTTTATTTGAAAAAGAAACCGTTCTGGAATGTTTTAGTTTTAAAATAAAAGTGTAGGAAGAAGTTGAAACTTGCACAGCACTGAAAGTTCCCTTAAAAAGCATGTGTGTTTGTTTGGGGGTTTGGATTGCACGAGGGACCACGGGTTACAAAACTGAATACACTTACTTGTGATGTTCGCTGGAATCTCGGAAATGCCACGGATGGATCC
The DNA here is from genome assembly GCF_040938575.1 of Ambystoma mexicanum. Lineage (NCBI taxonomy): Eukaryota > Metazoa > Chordata > Amphibia > Caudata > Ambystomatidae > Ambystoma > Ambystoma mexicanum. The sequence goes on along the minus strand of NC_090924.1, from coordinate 681,394,181 downwards.
TAGAATCGGAAGAACCCGGATACTGTGAAAATCTGCTTTCAAATTAAGTCCACAGAAGAGTCCAATTAATCGCTTTGGATGTTGCAACCTTTGACCCCGAGTCATTTCTCGCTGGCGTTGCCTGATCTTTGGATGGCGTTATGCTGCTTTGTGGTAGAGCGAAACAGCTCTTGATGCGAAAACATGTAAGAGAATAAAAAAAACCCTGCTGGATACTGGCGTCCTCTAAGTCTAAGGGTGCCTTCCTCTTTGTGACCATCGAGAGAATATGTATCAACTTACGTTGTAACCAAGCACGGTGAAGTCACGCGCGATTTTACCGTTTGCCCTCACGATTTCCAGGAATCCAAGGGAAACCGTAGAACGCTTGAGGGTGTCGGTTCTGCTGTAGCCAAAATAAACCATCCTTGATATAACGGCCTTCTCGGGTGCTCGGACTGCCCCCACTAATCCACAGCATGGCTCTTAAAGAAGGATGCGGCCAGGAAAACTGCTCTATTCTCGTGAGTTGGCTTTGGTTAAAATTGCGTCACCAGATTGTGTAAAGGAGTGGGAGATTTCATCTATGTGAGCGCTAGTATTTGGGTGTTTCAGTTAATGGCAAAGGAGGCCAGGGTGGATTAATATCGGAATTTAGTAGAAATCCTTAAACCAGAGCAGAGAGAACCTGTGTGACACTTGCGACACACTGTCATGACACACTGTCATGAACAGGCTATAACAAAAGATAATGAATCACTTTCATAGGATAGGATGTTTTGCAGTGCATGTGGCAATGTCATGGAATAGGCCCCATTCAGTAGTAGTACTTGCAGTCTCTGACAATGTGTTTCAGAGTAGGTTCAAAACGTTTTTAGCCTCGGAGACCCTCATCATGACTATGGCAGTAACGGTAAACTTATCCTATATTTGGCAATACCACCTGTTTTAGCTACCAACACCTTCATTTTGCGACTACCAAAATGTACTGTGAGGAATACTCACTAAGTAGCACTTTCAGTAATTTTCTACATATTATAACATCAAATACCTTACTTTTTAAACTCCAACTTAACCGCATCCGAGAAGTTGGAGGTACACATTTGTAAAACTCCCTTGACATTTTCCTTCCTGTGCTGAAGGAAAGTGCAAGGGGTTTGTTGTGGGGTGAAATTAAATGGTCTGAAACTCGGGTAAGGGATGTGAACTTCTTTACTAAGTTCAATTGACCAGGTATATACATCAGGTAAATCCAAGGGTAAGTAAGTAGGAAGGTATACAGGAGACCTCCACCGGCCTCCTCTCTCACACGCTGCTTCACTCCAACTGACCTTCGTGGAGTTTACAGGGGCACTCACACCACAACATTCCATAGGAATAACATGCCATCAGGCATTCTCTCAGGCAAGCGTACATGCAGGACCAAAGCAGGGAACACAAGACACAACACATCTCCCTCCTCAGCAGAAACCAAGATAAAGGTACGGAAATAAGTGTGAAGGAAAATACACGTGGTAATGCGACCAAAGTATGAAACCAACAACACTCTGGCCACCTCCACTCCAAACCTCAAAACTCCAATCCAAGACACACTCACTCAATTCCGAAGAACAGGGAGACATGCCTCATGCTCCCACCAACATAGTCTCGTCAACGACCTGCAAAGCAGCCAATCCACTATCCAATAGTCTAAGAGTCTGTAGCAGGCCTGCCACAGACACTCATACCAGGGAACCAGCCTTAATTCTCAACACACCAGCATTGCCACACGATCCCAAAACAACACCATCATTCATTCTGCTGCCAACAACTAATGTGCACTGAAACACAGCGCACCCTTCATATTCTAGTAAACTACTAAAAAAAATCATCAAAGCTCAAAAGGCACAGAGCACAGGCACCCACTCCATGCACGGCAGGTGGAGAGGATAACCCCCTAAGGTACCCAAGGCACGGGCAGGAAACCCCCTCAAGTGCACTGTCCAACTACCCAATATTTGTGGCACCGCTGGCAGAACACCCCTATAAAACTAGTGTTGGATTTCAAACCCCAAAATCTGTGGCATGGGTGGCCGAACCCTATGAAACTAGTGCTGGGTTCCAAACCTCAAAACCTGTGGCACAGGTGGCAGAACGCCCCTATAAAACTTGTGCCGGGTTCCAAACTCCAAAATCTGTGGCACGTGTGACAGAGCACCCCTATAAAACTAGTGCCAGGTTCCAAACTGCAAAATGTGTGGCACGAGTGGCAGAACACCCGTATAAAACCAATGCTGGGTTCCAAACCCTCAAATCTGTGGCACGGGTAGCAGAACATCCCTATAAACTTGTTCTGGGTTCCAAACCCCAAAATGTTTTGCACGGGTGGCAGAACACCCCAATAAAACTTGTGCCGGGTTCCAAACCCCAGAAATTGTTACCAAGCAAAACTTCCACCATTCTCCCAATGTACATCACCCTCAACCACACACAAGGTGATAAACTGCAATCCAAATCTTGAAACTCTAAACATTTTGTGAAAAAGTCCATAAAGTGCACGTTGGTCCTGTGGAAGAAAAAATGTTAGTGCAAGACACATCACTTTTCACTAATGCATTGCTGTCACATACAATGATCACAAAGCATTTGTACAGTTCTAAACAGAGGCCACATCAACTGCAACATGAAACTCTTTAACCACAACCAAACCAAAGATAACTGAGCCAAACATAACCACGCCGGACCCAAGACAAATCACAGGCCTCACATCACACACAATAACAAAGTCAGTATTCTCTGTTGTATACTGAAAGCTTTTGGAAAAATGCCAAAATAAATCAGGATCAAGTTCTTCCAAAACCATGATGTATGTGCTTTCAGACTCCTCAAGGGTAGCACTAAAACATCTGCAATATCCCCAAGTCTGCCTCCAATGAGCAGATGTCTCCTCTGAGGCCGAAAAGCATGGAGGGCACAGAACGAAAAGCTTGCAACAGTACATTTTCCTTTGATCTATGGGGAGCGCTCGCTGTCTCACCATAGTCTGTGCCCACCTCCTGTACTGCATACTTGATAAGGTACCTCTGGTGCCTGATCTTCTTACTACTTAATCTCTCCCAGGCTGTATCTGGGCCAATGATATTGTGTGTTGCTCCAGTGTAATCTTTAAAGTGGCCCTGCTGTGAACCAGTGACTAATTCTTCACAGTGGCCGGGAACTGCTACTAATCTTTGTAACTCCAGTGGGCAAAATACTTAAAAGTGGCCCCACTGATGCTCACTACTATTTCAGTGGCCAAAATGCTTAAAGTGGGCAGAATCTGTAAGGTGACCCCGCTGGAAAATGCCACTAAAGTGGCCAATTAACTGTAAGGTGGCCCCGTTGGGAAATACTGCTCCAGTGGCCAAATAACTGTAATGGGCCCCACTGGGATGTGCTGCTCCAGTGGCCAAAAACTGCAAGGTGGCCTCACTGGTGCTCCAACTGCTACTACAGTTAAATCCCACCCCAGCTGCCTCCTTCCTGCCATGCAACTGCTGTTGGGCTATGGGACAGGGGTCAGCTTACCTTTGGGGCGCACAGGGTGGTGGATGTCCCCTCCTTAGTCTCACTGCTTCCTTTCTCCTTCTAGGCACTGCTTACTCTGGGCAGATGTGGGTTCCTGGCTCTTCCCTCAAGCCAGCTCATTCCAAGTGCTGCGGGGTGAAATGAAATGGTCTGATACTCAGGTAAGGGAAGTGAACTTCTTTACTAAGTTCCAGTGACAAGTTATATACATCAGGTACGTCCAAGGGTAAGTAAGTAGGAAGGTATACAGGAGACATCCACTGGCTTCCTCTCTCACAAACTGCTTCACTCCAACTGACCTTCATGGAGCTTACAGGGGCACTCACACCACAACATTCCATAGGCATAACATTCCATCAGGCATTCTCTAAGGCAAGCATTCATGCAGGACCAAAGAAGGGAACACAAGACACAACACACTTCCATTTGAATCAGCAAAAATAGTTTTTGTCTGGGGCAATCAATGGGAGTGAAAAAGTGGACATCTCTGATGCCAACCATTGCAATGTAATGGGGCTGTTTCCTGGAATTATTGCATGCTCTAATGACTCAATGCCTAAAAATACAAAGCATCTGCAGCAGATTTAAGGCAAAGAGGTCTGTTGGCAGGGCAAGATTGACAGAGGGCCCCAGGTGAGCGATTAATGGAGGCAGAGATTAGAGTGGGCGTAGTAACACAATGGTGAACATTAGGTACTTTTTTTGTTGTGCCTTTTGTGAGACTTTCTGTAATTAGCAGTCTTCACCAGGTTTTGCTGCCACTGGTGGTAATATTATAGTAATAAAACCTGATCCGGCAGGCCAGATCAGGTGGTAATGGGCTGGGGCCCAAGTTATAGTGTGAGGGCCCTAATGGTGGGCCCCAGTGATGATCAAGTTTCATTGCTATTAATACAGCGGTTTTTAATCTGAAAACCCAGGGTGCTGACAGCAACCTATTTTGTTTGAATGAACGGGATATGCTACCAGCGTTCCATTAATTCAAACAAAATGCTTTCCTAAGATGGCCACCATGGAGATGGAAGGCAGGGTTCTATGTGGAGCCTCTCTTCCATTTCCATGGTGGCCCGGTATGTGGAGGTGGCGATGGTGACACCGTTAGAGGAATAAGAGAGGGGTGGAGGGTGAAAGGACATAGACAGGAGGGAGGTGGAAGGTGAGCAAGGTGGGGGAAAATGGAGGTGCAGGTGCAAGAAGCCTCCAGGTTGCTTGGAAGACGGATATGGATTGTGGGATTCACCCTGTGATCCAAGCAACCTAACTGGCTGTGGCACATGCCCCAAGTGTTAATTGATGATCCAGCCTGATGCTAATGTTGGAAAGTGGAGGTTTTAAGCCAACAGGCAATAATCTGGGCAATGAAAAAGGACATTACAAGTTGTGATATCAGAGAATCATTCCTGCAGATCCCTTTTATGCATGGCCCTGGTGTTTTTACCCCACACACTTGAAATGTAATTGAACATCACAGATTTAAATGAGTGCACCCTTTAATCTCAAGACATACCAGATGTGACCTAATTTTCACTTTTTGTGGGTGCTACTTGTGGTGCGTGAAAGATCACTTAACTCGAACCCACTGCCTTCATATCCCCTCGAGGTCTACAGGGCCCTACCAAATGGCAGTGAATGGAATTAAAGAGTGAATAAGGACAGGATTGTGAGGGAGAAATGTAGAGAAGAGTGGCAGGTGAAGGAGATCAGGAGCATGAGTAAGAGAAGGCAGTAGAGAATGAGAGTGAAGTGATCCAGGTGAGGGAAATAAGACGAATGTGCACAGAGAATGAAGGAGGGTAGGAGAACTGTGCAATAGTCAATGAGGCAGAAGAGTGGGTGGAAATGCAGAGTAAAGAGTGTAAAATGGAGGGAAATGGAGAGAATGGGTTCTGGAGTGTAAGGACAATGGGGAGTAAAGGAGGTAGAAAGAGTCAGGGAGAAATGAAGAGTGAGGGCAGGGACTTCATTTAGGGGTCACCGTGGGTCGCAACTGTGACCCCTGAGGTCTCCCTTGCTACCCCTGTGGTCTCCCTGGCTACCCCTAAAAATAGGGCTGGCTTTCTTGTTCAGGCCTCTTAAAGAAAATTAAAAACAGAGGGTCCACAAGTTTAGCATTTTCTGCAGTGACCCCAAATAAGAAATAATAGGAATAACAAATAATTTGTCTTTCTGGAATTCGGTACAATAATTGCCAAACTCATTAAAGGTTTATTTCAGGCACACTGCAGAGGGTGAGTCACTGATTTAGTCTGTTCTTAAACACTTCAACTCAGCCATTCATTCTTCTGAAGTCGATAAATGAGTACCAAGGATCCAGGCCCAGACACGGAACTGAAACAGCCCACCTGGATCTAAAAATCCAAATGGATGAGGCAAAGGACAAGGGTAAGCTTGCTATGCTTCTTCTGCTAGACCTGTCAGCAGCTTTCGATCTTGTCGATCACCTGTCAACAGCAGCTGCTTTCTCCAGCAATGCCACTTCTTGGATTCAATCCTTTTTGTCTAACCGCACCACCAGGGTCTTCGCACAATCTGCGGCAGCAGACCCAATTCCCATCCATTGCGGCGTACCATAAGGCTCGTGCATCTCGCCAACACTTTACAACATCTTCACCAAGCTCCTTTTTGACCGTCTCAACAACCTGGGTGTCACATACACCAACTACGCTGATGACACCCAGGTTTTCATCACGCTCTCAGGTTGCTATGAAGATGATTGTAAAAAAAAAAGAAATCAATGAGATCTACCTGGAATTCCTGGCGTGGATGGCAGATCACTACCTTTGCCTAAACAACGAGAAAACTGAGCTCCTAATCGTCGGATCCCAATCCCGCCTGAACAAATTAGACCCCTGATACAAGTCCATCTGCATCGATGGAAACCCTATCAAAGTGGCCAAAGAGATTCAAACCTTGGGAATTTACCTGGATTCCACACTCTCCCTCAAGAAGCAGGTGAATGCAACTGCTTCCTCCACAGACTACACAAACAAATTAACGCCTGCAAACAATTCCCATTACCTACTAGTTGCATCACACTAGTCAGGGCACTAGTGCTAATCAAAATCGACTACTGCAACACCCTCTACCTAGGCACCTCCAAAAGTAACCTCAACAAACTCCAGGTCCTACAAAATAACTCCTTAAGAGCTTCCCTAAGTATTCTGAGATCTGTGCACATCTTAAGAATGAATATACACGGAGAAATGTTAATGTACTTCATTCAGTTGCTCCAAAAAAGCTATAAATCTGGTTCCATCTCACCTATTTCTAGAGTAAATTTGATATGTGAATGTACTTCCTTCAGTTGCTCCAAAAAAGCTATAAATCTGTTTCCAACCAGAGAATCAAGTGACAGTCGCAGGCCATACTCCCCAGAATTGAGGTCATATTATCCATCAGCTGCCTTATACTTTGTCCATGGAGACACAAACACAGGTAGGACCTACCTACAGATACAAACCAAAAATATGGGCACTTAAGAATATATAAATGAGAGAATTGTTCTCTTTCCACAGTGTTCCACAGATAGGATGTTTTGTACCTGGATTCAAAACACACAGTATTGCACCATGTACTGCTTTGTTTCCATGGTTTTGGAAAGAGGTGCGTAAACATGGTGGGGCATACATACTCGGACTATAAACTTTAGAGTTCCAGTTTCCATAAAACTACGCACCAGACATAGGGTGACAGCTTGATTGCGGCACAAGAAAACTGTCATGTCACCGAGGTGCCCCGAGGTATTCCTGTAGTTTGAACAGTTAGAATGGGGGGCAATCGCAATATAGAGATGCAGTGGTTGAGCACACTGGTGAGTGACTCTGGTATGTGTAAATTAGAATGTGAACCCTTGCAATGTTACCAGACTTTGTCCACAAACTATGGTGGTGGTTTATGAATGTTTTTGTATAACATGGAATTTATGAGTAAAGTATATCTTTTTACATTGAATTCAGCTCCTGAGGAAGGGGATCTTATCCCCGAAACACATTGAGCAAGAACAATATTGACAAGATTGTATGAAAAATGTATTGTCGTTTTAAAGAATATATAAGTACTGTGTGTTTTGAAGTGTTTTGAAGTGTACCAAACAGTCTGTGGAATCTATTAAACCACTATTCAGAGAATTACATTTACATTTAGCCAGTTATCTGGCATTTTCGTGAAATACAGTGATCGCCGGAACAGGAAATCGAGCGGCGGCCATTGATAAAACACAATCCATTGCAATCCTCAGAGCACAGGACAAATACCTATATCCAGAGCACACATCTTGCTAACTGAAGATTACATTAAGAGTCTGCGCAACCCGGAGGTTCAAGCCAAACTTTAGCGAGGCAGAACTAAACATGATGGCGGACACCATTGTGGAACATGCAGACCAACTATTCTCCACCGACCTACGCAGGCAGGCACAGCTCAGAAAAAAGACCATCTGGGGGGAGGTTGCACATAAAGTTATTGCATTTGGCACAACTCACTGCACTGTGTGTGACTGCCACAAAAGGTGGGATGACCTGTGCGCAACCTCCTGTCGGCCCAGCGCACCCAGGGTATGGCCACAGGTGGCAGCAGCGCATCCTCCATCCACCATCATCCCTGGGAGGAGCAGTGCAGCAGTGAGCTGCACCTTGAATCCATAGAGGGAGTTGGTGCTTCTGAGGCCAGAGATATGACATCCGAGGAGACTGGTGAGTACACATAACCCCAATGTCACATCAACCTCCCTGTCCACCCTGCACACACTAGAGTTTCAAAACACGTTGTGTGTTGTGCACAACACAATACAGCCCTGCCGCCCCCCCACTTGCAACCTGGTTGAACACAACATCACCCCAAACCTCACTCATATCCCAATCACACATAGAACACAGCAGAGGCATGCTGTATTGCCAACATAACAAGCTCCTGCTAGCACTCAGACACACACCCCCCTGCCAGAGCATAACTTGTGGTGTTGCTGCCATGCTAGCACAGGCACAAAGTCACATCAGTGCCAAGCACCTACACCACCCACAAATGACCAGCATCACACACCAAGGAAATATGTGACTCCCTCGTCCCAGCCAGCCTGACACATGACCACACATTTCCACTGACGATGTAAGTGCTACAGGCAGCAGGCACATGGGGTCCCCATCCATGGCACAACCCTCCACAACACAACATCACACAGCTTGTGTACCACACCGCTAACACCCTATCCAGAAATCACAAGTACACCACAACAGTATCTGCGGCACACCACACGCCATGTATTCACATGACACATCCATCCGCACAGTAGCCATGACACAAGCATGTGTGCACCATGCAATGTCCCCCGCCATGGCCCTGACACAGCACTGTCATCAAAAAGCCAAAGCAGTAATGTCTGCCTCATCAATCCACACTCATCGCTGATGTCCGGCCTTTCTGACTCCCTCTGGCACATCATCTGGCAATGAGGATGGCCATCCCAGTACATCATGGGGCACCAGGCGTCGAAGACTAAGGACCACAACCACCTCAACCCAGGACTCCATAGCCTCAACAGGCAGACATGCAACTGCAATCCCAGCTGCATCCGTCCAGCAACCGCAGGCCACTGTGGCCACTCCACCACTGCCAGCAAAGGCCCCTGTGGCCCCTCCACCACTGTCAGCGCAGGCCCCTGTGAACCCTCCACCACTGCCATTGCAGGCCCCACAAGCTGCACCCAGCCTGGCAGCCCCATAAGCAGCAGTGCTGCCACCACCACCACCACCACAGTGCCGTGCACATGGGTGCTTTGGAGACAACTCAGCGGATGAGAGTGGTCTTGAAACTGGCGACACGACAGACAAGAGCATTTAGGAGGCCCTGCCCTTTAGCACCATGGGCCCAATGAGCCCCCACCGTCCTCCCTTCCACAGTGTGAGGGAAATTGAAGGCCGCCTCACCAGGATGGAGCCACGGTAGATGCCCTCACATCCCTGGTGCAGCAGCACCTTCAGGAGGCACAGCTAATGCACGAGAGCGTGCAGGCCAGTTCCAGGCATAATGCATGTGCACTTGGTTGCTGCACATGTGCCATTGACTAGATGTCAGAGAGGGTAAGGGAGGGCAACAGCGTTATGTTTTCCCTCACCAAAACAATGGCCATGTTGCTCTAGGCTTTCCTGGACTGATGGCCCATGGCACTACCACCCGCTCCATCAACTAGCACAACACCAGGGCATTTCCGTGCAGAGCAGCCCAAGGCGGCACTCCATGCGGCTGTCCCGCCCTGCACACAGCCACACACCGGAGCCAAAAAGGGCACGCAAATAGGCCATGGACCCATACGTGCCCTGTCTGTGACTCGTACTAATGTACATGGCAAAACAGGACAGGAGTTGGCTGCAGACAGTTGGGGAGGGGGATTGGGGAGGGATAGTTGGGGAGAGGGAGTGGGGAGGGATAGTTGAGGTGTATAGTATTGGGAGTTAAGTCATTTCACATTTGTATTTATTTTCATATCACAAAATATAGGTGGTGTTGGAAAAGAATTCATGAGTGGACATTGATTTTTCAGTGCAAGTGATTTTATTTATGTGCAGTGCTCAGCGCCCAGTGCCCAGTGCGCTACCTGGCCTGTGCCGTATGTGTGAAAGGTGATTAGAAGTAGTGCTGTATGAGTTCATCTCGTGTGACACGTCCATCCATGCCATCACGGCGCTGTGCAATTGCCAGCTCATCAGCACTGTCTTACTCAGCTTCTAGTGGGTGCATGTCCATGTAGGGGGTAAGTGGGACGTTGCGCATAATACACATGTTGTGCAACATGGCACAGGCAAGCACTATCTTTCCCACCTTTCCAGCGCTGTACATCAGTGCTCCCCCCGATCTGCTCAGGCAGCGGAACCTCGCCTTTAACAGGCCAAATGTCTGTTCAATGGTGCACAGAGTATGTACATGGCCACAGTTGCATGCCTGCTCGTGGATGTTGTGTGGTTACCTCCATGGCATCACAGGGTAACCAACATCACCTGCACGGGAGAAACAGAAAGTGTATAATGTCATTCTTCTGGCCATGTTATGTTGGCACAGGCTGTATAGTGTTCATTTGAGTTGACAGAAATATCGTTTAGCTAGCATCTGTCCTTTTTCGGGTACCTGAAATGCACTTTGTCCGAATGCATGTTGGGTGTGTGGTGTGCAGTGGCATTCACATGGTCCATTCATAGACAACATGACCTCTGACCCTTTTAGTACAACTGACACAAATGGAACTGCTGTATATGTCATTATTGTGTTACAAAGAAATAATACCACGATTTCCATGTACTAGGGTACATTTAGATTTATAATGCAATGCATGTGTGATTGTGTGGTTCTAACATGCAGGGGACCTGGCCAATTGGTGTGCAGACAAACAGTGTTATGTGGTTGGGAGCATAAGTATTCTCTGTCTGTGCATCAGTTGTTGTGGGTTTTCTTGACTGGGTTTGTGCTTCTTGTTGTCACTTTGGTGTGGGCATTCTAGTACATGTAGTTCTTTGGTTTATTGCTGTACAGAATTGATGTTGTCATGCATGCATTGGATCTTTTTCCTAAATTGAGACACGCCCGTCAAGACCTTGAACTCAGGCATGGTCTTACTGTGTTGCACCTTGAGTGACACCTGTACACTTTCACGTTTAATGCACGCACAACACAAAGTAGGTTCTTCTCACCTTAAAGTTTGTAACTTTACTTGTTGTACTATTGTCAGAATTAATGATGTTTCCTCTCATTCATGGTCTTCCTTCCCCTTTAACCTCCCTATCTGACCTCTGTGCACATTCATAGTGTTTTTGTAATTGTATGAGTGCATAGAAGTATGAGGAACGATGGATTGATGCATACACTGTGTACAGCCACTGATGATGGGTTTTATACATGGCCATAATTCTACAGTGCACATGGCGTTGTAGTTAGACTCATCCAGCAGCCAGATATGCTATGCTGTTTGCTGCCACCCACCCCCCAAATCAACAGTGCACATGGCCTTGTAGTTAGACTCACCCAGCAGCCACGTACGCTGTCCACCGTGATGTGCCATGTACCGAGGCAACGTGGAGTTGTGCAGCACAAATCTGGCGCAGCAATGGGTGATGAGGTGGCGGGCATCACACACCATCTGCATGTTCACTGAATGAAAACATTTTATGTTGCAGTACACTGCCTCCACAGAATGCCTGGCCACCAACTCCACATGTGTGCATTCCAAGGCACTGATGACGTTAGGCATGCGTGCAAGTGCATGGAAGGCTATTTTCGTGCCATTAACCTGGTCAACTGTCCTGTGCAGGCTGATGTGGTCTCGAACGTGACGCAGGAGTGCATCAATTATCTGGGACAGGACGTGCGAAAAACAGAGTTGTGATATTCCATGCAGATCACCAACAGTGTGCTGGTATGTGTCTGTGGCTAGGAAGTGTAGCACAGACACTACCTGAGCAAGGGGTGGGGGCTGGCTGTGCAGATATTTATGAGGCTGACCAGGTCTTCATGGATTAAGTCCACTTTTGAAGTGATGGTATCCCTGTCTAGCCAGTACAGGGTGTGGATCTGGCTTTCGCTCAGGTTGAAAGGTGTGACCCTTAAGCGTGGGATTGGTGGCTGTCTGGTGGTGCGACCGGCTGGACATTGGGGTTTTGCTGTGCCATGATGGCCCTCCTTCTCCTCAAGTGCGTCCGCTGCATCCTCTGCCTCTTCCAGTAATAATCCTGCAGGCATCGTCTCCAGCTCCAGTATTGCTAGCATTGTGGTGTTGTAAGGGGTGTGAGGTGTTGGAGTGGTCCTTTTGTGCTGTAGCACTGCTCATTTGGACCACCTGTGCTGGTTTTGTGCACCTGTGGCATTTTTCTACACCCCTGAATCTACTTAACGCCTGGTCCGCGATGTCGTTGTTTTTGGCATCGTTTTTACATTGCTACTGACATGTCCATGCCAGTAATTGTGTGTCCGTGCACCTTTTGATGTACACTTACTAACACCATGTCGGTATGTCGGGCATGGCTGCCGCATATCTCTGCAGATTCTGCCAACTGTGTTGCCAGATGCAGTGGATCTCTTGCGGTGCCAACATCGTAACTCAAGACTATGCTGGTCCGGAAAAAGGTGCTGGTACGGATCTACCGGCAATGGTATATCCAGACCGGCATACTTGTAATAAGGCCCAGTGATTTCCTTTGCTCTCTTTGATTAAGATGTACAATGTTCCAAAATCTTGTGTCTATAATAAAGATTTACTGCAGGTGAGAGGGCACTACCCCATTCACAATGCAATATGCAAGTCTGCATTATCAGAGATACAGTGCACTTCCGGATGCAACGCCTGTCCTTGGAAGAGAAGGATACACTGCAATATATCTTTTCTCTCTTGCAACAGACATCAACAGACATGCAGTATCTGTACTCTACCATTATGTTATTGGCCTGAGCATGCATGCCTTAGATATAGAACAGAACACTTGTGGGAAGTTACATATCCCGACCAAACCATATTTATTTGGTTACTGCATAGGTTCAGGGGTCACAAAAAAGGTACATGTCCATAGCTTGAATACAGGACACAGACTGGGAGCCATGATTAAGGTGCTATGCCATATAGTGTATCTAGTACCTTCACTAGTATAAGTACGCAGAATGCCTTGAAGCTACACTAAGAGGGAAGTAAATATACTTTAGACCATACTGGCTGGTCCACTGGTAGCTGCAAACCTTCCCTCCATCCACCCCTTACCTATATCCCAGACCAGTGGCAGTAATGAACCTTTGTCCCCGTGCCCCCTGTACCACTCTCACTGCCTTAGACCAGTAGCTGGTCCACTGGCATCTGTCAGCCTTTCCACCTACGGACACTTTCTTCTTCTTCCCCTTTACTTACACTGATAGAAGACAAACAGTTACACTGATAGAAGGCAAACATTGCCTCAACTAGTGTATACATCTTACCATGCTGTGCTGCACTTGTGCTTTTGTGCCCAATATAAAACATTTGCAATAGTTACATTATACATCTATAGATTGTATGTATTGGTTGTAGCCCCATTGCTCTCCACAACCACGGAACAACGTTTGCGGTACAACTTTACTTGCGGTCAGATCAACGCAAGAGGATTTTGGTTATGAGATTCTGAATGAGTCCTGACTCACATGAGTGCCTCTTCCACCCAAAGAGGCTGCTGCAGCTAAATGCTTCGGATTATTATCTTATACATAGTTTGTGGCTGTTCTTCGGGCAATGCACTCTAACATATGACAGCTCCTGCTAAATTCTGTGCGCTTAAAAGATGACTGTGTTCATTATACTCCGAGGACATTATATGTGTTCATTATATGTCTGAGGACAACTTGTGCCGCTACTGCCGGGACCCTGGGAAAGTTGAGTCACTTTTCCATTTGATGGCCCAATGTCACGCTCTGAAAGAACAGCGTTCTAAACATTTCTGCTCATTGTTCTGGGACTTCAAACTGGCAGATGAGAAAGTATGGTGGCCATGCCTGATCTCTGGACATAAAATCCCTCATATTTTAGCAGTGGTGAAATTCTTGACAGAGGTTTTGCCAGAGAGTGGAATCTCTAGAAAATTCTAAAAAAGTTCTAAATTGAATTCAAAACAGTAAATCTAAGTTTCTTTTTTGTTTTTGTTTTTTTTCTTCGTTCCCCTTTTTATTTCTTTATGATTAATGTGTTTTATTGGATAACGTTACTCTGTTTTTGCAACAACAAAAACATTGTTAACACAATTTTTAATGCAAAAAACAAAAATGTATACCCTTCAAATACACCAGAGGTCCTGGTCCCTGTGATAAACCAGTAATGATTCCTCCCCTAAACTTGGCCTGGGACCTTTCTCATTTGGCCAGGGAAAGGCAGACGCTTCCTGATCCAGACACTGGGGGTGGTGCACTATGGTAGGATCACATGGGAGGGAGGAAACAAGCCAGGAAGACTGCAAAAACCCTGTTTAACTTTCCCCATAATCCCACACTTTTGATGGCTGTTTGCCAAACAGCAGAAGTTAAAAGAACTAATTCAGTTGTTGGAGACTACAAGTCCCATAATCCCCGTAAATTCTGGGACGAGGAAGAGGACTGAAAAGGCATGCTGTAGTAGCAGTCAGGCAATTAAGCCTAACAGCCCACACCTAAAGGAATCTGAAGGCATAAAAGGCCCCCTTTGGTTTCGGTACAGGCAATGAGAAGGAGCTGGAACTGTGACTGGAGTGCGTGCTGTAGTAGCAGAGACAGAAAGAAGAAGACACTGTGTTGGCAATCCAGACAGAAGTGGGACAAGCAAAAGGACGATGGAACATTGATGCAGCAGATTTTACCTGCTTGTTCTGTGAGGGTCCTGTTCCCCCAAACTCTGAGTTGCAGAGGCTGCACAGCGGAAGGCGTGCATGAAGGCTCCCTTTCCTTATGTGAGCCTAATTGTGGAGATTGCCATTCCAGAAGTATGTCGTAGACCGAGGCGAGGAGCTGCTGTAAAGCCGTAGGTCTTAGGAGTGAGAGGGGCTCCTTAATCGAGTGGCCAGACTAGATACACCTTCAGAGAGGAAGGGTGTGGGTCCCTGTGAAGCCAGAAGCAGTAGAAGTTGTACTCGAAGCCAAGAAGTTGTGCTACCCACAGAACAAGGATCACAGAAGTAGGCGAGTCAAACCTGGCGTTCTGATTCCTTGCACGAGCACTGCCGGCAACAGTGTCCAGCTTAAGATTCACTCACGTATAAGGAGAAGCAAGTTGAAGTTGTTTGTTGAACCCTTAACAATGGGACAATAGAGAAAATTAGCACTTGTGTGTGGTCGGTAATTTCTGTTTTCACTCGTGTAAAGAGGAAACCCTGCAGAAAGCCATTATCAAACAGTTTAAACATTGTAAATCTTATAAAGAAGTAGTTAAGTGTGCCGAATTTCGATTTCCAAGTGGAGAGTGAACTTTGCGTCTTTATTCATGCGAACATTAATTGTCCCTAAAAGAAGTAAAGGTTTTAAACATTGTATCTAAAGTTGAAGCGAGATCAAGCACTGCCCAAGCCAAGAGTATTTCCTTATTAAGACTGAAAGCAGCCTATCCTAAGGCCAGAAACCAATCTAAACAATACTGTAAACCTAATAGAAGTTTAACCTAGCCTAAGATGCAAGTGTGCAAGCATTACCTGAAGCCAAGAGAGTGGTACCAAGGCTTCTGAGTAATTATTTTGGCTAACAGTTTGCAGAGAGAGAAAGACAACGTTGGGGAAGGTAAACTTGCTGCTCAGACCTATTATTTGAAATTGGCACCACCTATATTGCCAAAGACTGTAGGCAACAGAAAAAAGTGGGTCATAAAGGCAAACTTAAGTTGTTGTTGTGGCAGACAGACAAGCGAGACAAGAGGCTGCCCCTTTTGATGAAAGATATTCAGAGGAAGAGTGCTTTGCCTATTTGAAGAGGTTAAAGTGCCTTAGAATAATTCTTGTCAGGACCAAAATCTGTTTTGAGTCACAAAGTACTGAAGCCGTGGTGGTATTACAAAGTACTGAAGTTGTGGTGGTATATCAGGTTTGTCAGTAGATGTAATACTTCATTAGCCTAAGCGAAGTGGAGTACTATGAGACAAAGGAGAATGTTCTCATGGTAAGCTTTAGTAGAAGTGTAGTTCTTGAAGTAGAAGCAGTGACACTGTGAAGTCATCCTGACTAAGATACCTACTTTGAATCCTAATCTTGTAACTAGTGACATAATAATTGTTAAGCAAGAACTGTATATAACAAACATTTATAGGAGTTGTATTTCTTTGAAACTGTGGCAAGTCGTCTTGGATTATTGGAGGTGGTGGCAAAGCATCGTGGCTGGGAATGCCATTAGTGCTATTTTGAGGAAGTGGAACACCCTTATTTCACCCAGGAGAAAAGAGTTGCTATTGTTGGACCTTTGGTTAACACGACTTTACCTTGAAATTGAAACATCAAGAACTGATCTGCGACTATCTTACCCACATGGATTTACTTGTTTCTATTTTTTGAACATTGAAGCTGAATTCACATTGAATCCTGGGAAAGGGAATTTGCCCAGGTTATTGAGAGGTTATCAATAAACTGTAAATGTTATTGTTGACGCTATTTCAATTGCCATACATTTTCTTTTGTATATTTGATGTTTACGTGTGAGGACCAGACATACCTTTTTGGAGATGCGCCTCAAAACGAATTGTCTGGATTCTTGGGAGGGGGTATGCTCTAGAACTTCAATGCACCCACATTTCTTTATTGATGTTGCAGGTCACAGGGCACAGTCTGCAGAGTCAGAACAAGGTATAGTTGTTGCATAATCAAAGAAATTAACACTTTACTAGGTACCACCCCAAACTAATGCATGGGGGAAGCCCAAAGGGTCAGAATAAGTGATGGTTATAATAAAAGTTATAAGTATTGCCCTGGCTCCTGCTTGCAATCCTCGACTTCCAGTCTGTAGCCCAGTGAACATGCTAGATTACACCTATGCTGTCCTTTATCGATGATCTGACAACAGGATCATCTTCAGCTGTCACTCAGTTCTCTTCTTGTCTTATTGCAGCAGCTCACCTATTATTTTGCACAGATGACTAAAGAGAAGCACAATTAAAGAGGAATATTGCTTTAACAACTAAGTAACATTAATGAAAAAAGCAGTATTTTGGTAAACAAAATGTGGCTACCCTTCTAAACAGGGATGGTGGGCAAGTATCTTCTACAGTATACTAGTACTGTGCTGCCAGTGCTTCAATTAAGGCCTTCATTGCAGGACTCCCACCTGATATATTATACAGTAGTGTACAACAGTTACCCATCCTGGACCTTAAATATCCCCTTGTAATGGATTGTGTCCTCCCATGGATCCCTAATCTTTGATATATTACCATCCTGCTGCTGTTTAAAAAAGATGTTCAACAGCAGAGGGCACTGTGTCTCATTGGTGTCGACGTCCCTCAACGGTTATTATTCCCACGTTTGGATGTGATGTTGATGATAGTATAAATAGCATGCACCGCGCCCATTGCCTCAGTTCAGTTTTTCCGGATGCACAGCACGCTCTCGGAATGGTTAAACTCGCCTCAGCGATTCTTTTCATATTACTATTGTGATTTATTTTCACGATGCTTAACCAAAAAAAATGGATTAAGAGATGTGCGGACGGTGACTCAAAGATGTTGATCACTGAAATGCAAAGGATTTGTCTCTGGTGCCTCGGCAAAGAACACAAAACTGTTGAATGTGGCTCCTGCCAATTGATGGCTAGTAAGGCTTTGAAGGAGAGAAGGTCGAAGCTCACCCTAGGTCGGTTGGTTTCAAAATCTCCATCTTTCACACCTGTGAAAAATAAATCTTCCGAAGGTAGCAGTTTTACCGGAAATTAGTCTCCAGAAAGACCCAAAAAACCTCCAAACATTCGTTAAAATATAGGTCCAGGTGTGCTTCCCGTCACTCATCTTCTTCTTAGTCATGGAAGGAGGATAAAAAAAGTATGCCATCGTTCATCATCTTCAGTTTCCTTGCCCAACAGGCATCAGGTACATTTCCCCATAAAGACTGCTTCTGCGGCCATATGGGAGAACATCGGTGAGTAAATGATGCAAGTCTTTTCGAAGGTGGCCCCTCCAGGTCCCTTGAAAGAAACAAACAGGCTATTGATCACACCGCCTCCTCCAAGACTGGCAGGAAGTCAAGTAAGGTTTCGACCCACATGCTCAAAAGTCAGTGTTAAAAGATCTCTGAAATGTCTTCTCGAGCGGCGTTAACAACGACCGCTGAGATGGCATTGAAGCCAGAGGCTTTAGTGATTTCCTCCTCGAAGGAGTCGAAGGGACCTTCGACAATGATGTTGACTTCGGAGTCGATCTATAAATACAAACCACAACCTAAATAAATCAGATTTCTTTAAATTCTTTGGTTCCATTTTCAAAGAGGGTGACTACGAAGATGACGTTTTGGAACTCCTAATGTTCCAGAAGAATTGATTTCAGATGCACACACCTAGAGCAACTGGCATCATGTTTGAAGGATACAAGTGGTTTGCATACCTCCCCTGAGGTTGAATTTGCCAAACCAGATATGCACTCTCACCCTAATGCAGCCTACAGGACTGTCATCAGCAGGGTAGTAGAATATTTGGGATGGGGTCATCCTGCAAAGGACACAGACCAAGATGATCTCATTGACATATTGGATAAAGGCCCCCCTAATCTGTGCTGTCCTTCTATACAGTACTAAAGAATCCAATTATGGAGATATGGGGGAAAAACAGACACCGCTCCGGCTGTTAATAAGGAGCTGATAAAAAAAAGAAAAATACAGGCCTTCTGTTGATCCTGATTTCCTCTCTAGACATCAAACTCCAGAGAGTTTAGTTGTACATGTGGCAACGTCCTCTTCAAAAGCCACAGTTTATCCTGCCATCCCTCCAGATAGGGACAATAAACTATGTCACCCTCACAAAAAGAATCGTCTCTGCTGGTAGCATGGCGTTAAAAGCCATTAACACATTTTGTGTGTTAGCAAAGTACCTCTACACCTTATGGAATGTAATTGCCCAAGTTGCGGAGAACATTCCTGAAAATGAAATGCGAGGAGGGCTTGGGAACATCATTAATGATGGGAAAGAGGCTGCCTGTCAATCGCTACAGTCAGGCCTAGATGCGTCAGACTGGGTGGGAAGAGGCATCTGGTCTAGCATAGTAATCAGGAGATTTGCATGGCTTTGCAAATCTGGATTTGCCCCTGATGTTTAGCCAAGGCTTCTGGATATGCCCTCTGATGGGTCCAACCTTTTTGGGCCTAAGGCAGATGACAGCCTAGAGAAACTACAGGCTTCAAAAGTTACGGCAAAATCTTTGGGAACAGCCATTCGCCATGCTCAACATCCATCACCCTCACAGGCCTTGAGAGGGCAGTCTTTTCGATATTACTCCTCCTATGGTCAAAGAGGAAGAGGCCAGGCAGTACAAACGCAAGCAAAATAAAAGAGGTAATGTCTGCAAAAGCAAGGACAAAGAAGGTTTTCACGTGCCCCTAGAGGCCATGAAGGAAGGACTGTTCAAGCAGCAACCTCCTCTTTGCTCTCAGCCACAGCTCCAAAACCTATCTAAGTGCTTTGCTCACAGGAGCCCAGTGGGGGGCAGACTTACCCAGCATCTGCAAGAATGGCATCTCATTGCTTCAGATGCATGGGCTCTGCAAACAGTGGCCCAGGGGAACTGTCTCCCATTTCAACCAAGTCTTCCAGACTGTCCCCTGAGATAACAATCTCTTTGGGATCCAGATTCGCTTCTCTTACAGGAGATTATTTCCCTGGTGGAGAAAGGTGCTGTAAGGAAAGTACCTGTAGCGGAACAAAACCAGGGTTGGTACTCCACCTATTTCCTGGTTGTCACGATCCATGCCCCTGACCCCCTCATGTTTAACAGCGCCCTGGCAGCAGTGGGGCTAAAGCCCTTCACAATGGCCCCAAGGGCCTTAAAACTCCATCAGAAACATACATGGAGTCAGACCTGGCTCATTATCAGGAATAAAGCAATACCAGTTTTGGACCTTAATCCAACATGGAGGCCTATTACACAGCTCAGTTCTTTAGAACCAAGCATTGCGGTCTAGTGTTTTGGGTGTGGCTGGGCCTGGAACTACTTGGCCTGGAACTACTTTACCTGGACTATTTAAACCACACCCAAACAGCAGAATATGCTTCGTGTTATTCTGCACTCCTGCAGCGTAACGCTCACCGTGTCCAGCTCCTGCTCATCTGCTTCTCCGGCAGCCCGATCCTGAAGCCCTATATCCGGATTCCATTAACAATCTGGAAGAACAAGAACAACATTAGTGAGCGAGAACACTTACCTGTGAAGTAACCAGCCATGAATCCATCATGCGCTTTGCTTACCTCGCCCATCTCTGGAGTTCGCTGCAACCTGCAAAGGTAAAGAAATAAGGACAGCATTAATAACAATTCTTACCTGGGCAAGCAGCGAGTCCTGGCAGCACCCTGCGCTTCTCTTACCTCACCCATCTCCGGGTTTCACTGCAACCTGCAAGGGAGAATGATAATGGTCAGCATTAACAAAGCACTTACCTGGGCAAGCAGCGATTCGATCGCTCATCACTCCGGAACATCACCGCACCCTGTACAAAGAAGAGAAGAGAACACAGGTTAGCAATTAACACCAATAAACAGTGCAGCGCTGTGCGCATCAATAACTCACTGTGGTCTTCTCCATTGGCGCGGCAACTCCAAGATTGCAACCATCCCTGTGAAAACAAAACGAGACATTGTTAGGGAACAGCGTAGTTGAGCAAGACACCGAGAAGACAGAAAACGGAGGGAAAGAAAGATACAGAATAAAGACGGAAAAGACATTATAACTCAGCTGGAAGACAGCAAGCAGAGTCGGAGTCACAGCCGGTCTGAACCCGACATAAGGGCACACAGACCAGTGAAGCAACTAGGTCCATGGAACGCCCGCACCAACCACGCGCCCCTGCACAGAGACGCAGGACGGAGAGTTCAACGCACAAAAACCTAAGGTGAGCAATAACCCCAAGGGAGGGGATTTGGATCAGAAAGAGGTGGGAGTCCACCCATCACAGAACCAGTATCTTAACCCTTCATTCTCCTTTTATAGGCTCTACCCAATGTCTGGCACATAACCAAGCAGAGAGGGGTCCGGGATAGCGCTCAACCTCCATCCAGTATCGTATGGCTCCCCCATGGATAGACTGTGACCCATCCTGGACCTGAGGCGACTGAACAAGTTCCTCAGAAAAGATAAATTCAAGATGTTCACTCTTTCGCAAGATCATCCAGGCCCATCAGCCTGTAAAGAACTCATGGTGGCAACAGTAAAGACAGACACAAGTGATCACAGTTCAAGGGTGTTTATCGAACTTTATAATGGGACGGATAAACGCCTATTCTAAACCTAAATCGAAGATGGGAGCCAGCTACGACCATCAAATAATAATAAGGCAGTCCGAGTGGTGTCGTGTCAAATAAAAAGGGCCTATATTAAGAAAAACCTATTGCCAATCCTCACTACTAAATTACAAAAAGAGTGCGGGATAATGTTCACCAGAAAAGAAATAAGAGTTCACAAAATGATGTCAGGATGGTATGGCTAGATTAGCCTTCCCCATGTTTGAAGCATGGGACAAGGCAGGACTCTCAAGCAAAGCACACTCCTTGGCCTCGTCAGCACGAGGTTCATGGTTCCAGTTCAATGACACCTTCAGAGGCTCTTTCCTGCAAAAGTATCTTGCCTGAGAAGGAGTGCTGATTCAAAGTAACAAACAAACAAAACAAATAACAGTTCTCTCTGTGATCTTGCACCTTGGTCGATTGCTCTTTGCCTCTAGGAAATCCCTCTGCCTTGCTTGGATCCACCTTGCAATTCGGGTTTCCGTCTGCCTTGTTCACTAATTGCAGCTTACAATTTTCTAGACTCTCAATTTCCTTTTGAACAACTGCTCACTAAGGGAAACCCTTGTTCGGGTTTACTCTTGTCAGACACGCAACTGTGCTTTCTTTAAAGTCCAAATACACACACAAGTTCTTTCTCTTGCATTCAAAATGTTGCTACTTGCAACCTTGTGCTCAAACACAGTTTGGTCTGCTATCAGGTTCCTCCGACTCACCAGCTGTGCTGAACCTGTTTGCTTCTTTGCTCTCTGGAGCCAAGGTTAGTACCACGGTAGCCAGCTTGCCTCTCCGCATGCGTTATCAATGCAAGAGGCGCCCGTGTACCATTGTCGTCTGCTGCTTCGCACGCCAGCTGTAACTCCCAGTCTTATGATTTCCTTTGTGGAGGATTTGCAGGTCTGAGTTGAGAAGGCTAAGGGCAACTCCCCCTTTGTCATCCTTCCCGGTCTCACCGCCTTTCTTCTCCGTTTGAACTGCTGGTGTGGCTGTACCCTTGTGCATTTGGCCTTACTTGAAATGTGCTTTTATGCTCCACGTGGTGAATGTAAAGGGACATCAGGTGTGCGTGGTTATTGTCAATTGCCTGACCCGTGTGTTAGTACATGTCAGGTAAACGGCTTTGGTGTTGTGTTGACTGTTATAGTGTGAGAAAGTATTTGTGCAGGAAAAGGGGGGGTGGGTAGAGCTTCTAAATATCCTCCCGGATAGGATGGGGAAAAGGTGTTACAGGGAAGGGGATACCGCGTCTCAACGCTCAGTGTCCCACTTCCACTCCCTGAAGACCCCTCGCCCAGGTGATCCTCCCCCACTAGTCCACATCCAGGAACTGGATCCAATGGAGATGGCTGTGTCCTGGCAACCTGGACGACAGATCCCCAGGGACTAGTAAGTGAGACATCTTCGGGTTTCTCACAAGTCCCTGGACTGGATAGTGTCACTCAAACTTCAGAATGCTTGCTTTTATGTGCATATACATCCCAGGCACAGGAAGTACCCAAGGTTCACCATTGGCTGTTCTCACTTTCATTTTGAGGACTGAATTTTGATGTCACCTCTGCCCAAGGGTCTTCACCAAGTTGATGGCAGTGGTGGCAGTAAATCTACATACAGGAGGGATTCACATCTTCCCTACCTAGGCTGATCAGAGCTTGTTCTCCCAAACAGGGTGTGGAACATCTCAGAAACACCTGACACTCCCTCCACAAACTGTGCATCTCCCTCAATTTCAAGAAGTCCCAAGTGTCACCTTTTCAGAAGCTTCAATTTATTGGAGCGATCCTGGATTCTTCCTTGGGTAAGGCTCCCCCTCCCGAGTTGTGGGCTCCACATATCTTGCAGATGGTAACAAGACTTTGGAACGCCCAATATCTACAGGCATACAGCTTTCTGAGGTTGTTGATCTCGTGGCATCCTGCATTTTGCTGGTGCTAGAATCCTGCCTAAGTATGATGCAGCCCCTGGTTTTCTGGCCCTGGTCCATGCAAGGGTGTACTCTTCCCTTCCCCTGAGCCGGCACCCACCATAACCATCGCTCTCTATGACCTCTTCCATTCATCTACGCAGCCTGGTTGCAGTGGGGGCCACCAATGATCACCGGCGTGCCTGCAGCCCTTTTTAAATCTTCTGGGCAGGCCCCATTGGCTGACATCCACCAGAGACCCGTGGCAGTTGACCTGCCCCTGGCATAAGCAGTTCAGCCCCCTGGCTCATGCTTCAGGTGGCTCCACATATGCCCACCATGCCCAGATACCTGGGGGCCGCTTGAGGCAGCGGCCCCCAGCTAAGTCTTTTTCTTCTTCTCTATTGCCTTTAGCTTCTCTCTTCTTTCCTGTCCTTTTCTAACTGTCTTTTTCTAACTTACACTTTACTTCAATCCTCTCAGGATTCTTTTCTCCCCTGACCAGCCCATTCTTGAGCAGGGGAGTTCTATTCCTTGGTTTTCCGTTCTTTTCTCTATTAACTTTCCATCCAGCCCTGTGGTGGGCTGGATGGTTTGATCCAAAGCCAAACACATTGAACACATACATATAAATAAAAAATACTGAACACATTTAATAAAGTATGTTTATTACTTTGGTGTCTGCATCTTTAGTTGAAGGTGTTCCCTCGGGGGAAAAGCACACAGCCCCTAATAGCCGGGGCCCATGGGGCCACATTTACCCCCTTTTTGGGAAATTCCCGTCCCGGGAATGCCACCCACAGCAGTGCTAGGGGGCATCGCTATGAAGATACCCCAGGGCCCTCAAGGGCCTAGCCCATCTCAGCAGTGCCTCCAATGTAGCCCCCGGTTTTCCAGCCCGGGTCCGTGCAAGTATGTACTCTTCCCTTCCCCAGAGCAAGGACGGTTCCCATGAATACCACCACCCCCACCGCCCAGCCGGCTGGGTAGGGAGGGGCGCTGCACCTGCTAAAATAAAACTGCTGAAAACAGGAGATGGGCTACACCCCGAGTTCTTTGATTACTAAACGGACACAGACAGAAGAGTGAACTTTTATAGGGATCCCCACAGGGACCCCTCTTAATTTATGATAAACACTTATACTTTTAAATACTCTTCCCTTTCCAATTCCCTAGGATTCCCCAGACGTGAACCCAAACTAAATGGGGACCTGCTATGTCAACTCACCCTTCCTTGGAGAGGTCTCGGGGACCCTAAGAGTGAGTCTGATGCAACAGACCCCGTAACTACACTCAGGTACTACCCACATGGAGTGTGAGGCCAGAGGATGGCCTCTCTGGGTGGTCCCAACTTGCTAGGTGGCCTCAGGCAGGCCACCACACTATCCTGCTACCTCATGCCAGGGTGCCTCCCCTCTACCCCCTTTTTCTTCTTAATATCTCTATATATATAGTAATATCCTAAACCTGCTTAATATACAAGTCTACATATAATTCCCTTTCTATATAACCCCATTCTACTTTTCCCTACTTAACATCCTACTTAACAATATTTTAATATATACAATGACATACACCATACATACAACATGTCCCATTATTATGTCACAAATGGGGGTGACTGCTGCAGCCAGTCAGCCCCTTAACAATACCTTTAAGGGCTGTCTCTGGTGACCCTGGTAACCTGAGGGCTAGCTGCCACCTGGAAGAAGGGCTGACTGGGGCCTGTCCCCTTGATGATAGATGGGGGTTTGGCCTTGCTTCCTTCTTCAGGGTGGCACAGTTCAGTACATGAGGCCACCTGTGCTCTGCTGGTCTTCTGGGAAACCCCCTGCTCAAGTGGGGGTCTGCCCACCATCACCACGACTCTCTATGACCTCTATCATTCATATTGGTGGCCCAGTTGCAGTGGGGTCCACCAATGATCACTGGCATGCCTGCAGCCCTTTTTAAGTCTTCTGGGTAGGCCCCGTTGGCTGACATCCACCAGAGCACTGTGGCAGTCAACCTGCCCCTAGCATAAGCAGTTCAGGGCCTTGGCTCACTCTTCAGGGGGCTCTTCGCATAAGCAGTTAGGCACCCTGGCTCACGCTTCAGGGGGCTCCACACATGAACACCATGCCCAGATGCTTGGGTGGTCCCTCGAGGCAGCGACCCCCATGTAAGTCATTTTCCCCTTCTCTGCTGTCCTTTCTTCTCTCTTCCATCCTGTCCTTTTCTAACTCTCACTTTGCTTCAATCCTTTCAGGATTCTTTTCTCCCCTGACCAGTCCATTCTTGAGCAGGGGAGTTCTATTCTTTGTTTTCCTTTATTTTCTTTATTAACATTCCATCCAGCCCCATGGTGGGCTGGATGGTTTGAGTCAAAGCCAAACACATTGAGCAAACACACATAAATAAAACATACCCAACACATTTAATATATTACTTTTATTACCCTGGTGTCTGCATCTTTATTTCTGTTCCCTCATGGGACAAGCACCCAGCCCCTACTAGTCGAGCTCTGCGGGGCCACGCGCTACAATGAGGTCCCTCCAGTAGCCCCTCAGATCACAATGCTCACAGTTCTCAGGCAGGATGACAGACCTTCTTCAGATCCAGAGCAAGGCTGTGCAGGATTTTCTGTGGTAGGCCTGAAAGTAGAACGCAATGACAGTAAGCGGACGTTGGTACCCTGCAGAATGAAGACCGCACATAAACCTTTTAGAGCTGAGGGCGATCAGACTGGCACTGATGGCCTTTTTGCCTTCCATCCAGGGAAAGAATTTCCTGATAATGGCGGACAACACGGTGTCTACGCATGGTGGCTATCAAACTAATACTTAGGGTCTGGAAATCAAGGAAGAAACCTAATGTAGATGAATGGTTGATGGAATTACATGTTTTGGCTCAGTATGATAAGGTTTCATTTCATAACAAAGATAAAGATGATGATTATTTGAATCTTTGGGGTACCTTTATGGCTTTATATGATTGATAGGAAGGGTTAGGTGGTTGTGGTGGAAAAGGTGGGGTTCCTTTTTTTTTTTTTTTTTATTTTATTTTTGTTTGTTGGTTTGTTGGTTTGTTTGTTTTGTTTGTTCGATGTTGACTTGCCGGTTATGCTTCACTAAGATTGATTTCTTGTTTGAGCTGTATTGTTTATGATGCTCTAGTCTCTTTGTAATTTCATTCTTTAAGCGGATTGTGAAGCATTGTTGCTTTTTAATATCATTGTTTATATGAAAACAATAAAGTGTTGTTGAAAAAAAAAAAAAAACAAGAGAAGAGGTGTAGGGTCACTGCAGCTGTTCACCTAGCTGGGTAGAGCACAGTCTCCCACGAGAGGGAGTTAGCTCAGAAAGTCCTTTTAGAGATTGTCAGCATTTGAGGAACCCCTCAAGTGGATCTGTTCACGCCCATTATCAACAGGAAGTGCAACCTGTCTGCTCCAGGGAATTTCCTCAGAGAGGAGCTCTGGGGGACTCGTTCATAGTGGACAGGAAATGTCCACGCCTGTATCCGTTCCCACCAGTCCCCGTCATTCATCATGTCATCTGGAGGTTGAGGAAGCTCAGGAAATCCATGATCCTAATTGCCTAATATTGGTCCAGGAGGGTGTGGTACACAGACCTAGAAATATCCATCTGCCCTCCATTCCATCTTCCCTAGAGAGTGTATCTACTGCCACAAGAGGGTGGCCTTCTTCTTCACCCATGAAACAGAACACTGAACTTTCATGCCTGGTTTCTGAGAGGCTAAGATATAAAGATTGGGACCTCCTGGGAGAAGTTATGCAGGTGTTGCTTTTGGCCAGAAGAGCAGCAACCAATGCCCTATACTGCTGCCGTTGGAACACGTTTTCCGGTGTAGAGTCAAAGATATAGAATCTTTCTCTTGCAATACACCTGCAGTGACTCTTTTTTACTGCACCTCGCCCATCAGGGGCTCCAGGTGGCTACCAATAAGGGATACTCTGCAGCGTTATCCAATTTAAAACGCATACCAGAATGATTTTGGATTGGTTGGAAGTAAAATAGATTGTGCACTGCCAAAAGGAGAATATTCTACAGAAAATCCAATTTAGAAATCATGCAGTAATCACAAATACATTCATGTTGTATGCATAGGAAGATTTAATCAGATAGTGAACAGCCGACACGTGTTTTGACCCAACAGGTTGTTCTCAAGGCTGTGTAATATATATAAGGAGCAACAGAATACATGAAAGAAAACAATACAAAATTTGAAAACAGATGGCAATTTACAATTTGGTTATCTTGAGTATAGTCCATTGGAAATCAAACATAGGTATTGAAATCAAAAAACAGTAGCCAATGGATGTCATACCATTTAGAAGATAATAATTTTTTAATTTTTTTTTATTATTACACATCACTTGGTATTAATTAAACCTTAGATGCAAACATATACACAACATAAAAACATAAAACACATAAAAATCATCATTATCCTCAAAGGCCCATTCTACAGTCAAAATTTAAAAGATCAGAAGAAGAAGAAAGGAAGAAAAAAAAAAGAAGAAGGAGTAGAGAGAAAAATAAGTCTAACGCTAGTTTCATCCCACAGCTAGACATTTAGTTTCCTTCATAGCAGTGAAGATTCTTCTAACCAGCTGTAATACGGCTAAGGACAATGAAAGCCGACCACCCCATCTTATGGAAGCCCACCAATCCTCCTGTGATTTCGTTGGTGATTCCTCTATAAATCTCCCCAGGAGGTTATTTCTTATAGAATTGAGGGGCTCACATACTAGTACGAAATGCTGCAAAGTCTCCATACTTCTATTACAAAATCGACAATTCAAGATTTTTACTTCATGGGCCTTTGTTCTCCTTGATGTAACCTCTCATGTTGGATGAAGGTTCAAACTGAGTCTCAAAAAGTTTTGCTGCTCCAATTTTGAGGGAAATTTAGCAAGGTAGGACATCACATGGCCTCTTTTGTAATATTCCTCAGGATCGTCAGCAAATGATTTGTACAATTTCACTTTCTGCTCAGTCTGGATCCAATCCAAATCCAACAATTTATACTTCACCCTCGTTGGATTTTCGGTGAGTATCGTTTCCGTTAGAGCGATGTTCGTCAGTATAGAAGAGCATGCCTCGTACCAGAAATCTACGATTGCTAGCTGCTGCCCTTCCATAGCCTCCTTGATGATCGAGAAGCCACTCACTGCTGGTGGTTGGAGTCATTTCCTCATAAAAGATAAAGAGTTCCATTCCATATGGGAGTATAGAGAAGTCAGGCCCAATTCCCTTCGTACCCGTTCGATAGGTAGTGAATTAGGCAACACCATAACCCTCTTACAAAAGAGACTTTCCAAACGGTTCCAATTTATGGGGTCCATAAATAAATTTGCTTCAGCAGCATAGGTTAGTATTGGCGCCACTTTCAATTTATAGAAATCCAAAACAGGTACCATTGAAAATTTGCAGTAGCGTCTTTTGATGAGCAAAGCTTGCAATGCCAGGTTTTCGGCTTTACTCCTCAGATGTGCTATTCCTGGAGCGTCATTTAAGCTGTTATTTATAGACTAACCCAGATACCCCATAGAACCAACTACTGGTATCTGTTCTCCATTTAGTGTCCAGGTCCATTTCTTCTGCTTTCTCGCCCTCCCACTATCTCCCAGAATTAGTATTTTGGATTTTTGTTGCATTTATCTTTAAGGCGTTTTTGTCAATGTACTGAGACAAATCCGTTAATTGTCTCTGCAGCCCAATTTCCATCTGATCAAGGAGCAGCAAATCATCTGCGAATAATAAGCGTCCCATGGAGTGACCAGCTATTTTCGGTGGAAAAGATCTGGTTTTGATAAACGCTTCTGCCATATCAGATATAAAAAGACAGTAGACCGCTGGTGCGATAACCCTGTTTCAACCCGTTTTCTGAGGGTATTTCATCCGACAGTAAGCCATTTCTGTCCAATCTGATTTTTGCCTTTGAATGTGTGACTGGCAAACCTGGAAGATGAGAAATACGAAACAACGCCTGTCTGATAATATATGCAGACTGTGAAACACCCGCTGTGCATACAGCAAAAACGCCCTGCACCTGGTTGCAAGAATGCTGGCTTACCCCCGATGTCAGGAATGGAGAGTAAATACCTGATGTTCCAAGAGCGTAAAAACCGAAGAAAGGAATTCAAAACGTAATTATCTTGGGCAATTAACACAAACAATGTGTGCAGAGGGAAAAGTGAAAATCAATCGTCATATGTGAAACTATCGGGGGCGGGGGGCCTCTCACACGCTTCGCCACATCCACGCATATATAAGCGGACGCACGGGTTTCAGGTGCAACTGCTTTATTCAACATCAAACAGGAAACTGCCCTAACTCCCCAGGCCCCTCCCTAGCCCAACGTCACTTCCCTTGCCCATCGGGCCACAACTGTGGACCTCCCCACACAACGATGTGGGTGGGCTATGCGTCCAGACTGGGCGTCAGGGCACAACCTGACATCTCCCCCTTTTTAAGTCATGACCTCACATGTAACTTTTACCCCATTTCACGAATGAGTCTTTGGGGCTTTATTCGGCTCCTCTGCGGCCTTCCTTGTCTGCTAGGAGTGCCCAACGGGGGTCTTACTGCCGCTTCTTCTTGTTCCGCATCGGACGCCTCGCTGTCTCCTAAGTATGATTCGTCTCGCTCTCTTTCTTCCCTATCTTCTTCGGTCCTCCTTTATGCCCGTTCTAGGGGGGTCGCCACTCTCCTGAAGTGTGACACGTTACGCGTCAGCGAGTTGTGCCTGTCTCCCTCTGCTGTGACCATGGTACCCTTTTTCTGGGTGACAGTGAGAAGTTCGGGTGCAATGGTGGCATCTTCCTTTCGCCTTTTTTGTTGTTTCACCATCACTGTGTCTCCTGGGACTATAGTCGATTCCTGGGCTCTTCTTTTTGCATTGGCCATGTCTTTCATTTTCTTCTTTCCTTCCATGTCCTTTATCTTGGCCTGTTGCTCCAACTGAGTCTGGGGGTCTGGCCGTGGATCCTCTGGGAGTCTTGTCTTAATAGGCCTTCTAAACACCAGGTCTGCGGGACACACCCCTGTGGTGCTGTGAGGAGTGTGTCTGTATTCCAAGAGGAATTGGTACGAGGCCTGTTCGAACGGCTTGTTCATTATGTTGGCAATCTGTAATGTTTGTTTTATGCTGGCCATGAACCTTTCCATGATCCCATTTGCTTGCAGCCATCGGGGAGTGATTCTTCTGTGCTGGAAGCCCATATACTTGGCGAACATTTGGAAATCCGTGCTAGCAAACGGTGGACCATTGTCCGATTTAATTATTCTCGGGACCCCATATGCAGATAGCATCCGATCCAGTGCTGGTATGACGCAGGTAGCCAATGTGCTGTCTATCAGCTGCGCTTCCGGGAACCGAGAGTGTTCGTCGATTAATACTAGGACGTATGTGCCATCACGGAGTGGGCCAACCATGTCTACAGCCAGCTCATCCCACACCTGTTCTGGGAGCGGGGAGGACTGTATCGGAATGCGGTGCGGCGGCGGGGCTACTTGTGCGCAGTTTGTGCAGCCTCCTACTAGTCGTTCCACAAGTGCGTCTAGTCCAGGGAATCATACTTTTTGTCTGAGAAGTCTTTTGGTTGCTGCAACCCCCCGGTAACCTTTGTGAGCCACCTGGACGATCTTTTCACGGAGAGACTCGGGTATGACGACTTTGCACCCTTTTAGGTTGATGTGGTCTTCTACCACAGAGAGTTCGTCTCTGACTAAGTGCAACCATTTGATGTCCTCTTTGGTCTTCTCTGATTGGTCTCTGGCTTGTTGTCTCATGTGTGCCCTTTTGTCGAGTTGTATGCAATGTTTGACTATTCTGAATGCAGTGTCCTGTTCCTATTGGGCCACTGATTCCGGCCACTCGACTGGGAGAGGTTGCAGATGATGAATGACGTAGTTGATGTATGCATCCGCTATGGATGGGTGCGCCGCCGCTGGTCCCGTCGGGTGGAGGGACAAATAGTCTGCGGGATTGTCTTCCTTTCCAGGAGGGGTATGATATTGAATTTATAGTCCTGTAATCGTAATCCCCATCTGGCTATTCTGGGGGGCATTCTCGCCTTGGGGTCCCCGAAGATTGTGAGAAGGGCTTGGTGGTCGGTTACGACGGTGAATTGTTTCCCATATACAAACAGATGAAAATATTTGCATGCCCATACTACTGCCAGACTCTCCTGCTCCGTCTGGGAGTATGCCTGTTCGCTGGCGGTGAGGCTCCTGCTCGCTTACGCCACTATGAATGTCTCCTTTGGTTTTGATGGGTCCCTTTGTGTGAGAATGGCTCCCAGCCCAATAGGGCTGGCGTCAACGATAAGTTCAGTGTGTCGTTGGGCGTCGAAGTATGCCATGTCTTCTGCGCTGGCGATGGCGTTGCGGATGGCCTCAAATGCTGCTTGGCCTCAAATGCTGCTTGGCAGTCTTTTGACCATTTGAAAGGTTGGTGAGTAGCCGCAAAGGGTTGCTTATTGTGGCGTAATCCTTTAGGTACCTTGCACAGTAACTGGCAAGTCCGAGGAACGAACAGAGTTCTGTTGTGTTGGTGGGGGGCGTGGCGGTGTTAAGAGCGGCCACCTTCTCGGGATCTGGTCGTATTCCCTTCTCTGAGAAAATATGGCCAAAGAAACATAGCGACTTTTTGTCAAACTCGCATTTTTCTCTGTTGAGTGTGAGGCCTGCTGATTCCAACGCAGCGCACACTCGGTGTAGGGCTACATCGTGTTCTTCTTTCGTCTTTCCAAATACCAACACGTCCTCAGAGTAGTTCGGACAGTTGGGCACGAGGAGTATGACTCGGTGAATTTCTTCTTGAAAAATCTCAGCGGCCGACGAAATGCCGAAGCTAAGCCGCTTGTATTGGAAGAGTCCCACATGTGTCACGAACGTTGTGATGTATCGTGACTCTGGACTTATCTCAATTTGGTGGTACCCCTTTGTCAAATCTAGTTTGGAGAACGTGGTGGCCCCGTGTAGCAGGTGGATCATGTCCGTGATCCTTGGCGCCTGGTATCTCTCTCTTTCAATGGCAACATTTGCCCATCGCATGTCTACACACAAGCAAATTGAGCCATCTGGAGACTTTTTGGGGACGGGGACTAAGGGCGAGACCCAGGGAGTTGGTCCGGTCGCAGGCTCGATGACTTGGGCCTTGATGAGCTTTTCTAACTCATCTTCCACCTGTTTCTGAATGTTCACTGGTATTCCCCTGTAATGTTGTGCCACAGGTGGTATGTTTGGGTTGATATGAAGGTGCACTTTTCTGTTTTTGAGCTTTCCCAGCCCTTTGAATAGCTTCGGGAATGTTTGTTCTATTGTTTCAGGCTTGGCAAAGTATTTATGCACCATCAGTTGGTATAAGATATGCACCAGTCCCATGTCGACCGCCATCTTGAATCTTAAGATGCACCCACTATTGGCCTCCGTCTTGATTATGTGTAGTGGTATTTTTGCGGCATGTGACTTGTGTGTGCACCACGCTGTGATGGTGCCCTTGCACGGCAGAGGTGTGGTTGCACCGTATGGATATATGTCCACGGTGGCCTTTCGTATCTTGAGTGGATTGGTTAATGTGTTGTAGGCTTGTTCACTGATGATATTGACAGTCGCCCCAGTGTCTATGAGGTTTTCCAGTGGTGTGTTGTTGATGTGTAGGGTTAACAAGGGGCTGTGTTGGGTGGCCGTCTTGTTGTCGTTTAGAGCCCAGACGTATCCTTTCTTCCTTTGATCATCTTCAGAGGAGGGGGTGTCGCTGGATGAGGGCGATCTCATTTCTATGTGTCTGATAAATCTCTTCCTTTGGCTGCGTCTCGATGTGTCCGATGACCGCCTCTCTTCCCGGGGCGGGGCGTGTCTACGTTCCCTGCCTTCTCTGCGTTGCACCCTATATTCGTCCTCGTGTCTCGTGTCTGTTGGGCTGTGACGGATGTTTCTTCTGCGTTCTGACGTTCTTTGTCTGCTTGACGTGGGGGCGGGAGCGTTTTTGCATACTGCTCTGAAGTGGTCCATACCGCCGCAGGCAGCACATTGTTGGCCTACTGCTGGACACTCACCCATGTGAGGGTATTCGTATCCGCACCGGTAGCATGTGGCCTCTGTTCGCTTGTTGTTGACGTTTGCGAGTGTGGCTAGTTTGTTGACCTGATCTGATGGGTGCTGTTGTATTGCGATCTTGCCGAGGCTGTCCAGTTGGTTCTCTACTGCTGCTTCCATCCTGGCTAGGACTAGTATTTCTTCGAGAGTTCTTTGTTTCCGTAGTAGTTGTTTTCGGAATGGTTGGGATATGCACCCCGCAATGACTTGCGAGCGTAAAGCTTCTTCATTTGAATACCTATGAAACTCGCAATATTTGACTTTGATACGAAGGCGCATCACAAAATTGTCGAGGGACTCGCCCTTTTCCTGTCTGGTGGTGTGGAATATGTGTTGTTCATAGTCAATGTTAGTATGTGGGGCGAAGTATTCCGTTAGCTTGCCATGTAGCTCCCCATATGTGGCGTTGTCTAGGTTTAATAGTTCACCTGCTATGTCTCTGACCGCAGGCCCTACTGCTACAGACAGCGTGTTCTTTAGTCTGTCGTCATCTGTTAGACCTATTGCTCTGACACTGAATTTGAAATCCTATAACCATATGGCCCAGGAAGGTCCTAGGTTGGTGGTGTCGCTGAGGTCGAATGGTGGGGGCATGTTTAATGTTTGGGTGGTTCCCCCTGTCGCTGCCAATTGATTTGCCGGGACGTTGACATTCGAGTCACCATCGGAGCATGAGGATGATGCTGTGGTGACATTAGAGGCCAAGGATGCCACCGGGCTCGACATGGTGGTATGGGTTTACCCCTTGTGGTTTGTCTGTGTCTGGTCACTTTAGGGTGTGGCTGGTCTATGTGGGTTGATTTTGGGTGGTTTCCCACCTTCATTTCACTGTGCTTGCCTGTGGTATCCTCACGTGGTCAGGCGTACCTACTCAGCTGGTTGATGGGCGTTCTCCCGCTCTGTGTGTCAGCTGCCTTGACTCCCTGCAGCTCGTGTCTTGAGCTGCAGCGGGCAGTGTGTGGGGCTCCCACTTCCCTTACATGTGGGTGGCAGCATGCCACTGTCCTTGGGCTTTGTCTTCCGCCTCTGAGGTGAGTTCCCTTGTTGGGCTCCCCGGGCCGCGTGTCATGGAGAGTTGTTGCTCCATGTTTTGGGCCTGCCAGACCCAGGGTCTCCACGGGTCCGGATACGGCACCGGATGGCTGTGGCAGTCTCACACGCCACTCGCGGGAGGTGTGCCGACACGCTAGAGCTGTCCGGTGACAGCCCTCCCGTGGTGTGAGATTCGCACTGCGTATGCAGCGGGCTGAGGGCCTTCACTCTCGCTGTTCGCGGGAGGTGCGCCGATGTGCTCACGCTGTCCGGCGACAGCCCTCCTGCCGAGTGAGGTTCGCAATCCTCGTCGCCAATGTGAAACTATCAAGGGGGGGCCTCTCACACGCTTCGCCACATCCACGCATATATAAGCGGATGCACGGGTTTCAGGTGCAACTGCTTTATTCAACTTCAAACAGGAAACTGCCCTAACTCCTCAGCTGCCTCCCTAGCCCAACGTCACTTCCCTCGCCCATCGGGCCGCAACTGCGGACCTGACCACACAACGATGTGGGTGGGCAATGCGTCTAGACAGGGCATCAGGGCACAACCTGACACCATATAATGGCGTTGTTAGAAATAACAAAGAGCGTCTGCCGAGTAGCAAAGTGCAGATGTATTGGTCGCGATTGACCAGAACTAACCAGTTGAAATGTTGGAGATAGATCTTTGTATGAATCAGAAAGTAAGAGGAAGAACAGAGACAGCATCAGTCTCCTGCATAGTCGAGGACACAGAGAGACAAAAAAACGCATTCCGTGCCTGTTGAAAATAACCAAAAATAAAGTCTACAGTAAAAGATAAGAAGCTAATGAATGCTCCAGCCCCGGCAACAGGGCAAATAGATATGCAAATCCAAGAGGAACAAGATAACTAGGTTGCTGACAGTGTGGTTAATTCAGCACAAAGCATGCTCACCTCAAATGGTGTCTTCAAGATGCAGAGAGCAAGGTCAAAGGGTTAGATCCCTACAAAGGTTGCGCTGGACGCCTGAAACTCGTATTGATGTATGTGTCTGAAAGGAAAGGGTTGGAGAGAGCTGTCGCACCGCAACGTGAGAGCGTGATGACGTCACTCGCCGTCATATGCGTGACGTCATGTGTAAACAGAAGTCGTCGTGTCCAGGAGGGATCAATGACGTGGACCATCTGGTTTGGGCGCTGTGATAGAGACATAGAGGTCCCAGAGGAATTTGGCAGATATAGTTAAGCATAAATAAGAGCTATGCACAGACAGGCAGATGATGAAATGTGGCATTAGCCCAAAGTAAATACTAATAAAAGAAAGTCTGGAAGGAAAAGTATGGAGTCGTGGGGATGGATCCCAAAAAATAGAATGTACAAAAGCAGTGCATAATATTCAAATGGCCGAGGTAGGTGACACTGCAAAGAGCAAAGTAGCACTGGAGCAACTGACACTGTCGGACCGGCTGGTCCGCCAGTGTTGGCATTGGCTAATGGCGAAAGAAATACATTTGGGGCAGAGAAAGGCAAAAGAAAAGGTAGCTCTGAAAGTTACATGAACAGAGATCTGAGGGCTGGTAAATGGTAACAAGATAAGTGAGAAATGCAAAAAACAAAATCGTGAGCAGAGAAAGTGGTGCAACACATCTATATTATCCTATGGGCGGGTAAATGGATGCGAAGACAGCAGTCCTCTCCAAAAACATACGCAGCGTGTGTAATACCCTATTAAAAATATAATGGTGAACAATGATGTTTCCAATGAGAAAAGCGGTCAAACTCAAATATGGTGCAATGACACATATGTTGACTATATAGTAACATTAGAGGTACAGTCCGCAGGGAACTTAGATGATGCAAACACTTATTAGGCATGCATATTCCAGGGCAACATATTAGAACAAGTACTTTACATTTATATTTAACTCTGATGGGTAAGAAAGAGACAGGGTCTGGAGGAGCTACATCTTCTCCTGTCATGGCAACATACCAGGAGTTACATTGCATCACTTGCGTCTGGTTATTTTCAACAGGCAGAGAATTTGTTTCTCTGTGCATTTTGAAGCGCGAAAATTTGGTATCAAAGAATATTTCCAATTCTGCATCCACCAGACGAGTTTTTTCTCTGTCACCACACCAAAGGGTGAGGAATCTCTTGCACTAAAACCTTTGTTCCTGATGCCATGTTTGCTATGTCTCTCTGTGTCCTCGACTATGCAGGAGACTGATGCTGTCTCTGTTCTTTCTCTTACTTTCTGATTAATACAGAGATCTATCTCCAAAATTCCAACTGGTGATTTCTGGTCAATTGTGACCAATACATCTGCACTTTGCTACTCGTCAGACGCTGTTTGTTATTCCTAACAACGCCATTGTATGGTACTATTGATTTTCCCTTTTCCCTCTGCTCACATTGTTTGTGTTAATCGCACAAGAGAATTACATTTTCGATTCCTTTCTTCTGTTTTTCACTCTTGGAACATCAGGTATTTACTCTCCATTTCTGACATCAGGGTAAGCCAGCATCCATGCAACCAGGTGCAGTGCTTTTTGCTTTATGCACAACAGATGTTTCACAGTCTGCATACATTATCAGACAGGTGTGGTTTCGTATCTCTCATCTTCTGGGTTTGCCAGTCACACATCCAATGGCACAATGGCCTTAGGTCTCATTATTAGGGCTGCATATCTTGCAGGTCTGCACACCATTACAACATGGTGGCTCCTGGGGCAAATTAGGTTCAATTTCCCCCCTTTAATGGACATTCGTGTTACTGATTGATTTTTCTGATGATTGTAATTTCTTCAGTTGTATTTTCTTTCTCTCATTTGTTTGTTTGTCTTATGTGTGTGCCATGCACTCACCCCTGAATCCAACCTCTGCTTGGTGGTATGTTGCTTTTATATTATTATCTTCTACATGGTATGACATCCATTGGCTACTGTTTTTTTATTGCAAAACCTATGTTTGAGTTCCAATGGACTATACTCACTATGACCAAATAGTAAATTGACATCTGTTTTCGAATTTTTTATTGTTTTCTTTCATGTATTCTGTTGCTCCTTTTATATATCACACAGCCTTGAGAACGACCTGTTGGGTCGAAACACGTGTCGGCTGTTCACTACCTGATTAAATCTTCCTATGCATATAACATGAATATATTTCTGATTACTACATGATTTGTAAATTGGATTTTCCGTAGAATGTTCTCCTTTTGGCAGTGTGTTATCTATTTTACTTCCAACCAATCCAAAACATTTCTGTTAGACTAAGGCCTTGTTTGGGGGGACCCAGTGGAAGTTTAAACGCAGCAGGCCATTGTTTCCCTAAGTTATTTTCCAGGTGGAGACTCTAGCGCACCAGTATTTTTTGGCGAACCCCTTACATCTAATCATTCTCCCATACCAGGACATTGCTCTTACTTTAAGATGCCTATTGTAATACAATTCTTGACTGACAAATACATTCCCACCGGTTCCTTTTCTGGTTCCATCCTGGGATCTAAACTTGGTTCTTACATTTCTGGTGGGAGCGCCTTTTGAGCTGCTTCATTCCCGTCCCCTCAGGTTACTAACCTGTAAAACGATCTTTTCATTAGCCATCAAATCTGCTCGTAGGGTGAGTGAGCAGCAAGCTTTGTCATGCAAACCACCTTTTACTGTATTCTCCAAGGAGAAGGTCGTTTTGAGGGTTCGGCCCGCCTTCCTTACGAAGGTGTTGTCTGAATTTCATCTGACACAGAAGATAACACTAGTAGTGTTCTGCCCCCTCTGAAGAGAGGTTACAAAGGCTTGACTTGAAAAGGGGTCTTTGCTTTTACATTTCAAGAATGGAAATGTCAGAAAAGATGACCAACTATTTACTGGCTACACTTGTCACAAGTCATGACCAGTGACTGCATTTCCGACTGCACCTCCTCAGTGGTACTCTGCCTTTCCTCTCCTTCCCCCAGAAGCTCATGGTATCCCAAGCTCTGGTTCTTTCTAGCTTGGACTATTGTAACAGCCTCTTTCTAAATCCACCTGCCTCTACTCTCTGCCCTCTGCAACTAATCCCGAACAGGACTGCAAGACTTGTCCTTGGCCTCAAGCCCTGGGATTGTATCTCTCCAGCTCTGAAATCTGTCCACTGGCTCCCAGTGGATGTAATGATTCAATTCAAAACCCTCTGCATTGTCCACAAGACTTTCTGGGGCCTGGGTCCAAAATACCTTGAGCTATCCCTCCGCAAATACCTCCCCTCTCGAGCTCTTCGTTCCTCTACCTCCAACTCCCTCAGGGTCAGTCGTTTTTCTAAGAAACGAGCTGGTGGTAGATCTCTGTCTTCGGCTGGGGCCTCCCTCTGGAACAGTCTCCCTGCCACTCTAAAACTTGAAGAGAACCATCTCCGGTTCCGGAAGCACCTCAAGACCTTCCTCTTTTCTTCTGCCTTCGCTCCCCCTCTCCCCTGCTGATCTGTTCTCTCTTGGCACCGTGCACCTGGCCACCCTCTGTCCTTTGGGCCCAGGTACCTGCTCATCCTGCCACCCTCACGCACTGCCTTCAGGCCACCCCTTGCACTGGGGTCTGTATCTGTACCCATGCAGCCACCCCTTTTTCTTCCTGCACTTATCAGACCTACCCTGTCTGCTGCCTTAAACCTAGCACTTGCCAATTGCTGGCTGCATTACCACTGTTTGTTGCCTTTATTATTTATTTATTGTTATTTATCTGTTTCTCCTCTGCTTCGCACTTTCCACCTCTCCCCCCTCCCATGCACTTTTCCCCTCCCCCCTCTCCCATGCACTTGCGCGTTCTTAATGTCACTGGGCCTAGTAAGATCGCTGTTTTGTTCTCCCCTGTTCCCCTCCCTTGCCTTGCCGCGCTCTGAAACACTTGTGTACGAGCGCGATAGAAATAAAATATCAATCAATCAATCAATCAAACAAACTCTATCACGTTGGATCATTCTATGCATTTTGGAGTGATATTTCTTTTCTGGAAAAGATGTCCATGAAAGGCTAAGGGCCCATTCCACCAAGGGAGTGGCAACCATTTTGACTCTCCAAAGAGGTCTACCAGTGCTGGGCATTTGCAATGCCACAACTTATTCCTCACACCATACTTTCTCAAAGCATTACTGCTTAGACACCTTGTCAGGCCAGAACGATTGCTTTGGAATAGCGGTTCTACACAATACTATGTGCTAATCAGAATTCCACAAAAAATCCCCTTCTCCCACCTCCATCTCCAAAACGGCTATGGAAGTCTATCAAAGGACAGCGGCGGATAGCACAGGGGCAATGTGCTGATCTTGGAAGCAAGACCACTCAAAGCAACAGAGGTTTGAATCCTGCACCTGCGCTTAGAAACTGAACTCAGGTATGGTATTAGGCGTGTTATAAAAAAACAATTAAATTAAAAAGATGACGTCCATGGTAGGACACAATACATTAAAATAAAAAATTACTGACACCTGGTAATGTTCTTTTCGGTATATATTCCTCATCGCTCTCCGAGCCTACCCCTCTGACTGTAGGTGAATCTTGTATTACTTCTCTTTCAACGCCCCTGCGGGTTATTTAATTCCTCAAGACGGCTGAGCAGAAAGAGTGAAAACTAGGCACTGAGGCAAAGGACGGGTGTGCTCTGTTTATACGATCATTGACGTCACGTCAGGACGCCAGAATTATAACTGTCGAGGGACGTCAGTGCCAATTACGCACAACGTCCTGTGCTGCCGAACCTTTTTAGGAGACTGTAAAGCAGGATATGAATATGACAAAGATGAGGAATCCGTGGGAGTAACATCCATCAAAAAGAACATTACCAGGGGTAAGCAATGTGTTCTTCTGTCAGTGTGCTCTCCTACTGGTGTGATTGTTGATGGCAGACTGCATGAGGGAAATCCTAGGAGTGACAATTATTGCTTCATTTGTCTTATGGAATATCCGGAACCAAAAAGCTCGCTCAGCTTGGAATTAATCGCTGGGCTGATGCATTTAGGCATTGAAGAGACAGCAGGCGTGGCAGGTACAGGAGGTGAAATAGCGTTGCAATCCAAAATAAATAAATGACCATCATGTTCAGTACCGTTTTCTTTTAATTGAGATAAAACTGTAGGATGAGGATAGACCAAGGCATCTAAAATCTGCATGTTTGACCAAGCACTGTCTTAAATACAGTTATCAACGCTTGGTCATTTAACCATGGCCTACTGACAATTTTCATACCAGGCAAACAGGAATCACCCATGTGAAAAGGTGAAAACACTTTGCAAGAGGTCAAAGGAAGTACCTGGCAGTTTAAATTGGGAGATGAAGGCAAAATACCTTAGGAGTGAAAGTAAGCAAAACACTGTAGAATATACAGACGTCTTCCAGCAAACTGAGTCTTGGCATTCAACAGTAAGTAACAATCACATTGCAGTGTACTGTGCAACACACACTGCTATTCTGAGCATGTCTGTTTATGCTGGCCCCCATATTGACATTTGGTACAAAAGTAACAATATAAAACAAAAAAAATTAAATTAAATAAATCAAAATACACCCAAATCACTAACCATATGTAAAATATGCACACACACCAGCGTAGATCAAATATTTGACAATTGACTGGGAACTAAAATAGCCTCTGGATTTCAAGGGACTCTGAAATTATGCCTATCCAGCACTGTTACACAGGGGACACCAGCCTTGTCCCACAAGGATCGTTTGCATTTTGAGTATAAATGATTGTTAAAAGATCCTCATACATCACACACCAGCTGAGCCTATGGAACTGTTTGTAGAGAAGGCACTAAAAAGGGCTCCTGTCCTGAGTGTGCATATGCATCTAGTCAATAGTGCAGACAGTATCTTTTTGATTAATTTGTCAACTGGAACGCAATAGCAACAAAATAAAATTAAAAAAACAAGGCCAATTCAAAAATGCTTTGGCAAAGGTGCTGTGTGAACCCAGCTCTCACAAACTGCTCCACCTTCAGAGGTCTTTGTCCTAAGCATTTCATAATTCAACACTGTACATTTGAAGCCCATAGTGTAGATAAGGGTTAACACATCCCCATACATCACATCTGATTGGCTCAGGCAAAACCTTGCATATGGGCAGACACATTTCCGTCTACTGCCATTCCATAGATAGCATGGAGAGGTGCATTTAGTTCTGTCAAGTCAAATTGGCAATGCAGCAAAGAAATAAATGATCCAAAGGTCAAACAACTAGGCAGTGGGTCTCGCGTGTGGCAAAATGTGCATTACACGTCCGATATTACAATAAGTTCTATACCACAATGACAAGTAATCTATTTTACAATAACAGACACTGTGCAAAAATGCATTTTTTGCAAACAATAATATTTGAAACTGAGAAATGTATGAGAAAATTAGAAGAAAAAAAACCTGCTTGAATTTGTTTACAGACACCACAACTCTCAGGCACACATTTCCAAACAAGTATCGGAACAGTACCAAGTCTATCTTTTTCCAGTAATATAAATATGTTTCTGCCTTAAGTATTGTGTTTAAGACCCCTGCCTTATTCAGGGGATATCTAGTGGGTTTACCAAAGGGAGTGGGGACCTCCCCAAACTAGTGGATGATAACCAAGGCGAGTGTGTTGAGGATTCTCTTACCACCCCTACTTAGCACACGTCACTGGCCAGAAGATAGTCACATGCCAGACAGAAGTGATAGAGGCCCTTTAAGAGCCTTACAAGAAGACCTGTAACATTGTGTGGGGCTTTGGATCCCCTCAACAACCCAGGCTCAATTAGATCCTGGCCCGACTATCATAACATATTTGCAACAGTTACATTGCTTGCAGCGGGCCTGCTGTGGTTTGTGCACACCCATGGACATGTGCAGACCCACAGAGATAAGAAAGCCAAACTGATGAACTAGCTTCTTAAATCTGTCTTCCAACCATCTCACGAACTACACACTAAAGCGTATGCTACACATCAGAGCGGAAAACAAGTCCACAGAAACCATTCACACAGCAGCACCAATAAGGATAAACATATGTTGGTCATACCAACACACTGGCCCAAGCGGGGGCCTAGAATATAAATGGGATTTCTCAAGAAGGGGGGGTGCGAGTATTCAGAGATGGAGGTGGTGGCAAGCTTTCAGAGTAAGTAGGAGCCATTTGGAGCTTTTGGATGGAGGCTGTGGGAGGACTTTGGAGAACGATGGGTTAGAGTGGAGAAAGCTGGAGGCAATGGGGTG
The DNA here is from genome assembly GCF_040938575.1 of Ambystoma mexicanum. NCBI lineage: Eukaryota > Metazoa > Chordata > Amphibia > Caudata > Ambystomatidae > Ambystoma > Ambystoma mexicanum. The sequence goes on along the minus strand of NC_090924.1, from coordinate 681,351,520 downwards.
GTGGTGTGAAAAGTAAGGAGGGAGGAGAGAGACCTCAGCAGATGATAGGAGGGAAACATTAGGGGATGGAAAAGAGACATCAGAAGGTGGCAGGAGGAGGACAACACTCAGTAATAGAAAGAACGCATCAGGAGATGGTCGCAGTACTTCATCAGGAGATCAAAGGAGGAAGACATCAGAACATGGCAGATGGAAGAGATCAAATAGGAGCAAGATATCAGTGGCGGTAAGAAGACATCAAGAAGTAGAAGAAGGAAGAGGACTGAAGGTGGTAAGAGGAAGACAACAAGAGGTAGCAAGAGGAGGACATCAGAAGATGGAAAATGAAGACATCAGAAGAAGGTTGATAACCAGGGGAAATCACAAAGGGCTAGCAAGAATGTACAAGTGAAAACTGATCAGAAGGGGCTAAACCCACAGTGGGAGGAGTAATGACTATGTGGCATGGAATTGAGATGGTCAAGATGAGATGGGGAGTAGAGAGGTAGAGCAGAGAGTAAACATCAGCACCCAAAGAAAGGGAGATGATAAGACCCTCTTAAACTCCTCTGTGGAAACTTGAGCATGCAAACTGTGTTAGCTATGTCATATAGTGAATGGGAAACTCCACCTGCACCTCCAAATTGTGTTATTGGCACAGCCAAGGAGATTGGTGGTGGTGGTCATAGTCCACCATTAGATTATAGCATTTTAGAAAATTGGTTTGTTGTTTTATTTATATAGATAATGACTGCATGTGGCAGAGATTGCTGAGTTTGGATACTACATTGGTAGCAATTGCAGCATGAGATTTTATTAATAATTAAAAACTCAATGATCTAGATAGATCTTAGAACCTCGGACAATATGTAATTGATTTTGGAAGTAAGATGGATTAATGAACTAATGCAAATGATCAGGGTTTTGGGGATTTATTTATGTGGATTTGATATTTAAATGTTGACAGTGAGTTTATATATGTTTGCTTAATATTGTATATTGCACATTCTTGAATTTAGATTTGCTTTTAATTATGCTTAATCATGCCTTTTTTACTATTGTATTTTGTATATGACTGTGTTTTCTCCTCTTTTGATTGTAAAGCTCGAAATGTCTTTTAACCGTATACAATAAAGAAGAAATATCCCACCATCACCTGGAAAAAAGCCTGAGGACTACCAAGAGAGAACTCTAGGTGCCCTGACATCTTTTATTAATCAAGAATTTTGGGACTGACAAAAGCTACAAAAGAGAAAGAGAGAGAGAGAGATACAGAAAGAGAGCAAGAGAAAGAGACACAGAGTGAGAGAGAGAAAGAAAGAGAGAGAGCAAACCATTTGTTTAACTAGATTCCCACAGAGTAGGAAACGAATAACCATCCTAACCATTCTACGCCCACTCCTGCACCCCTGCAGTCTTCTGTGTCTCTGACTGTCTCTGCATCCCGTTAGGACTCTTTTCCTTTTTTCCCGGCTACTGACATCTCCTCGGCTGTGGAGAGAATGAACTCTGTCTCACCTATTGATGCCATCCCTCTTAAAATAGTTAAAGAAATTCTGCCCTTGAGGGATGATATGTAGATGTGGAGGTGGAAGACCTCATGGAGGTGCTGTGATTGCCGAGGCTGGGGGAGGACCGCCGGGAGGAATTGGAAGCCCCTATAGAGGAGGGGAACATCAGGTGGGCGATCCGCACCATGAGGAGAGGGGCCGCACCGGGTAGTGACGGGCTTCCAGTAGAGTTTTATGCGATGTTTGCTGACGAATTGGTTCCGCAGCTCCAGAGGGTATATGAGGAGGCCTTTCAGAGAGGTTGCCTCCCAGATTCGATGAGGGAGGCGGTGATTACGGTGATACTGAAAGAGGGGAAGGACCCGAAGGATTGTGCAGCCTATCGGCCTATTTCCTTATTGAATGTGGATGGGAAAATTCTAGGGAAGATCCTTGCTGCTAGGTTGGCGGCGGTGGCGCCAAGTCTGATACACCCGGATCAGTGTGGCTTTATAGAGGGCAGGAATACGTCAGGTAACATTTCCCGACTTCATCATGTGATGGATATTGTGAGGGCGCAGAGGCATGAGATGGCGATAGCATCGTTTGACGCCATGAAGGCGTTTGACTCCCTGGAATGGAAGTGGTTGTTTAGGGGGCTTCGGGAATTCGGATTTGGACAAAAGATCTGTAGGTGGTTGTCTTTACTATACACTAAACCGCTAGCTATGGTGAGGACTAATACCTGGGTGTCAGGGATGTGGGAGTTGGGAAGGGGGACCCGTCAGGGGTGTGCGGCTTCTCCGATTCTGTTTGCGCTGGTCCTAGAGCTGTTGGCGGTGCTCCTGCGGCAGGAGATGGCGGAGGCAGGAATTGAGGTGGGGGGGCAACTACATATAGTGTTGCTTTACGCGGACGATCTGTTATTATATGTGGCAGACCCCAGGACGTATCTCCCGGACCTTTTGGAAGTGTTGCGGAACTTTGGATATATGTCAGGGTTCTGTATAAATCCGGAGATGTCGGTCCTGTTTCCGTTGGGGGGATTGCAGGAAGGTCGGTTGGAGAATTTGCCAGAGGTGGGTATAAGATGGGAAAAGGAGTCTTTCCGGTACCTGGGTGTACAGGTGTTCCATGACATGGTCGATACGTTTGTATACAATACAGGGAGGGCATTATCCAAGATAAGAGATTCTATTCAATTTTGGAAGGCGCTGCCCCTTTCGCTGATGGGTAGAGTGGCGCTATGTAAAATGGTGATCCTTCCACGGTTGCTTTACTTCTTCACTAATATACCGTATGTGGCAAAGAAAGTAATCTTTAGAATGTTAGATGTTAGGGTTAGGGAGTTACTGTGGGGGGTGGGGAGGAGGAAGGTTTCTCTTCAGACGTTGCGGAGAGCTAGGGAGAAGGTAGTGTTGGGCCTTCCGAATTATGAAAAGTACTTTGTCGCGGCGCAACTACAGTCGGTTTTGGTGTGGGACCAGTTGGAGGGGGAATCCCTTAAGGTATTGATAGGGACCTGGCAGCCGGACCGTAGGCCGGTGGAACTTTTGTGGCACCCGTTAGGGGCTGGAACGGGGTCGGTAGTCTTTGAGGCAGTGCAGGAGACATGGAGGAAGTATGGGGGGGTAGAGGGGTGAGGGGATGCTATGAGGGGGGTCTCCCATGGGGGGCCGATCAGAAACTGCGTCAGGCGATAGGGAGGATGGGGATTCGAAGGCTTAAGGAGAAAGGATGTGAGAAGGTGGGGATCTTTTTGAAGGCGGGCAGCTTCTCACTTGTGAGGAGTGGTGTGAGAAGTTTGACTTGCCGAGGGGGTTGTTTTTGGCGTATGGGGCGGTGGTCCGTAGGATGGCGGAGTTGTGGGAGGGGATTCCTGAGGAGCCGGAACCATGCCCGGTTCTCCGAGTGCTACATAGTCGGACGGGGGATAGGACACGTATTTCATGTATTTATAAGGCGCTCGGGGAAGGGGCGGCAGAGGAGGAATTGAAGGCCAAGGGAAAATGGGAGGCAGATATTGGTCGCTCTATATCAGATGCAGAATGGGAGCAGGTCTGGGACCTGGCCCGGAAAACTTCGAGGAATGCCCGCTTCCAATTAGTTCAGTTTAATATTTTGCATAGGATATATATGACCCCGATAGCACTCCGATCCATGAATGCGGAACGGTCAGACGAATGTCTTAGATGTGGTGCGGAACGGGCGGGGTTCTGGCATATGGTATGTGAATGCGGGGTAATAGTGGAATATTGTATTGACATTGTAAACGAGGTGAATGCGGTGCGGGGGACCAGTTGGGAAAGAAGCCCAGAGGTTTGTTTGTGCTGGAAATTACCAGGGGGAAAACGGAATAAGGTGCAAAATAGAATGGGCCGGTTCCTGCTTATGCTGGCAAAGCGACGTATGGCGATAGCATGGAAATTGCCGCAGGGCCCGGTCGTCAACCTATGGCGGAAGGATGTACGGAGATGGGGCTTAGCGGAATTAACGGTGTTGCCGAAGGTAGAAGCAGAGGTTGAGGGGGAGGTGGTCAAAGTTCAATGGTCTCAACTGCTAAATGATCTGTCAAGGGACAATAAGGTTGTGAGAACTGTTTTGTTAAAATGTCAATAAAGAGAGTTTAAAAAAAAAAGAAATTATGCCCTTTATTGCTCCTAATGTTATGGCTGCTATTAATCACTCCTGCTCCACAGGTACGATACCCTTGGAGCTTAAACATGCCCTGGTTATTCCTTTGTTTTACAAAACCCTCTCTCGATCCTTTGATTCCTGCACATTTTCGCTTCTTCCTTTTTTTTATGAAGCTTCTAGAATCACTGGTTGCCCCCTGGTCGGGATACTGAGACTGTTCTGCTCTCTTTGCTGGATGATCTGACTCTGATTTCTGATCAGGGTGGAGTGGCAGCAATGATTCTGTTGGATCTGTTGGCGGCTTTTGATACTGTCGACCACTCCATCCTGATCAGTCATCTTTCTGCTGCTGGGATCTCTGGCTCGGTTCTCTCATGGTTTCACTCCTTCCTTTCCAATCGCTCTCAATCACTATCCCTTCAGTCTTTCTTCTCTGCTCTCTCTTCCTTGGTTTGTGGGGTTCGTCAGTGCTCTACCCTCTCGCCCACCCTGTTCAAAATTTACATCCAGCCTCTGGTTGCTCTCATCCGCTCGCATGGCTTCAGATGCTACTCTTATGCAGAGGATACTCAGATCATAGTTCGGCTGGATCTTCTCCACCCTTCCCATGCCACTCAGCTGAGGGACTGCCTGCAGGCTGTGGGGAGCTGGATCAGTGACAACTGGCTCAAACTGAATGGGGGCAAATCTGAGGTTCTGGCTCCCCCTCCGCCACCTCTTTCTTCACTTCCTCTTTTTGGCCTTTGTCTGTTGGTTCTATCCCTGTCCCTGCTGCGATTGTTAAAAACCTCTGTGTTAAACTTTCTGCCTCCCTCTCCATGTCTTCCCAGATTAGCTCAGTGTGCCAGGAGGGCCATTTCCAGCTGAAGATTCAGAGAAAAGTGTTGCAGTCAATTCCCTGTCATCTTCGAGCCCCTGTGGTTCCAGTTTTAGTTCTTAGCCATATTAACTACTGCAACTCTATGTACTTGGCGCAACCAGCTTCTCTGGTACAACGCTTGCAAATCCTACAGAATTCTGCTGCCCATCTAGCCACCCGCACCCCTCACAGGGATCACATCTCCCCTATTATGCGTGTTCTTCATTGGCTCCCTGTGGCCACGTGTGTGCATTTCAAATCTCTATGTCTTGTACACAGGGCCTTCCATGCTGTGGGGCCTGAGTACCTGCAGTACAAGTTCAGTCCTTAGGTTCTGGCCGCTCTCTGCTTTCTGGGGCCAGGTTTCTCATTTCTGTGCCTAGATTTCAGTTTGTCTGAATTGGTGGCCGTTCATTTTCTGTAAGGGCTGCCAAGATGTGGAATGCTCTGCCCACTGCACGTCGGTCCATAGTGGCCCACCGGCAATTTAGACGTGCTTTAAAAACTCAGCTCTTTTGATTTCCTGTGTCCGGCCTTCGGGGCCTCCACAGTCTTGTAGCACCAGATAGCCTTTTTGGTGTTAGTTGCACTGTACCTCTGTACGAAATGGATAACATAACATAACATTTTTGACAGGGCATAATTTTGTTGGGCACTGTTAATAATTTTCAAGAAGCTGTTTGAAGGTCTTTTGGGAAAGGCAGAAAGGGCTAATATAAGAAAAGCATTGGAGAGGGACATCTAGGTTGGATTTGTGTCCAAGACAGTGAGTTATTTTGTTTTCTGTAAAGCAATCACTAATGAATATGAATAAAGCTCCGACAGACCTTAAACCAAGTTTTGCCTTGCCTGTTGATCAATTTAAATGATTTGACAGTATAAAGATCTCTTGTGTCTTGTGTATTGGCATATGTTAGTGGTTTCAATACGTAGGTAAACAATGAAATGTCCATTAAGTCTCAACTCACAACATATTTAATGCAGGTTGGTGCTAGCAATGGGAAGAGAAGTTATCAGTCATTCTCAGCATGGCTGCTATACCTATTGAACAATATTAACTGTCTTCACCAGTGATTTACAAGGACTTGATATAATTTCTCATTATAAATGCTGAATTTATAATGGAATTTTTTAATGGAATAGTACTAGAACTTCCTATCAAAGATGATCCAAAACCTGCCACCAGGGCCTGTGACAAAATCCCTATCTTGCCAGAAGAGAAACAAGGGGGTTTAAAGGCATCTATACTTTTTGCCTAACCTGTACCACAACTTCAAACATAGGCTTTTCAACCAGCAAGGTTAAAGCACTCCTGTAAAATATATACCTCCTTGGTTTGAGTTTGATAACACGGGCCAACGGAAGTGTTTCTGCGGAAGTGTTTCTTAGAAGCTCTTAAACAACAATAGTATGCCAAGCACCAAAATAAAAATAATGCCCAAACAAGTTTCTATAAAAATACAGACTTTTCCAATAAATAATTCAAATTATGTCTCTCCCTTTCACTCTACACTCTCTCTCTATGTATATATATTACGCGGCCTGCAGTAGTAGCTGTGTAGTTATGGTTAAGTTGCCCAACCCATAGGAAGAGCACCTTTTGTGAGGCTTAAAACATCGCCACCGCTGGATGAATTCTCAGGAAACTTTGCAAAAAAAGTATATGGCCCCATCAGATTTTGTGAGGTTTTGTGCATGCAGGGGGGGGGCAAAATTATAGCGCAGGTCCCAAAATGTGTGGTTTTTCACATAGACGGAATGGAAAAGAAATTTGATCATGCCTACAGCCCAAACCGCTGGACGGATTTTCACCAGGAGTGGCGGGTCGGTCACGAAAGCGGGCTTTTTAAAAAAAAAGAATTATTTTTATTGGTTTGTTACAAACCTTTAAAAAAGAAGATACAGAAACAGAACGAAAAGAAAGGTAGAAGAAGAGGAATAGAAAAAGGCAGAAACAAACTTGAATCCATTGACCAATATACAATTCCGACGTGTAACTTTAAGGTAATTATACCTTCTACTAAAAGATCGAAGACAGGTACATGGCATATTTTTGAGAACATGTATAGATACTGCTTGACTTCGACAAGCACTACATTGTAGTCATTTCTAGGTAACTATTTAAGTTAGCTTCTGCCATTGACAGTTTTTCCACCATTGATTCTAAGAAAAAAGTTAACTCAATTGTTAGGCTACGATCTGAGTCTTGAAAAAGTTGTCGCCACCAGTCTTCAATGGTCAATGATGGTTTTGCCAAAATGAACCTTCTGAAGTGCTTTGTGCGTTCTGGTGTCAGATTAGAGCATGTTAACATTAAGTGTTTCAAAGTTTCGTTCTCTTCTCCACAAAGACAACATGTCAGGGAGCTTAGATTACTAGCTTCCCGTATACCCAGATTTTCTCTGGTGGGAAATTGATTGAGGCGATATTTCATAAAAATCGCTCTGCGTCTGGAAATTTTTGTAGGTATGGCTGAATCTCATTCAGTTTTCTTTCTTCATTGGGCATCAGCTTCATAATTCTGTGTTTTTTGCTTGTGTCACCAGTATCGATCCAGTCTTGAGTCCAGAACAATGTTTTAACCTTATTTGGATTTTGTTGTAGCTGACATTTGTCCGCTCCTATGTCACTAAGAATTTTTTCGCAACATTCAACCCACATTGAGAGGGCAGTATCGCCAGGCTCTTTGGCTGGATCTTTTAAGATGTTGTATTGTAAATATGGCTTCTCTGCGGATACTTCGCGAAATTCATTTAACGTGTTCCACGTAATCCTCCCATTGATGGATAGGAGACTAAGCTCATATCTTATACAGGCGGTTGGCACGCCTGGAGGTAATTGCAGAACCTTGGACAAGAAAGAGTGCTCTAGTGAGGCCCAGACTTCAGCAAGACATCCAAAGGCTCAATCTGCTCTGTGGATTACGGCCGGGAAGACTTTCATTTTATAGAATGTTAGAACCGGTTTTAATGAGTGTTTTCCATATTTCATGTTCACGATGCAGGCTTGCGCTGTCAGTTGTTTGCATTTGACTTGACCTTTTCCACCCATGGAGCATCATTGATGCTTGAGCTCAATAGCATGCCCAAATACATTGATTGTTTCTTTTGATCGGATTGTGCCTTCACCCAATTTCCAAGTGAACTTTTTTTTTCCAGCAGGTTCTTTATTCTTTTGCAGATCTTGCAGGATTAGAATTTCTGATTTTTGCGTGTTCACATTTAGGCTGTTTAGTTGGATGTATTGAGCTAGAATACCAAGTTTGCGTTGTAGACCTATTGGAGTCACGTTCAACAGTACTAGGTCATCCGCATACAGTAGCCAGTGAACATCTTTCCCATTGACTTTTGGAGAGAAAATGTTTGCGTTTTTATATGCGTCACCCAGGTCTGAGATAAAAAGATTAAAGATAATCGAGGCCAGAGGACACCCTTGTTTTACTCCTCGATATGTTTTTATTGGAGCTGATAGAGTTCCCCTTTTATTCAGCCTTATTTTTATCTCGGTGTTGGTATGTAATGCTTTTATAGCTAGAAGTAAGCTGTTTGGGCATTTCCAGTCAGACATTTTCTTCCAGAGTAGTTCTCTATCGATACTGTCAAAAGTTTGTGACAGGTCCACAAATGCAAGATAGATCTTTTTGTTTCTTTTTATTGCATCCATTTTGAGTATATTCATCAGAAGGAGGTTCAGGCCACAGACTAAGCCCTTGACGAAGCCTGCTTGGCGACAGTCCAAGTGGTTTGAGTCTTGGATCCACTTGGGAAGTTGTTTCTGCAGCTGGGTTGCGAATATTTTTCCCAACACATCCAGTAAGGCGATTGGCCGGTAGTTTTTTGGTTCCGCTCTGTTGCCTTTTTTGAATATTGGGATAACAATCGCAGTTTTCCAGCTAGTTGGTATGTTTCCTTCATTGGCAATTGCAGCAAACAGTTTAAAGAGAAAGTTGGCCCATTCTTCCGGATGTTGTTTAAGTATAAAGTTTGTTAGGCCATCTGGTCCTGGTGCCCTTGAAGAGGAGCTTCGTTGGATGATTAGTAAGATGTCCTCTTTGTCAAACTGAAGGTACCATTTTGGGAGCTGAGGCAAAGAAGGGTCAATGGTGTAGTTTTTTTTCTCATAAAGTGTGTTGTAATGTTTGATCCAATCTTTTTCACACACCATACTTAGTTGAATTGCGTCTTGGTCGCAGTCAATGCTATTTATTAATTTCCAGAACTCAGAGGAGTATTTATTATTGAGCCTGGCGAACATTAATTCACTGTCACTTTGGCACATGATTGCTTTGTGGGAGATTTGCCAGTTTTGTATTTTTGTTTACTGGTTTTATTCGCCTGCTTTGGTTGTTCAACTTCGAGTTTTTTATGTTGCCTCAATTCTTTTCGAAGTTGTCGCTTTCTTTCAAGGACTTGTCTATCAAAGTGGTGTTTAGGTTGAAAGGATGGTCTTGACGTTCCTCTATCTGTGGTCATAAACTGCTCTAGGAGGCAGTTATATTCAAGTCTCATTCCTGTTGCGTTGGTTGCATATTTGTCATAGGAGTCTGTTAGGATCTTAACTTCTTGGGGCTTTATTTTTAGCCGAGATCTATTGGGTTCAGCAGTTACTTGATTATTCCATTGTTGAGGTTTTTTGGTATTTGCCATCTTCAGTGATAGTTTTAGTTGGCTGTGATCACTGTTTGAGTCAGCTGTAACTTTTAGTGCCACAGCCCGTTGTTGTAAGCTGTCTGATATAAAGAAGTAGTCTATAGTAGAGGACTGGTTCATACTTCTCCAAGTTTTTTCTGGAGGAATGTCACCTGTGATGTTCCCATTCACCATATGAAGGTTTCTTTCCTCGAGATCGGTACACCATTTTTTAGACAATTTTTGTGATAGATTTTTGGGTTCAGTGGCATTTAGCTCATTCACACAGTCTGTATTGAGATCACCACAACAGATGATGTTCGGATTTTGGGGATCACTGTTTATTTCATCGATCAGGTCGCATACCGTCTTTATAAACTTGTGTCTTCCCGTATTTTGGTGGTGCCAGTAAATGTTGATGATGTGAATTTGAGCTGTGGCGTTACTCGATTCGTTTTTTGCAACAATCACAGAGTACTGTATGAATCATGGTCAAAAGTCCAGCAGACGGGCATCCCTTCGGTCTTGTTATGGCAGGATTTATTGCTAGCTCATATGCATCTGACAATGGGTAATAAGCCATCCATGTATCTTGAAAGCAGATGGCAGTTAAGTCATCACTCCATTTTTTTGTAGCATTCAATAAATGTACAAAACCTCTCGTATTCCATGATAAAATGTTTGTGATAGGGCCAAATGGCCCTTGTTGGCATTAGCTCAATTTGCCACCTAAGACACCAGCCAGCCAATTCCAGTTTGTGTTCTTAGATGGCTACTCTGTATCATGTGCTACATTTTTTCCATTGCTCATGGTATTAACATTTCCATTTATCATGATTTTAATTTGTTCACCAAGCGTGAAACGTGTTTGACTTTTAGCATTGATATCTTTTTCAAGCTGAAGTTCTTCAAACTGCTTGTCTATTTGCTCTGCCATCGTTGATGTTTGGACGGCGTCAAGCTTCTCCACGTTTTTTGATTGACCTTTATCTACTTCTGCGCCTTTTCTTGATGGATCTTCGGAAGTTACTGCTGTCTGAGATACGGCGCCTTCTTCATGAATGTCAAATCCCAAAGGCAACAAGAAGTGAATTGCGTTAGTAAGTAGGTCACATATTAATCTGGAATCTATGTGAAGCCGGACTTTGTCGTTCTGCTGATGATTGACAAATTCGACCGTTTGGATGTTGTTTGATTCGATGGAGCGAAGACCAGGTACATGATGCAGTAGACGTAGTATGTTATTTCTGTTTAATGTTAGGCCATCCTTTGTGTCTAATATTCGTTCAAGAATCAAAACATGCCTTCCCGGTTTCTTGTGTTTTTCAGTTCGCGGACTATTTTTTTGGTTGGTGTATCTCCATGTTCCATCATTTCCGTTGAGGGTTGTTTTTATTGAGAGATCCTCCTGACAGGATTGTCTCAATGGGTCACGAGATGGAATGTGCAACCCAGGAGTTTCACCGGTATCATTCCCCTTCGCCTCGTCCGATGAGTATCTTAAGGAATTACTTTCGTTTGGGGTTTTTCCCCACTCCGTTTGGTGCTCCCTGCCGCTTTCTTTTCTCATCCATAGTCTCGAACTTTGCCTCTTGTTTTATTATTTTGGGGGGTTTAGTATCGACCTTGGGAGGTATTAGTTGGCAAATTCTTCCATACTTTGTCAAGTCCTGCATGAGTTTTGCCATTGGCTTATCATCAGAATGTGTCCCTGGTGGTTCCGCACAGTTTTCAGCACTTTGCTCATCACTTTCTTCAAAGCAGGATTCTTCATCATATGTGGATAGGTTGAGCAGCTCACTCTGTAATTTTTCCTCACTTTCATCCACGATGATTGCTTCTTCGATGATGGTCTTTTCAATTGGTTTAGGGTTTGATAGAACTTTTTTGTGATTTTCGCTAGTCTGTTCTGTATTTACGAAGACATTTACTGACTTCAAGTTCCTAAGGAATTTCCTTGAGCCCAAGTTATTTCGTTTCCTTTTGCATTTTTGGTTTTTTGATTTTTTTTCTAGGGCTTTATTAGGGTTAGTCAGGTTTGGCTTTTGAAATATGTCATATGTTTTGTCCTTAGTTGGATTTTGGTCAGGTAAATTTACACTGCTGGTGCCAGGACAGCCAACATCATTCTCCACAGATGGAGAAGGCTTGTCGATTCCATTTGATTCTTTGGGAGCACTCTCGGTCATTTCCTTTTCACGTTGATCGATCGGAGTTCGATTGGGCTGGGGATCCTGCGAAGTTGCGCCACCAGACCCTATAATGCCCTCTGCATTAGCAGAAGTGGATGGAAACTCCTCGATTGGAGGTGTGTTACAGTAGTTGACTGGAGTCTTCTTCTTTTTGAGCTTATTAGAAGTGTTTGGTTGCAACGGAGTGGGGTGGCCTATGTAGTCAGCATTCATAGCAGAAGGGGGTGGGCAAGAGCCACACGGCCGGTTGGCGGAGTAAGACACCAAACTTCAGGATTGGATAATTCAGTGATTTCCAATACCTCTGACTGGGCTTGCATCCCTTCCTTGTCTATTTGTCTGAGTGGGGACGTTATTTGAATGGCAGTAGATTTCACCGGTTGTTGCATAGGTCCAGCGTTAACTGGCTTTTTACTTACTACTGATTTAGGTAGCAGGTGATCGATTGTATTCACCGCTATATCTGCTTCATCCCTTCTCATTTTTTGACTTTGTTTCAAAAGTCCCAAGGCTTCTCTTGTCACCTCAGCTAGAACTCTCTTATCCTCGATATTAATTCTCTTTTGATCAGCCAAGTCCTTCAAGGATTGGTCTATTCTTTGGATGTTTTCCCATAGTTTGGCAGTTGCCAAGGCTCCTTGGGGATCCACCAAAGGCATTTTTGAGTTCATCAGGGCAGAGAGGGTTGACAGATCTTTTATGTTATCATTGATTTGCTCGTACATCTTAAGCATGGGAGCCATCGCTAATGTAAGTGAAGACATAAAGGGTCTTAGGTCATTTAGCACATCCTTAATTAGTTTCTGAACATGAGCGTCTCTCATAGTTTGGTTTGATGAAGCTCTGTTGAGCGTTCGTTTCAGTTTTGAGTCTTTCGTTGTTTCTCTGGTGAATTCGAGATGGATTCATCATTGCTGGATGACTCTGACCTCTCCTCGGTACTCAAGTTGACGGGATCCTTAGCTAGAGTACTCCTCCCCTGGTTGTTAGAATCAGATTTTGGGGAAGTGCTCTTGTTGCTTGGCCTGGGCCTGTTCTGTGAGCATTCAGAAGGAGGTGACAAACTTGAGGCGACCCGTCTTCTTTTTCTGGCACCCCTTGTCCAGTGGTTCCACATGGTGGAATCTTTAGCCGGAATCAATGGCGAATGCTGGGGTCTCCAGGGCTCAGTTTTGGATTCCTCCAAGTTGGATTTCAATTCACTGTCCATAGATGGTTTTATGGTTAGCGATCCATTTAGTTCTGTCAAGTCCAACAGCAACTTGTGCACTATGGCCAGCGAGTTTCGCCTTTTGGCGGGAGAATGTGAGGTTTCTCTCGGTGTAATTTTCTGGAGGAGGGATGAAGAATCTACATTCTCCTGTGGAATAAAAATTACCGCCTCGTCATGGTGTAAGGGGTCGTTGTGTTTTGCCTGTTTTTCCCACGCTGAATTCATGATTTTAGTATTTGTATTTATCGCTTCCTTTGATAGATTTTCTTCAATAACCTCCTTATTATTTTCGAATAACTCTGGGATAGGCGAGGGGAAGACTGTGTCTACTTCATAACATTTGGATACATTCGCAAGGCCTCTTGGGGAAGCCGTCGCACATTCCAACCAAGCACTTGTGCTTTCTGAAGTTAATCGCCGCTCTCTGGGCACAGACACCTTGTAATTTGCTTCCGCAGTCTGACAGGTAGCCTGCGCAGCGCGTGCAGCTAGCACTCTCAGCTGCGGGAGAAAAGCACAGAATCATCTTTTTCAGGAGCCGCGGGGGAAAAGTCCACTCTCCCCCGCGACCTCTGTTCACTTTGAGCGCTTGGAGCATGGCCAGCAGGATCGGCCTCCTCTTCAACACACTAACAGCCAGCCGCGGCTGCAACACAACCTTCAGCAACACTTCTCACTCCCGCCCCCCCCAGGTAATGACTCATTGCAGGGGGTGGTCTCACAGTTTTTTAGAGTAGGATGAGCTAGGGGTGGGTCGGCAGTAATGTATGACATGTGTGACATGTATGCAGACTCGCTCGCGTTGGTGTTGATAAACATATCTGAATAGCTTACAGTAGGCTTGTTTATTAATTTACATGGTAGGGAAATTGTACGAGGGGCAGGAGAAGAACATCCCCATGCTTTTCTTACTTGGAGAGGACCAGGCGCTTCTAGCCAGCTCATGATGTCGGGCGTCTTCATGGACTCTCCTCGCTCAGTACGTCGAAGCTGAAGTCGCGTTAGTGGATGATGAATAATGCGTTGTGGATGCTTTTCACGGTTCATGCTGAGCGATCGCTGGCTGGACGAACAGAAGACTCTGCACCGACTCTGCGCCGCTCCGCGGATAGCAGGGGGTTTTAAGGAATCCACACCCCTTACAATAATGGAGATAGAAAGAGGACAGGCAGTCCACAAGCAGGAACTCCAGGAAAACAGAGACTCAGGAGAAGGCTGAAAAGTAAATCCCAAAAAATGAGTGATAACTGGTTTCGGTCTGCGGACCTACTTCCCTGTATGGTCTGCGGACAGGCCTCTGATTGGTCCATAGGGCGGCATGATGTCTCCGGCGGTATCCAGTTAATATTTTGAATGAATAATTTCAAATGCATTTTGGTCGAAAAAATAAATGTTGAAAAAAAAAATTGAAAAGTTTAGTTAGTACAAAAAGGATAAATTAAAAAAAACGGGGGGTTGGGGAGAACCCCCACCATTACAAAAATTGCGACATTTTTCTCTGACAAATTTCAGTCAAAAAAAATGCATTCGAAATTATTTCATTCGAAAATGTCACTATAAACCGTTTCCGGCTATCGGACGCGCCCACTGATTAGATGTTGAAAAGCGTGAGGTGAGTCAGATTTTTGGAAACGCCTGCCATGTTGGATTCACAGACAGCTGCCGTTGTCTGCGAACACCGCAGTAAAAACATATTAAAAAACACAATATTGCACATGTCAAATAATGAAACAATCTCTGGGAATGTGAAGGATGATCAGGATGGGATGAGTTATGGGGCCTCATTACGAGTTCGAGCCCCCATAGGGCTCAATGGGAATGGGGACGGACCAGACGTCCAGAGCGGGTCCCGCAAGGGAACCTCGTAATAGGGCGGAATGGGATTAACGGCGCTGGCACCATTACCGGCGCTGTTAAACCCATTCTGCCCGCCTCGTTATGAGGCCCATGGTCTTAAAAAGCCTAAGAAAAATAAGTTTTTTTCCAACTCTGATTTCTGCAAACAGTCTGGATGCCCGGGGCAGTTCTTTGATGTTTGCAAACACCTGAGATGTTCAGGGACATCTATGCCTATTTCTGCATTGCAGGGTTGGTGAAAAACAGTTTTTGGATGGCTTATAACTTTGGCGCCACGCAATGCAACAGCATGACATTTTGGAATTTCATTCTAGACCCGAACCTGAATGGTTCTGCAAAGTGTGGTGCTGTTTTGCCAAGAGGGAACAAAACTAGAGGGGGGTCCCAAAATATTTGAAAGGCTTATAAATGTGGTGCCATTTGACGAATCTGCACAAAGGTTTGCAAAAAGATTTTAGACCTAGGTATTAATGAATGTTTTCACAAGGTTTGGTGGGATTTTGTCAAGAGGGGGCAAAATAAGAGGAAGGACTCTCAACATTTTTAGATGGCTTATAACTTTGTTGCAGTTTGGCGAATGTGGACAAAAGTTTTCAGAAAGATTATAGACCCAGCCTTGAATCTATGTGCAAAGTCTGAATACATTTTATCAGACTATTTTATGCACGTACATTTTGACACTTTTCTAAAAATAAAACATGTGCGGATTTGCAGCAAACTCATTCAAAGAGCATTGGCAAGGACCTGGGAGCATGGTTTTACAAATGTGCCTGTGTTTCTTTTTGTTGAAAAGTGTTGTAATGTAGGTACACAAAATAGTGATATACCTTTTGTTGACTGAGGTATAGCATGTGGCCATGGGCAGTGGCCAGATTGTCCGGGCACGGGGGAAGCAATGGGGTCAAAGTGGGAAAGGCCACCAGGGACCGACCGGCTATGTGGTAAAGTTTTTCGAAATTGGAATGGGTTTGAATGGGAATAAAAATCTGCTTGTGGGTACAGGTTGAAATGCTGGATGGTATTGCAGCAAATATGCACGAGGAGGGTCAGCAAGAACTTCAAAGCATGGTTATGAAAATATGTTCTGTGTTTTATATTTTTGAAAGTGTGAAAATGTAAGTACACAACACAGTTCTATAACATTGGTGTCTGCACAATGGGCCTGGCCGTCAGCAAGGGTGAAATGTGTACTGTAATTTGCTTATTGGGTTATGCGGCATGACCCAAGCAGTAGGTTTGAATGGGGAAAAAAATCTGCTTGTGGGTACAGGTTGAAGTGCTGGATGGGATTGCAGCAAATATCCACAAGGAGGGTCAGCAAGAACTTTAAAGCATGGTTATGCAAATATGTTCTAGTGTGAAAATGTAAGTACACAACACAGTTGTATAACATTGGTGTCTGGGCAATGGGCCTGGCCGTCAACAAGGGTGAAATGTGTATTGTAATTTGCTTATTGGGGTATGCGGCATGGCCCACGCAGTAGGTTTGAATGGGAAAACATATTCTGTTTGCGATTACAGCCCGAAGTGGTGGACTAGCTTACAACAAACTTGTGCGACAAGCATTAGCAAGGACCTGAAAGCATGTTTTTGGAAATATGTCTTGAGTTTCATTTTTCCAAAGTGTAAGAATGTAAGTAGAAAAACTAGTGATATACCTTTTTGGTGTCTGGGTAGTGGGCCTGGCCCTTGGCAAACGCAACTGTGTACTCTGATGGAGCCATGCCATGAGCCATGCCATGAGCACTGGCCATTGGTTACATTATTAGGGTATAATGGACACTAAGCTAAGATGCAGGGTAGGTGCAGTGAATAATAGGGGTGGTTTGGTTGGGCTGGGGTTATGGTTGAGCCTTATGCCGTAGGCAATTGAACAATGATTTGCATCCCCAGCATGCTCTGCTGATATTGACAGACATAAGTATGTGTTGAAAAAAATATATTTCTTAAAGGAGGTTTATGGTTCTTTCATATTTATGAAAGAGGAACTATTAATAACTTATATACAGTGATGTAACACCATGAAACATTTTCACTTATAAAAACCTATTAAATTGACAGAAAAAACGTTGCTAAAGGGATGTTACGGTTAAGATGCATCCCACCCTTGGGACTCTCTGCTCCAGTAGTTAGCCAGTGGTGTCACACCTTGGCATCACTTGGGATTTCCCTCCTGGGTTTCTCATGAGCACTTGCCCATCTGTACTGCCCCTTCTGTTTATGCACATCTCTCACTGCACAATGCATATGTGCATTTATAGGAGCACTGTGTACAATTTCTTTGTATAAGGGAAATGCAGATGCAAAGATTTGTAGAAGGTTCTTAAGTGGCAGTTGGTGTGCAGAAGCTTAATATGGTGATAAGGTTGTATGTACAATATTTGGAAGTGATTGATGGATGGATGTGGGACTGTTTGGAAGCATGCATTGAGTGAGCATTACAAATATAAAATTAAAACGGGTAGAAGGGCTGCTTTGTGCGATGGTGTGCACGTGCCATCTGGGTCTTTTAATGATCCATGGCCTGGAAAGGGGAGTTTAGAGACTGCAGATAGTAATAAAGGTTCATCGATTATGGTCCTTATAGTATGCTAGAGAAAAGTATTTGGGATAGAAAATGGTAATGGAAATGTTGGAGAATCTTATTGAGTCTAACTACTTTGCTGAGAAATGTAAAGTAGATGAGTCTATAAGATTATTTTTTTAGTTCTATTTTTTAACTGTGAAAGGTGGTTCTAAAGGAACCTTTTTTGTGTTTTCTTTTTTTTTTTGCAGAGAGGTCAGAAGGGGGGGAATGAGGGAAGAGGCACCAACCACAAATACTGAAGTTTAAACTTTTGTTTAGATAACAATCAATCTAATAACCAGCGCAAGGTATCCAGGTACATACTAGCTTTCTACACAAATATGGAGGGGCAGGTGGACAGGGGAAGATGTTGCACGTGTGTTACATTTAAGGTAGGGGGCAGTGTTTCTCATGCTCCTTGATTACAGCTTCGAAAGCACTTCGAAATTGCTCCCCGTTGCAGAGTGGTGTGTTACAGTATATACAGAGTACTGTTGTCTTCGAAAGATATGGATCAACAGCTTCTTTTATCGCTTGCAAGGTAGGTGGTGGGATTTCGTGTCCCACAGAAGTAGGCTGTGTGGTTACAGTATTGGTTGAGGGAGTTGAGGTGGAGGAAGACAGCATAGATCAAAGAGAAAACAAATTCCAAAAAAACGACCCTGTTTTGTTGCACATTCAGTTGGGGATACTTGTTGACACAGAAAGTGATAGTGCCATCTTTCTAAACATATATAAAGAATGGTGAAGGGCAGTTTAACAATATATATTAAGATTTATTCTTAACAACATAAAACATAAAAAACACTGATCACTTGATCATATGTTAGAACAAAAGAAACAGAGCACTAAAAAACATATACAAAACTGAAAGTCCTATTGTTCCTTAAGTACTTTGTCTTTTACTGCCCTGACACACTGCTCTCTTCTATAGGCAAAAGTGATGTATAGGCCAATTCCTGTCTTTGCCTGTCCGAGCCGTGGAACAGATCCCCTTCCACACCAGAGGAGCAGGAGCTTCCCCAGACCCTGCAGGAGCAGTGGTCCCCTTTGTTGGAGTCAACCTGAATTGCCCTCGAATTCCGGTAAGCACCTCTCCCCGTGCAAGAATCGTTTTTCACTGCTGCTAATTGCACCTACCGATTTACCAGGCTGCAAGAATACCCAAAAAGCCTGCATGCTGTAATATTGATGCCAATAGCTGCTTTATTGCCACTGCCACCATTAGCTACCACAAGGTTTTTGCACCTCCAAGATGGCCGCCTGCCATACCTCAGCGAGCCCCAGTGCCTAACTGGGCATAGCTGACTGTTCTCAGCTCTGATTGGCCATTGAGTCCTCTTCTAGAGCCTATCGCCAGCCGGTAGGCGAAGCCGGCCCACTCCCATCAAGGCCCAGGACAATAAGGCCAATTCCTGTCTTCGCCTGTCCCAGCTGTGAAACAGATCCCCTTCCACACCAGAGGAGCAGGAGCTCCCCCGGACCCTGCAGGAGCAGTGGTCCCCCTTGTTGGAGTCAACATGAATTGCCCTCGAATTCCGGTAAGCACCTCTCCCCGTGCAAGAATAGTTTTTCACTGCTGCTAATTGCACCTACCGATTTGCCAGGCTGCAAGAATACCCACACAGCCTGCATGCTGTAATATTGATGCCAATAGCTGCTTGATTGCCACTGCCACCATTAGCTACCACGAGGTTTTTGCACCTCCAAGATGGCCGCCTGCCATACCTCAACGAGCCCCAGTGCCTAACTGGGCATAGCTGACTGTTCTCAGCTCTGATTGGCCATTGAGTCCTCTTCTAGAGCCTATCGCCAGCCGTTAGGCGAAGCTGGCCCACTCCCATCAAGGTCCAGGAAAATAAGGCCAATTCCTGTCTTCGCCTGTCCCAGCTGTCCTAGCCGTTCACCCAGACCCCCTGCCGGATTCCTGACCCATTACAACGGTGAACTCAACCTCGCTCAGGGGGCCCGTGAGTAAACAAACTGCAAATGACTTTTGATAAGACTATGTCGCCGTAAGTTTCATATTGCCATTATTGTGCACCCGCGCCTCACTGCACGGTGTATCTGTGCTTGATGATCCACCTTACTGTAATTGCCCGCTCCCCCTCGCTCCAATGTATGCGCATCTACCAACGCCCAATTGCCCTGCACGTCTGTGCCTTCCTAGCTTCTGCGCACCCTGATACTGCTCACCGCCGTCCCGATGATAGCGATGACTGATAGCTGGTAATTACTTATGCGTGACAATTATATGTATCCCGCCAGACCCAGTCCTCACTATTGTCTCCATTACATGCGCACCCTCACTGCTCTTGCTGGCTGGCTGTGCACATAACTGTTGATTACATTGGCGACATAGAAGCATGTGACTTTGTTTTTTCTTGCGACTCCCCTGCTCGCCCAGCACTCACGGCACCCATGCTCCACTTCATCTACTCGACCGCATTCTGTAGATTAATCCACTAGACGCCAGTAACTGCCTGAACCGTCTCCATGCGCTATGCTTAATTACTGCAATACTTTGCCATCATTGCCTATATGCTCGCTGCCTGTATGCTTAGCCGCACTCATACTCTCTGCCAACTTACATCTAACATAACTCATGTGCCGTTCTAGGTACTGGTAGCCAACTGTTGTCACCTGATGTTACATATTACATACGGCCACGTTCGTGTCACCTCTTGTATTTAAATGAATTAAGGTTAGCCATCACACCTGCCAGTCTGCCTAACCTAAACTACGTGTTCTCAATTGAACTTAGGTACTGCCTGTGCCACTAGCCTTGCATTCAGACATAGTACTCACTACACACTCTGAGTCCTCCATCCTTGCCCACTGGCTTAGCTTACTTCCACTATGTATTGGTGCCTGACCACACTCCTCCACCTAATGTACATTTACACTAGACGTTGGACAGGCCAGCCCTACCTACATACTAACCAACACACACACACTAGCACGCCTAAGTTAGCTATTACCCACACCTTGTGGACTACTACTATGGACACTGCCAACCCTTACTTGGATGATCCAGCACTCTGGATACGCCACTTTGCTACCAGACCAACTCCCAATCAACCTTACGCTATTACTAATAGAAACCTCAGACTCAATTCTAGAACCACCACACTAAAACAACGTCCATACTTGAAGCTTTATAATAGCTCATCCCTATCCTGTAACAACATCACTAACAACTACGCCCCAACCTCACCATGCTCTTACCACCCAAGCATCTCAATTAGAAACTTCAGACTAGGAGCACGATTACGATTCAAAAACCCCCAACCACACACCCACAAGAGCAACAAACTTCGGCGCAGTAACAATACTCTAGCTAATCTGGCCACTGATTTAGACAGCAAGCTAGTCCCCATCACCATACATGGCCCATCTCAACCATCGCAAAATATTCCTGCAAAAGACACATTCATCAAAGCAGCCTTGGTGAATGCTAGGTCCCTATCCGCCCACACACTGGACATCGCTGACTTCATAACTCATGAAAAGCTTGATCTCCTCGCAGTTACGGAAACCTGGCTTAATGGAGTCCCTGGACCATCTCTGGCCCTTGCTATGCCAAATGACTATGCTATCATAAGATGTGATAGAAACACCAACCAAGTGAAGGGAGGCGGACTTGCCCTCATCTTCAGAAACACCTTTGACATTAGAGTCATTCAGGATGCTCAAATTCCCTCTGCCGAATCCCTGTCCATCAAACTGCCACTATCACCTAACCACACAGCAACAATGCACCTTGTCTACCGGCCACCAGGACCCATTTCCTCATTCATAGAGGATATTGTATCCCTTGTATCCACCGACACTAAACCTAATTCACAAACTATCCTACTAGGGGACTTCAACCTTGGTTTTAATGACCCCACGAATAATAATGCCCGTGATCTAGCTAACGCCCTATCAGACTTGGGTCATACCCATATTATTCATGAGCCCACACATATCAAGAACATTGGACTGGCTCACCAACCTTAACTGCTCGATTGATCTTCTATCCAATGATCCGTGTATTTGGTCGGATCATCATAAAATAACCTTTTCCATCAAAGCCAACACACAACACCCTGCTCCTATCATCGCTCCAGCCACCCGCACTAGAAATAAGAAAGACATTACACCAGATAAACTCCTACCGCTATTACTTCCCCTTCTTGACAACGTGGCCACCTCCGACCCCACAGTCTTAGTAGACATTTACAATGAGGCATTACTGAACGCCTTGAATACCATCGCCCCCCTAAAATTGCAGAAACCTAAACCACAACGTCACCTGAATACATGGTTCACGCCGCATCTTAGAGAACTACGTAAAACTAAGAGAACTGCAGAAGCACATTGGAAAAAGTGCCCTTCAGTAAATAATAAAAATGAACTAATTCTAGCAACTTCTAGCAACTTCTGGGCCAAGTACCAGACACAATTTTTAAGCGAACAAAGCTGCGTGGGCCCTCTGTATAATAACATTTTGATTCAAGAAAAAAGAAGAAAGGGACTTTATGACTCAAGGAAAACCTTTTTTAATCACGACAAAACCGCAGCTGGTGAGCCCAATGAGAACCATGTGAAGGAAACAGGTGCTTTTCCTAAGGGACATGTCAAAGTACACCACGGTTCTGTGTAATCCTTGCTATAGGTGAGTACACCAGACAAAAAATAGATAAAAAAAATAGTTGATAAAAAAAAGTCTTCAAACAAAGCGGTCTCAAGATGGTGTACATATGGTGTACATATTAGAGCAAGATGAGTGGCTCAATTAGCCTTCATTTTGGAAGAACATAGTTGAGATTTCTTGTTCATTCATTTACGTATAAATAAATACATAAATTCCATTCGATGTATAAGTTAAGGTCATTGACTGAGTCAAGTGAAAATATCCACTTTTGCTCGAGTTTACGTAAGCGTAAGTACCGGTCACCGACACGTGGGTGTGGGTCAAGTGTCTGTAAAATACACCAAAAAATATCTTCATGGGTGTGTTGTGCTTTTTTGAAATGCTCAACAAGGGGCCCAATGACAGTCATGCATCAACTCTTGGAGAAAAGACAGGATAAGCGACCACCGTCCAATTTCATTGCAGAGTGTATTCACCTAGCTCTTACCAAAAACTTCTTCATTTACAATGGTCTATTCTTCCAACAACTATACAGCACAAGTATGGGGCAACTTTTGCCCCGGACGTGGCCAACCTATACTTGGACAACTTTGAAGGCAAGTCCATAGATGCTGATACCAATCCTTTAAAAAAAAACATTGTATCATGGCACCGATACATCGACGGTATCTTCATGAAATGGCGAGGCGAAATAGATGAATTAAATGCCTTTGTCAGCTGGCTAAATTCGGTCAAAATTTCGATAAACTTCACCATGGAAGCCCAAAAAGATAAAAAAATCTCTTTTTTGGACCTTGCGATCTCTCGGATGTCAGAAAATAAGATTGGTACAAGATTATACAAAAAACCAACACAGAAGAACACTCTACTACAATTTGAAAGTTTCCATCCTCAAAATCTCAGAGAAAACTTACCATTTGGGCAGTTTTTGCGCCTTAGGCGTAACTGTGCAGAAAAAGAGGACTTCAAAAATCATAGCAATGCAGTCAAACACAAACTAAAAAATAAATGGTACCCTGCCCACATCATTAGACGTGCGTATAAAAGAGTGGCAAATGTTTCCAGGAATGACTGTCTATCCAATCAGACAACCACCCCTATTGGCAAGATAACATGCGTGTCATCCTTCTCACCTATAAGTAATGACTTGTGAAAATCGATACTTAAGAACTGGAAGATGATTAACACCAAAAGTTTCACGATTTTCCCACCACGTTTTGTATCCAAACGCACGTCGAGCCTCAGACTGGTCCACACATATCCACAATACAAGCTGACCATTCAGAAACGAACACATTATGGAACCTGTCAACTGTGATATGATATTTTCAATGTGGTAAATGTTCGGTATGTAAACTCACAAAAAATCTTAAAGAGATCGATCTGAATGGAAAAATGTGGCAACTATGATCCTTAACCAACTGTGCCACAAAATGGGGGATATATTGCATCAGATGTCCTTTCGGCCTATTTTACATTAGAAAAACTAAAAGGCCAGTCCGCCATAGGATTGGGGTACACCGCTCATGTGTTAAAAATGGAACCATGGACAAACCCCTCGTTGAGCATTTCAAAAAAGCACAATACAACCATGAAGATATTTTTTGGTGTATTTTACAGACACTTGACCCACACCCACGTGGCAGTTACCGGGACTTAAGCTTACGTAAACTCAAGCAAAAGTGGATATTTTCACTTGACTCAGTCAATCATGGCCTTAACTTATCCATCGAATCGAATTTATTTATACGTAAATGAATGAACAAGAAATCCCAACTATGTTCTTCTAAAATAAAGGCTAATTGAGCCACTAATCATGCTCTAATAAGTACACCATCTTGAGACCGCTCTATTTGAAGAAAACATTTTTTTGATCAAATTTTATTTTTGGATCACTTTTTGTCTGGTGTATTCACCTATAGCAAGCATTACACAGAACCGTGGTGTACTTTGACATGTCCCTCAGGAAAAGCATCTGTTTTGCTCATTAATCCCTGAGTTAGTACTATTCCTTCACATGGTTCTCATTGGGCTCACCAGCTGCGGTTTTGTCGTGAGTAAAAAAAGTTTTCCTTGAGTCATAAAGTCTTTTTCTTCTTTTTTCGTGAATCAAAAAGTTAATATACAGAGGGCCCATGCAGCTTTGTTCACTTAAAAATTGTGTGTGGTACTTGGCCCGCATTGACACCCGGCGGGAACAACAGTAAGAGCAATAAAGTTTTCTTTTTAGAATTGAATAATACTGCTAATATGGCAACGTGCTTGGGAGATGCTGCCCACTCCTCAAGCAGCCCCGCCTATAAATAATCACATCATGTGATCTCAATAGCAGCAGTAACAACACAGAAGTGAAGAGGATTAGATGCAAACATTCGCCAAACTGAGGAACAGGTAAATGCCAAGTAAGTTTCTTCGAGCCAGCGAGCCACTTGGGTCATTTCTTTTTTTAAAAACCTACCTTTTTCTAACTGCAAGCGGAGTAGGTACACTTCTGCTCGAGTGGGGCTTTTGCTTTTCTCTCTTTCAGCGGCATCTTACGCTGACCCAATGCTAATAAACAAAATTTGCGGCGAAACATCGACCAGTCACAAGAAGTCTGTGGCTGGACAAAACAGGTGCGTGATCCGGGGAAAGAACTGTGGGACGACTTCTTTCTTAATTAATGAATGAAAAGATTTTGAACAACTGATGGGTCTTCTGCATGCATAATTATTAGTGTTACTACATGTAAATAATCGGGCGTCTTTAAACGTGTCTTTCACAGCACCACCAACTCTAAGACACTATACACGTGAAATAGGCGAATGGCTCAGATTCACAGGCTTCCACCTGGTTTAACTACAATATAAGAAGATTTGACACCCATTTCTCTCCCATGCACCCTAGCAGCACGTATGCGATATGCAGACGATAAACAACTACTTCTGTTTAATCTATTTCACTCGAACACTGACCCTATCTTGCTATGCCCAATAGGTATGATGCCCGTCCGTTTAGTGAATCACCTGATAGTCTTCGAACGGCGCGGTGCTCACATGTGAATCAAGAATATATGCCGTACGTATAAAGACATAACAATAGAAGCATATATAAAACATGGTTAAACTTGAACAATTAGAATCACCAGTGGCTAATGAATTAGTGATGTTATTTCTTCTCTCGAGATTGACAACATATTTTTTGGTTTTGAGAAATGTCTGTTGGTCTGATGTCCCCATCTGACTTATATGAAAAATCAATTGTAATAATGTCTGGGGCCAATAATTACTTGTGCTTTGAGATTTAGGTAATGATAAATAGTTGTCATAAATGAATTGTAAGCAATGATTAATTAAATGTCAAGTTGTGCACTTTACAATTGAGATGTTGGGATAATAAGTTGAACTAAAAGTGAACAAAATGTTTTGTATTGGTCAGTTTTTTTAAAATGTACTCACGTGCTTGTTTTTAGATATATGTGCTCAGCATCCAAGATACAAGAACTCTTTCAATCACGTTCCTCCCATGATGAGAGCTTTGTGTCTTGAAGATGGCCTTGGAATATCATCCAAATTTGATTAACTCTAGATGGTTGAAAGTCTAAATACTGAGGCCAGAAACAGATTTAACTGTCGACACTATTGTTGTATGAGTGCTTTTGTTGTACTAAATTGGAATTGTACTAAGTCACTCATTAGTCTACTAACATCACTTTTGCCTATACAAGAGACCAGTGTGTCAGGGCAGTAAAAGACAAAGTTATTTAAGGAACAATAGGACTTTCAGTTTTGAATATGTTTTTAGTGTTCTCTTTCTTTTGTTCTAACATATGATCAAGTGATCAGTGTTTTTTATGTTTTATGTTGTTATAAATAAATCTTACTATATATCATTAAACTGACCTTCACCATTCTTTATATATGTTTAGAAAGATGGTACTATCACTTTCTGTGTCAACAAGTATCCCCAACTGAATGTCCAACAAAACAGGGTAGTTTGTTTTTTTCTTTGTTGTAGCTACATCTTCATCCAAAAAAGCCCCCTATATCAAAACAGAGGACCTTATCGTGCTCCCTTAGTGTATACGGAAGACAGCATACTACTTGCTTAGAAAGGAACAACCTTTCTGAGAGCTTTGCAGTGGTTGGATTTGGTGTGGTGCTGCATGGAGGTGGTCCCGTAGGAGTACTGTCCAGGTAGTCTGTGACTGTGTAAAACGTTGCACTCAGTGCATTTCACTTTGGTAGCTTTAGCCTTTGGTACATTCCCATCAGTGGTAAAGAACTGCCACACCCATGATTCTCTCTGGGTGCTAGAGGTAGACACTTCCTCTACCTCATCTTCTTGGTCCTCTTTATTGTCTTTTGAAGTACTGTGCTTTTTTTGTTGGGTAGGTCCTCTAGCTGGTGGTGGTGGTGGCTCTTGGGGAGGAGGGATGTCAACAGCTGATGCCATTTTTAAAACAAATAGCAGTTTTTCTAATATTCTTCCAAGTATGTGCTGTGTGCTAGATTGTTAATGGATAATCAGTAAGAATAGATAGATGTAGGAGCTGTGCAAGGGTACATTTTGCTCTTCACAGTTCCTAGATGAGCTGAAAAGTGCATTTCTGAACCGTTTGCAAAGTGCAAACCCGGTCGCAAAATTCAGACACGAGCATGTCATCAATGACATTTGTTATGTCGTCTTTCATGTCCTGGGTGGTATTCTTAGCAGTGCATGGTGGTGACGCGAGTTATGGTTTCTTAGCTTTCCATAACTGGGGAATTTCTGGGGGTTTTCGGTTTTACTTGTAAGCATAACGTCCCTTTCACAACGTTTTTTCATTGAATTTCATAGGTTTTTATTAGTGCAAATTAACCATAATGTCCCTTCAACAAAGTTTTTTCAGGGAATATAAATGTATTTTATAGGGAAGCAGTTGACATCTTATAGTTAAGGTGAGTCGAACTCCCATAGGAACCTTGAAAAGATCTATTGTTAACTTTTGATTTGAATGACTGATTTGGCTGTAATCTCCAAGGGGGGTAGGTATGAGTAGCCCCCCCCCAGACTACAAAGTATTGTAAAGATACATTAAAGAATAAAAATGTTATTAAGAAAACAAAAAAAGAAATGCCGAAGTTGCGGCCTACTTCCCTTTCATTTTCCCATAGACAAACAAGGTCAATTTTTGCCAGACCGCACAGCCCAAAACGAAGCGTTTAAAAGAGGCCTTTTTCTGGTTTGGGGTTATTCCATGCAGTAGTTTGTAAAATATTTGACAGTGAAGGGGGTGCCTCCTTCTCAAAAATGGATGGCAATATCTCGAGTAAATTGCTAAACTGTGGTTTTTTAGAAATGAAACATCCGCCATCTTTGTTTTTGCTCAATGTGAGAGATAGCCAGGATATAACCAAGGTTATTGGAAAATGAAAGGCAAGAAAAAAGGCATTTGCAGGTCAAACAACATGCCAATGCCATCAGTCTGGAGGTGGGGGAGGGGCTGGCTAGAGTGCACCAAGTGAAATTTGGAAGCTGGACTGAGTTTGAAACACAAAGCTTTTCTGTAATGTCGGCTATATCCGCGAATAGCCGACATCTCACAACAAACTGCGTTACAGAAGAACAAGTTACTTAGCCCTGGGAACGTTCTTTCGATTGGATGTTCCTCCTACATATTCATCATCTTTGATAATTGTCTTCCAACTTCAGCTGCTTCAGAAAAAAACATGCTTGACAAAGGGCGCTTTGCGGTAGCGTCGATGACTCGATGTCCCTCGAAGGCCTCCGTCCGATGGTCGACATCATCCGCAGTATATGTAGCAGGCGCAGTGCCCATTGGCTTCAGTGCTTGTTTTTCCATGTTAGAGGAATTACTAGTGCCGCTTTAGACTTTAGAAGACGCTTAGAGAGCGCAGAGTGCAAAACAGGTAGATTCTGCAGCAGGGTAGGTTGGGAGGGGCGATGAGGAATACATGGGAGGAACATCCAATTGAAAGAACATTACCAGGAGTAAGTAATTTGTTCTTCAAATGGATTATGCCCCCCCACGTATTCTTCATCTTTGATAGTCTCTCAAAGCAGTAATGTCTTGGAGGTGGGAAAAGAATTTAGATCTGCCTTTAGCAGTTATCATGGACTGAGTGCAAGACAGCTGTCCCAACAGCTTTCTTGAGTAGAAGAAGTGCCCAGAGAGTAATGTTTCACAAAGGTGTGTATGCTAGACCATGTGGGTGCCGCACAAATGTCTTTAATAGGTACTCCTATCTGAAGAGTGGAAAAAGCAGCCATGGCCCTGGTTAAGTGATCTCTTAGACCCTCTAAGCGATCTTTACCGGCCAGTCTACAGCATTCTTGGATAGCCAGACTAATCCATCTGGATAAAGTCTGTTCAGTTATTGCTAACCCCATTTTATGACCTGTATATCCGATGAATAATTGGTCGTCCTGGTGAATTTTTGAGCTTCGCGAGATATAAAAACTGAGAGCCCTCCTAGGGTCCAGTCTATGTAACCTCTCCTCCTCGTTTCCAGGATGGGGAGGGGGAAAGATAGTTGATAAAACTATCTTTTGGGACAAATGGAAGTCAGAGACTATTTTTGGCAGAAATGACTTAAGAATAACCTTATCCTTATGTTAAGACCGTATATGGAGGCTTACAAGACAGTGCTTGCAATTCGCTCACCCTCCGGGCAGATGTGATTGTAACTAGAAAAACAGTCTTTAGTGTTAATAGCCATAATGGACGTAAATGCATGGGTTCAAAGGGAATGCATGTCAATAATTTTAATAAAAGATTTAAATCCCAAACAGGGACCAGAAAGGGAGTAGGAGAAAACACATTAGTGAGTCCTTTAAGAAACTGAATGATTAAAGGGATTTAAAAGTATGAGGTTTCCTCTGAAGAGCTCTTGAAAATCGCAAGTGCTGCCAGATAACCTTTTATTGCTGTGGTCTGTAGCCCCAAATTTGCTAAGTGAAGTAGAAAAGATAACAATGTGGGTGTATTGCACTGAAATGGATCCACATTTCTATCCCTACACCAGCTGCTGAACTTGTTCCAACGATATCGGCATAAAGATTTTGTTTCTGGACTTCTGGCCAAAATCAAAATCTCCATTACGTCTTCCAGGAGGTCCAAATCAATGTACCTCAGCCTCTCAGAAACCATGCGTGAAGGCTAAGTGTCTTGACTTCTGGATGGTGAACTTGACCCGCCTCTCGCGAGAGAATGTCCTCACTTTGTGGAAGATGTAACGGAGGGCAGATGGACATGTCCATAAGGTCCTGGTACCACATCCTCCTGGCCCAATCCGGAGCAATTGGGATCATGGATTTCCAGAACTTTCTCAACCTCCTGATCACATGAGGAATGATGGGGGCTGGAGGAAACGTGTACAGAAGTGGAAACTCCTAGTCCACCACGAACACGTCTCCTAGAGCTCCTGTTGTCCATAAGTTCCGAGTACCACGTTCTCCTGGCCCAATCCGGGGCAATTGGGATAATGGATTTCCAGAACTTTCTCAAGACAAATCTGCAGTCGCCTTCTCCAAAGATCTTAGTGACCTAGGCTTCACCCAAAAAGTAGAAAGTCCCACTCACACTAAAGGCCGTATCCTAGACTGGATCGCAGACCATAATTGTCTCTCCACAATCACCTTGATCTCAGCACTGCCATGGACCGACCATAACTGCATAGAATTCTCAATTCCTATCACCAAAAATCAAAAAACTCTGACCCCGGCGGTCGCTGCACAAGTCAGAAGTTCCAAAAAACTCAAAGAAGATAACCTGCGCCCCTTCCTCAACACCCCCAAACTTGCACCACCTTGACCCCAACATTCTGGCAGACATCTACAAAGAGGTTGTCACTAAAGCTATCAATGAAATAGCACCACTTGAATGGAAAAAAGAAAAGAAATCACTACACACCAACTCCTGGTTCACTGAAGAACTGCACTCAATGCGATCCCTCAAAAGAGCAGCTTTAAAACACTGGCATCTAACCCATCCAGCAGCACCAAAAACGATTTTAATTTAATCTCCAAGCAATACAAAACAGCTATTACTGCTGCCAAAGCCAACACTTTCAACACACGAATCTCCAATGCCAAATTGCACTCTGGAGAGATCTTCGCCATCTTCAACGAGCTCATATCCCCCCCAATACACAGGATGAAATAACTAAAGATGAAGCGTGGTGTGCCAGCATTCAAACTGCCATGCTACACAAAATTGACCTCCTCCAAAAGAAAATCAAAGACCATTGCAAAGCACTACCTCAACAGACAGGTTCCAAGCCTTCTAACGCCCCATCCTCCACCTCCAAGCCCACCATACCTGACTTCTCTTTCAGGGACGTCACTGAGACAGAAGTTGTCAATCTACTAAAAAATCTCAAACCCTCCCCTTGTAAAGGCGATATTTGCCCACCAAAACTCATCAAGGACTGCGCAGACTGCTTTGCGCCGCTCTTTACGGCTTTCATTAACGCGTCGTTTAAAACAGGCATTATCCCTGCTAGCCTCAAAGAGGCCTGGGTCCGGCCCCTCCTAAAAAAAAAAACCTCAACCCCCTACAACCTAACAACTACAGACCAATAACCACAGTGCCATTCCTCCTGAAACTACTGGACAAAGCCGCACATTGCCAAATCCAGCACTTTCTGGAAACCCACTCCATCCTTGGGTCGAGGCAATCAGGCTTCCGGAAAGGACACGGCACAGAAACAGCTCTGGTGGATCTGAAGAATCAGATCACCCAAATCATGGGCAAGGGCAAGCCAGCTCTCCTACTCCTCCTAGATCTCTCAGCCGTGTTTGATCTAGTTGACCACAAGACCCTCACCTCACACCTCACTCTCTCTGCTAACTTTTCCAAAGAATCAGCGCGATGGGTCACCTCCTTCCTAGACGGTAGAGCCATGAAAGTCTTCTCGGACATAGCCAATGCCACTCCCACAACAATCCACTGTGGGGTCCCTCAAGGATCCTGCACTCCACCCACACTCTACAACCTGTTCACTAAACCCCTTTTTGACAAACTCGACTCATACGACATTACATACACTAACTACGCGGACGACACACAAGTACTTCAACCCCTCTCAGGTTCCTACCACGACGACGCAAAGGCACTCCACTCGATCTATGCCATCATCCAGGCCTGGATGGCTACAAATGGCCTCTGCCTTAACGGAGACAAGACTGAAATCATGATATTAGGTCAACAGAGCACCCTAGACAAACTGGACATACTGTACGCTAACTTCTCCATTGCCAGCTCTATCATCCCCGTCTCCACAGCGGTAAAGACACTGGGAGTATACATAGACTCCTCTCTATCCATGAACAGACAAGTCAGCGCAATCACCTCCTCTTCTGCGCATACCACTAAACTCATAAACGCCATCAAGCCATACCTCTCCAAACCCAACTGCCTCTCCATAGCCAGATCAACCATTGGAGCCAAACTGGACTATTGCAATGCCCTCCTAGCGGGCACTTCAGCAAAAAACCTAAACAGACTCCAAGTCACACAGAATAATGCTCTACGGGCCGCCCTTAGCATCCCAAGAAGAGAGCATATCTCTCATGCCAGACTCTGAGCCCAATGGCTCCCGGTCAAAGGACGGATTACACTCAGAATCCTCACCCTCACGCACAAATGCTTCTCCTTCTCCGTCCCATCCTATCTATCAGAGACCATCTCCAAACCCTCCTCCGCCCGACCCACCAGGACGCAATACACCAATTTACTCTGCATCCAACGCATCAAAAAAGCCAAAGCCGGTGGCCTAAGCTTCCCCTACATTGCAGCCAAGACCTGGAACGCTCTTCCTGCAGACATTAGAGTGAAACACTCGCTCCCGATTTTTCGTAGGAAACTGAAGACCTCCTTCCTTGCTCAATAATCTGTGACCCCCACCATGCCATGTAAATACTCTGCATTGCTATTTGTACAAATATCATATTGCCTTTGTAAATAATGTATTCCTTGTTATTATTGTATTATTGCAACTAAGATATGCCTGTAACAAGCGCCACAATGCCCCCGGGCTGACGTGCGCTCTACAAATTTGAATAAAATAAAAAATAAATAAAATAAACCTCCTGATCACGTGAGGAATGACGGGGACTGGAGGAAATGCTTACAGAAGCGGAAACTCCCAGTCCCCCACGAACGCATCTCCTAGAGCTCCTCTTGGGGGAAATTCCCTGGAGAAGAACAGCTCGTCCTTCCGGTTGACATTGGTCACAGACGATCCACTTGAGGGGTTGCCCAAGGGTGAAGTTCTCTTATAGTACTTCCTGAGCTAGTCCCACTAGTGGGAGACTGTGCTCTACCTGCTCCGAGCATCCGCTGCCGTGTTCTTCTCCCTGGTTAGGTGAACTGCGGATAGGAAGATTCCTTCTTGAATTGCCCAGTAACAGATTTGCATTGCCTGACAGCACAGTGGAGGTGACCCCTACACCTCCTCTCTTGCTGAGGTAGTACATGGCCACTGTGTTGTCCGTCATTAACAGGACATACTTTCCCTGTACAGAGGGTAGAAAGGCCTTCAGCGCTAGTCTGATTGCCCTAAGCTCCAAAAGACTGAAATGTAATTTGGACTTGTATGGAGACCAACGGCTGCTGATTGTCAGATCGATGGTATGGGCTCCCCAACCCGTGAGTGAGGCATCTGTCACTACTGTTATCTCGGGCCATAGTTGCCAAAAAGGTTCTCCCTTCAGAATGATGTCCTTGCAGGCCCACCACAGAAGGTCCTGTGCGACTCTGCTTGGAACCTGAAGGAGGTCTGACATCCTGCCTGAGAATTGGGACCCTTAAGTCCTGAGAGCCCATTGGAGAGATCTCATTCTCAGGCAAGCCTCTGGCACCAGGACAATGCAGGATGCCATGAGGCAGAGCAAACCTCAAAAAATCGAAGGCAGGAAGACTCTGGGCACTCTGAAATTTGGTGACCATCTGCAGAATGTGATGAGCCTTTACCTCGGGTGCAAGGCTTTTCCCAAGGAGGCATCCAGGACTGCTCTGATAAATTAGAGTTTTTGAGATGGTGTCATGTTTGACTTCTTGTAATTGAGGGAGATGTTTGTGAAGAAAGTGACAAGTCATGCTGAGATGTTCCAGGGTCTGTTCGGGAGAGCAAACCCTGATCAGTCAATTGTCCAGGTTGGGGTAGACATGAATCCCCCCTCTCCTGAGACTTACTGCCACCACCACCATCAACTTGGTGAAAACCCTTGGGCCGGAGGTCAACCCAAATGGCAGAACTCTAAACTGATAATGAGAACCACCAAATGCGACCCTCATGTACTTTCTGTGCTTGTGATGGATCGGCACATGAACGTAAGCATCCTGAAGCTCCAATGATACGATCCAGTCTAGAAGTCAGAGGGCCTGGA
Organism: Ambystoma mexicanum; assembly: GCF_040938575.1. NCBI lineage: Eukaryota > Metazoa > Chordata > Amphibia > Caudata > Ambystomatidae > Ambystoma > Ambystoma mexicanum. The sequence goes on along the minus strand of NC_090924.1, from coordinate 681,318,087 downwards.
AGATCTGAGAAAGGGTAACCATCTTTAACTTGTCCTTCCTGAGGAATGTGTTCAAGTTTCTTTTTTTAAAACTTTTATTTAATGATTTCAAGTACAAAAAGCATTGGCAAATCAGTCAGGAGTAGTTTAACAGAATATGCTTTCCATTGCACAATAATACATAGGGAAATATGTCATGGCCAATATAATACACCAAAAACATCAATATCACTCCCAGGCAATACAAATTCCTCCTCCCTATGCATATTAACCTAGACATAAATCTTCTGTACATAAAACACCACCACCACACAAATACAAAGACACTCCAACAGACTGGACAAACAAGCAAAACACAGGGTTAAACAGACATAAAGATCCCAGAGCAACATCTCAATCCTCACTACCAATTTGACAAAACAGACCAATTGCAGACAACCCTCAAGTCCTCATTCACCATAAAATTCTTTAAATGGCGTCCAAAGAGCTAGATATTTATCTCCCCTGTTCTGCCTTTGCAACATCACCTTCTGAAACCCTGATAACATCAATACATCATTTATCCAATTCGTGACCCAAGGCTTCTTCCTTGACTTCCATACCATCAACACCTGCTTCGCCGCAACTATAAGTACCTTATCAATCCACTGCCCATATTGCTGAGCATTCTCACACACTACTAGACAGCAGTAATAACTGTACAGGCGCCCTAGGAAGGCTTATGGACAATATTGCATCTAGTCTGTCCAACACCTCCGTTCAGATGTCCACCACACGAGAACAATACCACAACATGTGAATGAGCGTCCCTTTTTCTCTATTACATCCCCAACACAAATCACTATCAAACACACCCAATTTATTCATACACACCGGCGTCCAATACAAACGTCCTAATATTTTCTGGTGAATAAGCCGTAACTTGAGATCCAACTTGCTCCTATATCCAACACTCCACATATTTTCCCATTCTTTTTCCATAATCTCGCATCCCAATTCCTTCATCCACTTCTCCAATACTCTCTTCCCATAATCAATAACCACAGAATTCACTGGCATTAAATTAGTATATGTACTCACCATTCGCGGTGATGACTTGAGAATCTTGCAACCCAATGGTCCCTCCTCCAACGGTCTCGTCAACATAGATAACCTTTCACTCAATAGTGTTTGTAACATTACAAATCTACTCTTTTCCCTCTTAGTTAGATGAAACGTCTCCCGAAACTCATCAAATGTTAACATACGACCATCTCGTATTACATCCCTAATGCACAAAACCCCTTTTAAAATCCAACTCCTCCAATATATGAGCTTATTGTCAATCTGTATACCTGGGTTAAGCAAAATTGAAAACCGCCAACCACGAATGTCTGGTACTTTCTGTGCTTTTGATGGATAGGCACATGAAAGTAAGCATCCTGAAGGTCCAATAACACCATCCGATATTGGAGTTGGAGAGCATGAAGGATCTGGGATAAGGTAACCATCTTGAACTTGTCCTTTCTGAGGAACTTGTTCAAGTTTCTTAAGTCCAAGATAAGTCCCAAGCCTCCGTCCTTTTTGGGTATTATTAAATACAGGGAGTACCAACCCTTGTTCCTCTCCACTGCAGGTACTGGTTCTATTGCATCTTTCTCTAGCAGGGTCACAATTTCCTGCATAAGGAGCAGATCTGACATTTTCAATGAGCTGTTACCCATTGGATGATCCTGCAGCCTTTTATGAAAAGGAGGGCAGTAAGCACGGGCTACTGTTTCCAGTGCCCAAGCATCGGAAGTAATGTATCGCCACTCTTTCAGATGCTGTAAGAGCCTGCCTCCCACTGGGGTCTTGTGGATTAAGGCCTCACAGAGGTTTTGAGACGGCAGAAGCAGCGGTTTAGGGCAAAGCTGCTGCTGCTTGGGCTGATTTAGCACCTCTTCCTCATCCACCACGAGGGAATCTTCTTTGTCCTCTATGACTGGCTTGTCCTCTCCCTCTTCCAATTGAGGAGTAGAAATTAAAGGACTTACCCCTCCAAGATGATGTACCGGTGTAGGAATGTTAAGGCTGTTTAATAGCGGTGCTAAGAGATTTAGCCGCCACTTTTGAGGTCTGTAACCTTTCCAGACTTTCATCAGCCTTGCTACCAAACAGTCCCGAGCCCTCAAAAGGCATATTGAGTCATCTGGATTGCATGTCCGATGCAAATCCAGACTTCCTCAGTCACGCAAACCTACGTAGCACAGTGCTAGTCGCCATTGATCTGCTAATACTATATGCAGTATCCATACCCGACTGGAGGCACTCACACATTGCCTCCTTACCATCCTTAATGATAACCAGGAAGCCGTCTCTCTCTTCCCCTTCAGAGATGTGCTCAGCCTCCATTGCTGCGCAATCCCACAGGATGAACAAAAATGTAGATAAGGCACAAGTGGCATTTGCCGATTTCAAGGCCATGCTACCGGCAGTAAATACGTTGCGCTCCCAAGCGTCCACCCATTTATCATCCCTGTCCGTAGGAATGGTAGGGTAAGCAGATTATTTTCTGGACGTGGCTGCTTGGATCACCAAACTTTCTGGAGTTGGGTGCCTGGTCAAGTAATCTGGGTCACTGCTTCATAGTCTATATTTCTTAACCGCAGAAATATAATCTGGGGTTTCCCAATTTGTTGTAACCCTTTTTTGCAAAGCAACATGGAAGGGCAAAATGGGATCCCTCTGTGGACCTGTCTAATATGTCTGTCAAGTCATCCTCTTGAAAAGGAGGAGCAGTCTACTCAATCCCAAATATTCTACAACCTTGCTCATCGATTGCCTATATGAGCTGTCAGCATGATCTGGCTTTCCTGCCTATATGAGCTGTCAGCATGATCTGGCTTTCCAAATTCTAGCTCCGGAGATGTGTCTACTCCACTGGCTGTTTGTAGTTTGTCATAGAGATCTTTAAATCTAGATTCATCTGAAATAAACTCATCTGGGACATTTGGAGTGCCAAATTGAAGACCAAACAGTGTCTGATCCTCATCAGATGGTTCATGTTCTTCATAGATTGAAGAAAGAGATGTAAAGACTTTTTTTGAGGTTGAGGCATGTAAGATTTCTCTTGTGTTGACTTCAATGGCTCTGAAAAAGTCTTTGGACTAGGCCTCGAGGCCAAAGGCGTTGAAGTCTTAGGCGCCAATATGGGTGTCGAAGGTTTCGACGTCGAGGGCGTCGATGGAACCAATTTTGTTTTCTTCGAAGATGTCTTTGACAAAACCCTTGAAGGGCTGGACTCTCGACTTGTCAAGGTCCTCAACACCTTTTCACTCTCTCCAGGCTTCAAAGGCTCTCAATGTTCGTCAGGTTTGTGTGCCAGACTCGAGGGTGCACAGAGTTTAGCCTTAGACTTTCCCTTGTCGTCTTTATGCAGAGCAACCGGGACATGGTCTTTCTTCCGATCTTTCGAGGGAGTAGGGGCTTCTCTCTCAAAGATTTTCGTCATCTCCCTTCGAAACCCTTCCCATTTTGGTGGGGAGTTGTATTTAGTTGGACATGTTATTCTCTCGGGTGAGGAGTCACTCGAGGAAGAAGGAGACCAATGGCATCTTTTCTTTGACTTCCTGGAAGAAGATGAAGAATGACGCAAACGACTTCTCGAGACAGATTTCTTCGATCATTTTCAACGATACGAATCCCTCCACTCATGGGCGCTTTGAAACACAATTTACGGGGAATAGCTGGAAGGTTTTGGAGGAAGTACACAGAGAAAATGAGGCCTGTGTGCGTGGCAGCCTGGGGGGACATTGCACAGGATGCTTCAAGGTCAGGGGTGGTGTCCGGCAGGGATGTGTTGTGGCACCTATCTGCTTTTGTATGTATGTTAATGGGCTCCTTAAGGCTTTGGTTGACACAAAGGTGGATTATCTGGTTTTCGGGGGGGAGGGCTTTTCCTGTGCTGGCTTACGCGGATGATACCGTGTTGCTAGCCAAGATGCCTAGAGCACTGCAGATCCTCCTTACCGCGTACTTGACCTTCATGGGAAATTTGGGCCTCAAGATTAATACTAAAACATCGGCTGTAATGGGCTGTGTGGGCAGAAAGGGGACGTTGAAACTGCGTCCTATGTTATGCAATGGGGAAATTATCCCAAGGGTGAAGGAGTTTGATTATCTGGGGATCAGATTCTCAGAATCACTTATGGGATTGGCACACTTGAAAAAACAGTCAGGTAAACTAACCCAACAAGTAGGGGAATTTCACGTTTTCTGTCTCGCTTTCAGGGCCAACCATTAGAAGTTGTCCTTAAAATATATTCTGGCTAGATGAAAGCTGTTACCCTGTATGGAGCACATTATGGGGTTTTCAGAAAGCCCACAAAGTCCAAGTGAAGGAGAATTCGTTCTTCAGAAGGCTACTGGGACTCCCAAATTCCTCTCCCGGTATTTCCGTTCATAGGAAATTGGGCATGGAATTTTGGGAGGACCAGTGGGCGCTGGCCCCAATAATTTTTTGGATCCGAATCTGGGCAAATGAACGTGCTTCACTGTGTCATTTTATAATCATGTCTCTAATGTCTAGGAATGGCAGGAGAAAAATCCTGTGGCTTGATTATATTGACAAAGCGCTGCTCGAGGGCAATATAAGGGTTCTTTCTCCCCCAGATGCACTCCTGACCAAAGCCCAGATGAGGAGTTACACATTTATTTTGGGGGAAGTGTTTGTGATGAAAAGGACCTTTTTGGAGCATGTGAATAACTCAAAGAGCACATAGTGATTAGCCGGGTAAAGGAGATACAGCCCTATCTAATATGGGGCACCACTAGGAAAGATCGCTGGTTAATCCTGTGCAAGATTTGACTGCCTCCTTCTGAGGGGAACCACAGCTAAATGGAGTGGATATCCCGATTTGGCGAGATGCCTGGTGTGTGGTCACATAAAGGAGGACTTGGCTCATCTGTTATTGTTTTGTCCAGGATATAGTTGGATTAGACGGTCAAACTTATTGCCGGTCCTGAGGGAAGCTAACATCCGCTCCAATAGGCCTGCAATTTTGAATCTCCTGACTCCTGATTCTGTCCTAACAGTGTGGGCATTAGTATCATTTTTAAAAGAGCCATGTATTACAGGACGGGGCTGTTAAGTGAACAGACTTAAGTGTTTAGCACGTCTTTGTCTACCTAGTTATAGTATTTTCCCCAATGATCCGTGGATCTGGCTATCTGTTCTTTCTCTCTCGTATGGCTGGTCGTTGCTGTTACCAATGTCTTTTTGTCCGGAAACTCTCCATTCTGTACTTCATTTTATACTTTTAGCATTAGATGTTATGTACTGTGTATCTCATGCTACTGTATATTGATATGTAATGTGATGTGATTGTACTTTATGTGGAATTTTTCTAGGGAAGGTTTTTATTGATTCTGTGTTTTGTATATTATATGTGTTTGATGGACCTTGAATCCGAATAAACATATTGACTGACTGACTGACTGAAACACAATTTACTTTTTGTACAAGCGCCTAACAAATGCACAATATATAAACAATAAATAAAACCAAAGTACATTTTTCCAGGGGGACAGAAGGGGATTTTGGAATTCTACCAACCACCAATTTTCCTATGCGCTCTCTCAGAGTCTTGTCAGTCACTACCTGACATGATTTGCACTCCTTCGTACGATGCTCTGTGCCGAGGCATCACAGGCAAACGTGGTGGGGGTCGGTGATGGACATCTTTGACCCGCAATCCTGACATTTCTTAAAACCTATCTTGGGCGTCGATGGAGTCGACAGTGAATACATGATGTTTTATTAAACAAATCGAAGCGCGCCGTAATTTCTCTCAAAGCGAATGCTGCGTCAGAAAAACAAACTGAAGCCAACGGGCGCTGCGCATGCTACATATACTGTGGATGATGTCGACCATCGGACAGAGGCCTTCGAGGGACATTGAGTCATTGATGCTACCACACAGTGCCCTCTGTCGAGAATTTTTTTGTCCAAAGCAGCTGAAGATGGAAGACAATTATCAAAGATGAGGAATACGTCAGAGTAGACAATCCATTTGAAACAGCGTGTGTTGTGGGGGGAAAGGGAGAGGGCAGGCGTGGTGATGAGTCCATCTGGGCAGTGGTGGGAGATGGCACAGATGATGGGGGCACTTGGTGAGGGCCACGGGGGGCAAGAAAGCATTTTTTTCCCAGACGATTTCATAATATTCGGGGGGTGGGGATAATGCCACAGTTTACACTTTTTACCTAACATAGTTTGATAATGATTTATATTTTTGAGTGACAATATTGTATGTGTACTTTCCAAGTTATCTTTATAAAGCAGAATTTTGTTGAAAGCCAGATATGTGGGTGAGGAGGGGAAAAGAAAGGGCAAGAAAGTAATGAGTATTTACCCACAAGGTGGCAAGAGAGTTTGACATCCAAGACACTTGTGCAGTTATTTCCATCTGATTTTGCCTGATTTTCAGGGCACAAGTAAAGGACACTTTGGTGTACAGCAGAACTTTTTTACAGAGGTCGGATGCAACCCCTTGTTTTATTTTTAGCTTGGCAAGCTTGCTCAAGTGTTTGACTACTAAGATTTTACTCAGGTTGTCATGTTTCCAGTGCAGATGCTTACCCACAAGACCACAACTACTTGTTTTATATTGGGATTTTGGCTTCCAGCGAACATTTCACACCATATTTCTGGGTTTAAAAGGTGAGCACCTTTAATACGTTGCCAGCATATTTATTGGAACATTTCCTCTCTCAAGTACATTTTTTGGTGTTCATTACTTTAAAAAAAAAAGAATCCAATGCTATTTTGATTTGCACACTTTCTTCTGACGGTAAGGTCGATTGAACTACATTTGTATACTTCACTTTAGGATATATGTTCACTAACTGAGCGTATATTCATGGGTACCAGCTTTGGATGTTCGCTATGGGGGCAAAAGTACCTGGACATATTTTATACAAGCAGCCAGTCATGTTTTTTCCCTTTTCCTTGCTGCTTAAATGCAGTTAGTTGGGGTTGTGTGATGTATCACTACATTCACCAAGAGACCAGCCACAAAACAAGGGGCTTGTGGTACGCTGCTTAACCAAACTGTGTGATCTTTGGCAAATTATTTAATCACACAGCTCATAAATTAAAACAAAGCCTGCAATCTTTTATACATAACTAACAGAAGTACCTGTTCTCTAAACGGGTTCTGTAGACAGACATGGTGACACTGATCCTGTAGGTCGCTATTCCGATTCACTTATTGCTTGATGTGCTTTACAGCCTGAAGTAAACTGCATTGAGAATGGGCGCGTGTGGCTGGCAGACATACCCCGCAGCAGACGTTGGGGGGGAGGCAAGAGCTTGTGTGCTGCTGCATACTGGGACCTTCTGTGCTCTCTCCCCACCTGTCACCTCACCCTGGCGTGGTGCAGTTAGTTGCAGTGCATTGCAGAGCAAATATCGTGGAAACCATGCACCATAGGGCCTGTACCTCAAGTGTTGTTCCTCGTGTCAGGACCAGTCCTTCTACGACCACATTGATGTTTTGCCTATTTCATTTGTCATGTGTGAAGGTGCTGAAGGTGCTGAAATCTGGGAAAAGGGGTGGGGTGTCCTAATGTCATGTAGCTAGTAATTTCTGGAGGGTTTTAACAGGTAACTATGCAAAATGTGGTGAAGATTGGTGAAACAATGTGGAATTGTATAAAGAACAACGCTTCACCAAGTCACAACCCCACAAAAATGTCCGGAGGGTCGTAACAGGTAACTATGCAAAATTTGGTGCAGATTGGTGAAACGGTGTGGAATTTTATAAGGAACAATGCTTGGCCAAGCAACAAACCCACAAACAAATTTTGACTTGTGCTGAAATCTGGGGAATGGCCTGGGGTGTCCAAATGTCATGTAGCCAGTAATGTCCAGAGGGCCCTGACAGGTAACTATGCAAAATCTGGTGCACATTTCTGAAACAGTGTGGAATTGTATGAGGAGCAACGCTTCGCCAAGCCATAAACCCACAAACAAATGTTGGCTTGTGCTGAAATCTGGGAAATGGGGTGAGGTGTCCAAATGTCATTTAGCCAGTGATATCCGGAGGGTCCTAACAGGTAACTATGCAAAAATTGGTGCAGATTGTTGAAATGGTGTGTAATTGTATAAGAACAAGGCTTTTGCCACAAACCCACAAACACATTTTTTGACTTTTGCTGAAATCCGGGGAAAAGGGTGGGGTGTCCAAATGCCATGTAGCCAGCAATATTCAGAGGTTCCTAATAGGCAACTATGCAACATATGATGCAGATTGGTGAACAGTGTGGACTGTGCCACAAATCCCACCACAAACAGATTTAAACTTTTATATATATGGATTAAAAACATTTTCTTTTTACAGCTACAGTGACATCAGGGGTGAAAAATCACACGTGACTCAGGTCTCCCATCCATGCAGTAACCAGGACCAACCCTGCTTACCTTCAATGTGAGGAAAATGCCAGTGCCCTCAGGCTATGTTGCCTAATAAGTGAGCCCAAGTTACAAGACCACATAGAGAGACCTGGCCTGAGGTGGCCGGCCCCTTCCTCACTTTGAAGCTAAGCGGGGTTGGTCCTGTTTACTGCATGGATGGGAGACAGTCCACAGTCTGGTACTGTGTGTTTTCTTCACTTTAAATATCTCATAACACACTAAGAAAAAGCACGGCATCCATATATATTGTTTTTTAAACACTGCTACTGTCAGTCCTTGAAAGTATTTTATTAATTTATTTATTGAAGATTTGTATTGCACCTATGCAGCAGAAAGTATTTCCAGGCGCCACAAGACTAAGGAGGGTAGCGGGGAATAGAGGAGGATAAACAACAATAACCTAATAGGCCTTGTGACATTCGGATTGTGCAAGTATAGCAAACATGAAGTGCAGGGGTGAGGGCAGATCAAGGCGAAGGAAAGGTAGGGGAGGGGGAGACGGGATGCAGGAGGGAGATGCTCACAGCAGCGGGGTAAGTGCTAAGGAGAGCCTGGAGGGCAAGTGCGCTGGGGGAAGGGAGAAGGGTAATAGTGCGAGGCGGCGGGTACACCAGACTCGGTAGTCTAGTCAGGGAAGGGTGCCGGAATGCAAATTCTGATAAGGGGGTGCTGAGGCAGACTGGTCGAGGGAAGGCATGGCCCCTGTGTTACTTAGACAGGGCCAGGCAGCCAGTCGCAGCAGGGGGCATTAGCAAGGAAGTGGCAGAGGAAGGAGGAGTAGAAAAGGAAGGTCTTGAGAAGCTTCCGGAACTTATGAAAATACGACACAAGTCTGAGAGGGGTGGGGAGGACATTCCAGAGTGAGGCTCTTGCCAACGAAAGAGATCTACCCCCCACTATGTGCTTGGAGAAACATCGGACCTGTTTAGAGTAATAGCTAGAGGACCGAAAGACACTATCATGGAGGTATTTAGGGAGAGAAAGTTGGATGTAGTGTGGCCTTAGGCCCCAGAAAGCTTTGTGGATGATGCAGAGGGTCTTGAATTTGATCCTTGCAGCTACTGGGAGCCAGTGGAGAGATTTTAGGGCTGGAGAGTTGTGGGTTTGAGGTCAAGGATAAGTCTTGCAGACCTATTCTAGATTAGTTGAAGAGGGAGGAGGAAGGAAAGTGGCAGATTGATGAAGAGGCTTTTGCAGTAGTCCAGCCTGGAGAGAACCAGCTATGAGGTGTGAATGAGAGAGAGGAGTTGAAGATGACACCCATGTTTTTTGCCACAGAAGAGAGTGAGGGGAGGGAGCCCAAGGAGGGAAGCCAGAGAGTAGGAGCGAAGGAAGGGGGGGAGTTCCAATGAGAAGGATCTCGGTCTTATTGGCGTTAAGACAGAGAACGTTAGCAACACACCATGCCTGAATAGCAGTCAAACAGTCTGAGAGAGGAAGGAGTGGGGGTAGAGGAGGGAAGCTTAAATGAGAGCTGGGTGTCATCTGCATAACACTGGAAGTCAGGGGAGAAGGTGAAGATCAGGTGGCAAGAGGAGCAAGGTAAATGTTAAAAAGCCATTGCGAGAGGAATGAGCCATGAGGGATGCCACAAGTAGAGAGTGAGATAGAGGAGAGAAAAGGGCCCATTGGGACCTGGGACGGCCGATTCAAATGGAAAGAGGTCAGCCAAGCCAGTGCCTGGTCTATGATGCCCAGAGTGTCAAAGAGTCGATTTAATAGGGTGGCATGATTGACAGTGTAGAAGGCAGAGGAGATATCAACAAAGATGATGACAGAAGGATAGTTGGCGTCAAGGTTTGAGAGCAAGTCTTCACGGGTGTTCAGGAGAGAAGTTTCCATGCCTCTGGCTTATCTGAAGCCATACTGGTGGTCTTGGAGACAGCCAACAGATTCAGTGTGGTGGATTAGTTGGGAGATGACCAACTTCTCCAAAGGTTTGCCCAAGAAGGGGGTAGTCGAGATAAGGTGGTAGTTAGCCAGGCAGGAAGGGTCAGCAGATGGCTTCTTTAGGAGGAGGTGCACAAGGGTATGCTAGAGAGGTAATGGGAAGGAGCCTGTGGCAAAAGAGTGAATGCAGAACTCAGCCAAAGAGGGAGCCAGGGTGGGTATATTGTCACAATCACACTTTAAAGGAAAGGAAGAGAGCTCGACACTCTCCCCCGAACCACGGAAGCCGAATGAACTCGACCTCCCACCGTGGTTGGCACAGACGCCTGATATATAAAACAGGTTGCCACGTGGCAGCCAATGGGGGGAAGAGGGGTTAGGGAGAGGTTGTGGATTGGATGGGGAATTTAGGAACACCGGAAAAAGGGTAAGGAACTCCTACTTTGGATGGGACAGGGGAAGCACCAGGAAAGAACCCTACTCTGTCCAGCATGTAACACTGTCCACGTAAATAACCTGACTTCCTATCTAGTACACCTTAATACGTGTACTAACCCCTGTTGGTTCACAAGAAAAAACATAAGCAAGCAACATAATGAAAACAAACATTAGGAAAACTTTGCATCATGATAAACAAGACACATGGCCCTTCGGCAGCAAAGCAACATATACCATAAATGATTTCCCTCCTACACTAGTTTACTGCACCAGTGAAGATTTGGTGAACTTGGTAAACGAAATGTCCATATATCATATTGAGTCTTTTGTCAGTAAATAGTTTGTTACTCATAGAGATCCATTAAAAATGCAGATTCACTATTGCTTGATACACACTAGGTTTGCCCAGCACAACATTCCAAAAAAAACATTTGCCGCTACTTATCTTATGTCTGGGAGCCCCTCAGGACTTCCCAGACGAAATGCGACCCGCTGTAAATCACTCCCAACAATGTAAGCAATCACTGTGCATTTCCCCGTACTTATCTTTGGTCTGGGGAGCCCCAAGGGACTTCCCAGACAATTACCGTAAAGCCGTGATCCTTATCAGCACTCTCCTGCTCCTTCCGAAATGCGGCCGTCTGTAGTTCATGCAGTCCTGCTCTCCATCGTTCCTCTCCGCACGCCGCCGGTATGCCTCCACGCTGAATCAGAATAAGCCACACCTGCAGGCTGCCGTTACCAGTTAATATGCTGTCCTTAATCCCAGACAGCTGGCCAAGCGCGCGCGTGTCAAACTACACGCAGACCCAGAGAATGCTGGGAATTGTAGTTTCTAGACCTTCCCAGTTTAAGAGGCATATCTAAACACTCCTCGTCTTTGCCAGCCCTGAGTCCTGACATATATTGTCCTTGAGAGTTCTAGAGGAGTAGGGAAGCAACTGTTTGGAGGAGACCTTCATAGAGCAAACAGTCTTGGTGACCTCATCCGGTGCTATGGGTGAGAAGGAGGAGCGCAGGAAGGATGGAGAGGAGCCAAGGGATGCCTAAGTGCAGGTGGAGAAGGGAGGGGAGTAGAGGAGAGTTTTGTTTGTGAAGTGGGAGACCAAAGCCGTGCACAGGGCCTGGGAAGGAAGAGGAGAGGTTGAGACTGCAGTAGGATTGGCAAGTTCCTTACAGATTTGGAAAAGTTCAGTTGTGTTGTTGGTTGCCTCTGAGATGTGGTCTTTTATATGGGCTCCCTTCTTGGACTGGATGGAAAGTCTGTAATGCCTTTGGAGCAGGAGACAGGCCAGTTTATCAGAGGATGTACGAGAAGCCAACCACTTACGTTCTGCAACTATGCACTTGCTTTTCGGCAGGCGAGGTTGGAATCATACAAACTGTTGCACTTCATATGGTCCCTCGTGGCAGGGACAAGGGCATCAAAGGTGTTGTGGATGGAGAGGTGAAGGTTGGAAAGGACTGAGTCAGAGTGAGATTGGGGGGATAAAAGAGGTGGCAACAGCAGCTACTGGCACTCGCTTCATCAGTCGGATGATGGAGAAGGGGGCTGGCTGTGTGGGTAGAGGCTTAGCCGGGGAGCCCAGGAGCCCCAGATGAGAGGAGGGGAGAGAATGATCAGACCAAGTGAGAGCTGTACTGAGAGGATTAGAGAGAGAGAGACAGAGGTCAGCTGAGATGAGCACATCCAGAGTGTGCCCGGCTGAGTGAGTTGGACCAGAGGGACCAATGGTGAGGGAGAAAGAGTCACAGAGGTTGCAGAAGGGTAAGGCTGCATCAGGAGAGTCAAGATGAATATTGAAGCCTCTAAGGAATAGAAGCTTAGAGGTAGAAGTAAGGATCGAAAAGATGAGGTCGGCCCAGTCTGATAGGAAGAGGGAGACCGACCCAGGGGTCCTATAGATAGTATCGAGAGTGATCGACATGGTAGGAGAGATGCAAAGACAAGAGCCACTCCGCCACCGGGCTGGTTAAGCCTGGACTTGGAGAGGATCTTGTAGCCGTCAGGAAGAAGAGTGTCAAAAGCAGTGACAAAGCTTGCATTGAATCACGTCTCAGTGAGCGTGAGGACGTCAATGTCAAAGTCTTCAAGGAGGTGACAGATATCAGAGCAGTATTTGACAACAGAGCAAGCAGTGAGGGTAGCTGAGTGAAACTGGTTTCCCCCTTTAAAGGTTTTCTGAGAAAGGGTACATGGGCGAGGTACCAACACCTGCGGGGGAAAGAAGGAAGCGGGGTGGAAGGCAGTGGAGTGGCATGAAAAGGGAGGAATTTAATGAGAGATGGTAGACACCTGTCAAGAAGGAGGAGGTTGGGCTGAGAGCCCTGGGCCATGATAGTGCCATTCAAGTAGACATTGATGATGCACCTGGAAGATATTCAGTGTGCCAAGAGCACTTCCCACCTGGTCCTACCATTAACAGGGGAAGAAGAGAAAGGGGAGAGGACAGAAACCATATGCAGAGTACATAGGTAAAGAGAGGGAGCGACAAAGAGAGTGTCAGTAATAGTCTGCCTGGAGGAAGCGTTGATACAGGTGCTGGCAATGTGCACCCTGGGTTTGAGACCAGGAGACCCTTCTTAAACATTGTCCTTCAAGGCTTCTGAAGATGGTAAGGACAGGAAATAGAATAGCAATTACAATAGATAGGGGAGATGGAGAGCACCAAAGGGAGGGGGGTACAGGAGGGTATGCATGGTGTGGGGTGACTGCCGACGTGCTTGCGCTCAGTCTGTGTGGTTGTAGGCTGAAGAGGAGGCCCCGTGAGCATTGCAGAGTCAATAAGAAAGGAGGGGGAAAGGTGGCTTTCCGGAATGCCGAGTATAAGGCATGATGGAGCGCTTTGCTGATGCAGGAATCAGGGACCCCTTGAACGCAGCACACAGGCCTCGGTTAGACAAGGGGGGACAGGATTAATGCACCAGGCATCTGCACTTACCTTACGGGCATCAGGGTGGTGACAGGCCGGCAGCAACAGTTGATCCAGGGTCAGTAAGGAGGGGGGTCCTTGTGCATGCTCCTTAGGCAGGGGGTCGGCTCAACCTGCCGGCTACCTAGTTGTTCAAAGAACGCAATCCCTGGTCAATTAGAAGCATGTAGAGGCAGGCTCCATGCACTAGACATGGCTGAAAATGGCAGCAGCCATGTTTCAATGGATTAAACACAGCTCAGTGCAACAGAACCCCTACAGGGTTTACCTGCTGTTAATGTCGAAGCACTGTATCTGGCGAGGTAATCATGGTGGCCGGAGTAGTAGATGAGGTGTTGCTGACCACCAGGCAGCACAATGGAATGCACTCAGAGAGAATTTGTTTGCCTTTTGCTGAATTTAATTCTGGCATTTGTAGTCTCCCAGTCAAGATGGGGGGAATAATGCCACAATTGTACAATCTTTGCCTAACATAGTTCAATAAGGATTTACATATTTGAGTGACAATATGGAATGTGTACTTTTCAAGTTATCTTTATAAAACAGAGTATTGTTAAAAGCCAGACATGGGGATGAGGAGGGGAAATGATGAGAGGGCAAGTAAGTCATGAGTATTGCATTACCCATATTACCCATGATGTGGCAAGAGAGTTTGTAATCCTGAACAATGTTGCAGTTAATCTGCCTTGATTCTGGCTCAAGTGGGTGAAGAGTGTAACCTTTTTCAGAGGGTGGATGCAACCCCTTGGCTTTTTTTGAGTTTTGCATGCTTGCTCAAGTATTTGGCTACTAGGATTTTACTCAGGTTATTTTCTCAATGCAAATGCTTACCCACGAGACCACAAGCACTTGTTTCGTATTAAGATTTTTTTTTTACCAGGGAAGATTTCACAATAGATTGCTTGGTTAAAGGTGAGCATCTTTTATACTTTGCCAGCATATTTACTGGAACATTTCCTCTATCGGCTTATTTTTTCTGGTGTTCGTAACCTTTTTTTAAAAGTCCAATGCTATTTTGTCTGGCGTACTTTCTTCTAAGGGGAAGGTCAACTGAACTACATTTGTATATTTTACTTTAAGATATATGTTAACTTACTGTATGTATATTCATGGGTGCCAGCTTTGTATTTTTGCTATGGTAGCAAATAAATAAATAAGTAAAAGTTTGACCCACTAAAAACTTGATTCTTGTTTTTAATTTTTTAGATTGTCCTAATAATGTCGGGTTAGAAGGTTAAGAATCACTGATAGAATCAACCACTTTTTGTCCTGACGAAGGCCTTGTGGAATTAACGGAGAAACTTTGCTGGGATGTGGTTTACCCTAGATGAATAGGCCGAAACGCAGTGCGTCGACACAACCTCTGTAAAAACATCCATTAAAAAATTATAATATATGGGGTAAGGGACATTCAGTACCCTTCAGAGACAAGGAAAGACTGTGAAAAGAGAGGGCCACAGGAGATAAGGGATAGGTTCCGTTTAGAACATTGTAGGAACATTAACAAGTGTGATGTTATTAGAACACATCATTTATGTGGTTTCCAACTTGGTAAGAGACTAATTTGTGAATATGTCCCCCTCTTTGAGCCTTTGTTCTTGCTCTGTGTGAGATGTTCAAGAATCAAAATGAACTTCTATAATATTTGTTTGTTGGAGAATCAATGTCTCTATGGTATAATAGAGATGCTTTTTTGTATACTAGCCCAGAAAGAATGAGAGCACTTGTTATATGTGAATTTTTCAACCACAGTCTGGTATATGTTTTAAAAAAATGTAATGCCCAATACAAAGGGACCTTCTTGTGAAATGAATAAAATGATGGTTTCCCTTTTATGAAAACATGAAGTTTTAAGTCTGGTCACTGCTAGTTGAGATTTGTGTCAACTTCATGCAGCTGGTTTGGGTCTAACAAAAATTCCCTTTTGAAATACAGGAGTAGGAGGTAGTCTGTGATTCCTATAGATAACATTATATGCACCCTTTATATCACAGACCCCTCAATAACAAGAAATATGTGGGTATGACCTGTCGGATACATGAATTATAAATAGTACACTGCTTAGAATGTTCCTGTTTGCGCAAAATATATCTTAGACATGTTCACTATAATATAATCTGTCTATACATTTACAAAAGAATTAATAGAAATAAATATAAGGCGACACATGTTGAACCCTAATGATTTACAAAGTTTTTTTTTAAAATGTGTTCACGTATCATTTTATAAATGACATGAGAAGTGCTTTAAAATAGGGAACAACTGAGTATTAGGATATATTTTAAGAATGTTCATACATGGGTATTGAAAAAAGGGATTATTATTCCAAATGTATATATATATAGAAAAGAAATGAAGTTTTAAAATTCAACATTCGCTTGAAAATATGTACATGTATATTTCTTTCTGTGTGTCTTTTGTAAGTGATTCACGTGTTAAAATTGAAATAAAACACATACTGTACAAAGTAAAAAAATATTTAAATAGTATCCAAGTTTGTAATATACATAACACTATAATATTGACTTGTGTATATATATATATATATATATATATATATATATATATATATATATATATATATATATATATACATATATACATTTATATATGTATATATACGCACACACTAGAGTGATAACTCAAACAGATAATTCCACTATTGATATTCTTACCCGACAATGTGTTGGCTTCCGCCTTCCTCAGGTAGCGTAAGATGTCTGTTAGGAAAGATTCCATGATTGTATGTAATTTTCCCTCCATGTGTCAACCCCCAAACTTTTTGCTGCTGTTTTAAACCCTGATCTAGACTTTGCCAGAGAAGCGCAGCCTTCCGCCGCACTCCTCTGGGCTTTCGCTCAATTCTTATGGGGAAACTGACATGCCCTTAAGACAGTCAGTACTGGGAGACTTTGTTTCCCTTAGTCCTTTCCTCATGTTGCAGCATTTGTGCAACATGAAACAAGAGTGCACTTTAACATACTTTACCGCGCTCTTGGGTCTCTAGTCATTCCAAAGGCCCTAGAAACTCTGGCTGGATTTATTATTAACTGTGCAAGTGTGTCATGGACAGGACTGGTGGCAGCTATCGTTTCTCTTGTGTTTTGAACCCCTTTTTGCCATGTTATCCGCGCTTACCGTGTTTGGCACAAATAGGTGGCCTGGCTTCAAAATGGCCAGGCCACGAGGTTCTTTGTCCTGTCCTGTCCTTTGGCAATCTTGCCCCTTCACCTTCCCCAGATCGAGCCGACCCAGGTCAGTCCTTATTTGGTCATGCACTTTCCCGCGAAACCCGAAGCTTTCGCTGGCTTCTGCATGCCTTGTGTGTATGCCTCCAGGATGTGGGCTGGGATGTCTGTTCCCAATACACATCCTGAGTGCCAGAGAGTCTGGAGTGTCCTGAATGCCTGGGACCACTGTGGTCTGTTATAGGTCCACGTATGGTGTGAGTGTTTCTGAGCAGATCTCCCATTGGGTCCTCTCCCTTTTGGCGCGAAGGGAACTTTGGATAAGAGGAGGCTGAAAACACCACTACCATGTCGATCCTGAGTTCACACCGAACAAGGGATAAGGAGCCAAGTATCCACAAGAAGCTGAGTCGAGGAAGCGCTGGTGACCCGCTGAAGGTTTGGCACCCTGAGCCACTGTCGTCCTGCGAGACCCCTCTGCATCTGATCGTCCTAGAAGGTCTGCGAAGGCGCTTCGACCCATTGGAATAGTGGGATCAACTATTCCCGGCACCTTCATCAAATCCTGCAAGTAAGCCTCTTCGGAAGTGTGCCTGGGCCAACCAGTGGACTGACCAGTTTACGCAGGACGCTTTGCTCTGTCACCGCCGCCGTTTCGGGGAAGCCCTCGAAACTTGGTCCACGGCACTCTCACACCGAATATCGTACACTTGGCATTCCCAGGTCTGAAGTGAGACGAGTGCGCCCGGACCAGAGTAAATGCAGTTGCTGTGTTGCCCTGCTGTGGTAACAACCTGTGCACGTTTGCTGTATTTGGGACACCCTCGCCCCTGCATCCTGCTACCACGGAATCTACACGGTGTCGAGACGTCCTGATCATCGCAGCCGAACCTGCCAGCAACGTGAACTGAACTGGAGAAGTCTGGGTCTGCCTGCGTCGGGGACCGGTGAGTAGTCCATACCCCAACCGGTGGCCCCTAGCACAGTAGCCCATTTCTTTTCTACCGCTGTTGTGAAATAGCGGATCCTTCCCGCACTCTCACCCTGCCTCTACCCGCAAGTGGAGGCCTTGCTCGAGTAGTGGGGGACTTGTTCTTCATCGCTTCATTCACCTTCCTGAACTGCCTGAGACCCTTGATGAGACCCTATTTTGTCCATTGGCACAAGCGCGTGGAGGTACTTTTGAGCATAAGGCTCGTCTCTTCGTAGGGCTCGGTCTTCCTCCGAGTCAGGTGTATTTCTGATGTCGAACTGGGACTAATGATTATTTGCACTGCCTGTTTTCCTCCCCATCTAGGTGGTCTACATATTACGTGCTCATAACTCCTTAGGCCCTTCGGTCTTGTATATATATTGTATTGATTGCGATGTGTTGGTTTACTTTAGTATTATTGTGATTCTTTGATATGGTCGATGTTACAAAGGCCTTGTAATAAATGTGTCTATATTTTTAATATAACACCTGTCTGGAGTAATTTGTAAGTGTCCTTGCTTTGTGTGCTCATTGAGGTCTTTCAGTCACCCTCACCCCTCTTGAGACTTAGGGCCTCATTACACGGTAGGCGGTGAATCATGGCGCAATTAGCGCCATGGTTCATGCCAGTAAAATACCGGCACCGCCTTGGTGGAAAGGGGAATTACCGCCCCATTCCAAGGTTGGAGGGGCGGTAATTCCCCCTTCCACCATTGCCCTTCCCCATTCCCATTTTTGCCCCATAGGGCATAATGGGAATGGGGAAGGCGCTAATTATGGCACCGCAAATTGCGGTACCGTAATTAGCTCCCTGGGTCCCTTTGCGGGTTGGTTTTTAACGCCTGCAAAAAGCAGGCGTTAAAATCCCCAACCCGCAAAGGGACCTCGTAGTAAGGCGGTAAGGATTTACCGGTACCGGTAAAATACCGGTACCGGTAAACCCTTACCGCCTACCGTGTAATGAGGCCCTTAGTCTTGACCGCCGCCATCGCTACCCTGATTGGTCTGGCTTGTCCAGAGGTTACCCTGTTCCAAGAAACTAGGCTGGCCTTCTGAACCTCTGCCCATCCAGGTCAGAGTTCAGAAATCCATCTTAAAAATGTCTTTCTCTGTAGCTGCTCAATTTACTCAAGTCACAGTGCTGCATTTTACAAATGACATGATCAACCAAGATTCCATTTGGAATGTAGAATGTATTCAATCTTGAGAACAGTCCAGGTCTGCCAGCTCAGGTGGTATTGTCACTGATGTTCTATCCATCAGGATGCAATCCTTTTAAACAGTACATCCAGAAGTTCTCTCTAGGGTCCACACGCTTTGTTCTTCTTCTTGTTCTTGTTGGGATGATTCATTGAGACTAAGAGCCAGGGATTTCCATCTTTATAGATGAGGTTTGGCTGTACCTCTCCTTTACGGATAAGCTTTTAGATCTCGTTCCACTTCCCAGTCTCTCGGGTATTGAAGGAAAATATTCTGCACTGCTTGTCCCCTGCTGCCTTATTTATTTTTTAGCAAATCAGATGTATTCCTCACATCCACCCAATACTACTTATTCTGGCTTTCATTAGCTCCCTTTGCATTGTAAACCTTTCACAAACCATCAAACAGTGTTTCACAGTCTCTGGTCGTCCACATTCCACACAGTTCTCTGACGTGACTCTACCCATCTTAAACTTCCAGCCTTGCAATCCTACATGTCCTACTCTTAGTCGATTCAGTATTGTGTCCCCTCTACTTGCTATCTCAGCACTCCACCATGACCTTTGCTCTGGGCCTTTTTTTGCTGCGCAGATAAGAGACTTTCTTGCCTGCGTTCTTCCCATCTGTTTTGCTACTCTTCCCTTACAGCCTTTAACAACCACCTGGGGATATCAATGTCTACAGATTCTCTTTTTGTTACTTCATATAAGTCCATGTCTACCAGTTAATTCCCTAATATCTGTTTGTGGCTGGGAATCCACACTAGCTCAATCATAATTCCTCCCACTGCACACTTCAATAATCGCTGCCTTATTTGCAACACCATGGGGCCTCATTACAAGTTGGGCGGTGCAGGTAAAATGCTTCCATAGTTCTGTATGCCACCACATTACCGCAACGCCCCACTATAACTTTGGCTGAAAGTTGGAGGATTCAACTAAATCTGCCAGCTTACCCCCAAATTTCGGTGGCATTACTGCCACGATAATTCTGCTAAAAATCTCCCATGGAGTCCTATGTCTGCCATTTCTAATCGGCGGTAATGCCGCCGGACCAAGTGGTGGCGGTAACGGTAATACAGTTTGGTGGTATCTAGGCAGATTTACTGCCAAGATACTACCAAAGCTATAATGAGGCCCAATGTCTTTTCTAATACCATTCTCCTCCTTAATAGACTGCAACACACTCATTGGGTCCACAGACACTCCAACTTTTGAATTGTGTTTCTTCATTGTCCTAATAATGGCCATGTTTATTCTGCCATACTAATTGAGACATTATAGGATAACCTAGAAATCTTGTACTCATCATTACCTTTTGTATAGCATACGCCACTGTGAAAATCCTCATGTCTGACAAGGAGTGGTCAGAATGGTTAAAATGATTGGCTACAAGCTGGTGAACACTTTGTTTAATACTTGATTATTTGTAATGTGTGATGAAAGTGTGAAGGTCATTGGTGATTTGGCCTACTCATTGTTTTTTTGCAGTTCTCCAGTTGGCACTGAATCACATAAATCACATTGGAGGATCTGCATGTAAGACAATGTTTGATACCATAGGTTCCTCTGGTAGTAGAGTGTGATACATCTTTTGGAATCACATCAGAAAACTCCCCCAGGTTCATGACAGTTTGTTTTAATCCTGCCTAACAATACGTTTACGTAAATTTGGAACTCTGTAATTTGCAATGACTGGTAGTTTTGGAGAATACCTTTTGCAATAATTCTGAGTTGGCCAATATGGGAAAGGTTTCCTGACTGATCTTGTTGAAGTTGGGTGCTGCTGGATGCTAATCTTCCACCAATGGAATCCTGTTACATTTGTCTCTGATATTGGTGTTTCAAATAAATGTTTCTCTCTGTAATTTAAAAGGTTTTTGAATCTGCTGTTGCATAATATTCAAAGGGTAGCCCCGCATTTTTTGCAAGTGTCTTTATTACTGCAGATGCGTCTTATTCTCAGAGCTCGACTGTAGATGATGCTGACTTTCACATGATGCGGGTGACAGGGTGTAAAGTATAAATACAGATGGGAATCTGTTGGTTTAGTGTGCAGATCTGTTAGTATCTTATTTTTGTGAATTCCCAGTAACAAATCCAGGAAGGGAAGCTGTTGTGACGATTTACAGGATCTGGTCACTTCTCCCGAGGGGGTAGAACTTCCCTGTGAGACTAGGGTGCTGAGCCTGCTATGCAGCAATCCCCCTAGGCATGATGGATTGTGGGACCTCACAGGGAGACACTCCCCATATGGGGACAAGGACTCCCGTTCCGCGAGGGAACTCCTTAACCCCCTTACCTTTGAGACCATGCAATCCTCTAGGTCTTCTAAACATCAACCTGAGAATACTACTGTCTGTTATAGCAACAATCCTTCCTCCTTTCCTTAAATAAGATTTGACTCCACCAAGACGCAGAAGAAGATTGAAGGAGTCATGCAGACTACTCCTTTTACAGCTCCAGACAGTGATGGGGCGAAGTGGCCCTGACGAGGCATAAAGAGTACTTCAGAGATACAAAGGAAAGACTGTTGCACTCAACTGGGGATGGCCCAGCTTCAGGACATAAAAAGCAAGGAAGGACTCCTTGAAAGTGGAAGCCGACGTGAAGCTTGCCAACCCAAGGAAGTGCCAACCTTGGAATGAAGAAGCCTGAAAGAAGTGCAAGTCTGCAGTCTGGAGGATGCTGCAGAAAGGTCTAAGGAAGCCTCCAAAGCCAGAGAGAGGCCTGACCTGAGCAGAAGCTTGAGAAAGGCTGACGGTGGTGTGACCGCAGGGAGGTGGATCATGTGGTCCTGCAACAACGCTGAAACCGAGAGACTGGAGACACTGCAGAGCCGCAGCAGGGGAGTGAAGAGAGAGTTATAGCGAAGGGAACGAGCCAACCTAACAGCCCAGGAAGAACCAGCAACGTAGCACTAGCAAACAAAAGGTAACGGGAGCTGAAGCAGGCCCAGTAGGGGATTGGGAGAGGGTGGCAATTGCATCGAGAGGAATCCCCCTAGCCACAGTCACTTTATTGAAGACACTACAAGTAAAGATTGCATCAGGAGTAATCTCCCTCATCACAATCACAGTATTGAAGAGTACAGTTCTAAAGGGTGCATCAAGAGTAATCTTCCTCATCACAGTAACACTGTCAAAGACACCCCAAGTGAAAATTGCATCGGGAGTAAACTCCCTTGTTATAGTCACTGTATTAAAGACACCTCCAGTAAAGAGTGCATCAGGAGTAATCTCCCTCGTCTCAGTAATAGTGCTAAAGTTACCAAAAGTGAGGAGAGTATCAAGAATAATCGTATTCCTCAGTAGCATCAAAAGAAAGGCTGTAACAGTTAAAAGCGCCTTGGGAGTAATCTCCCTCGTCAAAATAAGCAGAAGAGATGCATTCAGAATCAAGAAAGTTACAAGAGTGGTGTCTCTGCCAGTAGTGCTATTAAGGATAGTGGAAGCAACCAAGGACACTTCGGGAGTGACCTCCCTCGTTGTGTTACTCAAAGAGAAGACCAAGGAAGCCTGGAAGTGTTGTGTTAAAAAGGAAGAACTTTTGGACAGTTGGTCAAACCAAGCAAAGTCCCCGGGAGGAGCTACAAGGACTCTTAAAGGCTGTTACTAGAGACTATCTGAAAACAGCCTCTATGGCAAATACAGTTAACCGGGAGCAGGGAGTGATTCTCCCCAGGTTTTCACCATTGTTGTCACAAACCTTTGCACAAGACTGTTAGAAAGCAGCTCTGAGGTTAATCGTCCTGAACCAGGAGAAGGGAGTCATTCTCCTGGCATTATTTCTGTTTGTCAAGACCTTTTTGATTAGTGGTAGGGTCAGAATAGGACAGAGTTGGACAGAGGGCAGACTCTTTATTTGGACCTCCACCTTGATGACGAGCACCCAAATTATAATTCATTTAGGTAGGGAAAACACTCTAGTGCTAGGTAGAGTTAGGCTCTTTTCTCTTTTGTTAAATAAATCTTAAAATGCCACCCCTTTTCTGTCTCCTTCTTCTGATTTACCACATTGGGGACTTTCCAAGGTGTTGCTACTGGTGAATTTGATGGTGGGATTGATACTGCTGATGAAAGTTGTACATTCTTCAAGTGCTATTCTCCCTGCATTCCAAAATATAAAAATCTAAAATATAAAAAACAAATAAATCAAGAATTAAGATTATTCTCACAAATGTTTTAATCTACAAAGAGTGGGAAGACCATAATTAAGGTACACGCACTCACTGTATACGACTACAAATTCAACCAAAAAACCCAGAAGTATATGCACTCACTCCATACACTACATCCAACCTTAACTCTAACTTCAAGGATAGTATTAATGTAAACTGCTTAATATTGTGTTTTGGCAAGTCAGAGAGTCAGGACACTACGTTACTGGCTGTCTTTCTTTCTGGGAGTTTCTGGAGTCTTTATGCTAATTGAACTTGCGAGCCTGCCTGGAGGCGGGTTCAAAGTTTGCAGCACACGCGGTGTGCGCAGTGTGTTTTGGTGTTTGGGTGTGAGGGCGTAGGGGCTTCTTGCTCGCCTGCAGAATCAGCCACTTGGGGCCTGCGGGTTTTGAGCATTACTACAACCGCTCCTATCCAGACTCTGATCAACCTCACGCCACACTGGTAAGAGACTCATTGCTGCTGCTGTGCCACTATAATTTTCTATCATTGCTGATTTTGTATTAGTCTGCATCGGAGCTGTGACCTGCCGCCCCGTATCCTGGGTGTACTTCTGTAACTCCTTGTTGTGTCCAAGCTGAAGTGCTGAGCAACCACTGCAATCGCACGCGAGCCGATAAGCGTGCTGCATTGGCTACGCAAGGAAATATGGGTACCCAGCCCCGGGCTTCCCCTCCCCTACAGACATGTCATCCAACGGCGGTGGAGGGTGACATAATCAACTGAAATACATCAGATAAGGCCCTACAGACCCTTACGGGCATTGACTCCAAGCAGCTGACACCGTCGACTGCTCATGAAAGAAAATCGAGACGCTCAGTGGGGGCTTGCCCACAATGAACCGTGAATTTAACAGACAAGCAGGATTGAATGAAGCCTGATGCCAAGATCATTGACTTCTATCCGGCACAGGGTCTTAATGAGCTGAACGAGGTGATAGATTTCTGCTCCAACTTAGTTGAGGAACTTACTGCATCTGTTCCCTGCCTCGTCTCGAAGACCATTGAGACAGTTGTCAGAGTCTTGATCGTTCCCAACATGGGAGATTATATGTGTCTTGCAGTGACTGCTGCTAGTTCTCCCTTATATAGTGACTCACTCATGTTCTTTCCTCTTACTCCGCCTTCTAGAGAGCTCCAAGAAGAACAATATAAACATAATGAAGTACAATTACTGAAGGGGGCGGGCACTCTCATTTTATATACCACTTCTAGCAATCAAATATCTATTGCCCAGTCTTCTTCGGAATTACTGGAAGAGAAGACTCTTGAGGCAGATACGAGCCATCATTCACAGGATTGTGACCTTGAAGCTGGTAATCTCGAAGACGGAAGTCTACACACACAGGCCAGAAATGTAAGCAGCTGCTCAGCCACCATGTTCTTAGTCTTGGGGACACGTTTGATGCAACTTTCTAACAAAAGTGATCACATGAATACTAAAGTAAATAAACTCTGTATTAATTTTGAAATGTTTGTTGCATCACTAAACAGCCTCCACAAGCGCGTGAATGTATCTATTGGTGTTACTGATACAATTAGTAACAAAGTCAGTAACTTATTAAGTTCATTTCAGGAGCAAGTGCAACAGCCTGCACTGAACCATAACAGGGTGACCAGTGGGACAGTCTTGGACTCCAATGTGTGGTATCAACGGAAAAAGAGGAAAGTGGCAAAGCAGGCTGCTATGTATGAAAATCTGTCTGATAAGAACAAGAGAATCAACAAAAAACAGTCTTAGGTAATTTAGCTGAATCTGGAAATGTTGACCCTCCTTCAACCAATCCAGTGATAACCACAGTTGGAGCTAACCTTCTTAAGAAAATGCAAAGCGGCCTTCGCATCCCTCAACTGTGTGTCACACTTTTCATTAACAGTTTAGCATGATTCTTCACCATTCACTAACGCAGGCGCGCTAGCACAAGTGCAGCTTGTGAAGCTGGTTGTATCATCTGCTCACCCTCAGACTGATACTCTGATAATCTCGACAACTTCCCTCAATACAGAGGGCTTGCCCACCAACCGGGAGCCGATGGGATCGGGAAGGGATTCACACCCTGTAGCCTCCAGTACAATGACTCGAGTAGGCTTGTGGGGCAGGAAGAATGTTGATAATTCCAGAACCAAGTCTTCAGACGTAGCAGACAGTGTTAGGGCCATGAAGATCCAGAGTGTTGTCTTCAATGGCAGGCACTTTTTACTCAATCGGTCGCGCATAATGGACCTTTTGCATAATATCATTCCATTACAATATATTAACAGCAGTGACATTGACATAGTTGATGTACCGGAAGATGTCAGTTATGCCACCTCAATAGTTTTTTTTCTGAGAATATTCTTTTGTACATTCTGTAACATTGTTTTCCTCTCTATAAACTAGGCTATGCATATTCTTCCATCGAGATGAAAGACCCTCATTCACATGGACATACTGGTGTGGTATGTAGGGATGGCATTTATAATCTAAATCAAATACCAATTTAACTAATACTGCACCAGAGATAAACTCCAACTCACTTCCCACCATATATAGCACAAACATCGAGGGGCCCAGTGACAAAGGTGACTCATCTGAAGACGAGTCGCATTGGTCATGGCTGGCTAATATGGTGGCAAGATGGGGCGACCCACGACCCTAACGATGGCTCAACATCCCAGTTTCTTTTGTTGCGTTGGAACACTCATGGCTCTACCCATCTGTTTAGTGAAGACCTTCTATTGAACCAAATAGATTGTTTGAGTATAATAGCTCTACAGTAAACCTGGCTGACCATTCCTCTTGTTGTTGATGGGTGGAACTTATTATCTCGCCCTGCTATACAGGGCACTAGAGGTCGTCCCAAAAGGGGGTTGTTATTGGGTGTAAGAAAATCTCTTAGATTGAGGAGGTTTTCTCTCCCTCTATGATTATTCTCATTGGGAAAGTTATCTTTCCTCAAGACTCCCCGCAAATCTTAACTCAGGAGTTTTTTGTTATTTATATCTATGTACCTGCTTATGATAAGAGTAATTTGGTTGTGATGAGGGAGCTTGAGGAAACATTTGGTTACATGAAAACTGCAAGCACAATACTGGTCTGTAATGACTGTAGTGACTTTAATGCAAACATTCAATTTATTGCCCCTTTTGAGGATAGGGACATGTTGTGTTTGGATCCAGTGCCACCTCGGCCTAGATCATCCAGGGCAAGACAGGGGCGGACGTTGGGTTAGTTGATGGAGTTGGCTGGGTTCTCTATGGTTCATGCAGCCGTTCCATCCGATTCTCCTGCTAATTTTACTTGTGTGAGTGGCACTGGGAGCAGCATACTGTCTTCGTCACTAACCGTGAGACAATAATTGATGATATGTGTGTGTCGCCCACCATGAAAGCGATCACTATCCTCTCATAACACGTCTAAACCTTCCAGGGCTATCCACCTGCAGTATCCAAACTGGTCAATTGACCATAAATTCTACCTTGAATATGATTTCTTAGAACGACTTGAATATTCAAAAAGCACTAACTGTAACAATCTATGCTTTAAATGCTTTTTTGAAGGCTTTCCAGGAAACCGAAATTACGATGAGTGTTAAGTCTGCAACTTTAGTTCTTGACTCATTTGCAGCCCGGCACAACACTAAGCGATCCGGCTCAAGGCCCCACGGAATGAGAGCAGTGACAAAGAGTGATTGGTTAATTTAGCCACAAATAACCATGTGTCTGAATTTCTTTTGTATATGCAAGATCGGACCACATCTCCCCAATATATATCCAACAATGTATTGGTAATTCCCTTGTTTGGGATTACATAAAACCGAAATGTAATACTGTTAGAACCAGGGAGGGAGCATGGTAAAGAATTTCGAGGGAAAATAGAGAATGTTGTTTGTGTAGTGTAGGTACTATTGAGATGGTAAAATACCTTCTGTTTGATTGTGAGGCCTTGTGGATATTGAGACAAACTACACAGCTGGCTGTGGGCATAACAAATGCTGAAAGGATGAACAGAGGATGGGAGCTGTTTCTAAGTAGGAAGAGTGAAGCATGTATCATCTATTTCACTATCCTGTGGAGGAAGATTACATCTATTTTGGAACTCTGTAAATTATTTTTTGCCATCATTGGGTAATATAATTTGCTCATTTACTCTTCTGCTGTTAATTTCTGTTTCCTTTTCTTATGTGGATGTATGGAAAAAGGGTACATATGATTGGTAACCCATTATATTATTTGTATGTTAGAACAATATTTTATGGATGTATGTTTGAAATTTTAATTCTGTGAAAAGTTTGTATCAAACTATATTGCAGTAAAGTAAATAAAACTGCCTAATTCTTGATGTAAGTGATAAGATTGGATTTGTAGTTGCATGGAGTGAGGGGTTATTGTGAGAAATTGACTTTTACCTGAAGGGGTACATGGATGAGTAGAGGCTAACGTGCCCACTCAGCCCTCACACTTCGACAAACCAAGAGCCAACACAAACATAAAGGTAAAAGGCGGAGTGAGGCAGCAGAGTGATAGCTGCAGTCTGTGGCACTGTGGAGTTTCCCTGTACCTGAGTCTTTTTGCTGTGTTAACTGAAGGAGGAGGAGCTTTCTTTGAACACTTTGTCTTCAAAAACTCACTGCGGCCGCGGAGTGGGCCGCGGGGTGAGGCAGCAGAGGGATAGCTGCAGTCTGTGGCACTGTAGAGTTTCCCTGTACCTGAGTCTTTTTGCTGTGTTAACTGAGGAGGAGAAACTTTCTTTGGACACTTTGTCTTCAAAAACTCACTGCAGCCATGGAGCGGGCCACAGAGAGGGCCACGGAATGAGGCAGCAGAGTGATAGCTGCAGTCTGTGGCAGTCCGTGGTCGTCCGTGTGGTCCGGGCCTCTATATGAAGCTTTAATCACCATTCAAATTGAAGGTAATTGTGTGATTATATTAGAACTTTAGATCTCTAGGAACTGCGAAAAGTTGTCATAGCCTGACGAATCGCCTACTTTCAAATAAATGCTGTGACTGGCTTTTCTGTTCTATTTTCTCTGAATTGCATCTCCGGTTGGATTACCTGCTCACAAAATCTAATCGTCTTTGTATTCACAAGCTTCCCCGACCCCTCTCAATCGTTGTTAGACTTGAATGCAATTTCAGCATTTTGGACATCTCTAGAGTGGCTAAAGACTTTCAGGAGAAAGCCGCTTGGAGAGAGCAGGACGTTGTGGAGGAGGAAAGGAGGGGAGAGAGCACCCAGGAAGGAAAATTCCTCAACAATGACAGCCCTTAATTTTGTGTTAGGTTCCCTCATGAAGGTTTTTGAAAACATCAAATCTGAGCGAATTTATGGCAAATCTGAATCAGAACTTGTAAGTCAACAGCGACATACTCCAAGGACAATGTTGGAGATGTTCTAAGCGGTCTGAGGTTACCTCGCTAAATCAAGAAATGGATGATATTCCACTCTCAATTTCAACTATGGACAAATTTATACGGCTAGCTCAATTAGTCGACAATGAAGAGGCTCTCCGATCCCAGGCTGAGCAACCGGTGGAAAAAGAGGTCTCGACCACAGACGTACCGAAACCTCGATCCCAAAACAGATCAAAGAAAAGTAATGGGAAGTCCAAAAGAAAATGGAGAAAACTACTTCAAGTAACAGGCAAAGCCATAGAATCGTAAATAACAACTGAAGATCTTGAAAAAGATGTCCCCATAGTAAAAAAGAGAAATAATCAATCAGGAGCTACCAACCGATTTATTCGCAGCCTCAAAGGACAACAAGCTGAATCTCTAGAGAAAAATAATAACACAAATAAAAAGAAGGGTTTAAGGTGTGAAGGGAGGAATGACCGTAAAACACCCCTAAAAGAAGCTCTGTTGATTTCCCCCTCTCCAAAAATGAGCAAGAAGTAAGAAAGCTTACAGTGGGGATTCAAACAAACCCGATTAAACCTCCTCTAAGGATTGCTCCCATTTTTCTAAATGTTAAGCCCCCTGTAAAGATTGCTTCAATCTTTTTAAAACTCAAAGCAAGAGGGCATGTAATGCCAGGACAACGCTTGCCATAATGGAAGGCCAAACTGATCTGGTCAATACAGAGGGAGTGGTTCCATATCAACCAGTGGATATAAAATCTAACTCTATGAATTCTAATTCCTCATAGGAAAAGCCTCCATTTGCAGAGGTAGCCCAGAGAGGGAAGAAAGGTGAAGAGCAGTGTACTTCACTGAGCAGAGGTATGGAGCAACTAGTGGATCAGAAAATTGATAAACGTGAGATGGCATTGGGTGACTGACCTTATATATATCCTGCTCTAGTCTAATAACAAGGGGAAAGCATAGCTGAATCGATCAGCGATCCTGGCAGAGATAAATGCTATTCCAAGCTTAAAATACATTATAAAGGCGGACATTGACCTAGTCGGTTTTTCACACTTACCGAATACTGACATGTCATGATCTCTGCTTCCAAAAGGTCAGGGTTTTCCCAACTCCCTTGGAAGCAGATCCATAACCCAGGTTCCGAGTGCCAACCAGTCCCAATTGGGACCTTTTGGACCCAGTCCTGGCGCCAGTGGCACCAGGCTCATAAATATGCCCAGTCCCAGCGCTGGAAGCGCCGGGCTCATAATGCTTGGGTGGACTTACCTGCAGCAGACCATGCTGCTTACTTGCCTGCCAGTTGAGCCTCTGATCCTCTTCTGTTTGGAACTACTTTTCCTGTTGGGTGGGGCAGGAGCCACTCCCTAGATTCAGAACACTGGAACTCTTCTGGAAAGCAGGAACTCTTTTCTTACCTAGGCGTGGCTGTGGAAGGAGACACCTAAGCACTACAGGAGGCTATTTAAACCACACCCGATGGATGAATCTTGCTTTGCGTTATTCTGCATCCTCTGCAGCAGAACGCTCATCGTGTCTTCTGCATCTGATCCTGGGCCTAAGGAAAAAGGCTTACCATCCTGAATCCAGTCTTCAGCAACACCTATAAAGACAAGAAAGAACAGGTTAGCATTACGGTCTTCAGTGACAGCTCTTCACTTACCTGGTCCATCGGCTGTCACCAAAGCCTCGCGCTGCATTCCGGCATCTGAAAGACAAAGGCTTACCTACTCTTCGTGCGCTCCGGAGGTCTTCACACTGCATTCCGGCATCTGAAAGACAAAAGCTTACCAACTCTTCGCACGCTCCGGAGGCCTTCGGCGCTGCATCCCGCATCTGAAAGACAAAACAAGGTGCGTTTAAAGACATTGGGGAACTTTAATACTCACGTGCCATTACTCCTTTCCACATCTAACCCAGTGGGTATTCCGGCACCCTGCAGCCGCTCCGAACTTGTACCTGCAAAATAAAAAGACAGTTAGAGCGCATCGTGAAGCAGGCAACAAGCGCTTACTTACGTGCTTCCAGGCGCTTCTATTCATCACACGGGCTCCATCTTCAACTCACTTCAGCCCGTCATCCGCCATCGCCAGAACCCTGCAAAACAAGAAACATCATTACTAAAGACTTTAAAGACATCAGAATTACTCGAAACTTACCGTTCGTGCAGTAAACGACGGACAGCAGTCCTCTGAAGTCAAGAGGCCTGCTCCCCTTATCCAGTGAAGAAACTGGTTACAGCACCCTGCCCCAAGGCAGATGGAGAGCACGGCGTTCACTTACCTAAGGTGAGAGCGTTAACCTTTGGGGTTCTACAGGAGAAGAGAAAGGGAAGAAGAGAGAGACATTCAATAACCCAGTTCCTTAATCCCATATTTTCTATCTGCAGACATCTTACCCTTCGAGTCAGACATACAGTGCACAGAGGTCCAGCCCAAAGAGCCAGCCGTGTGTTACACATCACCTTTGAAGATACGGTATACGCCCAGTCAAGACCGGCGCCTCTACGGGAATCAGGTGAGCGTTACAGACATTGCAGAACTTGTGCTGAGGTCTAGGCTAGGATGGACTTCCATTCTGAGAGCAAGTTCGGAGTGGACTCGGAGAGGGTTCTTGATCTCAGAAGTCCTGCCAGACGGGCCTGATCTAACTTCAACTTCAAAGCGAAACACAGATCAACGTCCCCATTCTAATCAAATGACGAAAGCCTCACATTTACCATCAACAGTTCTGGAGATGTTCCCAGAGATAGTCTCCCAGATTCTACATAAACTGGGCATGGTTGAACAGCACCTCTAACCAACTCTACAATTAGAACTCTTTCACGGAATTCAAGGGGCTCTAATTCATTTTGTAATGGTGCCATGAAAGGCTATATATTTGAGTCTCTTGATTTGATTTTTTGCAAGAAACTTGGTTGACAAGGTCATTTGCTATAGATGGTTTTTCATCCTATCATCAACTGGCAAGATCGGTGGAGGTGGGTCGTCCCACGGGGGGTCTCTCTATCATGTGCAGAAATGAGTTTTTTGGGGGCTCAGTTTTACTCGTCAAAGAAGTCCCGGGAATTATGATAATCAGAGCTGTACTAAGGGAGAGTGTTGGGGAGAAAGGGTGGTTATTGGTAAACATTTACTGGAACCCAGCCCACTTCCCAATAATTGCTTTTGTACAGAAACTGTGGGACATATTTGTCACATGTACAACACAGTATCCGAGGGACAACATAATAATTATGGGGGACTTCAATTCTCACTGTGTTGGAGAGGGTCCAGTGCAGATTGTCCAAGGAAAAAGAAAGATAGCAGATGGTGAAGTTTGGTGTCAATTCATGGATGATTGAGAAATGGTGGTCCGAAATGGCAATTTGTGTGGAGATATACCAGCAGCACCTACGTGGAGAAAAGGCTCTTCATACTCTATCATTGATTATGTCTTTGTTACTCAGAACTTGTCTGAAAGTTGCATGCAATTCAAAATCATAGAGACAAGTCTAGGTGATCATGCTAAGTTGGTTGCATCATTTAAGATTCCCCCGGAACCTTAAAAGCACACATTTGACGCAGTGTTTGCTCCCTAATAGTGTGGGAAATAGGTTGGTCAGATTTGGTAGAGGGGGCAAACTCTAATTAACAATCTAGATAGAACTACCGATGAATGGACTGATCAAGAACTCTCTCTCCACTCTGACCCAGGCCCTTTCGTGGAGTTTTATGGAAACTTGACCCACCGGACCTACATCCCTTAAAAAATAAACAAATTCATATGCATTGTTTTGATATCCAAATCTTGGAACAAAAGAGGGAAAGAAGGAGAAAGCTTTATGTATTTAAAAAGTCCAAGATAAGTATAGCCCAGCTTTCTCAAGAGGCCAGGCTAATTAACAATACATTTAGGAATTGGATGAGGTCTCAAAGATCCCTGAGTCTACAGAACGATGAGGAAGATATGCTAAAACACGGTCTTCCTCAATAATTTGCGCAACTTCTGGTCCTTGGTTAACAAGAAAACAGTCCAGGGACAGGACACGATTATACAGGAACAGTCATGGGTTGACCATTTTAGTAAAATCTATGGCCCCTCTGAGATCCCAGAGCCTAAGATTGGATTGCCCACTGATTGGGCCCTTAATTACTCCTTGGAAGAGATTAGGAGGCAGATAAATAAATCATCAGCATCACGGGCCAAGGGACCGAATGCACTTTCAAACGCAATTTTGAAGTCTAATCCTGGCCTATGGCCAGGGTGCCAAAGGCATTATTTGATAAAATAATCAAAACAAGAACAATGCCAGACTCGTGGAGAAGCTCTGCGATTATTCCATATAAGCGCAGTGATCGTTTGGCAGCTGCTAATTACCTTCCAATATCCTTACTTGATGCGGACGGCAAAGTATTTGCGGGTCTGGTACTTAGAGACCTAGAAGATTGGGCCAAAGCCAACCGAATCATCTGCAAATTCCAAACGGGATTTAGGAGAGGCCTACCTACCTCGCTTAATAATCTGGTCCTTAGCTGTTTGAGCTCAGGGAGTATTGTTAAGGGAGGAAGACCTTTGTTCGGGGCCTGCATGGATTTATCCCAGGTCTGCAACAAGATAAACAGAGGTCATCTGTGGGGCAAATTGAAGAGCTGGGGGGTTCCAGACAACCTGCTGGAAATTTTGATAGAACTTCACCATAACTAAACTCTACGTGTTAGATTCTCTAGATCTGGGGATTTATCACAAATAGTTAACATACAGAGAGGTGTACGCCAAGGTTGTCTGGTGGCCCCTTTCCTATTTAATTTATACTTGTCCGATTTGTTTAGATGGTTCCTAACGTTGATACTGGCGAGCCCTAATTCTGGAATATACACAAATTGGCCTCCAAAGGCTGGCCAATGCTATGGGTGAATATGCAACACTTAATGGTCTCAAAATAAACCCAGAAAAATCCAGAGTAATGATATTCAAACGCACACAGGTGAAAACGAAACCCTGTACCTGGGCAATTGACAGTCAAGCTATTCCTTTAGTAAATGAAATTACGTATTTGGGCTCCCAATATCAGTGCTTGTACCTCTAAAGTGGAGTTAATTAATATCTTGGACACAGATATAGTGAAGCTAGGCTCACAAATTATTAAGATCTACCTCAAATTCTGTCAATTTTCCATCCTTCCTATTATAAAATACTATATTGGAAAAGTGGTACCGACTCTGCTATTTGGCCTAGAATGTAATATTCAAAGTTTTGAAATTAACAGGGAATTAATTGAAGCCAAATTTTGGAAAAATAACTTTGAATCTTCCAAACTGGGTCCCTATGTCTTCCATTCAGTGTGAGTTGGGGTTAATTTCTCTCTTATCCTGGAAGTAATGGAGATGGGTCTCGCTTTACAGACTATTTGTAGAACCATCAATAGACTCCCTATATGAAGACGTTTCTTTCCAGCTGATGAAGGGCGATAATAAATTCCTAAAAACTCTTAAGTCTAGATCTATTGAAATTCTTGCCAAAGCAGACTCCGACCAAGATACTCTGATCCAAAATCCCCTAAAATCCCAAAAATGTATTAAAAGATGGGATTGGATCAGAACGATCGACAAGATGAGAGCAGCTGAGTTATCCCCTTATTTCGCAATGTGTGACAAACCCAGATCATTTCTACCTACCTGTCTGAGAAAGTTGCCTGATCCGAGGATTAGAGAGAATTTTCATAGATTCAAACTGAACATTTTACCTTCTCTGGAAATTTTACACATTAGCGATGGTGTTACTTACCCTTGAGACATTTGTCAGTAGTGTGAGATGAATACAAAGCACTCAACCAAACATCTGCTATTGGTATGCACAGTGACAAGGGAACTGAGGTAGGGCAGACTGCAAAGGTTTGTTAACAAAGTAAAATGTTTGGATTCTGGTATGTTCTGGGAAAGAATGATCTCGGGAAACAAAGTGTTTCTGACTGTAGAAGTTGTAAAGATTCTGAATGCTTTAAATCTAGTTGATAAGGATGTCATTTGTAAGAACCCCTAAAGATTGATTCTCTATGTTTCTCCTAAATGAATAATTTTAATTCATTGAGTTATGATATTAATTGTTTCTTCTGTTCTTAAATTGTTAATTTGTGATTCTGATTTTTTTCGATTGTCTTTTTTTTCTTCCCTTTTAACTGTTTATGTTGTGTAAAAAGTTGACATTTCTTTTTGGCTATATCACAATAAATAATGTTTTTTTTTTTTAAAAGAGGCACTGTTAAGAGATATACCTCCTTTCATCTTAATGTGGCCCGATGGAAGGCTATACTCTCAAGAGGGTTGTGAATGTGATTCAGTAGAAACCCAATCAGTGACGTATAACAGTCTGAAATAAAGGAATGTCCAATCAAGTTTGTATACAAATATATACTTTAATCAAACACACCATGTACAATGATAACTAACTAGAAAACACTGTAAAAAGCCACCCCTGTAGAAAGAACACAGAATATGCAAAGATGGAAAAGATACAGCACTATGGGTAATGAGACAGAGGGAAAAGGCAATTAAAACCACCTATGCCCTATCCAGTCTCCAGGGCCCAAAGATATACCAGGGGTGCAGATAGTAGTCAATGATACCTTTGCAAAGGTCTTGGTGGTTCGACAGTGTCGAAGCAGGTTTCTCGGCATTGAACGTGGGTTCTTTACAGGTCAAAGATGTGGTAGGTGCGCCGATCCAGTGGCAAGTTAGCATCGAGTTGGGGTCGAATGGAAGGTGGCTGCAGTCTCAAATCATCTGTTTGCGCTGTAGGGATCGGGCGGTTCCCAGGTTCAGTTGGCGGTCGAAGTTTGTCGGCGGTGAGCTGGTACCAGGATGCACAGCCAAGTTGATTCTATGCTGAGGCTCACTGGTCACCATTCGGGAGGCAAGAAGGTTGGGTCGATCGACTTACAGGCACCAATGACAAGACTGCTGCTTCAGACAGAGACTCAAGCAATACAAGGCAGCAGTCCTTTATTGGTTTGAGCCGAGGCAATGACACCCTTCAGCAGACACAGCAACAAACAGAGTCAAACAGGCAAACAGCGGTTCAAAGAACAATGAACGCCAAAGGCAGCGTTGAAGGGTCCATATAGTTGGCCTGGTGTCGAACACGCTCAAGACACCGCTCGCAGTGTATTGACATTGACAACAGGAATCTCTGGTGTTCTGGCTTTGAAGTGTTGTAAGTCCCACTTGAGGTTCTCAAGGGCCCATGCTAGTCCTTTTCCCGGGCTCCCAAACCTGGGGGAGGCTAGCCCAGACCTTCAGGGGGCACACAACATGGTGAGGTTCCAGGCAACAGGGTGGCTGGCAGTGATGCACTCTTGGTGCTGCGGCTTTGGTCATCCCCAATGGTCCCTGGGGATGGTTAGGTAACAGGGCTCACCACTGCCTTAGACCACATGCCTTTACCTCACAACTGGTGGACTCTGGAAATGACTGCTCTCCCAGCTGGGTCCAATGAATTATGTTGTCAGGTTTGGTGTCCAAAGGATGATTCAAAGAAGTGATGTGAGACTCCTACTTTTAAAGGTAAAAGACCACATGGGTTAGTCTGCTTTAAGGGTCGAATCTATGTTCTTGAAATGAGTGGACTGTGCCCTTCTGACATCACACCCAAAGTGCTTTGTGCTACAGGAAATGGAGAGGACAGGAAAGAGAAAAAGAGGCACAGAGAAACAAGATAGCAGAGGTTTCCAAAACATGTACAGATCTCCCTCTGGCTACACTCATCCCACCCCTTTAGCTTCTCAATAGAATCTAAGGCTCTTTAGAAATGCAGCACCCTAGCGTGAGGCTGAGCCCTTGGTGAATTGGGGTGTCCTTTGATCCTGTTCAAAGGCCAGCTACCTGTGAAGTGGCTGTCTCTGGGGAAAGGGTCTTACCTGCCCTTACAAAGGAACAAAGAGAGGCTAATCCCCAAAGGTTAAAGACCTTCCAGTGGCAGGGGGAGCCTTGTCTGGAAAGAGCGGAACTGGGCTCAAAGGGTTAACACATGTGTGGTATAAAACTGAATGTGGCTGCAATGATAATGAGTAGTGCCATGCATCATTCCCACAATTGCTCGCCCACATAACTAGGGTCGCACGGTAGATCACCACTTCCTCAAATTTATTATAATACCAGATGTGCACCAATTTAGGAGCCAACTGCACAACAGATCAAAACGCAACTGCTTCGATCATTCCCTCTGAGGAAATAGGAATACATTGCGTACAACCAACCCCTGCCTCAAACCCATAAGGGAAGTTATCCTCCATGCTTGTAGAGGAGGCAGGGCTGACAGACGGGCCGCAACTAAGACCTTGGCAAGGTACCATCGAGCAGCAACCAAAGACACACTTCAGATGCACTGTCAAACTAACTGATGCACTAACCAATTCCTCTTCCTGCTCCTCCAACATAACCAACGGTACTATACATGACTAGGGACAAGCCACACTACACATAGACACACTGAGAACTAATCTAATCCTTGCACCCAACCAACTCTCTTCTGAGACTCTGGAAGTAACTTTAGAGGAGCACACACAGGCACACCAACACAATACAATAAAAACTCTGAACAGTCATCCACGACTCTGGGCCACCTTATGGTTACAATTGACTAGTACGCAATACTACAAGCACACTCAAAAACCTCATATTATCCACACACCCAGCACTACCACTTGTACACATCCGAGGCACTGAGTCCTATCCATGCGGTTAAAACAAACGGGACCTTGAATCAAACCAACTCCCACAAGCAAAACAACGCACACAGACACCAGTTTCTTCTGGTTCTGAACCTATCCAATAATCTTATCCTCACTAACATACCCCACCCTCTTCTCTTGCAGAGCCATATGAACCCCTGGAGACTGCCCTTGGGTGGTAGTGGTGCGCTGTATAAACCACTATAACATAACATCCCTTAGATCAGGCATAGCTTTATTTAAGACTTTATCCTGCCACCATCATGGGGTACTTAGGATCATAATAGTTTTAGTAGCATATCTGCAATGCAGCCCCTGTACTGCAGAGACTTGGCCATCACTGCAGCTTTTGAGTGGCCATCTGTGACCTCTGAACCAGCTGTGTACCACAGGTAGAGCAGGTGCCCCAAACAAGGATACTGTTGCAGCAGGACACAGATACGCACTATGCTGTTGGCAAGGAGCTTATGAAAGGGGAATTTGATCAGGAGATTACCCGTTCAGAGATGGAATTAACTGCATAATTTTATTATTTGATAAACATTTAAACATTTTAAAAAAAAAAAGGGTTTTCACACCATTGCCAGATGGCAATTCATCACATTGATACTTCTGAGTTTTAATTGAGAGTGTTGTAAGTGCCTATGTCATAAGTGTCTGTTTTGTAAGTGTGTGTCATAATAGCGTGTGTTGAAAGAGCATCTGTTGTAAGATTGTGTGTGTGTTATATGTGCATGCATTGTAAGAGTGTGTGTCATGAGTGTGGCTGTTCATAAGTGCATGTGTCGCAAGAGTGTGCGATGTAAGGCGTATAAATAGCAAAACAAAAGAGGTGATCGCTGTAAGATTTAGAATTTATCTTAACCTCTGACATTGCTCTGGGCAACCCTCCAGACCAATGGCTCTTTGCCTGCCAAGCCATTACCAAAGGGGAAAGACCATATGCAATTCTGGCCTGGTCCCACCCTAATAGAAGCAGTCCAGCCAAACTGCTTAGTCACATCCCTTCTGCACGAGAGCACAAATATCCCCAAGCATGTTTCGGCCTTGTTGGGCCTCATCAGTGAGGAGTAGCTTGAAAATGGTTAAACAGTACATATGTACTGTACGGTAAAAGTAAGTCCCAGCTAGTTCTGCCATAAAATTGACCATGGCTACCGGAGGGGCTTATGGGGATCATAGCCCCCTCAATAACACCAATACACCCAGGCAGATCATGCTGATTTATAAGATTGATTGGTGCTAGGGGCCCAGGACTTTGACTGCAGCCAGATTAGTAATGCTGCTTGGGTCCCACTGTCCATGAAATCGGCCAGGCAAGTAGCCACAGGGAGCTATCCATAACCAGTGGATGAAACTCCCTCTCAGGATCCTGCAGGGTCTTTGGAGATGTCGGATGTACCCAAGGCACATCTATCAGTAGTTGAAGAACCATCAGATTCCAAGCCTGCTTGGGCCATAACAGGGTGATCAAAACCATGTCCACACACAGGGACATCACATTAGCCAGTACTCAAGGAATCAAGGCAAAAGGTGGACATTTGTACATGACACTGTGCTCCATCCTTGAAGAAGTGCATCTCTACCCAGTGCCTCTGGATCTGGCTTCCAACTGAATAACTCCAGCAGTTGTGTGTTGAGCCTGGATGCAAAGAGATAAATCCGAAATGGGCCCCACATTTTCTGTAATTCGTGGAACACAGCCAACAACAGCGTCTAGTTCGATGGATCTAGCCAGTGGCAAGAGCAGCAGACTGGAATCACATTGGACACTCTCAGAATGAAAATTGTGAAGCGCTCATTTGTTGGGGGAACAATGACAAAGTGCCTTTGAGGTTGGAGTCAAGATAAATGAGACGGATTGCCCCTCTGATAATTTTACCATTTAAAGTTGCCAGTTCTCCATCCCCCTCCTCTTGTCATTATCTTTTCTCTTTGATGGTTGGTGTGTTCCCCACCACCAAAAAAGGTTCTTATTAAAACCAACTTTTATAGTAAAAAAGTAGAATAAGTCAATCTACCACACTTAGTGCCCCTCTCATACCTCTCAGTGGTGTTCGCTGAGAGGCAGAGATGTCCTCGGATTAGAACATCAGAAAACAAAGAACGTGATAACTGCCAATATGAGTCCAACACTCTTTTTAAACACCCAAGTGTGGTGGCACTTAAAAGATACTCCTAAGACCTTTTTACTACTTTCTCATAAAAAGAGATGCACCAAACTCTGAACATTTGACAAAATAACTAATTTCCATAATTTGTAAGATCTACACCATCTTTTTCGAAATAACATTCACAGCATCATGTTGAATGTTGGCATTTTCAATAGATCCCATGACAAAATCCTGAAGAAATGCACTTACAGCTTTATCCACATCACACTTGGCTTTTTCAATGTGTGGGCCGATTCTTTAGCTCCTTTCCACGCTTGTCTTTGCATAATTAAGGAAAGGTTAAAAGTAGTTGGGGTAAAAAAAGCCACCAAGTCTCCAAATGTATATTTCATGGCAAATTGCCTAGATATTCCACCAACATATCCTAAACTTTTACTTCCAGAATTTATAATAATCATCTGTAGATGTTTGTAATTCACCATGTGCTAGCACATTGGTAACACCTTATTCCACTTCAGATTGCAAATTATTTACCACACCGCCTCCAAATTTTGAAAACCAAGGACATGTGCAACGCCGAGTCCTGCATACATCTCCAAACAATAAGCCAATTTGTTGAGCTCCATGCTTTCTGCAATGCACACAAAGAAATGAAGCACTTTCTTTCTTTTTATCTCAAGTTCAGCTTCCCTTCCAGAAACAGAACACTGTGTCCCCCATTTTCCATGGAGAGCTGCAAGTGTCCTTGAGCATGGCTGTCTTCTTTTGCTGCAGGGTGTGAAAAAGGCATGGTAGAGTGTGCGGATGGCACATGCGATCTGTCCACAAACAGTTGCATGTACCTGCAGAATTCAGGCGAGTGGCATACAGCATCCCTTCTTCTCATTTTGCCCATATCTCTGCAACATACTCTGATTGGGTGGATTCAAGCAGCCACAGAGACATCCACCAATTTAATCCACAAACCCTCCATCTAACCTTCTTTCCTCAGTTCAGCAGACCAGATGTATCTTTGAACTCTGATACTGCATTTGTGGTGTGAATCAGAACCTGCTGTAACATAAGCTACCTTTGCAAACATGTACAGCTTTACTATTTCAGAATTTACAGCCATCAACATCTAATAATACATTCTGCAGGTATGTTTTAATTAACCATTGTAACGTGAGCAGTTTACTAGCACTGTACATTTTTACTGTATGCAAATGTAATCTCTTCCGAATTATAACCTGTGTATTTCAATACAACACTGTCTCTAAACTACAAGTGAAACTCAATTAGGACATACGTAATATCTGCTAGTGCATTTAAAACTTCTGCTGCCGTTATGTGCATATACATTCACTAATATACCACAGTTATGACTGCAAGTATTGACATGTACTACCACACTTTCCATCATTTGCAGATAGCTCAATTAATAATCTACAGCACAATGTACTTCTCGTTTCACATATGCACTGCAGAAAACCTCAAAAGACCCTCAAATGATGCTGCAATCTAAATTTTAATTTTAATCAAACTATCATCTATTTTATTTCTAAAACATTATTCTTAATTTGTAAAGTATACCACATAATCTTTTTCATGTGCAGAAATGCTTCCTGAAATTGAAGAAACAAAGGTCATTTAAAAATGGCTTATAAAATATGTATGCATTATACACAATTGTCTGAAATGTAATAACATCTTCTCTTTTTAATTTCCACAGTAACCATACAGACAAAGCTTTCTTCAAAAAGAATATTTCCTGCATTTCACAAAATGCAAGTATATCTGTGTAATGTGCATTCCTGTACAATCTTCATAACATATCTCCACTGTCTCCTATGAAGCCACCACTCAACTAACACCTCCCCTATTTCTCCCACTCCTAATTGCTCACACAAATTATCTCATTATGAACTCCCTCACTAACCACACCATTCCCCTGCTACCTACATTCCCTCACTTACCTTACATGTTATATTGTACTTGGCATCATACATAACCAATCTATTACACTCATTAGCCCTCTAACTGGACACAAAAGCCAGTCAGCTCATTGTACATCATCCCACATCAACCTACCCATCCAACCCGGATCTGGGTTGTTTGAACGTTATCGATTTGTTTGCAGGTGGACTGCCCGCAGTGTAACTGCTCAAGCACCCTTTTGTCCCTTCATTTGTTTGTCCTTGCTCCCAATGTCAAAGAACCCTGAAGCACTAGTGAAAC
Source organism: Ambystoma mexicanum (assembly GCF_040938575.1). Lineage (NCBI taxonomy): Eukaryota > Metazoa > Chordata > Amphibia > Caudata > Ambystomatidae > Ambystoma > Ambystoma mexicanum. Next base: position 681,276,491 of record NC_090924.1, on the reverse strand, counting down.
ACCCAAATACCGAACATTGGGAGCGGGGGACACCCCAGAATATACTGCATTGTGTTACTTTAGCAAGCAGTGTGTGAATGCGCCATACGAGTAAGAATATAACTACCGATACCACAAGTCGTAGCGTAGTAGTAAGACATTCCCTTTGTAATGCGTAATCAGACACGCCACCGTGGAATAAAGGGAAGCACTTGGGACTATGTAAGCGTACTCATTCGTGCATGGAGTTGGGCTCTGCAATGCATCATCCACACCGGAGGGTAAAAGCTCACAAAGAGGTAACACACAGCGTTTCTGGTGGTATTTGTTACAGTTATTTGACGTTTAACATTGGAACTTAATAGCCTATCCTTTAGTACACCTACAGATTGACCCGCACGTGTATTAGAAGGAAGACAAAACAGAAAAAGAGAGATAAAAAAAACAATGTGTTAAAAAACAATGCACCCTGCAAGTAAGTTAATTGTGATTTTAGCTATACTTACTTCTGGAATCACACAAAATGAGGGGCTAACCACAATATCCTATGTGCGTGTTTGTTTCAGTGACAGTACACTATAATCCGGGAACTACTGAATTGAATGAAGACACCGTTGAAGTATCTGCACCCTGCAATAGTAAATTTTTGGTTCAGTCTGTGCTTATTCTGAAAACTCCAAAACATCCCTACGATTGCCAAATGGGAAAATCTGCAAGCTTCAAAATTTCATCAACTGTAATTCTAAATTTGTCATATATGGCATCAAATGCATTTGTCAAAAACTCTATATAGGCAGTACAATCTGCCATCTGAAAACACGAATCACAGAACATTTCAGAACCTTGAGAAACAAAGATACAAGGTACCCACTTGCATACCATTTCTACCAGGAGCATGCCAATGAGGACTATAAACAAATACAATTTTTTGGCATTGAGAAAGTTGCCAAGCCGGCAAGAGGAGGCAATGGAGAAAAGCAATTGAGGCAATGCAAGGCCAAATGGATTTGCCTGGCAGACTGTTGCTTCACAGGACTCAATTCGGACACAGAATTGATTAATTTTCTATAACTGACCATTTACATTTTTTGGAGCCATTGTATTCTCTCTCTACTCTTAGCCTTCAATTTATTCTTTAAACTGTATTCTTTAATTCGTGACATTTTGTCCTATGTTAAAATTGAGTACAGCCACTCACATGTTATCACCCCAGGTCAATTATCCCTATTAAACACGGTGCACTGATCTAAAGTCATATATAATCAAAGCCCTTTGATTACAAGCGCTTCCCCTTATGATTTACAATTAAGGGCAGTAAATCTATTAGAGATATAAATGTTATCACACAGAAGTAGTTTCAGCCAATACTTAACTTCTTAACAGATCTTATGACTTAATATTCTAAGATCAGACAAGACTATGTATTCACATCACATCAATACCCTGACCCAAAATGGTGGAGAACGCAATGACGTAATTACTCTGTAAAAGGGCATAGCACGTCATCATGCCATAATAAATATGTAGCCATTTTGAATTCAAACTCGCACACAGCCACGGTTATCAGTCCAGCAAGGTTTCAAGAATCTGCTTGCTTTTCCATTTGAAGATTAACTAGCCATAACTCAGGTAAGAATGTAATTTTAGTTAGGACATATTATTAAGGGTCTCCCTTATGAATAATTGCCCTTGCTAATCTATCATGATAAAATACAAATTGTACCTTCTCCCTATACAGACAGACCAAGGAGAAATCCATTCATACTAAAGGGACAGAATGTCGCCTATTGACCAATAAACATCCCGATCAAGTCAAATTGAAATTTTTGTCAAGTGGCTGAACTGCCATCACATCACTCTGAAAGCATTGACTCATTAAGAAACTGATAGTAAAGTAAGTACCACATTCATTTTTTAATACTTAACCGATTAGTATTTGAAAACATCTATTACCAATTTTGCTACAATGGTCAAAATAGCATGCAAGCCTCTCCCAACTGCCAAAACCACACAGTTCAATCAATACTAATGATTTAATAAGAATCTTGCTAAGACCTCTTTCTTCTCTTAGGACTCATTTGTAACTGATTTAGTTCAATTTTATTTTAATAAGCAGTCACATTTAGTGACTTACATGTTGTATCTTGTTCAAAGCTTTTGATATCCAAAATGTATAACACTCCCACCTGAAGAAGCAAATGACTTAATTTGGAGAAACACATGTCTAGGGTTTGCCTAAATTTTATGTGATCAATTGAAGTATCCAAAGACATATTAGATCCAGGCTTTGATGTGTAATGATATTCAATCCAGTGTGCACTCCAATCAAGAGGCCTTTCTCATACTTTGATGTGAATTAATATCCAACTAAGGTTTACTTTGAATTTTTATTAAAAGTTCATTTCTTTAACGCACAGCGAGCTCAAGTTTGTTATTGAATATGAACCAACAATTTACTATTTGAGGGTGCAGATACTTCAAAGGTGTCTTCATAATATTCAGTAATTTCTCATTACACTGGGCAGCCTCAGCGAGAAAGCACCTGTCCCAGCAGCCCCAAGTACTTACAAAAAACCTATATACAGCTGCCATAGATTGCAATAAGGCTGCAAAACTTTATTTTTAATCAGGAAACTACCCATGAAATGGAGGATCACAAGGATTTGCCCATTCTAATCTCCGGGGAATAAGTGGGTAAGAGCTAATGAGATACTTGTTAGTCACATTGGACTAGCCTTATGACGATAGTAACAGGTTTCACAATGGGTTGTATTCCTTTGTATGGGCAACGCAGGAAGATTTCAGTGATTAAGAAACAGCTTGAACAAAATTGAAAGGTGCGTTTTGGTGGAAACTGGATAACAGTGAAACCATACAGGTAGATGCATAAGAGACTACTTGTAACCCTAGGGATGTAGGTTTTCTCTATATATAGGCCCTCATTACAAGTCAGGCGTTAAGGGTTTAACGGCGCCGTCGGCGCCGTTAACCCTTAATGCCTGATTCACACTTTAATGCCTGCTTTTTGCAGGCGTTAAAGTCCAAGGCGCTAAGCGACCTTGGTGCTAATTACGGCACCGTAATTTACGGTGCCGTAATTAGCGCCTTCCCCATCCCCATTATGCCCTATGGGGCAAAAATGGGAATGGGGAAGGGCAAATGGTGAATGGGGAATTACTGCCCCACTCACCTTGGAATGGGGCGGTAATTCCGCCATCCACCATGGCGGAATCCGGCATGGACCATGGTGCTAATAGCACCATGATCCACCGCCTGACTTGTAATGAGGGCCATAGAGTTGTTAGATACATATATAAATATATGTTTTGTGTATCCATGATTATAGGTACCTGTTGGGTGTCCTGACCCACGTTTGGACTATTATGCTGCAACATTTGGTGCTGTGGGCTTAGAAAATCCAAGATGGCCGAAAAGCCCACATTGCACCAGAATCCGCCACTCAGCCACTCTTCCCAGGCCTGGCCTGCATTCTCCTGCCCCTGCCAAAAGGAGATGACATCTCTCTGATTGAATTAGGGGAGTGGCACCTGGGGACTGCAGGAAACTGAACAGGTCGTAAAATAGCTTCCTCTTGGGAGAAGTGGGAGGAGAAGTGCCTCTGTGAGCAAGCTGAGCTTGGGGGAAGTGGATAAACCAGAAATTCCACCATGTGCTTTGGAAAACCACACCCCTTTGGGGCCAGAGCATCATTTTAAAAAGATGGATAATTCATAGTGCGGACTTGTAAAAATTATATAAATAATATCATCATTCTTGCGATATTTATGTGCACATTTTAAGAGGTGTCAGGACTCTGTGGTATGCTCTGGGGAGTAGTAGCGGAAAATAGGGTTGTTACTCCAAATGTATGCATGTTAAAAATCTGACACTTTATCATCTGAAACCCATATCCCTTGCACACATTTGTGTAAAATCTGGAAAAGTTTAGAGGTCGTTATCTGGATGAAAAGGGCAGAATTCTGTCAAAAGCGGAAACAACATCTTACAAAGACAGGGATCGGATGGTTTGGTGCTAACGAAAATATGTTAACTGGACATATAATATTAGAGAAATGGTACATAGATAAATGGGTATTTGGATCAGAAATAGATTTGTGTGCAATTTGACAAGGGGAGGATCCTCTGACCATAAACCTACCTCAAGACTCTGACTCACTGTTCCCTTCTCAAATCAGGTCAAAGAGAAATCCTTGACCTATCAAATCGTGAGTGGGTTGGGCAAAGAAAGTTAGCATCCACACCCATTTTCAAAAGACATAAAAAGAGCCACTGGAACCCAGGTAGGGAGATTCACTTTCCACTTTCTTGCGGGGCGCTTTTCCGGGAGACTCCAGACTTCAAATCCATCAATCTCCAGAGACCAGAACTTTGAATCCAGACTCCAGAACTTGTAGCAGAGAGGCCTGAATCCACAAGCTGAATCCTTTTTCAGCAGGCCTCAAAATCATTGCAAACTATTCAACAGCCGGGCAAGCTGTTTGAATTCTTTGCCAAGAACTTTGGCCAGAACCGGTAGCAGACCCAGAAAGCAGTGCGGTATCCAGAGAGACCAGAGATCCAGAGAGACCAGACCCAGACCAGATCGCTGTGCGCAGAACCAGTACCCAGTGGCGAGAGAACCGCAGCCAATCCTGACCCGATCTGTGACGAAGTCGCATTCCTGTCCAAAATATAGTGTGAGTACTCAGCCAGAACTGTGCAAAACCAATCTCTTAGTTTAAAATAATCTAATTCAAACTATTTTAACCTATTGAGAACTACATCATAGAATTGTGTGCCCTTCTGTGACTTTAAAGCTGCAAAACTGTCATCTGTCATTCTGAGCTTTACTTTTATTTTGAGAATCTACCTTCACAAAATCGTCCGTATCTCTTGAACCGTTTGTGATAGAAGCGTGATTTAACTTTTATTTTAAAGCTGAGATTATAAGCCTTCCAACAAGCCGACTTGTTATTCCTTATATTTCTTTCGTAATTGCGCTCGACGCATGCGACTAAATTGCCGCAATTTGCGATTTTGGCTCAAATTTCTTCACGTGTCAAAATAGCAGCTTCTTGATTTCCTTTACTGAAATTTCCTTGCTTTCCTTTACAATCATTCATAGAGCATTGCTAAAGTGATCCTGAACTAATTTAAAGTAGCTATCACCCACCCTGAATCTCTTATAGGGAATTCAAATCATTTTTAGCATATTTTTCCCTTCTTTGCATACCACATTTAAAGTACTTTGCCTGTGTTTAAAATCATCCCTGTTTCTCTAAGCTTCCTAGGGGGGAACTGAATTCGTATTGTACTGTGATTGTATTCCTGAAGACTATATGGGTTACTTCCGCCTTCTTACATTGCATAGAGGGGGGGGGGTGAATTGCCAAAAGGGGAAAAGTGATTATATTATCTTTTGCTGAAGTCATATTAAATTATTTCTGTGTTGCATTCTGTCCCACCTTGCATGCCCTTGAACCATATAAAGCATTCTCTGCTACCTTAGTCCTCTATTCTTATTCATAAGTAACCAATAACTGTGCCACTGTAGGATTACCTATTGCTGATTTTACTGCTCATATTCACAAGTGTGTTATCAATTATCAATTTATTTATAAAAGTGTGATATATATATATTGTTTAATTATTCAATAAATCTTTTAAATTGCAAAACAAACCTACTTCTTGGCTCATTGAGGTCAGGGGGATTCTAAGAGAGGGGCGTTATACAAGGGTTCATCATCCAGATTATAACTTGTCATAAAAATATATAAATAAGGGCTTCCCTTGAGCAATCCCAGACAAGGCACTGACTTAGGGGGAATGCTTGATTGGAGTCATTAACATACCCGCAGAAAAATCACAGGTTAATGAATAAAGGAATTCATTGCGTGCCCGCAAATAGTGGACGTTTGATATCAGCCACTTTTTTAGAACACACACAGCCCCTGAAGAATGGCTGGCATATGTTAGCCATAAAGGACAGAAACTTATAAGTAGGGCAAGAAATTACCATAGCTTAAAATTTAAGGTCAGAGGACCGAGACTATGGGTAATCAAGTGACAAAGACTTGGTCTTGAATGAATTTGTTTTGTATCATAAGATATGCAATACTGATGTAAAAGTTTTAATTTAATGTGTTTATGAATTATAATAGTGATTGAAAATGTTGAATAAAATGGTTGATATTTGTGTAGTCTATGAATGGGGAGTAACACTAGGCTAACCGCTGCATGTACTACCTTAGTAATGTGGATACACATTGCTGTCATGGTTTAGAGACTTTCCCTTTCTTGTTATAATATTGTTTTCCCACTGTGTAGGAAAATGCCAAATCCCGAAGTGGGCCAGGCCCTGAAGAGATTAGATTCCACACTTCATGTCATTTCTTTACCTTACTCCATCTAATTTAAAGATTTACCATGTGCATAAATGCCCTCTAACATTCTGTTAAGCATTTGTTACATTTTCACAAACTTAATAACATAATGGGCCTCATTACGAGGTTGCCGCCAACCCCGTAACACTGAATCAAGCGCCAGACATCCAGTGCCACCAGGACATTACAAGTCCCTACAGCGCTGGAAGTCAGGCGCCAGATTTTGTAACTCCCCATTCCCTTAGAGTCACAAAGGACTCTATTGGAGTGGGGAGACGGAAGCACCGGAACTGTTGCTAAAGATGCCGGTGCTTCCGTGAAAAGTCTCCTTATCAGGGCCGTTGTGCCTGGCAGGTCAGACCTGCCTTGCGCAACGGCCCCAGCAGGCAAACTCGTAGTGTGTTGTTCCGGAAACAAGGGTGCAAGTAAGCTTACTCGTAATGAGGCCAAATGTGTTTTTAATTTCCACAGAAATCAAAATTACAGAATAATCTTTCTTCAAAAAAGAATATTTCCTGCATTTCACAAAAATAAGAAGATAAATCTATATATATATATATATATATATATATATATATATATATATATATATATATATATATATATATATATATATTCACTGCAAAAACCTTAGTTAAGTAAATGTGGGAAGTCATGACCAGCTTGACTCGGCACGTTCCTGTTGATGTCTCCCAGAATGACTCCCTACTCTTATAATATAAATGTGCTCATGGTCTTTGCCTTTGCAACGGGAACGTGGATAGTTAAACTGGTCATGACTTCCGACATCCGCTCAATCCGCTGAGCACGGCCTAACTGTAGCTGTAAAATGTTTCCCATAACTGCAGTATATTAGCAATGTACTACAAATACCCCTGAATATTTCGAAAATATTCAGTTATTTTACGTGTGACACACTTACATCCCCAATCACGTTTTTCTGCTATAACCCCAAATAGGCAGACTGATGCCATTTCCTTTTTTACCTCCTCCAAAAGGCATTTTTTGTACTTTTTGTTTTCGAATATTTGCGAATATTTCAAAAATATCTGGTGAAATCACTGATGGCATCACTAATGACATCACGCATAACATCATATATGGCTTCACTGATAAAAGCACTGATTGTTAACAAAGAAGAGGTGGGAATATGTAGAGTTACTGGTCAGTGTTCTGTGCATCAAGGCAAAGGAGGTACTCCCTTAGTAATTTGGAGAACACTTCTAGCTCAGCACCCAACAGAACAGCCTAGAAAGTGCAATGATTACTGACCTAGTGTAGAGAGATGCATCAATTACTGTCGTCATCATGTGGGGATTACTGGCTCATTAGAGAGCTGATTCAGGTACAGAAAAATCTCCCTCTCAGGACAAGAAATTGGACTGCATTTAGTATATGCTGCAAAGAGACTGTTATGGGGTCTTTCAGGTGTTTCAGCACATATTCTCAAGGCCTCAAAGGAAATAGCACATTTTTGCTGAGGCCTGTTTCCCTAAAGGCCTCTGGAACAGCGCATGCCCGGATTCACGCATGCCAGTGCATACCCGGATGTGTCATGAGTAGTGGCCCGATAAGCTAAGGTGCAGGGTGAGGAGAGGTCAGAGATGTGCGGGGGGAATAGAGGCTGAGAACGGGGGTGAGGTGAAGGGAAGCCTGAGGAGGATAGAAGCCAGAAGATATAGGGTGTAGGTCTGGAGGAGATGGGGCAGGCAGCAGAACAGAGGTTGTGGGGTGTTGCGTGAGATAGAGTAGTTTGGTGGGGGGAAGTGGGGTGCGGCACATCCAGGGGTAGTGGGGTTGTCCCCCGCATGAGAGCAGTGGCCCTACGTAAAATGTTTTCCCTCAGTGCCAAAATCAGACCCAGGAAACCAAGCTTTGACACAAATGTTGTGCAGGAAATAGTCATGGAACCCCTGGGGTTGGCAATTACTTGCAAAGGGTAGGGTACCGAGTGTTTGAAATACTGAGGAAATTAGTCAAATGCATAGTCACAGTATTTAAAGTAAGCATTTTACCAATCCAAATACAATTTAAAGATCACTATGGCTCCTCAGCAAGCAATCAGAAGAATTGAAATGTCAGTATCATGTGGTTGCAATAAAAACATGAAAACACTGACACATATGCAAATATATAACATATCTACTATGTGGTCAAATGAAATGAAATGTGAAGTGCAATGGTGTCTATTGTAAATTGGATAAATACGCTATTTAAATAAAATAAATAAATAAATATGTAATCTGGTATTTTACAAAGCCACCATTTAATAATGTCTCGATGACCTGATTGACCACTCCAGAAAATGTCCCCCCACCCCACCCTGGTGTTTCCGGGAAAGAGGTATAGGTGATTCAGTTGGGGGAAATTGAATAAACTGGTTGTCATCGATCGGAGTTCAGTTTAAGCTGGTGCACCCTCCTCGCTACATATGCATTTTGCCCACTAAAAATGAGGGGAGACCCCTGATTGAGGCGGACTGCTTTTGGTAGCAGTCTTCATAGGAACTACAAAGGCATTTTGCAGGCATGTTAATGTTAAAGGTATTTATATTGCGTACCGTCACCAATGGAGTTGGTCTCAAGGCGCTCAGGCGGATCTGTAAACAAAAGGTGGGGGGGTTAGCGGGTGAAGAGGGCGTAGGAAAGTGAGAGGTGGTGTACTGTGGGCAGCTTCAGTTCGGTTTTCACTGTGTGCTGAGCTTGGGTATGCATATAGGATCGAAGCGAGTCCTTGCGTGCTGTTGTTGCGATCTATGTGCTGATTGTTGTTGCGGTGTGGCGAAGTCTATGTGGTTTGCTGTGAGAGAGGTGGTTGTGTGGGTTTTTGTGTGAATTAAATATGCAGAAATGTGAGGTTTTGTTTAGTGGGTTGTATGTCTGATATTCTGTTTGCCCCTCACAGCGCTGAACAAATTTGTGGTACCCCTCTGGGTCTCACCAGAAGACCAAAAACGGTGGGTGTTCTGCATTAACCAAGAGTCCTCCGGTGACAGCTGCTTCGCAAGTACTAAACAAAAATAACCATTGAAGGTGGCCAGCTACCTGAGCAGTGCTCAGCTGCTGTGCAAGTACAAAACAAAGCAAAAACCTGAAGGTGGCCAGTTACCTGAGAAGTGCTCAAAGTCCGAATGAGAGCTGCGCTTTTTGGTGGCCTAAAAGAAGAAAGAAGATGCTGGTGGTTTTACTTGAAGTTTACCTGCACAGTGTTATAACTATGATACATTACCTTTGACATAATGTAACCCACCATTTTAGTAATAAGTTACCTGATTTGACCACTCCATCAAATGGCTGCCTTTGGTGTGCATCTGAATGTGGCATTTACCTGAGTTAAATTGTAGTAGCTCTCTGTCACTCGTCTGGGGCCAGTACATTGGTGCAGCTCCCACATCAATGCCTTTCCCCCCTAAAACGAGAGAGGGGACCCCTGACCTTCATAACCGCCCTTACAGGAACATGGCATTCCTAAGCTATTCTTGATATCTTGTTTGCCCCTCAAAGGATTGAGCAGATTTGGACTGCCCATTCAGCACGTTTACCAGAACACCAAAGATGTGGGTGTTCTACAAGTTCCCCACTGCATGTTCCGGAACATTTACTAAAGAAAACTGAGGGTGACCAGGCCCCTGAGCAGTACTGCGTGTTTGAAGGAGCACTGAGCTTTCTGATGGTATTCTAAAAGGAGAAAGGAGGTACTAATCTTAAATGTTTTTACTGATTGATTGATTTAAGCTTTAATCGGCATTCGTACTATCAAAGCATATTCCATAAAACATACAAAACTCTACCATACAAAAAGAAATACAATCACACATTTAAAAAGGGATCAAATCTCTTATATAATACAGGCTTAGGTTCCTGTACAATCTAAAATAGTGGTTAAAATAATACAAAACAGAAATGTGAAAATGCATTTAGACAGATTGATTCCCCCCCCACTCTGACCCTCCCCCAGGTACGGATCACTCGTGAACCTTCGTAACCATGCGCTTGCAGATATTTAGCAACATAATAAGGCAGATTTAACTCTTCAGTATTTCTACAGAAGTCCACGGCATCTACGGTCCTACTAATTCCCTTCATTCTGAAGATATTTTTTAAATACTTGGCTCTAACGTCATTGTAGCCATGGCAAAACAGCATGAAATGAAGGACAGATTCCAAGGGGGACCCACATACCCACCATTCAACACTCCAGTTCTTTTTAAAAGCCCCGACTCGCAGGGTACCTGCTCCCAAATCATAAAAAAGTGACCGAGCATAGTTCTGTGGTATAACGGATTGTTTGTAGTCCTCAAATACTGTTGGCTGCAGGATAACCTGAAACAAGCGGCCTCCATTGACCGTCTACATTCTAGTATATCAGCCAGCTTGACAAGTTCCTTGGAGCCAACCTCCATTGGAGATGGTTGATTCCACAGACACCAAGACACCAAGACTCAGAACCTCATCACGAGTTTGGCGGTAACCCTTAAATGCGGCGGTAGCGTTATTACCGTCGCATTTAAGGGTCCGCCACATCACAGATTTGCCAGATTTCCCCCCAATCCGCCAACATTTTGCGCTCTTACCGCCGGCGGGAAATCCGCCGGCAGTAAGAGCACGAAAATTCCCCATTGAACCCAATGGGGATTTCCCAAATGGGCTCAGTGGGGAATGGGCAATACCCGTTCCGCCAAACCCGTGATCTGGCGCTATTAGTACCGGGGGGGTTTGGCGGTAGGGCTATTAACGCCCGCGCTAATAGCGCCGGCGTTACCGCTCAACTCGTGATGAGGCCCTCAGTCTATTGCACCACAATTTCGCATGTTTGACCATGGAGTTTGTCGACTACCTTCCAGTGGCAAAAAGTGTACCAGTAGTTCTTTAAACCTAAATAAGCTTGGTGCTGACCAGAGGCAAATCCAGAACAGAACTGGTTTTATGGAGAACAATTGCTCAATGGGACAGAGGTTGCAATAAAGATTTAATGGTTGGCTGGACCAGCAGGAATTTCAAAAATGTATTTTCAGCCACACCCAGGGCAATTGTTTTTGTGAACCCCCAAATCTCTGCTCCATACCTAAGAAGCTGGGACAGCTTGCAGCCTATATAGCTAAAAGACCGCAGTAATCCCCCCACCCCCATGGGTCTGTGAACATTTCTTGATCCGCTCACTATATATTTGGTCAGGGTTGCAGTAGATCTCGTTACTTGTTCAGACCAAGAGCTATTCTCAGCAAAACGCAAACCCAAGTAAACATATACAGTAACCTGCTCAGGTTTTACACCTTCTACATTGAAGTTGACAGTAGTATGTTTTGCCATTCTGTGCCTGAAGACGAGTGATTTGGTTTTACTTTTGTTTATCTCCAGGTGGAGTTCACCACATTTCTTTACAAATACGGCCAGGGTTTGCTTTATGCCCATCCACGCTGGACATCACACTTCTCCACTGGACCCCCATTCGCACTTGGGCCCTGTTGTTAGACTATAAACCTGTAGGATTGACAGCAAGGGTGCAGGAATTTTGTAGGCATCAGTACCTGCCATAACTGGTTTCTAGGAACACAGTTGAACGCTGTTTTCAGATCAGCAAAAACAGCGCACAGTTTGGTGTTGTTCAAGGCTGTATATTATTTTACAATAAGGACAAGTTTAAAACATTACTCAAGTGTCCCCTTACCCTTTTGAAATCCCACTTGTAGATGGTTAATAATTCCCGCAGAGTCGACCCACTCTCGTAAACGACCAAGAATTACTTTGGCGTATATCTTCCTCGTCCTGTCTAACAATGAGATGGGGTGGTAATTCCGCGGGGACTCTTTTGCTCCCTTTTTATATATGGGGAAAATAACAGCCTCCAGCCATGTATTGGGAAGTGCCTGGCTTCATGGCTTCATTGAAAACTGTGAAGGCATCATGAAGCAAGTCACAAGCGACAGGTTCAAAGTTCAAAATAAAACACTTTATTAACTTAAATGTCAGGATGGAAAAAGGCCTAACTTACTCTATGGTAAGGAGGGAATTCCCTACCTAAATAAAACTAAGGAAAGTCTGAGTGAAAGAGTTCAACTTAAAAGTCTGTCTGTGTCTAAAACCTATATGTGCCCTCACAACTAGATCTATACAATATGTAGGAATGTCAACAACCTAAGAAACAGTGTTCAGAATAAAGTTCTGAGCTTCTTCCAGCTCGTAGCTTGCTTTCAGCTCCCTTCCCGGAGTGTGAAAACAGTTCCCCAAATTACCTTTCTTAGGTTCAAGGTGGTACAGTTTTAACCAATCCTCAGGGTTCTCTTCCCCAAATTCCAAACACAGCTCAAACACAAAAGGGTCTTGAGGCTCTGTCCTCAAGACAACAAGCGTAGTTCCTTAAGTCTCAGCGTTCCCTTCCCCAAGGCTGAGACTTCACCATCACAATGCCCTTGTCTTTTTATGACTCTCTGTCAGACTAGTGCCATTTTTCATAAACTGTTTTCATGTGGGCATCTTGGCTGTTCTCTTTATTTCTTTGGCCCATAAAGCTGTATTTCCCTTCTTTAAATAATATGTTTTACTTCAGGGTTTGTTTTAATTCTGCTCTCGATATGCATTCATGCCGTTTGACACTTTCATGCAATACGCCTTTCCTTTGCTTAATTTTAAAGTTCTATTCAGTTCAATCTTCAATGTATCCTCATTTTGCATAATTTTAAATTTTCATTCAGTTCAGAATTCAACATGTAGTGGCTTTGCTTAAATGTGAAGTTTTTATTCAGTTCGGTATTCAATGTGCATTCTTAACCGTAGATTTTCTAAAATGTCAGGATGGAAAAAGGCCTAACTTGCCCTATGCTAAGGTGGGAATTCCCAGCCTAAATAAAGCTAAGGAAAGTCTGAGTCAAAGAGTTCAACTTAAATGTCTGTCTGTGTCCAAAACCTATACTTGCCCTCTCAACTAGATCTATACAATATGTAGGGATGTCAACAACCAAAGAAACAGTGTTCAGAATAATGTTCTGAGCTTCTTCTAGCTCGTAGCTTCTTTTCAGCTCCCTTCCCCAATTGTAAAACAGTTCCACAAAAGTCTCAGAATTACCTTTCTTAGGTTCAAGGTGATACAGTTTTAACCAATCCTTGGGCTTCCCTTCCCTACGTTCCAAACAACACAGTTCATACACAAGAGTGTCTTGAGGCTCCATCCTCAAGACAACACGCATAGTTCCTCAAGTCTCAGGGTTCCCTTCCCCAAGGCTTTACCTTCACCATCACAATGTCCTTGTCTTTTTATGAATCTCTGTCACACTTGTGCCATTTCTCATAAACTGTTTTGATGTGGGCATCTTGGCTGTTCTTTGTATTTCCTTGGCCCAGAATGCTTTATTTGCTTTCTTTAAATAATACGTTTTACTTGAGGGTTTCTTTTAATTCTGCTCTCGATACGCATCTCTATTTAAATAATATGTTTTACTTCAGGGTTTCTTTTAGTTCTGCTCTTGATATGCATTTTTCTTTAAATAATATGTTTTACTTCAGGGTTTCTTTTAACTCTGCTCACAATATGCATTCATGCCTTTTGAAGCTTTCTTTCAATTCGGTATTCAATACGCCTTTCTTTTGCTTAGTTTTAAAGTTCTATTCATTTCAATCTTCAATGTATCCTTATTTTTCTTAATTTTAAAGTTCCATTCAGTTCGGAATTCAACATGTAGTGACTTTGCTTAATTGTAAGGTTTTTATTCATTTCGGTATTCAAGGTGCATTAGTTGTGCTTAAGGTTCAATTTCCATTCAGCCCAGTGTTCAGTATTCATTTGTTTTACGTTAACTAAAATGTTCAGCACTCAAAGACTTTCGAAAACGTTCTTCCTGAGACATGAGATACGCGACCACTCTGATACAAAGTATTTATTTGTTCTTGCACTTTACCAATCAACAATGGAAATGTTCTTAGCCTGAGACTTTCCAAAATGCTCTCTCTGAGACATGCGACCACTCCGATACAAAGTATACTTCAACAATGGAAAATGTTCAGGCACTCGTACACCAAGTTATACCGGGTTTCTCATCTGTCAGAAACGCACTGGACATATTGATAGCTTTCACCACAACGCAGAGCACAAGTACTTCTGCTTCTACTGTCCAGGCTCCAACTCCTGCCCCTCAGACGATCCTGCGTCGGCTCATTGACATAGGGGAACAAGCACTTCTGTTCAAAGGGAAAGGGGCAGCCTCTCCACATGACTCCCGTCTCTGTCCTCAGTCCGCCCCATGGAGCCCCAGCTCCCCCACCATGCTTCAAGAGACCACCTCTCTCTGCAGTCCCCAGCGTCTCAATGTGCTGCACACAACGGGCCGACTTACAGCAGTTGCCTCCAGCAGCTTGTCTCTCCCCAAACAAGGTTTGCTGCTGGTCACACAGGCCTCCCTGCTGCACCGCCTCTTTGTGTTGCTTTCTCTGTCTCATTTTTTACACCTGCAAACTTTTAACAGGTTGCAAGTGTGATTTCCCAATTAAGCATGATTGAGGGGACATGCCTGACCTTCACAACGCATTGCAGGCATCTTCTACATCCCAGTACTAAAGTGCTGAAATCATATAGCGTTCATTACTCTCAGCTGCTTCTTCCTCATCTCAGTACTATCAAGTGCCACATGGGGGAAAAAGGGGGGAGCTGACTTAGAATAACCAATAAAGGTTGGGGAAAGGTTAGCTTGGTCATCAATAGGGAAAGGGGGATACCAGTGTGCAGAGGAGCAGGTGGATGCATTTTCCCTAGCTCCCGCCCCCTCACCACCAATATACTGGAACAGCAGGAGAAGGGCTATATGTGGAACCTCATGTGTTATGCCTATACCACATCGAGTGTATGAGAGAAGATATGCACTCAGGCAACTATACTGAATGTACCCTTGTACTGAAAGAGGGGAAGGATGCCAGCATGCACAATTGGACATCATGTAGTGCTGGATGATATCTGGCAAGGCCAGAGTGATGTCATGAAGAAGATATACGAGGACATACTGAAACGATATGAAAATACCTAAGCGTGACGATGTAACTGAAGTGGCAAGAGAAACATGTACGAAATGATAAAGTAATCATATATACAAAGATGATGAAGTAACTTGCTGACCAATAAGTGTAAATACGTAATAACCCAAGATAGGCGAGGCATATAGAAGCCTTCTATAGAAGAAAATGTAATATGGTAAGGACGGCCAAGATAAGAAGATGGGTGTCGGCTTGTGTAAAGACTCAATCCAGCTACCTCAGAGACAGACCAGGGATGCAGAGTCAGGAGACATTGGAGAAACAGCTTACTGTACAAAATAAAGGGGAATCTGTGTTGGCCTGGGATCAAGGATGCTAGTTTAAGGAATAATTGCAGGTTACAAAGGGAGGCAGATGAATAGGCCATGTACGTAAGGCATATTTCTCTTAAATTAAAGAAGAAGAACGCATTTGCAAGAGCCAGGTATTGGACAATTAACAATTGATGAAGTCTATACAAGAGCAAGTCTCTAAAGGCCAAGAGGAGCAAGAACACCCAGTATAAGTAAATCAAATAGCAGTACATAGGAGGGCGAAATGGGCATATTTGTAGTCTCCACACACGTGATTCAGAAGTTGAAAACAAGGGCTATTCCTTAAGTGTCGAAAAAAGATAGTGCTATGCTTACACTTCCTCAAATGTTCTAGATCGGAGAGCAGGCTACAAGGTCAACAACAGACGGGAAACTTTGGCTTATTGTTGGACTGATGAGAGATGATGGACTAATTGAGACATTGGGGAGTAATCTGATGTGACTCAAGCACCTGGGGTTTGTTTTGCTTACGTGCTGCTAGAGAGCCGATAGTCCAAGGTTGGATGAGAATGCCAACCAATCAGAGGGTCTATGGGGAAACATGCTATGCAATGTTGCACAGATAAATCCACTGCCATTTCCTTTGCTATAATCAGCATTATTTGTATTTAAAGGTAGTTTGAGGTGTGCCCTACAGATAAGGGGCAGCCAATGAAGTACTAAACCATATGCATGCCATAGGCATATATGTTCCCCTAACCAATCCGTCCCGTCAATAGGTTTTGCAGTTTGCCACGTAGCATGACATCATAGATGATGTATATTGGCGTATATAAATAGCATCAGTCCGTTGTTCGTTAGTTTGCCCTACTTTATTGAATTGAGAATAAAGTAGTACTTTGCCATATTGCCTGAGTATTTCTGGTTATTTTATCTGAGATCATTATTGGTAATTCCATCTAGCACAAGAGACTCTTCAAGGTGCTAAAGCACACATGTCTTGCCTGGCTGCACCCCGCTCCCAATCCCCAAGGACTCTCCACCCAGGTGATCCTCCCTCGCTTCTCAACCCCCAGTGTCGGGATCCAAGAGCGATGGCCTTTCCCTGGCCACCTGAGAAGAGAATCCACTGGGTTTAGGAGTGAGGATACCCTCAGGTTTCTCACAAAACTCCCTAAGGCATTAATGGCCTTCATGACCTCCTTCACAGTAAAAGCATCCTACAAAACTCTAGGCACTGACTCTACTCACCCCTCCCTGCACTCCTGTAAAATTCAGTGATGCAATCCCATCCCTAACCTTAAACCCCCCTTCTAACCACCTCCTTTCAACTTCAACCCCACTTGATGACTCCAGTCGCCCCCCAGCACCTTCTAGGTCCCCCCTTCCCATCACTGATCTCAAACCCCAGATGAAGGACTCCTCCTCAATTCCCACCCACACACACCCTCCACCTACCACCACCACCACCACACCGGAGCACCCCATAAGGAATCGCACCTTGCGACCAATCATCTCACACACTCCAAGAATACTACCAGCATCCTCCCCCTCCTCCCACAACAGAGACACCTCACCTTCCCTTAATAACCCCCTCCTCCTATCATCCCCACCACTTCTCCCCTCGCTGCCCAAAGCATTCTCCGATTCATACTGACCCCTCCTGCATAGCCCCCCTGGGGATCTCTGCCCTCACTCACCCCTTCGGTTCCCCCACCCCAGCGCAAATGGCCTTCTTAGCAATGGACTTTCATGCATCCTAATTAACACCAGATCTGTCGCCAAAAATCGCCACAACATTTATGTCTTAATATCCTCTGAAGGTCCTGACATCCTTTTCATCACAGAAACCTGGCTCTCCGAGGACTTCCGACCCATTGCACACAAGACCTTTCCCCCAGGCTACACTGTAATCATCCATAAAATAACCAGCAGGGCAGGCGGAATAGCAATCTTCCACAAATCACACCTCACCATCTCACACTCTGAGGAAAAAGCCTGAAATGCAGACTGCAAATCTCTCCTGCTGAAATTTCTCATCAACTCCTCTTACTCACAGCTTCTTACTCATATACAGTTCCCCCGGATACAACAGAATCTTTCTCTGATACCCTCAGTGACTCCCTAGTGGCCATTGTGGTCAGCCACCCCTTCCTCACCATGCTAAGAGACCTCAACATATGGTTTGATGTCCCGCTTAACCCCATGACACAACCACTCCTGGACAACCTGGAAGCCCTTCACATGACTCAACTGGTATCGGGCGCCACACACTCCGTAGGACATACCCTAGATTCAATCTACAGCTCCTCCAAATCTGATCACCACTCTGCCCCACGTTTACCAATCTGGACCTACCATGCAGCCATCTTCTTCACGTTATCGACAGCACATCCTCCTCCCCGCCTGACTATCCTTGGACCATCCCGCCACTTCACAATCTCAAACAAGGTCATAGCAACTCTGGACTTGGCTAACTCCCTGCTTGCCTACCTACCCAATCTCCCTCTCCAGGTAGGTCTCCCCTTCATCAGCCATTTTGGCCAATGGCTCTCCAATGCCCTCAGACCTCTCACCCCCTTCAGATCTTCCTCCTACAGACAAGACCCTTGTCCCAGATGGTTAACCCCATCTCTCCAATCCCTCAAAACACAAAACCACACCCTGCAATGACGATGGCTGGCCAACCCATCACCCCAGAACAGAGCTGCATATGCCTGTCAGATCAAATCCTACATGGCAGAAATATGGAAGGCCAAAAAAGCCTTCTATTGGAAAAGAATCTCTAATGCCAGTAACACTAGCAGAGAACCCAATATCATCTCCAAATTCAAGGCCCCCCACTGCATTTCCTCCCCCTCCACACTCGCGGGCACTCTGTGACGCCCACTCGTTCCACTTCCACAACATTGCAGTGGAAAGAAACTGCGCCATCTGCACTAAACTAGCAGTGCTCTCGCCCCGAACACTTGCACCCACACCCAACCTCACAATTACTCCCATAGCCTGTCCTATCTTCTCTGCCTTTTCTCCCATCTCGCCACTTGATTTCCTCCTGAAGCTACTTGCCAGCAGCTGGTCCTCAGGATCCCTGGGAGACCTGTGCCCTCCTGCTCTCCTAAAAATATTTTTTCCTTAACCTGTGCAGGCAGCATCACAAGATCTATCATTAACTCTTCCCTCACATCAGGCGCATTCCCAGCAGCTTTCAAGATATCCAACATCAAACCCCTGCTCAAAAAACTCTCCCTTGACCCCCTCCTACTAGTCAACTACAGACCTATCTCTAAGAACCGTTTCATAGCTAAACAAATTGATCAAACGGCGTACTCCCATATTTGCCTTTTCACCAAATCCAACCTTTTCCTCGACCCTGCCTAGTCCTGCTTTAGACCCCTATGAGGAACTAAATCATCCGTAGTCTCCACCCGGGATTACATCAAAAGAACCTCAGGCTTGAAAGGCTTTGCCGCACTTATCCTCCTTGACCTTCCAGCGGCCTTTGACACTATCGACCACTGCACACACACGGACAGACTCCACTTGCTCGGCATCAGGGATACAGTATTGATGTGGATATATTCGTTACTCACCAACCAATCACAAATTACCCATGTACCTCCTTTCTCCTCTACCCCACGCTCTGTCACCAATGGAGTACCTCAGGGTGCTTCCCTATCCCTCCAGCTCCTTAACCTCTAACTGAGCACCCTTCCTGCTTTCATTCGCTCACATGGCCTAGTCTGATAAACTACGCAGATGACACCAAGATCATCTTCAAGATCCCTAAAACCTCCAAAAACCCTCCCCCCTGACCTTGCGTCATACCTCACAGAAATCGACCACTGGATGACAGTCAACTACCTCCTCCTCCTCAACCCCCGAAAGCCCAAAACCATGATCTGTGGGAAAGCTGTCCTCTTCACCCGATGTAGCCCATGGCCGTCCTCTCTATGCGTTCCTCTCGCTAAATCCAACTCAGCAAAAAACCTGGGATGCACCATGGACGCAGATTTGACACATTCACACCACGTCAACCCTGTTTCTATTTCGTGCTATTTGCACCTTTCCATTCTCTGACACATCTTCCCCTATCTCTCCTAGCCTCTCAGAGTCCAACAATCAGGACTATTGTGTTCTCTTGCATAGACTACGCTAACTCCCTATACCTGGGTGCCCCAGAGTCTCAACTCAGAAAACCCTAAAGCATCCAAAACATTGCAGCCAGGCTCTGCCTAGCACTGGGCCCGCCCTACATGGCCTCCATCGGCTCCCTGTCGGGCGACGGTCCACTTTCAAAGCCATGTTCCTCACTCACCGTGCTCTGCACAAGATAGGCCAAGAATGCCTACAACACAATCTCACCCCTCACAAACCCAATAGAAACCTGAGATCAGGCACTGCACTCCTCCTTGTCATCCCTTCCATCAAAGCAACCAGAAATGGGGATCCTCCTTTTCCGTCCAAGCACCCACAATTTGAGCGCATTTCCCCTTAGCATCTGCCACTTAGAGGATCATCTTGCCTTCCAGAAGGCCCTCAAGGCCTGGCTTCCCCCCCAGATCCCGACTAACCCATTACGCACCTCTTTTTTTAACTCCATGCCAGATATCTTGGGGCATCCATGAGTCCCTCAAAGAATGTACTGAGAAACACAGAGAAAGTACTCCATCAAACCGCAGGACAGGACATGCGTCACGTCAACAAAACAAGAAACCATCCAGGACCCATGGGTAAGTATCACACTCCATGTCAATGGTAGATAACCGCATGCACAGCCACCCACCCAAATCCACCTGCAATCATACGCTACTTGAAGACACATTGCACAACACCTATGTGTTACCCTCACCTGGTATCCACAGGGACGCCACCCAGCTGGGTTACTCGCTGGTATGCTTCTCAGCTTTGCCCTGATGTGGTATGCGGGGAAGGTTCTGCCTTGTGGTAGAATTAGGCGTGCTCTCCGTCCTGCCTTCTTTGCAGGTGAGCATTGTCT
The DNA here is from genome assembly GCF_040938575.1 of Ambystoma mexicanum. Taxonomy (NCBI): domain Eukaryota; kingdom Metazoa; phylum Chordata; class Amphibia; order Caudata; family Ambystomatidae; genus Ambystoma; species Ambystoma mexicanum. The sequence goes on along the minus strand of NC_090924.1, from coordinate 681,255,859 downwards.
TTCATGGGCGAGTGCGGTCCAGTTACTTCACTGACGCTGGCCCGTTATTGTTCAGGTAGGTTTTATTGCTGTTCTTTAGTTTTGTTGCTATCCTGCATGCCTTTCTTTGTTTAAAATGTCTCTTTTTTCTCCCTTAGGTATGCAGAGCTTCAGCGCGGTGAACTGGCTTGGTTGAGCCCCGCTGGTAAATGATGGTGCATTAAGAGCGCTATGATGCGGTAAGTAAGCGCTATGTGCAGCGCTGCAAAGTCTAACCTGTGTTTTCCTTCCTTGTAGGTCACAGTGCTCTTCAGCGTGAGTGGAATGTCCGGAGTGGTGCCAGCTGAGAGGCGACCAGCCAGGTAAGCCATTTGAGCAGTTCGTAATCTGTAAATGTCTCTACAGTTTTCTTTAATGTTGCCTCTATCTTCCTCTTTCAGGTCGTTCTGTCCGGGAGGCGTGCAGATTCGAGGAAGCTGTTCTCAGTAGCTGCGAGTGTTTAAAGATGAAGACTGCAGGTAAGATGCTGCTGCTAATGATGTTCCTTTTGTCTCCTTGCAGGTTCTGCTTCTCCGAGGTTCGAGGGAATAGCTGGACAGGGTGAGCATCACGTTGCAAGCTGCAAAGTAATGCAAAGCATGTTCTGCAGTCAGGGTGTGGTTTATACAGCCCAGGTAAAGTAGTACTAGGGAAAGTAGTTCCAGGCCTGCCACACCCAAAACACTAGACCGCATAGCTTGGTTCTTAAGGAACCAAGCTATGTGGATGCCTCCATGTTGGCTGACAATACAATAAAGTAGTTCCCAAGCACATTGGTATTCATGGTGTATGAGCCTGGCGCCATAGGCGCCAGGACTGTCCCCATGAGGGCTTTTGAAGAGGATGCCAGGCTCTAGAGGCCCGAGTCCTGACTCCACCTGGCCAATGGGTTTGCCAGAGGGGGTTTTTGCCATTAGAATGCAGCTAAATCCCACAACAAAAATTCAGTCTAGCTGGACACATAATCAGTTTGCTAGACTCGCTTACTCTCCAGACAACCTCGTAGCATCCATCCACAAGTCAGCTCGATATGGGTCACTAGCTGGGACTTGGCCACCCGTACTTACTTTTGTATTGGCTGAATCCACACACACATTCTACACACCTATGACAAATCTCCCATGCCACAGACTTCGGTGCCCGCAATACGTTCACCTGCAGTGCTTTGAGTCCATAGCAATGGGAATATGAAAATGCCAATTAATATCATTCTGATTGCTTATTGTCTTGAATTCTATGGCACATGTGTTCTGTTTTTGCACGTTGCTTGATAAAAGCTCTATAGCAGCAGACACTTTGCCTGGAATTTAAGCAGAGGCGTTTTAAAACGTTGCTATTTCTTATATCTATTGCAGAGAACGATACTGTTGGTCACTAATTTGTGAGACAGTTGTATTTTCTTGTTCTACCAAATAATATATTTTGCATGTCATTCGTTTGTCGTACGACTTCTTGTGTGGTGCCGGTTAGCTGAATTTTGAGTTTGTTTTTGCAATTCTAGAGCTGGACCTTTAGAACTGTACAGTTTATGTGCAAAGCTTGCAGTGTAGAGTGGTGCGTTGCTAACATTTGATACTCCTGACCTGCCCATAGAATGTCCACACAATCCGTTGTGGATGGGAACTGGACAGATGCCCATGCTGTGCAGAGTTTTTAGTCTATTTTGTCCTTTCCGTTTATGAATTGTTTTAAAAAGTGTCATAAAGACTGGAACGACTGTGTGCACACATTGCAGATTGAGCTACATGACCATTTGTAGACTGAATATCGTGTATAGAAAGGAGGAGAATTTAGTTCAATATTTCTTTGGTAAAGTTCTTGAATTAAAGTTTCTTTCATTATAATAATTCCTTTTGCTATCTCGTAGTTTGAATTCAGGCCATGTTCCTGCAATCCATCCCTTAAATGTGGCTATTCCTCTTCTGTTCAGGGAAAAAGGCACGGCATCTTCAATTTACACTATGGCTAAAATATCTAAAAACTCCTGCAGCACCTTCTTGATAATTATTGAAAAATGACTGGAGCATTACACAGCTCAGAAGACAGGATCTAATATTTGAACAGCCCAAACTGGATTTTGTGAGCCTTCCACTCATCACCCTCAATCCCTCACCAAATGCTAGGTGCTTCAAAGATCCAAATGTGTAAATATGTTTCAGCCCTGTGTAGCAACTAGTAAAAACAAAATTATGACAAACGGATATCTGTTCTTCATGATAATCCAAATCAACACTATGGAGCTCATGTTCGTTGGGGTAGTAAGGTCAATGGAAGATGTAAAAGCCTTTAGTAAGACTTTAATGTCTTTAATTAACATCACACCCCATTTTCAATTATTTGTATGGTGGAGAGGAGGGAATGTTACGTTACGTTCTGCTTGTAACTACGGTTTCCTTTGCAACTAAGATGTCTGTAACAAGCGCCACGATGCTTCTGGGCTGATGTGCGCTCAACAAATTTGAATAAATAAATAAATAAATTACTCTCCGCCATACAAATGCCCCAGCATTTGCGCCAGCATGGATTTTCATGCCGGTGCAAATGCTGGAGATCACTAAGGGGTCCGCCAAATTTATGCAACAGCATAAATTCGACAGACCCCATAGGGATCAATTGCACATGCTGCCTGTCATGATCACATGTTGGGCATTGTTTAATTGTAACTGTAAATGCTGCTTACCATTCACACATGGCAAGCAGTGTTCACAAGTATAATTCAGAATTTGACCATCTCTAAAAACAAACATGCTTACAGTACACTCTGTCCAGCACTTCAAGGAGTACAACTGCCAAAGGAAACTCCATAAGCTATTTTAGAGTTGTATAACCCTGCCATATTGGACCCTGCATGTGATCAGGCATATGATCAGGCACCAGATTAACCCTAAGCAGCTGCATCTGTGCCACCATCACCACTGGGAGGGTAGATTCAATTTCAGAGCCCAGATTAAACCCTCAGTAAAGCACCCGCATATAGTCAATCCACTCCTGTAGAATCGCTAAAAGCCTCTATGGCATGATCGCTTTCAGCCATTCATGCATTTATGACAGATGCCTGACATCTAATCTTTTTGGTGCTTAACCCGCATCTAATGAATCTGCAACCTATGAAGTGTTTCCTAACATTTCCCCTCGAGCTGATGCTCCAGCAAACCCTTTGAGACAGCTTCCTGGGGCAAGTAATAGGATAATAACTGCTAACACATCATGCAGTTCCACTAATCTATTTAATATTTTGCAAAGGTTTCCTAAAATCTGTGACTATCCTTTCAAGTTTCAGGAGGAGTCACATGACATTATAGGCTATTTCTTAAGAGCTTCCATTTCTTCTGACATGTTCATTTTATTGAAGCAAAGAAGTAACTGTCCATTGCATTAACTGCCTAGAGAACATCTAAAAGTGTTTAATGACAGGCTACTTCCAACAAATATAGAAATGTGCCCCAAGAAAATAGATTGGACCAAAATAAACGTGTTTAAGCAAAGAATCTGGGCAATTATCGCCAATGGCTGAATTATTTTTTTATCAGTCAGTCAGTAACATTTTTATTTCTGATTACTCCATTAACATTAAAATACATACAACAAAATTACCCAACACACAATCTTCCCCCTTGTGAGTCAGTCCATTGCCCGGAATACACATATTTAGTAAAATAAAGTAAAATCGGTATATAAAAACAGATAAAAACAAATGTCAGTAGTTGTATGTTAGAATACGTGTTTATTCTATTTGGCAAATACCACCCTTGAAGGTTTTAACTTGTAGCTTTAGTGTGCATCTTCATCCTTCTTGTGTTAAGAGCCCTATCTATAAATCCCACCACAATGTACAGGAATCGATGTTCAACACAATTTATCAACATTGCCATAGCTTCCTTACAAGATGTGAATGGAGGATAGCCAGGGGCAATGCACTGGTCTTCGAAGCAAGATCACGCAGAGCAACAGAGGCTTGAATCCCGGATCCATGCTTAGAAACCAAACTTAGGTATGTATTAGGCGCATTATAAAAAAACAATTAAATAAAAACTAATGTGATGCTACTGCTCCAGAAAATGTGTTTTTAGCCACACAATCCCTTCGCAGCGAAAGAGAGGGCAGGTCAGGAAAACATGGGCCAAATCTTAGTCAAACCCCATACCACCTACGTATTTTGGTGAGGCTCTACACCAACTTGCTCTTTCAAATGGAGAATGTTTAATCGAGCCATCATTAATAACCAGGTTGGCGAGTTTAGAGGGCTGATAGACCACGGACATGGCTGGCTCTCTGTGACCTGGACATATGTGACTATTCAACGCAAGGATGTGATTCTTTCTACATCCGAGGCCCATGCCCTCTCTCTAAGCCAAATATTTATCGCTGGTTTGATTTGTGTCAAATTCCCAATACGTATGTCTGCCCTACCTCTAGCAGCTAAATCATGCCATAGCTTACTTCCTTCCTTCTACCAGAGATACTCTTCCTTACTTGCTGAATCCTCCATCTCCAGTGGTCAGTGCTAAGGATTCAATGAAACGTTCTGTAGCCCTAATTCTATTCTTAAAGCACTATTTGGACATCTGGTCGGTATACCTAATACTTGGCACTGAAATGTTGACTGTACTATATCCATAAGTTTACAATTTCCATACAACAAAATGTTGCTCCCATTTTGGTAAAGGATAATAGTTCCATACGATTCCAAGGCACATGCACATGATGTGTGGGCTTGTTACTATCAAAGCTTGGCACTTCTCTCATAGGGTTCTGGTGTGTTACTGGACTGGGTAAGGGAATTTTATCAAGCCACATTAGTAGTGTCACTATGATATCTGAGCAGTCATCTGAATAAATAGTCCCTTTTTGGCTATCCACATCCATTTCTTTAAAGTGGTCTGGAAGATCATATTCTTCCCTTCTTCCTTCGTGTTTACTATTAATCTCTTTATAGGCTAACCACACTTTGCTACATAAGTGTTTCACTATTTCATTTGCCAGAGGCTGTTCTACTTGAGACACACTATCCCAAGCTATTTTAATCCCTTCTTCCCCTTTAGCTATCCAAGCATTTGCCAAAGTTTTGCTTCATCCCTTTGTTTGCAGTTACGCTCCTAGTCTGGTATATGGGAGTACTTGGCGGAGCATGGCGCTCTTTCGACCCATCATGCACTTCTGGGTGATGATAAGGAGGCGGGATGTTCTTTTAGTTGAGAGAAGGCATTCTAATAAGGGATCAGTCTGTTCATCAGTGTTTATCTTAGGTGATGATGCCTGAGTACATGATTTAGATATATACGCTCCAACTGTTTGTATCACACACTCTCTATTATCCCGTTCCCATCCTTCTTTTATTTACTGGAGCTCATAGGCTCTAGCTTTATTTTTATATGATTGTGTTTTTTTTATTCTTTAGCCGGGCTTCTCTCATTGATTTCTATCTGGCATAATCTTCCCAAATTTTATAATTCTATAAATATTATTATCTCCTTTAGCTGACAATGGGCCTCATTTCAAGATTGGAGGTAGTCATGGTGCTATACGCGCAGTGACTGCCTCCAATAACGGGTCTGAGTCCGGTGTGGTGCAATGGGGACTTAACGGTCTAGTCCGACCCTGGCGGGACCGGTAAGTTCCCATTGCACCAACCATTCCCCATTCCCATTGAGCCCCCATGGGGCCCCCATAGGGCTCAATGGGAATGGGGAAGGCGCTATTTATGGGCCTGCTAATGTCAGGACCGTAATTAGCGGCCTGGTCCCACGTCCCTTGCAGTTCCCGTTAGGGGACCTTGGAATCGGGTGGTAGGGGATTACCGGCACCGGTCTCCTTACCGGTGCCCGGTATCCCCTACCCACAGACTCGTAATGACCCCCAATGTTTTGCTAAGATATGCTATTTTGTCCAAATCAAAAGTACCATTAATAGGAAAACAAAGTGTAGGGTCACTGGCTTTTGTAGGTATACTTATGCTATTCTCACAAAAACAGGACTACACCTAATCCCTTCTCAATCATTCATTCCCAACCTGGGGTTACTTCTGGTCGCGTAGGCACATGCTGTTCTAAGGTATTTAAACGCTTTCGGGAACAACATCTCAAACCACAACAGTTCACTTTGGTACATGCACTTCCCATAATTACTCAATTAACTGTCTCGGCTTGCCTAGCCTTGTTACCTGGTAGCTTATGTTACCTTGCGTAACCCTGTGTTACCTTGTGATCACAAGATTATAACCCTTTAGGACATACTTAAAAACAGTACCTTTCCCAATGTTTTATAATAATAAACATAAAAAAGAAAATGCATTTTTAACCAATTATTCAATAACCAGAAACATTCTCACTGGATTGAGATGTCTCTCATCAGCACACACGCTCGTCTGTCTGTGTTGGAGTCTCTCAGTCAGCGAATATCGCGCTGGTCCTTAGACAGAGATCTTCTGTCACAGCGAGTCAATGTGTTGAGAAGTATTGCGGATGTGATCTGACGTTTTCGTGGCTGCTGGAAAGCCCTGAGCTTCTTACCCGAGTTCATTTTATAGCAGTGGCCTCCACGAATCGTCTGTACCGTCAGCCGCACTCTTCAACTGAGGGCCAAAGCCCATATGGAACCGTTTGCAACGAAGTAGTCCCACCAGAGTTGCCAAATTGCCAAATTGTAAACAATATTACAATGCAGGTCCTGGGCTCGCCCCGTCTGGCAATAATAGATAAAACACAAGATCTGAGACTCAAACACAGAGAACTTTCAAACAGTTTCGGTTGAATCAGAACCACATTTATGACACTTAAGTGGGGCAGAAAAGCAATCGTAGTTCTGACAACTGACAATTCAAAATGGTCAAATATATATACCTACTATGCAGACATTTGTAGACATTATGGGCCTCATTACGTTTTTGGCGGTAGCCATGCCGCTATTGGTGGCATGGCTGCCTCCAAAACCGGGTCCGGGTTCCCTGAATGGGGAATTACGGGGCCATTCTGAGTTTGGAGGGCCCGGTAATTCCTCCCTCAGGGAACCTGGGCCCGGACCTCCCCCATTCCCATTGAGCCCCGATGGGGCTCAATGGGAATGGGAGAGGGAGCTAACAACGGGCCGATTACGACTGGCCCGTTGTTAGCTCTCTGGTCCCCTCGCAGGACCCGGTAAGGACGCCTGGTTTCACCAGGCGTCCTTACCGGGTCCTGCAAGGGGACCTTGTAATCAGGCGGAATGGGAATAACGGGTCCGCACACATTAGCGGACCCCGTTAACCCATTCTGCCTGACTCGTAATGAGGCCCTATGTGTGCAAAGCTCTAGACATCCCTTGGTCAGTTCATCATCTCCTCATGCTAACTCTGCACAATTGTTCCACGTGCCAAGACATTATATATTAATGTGCACTTGCGTCAGCAGACATCATAAGTTCATGACAGCGAATAAGTCAAAAACAGCGCAAGTGTGCTTCTGTGCACAAAGTTCAAGTTCAACGGTAAAAACCACAAGCAGCTTTCCTTTACGAAAAGGGAAGTTCATGCCAGCTGTTTTATTAATACATAGCTTCTGCAATTTGCAGTTATTGTAAGGAAGCATTTCAATCAAAGTCAGCAGAACCACATCAGATCTGCGATGATCTAATGTGCAGACTAAACACGTACAAATGCTGTATAAAGTTCATGCCATGAACTTTACTCGTTTACCTAAAGTAAGCAGGTTCTATGCACCGTGTGCGGAATATGTATTTTGCAGTGAGGCCTATCCATTCAACTTTCATTAATGGCCTTTAGAAGTTTCCATTATAATAGCAGGTTACATTGCAATGGCTATTGGCATGGCAGGTTATGACTTTGGCAGGTTACATTGTATGAACTAATGGGCAGATAAAATCAATTTTCCACAAACGGCCCTTTTGAACATTATTTCTACAAAAGGAGTTTTAGACCATAGTTATGGAACAGTTTCATATATTTCTTTTTCCTGGGGAACTGCTTGTGACACATAGTCACCAGGTCACATCTCCCTTTTTTAAGGATATGCTCATCAAAATCAGAATACAAACGTTTGTGATTCAAAGCAGTACCACACTTGGTGCTAAACCCTAAAGACATCCTTCTGAGGGCATGCGCCATCTCAATACTCAAGAAAACTAAATAAAGTGCATAACAGGAAGGAAGGAAAGGTAACGGTATCTGTTGCAGGGGCATCCCTTCCCCCACATAGGCAGGTAGCTGAAAGCAGATTCAACATTCAGAATCCTCAACAATATTATGAGTGTGATGAAGTTTACGTTATAATAGCAGGTTACATTGCAATGGCTCTTGGCATTGGCGGTTATATTGTATGACTTTGGCAGGTTACATTGTATGAACTAATGGGCAGATTAGTATTTTATATTTGTTTGTCACTTCCTTTGAATGTTGTTTAGAGTGAGGGCCAGTTTACCCATGCTATCGATTGTTCCCTTAGCCTTTAGACTAAGTAGGGAATTCCTCGATAGACTAGTGCAAGCAATGCTTTGTTTGCAAACATTTACTTTAATAAAATATCTCACTTTGAGAAAACTACAAGCAGTTGTCTGCTTCGCATTACTGACCCCTCATCATCATCATCAAATGTGATAGCGATGAGGTAAATGTTTTTAAGCAAATAAAGGTAGAGAAGCTGGCTGATTATCTCGAGTGGCTGAACGATTTGTTTATCTGTTTTTTGAAGCTCCTCAATGCAGCAATGACTGCACAACAAACAATGGTTTCTGCATTTGCAATGTGGCTGCAGCCCAAGATTGCTGAATGAAATAAGGCAAGAATTTGACTTAAGTGTTGTTAGCTGTGCAGCATTTTCATGAAACGGCAGACAAACAGAAATAAACTACTGAGGCTAAATTAAAGCTGTTCAGCATCTAGCAGCCCCAGTCTTTGCAAGGAAGAGTGGGGCACTGAGCGGGACCCAAAATGTGGGTAAGAGGAGCGCGAAGAGAAGAAAGTGTTCCTGTTACTTTGGGTCAAGTGTTAGCTCAACATAGACAGATGTCAAATGTGTAAAATATTTGGACAATGGAAGTCCGAATACTCCTTTTTTGCAGTAATTTCCACCACCTACACCGACTGCCACATTTAATGCACAAGAGCACAGCAATGATTGAGCTTGATTCTTCTGCTCTTTATTGAAACTGTGCTGTTAGCGGGAAGAGTGTTTGTTGTCTGGTTGATACTGAAGCATCACTCTCAAATTTGTGAGCTTCTGAATTTTCACATGTCCCCTATTCAGAAACAGTGGTAAATGCAGTGGCTAGTGGAAGACGAGCAATACCTCATCAAATTACACAATGTATGACTGTCACCTTGGGAACTGTCACTGAAAATCATGATTTCTCATGAGACTTTTACACCAGTGAATTTAAAAGGATTTAGGGGCAGATGCATGTAATTTATTGCACAGAAAAAGGTGTGCTTGTGCACAATCTGCACACAATCTGCACGTGCAACCCTGTTTGTCGATTCATGGAATCGAATGTGTGGCACTTTTCCTGGACTTGCAGGGATTTCGTGCTGGCCTGGCACGCCTGTGCGAGCCGTTGAGGGTTTTGCGCGAAACTCCAAGCAGAGGGTGGGCGTGGCCTGCAGAGATGGCTGGGAAGGAGGTGGAACACCAGAAATGGGGACTAACTTGCAAAGAAGTGGTCGGTCCAGGAGAGAGAGGTAGTGAGAGGGATAGAGAGAGGGATGTCGGTAGAGATGTGAGCATCCAAGGTTTTGTCCGCAGTGTGCGTCGAACAAGGGGGTAAGATAGATAGGGAGAGAGAATCGCATAGGTTGAGGAAACGTCCTGAGGAGTTAGGAGACTCCAGATGGATGTTGAGATCACCCATCAGGAGGAGTGGAGAGGAGGAGGAGAGTAGAGAGGAGGCCAGGTCAGCCCATTCCGAGAGGAAGAGAATGGACTGTCCTGGTGGCCGATAGAAGGGGGCCATAGTGAGAGAAGATTATGGGGAGAGTGAGAGTCTGCAAATTAGGCACTCGAAAGAGGAGTAGGCCTGAGCAGGGATGATGGACAGAGGTATCCATTCTGGGAAGATAAGTGCCACTCCCCCACCTTTCTTCTTAGGCCTAGGCACAGATAGGATTGTGTAGCCTTCAGGGAGGAGTGTGTCAAAACTCGTGACAGAGCTATCCTTGAACCATGTCTCTGTGATGGTGAGCACATCAAGACCCATGGTTCAAGGAGGTTGCAGATGTCAGACAAGTGTTTGACGGCTGAGCGGGTGTTGAGAGTGGCAATGTGGAGCAGCCTGCCATCTTTGAGGGTCTTCCAGAGGGGGGCACAGGGGACAGTGATACCTCCCGAGGGTAACAAGAGGGCCAGGGGGATGTAGAGGATGGCGAAAGAGCCAAGGCAGACAAGGGACATGGGACAGTACAGCACGGCCAGGGCCCCCTGTACAGAGGGGGGGAGGCATAGAAGGCATGGGGCCTGTACAAAGGAGGAGGAAGGCACAGAAGGCAAGGGAGCCTGGCTGGAGGGAGAGGTGAGGTTAGAGAGGCGAGGGAGGAACCTGTCGAAGAGAAAAAGGTTGGGTTGAGGACCCTGAACCATAATGGTTCCATTGAGATAAACATTAATGATGACTCTGATAATGCCGAAGAGGTCAAGGAGAACCTCCCAGTGAGTGCCACCATTAATGGTAGAAGAGGCTATAGGAGAGAGAAAGCTGACCATGAGGCGAGTCCATAGGTCAGGTGCATTAACTAAGAAGAGGATGTCAGTATTAGTCTCTCTGGCGGAAGCATTGACATAGGTGTCTGCAATAGGAAGGCCTAGGTTGGAGCCCAGTATGTCCTTCTTAAGTTTCTTATGGCCAGATTTAGTGATAGGGGATGGATAGGAGATAGTGAAGCAGTTGGAGAGGATAGCAGAGATAGATAGCGACATGGCTGGTTGCAGTGGAAGGGGGTGGAGACACCTAGCAGTCTGGAGCACTGATGCACTTGGAGGAAGGGGGCAGAGTGCAGTCGGGGGCACAAGGGAGAGGGGAGACAGATGGCAGCATGCCAGTTAGTGAAGACACAAGCAGCCCCAAGGCACAACTAAATTTTAATTTCAGCTTGACAGGTGAAAACTCATGCAGCACTGGGCAACTAAATTTGAATTTCAGCGGGACAGGTGAAAACATATGCAGCCACTGGGCAACTAAATTTGAATTTCAGTGGTACAGGTGAAAACGCATGCAGCCACTGGGCAACTAAATTTGAATTTCAGTAGAACAGGTGAAAACACATGCAGCCACTGGGCAACTAAATTTGAATTTCAGCAGGACAGGTGAAAGCACATGCAGCCACGGGGCAACTAAATTTGAATTTACATACAGTGGCGGCAACTGCACAGTGTGTAGAAAAACAAACACTTTGCTTCAGGGGCATCCGGTTACTGTGGCAGTGCCTCATGCTGTCTTAGCGTTTTCTCTCAAATGGAAGACTCTGCATATATCAAATTCACGTTTAACAAAGTATGAGAAGCTGCTGAACTCCTCTGCTAATGTGATTGTTAGTCATTCTTCTATTTTGAATCTTGCTTCTTTACACTCGACACCTTCAGATGTGGTGCCACATGACTGTTTGGTGGGGAATGAAAATCTCTTTACTCCCACATTTTATTTAAAGGAAGACCCACTTCAGAACTCTGAAATTATTTTCTTCATTGATGGTTATTTTTTTTACATAATAATCTGAGAAGAATTTCTTCGGGTTATCTAGTTTGACTGCAAATATGAGGATTGGAAACTTGTCACCTGCAAAATGTATATTCTGCTCAGGTTGCTGAACTCATTGCTCTAACCTGAACTCATTGCTCTAACCAATGCATGACTATTGGCTCGGAGCAAATCCACCACAATGTATAGCAATACCAAGTATGCAATGGCATTGTTCACGACTTTGGTTATGTGGAAGTAGCATGGCTATCTGACATCAGCTGATACCCCAATATGTAATGGTATTTATGTGTCTGCCCTGTTGGAAGCCCCTTTGTTACCCTCTGCAATGGCTATAGCGAAGTGCAACGGACATGCTGTGTCTTATTCATTAGCTTTGACAGATACCTCCCTAGCTGACAATTCAGTGCGACCTGCAGCCCTAGAGGGTCCCCTGGCTCCAAATTATGTCTGTATCTGTGTTTCAGTGGAACAGTCACCAATTACGGTATCCAGTGATTACATCTAATAAAAAGCAGAGAGGTATTTAATAACGGAAACATTTACAATATATATATGGGGTGGAGTAAGGGGTTAAGACGGGTGGGGAGGGGCTTGGGGTGAGGTTACAAACATAGGAAAATGCAGGGTTTGGGGGTGAAAAAAAAATGGGATTTCTCCGTTGTATATGTGAATTATAAATGCCACATCATATCATATCTATAGCTGCTTAAGTATGGATGGATGTGATAGTTATGACATGTGATAGTTATGATTTGTGATATGTTTTGCCTGCTATCAGACACTTTTCCAAACTGCTATCACCTCCAAGAGATAAGTGTGAATCTGGTTGGGAAAACGATGCTGAAGGCATGTGTCACTCCATGCATGGGATAGGCATCAAATTGAACCATGAGCAAATCCTCGAACCACCTTCTAAAGGAGATATTGACAAATTACACCTCGATTTTCCTTTCACTGATTACTCATGATCAAGAATTAAACGTGTACTGAACAGCCATAGACACTATCCTGGACTTTAAAGGAGGCGCTGGTGACTTAATTGAATCATAATATTGTACATGTATTCCAAAATATGAAGACAATCTTACTGACACTGTTATCCATATTAGACTATATATGGCTGTATTACACATAAGAAGTGTCACATGGACTCTGGACTGTGGTTTGTTACATATGATGGAGTAATCCGCCATGATAAGTGACAGAGCAACATGGATAGGAAGAGCAGAATTGTACAGGCATAGCATGGTGCTGGTAAGCCCTGCCCCTTAAGGTCAGAGGATGTTCTGTTAGGTAACACATTGTTCAAATGTAGCCAGCTAAGTGTAACCTACTGTCTTATATATGATCCTCATTGTGTAAACCCCTATTTAAACTGAGAAATCTGTTCGGTGGGGAGGGGGTGCTAAATTGTTGGGACTAGGATACTGTGCCAGTTTTCCTGTTCATTGTTTTACATCTGTATAGAAATAAAAGATGCTGCCTTTGTTGATTTATTGAACAGGCTTCCATTCATGGTTTCTGTGGAAAACACAGAATTTACTTCAGCACACTTTCCATAGGTCTAGTTTCTAATTTGTTTCCATTAAATGGATATTGTAAGATCTAAAAGTTATATGTTTACTTTGCCACTGTCAACTTGACTATAATGTGAACAAGATGGTTTAGAATTTCAACATATCTTAGCAATTCTTCAATTCCTTGTGATATCAATAGTATATCGTCAGTGAGCCGATACCAGTGTACAATTTTGTTGGTGTAACCTTGCATATCCAATTTCAGTGCTATTTTTTATCCAAAGTATTCCATCAACAGATTGGCGAATGTTGCCATATTAAACACCAATATTTTTTTTACTGTTCTTGCCATTAAATATTAAAATATGTTTGTTGAATGTGTACCTAACATCTCAAAGATAAAGATAATTTTATATTGTTGGTAATAAGAGACTTATTTACTGGCACAGTAATTAATACGTTACTGGTTCTTTTGCTAAGATGTTGATGTATAGAAAGCTGAGGCATCTAAAGTTGCTAACCACTAGTACCTTCCCCATCTCACCTTGTGCAGTTTGTTTAAGACTTGCATAGTGTCTTTGATGTAAGGTGGTAATTATAATACTGGAGGATTTTGATAATTATCTTCGAATTATGAAATAGGCTCCATAGGGGAGTCCATGCCACTGACATATGGCCTAACACTTGGTTTTATTTGGTAATATTGATCTAATTTGAGCAGAAAATAAACAGAGGTTATCAATGGTGTCTTGACATTTGTTTCTTTGTCAATATACCTTCATTAACCCATCTCTCATTAACCCATCTTAACACCTCGGGTGTTGAGGTATTATGTACCGACTGATATATAGTCTTCCTTATTAAGAATGACAATATTATAGCCTAGGTCTACTTGTTTCATCATTATTTTCTCATTTTTGGAAGTAGTTTGAGGGCATTTATTTCATGGCTTTTGAGATTTTTCTCTATTTCTCATTTCCACATGAATTCTTTGTCTTCTAGTTCGTATACCTTTTTAGGAATTATATTACAAGGGCGTTACACAATTGTCAGTCCGTTAGCGTTGGTGGAAAGAGCTTAGACTGGTACTTTATGTTGGCAAAACACATGCAAGACTGTTCTATATCTAATTCTCCTAGTATGTTGGGTTTTCATATTTCTCCCCTTCGTCTAAAGAAAGGCACATTTTGATATTTTCCATGTCCGAAAACATATGTTATGTCGTATATTGAGGGGTGCAATGGGTTCTTTGCTACTAGAAAACCCTTTTTAGTTTAAGCAATTTGCTAGGTTAATTTGAATACTGAACGCAAAGGATGGTCACATTTTATGTCCATTATTTTGAGACTCATCTAGTTTATATGTGGAAAGGTTGGTAATTATGATTTCCCTTTTCTTAGTTTGAATTTTAACTTTTTTGTCGCACCTATGTTGCTTTCTCATTCCCGTATTGTGTTTCCCTCTCTTTCCTCTGTAGTTGCATCTTGTGTCAGTGTATCATCGTCTTCTGATTCTTGAAAGGAAACTTTCTTGGACAGTGTCTGTTGTAGTAGAACAGGTAGACCATGGACTGTGGCTGAATGTATACCTTTGAAAGGCGCGTGCGCGCGCATGCATGCACGTACGCACGCACACACATGGAGCAGTGATGAGAAAGGGACAGTGTTTAATCAGTCAGATAGACTTAATCTAACCTATAGATGAATATCGTAATATACTGTGGCCTCAGAAAACCCTCATGTCTGAATGTGTCAAAATAGAAGCTTATGACCACCAAGCCACGGGGCAATGTTCAAAATCTACTATTAGACAGAATAGAATAATGTTTCTAGAGCTCTAAACAATAACATTTTACATTTGAAGCAGCCCTGTGCTCCTAAAAGATTTCTGATGTAACGGGGAAAAGGAATGACTTGCACCCTGCCTGCATATGCATCAGGCACATTTAAGTAACTACTGCGTGTGTAATGTTTACACTTAGGAACAAAAGGTTCCACTGAAATGAAACCTTTATTTTACATCTAATGTAATAGTAGAGGACACATCATTTATATCATGCACTTCTTTTTTTATTTGTGGCTACTATATGCTATGGGTATGTTGGATTATTGTTTAACCAATGATCTCATGAAAATAATAGGGTCATATTTTGTGTATATGGACTCAACCGACCACGATACAACTCATTGTTTCCCCAGATTAAATAGTGGGTAAAAAGCATTCATTAACTAAAGGAATACATCTTTGAATTCAATCTAATGATGACAATCTCGTGACTCTTCCAGTACTCCTAGACCAACCATGTTATACCTAAAAATGCATTCCCAACTTTAGACTCCAGCACCACCTGAAAGAAGTGTGTCCAGGTGCTCCTCTGTCGATATTCCACTGCAACCATCAGGCACATAATCAAGAGTCTCACATAGAGGCTGCTACATAGCGACATACAATGCTGTCTTTAAGATTATTTACCTTTTGCAAGTTGCATAACCACAGCATTGATATTGTAGAGTATAGAACACTCCCCCTTGAAAAAAGAGATCACCTCTGTGAGGTGGGTTAGTTGTATTTCATATTTTATTTCATTTACGTAGAGCCTAACACCTATAGCAGGTTTTGTCTTTTGGGGCAAATTCTGGATTTGGCGGTATTTTCTTACTGCAGTATTTTGGCAGTATTTTGGCGGTAAACTGGGCTTACTATCAGAGGTAGTTTAGTGTTACCCTATTTTGGTGATAATATAGTGTTAGCTTATATTGGCGATCATTTTTAGTGGTATCTTATTTTTGTGGTATAGTGGTGAGCATGTCTTTTATACTACCTCCCATCATATAACAAACTCTCCCTCATTACAATTGTGACCCACCTTTGGCTGACTGCAGGTACTCCATGGACCTAGTACACCTTTAGGGAACCCAGTGAGTTTATTTTGAATGGAACTTCTTGCATGTAACTCGTGTTACTGACTTATTTACATTCAGTGACCTATGTGCTCTGGGGCACTGCCTTCTCTTCACAGCATGCAGAGAAAAGCATACACACACACATAACCTTCTGTCTTGCTCATTTGTATATATTTACTCTTGTCCTAAACTTTTCCTATGTGGTAAATGAGGTAGCAAAATGATTTAACACATTAGTATGACACTAGGATTACCCAATTACTTTTTTCCCCAATACAGTAATCATGGGAGACATAAAATAAAACCAATAACGTTGCACCAGCTTTGCTTTTTGTTATAATATTGGTCTTTGTTATACACAATCCAGAATATTACAATTACTCATATGCTTACCAACAGCGAGCATAACCTCGTCTTCTAGAAAATAAACACAGTGAAGAGAACAAGTACATGGCAACATGGAAGAAATAAAAACAGTGTATGCAATTTTTCTGCAACAAATGCATCAAGAAAGAGAGCAAAATAAAAACATCGCAAAATGAACTTCATGTGCATCACTTTCTTACCCAGTGCAGAAATGCAGATAGAAACATGACATTTTTTTATCAACCTAGCTCACTATACTGTCTGCCAATAAGTACAATGCATATCATACATTCTCGCGCTCCTCATTTTTAAGACCTGACTCACCAAAATGTGCGAAGTCTGAATCTTTTTGCTGCTATAGCTTTATCTATGCGAACCTCTCTCACACGGCTCACAGACACTGCCTTTGGAATTTTGCCACTTCAATGCCAGCAGCCCGACACCCCTTCTACATGGATTGCCAGCTGTTTTCAAAGCTGCATTCCCAGAGCCACTTCTAGGAAGATGCCGACAGCTTCCAAATCTCTGGAAGGACTGACCTCTCTCCCCAGCTCAGCTGATTAAAAAAGCTCTGGCTGTTTGTCCAACTCGGATCAGCCTTCTCTCCCCAGCACTACCACCTCTTGATCCCTACCAATCATATTACAAGAATTTTTATGTATCAAATCATTTGCTGCAAGGACAATGGAAGTTCTTCAGCCTGCATAAAAAAGCCTTGCACCAAACAAACAGCCTTTCAGGCTTTTTTTTCTATCTTGCATCTCCCCATGGAAAAACACAAACTGAAATGACTTTCAAACTGTGCCTACCACACTGCATTATAAAGTTAATTGAGACAGTTAATTGTTTAGTGTTTTTTTATTAATTGTTAGTTGGTTACATATTTCTAATGCAGTTCCATACAGATATAAAAGTATCCAATTTGGAAATATGCACGCTTCTACCTTTTAAAATGAGTGTCCCCTTTACTGAATGCTTTTTTAAACTAACCCCATTTTGCTGGTTTGGCTAAATGCTTTTCCAAAAATTAATGCTAGCTGGCTTGTTGCTAAAAAGAAAAACGTTTTACTAAATCCTTTTAAAAATAATGCTTTTTCCCAAAATAATACTTACTGGCCTGTTGCTAAAAAGCTGCCCCTAGCACACATTTCAAACTAACTGTATTTACATATTGAACAAAGAAACCCCCACTTTTGCTTCCCTTTTACTCTGCACACATGTGCTGTTATTTGCACAAATATGTCATTCATGAATATATCCCTACATACCCTCATTTTTCCGACAGTTCTGGCTAATAAACCCATAATTGGAGGAAACACGTATCAAACTCTAAAATGTATGTGTCCCGGGACATCTCTCCTTCCCCATTGTTGCCAGTATCATGACCAACATCCTCATCTTTATGGACAACGTAATCAGCCATCCTCCCATCACCATCACCAAAACTGCCAAACACACCATACTGCGCTCCACCTAGGTTCCCCAATTAAAGGTATCTAACTCTGTTACACCCAAGCTACTCACAGTGATGTTATTTTTCCTCAAATTCATCTCAATAGTATGCTTTTCCTTATGGCTCAACACAAATTCCAGATGTGGGTCAATTGGGAACCTATCTCTTTGAAAAAACTCAATATTCTCCACTTGGCTTTCCCATATGTCATAAGCAACATGGAATAAAGTTAAACCCCCAATAGAGACAATCGTGTCCTTTGGAACATATATATATAAAATACATTATACTTTAGTTGCTTGACGACAAATGTTCCATGATTCAAATGGGTAATCCTGTAATTCTTCAAAGAAGTACTGACCAATCACCTATTTTTAACTAACTTGGCTTGTGGTATTTCCTCACTACTCGAACTGCTAATGACCACTTCACATCCTCCCGATACACCTGGGTCAGGTTTCAATCCACAAATAGCATCTGTAGCATCAGGAGCAAATGGTTTACCTGGACACATATAATTCTGTTCTTTAAACCTTATACATGTGTCCAAATTCGGGATCAAGTAAACATCAGGTTCCCAAGACTGAAATGCCATCAGCTCTGGGCTTTTTATCTTAACATATGTATCTTTTTGCCAAAATCCCACATTTTGTACCAATTTTGTCTGGTATATGAGTAGTACAGGGGCAATATATGGAACACATAACAAAAACCCAATCTCCAATCTCTCCAGATTCACATATAGGGGCATCATGCTCCCTATTTCAAATGCAATTTTAACCTGCATTACCTCTACCTCTCTTTGAGAAATCCTTGCCATCATTTGGTTAGTAATATCAAATGATACAAAATACAATGGCATATGCCCCAAAATTAGTTGTGAAATTGCAATTTGCACCTCTCCCATATATTTCATCAACAGCCTATCAAGAGGATTAACCATGTTTATAATGTCACTTAACACACGGTCATGTTTTACCACAACATTTGTGCTTTGCTGCATAATTTCAGTCTGTTCATTTAATAGAACAGCAGTCTCATTTATACATTTTATCTGCTCATCCAGTCCGACCCTAATTCCATCTAAGGTCCTTTGCATTATGTCCAGATTGTGGGGCAACTGCTGTGCTTTAGCACTTAACGTCCCCACTGAGATTGCGTTGGCTGTAGACATTGTAGTGCCCATTACAGCCCCAATAATAGTCATTACCACGGATGCTTCAAGTAATACCACTCCCCTTTTCCCCCTTCTTTTCTTTACATCAGATGAATTTACAAAGGTTTTCCCCATCTGCATGGCAATGTTATTGATCGCTTGCCTAGCATCCTCCTTTCGTAGCTCCATCCATTCTTTGGTTTGGTCAGTTGCAATCACAGTTGTATTAATACATTTTTCAACTAAACTGTCAGGGTTTATGGTGATATACATATTTTGATAAATTAATCGTCTATTTCCCAGAATAAATTCGGTGCCTCCTCTAAAGCAATTTATGAGGCCGGTCCAGATTCAAAGATCACTTGTGCGCCTTGAATTCCTACCACTCCCACCATACGTATCGCAGCAAGTATCCATGTCTCAAACCTGATCATCATTGCCTTTTCTTCTTTATACTTTATCTTCGCCTCCATTCTTCGGACCGGAGGATTTCCTGGGTCCTTGGTCCAGCGGTCTCCAGTCCCTGTCAGGACAATTGGTTATTCACATCTAATTTGAATAGAAAAGAACAGATTAAGTACATAGCACAAAATAAATTTCCATCCCTTTCACCACTCAACCAAAAATAAAAATGTGTTTCAAGGCATCATGACTTATCACTTTTGGATACCTGCAATTAAACACAAATTAGAGAAAAACAACAATATTTACACCTCACATTATTATACATCACAACAATTTTCATGCAGAATAATTTTACCACACTGTACCACAGATAATTATATATATTTTTTTAAATGTGACATTTTTATTTGTATTTACTTCTATGCTAAACTATATCTCTGGTTTCTCATGGAGTGAGACATATACCACTTTGTCATTAGGTTACATGCATTATGAAATGGTCAACTGCAGCTTTCTTTTCCATATAATCAGTACACTTAACCTGTCTCGACCTGCTCCAGTCTGTTGATTTCATGCTTTGGATGACAAGGTTTAATTTGGTTCACATGGACAAATTGATCCGTCACCATTTCTCCCTCTGTTTTTAATATTTTATACGCTACAGGAGATATTCTATCTACAATTTCAAATGGTCCTTGCCATGCTGCAAGGAATTTTGAATTTTTATGCTTGTTTTTACCAAAATGGAACTTGTATACCCGATCACCTATCTTATATTCTCTCACAGATGTCTTTTTATCATAATAGGACATTGCGCTTTCAGCAGCCCTTTCCAAATTTCACTGTGCAAACGCCAATACATGTTGTAAAATCATCCTCAATTCTTCCACATACTCGTGAACTGTAGATGCACTCACGAGTGTTTGCTCATGTGTCCGGTACAATAAATGCTGTGGCAGTACCATTTTTCTTTCTCTCACCACCTCATGAGGACTGATACCTGTTGCTTTAGCAGGAGTCGACCTAATGGCCATTAACGCTAAAGGTAAGCGTATATCCCAATTGGAACCTGCCTCTGCCACAAACTTCTTTAATATCTCCACAACAGATCTATTGCTTTTCTCTACGTTCCCAGAAGAGGCGAGCCGATATGTGATATGCAATTTCCTTTTTACCCCCAATATCTGCCACACCTTGCTCATCAAGTTGCTTGTGAAATGACTTCCTCTGTCAGACTCTATTCTTTGGGGTAACACAAATCTTGAAAACATGTGATTTACCAGCAATGTAGCTGCTGTTTGTGCACTACAATCTGGCACAGGAATTCATTCCACCCTTTTCGACATTAAACATACCACTGTCAATAAATATCGGTTTCCTGTACCTGATCTCTTTACAGGCCCTACATAGTCGATATGTAAATCTGACCATGGAAGGGTTAAACCTCTTTTCATTAATGGAGCCCTATGCATTGGTGAAGCAGGTTTAAATTGTGCACATACCAGACACCCCCTAGTGTATAATTCCACATATTGGGACATATGCGACCAGTAAGCATAGTCTTTCAGTATTTCTAAAGTTTTTTGTGAACCTCTGTGTTCTGCAGTTATCGCATCATGTGCATGGTGTAACATTAGCCCTCTGAATGAAAGAAGTACCACCCACTGTATCTGCCCTGTTACAGATTCCCTGATCATCAGACCATCCTGTAGTTTAATTTGTTTTTTGTTATTTAATAACACTCTCAACTCTTCTTTTCCTGTACAATCATTTTCGGTTAAGGGATTTTGTTCAGGGTCTATCAAATGATTATAATAAACCCCAATATTGGGTCCTCTTTTTGTGCCTTAATCAAATCCTGATCTGGCGTATCATAACTCCATTGCACTTCAGGTTGTTCAACTTCTTTTGCAGCTTTGGAGCATGTAACTGCATCCACTTGTATTTCACCAATTAGGTGTTCAATGGGCAACAATTCTCCCATAACATCCCCAATCTTGGCCAATTGTTCTGCTCTATCATTTCCCTCCTTATCCTCTCCTGGTGTTTTCAAATGTCCACAAATTTTCCTTCAGTGTATTGTTAAACCATTCTCTGACAGTAATTTGTCTATAGCTTGAATCATTTCCCCATGTTTAAGGGGCTTTTTGTTATATGTGAGCATGCCTCTTGCTCTCCAGCTAGGCAAATATTCTACAAAGCTATTTTGCCCATAATCAGAATCAGTCACCGGGACAATTTCACTGAATTTGTTATCAACTGCGGTAGTAATTGCATTGTAAATGGCAGCTAACTCTGCTACTTGGCTACTCCTGGCCCCAATTCTCATTCCTATACTAGGAATGTCCTCACACCTCAACCATATATTTCCTATCCCTGATAACAGCTCTTTATTGCTGTCATTTTCAACGTGAAAAGCACACCTGTCGACATACACAATTGGCAAGTCCGTGCATGTATTTTCATCAAAAGCTTGGTGTGGTGATTGTTCAAACTCCTGCAAATTGGGCTCTACTTCAATCTCATCTGAGTCACACTCAGCTGTACAGTCATGTAGATCTGCTAACCCTTGAGCAATTGGGCTATGTTTATTCTGTCCATATCTTACTTCTACAGGGAACCCATGCAATGCCAATGTCCAGGAAGTAATCCTGGACTGTGCTAGATTGCCTGATCTAATCCTTTTACTTTATAAAAACTGCAATGGTTGATGATTCGTATCAATGATCATCTTTTCCCCTTCAGCAATGGGACGAAAATGTTGCAATGCCCATACAGTGGTCAGAAGGGCCTTTTAACACTCACTGAATTTAGTTTCAACCTGAGAGATTGCCTTACTTGCATAGGCAATAGTTTTATGGTTCAAATCATGTTTTTGAGATAATACTGCTGACATACACTGCTCAGTGAATCCCATTTCTACAAAGAAATCTTTATTCTTTATGGGATAAGCCAAGCTTGGCGCCTTTATGAGACATTCCTTCAATTTAGCAACTACCTCAGACTGCTCCTTTTCCCATTTCCAGGGTGCATTCAGCTTCAATAGTTTAGTCAATGGTTGAGTGATTTCAGCATAATTTTCAAAACATTTCCTGTTATATCCTGTCATTGCTATTAGACTTTTTAAACCTTTCATGTTTTTAAGATTTTTCAATTTCTGTATTGCCTCCACCTTTTTCTTCTGTGGATTTAGTCCATATTCAGTTACTTCATGGCCTAAGAAATTCAATTTTTTCTTGCACCATTGGGCTTTCTGTAAAGATACTTTGGCACCCGCCTTCTGCAATTGGCCAACTACATGTCTAATTTCATCAAAATAACTTCTCAGACTTTCATTTTTTATAAGTACATCATCTACATAAACTATGGCCCCTCTTTCTGCTGCATCTGGCATAGCTTTTCTCAAAAATATGCCAAATTTGCTCCCACTATTGACATACCCAAATGGTGTTCTGGACCAAGCGTATTGCGTTTTATCAAATGAAAATGCAACCAAATTCTGAATATCTTCTGCCAATGGCACACACCAGTACCCAGATGTAAGATCTAATGTGGTAAATACCTTTGACCCATGCACCTGAGCACGGATTTGATCAATGAATGGCAGCGGCCATCTAGACACTGGCACTCTTTTATTTAATTCCCTCGGGTCTGCACACAGACACCATTGACCATTTGGCTTTAACACACCCAAAATGGGAGTGTTGGAGGTACTATGAATGGGCCTGATAATCCCCCTAGACTCTAAGTTTTTTATTATCTCTGCCAATGACTCCAAGCATGCCAGTGGCAATCGATATTGGCGCACAAATATCGGATTTCCACCACACCCTTCTCATAATATGGCAACATGTAAATATGAATCTTTGGCAAAAACATCCTTAAATTCCATAAATATTTTTCTCAATTCATTCTTGTTCTATCACAGGCATCTGCTAATAGAATTTGCTCCTCTACCATTTTTGAAAACTCTGGGAAATCCTCCAATGGAGGAACCTTTGTGCTTTCTTCTAACTGTGTGGCTGTATCTCTCTGCAGAGTTGCCACTTTTAAATATTTTGGCATATCAGCCTCCATTTCAATGTGCTGATGTCCTGTTTCATTTTCATTTAAATTAAATAATATGCAATTCTCTTGGTGACAGCACACTGTCTCATTGGAATCATAAGGGTACACAGACAGAACTTTGAACATCCCTTTGGGTTGAGAATCCAGGGACTCTGGTAACACACCCTGTGCATCTACATATCTCTCAGGGATATTCCCAATCACCATTTTGTTGAAATCTGCAGCATAATGTGATTTTTGTATTGCCATTCCTACCACGGAATTCTCTTCCAAATAAATATCTTGACACCCTTTATTATCCACCATGATTTTGACGGACCCCTCCCTAATATCTACCAATGGGGTATATTCATAGTCCAGCCCTTGCTGTTTCATGGACTCATTCAAGCACACACATGCATCAGAATCCTTCACTTGCTGTCCATTCTTTTTGCTTTAGTTTTATAGCAACCTGCCTGGTGAATGCAGGAATAGTAATATCCTTCTTCACATGTAGTTCAATTGCATATGGCACCAATTGTGCACTATGATAAGCCTTTCTTTTGTCTTCAAATTCGGGCGCAGGCCCGCCTAGCCGGGACCATACTTTTTGGTTAACGAAATGTAACACCATACACATCCTGCGCATTATATCATTGCCCAGGTAAAAATCATTTTGTGTTCCACTCACTATCCACACATTGTGGTAGATGTTTTTTCTGTCCAACAGTAATCTTTAGCATGCACCTTCCAGCAATTCGATTTTCAAAATCTGGATTGTCCAATCCAGTGATGTATTGGTTTTTAATTCTAAACTTCGGAATCTCCTCTCTTTCCATTATTCTCTGAAGTAATTTCTCATTAATAAAACTCCTTTCCTGTTCAAGTGCCAAAGTGGCTTTTATCACTTCAGAATGGCCATTTAGACCAACATGAATCCATGGCTGCTCATCTTCCATATGTATTTCAGCAAGAGTTGTGATATGTTTTTCTGTGTCTGCTTTAGGGATGGTGTTTTGTTTGCACTTCTCTTCTTTTAAATAGAAGCACAACGTGTGTTCATCTATTTCAGTCTGCCATTTTTTACTAGGATCCAAACAAATATGCACAGATTCTTGTTCTTTTTCACTTTGCATTTTGTTCTGGCACATTAAAATAACAGTGACACTAGGCACACAGCTATTCTGGAGATACACTTCCACTGCATCATTTGATTTAGTAACAGTATGGCATTCGTTTACACTGCTGTTTTGTGACTTTATTTTCTTAGGTCTTAATGATTTTTCGGTTAAAGACCACATAACCCCATTGAGAGGTGACAATCTTTTCAGGCAATCTGTTCCCATCAAGAATGGAATTTCACAGATAGATGTGATCAATAGTTCCTGTCTCATTCTGTGTTTTCCTATCTTTATGTCAACTTCAGTGACACCTTCAGTAGGTACCTCCTGACCGTTAAAGTTATGTACTGGGCCTTCATTTTGTCTCACTTTGATCTGATTCTGTGGGGATCTCCCTTCATTGATACTTTTTATCAATTCTTTGGACATAATTGTGGCCTGTGCACCTGTGTCAATCATTGTAAATGTATTGCACTTCTCTTCCACAGTAATGGGAGCATAATAACTGTCCTCAACTTCCTCCAATACACACAGAACGTGCACATTTTTACTGATTTCAGGACTCACTTTTCTCAGGCTCTTCTCACTCTTGGTTAAGTACATTGGTAAATGAAAGGACATTTTTCCCTCCTTTCATCCCATTTCCTTTTGAGAAACCTTGCTCATCTCCCTATGTTCAGAGGTCATTTGAAGTATGGCCACCTTTCGCCCCACTGCGTGGGGATCATCAGCATTCACACTGCAGTTCTTCAACTGAACATGCTCATAAACGTCTCATAGTAAATTGTCACTTTTTAATTTTGAACGTATATTGGTGTTTGGCACAGTATCAGCATTTTTTATTTCTTCAAAAATATGTGGCTCAAAGAACTCTTCAGGTGACTGATCTGTACCCTCCATGTTAGTACTTATTTTTCCTGTCTGCATTTTATCGGCTTCTTGAGGGTGTTCTAACAGTCCTTCTACTCCCCCATCAGTTATTGTATCAGTGCATAGGTTGTCTTTTTTGAACCTGTCTCTTTACTCCTTTGGAACTTCATATTTTTCTCCTTTTTCTTTTTCATTTGCACAGACTTCCAAGATTTGATTCAGCGCTAGGTTAAACCAAACCTCTTTTTTAGGTGTAGTTGCGATTTCTGCCTCATGTTCATTTGCAGGAATTTTCATGTTTAAATCAGCAAGCAGCTCAGGACCGTTACGCAAAACTGGCTCCTGGGAATCTGTCGTTTTATCATGGCAGGTGTCATGAATATTTAGTCACTTGTTATCAGAAGCCACCAGGTCACTTCTATGAACTTCTGCCCCTCATTTAATGACTGTTTTTGAACTGTACAGAGTTTCCCTACTTGTTCAGCCAACATTTTACCTGAGCCTCAAGACATTCAAACCTATCAATTTCTCTAGAATCTTCTCTTTGCAGCCTAGGTTGGTATTGCTTTTTCTCCCCGTGGTTAAATCTGTTCTGATATCTCTCATGGGATTGGTTTCTATTTGAATTGTTTCTGAACTCTTGATTCATGTGAGGCGGGGAACGGGGTGTGCCCATTCTTTGGTTGTGATCCCCTTGTGGCGGTGATTGATTGTATTGACGTGGAGCATACTTCATATTCTGCCTCATGTTCTGTCTCTCATTTTGTGTGTACTGTCCCCTATGCTGATTACCATTTTCAATAAATCGATCCACATACCGGGGTCTGTCCTGATTACCATATACCATGGTGTTGGGGTCAAATCTGCTCTGTGTTCCCAATATCTTGTAGGGACTATTACTTCTTTGATGTTGATTTTGTCTCTGATTGTTGTTCATGCCTGACATATCGGGCCGTAATCCTACCCGGGGTCTGTCTCCTAGGTACCTAGGACTAATGTAACTCTCTCTATTACTTGGATCATGTGACTGAAACATCGGTGCCTGGGGTGGCAGCCTCTGTGGATTACCCCTCTGTTCGGGTGTCATATTATTTTTACCTGAAGTTTGAGCGTATTCAAGTGACATTTTAGCAGATCTGATCTCCATTACTGTTGCTGAGGAGTCTTTAAATGTTGGTCTTGTTACTTTTATCTTATCTCCCCCTCCACTGTGGCAATAGAGCACCTATAGTTTAGTACTTTGGTGCACAATCCATTCAAGGGACTTCTCACGATCAAACTAGCGAATTAACTGTGATATAATATCTTTCTGAAACCCATAGAAATAAGCAGTTTTAAACTCATTGGAATTGGGATTGAAAGACACATCAAAGCAAGAGAAGGCTCTTTTTAACTCTTGGAAAAATTGTCGAGGTGGCACATTTGACCCAGCTGTCATCGTGTATGCAGCTTTCTTTGCATCCATCAATGACTGAAATGGAGAAAAATGGTGCCTAACTTCCTTTTCAAATTCTGCCCATGACATGTTGTCCTGTTCATTCAATCCTCTGATGATGCTCGCTGTGGGAGTATCCAGAGTTAAGTGAAAGTATTGTCTGAATTGTTCCTTGGGTATTTTGAGGGCTTTAAATATATTGTGTACTGCTTCTAGGTGGTCTTCTATACAGGACTCCACTCCTTTTTTGAATGGTTTAGGGCCTTGATTGACTTCATTATCTTGATAGGGCTACTCAGCGCTATGTTTGGAATGGCATTATTTTGTTGTTTAACCCTTTTCTCTGGTATGTGGAATTGGTGGCAACCCCCAATGGGTGAGTCAAATCCCCCAAAGGCGCTGCCACCAAGTCGAGGCACCGGCACAGCCACCGGGACATTATTTCCCCATGTACAAATGGAGTTAACCTCAATCCCATTGAATGTGGTGCTTTCTTGCTTGTCCTGAGACCTGAAATCGCATATCTGCTGTTCCAAATCTTTGCACTTTTTAAGGAGCAGGTCTGCCTCCTGACACAGTTAAGTGTTTTCATTGCTTATTTCATTAATCACATTCTGCATCTCGCTCATCTGTATTTGGAATTCATTAAACTCTTTGTCCCGCTTGTCCCTTTCTTGAAACATTTTAGCTATCTCTTGTTCAACAGCTTGGAGCTTGCCTTCTTTCTCTAGGTTCTCTCTTTGTAAAGCTTGCATCTCTAAAATAGTTTCCTTTTTGTCTTGTCTAATGTGGCTTACCAACCCTTTCAGGTGTTTTAATTCTTGTTCACTTTCCTCAAACTGTTTTCTTCTTTGAGACAATTGGGTGTCACATCCATGCATTTTGATTGCATGTCTTTTTGACATACCTCCAGTTCTGCTTTCAACTTTTTCTCCTGTTCACTAGCTCCATCTAATTCGACTTTTAGTCTGCTAATTAGCTTAGCATAATTTTCTTGCATTCGCAGAGACCTATTGAAAATCAACCATGTTTTGGCACAGAGCATTAAATAATCTGAGTAGACAGACCTGAATTATGCTGCCTGCTGTAAAAATGATGTCCAGTGGTT
Organism: Ambystoma mexicanum; assembly: GCF_040938575.1. NCBI lineage: Eukaryota > Metazoa > Chordata > Amphibia > Caudata > Ambystomatidae > Ambystoma > Ambystoma mexicanum. The sequence goes on along the minus strand of NC_090924.1, from coordinate 681,227,781 downwards.
CTTTCTGAACTTCCCCATAGATATGGTCTTGCCATTCTATGACATCATTTGATGACCATATTCCATGTGCATATAATTTTGCCTCTAAGTATTTCACCAATTCTGGGAATGTGGCATCAATTTGAGACATCCTGAGATTCCACTTTCAGTGTCACACTGATCTCACAAAATGAGTTCCCTTTAATGCACGTATGGCAGTGTGGGACACACTTGCCACACCCAGTAGTCGCTCTACAGTCTGTTTCCACAAGGCCAATGCACCATATTTGTAGGAGGTTTTGTCTTTTGGGGCAAATTCTGGATTTGGTGGTATTTTCTTACTGCAGTATTTTGGCAGTATGTTTGCGGTAAACTGGCCTTACTATCAGAGGTAGTTCAGTATTACCCTATTTTGGTGATAATATAGTGTTAGCTTATATTGGCAGTCATTTTTGTGGTTTCTTATTTTTGTAGTGTAGTGGTGAGCATGTCTTTTATACTACCACCCCATCATAGAACAAACTCTCCCTCATTACAATTGTGACCCACCTTTGGCTGACTGCAGGTACTCCATGGACCTAGTACACCTTTAGGGAACCCAGTCAGTTTATTCAGAATGCTACTTATTGCATTTAACTCGTGTTACTGACTTATTTACATTCAGTAACCTATGTGCTCTGGGGCACCACCTTCTCTTCACAGCATGCAGAGAAAAGCATATCCACACACACACATAACCTTCTGTCTTGCTTATTTGTATATATATACTCTTGTCCTAAACTTGACCCATGTGGTAAATGAGGTAGCAAAATTCTTTACCACATTGGTATGACACTAGTATTACACACTGACTTTTTCCCCAATACAGTAATCATGGGAGACATAAAAAACCCAATAAAGTTGCACCTGCTTTGCTTTTTGTTATAATATTGGTCTTTGTTATGCACAATCCAGAATATTACAATTAAACATATGCTTACCAACAGCGAGCATAACCTCGTCTTCTAGAAAATAAACACAGTGAAGAGAACAAGAACATTGCAAAATGGAAGAAATAAAAACAGTGTATGAAATTTTTCTGAAACAAATGCAGCAAGAAAGATATCAAAATAAAACACATCGCAAAATGAACTTCGTGTGCATCACTTTCTTACCCAGTGCAGAAATGCAGATAGAAACATGAACATTTTTTATCAACCTAGCTCACTATACTGTCTCCCAATAAGTACAATGCATATCATACATTCTCACGCCCCTCATTTTTAAGACCTGACTCACCAAAATGTGCAAAGTCTGAATCTTTTGCTGCCAGAGCTTTATCTATGCGAACCTCCCTCACACGGCTCACGGACACTGCCTTTGGAATTTCTTCTACTTCAATGCCAGCAGCCCGACACCCCTTTTACGTGGATTGCCAGCTGTTTTCAAAGCTGCGTTGCCAGAGCCCCGTCTAAGAAGATGCCGACAGCTTTCAAATCTCTGGAAGGACTGACCTCTCTCCCCAGTTCAGCTGATTAAAAAAACTCTGACTGTCAAACTCAGATCAACCTTCTCTCCCCAGCACTACCACCTCTTGATCCCTACCAGTCATATTACAAGAATATTTATGCATCAAATAATTTCCTGTGCGGACAATGGAAGTTCTTCAGCCTGCATAAAAAAACCTTTCACCAAACAAACAGCCTTTCCGGCTTTTTTTCTATCGTGTATCTCCTCATGGAAAAACACCAACTGAATTGACTTTCAAACTGTGCCTACCGAACTACATTATAAAGTTAATTGGGACAGTTAATTGGTTAGTGGATTTTTGTATTAGTTGTTAGGTGGTTACATATTTCCAATGCAGTTCCACACAGATATAAAAGTATCCAATTTGTAAATATGCACGCTTCTACCTTTTAAAATGACTGCCCCTTTGCTGAATGCTTTTTAAACTAAACCCATTTTGCTGGTTTGGCTAAATGCTTTTCCAAAACTTAATGCTTGCTGACTTGTTGCTAAAAAGAATAACGTTTTACTAAATCCTTTTAAAAATAATGCTTTTGACAAAATGTTAAAGAGAGAGAGGGAGGTCAGTGACCAAATAGAGAGAGGGAGGACATTTCAGTGCTTAGGTCAAGGAGGGAAAAGGAGCGGAAATGAAAAATAGCACAGGATGAGCGAGGAACAACCAGAAGAAAAAGAGACTGGGAACGAAGAGAACGAGAGGGTGAATAGACGCAGACTAAAAAAGACAGATAGAGGGGTATGAAGACCATAAAGACATTTGAAGACCAGACAGAGAAATGAGAACAGAAGTTGAGTTTCAAAAGTTAGCCACCAGAGAGACTGCAAAGCTTTTGAAATGGAATCATGCTTAATACCCAAAGGTTTCTAAGGGCAGACCCGGGGATCGAACATGGGTAGCTTCGTGTCATCTTGCTTCCAAGGCGAGCATGTTGCCCCTGAGCTATCCTCCCCTGCCCTGTCATATGGGGAAAGAGTGCAGAGGACACGGATAGAAGAATGGTATATCGGGCAGAGTGGAGCAAGATGATTAACCTGAAGGCCACATAGTAAGCAGGAACAGTAGAATAGGCGAGAAACGACTAAAGATGAATTTAGGTTTGAGCCATCTGGCTTTGTGAATGTTAAATAGTTGATATCAACAAGAATGGGAGATGGAGGACATGTGGGAAGAGAAGGAGAGAGAGGAGTTAAAAATGACTCCAGGGTTATGAGCCAAAGAAGAGACGGTGAGTGAAGAAGGAGGAACACATACAAAAGGGGGGGGGAGGTAAAGGGAGAGGAGTGGTGAAAGCAGGGAAGTAACTTCAGTTTTTGAGCAATTAAAATAGAGATAGTGAGAGGATATCCTAGACTGAATATATTGTAGACAGGCAAACAGGGAGGAGTGTATAGAGTCAGAAAAGGGCAGGGAAATTAGGAAAATCCGTGAGTCATCGTTTTAGAGAGCGTATGATTAACCAAAGGAAGAAATAATAGAACCAAGAGGAAAAGCGTAGAGAGAATAAAGGAGAGGACCAGGCACAGAACCTTGAGGAACACGATAGGAGAAAGGGAGAACCTGGGAGGATAGACTGGCCCAGGAAACAGAATAGGTTTGATTGGGGAGATAGGATTGAAAGCATTCAGCACAGAATCCCATAAATCAAGATGAGAAAGACTAGAAAGGAGAATGTAGTGGTCGACCCTAATGAATGCTGTTGATAGGTTAAGGAGAATTAGAAGAGAAGAACATCTAGCATAGCATAAGGATAGAAGAGACTCTGAGAGCATCAGAATGGTGGTCTCAGTAGAGTGAAGGGGAGGAACCCGGATTGAAAACAAGGAAGAAGAGAGTGCAGGTTAACAAATAAGGAGACTTGGGTATAGGCAGGACATTCAAAATGTTTAGATAACATAGGCAAAAGCGAGATGGGGCAGAAATTGCAGACAGAGCGAAGGATGAAGCATAGGTTTAAACTCTTCTTATTTTACATGTAACTGGAATGGCCTACAAGTAAAACAAAATGTAAATATTAACTGATGTACAAAATATAATTTTGCAACTTAACCAAGGAATGAAGACAATGGTGGCATGGGTAAAGACAGAGAAAAATTAAGTGAGAGGCTCAGTGACCGTACAGTAGCCAACTAAAATGACATGCACCATGCACAAAGAGTTATCACTATTGATATTGTCCAGAGATACAGAGATGCACCAAATCAAAGGGAAAAGAGCAATGGTCATTGTAGAAACAACAGTATTTAATTTCTGATGAGCCACTGATGTGCATGAGCCATGGGCAGAGCAGAACTGCAGTCAATATGAGTGCAGCTATGTTTATGGAGGTTGCATGATGAAATATTTGATTTGGTGGCAGTCATGAGAGAGCCCATTAAACTGTGTGAGAATGATGTAAGCCCCTATCCAGGGCACAGGGAAACTCAGCAACACACTAGTCAAAAAACACTGATATTGCACACCTAGATGATGTACATATCCAGTGAACTACAGTAGAAAAACCTGGAGTGCAGAGGAGAGTAAGCCCACCCTGGCACAAGGTGTAACATAAATAACAAAAGAAGAAAAGAGTCCTAACTAGATGCCCTCACGTCCCCTGCACATCCACTACACTGAGATCAGTCAAAATTCATCAGAATGTAGATCAAGATTATTGAAAAGAAACATTTACAGGGTAATTCATAGATTTCAGTGCAGAGGCAGCGCACGCGAGCAGCGCAGAGAGCTAGCTTGCGCCAGCGTGTGCCAGCCGTGTACGCTAAACAGCATTCTGGCGCACCGCATATTCATGGAATATCAAAGCCATTTTGAGCGCTGGCGCAGAGAACATCCCGCAGCGCCAGTTACGCCCCCAAGAACGCCCCTTGCGCAAGGATAAGGCATTGAAATCCGCAATGCTGCGCAAAGGGCCACGCTAACCCTGCACCAGTTCACAGGGCTGGGACAGTGCATTTGGGGGGTGCGCGGGAAGTTTCACACGCGATAGGCCTTGTGCGAGTGGGTACGTTTATTCCGAGGGGTGTGCTGGGAGAATCACACACAACAGGCCTTGTGCGAGCGGGGTACGTGTATTCCGAGGGGTGCGCAGGGAGAATCACACACGATAGGCCTTGTGCGAGTGGGGTACGTGTATTTCGGGAGTGCGCGTGAAGTTTCACATGTGATAGGGCTTGGGCTAGCGGGGTACGTGTATTCCGAGGGGTGCCCGGGGAGAATCACACGCGATAGGCCTTTGGGAGTGGGATACGTGTATTCCGAGGGGTGCCCGGGGAGAATCACACGCGATAGGCCTTTGGGAGTGGGGTACGTGTATTCCGAGGGGTGCGCAGGGAGAATCACATACGATAGGCCTTGTGTGAGTGGGGTACGTGTGTTCCGAGGGGTGCATGGGGAGAATCACACGCGATAGGCCTTGTGCGAGCGGGGTACGTGTATTTCGGGGGTGTGCAGGGAGACTCACACACGATAGGCCTTGTGCGAGCGGGGTACGTGTATTTGGGGGTTGCGTGGGGAGAATCACACGCGATAGGCCTTGTGTGAGCGGGGTAAGTGTATTTCGGGGGTGCGCGGGGAGAATCACACGCGATAGGCCTTGTGCGAGCGGGGTACGTGTATTTCGGGGGGTGCGCAGGGAGTTTTACATGTGTTTTCGCTGCCACAGGAGGGGTACGTGTATTCCTGGTGTGCCCCAACGCAAATTGGCAGTGTGTCTCCTCCCAGGTGTGCCCTCTCCCCCCTCCCCAGGCCCTGCAGGCAGCCCACAACACAGGGGACTACCCTGCACCCCTGGCCATGCCCCACAGGCAGCCCATCAACCCTGGCCATGCCCCAGCCAGCCCACATGTCACCATGCACCCCTACCCACCCAGCAGTGACAGGCACCTGCCAGCAGGCCCGACTCATGTCCCCCCACCCACTCACCCACCCAGCAGTGACAGGCATCTACCAGCAGGCCCTGACTCATGTCCACCCACCCACTCACCCAACCAGCAGTGACAGGCACCTGCCAGCAGGCACCGACTCATGTCCCCCCACCAACTTACCCACCCAGCAGTGACGGGCACCTGCCAGCAGGCCCCGACTCATGTCCCCCCACCCACTCACCCACCTAGCAGTGACGGGCATCTGCCAGCAGACCCCGACTCATGTCCCCCCATCCACTCACCCACCCAGCAGTGACAGGCACCTGCCAGCAGGCCCCGTCTCATGTCCCCCCACCCGCTCACCCACCCAGCAGTGACAGGCACCTGCCAGCAGGCCCCGACTCACGTCCCCCCACCCACTCAATGCAGTGACAGGCACCTGCCAGCAGGCCCCGACTCATGTCCCCCCCAACACCTCATGACGATCCACAATCATGGGCCTTATAGCCACCCAAATCATACCCCACGCCACCCCAGTCCAAACACACAACCAGGTATTACATCCACCCCACAATGAAATCCCCATCACATGATACATCCCAAATGGCAAGTATGCACATCAACATATTTCCGTCACACCCACACAATGGGTGCATGTGATTGAGAAAACACACATTGTGACATGCATGAAACCAAAGAGAGAATACTACACATTGAAGTAGGAAATAAAAATGTATTAAACACAAAAGCAAGGGAATGAAATGAAACACACAAGAATGCAAATAATGATTAAAAAGCTGCATGTTCAAAATATAAAATAAAAATGTAGGAAAGCAGAATCCAAATCAATCCAAAAGCATGTGTCCAAAGTGTCAGTCAAAACAAATCCAAAGTGAAAAAAGAAGATAAAACCATTGCTCCATGGAAAAATCAAAAATAAGAAGTGAAATCCAGTGAAGAACTATTTACAAAGTACAAATCCAGGGTACATGAGTCCAACCATTGAAACAAAACCTACAAAAAACACTACCTAATGAAGAACTATATACAAAAAGGTGGGGCATTGTCCAAGCGCCGCAACAGAAATAAAAACAGAAAGGAAACCTAACACTAACTAACTATATACAATGGCGGCAGGCAAGTCCTACGGTTCACTCTGTGATGTCCCAGGCCAGGGCATCATCGAATTCAATGTCGATGTCCTGGAGGCGGGCCTCTGCCCTGGCCCCGAGGTCTCGCAGGGATGCAGTCATGGCCTGTTCCAACTCCCTGCGAGTTGCCTCGAGGCACTCAGCACGCCTCAATGCCCTACGCATGGAGAACTCCACCCTGACCATGGTGAGTCGTGCCTCTTCCCCCCCGCCGCCGCTCCACATCTATCCACTGGCCCAACCGCTGCCACATGGAAGACACTCCCATTCCAGGGTCCTCCTGCCCTCCGGCCGATGCCTGCCCCTCTGCTGTTGATGGCCCCGAGCCATCATCGCTCTCACCTTGAGCCTACTGCTTCTGTCCATGTGCCCTGCCCGATGATGCTGGCACATCCTCCATCTGCTGGTCTCCAGTTGGTGGGGTGTCCCCCCCTTATGGACCTCCGACTAAAGACTGTCGCAGGGATGTGATCTCCACCAAGCTGGTTGTGTTGGTCGGGCCAGGTCCACAAGGGGCCCTGGTGGAATCTGGGCCGGAAGACGGCAGGGAGAACGACTGGCGCATAGTCTCCACAGAGGAGGAGAGGGCCGACAGAGTGCTCGACACATGTAGGAACCCTCCAACCAGGGCCCCTCCCAACTGTGCCACGTTGCCATGCAGATCTTCGTGATGGCGTGCGTGGTCCCCCCAGGAAGCACGCACGTCTTCACGAATGACACAAGTGCTCAAAGTGACACCAATCAGGATGGACCCCATATGGTCATGGGTCTCCTCATCCGCAGGTAGTGGAGTGCCAGATGATGTGGGCCTCCCCCCTACCTGCGGACAAGCCTGGGACGGGGCATCCCTGCTGGTGCATGGTGGTGCAGTCACAGGGTCAGGGAAAGTGACATTCACAGGCCCCTCCGTGGCGACCTGTGCTGCCTTCTGCCCCTGGCCCTGGACTACACCACTTGCACCAGTGGTACTACCCCCACCAGGCCCCATGTGCAGCTCAGTAGCAGCCTCCTCCTCCACTGTGGAGACCACCAACCTGCATGGCTCTGCGCCATCTTCCGCCATTGCAAGCCCCTGTGGGGGCTCACCCGGCCCTTCCGCTACAGCCGTAGTGGCAGACGCAGAACCAGTCCCCTCGCTCCCAGATGATGGCAATTCCTGGGAGGGTGGCTGGGCCTTGCGTCGCCGCCCGGGGGAGGCATCCCCGCCGCTTTGCTCCACAGCGCCGTCTCCGCCCTCTTCTTCACTCGACGCTGCGTAGAGGGAGACATAGAACACAAGCATCAGGGTACTGTACAATAGTCCCCTAGACAGGAAGCAATAACACATGAGTGGTACTGTCAAACGTCACTTCCATCCTGTCCCTCCACAACACATGGGTCAATGCAGGCAACACACATGCAGAAACAGGCACGGCGCATGCAATCAACATCAGCATCCTTGTACAAGGGCCTCTATTGACATAAATGTTGGCTTTAAACTCACATACATCAGGGCTCATACTGATCCCATGCACACACATCACCAGAGGTTCATGCATCAGGGCTCGTACACCACAGACACAGTGGATACAAGGATGACTAGACTGCATAAGTGAATCAACACATCCTCACGGACATGTGTCATGCATCCATGGCGTTTCAAAGTCACGCACATGCTACTCAGACATACAGACATGTACACCATACAAGTACATGAGAGCAGTACCCATCGCTCACACCCCATCCATGTCCAAGAACAGAGACAGGCATGTATTCATGTGTGCATTCCGCATGCTGCTCCCCATGTTGCATTGGAACACATGCACCATCCATGTGGTTCACGCATGACTGGTCTCACATGCTGTCCATGATGTCCCTGCACACACACATCCATACAATGCCTATGTCACACATACAGGCAAGTAGCTGACTACCAGCACACTGCAACATGCCCTGTTTCACACAGCAATGCATGGCCACTTACCGCTCAACTCCAGACGGGTCTGCCTCTCAAGGATCTGGACGTGGAGCACTGGGCTTATGCCCTCCAGGACCCTCATCTGGATGTAGCTCAGGCTGACCCGGCACCCCTCTGCATCGTCTGCCTTCAAGAGGCGCCGGGCCTTGGTGAGGGTCCTGGACCTGAAGTCCTCCCAGCGCTTCCGGACGTGCTTGATGTCGCGGGTTGCCACCCCCTCCTTGTTGATGGCAACCACTACGTCCTCCCAGAGCCTCTCCCGTCCTTCCTTGTTGGCGCGCGATGGTGTGAAGAGGGCATCATAATGCCCCAGAACTTGCTCCACCAGGATACCAACTTCCTTATCGGTGAAGCTGGTAGCCCTCTGCCTCTCTGGCTGGGGGTCGCGAATGGTCTCAGATGGTGTTTGCCCCAACATGGCGATCCCCGAGGCAGGTGTGGGTGGGCAACTGGGTCCTGGGGCTGGGCTGTGGAGCGATGGTATCCCAGTCGGGAGTCTTCTGTTCCAGCAGGGGTGGACACAGCAACTGGAACCCTGCAGATGTCTGACGTGCAGGCACCAAATAGCAGGGCACGTGGGCAGCAGGCAGGCAGCAGCAAATGGCAGGTTGGAGCGTGCTCCAGGCTCTGGGGGGAAGGTAAATGGCCTTTTGGGCAGGAGCGTGGTCTTCCATGTGTTGTCGCGTGGCCAGCTTGATACGGAGTGATTTGGCACGTGAAAAATCTGCGCATCAGCGTGTAATTCGAGGAAAGGCCCTTAGCGCGTAAGCGCATCTGTGACGTGACACGCAAGGGCGTTTCCCTCAACATGGGTGCATGTTGATTGTACACGTGCAAAAACTACACGTCTGGGTGTCACTGCGTGTAATTGGAGGAAAGGGCCTTAGCGCGTACACGCGAAAGTGACATTGCTGGTGTGGGCTGGCTCAAAAGGTACATGTAGGACGCCATTTTCTTGTACGTGCTTTTTGTGGAGAGTGAGCGGGTGATTCTTGCACTTCTTGTCGGTTCACACGCGATTACTTCACAACGGTTCCAGTTCGTACTCCCTGTTTACTCAGACAGCGTTCAATTCTTCTTTTGGCGGGGGTGTTTCACCTTCTTTTTCCAGGCAGACGGCCAGTCGCACACGTATATTCCAACTGTGGGTGCCCCCGTGTGTCGCGTACCCCTTCAGAGGTCATTGTAAGCTGCGTGTATCATGCGTACGCTTATTCTTGTGGTTCTCGGTGCCACAGCATACTGCGGGGTCATTTTTCCACGCACGTAGTCTACCAGGGGTTGCGTGCACGTTAAATATTGTTTTCGGGGTGCCTGTGTGTTGCGTGACCCGTCGTCTTCCCCCAGGGGTCACAGACAGCCTTGCTAGAGCACTAGGGTATGAATTCCATCTAGTACCCTACCCCTTTCACCCCAATTGCCCAGGACAATTGTTTACTGCAACTCCCATAAGCACAACAACATCAGTGCCATGGTTGGGAGGCGACCAAGCAGTAAGGGAGGCAAAGGTGGCCGAGGTCAAAGAGGTGGGCATGCTAGGGGACGTGGCCAGGATGTGCAGGGTGGCCCACGAGGCCAGTGTGTGGAGGACCAATCAGGGACACCTATGTCCCCCCCCAATGGTTCGGGGAAATGTAGCTGACACCATCCCAGCTCAGCCCTTGTTAAACCGCCCATATTGTCAACAGAACCGGCACAGGATGACTCCCAGGCTGACTTCCGTGTCACCAAGTCTAAGCCACGTGTGGTGGTGAAAGTTGCTGTCACCAGGCCACGTGAATCTGGGGCAGCAATGTCATCTGCTGCCCCAAGTAGCAAGGGTGAGGAGGCTGCAGGGGCAGCTGCAGCTCAATCTACCCCAGCTCCGAGTCTCCCAGCCCGGACAGTGTCGGTCAAGTCCATCACACAGAGGTTGGTCCTGCCAACATCACCCTGCAGCCAATGCCTGCAGTGAGACCTTTGGTCATCGTGTCTTTGGAAAGTTCCAGTGCCCAGTCCACCTGCGCTTCTGCCCCTACCAATCAGAGCGGTGTAAGCCACTCAGGGTCCGCACCACCTTGCAAGAAGAAGAAGGGTGCTCTTGCAGTACAGGCTGGGACCCCAGACACCGCTACACACTCCGGCACATCAAGGAAACCTAGTTTCAATGATGCCGAACTAGATGCACTTGTGGGATATGTGTCAGCCCTTAGCCGCAAAATGGTGGTGACTGCAGGGTGCAAGACTACGACTGCTCAACGTAGGGCCCACTGGCAGACCATCGCAGACCCTATTAGTTCCCTTGGATGTGTGAAGCGCACAGCTGATGATTGCTCTAAGCTCTGGAATGACCTGAAACGCAGAGCAAAGAACAAGCTGGCTTCAATTCATGCCTCTACTCTGGTGACTGGCGGTGGGTCTCCACCAGTGGAGGAAGAACTCACTGAACATGAGTCTGTCGCTAGAGGCTTCATCACAGAGGATCAGATCCAAGCCGTGGGAAACCTTCCAGATCTTGAAGCAATGTCCGGTGAGTGACCATGCATGTGTGTGCAATCCATGTATATGTTGCTTGGGTGATGTGTTCTGATTGAGTGCCAGGTGATGCTGTCTAGTTATGACTGCTATGGGTCACCCATGTGGGCCCTCAAACACATTCCCCATCCTAGTGTTTCCCTCTAACAGTATCCCTTCTGAGCATAGTGCACTTTTTGCACATGATTAATCCACTTGGCCTTCAGCTGTCCTCTTGCCACAACATTGTTCATACTCTTTTCCTCTTCATTCAGCCTGACTGATGAAATGATTAGCAAATTTACCAGACATTTTTGTGGCCTACTGTCCCAAATGTGACATACTTCATAATGGCCAACATTTCTGGACTTATTTGGGGAAACATTTCTACAATCAGGCTGATTGAGTAATGTGCACCTACACATGGCCTGCACACTATCATTTTGGGGCCCTGTTTGAATGTTGAACATGAGAATTATATCCTCTCATGTCGAGGTGCCCAACCATTGATGTATCCATGTGCCTTCCATCACTGCATCAGTGAACACTGGCTTTGTTGCATCGTGTGGCACATGCGTGTTTTCTCACTCTTATTTACATGTTTTATTTCATGATGTCCATCTCACATGGATGGGTGACAGTACTGATTTGCTACCATCTGGGTGTCCTTGTCAAATCAGCCATGGCTTTGGTACGTGCCGTCTGTGTGCTGGCATGTGTCATGTATGTGGATTGTCCATACCACTCACAGGCTAATGTTTGATGCCAGTGCAATCCAGCATGCAGCACATGTGTTGGTTTTCCATCTTGCAGTCATCAGTGTGTGCTTTTTGACTCCCCTTCAAAATCATTGACAGTGCATGCATGCCAGAGTTATTCTCATGTGGGACATGTGTCATTTATGTACTGGATCTCTGCCTCGTCAGGCCTGTGTGTGTGTGCAATGGTGCTCATGCCTGTTTCCATTTGTTAGCTTTCATGTTTTTGCAGATGATGAGGCACTTGATGCTGTTGAGGAGGAGGAGATGGTGCAGACTCAGGAGGACTCACAGCCACAACCGGGCACCAGTGGAGGACGTGGGGTGGTGGTGGGTGAAAACAGACCCTGATGTCCACGGGTGTCTCTGGGTACACCTCTGGAGACCTCTATGAATCAGGTGCTGAATCGTACATTGAGACATATGTGCCGTCGCAGGTGAGTGTTTCTGGCAGGTGAGTGTTTCTGGCTCAACCTAGCACCCACCTGCACCTGGGGTAGACCCCTCTATGGGGATTTCAGTGTTGGAAAGTCCGCCTGTGGCGGTTATGGCTGCAGGGTCACACTCCACAATATTTTCTCCTGTTCCTGGGCCAGCAGATCAAAGGAGGAATGCAGTCCCGCAGCCCCAGGCAGTGCCAGCCCAGCACAGCAAGGTGCACATCGCCTTGCCCCAAACAGGTGTGGTGCCTGCCAATGCGGTGGCCGTACGCCACCAGGCAATACTGTGTGGGAAAACTCCATCTACACTATAGCAGCACAACAGGGGGCATTGTGCGAAATGATGGCTCAGGCCATGGATAGGGTGGCCACTTCCATTCTCCCCCTGAAAGGCAGATGGAGCTCCTGCAGCAGGCAACAGACTCCATTTGCCGCTCACACAGGGAGGACATGTTGGCGTCTGACAGGGACCGACGGGCTGGACTTTAGACTCTGCACACAGCCACATCTGTAGAGTCACAGGCCCACAGGGAAGCCCTCAGGTTAGAACACAGGTCCCTCAGAGATACTCTGGGTGAACTTGGGGTGTCCCGGAGTACAAGGGCAGAACAGCAGCTGGAGCAGCTGACATGCACACTTTCAGCTGAGCTCCAAGCAACCCGTCAGGAGATCCAGGCATCACGCAAGGCCATGCAGGCAGAAGTGCGTGCTACCCGTGAGGTGCTGCATGGGGATCTCCGTACCATCATCCTGCAGAACCAAACCTTTCACACCCGCATGCTTGCTGCCATGGAGGAGCATGCCAGGGCTTTGCGTGGGCTGCCTCCCATATCACGGCCACCTTCTGATGTACCACCAGAGGTTAGTGACAGCGACAGTAGTTCTCCCACTGTAGCGTAGCCGTGCAGACCATGAGCCCATGGAGGTATTTTAGTTTTTTCTCAACATCCACGCATGTGGGTGTTGGAGTGCACCCTGTACCTCATCCTTCCTGGGTGCCCCCCCCTGATCCACACATGGCCATTTTTGATTTTGTAAAAATGTTTTTTACAGTGTGGTGCTTTGTGTGGCTCCCGTATGCATCCACTGTGTATTCTAGCTGGGCACATACAGGCTTGTCCTGTCTTTGGGTTAGATGCTTGGGTTCCTGACACACACACACCATTCCTGCTTCGCCTTTCCATGGGCTTGCAAAGGGTGTGACCAAGTGACAGTAACTTACACAGTGACATTGGGCTCCCATAAGTTGTTTGGACAGTCTGTGGTCAAAACTGTGTATACATCCCTAGTGGGTATTGTTGTGGAAATCTCCACTGCATGGTGGATTTATGTATGGTTCTACATCCCTGACTGTTTCCTTATATACATGTACCTTCTTCATGTCTTAACAAGGCCATCTACTTTGCAGATGCAGTTCATGTTGTATGCAGTTCACTGATACATTTGTCTTCCAGCAACTATCTGCAGTTGGAAGGGGTTGATGTGCTGCCTTAGTCAGGTTGTGACACTTGCACTACTTTTATTTTTTATTGTAATATATTGCCACTGTTTGACCATGTACTGATGCTTTCTCTTGCTGGTGAGTATTTGTTCATGTGTGTTGTTTTTGTATTCATTATTGAGAGCATTTTTTCTGTGGCCTGTTTCCATTTAGCACAGTGCACTTTGTGACACTTATGTCATGTGTTGTGCATTCATTTGGTTGCTTTCACATTGCATGCTATGCCATGGTGTGTTGGGGAGGTGTTGGGTGACATGGCACTATTTTGATGTGGTATTTTGCAAGGGGTAGTCCTTCATGCTACATGAATTTGTGCCTTTTTGTGACACATCATTGGGTGTCTTTGAGTAGCTAGGAAGGCACACAATGTAGCACTTGCAGGTGAACAATCTCAGGCTGGTATGGTTGTGACAGTTGACTGTCCCTTTTGTCAACATCATTGATTGCGAGCTGGTATGTGCCAGGCCTGTGTGCACTCCGCAGGGCTGGGATTTTAGGTGAAATAATTTGCCACAAGCTGGGTCAGGGCTGCCTCACCACGTGCCCTTTCACCTCCCATGCGCAGCAGGTGTGCATGTGGTTGGGGATGTGGGGGCACCACCATGTCCACTGGCACTCCCCACCGGGTTGCAACGTTGTGCAGGACACATGCTACCACTATGATCCTGCACACTACTGGGGGCGCATATAGCAGCTGACCACCAGAGCGGTCAAGGGAGCGAAAGCGTGACTTGATCACTCCGAATGTGCGCTCCACTATGCCCCGGGTTGCAATATGGCCTGTGTTGTATCTTACCTCGGGTGGTGTGGTGGGGTTCTGAATTGGCGTCATCATGTAGGTGCTGAGAGGGTAGGCACTGTCCCCTAGGGAGGTGATAATGTTTGTCATTAGTGGGATTTTCCCATTTCTCAGTTTGTGACATGCATGCATGTGCAGAGGCATTTATCCTCACCAATTAGCCATGTGTCACCATGCCAGCCAGCTTCCAGGTCCCGGATTAGGGGTGACATTCTGAATATAAAACTATCATGGCTGGACCCTGGATAGTTGGCATATACTGAGGTGATGATTCCCTTGGCATCACATACAACCTGCACGTTGATGGAATGCCAGTGCTAGCGGTTCCGATAGATATGCTCAGTGGCCCTGGGTGGATGTAGAGCCACATGGTTGCAATCAATGGCACCTAGGACTTTGGGGAAGTGTGCCACCCCATAAAATTGCTGCACCACAGCCTGCCTTTCTGCAGATGTTCTGGGCATTTACATGTGCCTGCGGACTGAGGGGCGTGTAGTCATGATGGCCAACACCTGGTGTAGGCAGCGTGACTGCGTGGCCTGTGACACAACCCCCACTATGGCACTTGTCCGTTGAAATGAACCAGTAGCCAAGAAGTGCAGTACATTGAGCACCTTTTCCAAGGGGCTCAGTGCTTGGGAGCACAGAGTGGGTGATGTGAGGTCATCCTCCCACTCCCTCACCAGGTCTGGGATTATATGTGGTGGAAACCTGTACCTCCCATACACCTGGTCATCAGGCATCGCAAAAAGGCTGGTCCTGGGTAAGAAATTCGGGGCCTGGCTATCCTCCTCCTCCTGCGGTGTCCCACGACCACTGCTGTGAGGAACGGTATATTCATTGTAGCGTCTGAGCTTGTTTGTTGTTTGCGTGCACTGTTATGCTGCGCGGGGCTGCTTACGCCTGCTTCCTGCTGGCGTATGTGTTTCCGGATTAGCGTGTCTTTTTTGGCGCATGCCTTTCCCCTGTTCGATTCCATGAATACGTGTTGTTAGCACGCGTGTGGGTGTTGCGACCATTTATCTCCTGTACTTCCCCCGTAACACCCACATTTTCATGCGTTGTTCCCCATTCCGCGTGTTACGCCCGTGTTACGCCCACTTTTCTTGTGTGTGCTACGCTATGTGCGCTTTCCCTGTGTGGTAGCGCATGCCGTTTAGTGACGTGTGCACCTGCGTGCGCCACCCACGGATTTGCCGCACGTCCCAGCTTTTACTAGCGCAGCGCATTCCATGAATTGATCAACGGCTGCGTGCGCGGCTTTGGCATGCGTGCGCTGCGATTTTCACGCTTGCACTCCCCTTTTCGGCACACATTTATTCCATGAATTACCCTGTTAATCTTTACAATGTAAGGACCTCAATGTAAGTAATTAAACTAAATGCTGGCAAATTGTTCAAAGAATTCCTAGGTGTAATAAGAAAAAAGTTAAAAACTAGAAAAGGAGTAAAGGAGTACTTCGTACCTTAAAAATAAGGGTGACTCAAACAGTCACGGAAAAGACAGGACAGGTCTCAGTTAGTGTGTGCAGACATAAAGTATACTGCTGCAATGACAAAAATGTCGGAATATAGAGTCAGTGTTCTATAAATCCTATTCAAACCCAGGTGGAGTGTAAATTGACATGCAAGTCAATTTCCTACCTACCAACGTGTTGCTATCCTTCCTCTAGTGTCAGTACAAAATCGCAGTCAGGGGGCACCGCAAGACGGCCGCTGTTGTGTATAATGTGACGTGTGATGTCATCACGTACATTGTGACTCTGTCATTATGTTAGCAATGCTGGTAATTCATGTGAAGGTAAAGCCCATTTAACATGGGATTCGAAAGATGGTACAACTAAGTGCTTTAAGAGTCGTCACTATTAGTGCTTTATTTATTTATTTTTTTAAATTTGAGTTTATTGAAATTTTCAAAGTCATATAAAGGTACATTACAAAACATTGTCCGAGAAACTGACAGATCTAGTGGAACTTATCTGTATGCAACATTTCAAGTAAAAGGCCTATACTTTATTTTAAAAAATACTTTACCTTTTTTTCGCCCCCTACCCCTCTCCCACCCAAAACAACGTATCCCTGCCTTCCGAAAATCGTTAACATATATATTCAAGAGATAGAGAGTAGTGACTTGTTCGGTGCACATTATAACATATCTGGTATTTACACTGACATTAGTTGTTTAAGCATGAAGTTCTCTGGGTCTTATTGTATGTCTTTTCCAGTGAAACAGGATAGGGTATTCTCTCCAAGAGGGGAGGTGCGGCTTTCCGATTACAGTACATAATTTACTGATTAGTTCCCGGAATGTACTTACATACAAAGTCTCCCCACATTATGTCACATTGGGTCGTTTTTTTCCGTACAGGGTTGCAGTGATCTTTTCCATGACACATATGTTTGATGCAATATTAATCCATTCGCTCTTGCTCGGGGTTTGTTCGGACTTCCATTTGGTGACTAAAATGGCATGATCCGCTAATAATTGGTGGGCTGCTAGTCCCTTGATTTTCTCTTTTTCGTCTTTGCATTGCTCAAATCCAAAGAGAACTAAAAAGGGATCTGCAAACCTCGGGACTCCGTCGAGGTCCTTGATCCACACCAAGACATCACTCCAATAGATCTTAATTCTGGGGCAGTCCTACCACATGTGCCAGTAGTCAGCTTTTCACCCACACTTACGCCAGCATAGTGGGCTTAGTGACTGAAACATTCTGGAGAGCCTGAGGGGGTCATATTGCCACCTATAGTAGTAGTAATCTTATCGCATGAAGTTTGTATTGACAAGCTATAGAGACCTGGGGGGCAGCCCTGCACATCCTAGCCCACATGTTCGGGTCAATCTCTTCTCCAAGATCCCTCTCCCATCTATTCTTCAGACACGACGTGGAAACCCTTTCCCGCCTCGACCAATTCCTTGTACATAGCAGATATTAAGCCCTTCATTTCTGTTCTGGAGTTCAGGAGCTTCTCGAAGGGGGTGAGTTCTCTATCCACTTTGTCTTTCCATTCGACCCTTGTCAGAACTCCCTTGATCTGCAAGAAATGGAAGACAGGGAGGGGGCCCAGTTTGAGGTTCTCACCCAGTTCAGTGATCGTAATAACGGACCCCTGCTTCAAGTGCTGACCCGCCCTCTCAAAGCCTGCTTCAAACCAGGTTTGAAATCTGTCTAAATTAGGAATTTTCTCTCTGATTCCAGGTGCCCATAAATGACTCAGGGGGGACGTTCATGAAGCTATACCCACCATATCCCTTCTCTCCCTCCATATTTCCCAAATGGTCCCCAGGATTGGGTGATCTCTTAGTCTCTGTACTAATTTATTTCTCTGGACCCAAAACCACTCAGAGATTGTTGCTGGTGACTGGTAGTGATTGTCTTATGCCACCCATTGAGGTTCTTTACAATTTCGTAGGTGGGGGATCAAAATTCAGAGTTGGGCAGCCTCATAATATTTTTTCAGGTCTGGTAGTCCCGTTCCTCCCTTATCTTTAGGTAATGTTAAAGTGTCATAGGCTACCCTGGCTCTTTTGGCCTCTTCAAAGAGGCGTTTGGTATTCTTATCGGGAGCATTTGGAAGGGATAAAGGAAGCGAGGTAGACATACCATTTTTATCGCCTTAAGTCTACCCATCCATGATATTGTGAGTTTCTTCCATTTGGCTAGGTCCACCTGGAATTTTAGGAGGAGGGGTGGGAAACTGGCTTCATAAAGTTTAGTTATGTCTCTCGTGACCTGTATGCCCAGGTGTTTAATCTTGACATTTTTGAGGATAAGGCCAAGAGAGGAGAGTCTGTCTATGTCTGCTTGTATGGCTTTGTGCAGGGGAAATAAGATTGAATTTGCCTCGTTGATTTTGAAACCTGAGAGGGTACCATACTCTTTAATGAGCTGGATTGCTCTGGGGATTGAGGACATAGGGTTTGAAATGTGCAATAGTAAGTTGTCTGCATAGAAAGCGACTTTATACTCTGTGGTTCCCAGTTTCAGTCCTTCAACCTGAGGGTCGTCTCTCAGTTTCTGGGCTAGGGGTTCCACAGAGAGAGCAAAGAGGATTGCCGAGAGAGGGCATCGCTGTCGTGTCCCCCTACCAGATTCAAACCAGCAAGAGTATTTCGCTGTTGACAAAGACTGAGGCCTTGGGTGATGTGTATACTGCCTGGATTGCTCCCCTAAATTTCGGACCTATTCCCACTTTGCGGAGGACTGCCTTCAGAAATCCCCATTCCACCCTGTCGAAAGCTTTCTCTGCATCAACTGAGAGGAGAACTGGGTCATTTTTCATGGTTTGAGATTTGTTAATTAAGTGTAGGGTCTTCCTCATAGTGTTAGCTCCTTGTCTGCCCAGTATGAAGCCAACCTGATCCGTGTGTATTAGACGCGGCATATACGTCTCTAGTCGGGCTGCCAGAATTCTGGTGTACATTTTTGCATCGATATTCAATAGGGAAATGGGGTGATACGAACCGCATTGCTTAGGGTCTCGACCTTCTTTGGGGATCACTGAGACAAGGGCTCAGACAAAAGAGTCTGGCGCTCTTCCCGTGTCCAGGATCTCGTTAAATAGTTCTACCATAAAAGGGAGAAGGGAGGAGATAAAGGATTTATAGAATCCAGCGTAGAAGCCGTCTTCACCGGGGGATTTGCCTAATGACAGTCTCTTGACCACATTCTTGACCTCTTCTTCCATTATCGGACCGTCTAATGCCTGGCTTTCTTCATTTGTTATCTGCAGAAATTTCACAGAGGATAGGTATTGATCAGTATCCAACTCTCCAAGGTAGGTTTTGGATCTATACAGAGCCTCATAGAAGGTGCCGAAGGCCTCGGGGATATCTGCGTTGGTTGCAATACGGTGGGTGTCCTGGTTTTGTATTTCCAGCACCTTCCGCTCTGTCTGTTGGGCACATAACCTAGCAGCCAGCAAATAGTCTGCCTTATCCCCTTTCTCATAGAACTTCTGTCTTAGAAGCTGCAATTTACGGGCTTTCATTCCGTGTTCGAGAAGGCAAAGTTCCTCCCTCTTTTTCTTTGCCTCCAAAATCTTGTCTGCTTTCCCAGATTCGTCTTCCCTCGCTTCCCTGTCCAGGTGATAGATCTCCCTCCTCAGTTTGTTTTCGATCAAGTGTCTTTCCCTTTTCTTCCGAGCACCCTCTCTAATCAGGACTCCCTGCCAAGTCGCTTTCCCCGCTTCCCATGCTATTAATTTGGAGACTTCCCCGATGTTATTCGTCTTTATATATTCAGTATTTTCAGTTTCCATGTCAGTTTTAAAAACTGGGTCTTTCCACAGCATCTGATTGCACCGCCACTGACCTCCTTTCCTGGGCACATTTCCCAGTCAATGTCAGCCGTGACCATGTCATGATCTCACCAGGTGACTGGTATGATATCGGACCTTTTCGTGGCATTGTGCATTTCTCCTGTTAGATATTTGTAATCAATCCTAGTAAAGGTGTTGTGCAGGGAAGAATAGAAGGTAAACCCTTGATATTCTGGGTGGAGTTGCCGCCATGTGTCTCTTAGATCATATATATCAAACATATTTGCAACTTCACTGCGCCCTCCTTCGTTGGGATCCCTCGTTTTCCTTTTACCCGCTTTCCTATCCAAATTGGGATCCGCCCACAGATTGAAGTCCCCTCCCAGGAGGACATGTCCAGTTGCTTCTAGCATAATTTTAGGGACTGTTTTGGCTATGAATCTTGCTTGTCCCGTGTTGGGCACGTAAATGGTTGTGAGGGTGATGCTTACCTTTCCCACAGTGCCTGCAACGAGTAAAGCCCGCCCTTCAATATCCCCCCATGTCTTGGAAATCGTGAAACCTAGTTCCTTTCAGATGAGTATACCCACTCCCCCCCTTCTCAGAGTGTAACACTCACCTGATTCCCGTAGAGGCGCCGGTCTTGACTGGGCGTATACCGTATCTTCAAAGGTGATGTGTAACACACGGCTGGCTCTTTGGGCTGGACCTCTGTGCACTGTATGTCTGACTCGAAGGGTAAGA
Organism: Ambystoma mexicanum; assembly: GCF_040938575.1. Classification (NCBI taxonomy): domain Eukaryota; kingdom Metazoa; phylum Chordata; class Amphibia; order Caudata; family Ambystomatidae; genus Ambystoma; species Ambystoma mexicanum. The sequence continues at coordinate 681,207,328 of NC_090924.1, read as the reverse complement.
TGTCTGCAGATAGAAAATATGGGATTAAGGAACTGGGTTATTGAATGTCTCTCTCTTCTTCCCTTTCTCTTCTCCTGTAGAACCCCAAAGGTTAACGCTCTCACCTTAGGTAAGTGAACGCCGTGCTCTCCATCTGCCTCGGGGCAGGGTGCTGTAACCAGTTTCTTCACTGGATAAGGGGAGCAGGCCTCTTGACTTCAGAGGACTGCTGTCCGTCGTTTACTGCACGAATGGTAAGTTTCGAGTAATTCTAATGTCTTTAAAGTCTTTAGTAATGATGTTTCTTGTTTTGCAGGGTTCCGGCGATGGCGGATGACGGGCTGAAGTGAGTTGAAGATGGAGCCCGTGTGATGAATAGAAGCGCCTGGAAGCACGTAAGTAAGCGCTTGTTGCCTGCTTCACGATGCGCTCTAACTGTCTTTTTATTTTGCAGGTACAAGTTCGGAGAGGCTGCAGGGTGCCGGAATACCCACTGGGTTAGATGTGGAAAGGAGTAATGGCACGTGAGTATTAAAGTTCCCCAATGTCTTTAAACGCACCTTGTTTTGTCTTTCAGATGCGGGATGCAGCGCCGAAGGCCTCTGGAGCGTGCGAAGAGTTGGTAAGCTTTTGTCTTTCAGATGCCGGAATGCAGTGTGAAGACCTCCGGAGCGCACGAAGAGTAGGTAAGCCTTTGTCTTTCAGATGCCGGAATGCAGCGCGAGGCGTTGGTGACAGCCGATGGACCAGGTAAGTGAAGAGCTGTCACTGAAGACCGTAATGCTAACCTGTTCTTTCTTGTCTTTATAGGTGTTGCTGAAGACTGGATTCAGGATGGTAAGCCTTTTTCCTTAGGCCCAGGATCAGATGCAGAAGACACGATGAGCGTTCTGCTGCAGAGGATGCAGAATAACGCAAAGCAATATTCATCCATCGGGTGTGGTTTAAATAGCCACCTGTAGTGCTTAGGTGTCTCCTTCCACAGCCACGCCTAGGTAAGAAAAGAGTTCCTGCTTTCCAGAAGAGTTCCAGTGTTCTGAATCTAGGGAGTGGCTCCTGCCCCACCCAACAGGAAAAGTAGTTCCAAACAGAAGAGGATCAGAGGCTCAACTGGCAGGCAAGTAAGCAGCATGGTCTGCTGCAGGTAAGTCCACCCAAGCATTATGAGCCCGGCGCTTCCAGCGCTGGGACTTCGGCATATTTATGAGCCTGGTGCCACTGGCGCCAGGACTGGGTCCAAAAGGTCCCAATTGGGACTGGTTGGCACTCGGAACCTGGGTTATGGATCTGCTTCCAAGGGAGTTGGGAAAACCCTGACCTTTTGGAAGCAGACATCATGACAGTACCCCCCCCTCAAGGCCCCTCCCAAACCGGGCTTCTCCGGGGGTTTTGGCTTGTCAGGAAATGTTCGGTGAAATCTTTTGATTAGGCGAGGAGCGTGGACATATTCAGCAGGTTCCCAGGATCTCTCTTGGGGGCCGTAGCCTTTCCAGTCAATTAGGTAAAATAGTTTAGATTTGGAGATCTTGGAGTCCAGAATGCTTTTGACTTCAAACTCGAGTTCTCCATCAACTAGGATAGGTTTTGGAGATTTAGTTAGTCGGGTTTGAGGTTGCACGGGTTTTAATAGAGAGACGTGGAAGACCGGATGTATCTTCATGTGCGGGGGCAAGTCCAACTTGACCGCCACTGGGTTTACTATGGTAGTGATGGAATAGGGACCAAGGTATCTTGGGTTGAATGTGCGTGGCCCTTTTAGAGGTAGATATTTGGTGGATAACCAGACTTGATCCCCTACTTGATATTGAGGGGCTTCCTTCCGATGTTGATCTGCTCCTTTCTTGTATTGTTCTTTAGCCCTTTGAAGGTGAGAAACAGCTTCCTTAAAGGCTTGGGTGATTATAGAATGCAGGTAGTCTACTGCTGGTGTTTCAAGATCTTGGAGGGGATCCAACTCTGAGGTTCGAGGGTGACTGCCGTACAAAAGAAAAAACGGGGTTTTCCCAGTTCCCGAATGGACAGAGTTATTGTAGGCATATTCGGCTATCCAAAGGATGTCTTTCCAAGTTTTTTCAGTTTGTTGCAGCATGCAGCGTAAATACTGTTCCAGAGTTTGATTGGTCCTCTCGGTTTGTCCGTCGGTCTGAGGGTGGTGACTGGTCGATAGTCTCACATCAATTTGAGCCGACCGACAGCAACTTCGCCAAAAATGAGAAATAAATTGACTACCTCGATCCGAAATTAGAACCGAAGGAAAACCGTGCAGTCGGACGATGTTTTCGAGAAATTCTCGGGCCAGAGTTGCTGCTGTTGGCAAGCCTTTGAGCGGAATGAAAGGCGCCATCTTGGAGAATAAGTCCACGATTACTAGAATCGTATTGTATCCGGAGCATGGAGGTAGATCGGTGATGAAGTCCATCGAAAGCGTATGCCAAGGGCGAGGTGGGATGTCAATAGGGCGTAAGAGGCCTGCTGGTCTTTCCTTTTGACTCTTGTTTTGGGCGCATACTCCACAGGACATTATAAAGTCTCTGATATCTTTTTTCCAAGACGGCCACCAGAAGTAGCGCTTGATCTTTTCTGAGGTCTTGGCCATACTGGGATGTCCTTCCATTAAAGAATCGTGATAACAAGAGATTACTTTTTTCTGTAAATCTGTGCTGGGTAGGTATAATCGTTCTTGGAAATACAATAAGTTGTCCTTTACTGCAAAGTCCTTTCCCTGCAGATGCCAATTCTGTATGTCTGCTGGAGTTACAAGTTGCCTGGCTTTATCCTTAACTTCCTCTATGGATTCTGTGGCAATTACACCCAGAATTCTTTGTTCGGGAATGATTGGTACAGGTTTAGGGTTGATCAAGTGTTCTTCCACTCCCATCCGAGAAAGGGCATCAGCTTTACCGTTCTTTGTACCAGGTCGATAGGTAATTATGAAGTCAAACTCGGCAAAGAATAATGCCCAACGGAGTTGTCTAGAGGATTGGGCTTTTGCGGTTTTCAAATATTGCAGGTTTCGGTGATCCGTAATCACAGTAACGGTGTGTCGGGCTCCCAGCAGATAATGCCGCCAGGCCTTAAAGGCAGACTTGATAGCCAGAAGTTCCTTGTCAGTAATCGTGTAATTGATTTCAGGAGGCGAGAATTTGCGGGACCAAAATGCCACGGGATGCAACTGATTGGTTACCGGGTCCTTTTGTGATAGAACTGCCCCCATGGCAAGGCTTGAAGCATCAGTTTCCACGATGTAGGGGAGTTCGGGGCGAGGGTGTTTTAAGATTGGTGCAGAGATAAATTTAGTCTTCAAATCCTGAAAAGCTTGTTCCGCCTCGGTAGACCATTCAAAACGTTTGTTTTTCTTTAACAAGGCAGTGATGGGCTGGACTATTCGAGAGAATTCGGGGATAAACCTGCGGTAAAAGTTAGCGAAGCCTAACATGCTTTGCACACCTTTTACGGAGGATGGTGATGGCCATTTGAGAACTGCATCGACCTTCTTTGAATCCATACGCACTCCGCCAGGTGATAATATGAATCCCAAGAATTCAACTTCAGTCACGTTGAAAACACATTTTTCCAATTTAGCAAAAAGTTTGTGTTGACGCAATCTTTCGAGGACCATTTTCACGTGCTTCCGATGTTCAGATTCCGATGAAGAATAAACGAGGATGTCGTCAATCTAAACAACAACACACACATCTATGAGCTCTCTGAGGACATCGTTCATAAAATATTGAAAGGCGGCCGGGGCATTGCAAAGTCCGAAGGGCATGACCTGATATTCAAATAGCCCATACTTGGTGCGGAAGGCCGTCTTCCATTCATCGCCCTCTTTTACTCGTACCAGGTGGTAAGCTCCTCTAAGATCCAGCTTTGTATATATGCATGCTTTTCTGACTTGGTCCAGGAGTTCAGGGATCAAAGGTAACGGATATCTATTCTTAACGGTGATCTGGTTCAGGGAGCGATAATCTATACAAGTTCTAAGGTCTCCTTCCTTTTTTGGAACGAAGAACAAAGCTGAAGAAGCAGGGGACTTGGAAGGACGAATAAACCCATTTGCCAGGTATTGATCCAGGAATTGTCGAAGGTGAAGGTTCTCAGGCTCGGTGAGGGCATAAATTCTACTACAAGGAGGAGTAGATCCAGGTATCAGGTCTATCTGGCAGTCATAAGACCTATGAGGAGGTAGAGAGTTAGCCTGATCCTTCCGGAAAACATCTTGGTATTCTAGGTATTCGGGAGGTAACTGGGGAGTCTCTGAAGAAATTGCTGCCAGTGCAACACCAGGTGGAGGGTGACAAGTAGAGACACATTCTGGAAACTGGACCGTTCTTGCTCGCCAATCGATCAGAGGATTGTGTTTCTCTAACCAAGGTATTCCTAGAATAATCTGAAACTGAGGGGCCTTGATCACATCGAACACGATCTTCTCATGGTGTCCATCTTGACTTACTAGCGTCACCTCTTGAGTGGTATGCGTTACTGGCCCGGAGGCTATCTCCGTACCATCCACCGTAGTAATGACGTCCTTTACAGCCTTGGGACAAAGAGTTAGATTCATCCTCAAAACCATTTCATGATCCACATAATTGCCGATGGCACCGCTGTCGACGTAAGCTTCAATTGCATGTAATCGATCCGGATTATCAGGGCTAATGAGGACCATAGGTATCACGAAATGCGAGGTCACGGAACTGGTTTTCACGCTCGGCAAGAGGACCTCTATTCTTGTCGGGCGAGGTCGTTTCCCTGCTCAGAGTTTGTAACTTTGGTAACTGCAGCTCCTACTGCCTTCTTGGCAGGTTTCACCGGACAGTCTCGAAGAAAGTGCCCTGAGTTTCCGCAATAGAGGCATAATTGCAACTGTTTTCTCCTTTCCCGCTCCTTTTGTGTTAGAGGACCTTTCAGACCTCCTATTTGCATGGGTTCCCCGGAGTCTACTCCTTCTTAGAGCGTTTGTTTCCTGACGGGCTGCATGCACTTCTGCCCTTAGTTCCCCAAGTAACTGGGCTAGCTGGTCGGTATCCGAGGTTTCCATAGCGCCTGGACGGGAGTTTTGTGGTAGGCTTTGCGTTCTGTAACGCTCACCTGATTCCCATAGAGGCGCCGGTCTTGACTGGGCGTATACCGTATCTTCAAAGGTGACGTGTAACACACGGCTGGCTCTTTGGGCTGGACTTCTGTGCACTGTATGTCTGACTGGAAGGGTAAGATGTCTGCAGATAGAAAATATGGGATTAAGGAACTGGGTTATTGAATGTCTCTCTCTTCTTCCCTTTCTCTTCTCCTGTAGAACCCCAAAGGTTAACGCTCTCATCTTAGGTAAGTGAACGCCGTGCTCTCCATCTGCCTCGGGGCAGGGTGCTGTAACCAGTTTCTTCACTGGATAAGGGGAGCAGGCCCATCTGCTGCCCCAAGTAGCAAGGGTGAGGAGGCTGCAGGGGCAGCTGCAGCTCAATCTACCCCAGCTCCGAGTCTCCCAGCCCGGACAGTGTCGGTCAAGTCCATCACACAGAGGTTGGTCCTGCCAACATCACCCTGCAGCCAATGCCTGCAGTGAGACCTTTGGTCATCGTGTCTTTGGAAAGTTCCAGTGCCCAGTCCACCTGCGCTTCTGCCCCTACCAATCAGAGCGGTGTAAGCCACTCAGGGTCCGCACCACCTTGCAAGAAGAAGAAGGGTGCTCTTGCAGTACAGGCTGGGACCCCAGACACCGCTACACACTCCGGCACATCAAGGAAACCTAGTTTCAATGATGCCGAACTAGATGCACTTGTGGGATATGTGTCAGCCCTTAGCCGCAAAATGGTGGTGACTGCAGGGTGCAAGACTACGACTGCTCAACGTAGGGCCCACTGGCAGACGATCGCAGACCCTATTAGTTCCCTTGGATGTGTGAAGCGCACAGCTGATGATTGCTCTAAGCTCTGGAATGACCTGAAACGCAGAGCAAAGAACAAGCTGGCTTCAATTCATGCCTCTACTCTGGTGACTGGCGGTGGGCCTCCACCAGTGGAGGAAGAACTCACTGAACATGAGTCTGTCGCTAGAGGCTTCATCACAGAGGATCAGATCCAAGCCGTGGGAAACCTTCCAGATCTTGAAGCAATGTCCGGTGAGTGACCATGCATGTGTGTGCAATCCATGTATATGTTGCTTGGGTGATGTGTTCTGATTGAGTGCCAGGTGATGCTGTCTAGTTATGACTGCTATGGGTCACCCATGTGGGCCCTCAAACACATTCCCCATCCTAGTGTTTCCCTCTAACAGTATCCCTTCTGAGCATAGTGCACTTTTTGCACATGATTAATCCACTTGGCCTTCAGCTGTCCTCTTGCCACAACATTGTTCATACTCTTTTCCTCTTCATTCAGCCTGACTGATGAAATGATTAGCAAATTTACCAGACATTTTTGTGGCCTACTGTCCCAAATGTGACATACTTCATAATGGCCAACATTTCTGGACTTATTTGGGGAAACATTTCTACAATCAGGCTGATTGAGTAATGTGCACCTACACATGGCCTGCACACTATCATTTTGGGGCCCTGTTTGAATGTTGAACATGAGAATTATATCCTCTCATGTCGAGGTGCCCAACCATTGATGTATCCATGTGCCTTCCATCACTGCATCAGTGAACACTGGCTTTGTTGCATCGTGTGGCACATGCGTGTTTTCTCACTCTTATTTACATGTTTTATTTCATGATGTCCATCTCACATGGATGGGTGACAGTACTGATTTGCTACCATCTGGGTGTCCTTGTCAAATCAGCCATGGCTTTGGTACGTGCCGTCTGTGTGCTGGCATGTGTCATGTATGTGGATTGTCCATACCACTCACAGGCTAATGTTTGATGCCAGTGCAATCCAGCATGCAGCACATGTGTTGGTTTTCCATCTTGCAGTCATCAGTGTGTGCTTTTTGACTCCCCTTCAAAATCATTGACAGTGCATGCATGCCAGAGTTATTCTCATGTGGGACATGTGTCATTTATGTACTGGATCTCTGCCTCGTCAGGCCTGTGTGTGTGTGCAATGGTGCTCATGCCTGTTTCCATTTGTTAGCTTTCATGTTTTTGCAGATGATGAGGCACTTGATGCTGTTGAGGAGGAGGAGATGGTGCAGACTCAGGAGGACTCACAGCCACAACCGGGCACCAGTGGAGGACGTGGGGTGGTGGTGGGTGAAAACAGACCCTGATGTCCACGGGTGTCTCTGGGTACACCTCTGGAGACCTCTATGAATCAGGTGCTGAATCGTACATTGAGACATATGTGCCGTCGCAGGTGAGTGTTTCTGGCAGGTGAGTGTTTCTGGCTCAACCTAGCACCCACCTGCACCTGGGGTAGACCCCTCTATGGGGATTTCAGTGTTGGAAAGTCCGCCTGTGGCGGTTATGGCTGCAGGGTCACACTCCACAATATTTTCTCCTGTTCCTGGGCCAGCAGATCAAAGGAGGAATGCAGTCCCGCAGCCCCAGGCAGTGCCAGCCCAGCACAGCAAGGTGCACATCGCCTTGCCCCAAACAGGTGTGGTGCCTGCCAATGCGGTGGCCGTACGCCACCAGGCAATACTGTGTGGGAAAACTCCATCTACACTATAGCAGCACAACAGGGGGCATTGTGCGAAATGATGGCTCAGGCCATGGATAGGGTGGCCACTTCCATTCTCCCCCTGAAAGGCAGATGGAGCTCCTGCAGCAGGCAACAGACTCCATTTGCCGCTCACACAGGGAGGACATGTTGGCGTCTGACAGGGACCGACGGGCTGGACTTTAGACTCTGCACACAGCCACATCTGTAGAGTCACAGGCCCACAGGGAAGCCCTCAGGTTAGAACACAGGTCCCTCAGAGATACTCTGGGTGAACTTGGGGTGTCCCGGAGTACAAGGGCAGAACAGCAGCTGGAGCAGCTGACATGCACACTTTCAGCTGAGCTCCAAGCAACCCGTCAGGAGATCCAGGCATCACGCAAGGCCATGCAGGCAGAAGTGCGTGCTACCCGTGAGGTGCTGCATGGGGATCTCCGTACCATCATCCTGCAGAACCAAACCTTTCACACCCGCATGCTTGCTGCCATGGAGGAGCATGCCAGGGCTTTGCGTGGGCTGCCTCCCATATCACGGCCACCTTCTGATGTACCACCAGAGGTTAGTGACAGCGACAGTAGTTCTCCCACTGTAGCGTAGCCGTGCAGACCATGAGCCCATGGAGGTATTTTAGTTTTTTCTCAACATCCACGCATGTGGGTGTTGGAGTGCACCCTGTACCTCATCCTTCCTGGGTGCCCCCCCCTGATCCACACATGGCCATTTTTTGATTTTGTAAAAATGTTTTTTACAGTGTGGTGCTTTGTGTGGCTCCCGTATGCATCCACTGTGTATTCTAGCTGGGCACATACAGGCTTGTCCTGTCTTTGGGTTAGATGCTTGGGTTCCTGACACACACACACCATTCCTGCTTCGCCTTTCCATGGGCTTGCAAAGGGTGTGACCAAGTGACAGTAACTTACACAGTGACATTGGGCTCCCATAAGTTGTTTGGACAGTCTGTGGTCAAAACTGTGTATACATCCCTAGTGGGTATTGTTGTGGAAATCTCCACTGCATGGTGGATTTATGTATGGTTCTACATCCCTGACTGTTTCCTTATATACATGTACCTTCTTCATGTCTTAACAAGGCCATCTACTTTGCAGATGCAGTTCATGTTGTATGCAGTTCACTGATACATTTGTCTTCCAGCAACAATCTGCAGTTGGAAGGGGTTGATGTGCTGCCTTAGTCAGGTTGTGACACTTGCACTACTTTTATTTTTTATTGTAATATATTGCCACTGTTTGACCATGTACTGATGCTTTCTCTTGCTGGTGAGTATTTGTTCATGTGTGTTGTTTTTGTATTCATTATTGAGAGCATTTTTTCTGTGGCCTGTTTCCATTTAGCACAGTGCACTTTGTGACACTTATGTCATGTGTTGTGCATTCATTTGGTTGCTTTCACATTGCATGCTATGCCATGGTGTGTTGGGGAGGTGTTGGGTGACATGGCACTATTTTGATGTGGTATTTTGCAAGGGGTAGTCCTTCATGCTACATGAATTTGTGCCTTTTTGTGACACATCATTGGGTGTCTTTGAGTAGCTAGGAAGGCACACAATGTAGCACTTGCAGGTGAACAATCTCAGGCTGGTATGGTTGTGACAGTTGACTGTCCCTTTTGTCAACATCATTGATTGCGAGCTGGTATGTGCCAGGCCTGTGTGCACTCCGCAGGGCTGGGATTTTAGGTGAAATAATTTGCCACAAGCTGGGTCAGGGCTGCCTCACCACGTGCCCTTTCACCTCCCATGCGCAGCAGGTGTGCATGTGGTTGGGGATGTGGGGGCACCACCATGTCCACTGGCACTCCCCACCGGGTTGCAACGTTGTGCAGGACACATGCTACCACTATGATCCTGCACACTACTGGGGGCGCATATAGCAGCTGACCACCAGAGCGGTCAAGGGAGCGAAAGCGTGACTTGATCACTCCGAATGTGCGCTCCACTATGCCCCGGGTTGCAATATGGCCTGTGTTGTATCTTACCTCGGGTGGTGTGGTGGGGTTCTGAATTGGCGTCATCATGTAGGTGCTGAGAGGGTAGGCACTGTCCCCTAGGGAGGTGATAATGTTTGTCATTAGTGGGATTTTCCCATTTCTCAGTTTGTGACATGCATGCATGTGCAGAGGCATTTATCCTCACCAATTAGCCATGTGTCACCATGCCAGCCAGCTTCCAGGTCCCGGATTAGGGGTGACATTCTGAATATAAAACTATCATGGCTGGACCCTGGATAGTTGGCATATACTGAGGTGATGATTCCCTTGGCATCACATACAACCTGCACGTTGATGGAATGCCAGTGCTAGCGGTTCCGATAGATATGCTCAGTGGCCCTGGGTGGATGTAGAGCCACATGGTTGCAATCAATGGCACCTAGGACTTTGGGGAAGTGTGCCACCCCATAAAATTGCTGCACCACAGCCTGCCTTTCTGCAGGTGTTCTGGGCATTTACATGTGCCTGCGGACTGAGGGGCGTGTAGTCATGATGGCCAACACCTGGTGTAGGCAGCGTGACTGCGTGGCCTGTGACACAACCCCCACTATGGCACTTGTCCGTTGAAATGAACCAGTAGCCAAGAAGTGCAGTACATTGAGCACCTTTTCCAAGGGGCTCAGTGCTTGGGAGCACAGAGTGGGTGATGTGAGGTCATCCTCCCACTCCCTCACCAGGTCTGGGATTATATGTGGTGGAAACCTGTACCTCCCATACACCTGGTCATCAGGCATCGCACAAAGGCTGGTCCTGGGTAAGAAATTCGGGGCCTGGCTATCCTCCTCCTCCTGCGGTGTCCCACGACCACTGCTGTGAGGAACGGTATATTCATTGTAGCGTCTGAGCTTGTTTGTTGTTTGCGTGCACTGTTATGCTGCGCGGGGCTGCTTACGCCTGCTTCCTGCTGGCGTATGTGTTTCCGGATTAGCGTGTCTTTTTTGGCGCATGCCTTTCCCCTGTTCGATTCCATGAATACGTGTTGTTAGCACGCGTGTGGGTGTTGCGACCATTTATCTCCTGTACTTCCCCCGTAACACCCACATTTTCATGCGTTGTTCCCCATTCCGCGTGTTACGCCCGTGTTACGCCCACTTTTCTTGTGTGTGCTACGCTATGTGCGCTTTCCCTGTGTGGTAGCGCATGCCGTTTAGTGACGTGTGCACCTGCGTGCGCCACCCACGGATTTGCCGCACGTCCCAGCTTTTACTAGCGCAGCGCATTCCATGAATTGATCAACGGCTGCGTGCGCGGCTTTGGCATGCGTGCGCTGCGATTTTCACGCTTGCACTCCCCTTTTCGGCACACATTTATTCCATGAATTACCCTGTTAATCTTTACAATGTAAGGACCTCAATGTAAGTAATTAAACTAAATGCTGGCAAATTGTTCAAAGAATTCCTAGGTGTAATAAGAAAAAAGTTAAAAACTAGAAAAGGAGTAAAGGAGTACATCGTACCTTAAAAATAAGGGTGACTCAAACAGTCACGGAAAAGACAGGACAGGTCTCAGTTAGTGTGTGCAGACATAAAGTATACTGCTGCAATGACAAAAATGTCGGAATATAGAGTCAGTGTTCTATAAATCCTATTCAAACCCAGGTGGAGCGTAAATTGACATGCAAGTCAATTTCCTACCTACCAACGTGTTGCTATCCTTCCTCTAGTGTCAGTACAAAATCGCAGTCAGGGGGCACCGCAAGACGGCCGCTGTTGTGTATAATGTGACGTGTGATGTCATCACGTACATTGTGACTCTGTCATTATGTTAGCAATGCTGGTAATTCATGTGAAGGTAAAGCCCATTTAACATGGGATTCGAAAGATGGTACAACTAAGTGCTTTAAGAGTCGTCACTATTAGTGCTTTATTTATTTATTTTTTTAAATTTGAGTTTATTGAAATTTTCAAAGTCATATAAAGGTACATTACAAAACATTGTCCGAGAAACTGACAGATCTAGTGGAACTTATCTGTATGCAACATTTCAAGTAAAAGGCCTATACTTTATTTTAAAAAATACTTTACCTTTTTTTCGCCCCCCACCCCTCTCCCACCCAAAACAACGTATCCCTGCCTTCCGAAAATCGTTAACATATATATTCAAGAGATAGAGAGTAGTGACTTGTTCGGTGCACATTATAACATATCTGGTATTTACACTGACATTAGTTGTTTAAGCATGAAGTTCTCTGGGTCTTATTGTATGTCTTTTCCAGTGAAACAGGATAGGGTATTCTCTCCAAGAGGGGAGGTGCGGCTTTCCGATTACAGTACATAATTTACTGATTAGTTCCCGGAATGTACTTACATACAAAGTCTCCCCACATTATGTCACATTGGGTCGTTTTTTTCCGTACAGGGTTGCAGTGATCTTTTCCATGACACATATGTTTGATGCAATATTAATCCATTCGCTCTTGCTCGGGGTTTGTTCGGACTTCCATTTGGTGACTAAAATGGCATGATCCGCTAATAATTGGTGGGCTGCTAGTCCCTTGATTTTCTCTTTTTCGTCTTTGCATTGCTCAAATCCAAAGAGAACTGAAAAGGGATCTGCAAACCTCGGGACTCCGTCGAGGTCCTTGATCCACACCAAGACATCACTCCAATAGATCTTAATTCTGGGGCAGTCCTACCACATGTGCCAGTAGTCAGCTTTTCACCCACACTTACGCCAGCATAGTGGGCTTAGTGACTGAAACATTCTGGAGAGCCTGAGGGGGTCATATTGCCACCTATAGTAGTAGTAATCTTATCGCATGAAGTTTGTATTGACAAGCTATAGAGACCTGGGGGGCAGCCCTGCACATCCTAGCCCACATGTTCGGGTCAATCTCTTCTCCAAGATCCCTCTCCCATCTATTCTTCAGACACGACGTGGAAACCCTTTCCCGCCTCGACCAATTCCTTGTACATAGCAGATATTAAGCCCTTCATTTCTGTTCTGGAGTTCATGAGCTTCTCGAAGGGGGTGAGTTCTCTATCCACTTTGTCTTTCCATTCGACCCTTGTCAGAACTCCCTTGATCTGCAAGAAATGGAAGACAGGGAGGGGGCCCAGTTTGAGGTTCTCACCCAGTTCAGTGATCGTAATAACGGACCCCTGCTTCAAGTGCTGACCCGCCCTCTCAAAGCCTGCTTCAAACCAGGTTTGAAATCTGTCTAAATTAGGAATTTTCTCTCTGATGCCAGGTGCCCATAAATGACTCAGGGGGGACGTTCATGAAGCTATACCCACCATATCCCTTCTCTCCCTCCATATTTCCCAAATGGTCCCCAGGATTGGGTGATCTCTTAGTCTCTGTACTAATTTATTTCTCTGGACCCAAAACCACTCAGAGATTGTTGCTGGTGACTGGTAGTGATTGTCTTATGCCACCCATTGAGGTTCTTTACAATTTCGTAGGTGGGGGATCAAAATTCAGAGTTGGGCAGCCTCATAATATTTTTTCAGGTCTGGTAGTCCCGTTCCTCCCTTATCTTTAGGTAATGTTAAAGTGTCATAGGCTACCCTGGCTCTTTTGGCCTCTTCAAAGAGGCGTTTGGTATTCTTATCGGGAGCATTTGGAAGGGATAAAGGAAGCGAGGGAGACATACCATTTTTATCGCCTTAAGTCTACCCATCCATGATATTGTGAGTTTCTTCCATTTGGCTAGGTCCACCTGGAATTTTAGGAGGAGGGGTGGGAAACTGGCTTCATAAAGTTTAGTTATGTCTCTCGTGACATGTATGCCCAGGTGTTTAATCTTGACATTTTTGAGGATAAGGCCAAGAGAGGAGAGTCTGTCTATGTCTGCTTGTATGGCTTTGTGCAGGGGAAATAAGATTGAATTTGCCTCGTTGATTTTGAAACCTGAGAGGGTACCATACTCTTTAATCAGCTGGATTGCTCTGGGGATTGAGGACATAGGGTTTGAAATGTGCAATAGTAAGTTGTCTGCATAGAAAGCGACTTTATACTCTGTGGTTCCCAGTTTCAGTCCTTCAACCTGAGGGTCATCTCTCAGTTTCTGGGCTAGGGGTTCCACAGAGAGAGCAAAGAGGATTGCCGAGAGAGGGCATCGCTGTCGTGTCCCCCTACCAGATTCAAACCAGCAAGAGTATTTCGCTGTTGACAAAGACTGAGGCCTTGGGTGATGTGTATACTGCCTGGATTGCTCCCCTAAATTTCGGACCTATTCCCACTTTGCGGAGGACTGCCTTCAGAAATCCCCATTCCACCCTGTCGAAAGCTTTCTCTGCATCAACTGAGAGGAGAACTGGGTCATTTTTCATGGTTTGAGATTTGTTAATTAAGTGTAGGGTCTTCCTCATAGTGTTAGCTCCTTGTCTGCCCAGTATGAAGCCAACCTGATCCGTGTGTATTAGACGCGGCATATACGTCTCTAGTCGGGCTGCCAGAATTCTGGTGTACATTTTTGCATCGATATTCAATAGGGAAATGGGGTGATACGAACCGCATTGCTTAGGGTCTCGACCTTCTTTGGGGATCACTGAGACAAGGGCTCAGACAAAAGAGTCTGGCGCTCTTCCCGTGTCCAGGATCTCGTTAAATAGTTCTACCATAAAAGGGAGAAGGGAGGAGATAAAGGATTTATAGAATCCAGCGTAGAAGCCGTCTTCACCGGGGGATTTGCCTAATGACAGTCTCTTGACCACATTCTTGACCTCTTCTTCCATTATCGGACCGTCTAATGCCTGGCTTTCTTCATTTGTTATCTGCAGAAATTTCACAGAGGATAGGTATTGATCAGTATCCAACTCTCCAAGGTAGGTTTTGGATCTATACAGAGCCTCATAGAAGGTGCCGAAGGCCTCGGGGATATCTGCGTTGGTTGCAATACGGTGGGTGTCCTGGTTTTGTATTTCCAGCACCTTCCGCTCTGTCTGTTGGGCACATAACCTAGCAGCCAGCAAATAGTCTGCCTTATCCCCTTTCTCATAGAACTTCTGTCTTAGAAGCTGCAATTTACGGGCTATCATTCCGTGTTCGAGAAGGCAAAGTTCCTCCCTCTTTTTCTTTGCCTCCAAAATCTTGTCTGCTTTCCCAGATTCGTCTTCCCTCGCTTCCCTGTCCAGGTGATAGATCTCCCTCCTCAGTTTGTTTTCGATCAAGTGTCTTTCCCTTTTCTTCCGAGCACCCTCTCTAATCAGGACTCCCTGCCAAGTCGCTTTCCCCGCTTCCCATGCTATTAATTTGGAGACTTCCCCGATGTTATTCGTCTTTATATATTCAGTATTTTCAGTTTCCATGTCAGTTTTAAAAACTGGGTCTTTCCACAGCATCTGATTGCACCGCCACTGACCTCCTTTCCTGGGCACATTTCCCAGTCAATGTCAGCCGTGACCATGTCATGATCTCACCAGGTGACTGGTATGATATCGACCTTTTCGTGGCATTGTGCATTTCTCCTGTTAGATATTTGTAATCAATCCTAGTAAAGGTGTTGTGCAGGGAAGAATAGAAGGTAAACCCTTGATATTCTGGGTGGAGTTGCCGCCATGTGTCTCTTAGATCATATATATCAAACATATTTGCAACTTCACTGCGCCCTCCTTCGTTGGGATCCCTCGTTTTCCTTTTACCCGCTTTCCTATCCAAATTGGGATCCGCCCACAGATTGAAGTCCCCTCCCAGGAGGACATGTCCAGTTGCTTCTAGCATAATTTTAGGGACTGTTTTGGCTATGAATCTTGCTTGTCCCGTGTTGGGCACGTAAATGGTTGTGAGGGTGATGCTTACCTTTCCCACAGTGCCTGCAACGAGTAAAGCCCGCCCTTCAATATCCCCCCATGTCTTGGAAATCGTGAAACCTAGTTCCTTTCAGATGAGTATACCCACTCCCCCCCTTCTCAGAGTGTAACACTCACCTGATTCCCGTAGAGGCGCCGGTCTTGACTGGGCGTATACCGTATCTTCAAAGGTGATGTGTAACACACGGCTGGCTCTTTGGGCTGGACCTCTGTGCACTGTATGTCTGACTCGAAGGGTAAGATGTCTGCAGATAGAAAATATGGGATTAAGGAACTGGGTTATTGAATGTCTCTCTCTTCTTCCCTTTCTCTTCTCCTGTAGAACCCCAAAGGTTAACGCTCTCACCTTAGGTAAGTGAACGCCGTGCTCTCCATCTGCCTCGGGGCAGGGTGCTGTAACCAGTTTCTTCACTGGATAAGGGGAGCAGGCCTCTTGACTTCAGAGGACTGCTGTCCGTCGTTTACTGCACGAACGGTAAGTTTCGAGTAATTCTAATGTCTTTAAAGTCTTTAGTAATGATGTTTCTTGTTTTGCAGGGTTCCGGCGATGGCGGATGACGGGCTGAAGTGAGTTGAAGATGGAGCCCGTGTGATGAATAGAAGCGCCTGGAAGCACGTAAGTAAGCGCTTGTTGCCTGCTTCACGATGCGCTCTAACTGTCTTTTTATTTTGCAGGTACAAGTTCGGAGAGGCTGCAGGGTGCCGGAATACCCACTGGGTTAGATGTGGAAAGGAGTAATGGCACGTGAGTATTAAAGTTCCCCAATGTCTTTAAACGCACCTTGTTTTGTCTTTCAGATGCGGGATGCAGCGCCGAAGGCCTCTGGAGCGTGCGAAGAGTTGGTAAGCTTTTGTCTTTCAGATGCCGGAATGCAGTGTGAAGACCTCCGGAGCGCACGAAGAGTAGGTAAGCCTTTGTCTTTCAGATGCCGGAATGCAGCGCGAGGCGTTGGTGACAGCCGATGGACCAGGTAAGTGAAGAGCTGTCACTGAAGACCGTAATGCTAACCTGTTCTTTCTTGTCTTTATAGGTGTTGCTGAAGACTGGATTCAGGATGGTAAGCCTTTTTCCTTAGGCCCAGGATCAGATGCAGAAGACACGATGAGCGTTCTGCTGCAGAGGATGCAGAATAACGCAAAGCAATATTCATCCATCGGGTGTGGTTTAAATAGCCACCTGTAGTGCTTAGGTGTCTCCTTCCACAGCCACGCCTAGGTAAGAAAAGAGTTCCTGCTTTCCAGAAGAGTTCCAGTGTTCTGAATCTAGGGAGTGGCTCCTGCCCCACCCAACAGGAAAAGTAGTTCCAAACAGAAGAGGATCAGAGGCTCAACTGGCAGGCAAGTAAGCAGCATGGTCTGCTGCAGGTAAGTCCACCCAAGCATTATGAGCCCGGCGCTTCCAGCGCTGGGACTTCGGCATATTTATGAGCCTGGTGCCACTGGCGCCAGGACTGGGTCCAAAAGGTCCCAATTGGGACTGGTTGGCACTCGGAACCTGGGTTATGGATCTGCTTCCAAGGGAGTTGGGAAAACCCTGACCTTTTGGAAGCAGACATCATGACAGTACCCCCCCTCAAGGCCCCTCCCAAACCGGGCTTCTCCGGGGGTTTTGGCTTGTCAGGAAATGTTCGGTGAAATCTTTTGATTAGGCGAGGAGCGTGGACATATTCAGCAGGTTCCCAGGATCTCTCTTGGGGGCCGTAGCCTTTCCAGTCAATTAGGTAAAATAGTTTAGATTTGGAGATCTTGGAGTCCAGAATGCTTTTGACTTCAAACTCGAGTTCTCCATCAACTAGGATAGGTTTTGGAGATTTAGTTAGTCGGGTTTGAGGTTGCACGGGTTTTAATAGAGAGACGTGGAAGACCGGATGTATCTTCATGTGCGGGGGCAAGTCCAACTTGACCGCCACTGGGTTTACTATGGTAGTGATGGAATAGGGACCAAGGTATCTTGGGTTGAATGTGCGTGGCCCTTTTAGAGGTAGATATTTGGTGGATAACCAGACTTGATCCCCTACTTGATATTGAGGGGCTTCCTTCCGATGTTGATCTGCTCCTTTCTTGTATTGTTCTTTAGCCCTTTGAAGGTGAGAAACAGCTTCCTTAAAGGCTTGGGTGATTATAGAATGCAGGTAGTCTACTGCTGGTGTTTCAAGATCTTGGAGGGGATCCAACTCTGAGGTTCGAGGGTGACTGCCGTACAAAAGAAAAAACGGGGTTTTCCCAGTTCCCGAATGGACAGAGTTATTGTAGGCATATTCGGCTATCCAAAGGATGTCTTTCCAAGTTTTTTCAGTTTGTTGCAGCATGCAGCGTAAATACTGTTCCAGAGTTTGATTGGTCCTCTCGGTTTGTCCGTCGGCCTGAGGGTGGTGACTGGTCGATAGTCTCACATCAATTTGAGCCGACCGACAGCAACTTCGCCAAAAATGAGAAATAAATTGACTACCTCGATCCGAAATTAGAACCGAAGGAAAACCGTGCAGTCGGACGATGTTTTCGAGAAATTCTCGGGCCAGAGTTGCTGCTGTTGGCAAGCCTTTGAGCGGAATGAAAGGCGCCATCTTGGAGAATAAGTCCACGATTACTAGAATCGTATTGTATCCGGAGCATGGAGGTAGATCGGTGATGAAGTCCATAGAAAGCGTATGCCAAGGGCGAGGTGGGATGTCAATAGGGCGTAAGAGGCCTGCTGGTCTTTCCTTTTGACTCTTGTTTTGGGCGCATACTCCACAGGACATTATAAAGTCTCTGATATCTTTTTTCCAAGACGGCCACCAGAAGTAGCGCTTGATCTTTTCTGAGGTCTTGGCCATACCGGGATGTCCTTCCATTAAAGAATCGTGATAACAAGAGATTACTTTTTTCTGTAAATCTGTGCTGGGTAGGTATAATCGTTCTTGGAAATACAATAAGTTGTCCTTTACTGCAAAGTCCTTTCCCTGCAGATGCCAATTCTGTATGTCTGCTGGAGTTACAAGTTGCCTGGCTTTATCCTTAACTTCCTCTATGGATTCTGTGGCAATTACACCCAGAATTCTTTGTTCGGGAATGATTGGTACAGGTTTAGGGTTGATCAAGTGTTCTTCCACTCCCATCCGAGAAAGGGCATCAGCTTTACCGTTCTTTGTACCAGGTCGATAGGTAATTATGAAGTCAAACTCGGCAAAGAATAATGCCCAACGGAGTTGTCTAGAGGATTGGGCTTTTGCGGTTTTCAAATATTGCAGGTTTCGGTGATCCGTAATCACAGTAACGGTGTGTCGGGCCCCCAGCAGATAATGCCGCCAGGCCTTAAAGGCAGACTTGATAGCCAGAAGTTCCTTGTCAGTAATCGTGTAATTGATTTCAGGAGGCGAGAATTTGCGGGACCAAAATGCCACGGGATGCAACTGATTGGTTACCGGGTCCTTTTGTGATAGAACTGCCCCCATGGCAAGGCTTGAAGCATCAGTTTCCACGATGTAGGGGAGTTCGGGGCGAGAATGTTTTAAGATTGGTGCAGAGATAAATTTAGTCTTCAAATCCTGGAAAGCTTGTTCCGCCTCGGTAGACCATTCAAAACGTTTGTTTTTCTTTAACAAGGCAGTGATGGGCTGGACTATTCGAGAGAATTCGGGGATAAACCTGCGGTAAAAGTTAGCGAAGCCTAACATGCTTTGCACACCTTTTACGGAGGATGGTGATGGCCATTTGAGAACTGCATCGACCTTCTTTGAATCCATACGCACTCCGCCAGGTGATAATATGAATCCCAAGAATTCAACTTCAGTCACGTTGAAAACACATTTTTCCAATTTAGCAAAAAGTTTGTGTTGACGCAATCTTTCGAGGACCATTTTCACGTGCTTCCGATGTTCAGATTCCGATGAAGAATAAACGAGGATGTCGTCAATCTAAACAACAACACACACATCTATGAGCTCTCTGAGGACATCGTTCATAAAATATTGAAAGGCGGCCGGGGCATTGCAAAGTCCGAAGGGCATGACCTGATATTCAAATAGCCCATACTTGGTGCGGAAGGCCGTCTTCCATTCATCGCCCTCTTTTACTCGTACCAAGTGGTAAGCTCCTATAAGATCCAGCTTTGTATATATGCATGCTTTTCTGACTTGGTCCAGGAGTTCAGGGATCAAAGGTAACGGATATCTATTCTTAACGGTGATTTGGTTCAGGGAGCGATAATCTATACAAGTTCTAAGGTCTCCTTCCTTTTTTGGAACGAAGAACAAAGCTGAAGAAGCAGGGGACTTGGAAGGACGAATAAACCCATTTGCCAGGTATTGATCCAGGTATTGTCGAAGGTGAAGGTTCTCAGGCTCGGTGAGGGCATAAATTCTACTACAAGGAGGAGTAGATCCAGGTATCAGGTCTATCTGGCAGTCATAAGACCTATGAGGAGGTAGAGAGTTAGCCTGATCCTTCCGGAAAACATCTTGGTATTCTAGGTATTCGGGAGGTAACTGGGGAGTCTCTGAAGAAATTGCTGCCAGTGCAACACCAGGTGGAGGGTGACAAGTAGAGACACATTCTGGAAACTGGCCCGTTCTTGCTCGCCAATCGATCAGAGGATTGTGTTTCTCTAACCAAGGTATTCCTAGAATAATCTGAAACTGAGGGGCCTTGATCACATCGAACACGATCTTCTCATGGTGTCCATCTTGACTTACTAGCGTCACCTCTTGAGTGGTATGCGTTACTGGCCCGGAGGCTATCTCCGTACCATCCACCGTAGTAATGACGTCCTTTACAGCCTTGGGACAAAGAGTTAGATTCATCCTCAAAACCATTTCATGATCCACATAATTGCCGATGGCACCGCTGTCGACGTAAGCTTCAATTGCATGTAATCGATCCGGATTATCAGGGCTAATGAGGACCATAGGTATCACGAAATGCGAGGTCACGGAACTGGTTTTCACGCTCGGCAAGAGGACCTCTATTCTTGTCGGGCGAGGTCGTTTCCCTGCTCAGAGTTTGTAACTTTGGTAACTGCAGCTCCTACTGCCTTCTTGGCAGGTTTCACCGGACAGTCTCGAAGAAAGTGCCCTGAGTTTCCGCAATAGAGGCATAATTGCAACTGTTTTCTCCTTTCCCGCTCCTTTTGTGTTAGAGGACCTTTCAGACCTCCTATTTGCATGGGTTCCCCGGAGTCTACTCCTTCTTAGAGCGTTCGTTTCCTGACGGGCTGCATGCACTTCTGCCCTTAGTTCCCCAAGTAACTGGGCTAGCTGGTCGGTATCCGAGGTTTCCATAGCGCCTGGACGGGAGTTTTGTGGTAGGCTTTGCGTTCTGTAACGCTCACCTGATTCCCATAGAGGCGCCGGTCTTGACTGGGCGTATACCGTATCTTCAAAGGTGACGTGTAACACACGGCTGGCTCTTTGGGCTGGACTTCTGTGCACTGTATGTCTGACTGGAAGGGTAAGATGTCTGCAGATAGAAAATATGGGATTAAGGAACTGGGTTATTGAATGTCTCTCTCTTCTTCCCTTTCTCTTCTCCTGTAGAACCCCAAAGGTTAACGCTCTCATCTTAGGTAAGTGAACGCCGTGCTCTCCATCTGCCTCGGGGCAGGGTGCTGTAACCAGTTTCTTCACTGGATAAGGGGAGCAGGCCTCTTGACTTCAGAGGACTGCTGTCCGTCGTTTACTGCACGAACGGTAAGTTTCGAGTAATTCTAATGTCTTTAAAGTCTTTAGTAATGATGTTTCTTGTTTTGCAGGGTTCCGGCGATGGCGGATGACGGGCTGAAGTGAGTTGAAGATGGAGCCCGTGTGATGAATAGAAGCGCCTGGAAGCACGTAAGTAAGCGCTTGTTGCCTGCTTCACGATGCGCTCTAACTGTCTTTTTATTTTGCAGGTACAAGTTCGGAGCGGCTGCAGGGTGCCGGAATACCCACTGGGTTAGATGTGGAAAGGAGTAATGGCATGTGAGTATTAAAGTTCCCCAATGTCTTTAAACGCACCTTGTTTTGTCTTTCAGATGCGGGATGCAGCGCCGAAGGCCTCTGGAGCGTGCGAAGAGTTGGTAAGCTTTTGTCTTTCAGATGCCGGAATGCAGTGTGAAGACCTCCGGAGCACACGAAGAGTAGGTAAGCCTTTGTCTTTCAGATGCCGGAATGCAGCGCAAGGCGTTGGTGACAGCCGATGGACCAGGTAAGTGAAGAGCTGTCACTGAAGACCGTAATGCTAACCTGTTCTTTCTTGTCTTTATAGGTGTTGCTGAAGACTGGATTCAGGATGGTAAGCCTTTTTCCTTAGGCCCAGGATCAGATGCAGAAGACACGATGAGCGTTCTGCTGCAGAGGATGCAGAATAACGCAAAGCAAGATTCATCCATCGGGTGTAGTTTAAATAGCCTTCTGTAGTGCTTAGGTGTCTCCTTCCACAGCCACGCCTAGGTAAGAAAAGAGTTCCTGCTTTCCAGAAGAGTTCCAGTGTTCTGAATCTAGGGAGTGGCTCCTGCCCCACCCAACAGGAAAAGTAGTTCCAAACAGAAGAGGATCAGAGGCTCAACTGGCAGGCAAGTAAGCAGCATGGTCTGCTGCAGGTAAGTCCACCCAAGCATTATGAGCCCGGCGCTTCCAGCGCTGGGACTGGGCATATTTATGAGCCTGGTGCCACTGGCGCCAGGACTGGGTCCAAAAGGTCCCAATTGGGACTGGTTGGCACTCGGAACCTGGGTTATGGATCTGCTTCCAAGGGAGTTGGGAAAACCCTGACCTTTTGGAAGCAGAGATCATGACACAGAGGTCCAGATCCCCAGAATTCTATCCCTGTTCGCGCCCCCAGGAGCTTCCGTTCCTCCCCCTTGGCATATTTGGTTTCCTGCAGGAAGAGGATATCAAATTGTCCCCTGCAGAATTCACGGTTTACTAGGGATCTCTTTGTCGGGGAATTAAGGCCTCCAACGTTTAATGTCCCCACCCTGAGGAGGTCTCCCACCCGTCGGTCCGTTTTAACTGCCATTTGTTTTCATACTTTTTAGAGGACCCTTCAACAATGCTTGACACCTTGTCACCCCCCTTCATCCCCCCTCCTCCTCCCCCCTCCCCCCTCACTCCGTCCTCCATCCCTAGTCGATGGCGTCCAATCTGGATCGGTTGAAAAAATCTATCCAACGTCGAACCACCAGTGGGAACTGTTACCTCACGGGCCGTATTCAAAGAACGTCCTCAATAACATTTGAGCCCCCTTCCAGTCTCAGAACCAAATATTAACTCTCTAAAAGTAGATGTGGTGTCTCATGCAACTTCGCTGTCTGTTATCAGGAGGTTGTCCGCTCTCCTTTTAGGGAGGAGCACCCAGACAGAGTGTCTACACTCTACATTCATTCTCCAAGTGGTTCAGAAAACCCAGGTCTTCTCAATCTATCTGATCTCGCCTCCTGTTGTCCGGGGTGTAGGTTACGTTCTAGCAGGTCCTCTTCTTCATTTATCGCTGTTGGGTGTGACATTGCCTCGTCTGTATTTCCTCGATCCCTTGACTCTTTGCCTTTGCGGGCCTTGGAGTTCCCAACGTCTCCCATTCTATCCTGCTTCTTCCCGTTCTCCATTTTCTGGACGTGTTTCCAAAAGATCAGCGGTGCAGTCACGAATCTCGATTTCCGATTTCAGTCATATTTTCCTGCCTTCATGTTCGAATGAGGGGGAGAAGGGGTAACCCCACCTGTATCGAGTTCCTCGTTCCTTGAGCCATTTCATGAGGGGGCTGCACATTCGCCTCAGTGCCAAGGTCAGTGATGATAAGTCCTGAAAAATGTTAATCTGTGCTCCCCCGAGGGTGAGCGGGACACCGTTCCTGGCTTTCTCGAGAATCCTCGCTTTATCCTGGTACCTGTGGAACCTGGCAAGGACAGATCTTGGCCCAACCGTAGGCCCACCAGCCCTGTGTATCCTCTCCATTTTGGGCTCATCAATGTCTTCGTCCGATACCAATATTTTGATGATGTCGTGGATCGTTTTCCTAAGGTCCCCTTCTGTATTGCCCTCGTGTTCAGGGATGCCAAAAAAGCATAGGTTGTTTCTCCTCTCTCAATTTTCCAAATCATCAATTTTTTGTCGGAATTCCTCCTCCCTTTGTTCAATCTCTCTTATTCAAGAGTCCATCTGGGTTTCAAGGGTATCTATGGAGGCTTGATTGCTTTTGAAACCTTCAAGTCTTTCTTCAATTTTGTCTATTCGTTGTGTTATCTTGTCTATTTTGCCACCTATGTTGGCTCCCATGGTCTTTCTTATTCAAGAGAGTAGCAATGTCCCCTTTTGTTGCCGCTGCCTCTGACACGGATGTATCCATAGTCACTTTATTTGTGCTATCTGTGGCTGGCAAGGGCAGGGAGTAAGCGTAAGCGTACTTGTCTAATTTTCCTTTAATGTCCATATAGTGTCTGCTATGGCAGAGGAGGCACTCGCACCGATGCCGGGGGACCAACCTCGTCTCTGGTGACTTCAGTATGGTTCCAGGAGTGAGTAGGCATTCAGTGCCTTTATGTGGGTGGAAGGCCGGTCAACGGTGTATGGGCTCCTTCGATTTGCTTTGTGCGGCCTCTACTACACTGATGTTCTTCTTCGTTCTAGATCTCTTCCATGTGGTGTCACTCTGCTGGGGATCGGGTGGGTTCCTTTCCGTTTTAGGGAATGTGGTCTCCTGACTCCCTGGAGATCAGGAGTCGTTGGGCCAGACCCTCAGTTTCAATTTTGCCTCTATGGGTATGCAGTGCAGCAGGAAACTAGTTGTGGACCAGGGGGTAGTCCGGCAACTATGCCCTCACTCTTGGTCTATTTTATCAGTATGTAACTGTGGAGTGATTGACTTATGCTCGAGACCTTTGCAGAGCACAACCTCTGCTTCACATATCTCCAGACTAATTCCAAGAGTTCCCCACCAGAGTAGGCCACACGGTGACTATATAACGAAATGAACAAAAGCAAGGGAACTGTTTGGTGCGTATGGGTCTTATTAAGCTGTGTCTTCCTTCACGCATCAGGGGCTGTGGATTCAATTTCCTGGTTTGATCTCCTGTGGCGTCGTTTCACAATGAGAGGAGGTGCTCCTCATGCCTTTTTGTATCTGTTCCCCCCATCAGGTGTATGGTAGGAGGGCCTCATGTGTGTGCTGAGAAGTGTGACCCCGGGAGCTTCAGTTACATCTAAGCCTGCTGTTCCGCCCACGGACATAGAGCGCATATTATCGAGGACTCTGTAATGTTTATGTGATGGATGCTCGAATTCCTCAGCAATGCGGGGGCTCTCCTACCTATTTGAATGATCTCAGGGACCGTCGCAATGTCCGTGGCTCCTCATGGTCACTGCTCCAACTCAGTCACCCGGATCAGGGGTGTGCACACAGCTGATAAGTATGGATGGAGATTTCCCACTTCAACGTCAACGGTGCCAGATTGGGCCACGAACCCTGTCACGAATTCTGTGCTCGCTGTCCAGCACTCAGCGTTAGCGGCCGACACTGTGGCCGAGGCAGAGGGACCATCAGACGGTGCACGGGCCGCCACTTGCAAGCGCTATGTGGGGAGCGCAGGGCTTGTCGGGCAGACACAGAGCCTTTCTCAAGGCACTCTTCGCCTTCAGGGGCCAAGTCTATTATCCAGCTGCAGTCCCCGAAGGGGGGGTCACGATTACTCACCGCCAGGACCAGGGAAAAAAGCCAGAGCCGGGCGATCCACTCAGGTGGGGCGGGGCTATGGGATTCGCAGGGTTCACCGCTGGTGCATCCTGGACCTTCCTGGTGAATGCTCCCTTCTCCACGTCCGCAAAAGTCATTGTTTTGTCATAGTTATGGTGGTGCCACAGTCCCACGACACTTTCTTTCCCAAACCTGCATTCATTTTCCTCAGGTTTTCTCTAGTTTGGGGGGGCACGTTCATACAGCACCTCTTTATTTCTTGTCTGAGGCGGGGTCCTAAAGTGGGGGCTCATGCCGCTTCTCAGACCTCAGAGGGAGAGCTCACACAGAGGTAGAGCTCATCCGTGCACCCCCTGGTGACTAGTTTCCCTATTAGTGCTTTATGAAGGCATATGTACATAGGATACGCCCTAATAGCCAAAGATAGAAAGGCTTAGTTTTATAAGGAGGGTCAGATCTTTATAACAAAGGTGTTAAAGATAAATGTAACCCAGTGTCAAGGCCTTAGTGAATAAATGCGCAATCCAATTAAATAAGGAATATTCTTGACTGTAACAATCTAGTAGACTGAAGATGTAAGAATACATATTATGCCCAAACTGTTCATACAATAGATAATACATTAGATCTGTAGTAATGCAACTTGTTAATCTCTGTGATTTTAGTACAAAGATACGCATGCCTCCATACAAAAGGAGGGAAAACTCAGGACTCCATGTGATAAAGTCATAAGTAAAAGGGTACACATTGCTCACTTTATCAACAGTTCTAACTGTTCTGTTTGATGTTAGTTGTGATATGTGTAGTATCAGTACTGCCATTCTAGCTGATGTCAGCCATGCTCATTCATAGAAAAGCTCCCAAATCAAATTATTCATTCATCCCTGATGGCTGTAGAGAGTCAGGTTTATCAATCCATGCAAATTCACATTGTATACATTGTTTGGACATGTTGACACATCTCTGGGGCTTATATACTACCTCAAGTATTATGCACCATAGTTGTGCTACTGTATGTCTCCTCTCAGTGAAATATCCAGTCACTGGTGACTTGGTATTTTGAGTTCTATTGTTGCTCTTGTGCTCATTCCATGTTTCTGTGGGCCGCCTCCTGGTCTGTCCTTCATAAAAGATGCCACATGGACAACCAAGTCCATAGATAATATTGCTGGAATCACATGTAGCAACATCTCTCAATGCAATCTTAGCTACTTTTCGGGGGTGCCTTACGTATGAACCTTTTATTATATTGTTACAATTATTGCAACTTAACCAGGGGAACATACTATTCTTACGCTTATGCAAGACAGGTTGGTTCAGATTCTTGGATTTTACTGCCTTAACCAACCAGTCACAAAAATGCCTGCCTCTTTTATAGGCAATCATTGGTGGTACAGGAAAAAGTCCCCAGAGGATCCTGGAGTTTGGCCCACCTATCACACCAGGTGAAGGCACGATCACCCCTAAGGTTATTTTACCCACAAGTCAATTTTGGTCCCCAAGTTAAAGCACCGAGAGGGCATCCCTCAGTATTCCAAGAATTCAGGACACTCTTTGAGTGGCATAGCCCATCGCCATCATTTTGATTTTACACATTTCTATTAGCAGAGTTGCAGTCTCTTTCCACAGGTTCCCCACCACACCTGTCAAACACTAGAAATCCATTAGTGTAACCGAAAGGCTACAGTTGTGTCCACTGTGGGTTACCCAAGCATGTATGTACATGTGCATATTCTGAGCGTTTTATACATGCTTACACTACGCTGAAATGCAAGTGTGTATGTGATGTGCTCATGGTTTGCATGTGCCATGTGTATGTTTCAGATGTATATGAGATATGTGCATTTGCATATTCCGTGCAATTAATATATGCTTAAATTCATTCTGAAGGTTGTGAATGTGAATATTGCATGTATCTGGGTGCATGTATGCTACATGCACATAGTTTGTATGTAAACAGTGTGTGTTCCAAGCGTGCATGTGCATATGCATATTTGAGCATGTGATCGCTGCTTACCTGCTTTCTTTTGATACAGTTTGAAAAATGCATTTCCCTTGATTGGCTCAATCAATAGCATGCTTATACCGAGTTCACCACGACAGCTAGTCAGCAAGAAATACACTTTTTGGATCTTACAATTAAGGATAATCAGAACAGGCTTATTTGCTCTCTCTACACTCACTAACAGGAACACACTGTTGCATTTCTCGAGTTTCCACCCACGTTGTCAGAAAGAGAGCCTACCATACGGCCAGTTTCTCAGACTTTGTCTGCACTGCATTCTTCCGACAGACTGAGACTATCACGCTGAAGAGCTAGCAGCTAAGCTTCGCGCACAGGGCTACCCCAAAAGTGTGGTCACCCATTCACTCAAAAGAGCCAGATTCACTCCATGCTAAAAAGACAAACCGGTCTGTGTCCTTACTTTCAGCCAAGATACATTTTCAGTAAAAAAAAATTCATGCATTTTGGCCCCTAGTGCAACTTAATCTACCAAAATAACCCCCAGAAATGTTTGCATTTAAACATCAGAAAAAACTTGAGGGACCAACTAGTCCATGCTAAACCAAAAGTCAACAGGTCTACAACTACAATCTGGGGTCTCAGACCACTCACAGGACACTTTCCATGTGGGCTATGCTCTATTTGCAAATTTTGCAAAAAGATTAAATCATATGAAATAGCCGGAAAACCATGGGAATTCTGCCAACATACCAATTGCAAGACGCTGTGGGCAATATATTGCATCGAATGGCCTTGTGGCCTCAGGTATGTGGGCAAAATTACATGTCTTGTACTTCCCAGAATTACTGATTATCGCTCCAGCATCAGATGCAGAAACGCTACCGCCCCCATGGTATGTCACTTTATGGAACTCGGCCTTTCAGCCGATGACATCACCTGGTGAGTACTTGATACTGTGACAAATACCTCAAATCCACATAATTTGCTAGCCAATAAAGAAGCTAGATGGATATTCAGGCTTTACAGTGTAGAACACAGGCTCAATGATGCCATGCCCATATGGTAATATTCAGCATTATTACCATTCTTGGCCATTTCACTTTTACTCTTATTTTGCTTCTTCTATAGCCTGACACTTGGATTTGCTAGCCTTCCTTTATGATCCTCTTTGGCCTAATTTGCTTGTGTCTCGAGACCACTTTCTGCCTATTCGAGCATCATAGGCCACTTTCTTTCAGTCCTCTATGTGGGACAGCAGCAAGCACAGTCCTCTTTCTTTCTCTATTTGCCTTCTATTTGCAGTCCTCTTTCTATGTTCACCCCATTTATGGCCGGGTCATGGACGTGTCAACAGGATTCTCCTCCCCAGACCGTGACATGCTCGATTCAATCGAACTAAAGGTTAGTGCCACCTTAGACGGCTGCTGCAATATGCGCATCGGAATAACTCTTTGCAGTGGGACCGGATGCATTGAGCACAGATGTGCCCTCGTATCGATGCAATCTTCTTCATTTTTTCCAGTCCTCACTTGTCGGGAACTCCGCAAGGAAACCAACACTCAGAGGACACGTAAAAAGGTCCAGCGTGCCACGTCCCAGTGTGTCCTGCTTGAACATGCTCGAACCATTACGGCCGAACAGGCCCTTCCTTGGGCATCTTTCCAAGGTCGGCTCTGTGTCACTATTCTTTAATAATTGTAATACTTTTACCCCTTTTAAGGTTTGATACATTTATATGTCAATGACTGATGTCTTAGAGTACCAACTCTGACTCACCTGGGCCAATTCTAATTTGGATACTTTTACCTTGACCACGCAGACTACTGAACACTGTTAACTCCTGGCAGTTGCCCCATTCTTTGCGCACCTGCCCCCACAACGGCCTGCTGCCACCAATGCTCCCTGCCGGACAGGAATAGTTGTGTACATTCTGGTAGTGGTAAGCGTTTCTCCTTGCCTGTTTACCCTTCCTGTCCATGCACTGATGGTGGTACTGCCACCTGACCTAGTCTTGTTAATAACACACACTCACTTTTGGCTTCTTGGTGTCATGCCCCTTAGGTGATTCATATTTTTATTTGATTCTTACACACTTTGATACATGGGTCTGGAGTGGATCAGGTAGCACTGTGTCTGTCTCCATGCTCATTGGTGATACTTCCCTCCCCTTTTCTTTGTATGTGTCTCACACCTTTTTCAATGCCCCTTACCTTTTAGATTCCAAGTTGTTGTACAATAGACTGAGATGTTGTTCTTCTTCATGTTCTACAGGGTCCAATATTGGTTTTTGTGGTCCTGAAGAAGGCGGTCTTAACCATTCTACTCTGCCGAAACGCCACCATGATATACACGTGTTCCACGTCTTTGTCATCCTTAAGCTTTTGGAATAGACCCTAGCCATTGTTTCATTAATTTACTCTTTACGTCTATATATGTTGTCATATTGATTGACCTACTCCAGTTGTAGGTTGACTGCCACGGAACTAACCCTGACTTTTGTTTTTGATGCTTTTTGTATGTGTTTATAATCATGCAAAAATGCCCTTAAATGCCTACTACATTGCCTGTTTTTGATTATTCTTTTGAATTTAAATAAATCATTCAATTTTAGATTCAACTGTATGAAGTACTAATTTGCCTTGAATTGCCTGAACACTTGATGTAATGTGATTCATTGACATTTGCGCATGACCAGGATGCTTAAATACTGGTGATTCATTCAGTTCACATAAGTCTGTAAGGGAACATAAAACCCTGCTTTTTGTGTACTCTTTGACTGTCCAGTTCCCATCCACAGTTGGACTTTTTCCATCTGGTGTTTGTTACAGGGCTAGTGTCTCCTTAAGAGACTGACGCCGGGTCACGTGGGCAGCGTCACGTGACAGATGACGTAAGGGGGAGGGAACCAGTTCGGCAGTCAATGTCTTGCCTCCGAATAAACAAGACGTATGTTAAACCTCGGCGTGTCTATCCTCATTCACAGAGCCTATCCGGGCTCAACAACTGCCGACGAGGTTCATATCCCAGACCGCCTCCTCCTCCACCTCCTCCTCCGCCCTCCAAGAGCGATCCCGCTCTGAGATACACTGCAAGCGAATTCAGACTTGCCGCTGTGCGTGCCTGATCCCAGGCCCGCCCTCATCCTCCTACGCACAACAGACCAATCCCGGCCCGCAGTGGTGCGCGGCTGATCCCAGGCCCGCCCTCCTCCTTGTGCAACACTACTACGCTGCACACAGGTGTGCCGGCAGACGCCCAACTGCAAGGCTGCCCTCCTCCTCCTTCTCCTTCATCACAGCCATGTGGATCCCACGTGCACGTTAGAGTGCCTGGTCCCAGGCCCGTCCTCCTCCTTCGCTGGTGAGGATGCCAGCACCACAAGGCCCACTTCCTCTGCATGCCTCCTGCTTCAACTTTCCATGTACCAATCAACAACCCCACGCCAGCAAGACAACTGGCCCCTGCAGGGTGCAAGAGAAGCGCCCACCACACCTCGACTGTGCGGCAAACCACCAGCGGTCTCACAGAAGGCCTGCAGCCCAGCAGACTCCAGACAAAAGGTGGGTGATACCCCAAAACCCATAGTGACTGCACAACATAGAAATCCCAAGCCACCCATTTGCGGCTCCACGCACACTAAGCAAGTCGCAGCCCCAGTGGGCAAAGTCCAAAGCCCAGCAGAGACGCACTAAAGAGGCGACCCGCCACAACGAGGCTTGCAGAAAGACAACTGCTCCCCCAGCACCAGGTCCACGACTACCACCACCACTTCACCATGAGCTCTCCAACAGATCAGCAAGCTCCAACCCCTCCAGGCTCTACAGGGAACACGGTGGCCACTGCATGACGCATGCCCCCTTCTTTCTCCATGACACCACAAGCGGACAAAGGCCCGAGGTGGGTAGAGTGGTTAGAGGATTTCAACACATTCATAGACGCTGCGGGGGAAGAGAAATCACCGAGACTACGCAGTATGTTCCTAAACCTAGCAGGGAATTACATCAAAGTCCTTCTGAAAACCATTCCAACAGCCAAACTAACCAACTTCCCAGCACTAATTGCAGCCTTGAACAAGAGGCTGGTGATCCAGCCCAACAGGGATTATGAAAGGTACATATTTAACCAGTGCACACAAAGGATTGACGAGACAGTTGATGAGCTCATCACCTGCCTACAAATAAAAGGAGCGAACTTCCAATTTCATGCCTTCTCACTTGATGAAGCTATATGCCTAAGAGTCATCGAGGAATGTGTATCTCAGACCCTAAAAAAGCAACTCCTCAAGAAGCCAATCACCATAGAAGAAGTAAGTGAGATGGCCAGAATCCTATAAAGGGTCGACAAACAGGTAAAATAGATAGCAGGCAACACCTCAACTAAACAAGACAAGAATGAAATGATAGCGGCAATGCAGTCCAATACTACCAGAACGACAGAGAGGCCCTTCAACTCCAACTACTCGATGACACCGAGAACCCAACGCCAGTGCTACCGCTCTGGGATGGCCTTTCCCCATGTGGGACCTGTCCCGCACTATCCCAGAGGTGTGGCAACTGCGGTAGGGAAGGACACTTTCAGTCAGTCTGCAGGGAAGGCAGACCGTTTCCGACACAACGAATGCCGGTGGCCCCTCAATAAAAAGTGCCCAAACGAAGCCCACAATCCCAGACGTACCAAACGTGCCCCTACCAGCAAAACCCAAGAAGATATGTCAGAGTAGTTGAAGACGTCTACCCGAGTGATGAGACCCAAGAAAATGAGGGACACGATCAGGTATCCCACATAAGAGATGAATATGATGGACGCCCAACACACCAGAACTACTATGGGGCAGAACAACAAGGATTTGACTACGAAGTCGATCAATATGACCAATATTCCCAAGACGAGTATGCCAATCTCATCATCATTGATGAAGGAGAAGCACGTGAAGCACCCAAAATACTGGTAGAAATAGGAGGGAGACAATTCTGTTTCGTAGTCGACTCAGGAGCCAACGTCAACATAATGGGAGAGAAGGAGTTTCACCAAATCCCTGATAAACCGGCCCTTACACCATCCATCTCCAAGATATATCAATGGGGCGCTGCAATTCCCCTACAAACCATTGGCTCCTTCAGCCGTCGACTCATCCACGACAACCACTCCACGACAACCTGCATTCACGTCATTCGCAGTCCAACCAAAGGGAGATGCCTTCTAAGCTATAGAACCGCCTCTTGCGTATGACTCATAGACATACATGTCCAAGAAGGTGACAAAATCCGCTCAACAGAGCCAACGCACGAGACAAGAGACAATGTGTTCAACATCCAAACCGGGCCTGCCCAAGCAGATACGATGTCGAAGGACACCATCATGAATGAATTCCCACTCATATGTAAGGGCCTCGGGAAAATTAAAGGAATGCCCGTCAAACTTCACATTGACCCCACTGTCCGACCAGTTCCACAACACCCAGGGAGGGTTGGTTTCCATTTGCAAGCCGCAGTGTCGGGTGAACTCAGACAACACCTGGAAGACGGAATCATTGAACCAGCTACAGGCCCGACCCCGTGGGTCTCGCCGTTAGTAATAGTACCAAAAACATCTACAGTCCTCAATACAATCAACACACACATGCACCACTCTTCAATCATGTGCAGTTGGGTTGGAGTGGAAAACAAAATGAAAAATATAACACGTAATGAAACATTTTCTGCAGCACACCAACACTTCTGCAGACCCTAAAAGGCACACGTACACACACACACACACACCCACGCACACACGCACACACGCACACACAGCTCTATTCAGTCAGGTGCACTTAATTCAGAGGAACAAAGCAAAATGCTTAATGTTCTAAAAAATTAAAAATATACCCCTAAACACACAAAAAGGGAGGAACGAAATAAAATGAAAAACATTTAGCAAATGAAAAACATTTAGCAAAATGGAAATTATCCAGCAAAATGCACAAAAATGTGCACAAAATGCACATCAGCCGTAGTATGATTGTAATTGTCAGTTTACCCGAATTATTTTAAATGGGCGACTCGGACACCATCTTATGTTTTCAAGATGTTTTACACCCTTTTATGTACAACACTAAAGCAAAAGAGGGCAGGACAATGAAATAACTGAAAATGGTAAAGTTACAGGATGATTGTATCTCCAAGTGTCAGAATTCCATTCATGCGTCAAAGTGGTCTGCCAAACAATAGCCTGTTTTAACAAGTTCTAGCTAAATAGTAAAAGTAATCCAAATGGAAAGGTTGGTGCAAAACAAAAGGGCTTCAAAGTTGCTTTCTGTGTGAACAAATTATCAGAAATCAAATCAAAAGGTTAAATGCCCATACAGGAAAATGTTGCTCCTTCCCTGGTGAAATTTGTGGGGGTTGTGCAGTCCTCAGACCCCTAATTCAGTGCAAAGACATTCAGCCTCTGTGCCAGGGCTAACCAGATGTTTTTGGGGTCCTCCTGCTCACTCTGAGGTGGTCTCACTCTGCAGTTTGGCAACAACTTCCAGCTAGACTAGGATGGCCCCCAGTTTGTGCTTATGTGAGTGTTTACAGCACCCTGGTAGTGCAGTACTCTGTGGAGAAGTGTGCCCCTACTCTCCCCTTGTTTCCCCTGTTCCACTTAGGGCTTTGTTCCTACAGTGTCTTCTGCTGTGTTCTCCTTCCTGTCCCCTGGCGTTGTCTTGCCCTCTTGTTCCTCCCTCTACTTTTTCTGTCTTCTCTCTGAGGATGGTTGCCTATCTACATCCCTAGTCTTTCGTTTATGGGAGGGTATCTGCTTCTCACTCTCGACTTTTAATACTTCCTTTTCTTTCCTCTCTTTCCATACCCCAGAGGATATCTTTGCTTTGGATCTTCTCACTGGTTTCACTATTGTATCACTCATCTAGCATACCTACCTCTGTTCCATAATTTCTAAAATCTTTCTCCAAACTAGTTCTTCCTGTAGTCCTCCTTATAACAGGGTAATTTGGTCTCCCCTGAAAATCTGTCATCTGCTTTTTCTTTAGCAAACCTGTTCGTCTTCCTCACAGAGCCACTGTCTTCCAGACTACTTCCCCTAACACCATCAAGGTTTTTCTGTTTTATAAAGTGTACCTCTATGCGTTCTTTATCTATGGTGCTTGTCTCCATCATTGAGCTGCGGTTGTTACTCTGGACAATTTGCAGGCATTTTTCCTTATCACATGAGGATGCTTTGGGCAGTAAATATCTGAGTGAGATAGTGTCAGCTTTGCAGGGCCCCACATTTTATTTCTCCTTTGTGTTGGCCTGTGAAAGGGTTAATACTGCAGAGGCATGCTCAGAGGAAAAGGTGGCAGCACAGTGTTAGCTTCGGACCCGGCAGAGAAGGGGTGCAAAGCTAACTGGAGGAGGAGGGACAAAGGGTAAGGGATGAAATATGCCGCAACAAATCAGAAAAGCAGCTGGAGACTGATGGGCTTTCCTCTAATGTATTGTTGTTGGTTTTGACAGGAAGCTGAAGGTGAGGAGGAGGTGAGATACGAATGGGCATACTGAGGGCCCCGGGTGAAGAAAAGAACACTGTTGAATGAAACCAGCCACTTTGGGCTGGAGAGAATGTATTGTCAGTTTCCTGCAGCGAGGGAAGCTGCAGATTATGTTTACATACTGTCAGGGGAAGCCTGACTGAAACTGACTAGGCTCGCGTTTGGAGCCGAGATCTACATTGGGAGTGAGAAGTGTCCGTTTCCAGCAACGTCACCGGCGAGGGAAGCGGCTGATCGAAAGAAACTGTTTGTTTAAACATTGTCAGGGGAAGCCTGACTGAAACTGACTTGGCTCGCTTTCAGAGCCACAAGTTATTAAAAAGGTGAGAATCCGGAAGGCTCTGAGCCATGCTGTGAGCCAGGCTGTAAACCAGGCTGTGAGCCATGCAGCAACATGGTTGGAACCACCCACTCCTTTGTCCTTGGAGAGAGGACACCTGTGGGGAAAGCAGGGAAAACATAAATGTTATATCCAGGACAGCTAAGACGAATAACCCTGAAATAGAGGTCACAGAGGGAAGAACTGAGTCCTCAGTTAATCTAGGAGTAACTAAAAGAGGATGTTCTAAAGTATGTTGTTTCTACCACCAGCAAGTTAAAACAGGAGAGTGTTGTAACATAGCTGAGCAGATAAAGTTCACGTGAGAAAACCTCTGGGTGTTGTCTTTATTCCCACACGCAAAGGTGACATTTGGTGGCAACTGTGAGGCAGAGACGAAGACCATGGAGGCATTGATCAAGACACTGAGTGAGGGACAGCACCAACTACAGCAGGCTCCACAACTACAGAGTCAGCAAGCGCAGGCGGACAGACAGGTATTTCAGCAAGCAATTCAGGTACAACAAGAACAAATGATTGATGCAGCGTGCTTAAGGTGGCACACGCAGGTACCGGCTATGGTCCTACAAAAGTACGTACCGGAGGAAGGAACTGCACATTTGTTTGTGAATTTTGAAAGAGTGGCATGTAATGTACAGTGGATAGAGGGTGTCACTATATTGTCCTGCTAATGACTGGGGAAATGCAGAGTGCATATAAGGCGGCAAACCACACGGGGGATACGACGTATGTGGATATGAAAATAGTTGTTCTGGAGGGGTTAAGACACAATGAAGAAGCCTACCGAATAAAGTTTAGAGAGACTAAACTGGTACAAGATGAAACCCTGAGACAAGTGTTCTATAGAGTAAAGGAATTGGGGGACAAATGGCTGCCAACTGTCACCACCACGACCCAGGAGATGACAGAAAAGATTGTACAAGAGCAAGAGGCTCTTCCCCTACCAATACAACGTTGGGTGTGACAACACCATCGACCCAGTTTAACAGAGGTGGTTAACATAGCCTCAGCCTACCAAAAGGCAGGACAGGGGAGGTTAGTAACCTACCCCCAGTCCGGCACAATGACCGGGGGATTCGCCACCTGCACGATCCGACAACCCCCAATGCCGCGTTAGTCTAACGCCATGAACAATTGACTGGGAATGATCATGGATATGACCTGGATGCGAGGGAAGTATGCTGAGTCGACCTCCCGGGATGGGACAAATAGGGCTTCAATGCTTATAATGCGCAGAATGGTGCCATCTAGCCTAACTATGCCCTAAGAGCAATAAAACGGAACCTATGGATATTGGGACCTTCGATGTACCCAAAGACAGAGATTACCCCGAATCAGAACCACCCAAAAAATCTCCCTATGTTTACACCTGAGACGCAGAAGTGGAGGGATGCCCGACCCGAGCCATGATCGGCTCTGGAAGTCTGCAGGCGGCATTCAGCGCCGAACTGGTAGGTGATAACCGTAAGACTGGCAGAAGCATTCCTATCAGATGTGTGCATGGGGATGTAAAAAGATACCCTACAAAAGAGATCTGAGTTAAGTTGGTGGAGAAACAGATAGATATGAGGGCCGCAGTGATGCCTGTGCTGCCAGAGCCCCTCGTGGTGGGCTCAGATGTCCCAAACCTTTCTCACATTATACAAAGTACGACAAGTTGGCTGTAAAACACCCCATTTCATGACCAGGAAATTCTGGCGCCACCTACAAAGGAGAGAAGGAACCGAGCTGAAAGGAGAGAAATACAGAGGGGGTGGTTTGAACAAAACATGCTTCCATTAACTGTGGACTGGAAACTGGATGAGCAAGGAGACAGTTTTTGAATGGATCAAGAACTGGATCCAGTGTTGAGACATGCTCGAGCCACTACAAAAGAAGAGCGGGTGGGAGAGGGCCCATACTTTCTTCAAGACAAAGGCTTGTACTACCGAGTGATAAGGAAACCTGGGGGAAGAGTTCATCCAACGACTACTAGTACCCGGGAAATACCAACGGTCCATGCTGG
This sequence comes from Ambystoma mexicanum, assembly GCF_040938575.1. Taxonomy (NCBI): domain Eukaryota; kingdom Metazoa; phylum Chordata; class Amphibia; order Caudata; family Ambystomatidae; genus Ambystoma; species Ambystoma mexicanum. Next base: position 681,170,520 of record NC_090924.1, on the reverse strand, counting down.
AAGTGACCCATCTACAAGTGCTTTAAAACCACTTAGGAGCGGAAAAGACGACCCAGGGGATATTAGGAAGATTCTTTTGGCTAGGAGTGTATGGACAAGTAGCGAGGTTCTGCCAAAAGAAAAACAGAGCCAGCATACCAAATGCGCCACTATAACCCATGCCACTGATTCGTGAACCCTTCCACTGAATATGAATGGGCATTGTAGGACCCCTCGACCCTGTAAGCAGGGGCCACAAGTATTTGCTGGTGATAGTAGATTATGCTACCCGTTACCTGGAAGCTTTTCCCCTTGAGGAGTACCAACGGCCAGCAGATCTGTGATGCTCTAGTCCAATTTATAGCCCAAGTGGGCATTCCACGAGAAATTGTGACAGACTGCAGCACCCATTTCATTTCCTCAGTAATGAAGTACATTTGCGAGACCTTACACATCGAACAGTTAAGAACAGCCATTTACCATCCAAAGACAGATGGATTGGTAGAACGATACAATCAAACTATTAAACAAATGTTGAGAAAAACGATAGAACCAGGTGAAAGTAATTGGGACAGACTGATAACCTGGATACTAATGACTTTATGAAACACCCCACAGTCCTCGGCGGGGTTTACCCTATTTGACCTATTGTTTGGAAGACCAGTACAATCTCTGCTAGATATACTGAAGGAAGGGTGGGAAGCACAGCCTCCAGCAGAAATTACCCTCTCTGAAAATGTAGCACAACTTAAGTAGAGAAACTTCAGGGAACTGCCCAGACACATCTATAACAAGCCCAGAGGAGACAAGAACAGAGGTACAACCGAGGCACCCGAACGCGAACCTTTCAGGTGGGCGACTAGGTGTTGATCCTACTACCCACAACAGAGAATAAGATGTTGGCAGCCTGGAGAGGTCCCTAGACCACAGAGCAAGTTCTTGGCCCGGGTTACTTATAACGTGTGCCAGACAAATCTCCCATACTATCATATCAACCTATTAAAAAAATTGATAGAACCACCAACCATAGTCACCTTGATCAACACAGAGGATGTCCCGACTGAGTACCTACAACAGAGATGGGACCAAGTTGGAAAAGAGGCCTTGAAGATAATTCCTGATCTAAGCCCTCAAGGAAGAATGGAACTACTTCACCTAGTTAACAGGTTCTCATCAGTATTTTCCTCTACCCCAGGACGAACCATCCAAGCCTATCACCAAATAGATACCCCAGGAACCACCGTCAGGTGATGCCCTACCGGATCCCATAATCCAGACAATAAATTAAGAGGTACAATCTATGCTACAGATGGGAGTAATAGAGCCCTCCCATAGCCAGTGGTGTTCCCCGATTGTTCTGGTACCCAAGCCCGGAGGTAGTTCCAAGTTCTGTAGGGACTTCCGTAAACTTAACGGAATATCCAAGCTTGACGCATACCCTATGCCCAAATCGAAGATCTCCTAGATAAGTTGGGGAAAGCCAGATATTTGACCACCATCAACCTCTCAAAAGGTTAATGGCAAATTCCCCAACAGCCAGAGGACAAAGAAAAGACTGCCTTCGCAGCTCCTTCCGGGCTCTTCCAATTCACTGTACTTCCTTTCGGCCTTCAGGGAGCTCTGGCCACCTTCCATAGACTTGAGAACATCATACTCAAGGGACATGAACAATATGTGGGAGCCTACCTAAACGACATCATTATATGCAGCCCGGCTTGGAAACAACACATGAAACATTTGGAGGCTGTTTTGGAGCCATTACAATGGGCCAGCCTACATGTTAACTGGCAGAAAACCCAAATGGCAAACTTCCACACTAAATACCTGGGATACTTTGTAGGACAGGGTACCATCAGACCACAGAAGGAGAAGATGGAGGCGATTCAGATACTAAAGTTCCTGGCCAATTCCCAGCAAGTCTGAGCCTTTCTCGGCTTCATCGGCTACTATCGCCGGTTCAGCCCTCATTTTCCAACTATAGCCGCCCCACTGTGAGACCTCTGAGAACCTCAGCCCCCGCCAAACAGGCATGGAGAAATGAAGCCACTGAGGCAGCCTTCAATGCCCTAAAGAACGCTCTCACATACCAAGCAATACTAGAATGCCCTGACTATTAGGCTCCCTTCTTTCTACATACCGATGCATCTGGAACTGGCCTGGGAGCAGTCCTATTTCAAAACCAGGGAAAACGTTGAGACCAATCCTCTACATCATCCAGAAGCTACTGCCTCATGAAATGGGATAGGCTACGATTTAAATAGAATGTTTGGCGGTCAAGTGGGTGGTGAAGGAGCTGCGATTCTACCTCCTGGGATGACATTTCACCGTGGTTACAGACCATGCACCATTGGTCTGGTTGGCAAGACACAAAGACATGAACCCCATAATTCTGATATGGTTTCTGTCCCTGCAACCTTTCTCATTTTAATCCGTTCACCATCCCGGCTGGCTGATGGCTCAAGCAGACTTTTTGTCATGCGCCCATGCCTTTCCCGACGTAAGGGCCTACAGATGTGGGTCTGTGAAACGGTTAATACTGCATAGGCATGCACCGAGGGAAAGCTGGCAGCACAGAGCATCCCGGTTGGGAAGAGGTGCAAAGCTAACTGGAGGAGGAGGGACAAAGGGGAATGAATGAAATATGCTGCAACAAATCAGGAAATGAGCTGGTGACTGATGGGCTTCCCTCTAATGTAGTGTTGGTTTTAACAGGAAGCGCAAGGAGAGGAGGAGGTGAGATACAAATGGACATACTGACGGCCCCAGGTGAAGAAAAGAACACTGTTGAATGAAACCAGCTGCGTTATCCTGTAGAGACAGTATTGTCAGTTTCCTGCAGGGTGGGAAGCAGCTGATCAAAAGAAACTGTTTGCTTACATACTGTCAGGGGAAGCCTAACTGAAACTGACTAGGCTCACGTTCGGAGCCGAGATCTACAATGAGAGGGAGAAGTGTCAGTTTCCAGCGACTTCACTGGCGAGCAAAGCAGCTGATCGGAAGAGACTGTTTGTTTACACATTGTCAGGGGAAACCTGACTGAAACTGACTAGGATCCCGTTGGGAGCCGAGATCTATATTGAGAAGGTGAAGTGTCCGTTTCCAACAGCATCACCGGTGAGGGAAGCAGCAGATTGAAGGAAACTGTTTGTTTATATTTTGTCAGAGGAAACTGACTAAAACTGACTTGGCTCGCGTTCAGAGCCACAAGTTATTAAAAAGGTGAGAATCCAGAAGGCTGTGAGCCATGCAGAAATGAGGTTGGAACCACCCAGTCCGTTGTCCTCGGAGAGAACACACCTGTGGTGAAAGCAGGGGAAACATAGACGTTATATCCAGGACAGCTAAAAAGAATAACCCTGAAATAGAGGTCAGTGAGCCACACAGGAAAGAACTGAGTCTTCAGTTAACCCAGGAGGAACTAAAAGAAGATGTCCTAAAGCTGTGTTGTTTCTACCACCAGTAAGTTAAAACAGGAGACTGTTGTAACATCGCTGAGCAGATAAGAGAAATAAAGTGTTGTCTTTATTCCCACCCACAAAGGTGACATGGCCCAAATTTGAAAGTTATGGGTGCTGTCAGGAACTTCTCCACATGTTCTCTGTCTAAGAAATAGCCAGACAGGTTTTGTGTTCCGGTCTATAGCAGGTATATTATAAGGACGGGAGACCACTCAGATTTGACAGTAGGCACTTTCTATAATTTATCCTATGGTAATACTTTGCTTGTGGTCTTGCTGTTTCTGGGAAGTATGCACATGAGTATGTAGGAGTGGCCTGATCTGGCTTCTCCTAGTTACATCCTCCCCCATACTGTGGCTCCTGATTTTGGATGGTTCACCCTATATTGCGCTTATTCTTTCTGGTGGAATTAGGTGTCAATTTCTTCATAGTTGGTCACTAGATCTGCGTTAATCTCTTAGAGGAGTTGGGCAAGAGAAGCCTCTTTTTCTTCTTCCTCCATTTCCATCTGTCTTCTGATATTTCTTAGAACTGAGCCATATTGGAAAGTTTTGGCTTCCTGGAAGGAAAATAAACTTCTTGCTGTTCTGCCCATCCATTGTTCACCTCCTGACAAGTTCACTTGTTCTACCTTTTTTGATCATTCAGTCTCTGTGTAAGTGACGGTCATCGTCAATCAATCATTCAGAAAGTTCAAACATCCAAAATATTATTTCTCTAAGACTCTGGTCACCTGGTACAGTTTTGCTGCCCGAGATTTAAAGGTTTATTTGGATAACCTGCCGGGTAGTGTAAGGGAATGAATGTATGTGTCTGGGTTTGTTTGTCATGGGTTGACTATCGGACGTAGTCGTTCTGTATCCTGTTTCTGACACCATTTGTACTAAACTAGATGTAGTATGAGTCTGAATGTCAGTTTACCACAATGTTTTATAGAAGGGCGACTCAGACCCATATTTAAGATGTACTAATATGGCTTTCATGCCCTACCAGGAGGGCGGACATGACCTTTATCGGCCCGCCAACCTGAGCTCGGGGTGCGGGCTGTTAAAGAGCATGTCCACTCTCCTGGTAAGGCATGAAAGCCATTCACACCCCAGGGTTTGTCCGTGGTGCGAATGGCTTTCAACATTTTTCATCGGGAGATTCATGCTGCTAGCCCAACCGATCTCCTGATGAAAAATTAATAAAAGATGGCTGCCAAAATATGGAAAAGGGACTATGTCCCTTTTCCATGTCTTTGGCGGCGCCCAGATGGCAAGCGCTACGGGACCGGAGCGCAATGCTCCGGTTCCACAGGTAAGTGGTGTGGGTGGGGAGGCAACAGGGAGAGACTCCCTGCTGCCTCCCTAATTAAAAAAAGGAAAGAAGAAAAAGCGCCACCGGGGGAAGGGCCTCGGGTGGCTGGGACAGTGGCTGGGGATTGTGTATTCTCACCCGATACTAAACAGAAGGTGGTTAGGATAGTGAAATAAATCAAAAGGTAAAATGCCAGTATGATTGTATCTCCAAGTGTAATCAGGATGTGAGGTGAATGGAAGGAGCCAGTCTCTCAACAAAATAGGGGTTTCCCCACTTGCAAAAAAGGGGTCCGTCAAAGCAACTGTTAGCCTTGCCAAGTTCTAGCAAAATAGTTCAGGTAATCCAAACCAGATGGTGGCTGCACAACAAAAGTGCTTCAAAGTTCCTTTAAGTCTAGACTAAAAAATATAATATCAAATCAAAGGTTTCAGTTCTCATGGAAAATGTTGTCAATCCTCCCAGGGTTGGATCTGTGAGGATTTTCCTCCTCTCAACTCCAAGTTCAGAGTGAAAACTTTCCCCAGCCTTGGACCTACGATTCTCAGGCTGCCAGATGCTTTTGGGCTCCACCTGCTCACTGTCTCTGAGATGGTTTTCTTGGTGCACTTGGTTTGCATTTTGGCACTCACTTCTAGATAGGTTGGGCCCAGTTTGGCACTTATGTGAGGGTTTACAGTGCCCTGTTGGGGGTAGTCTGGAAACGTATGTCCCTACTCCTATCTATCTATCTATCTATCTATCTATCTATCTATCTATCTATCTATCTATCTATCTATCTATCTATCTATCTATCTATCTATCTACCGATCTACCGATCTACCGATCTAGCTGATTCTTATATTGCGCCATTCGCCTCAAGGCCTCAGGGTGCTCACATGAAATACAACAAAGAACATATAAGAAATACAGTCTGCCATAACCAGTTAGTAAGGAGCAGTGACAATATGATTTTAGTCCATTCCTCTGTCAAAAAGGAGAGTTTTCAGATGCTTTTTAAACTGGTTCGTTGATACGCAACCCCTAATGTCCGGGAGGGGGCGAGTTCCATAAGGCAGGTGCCCATGCCTTAAAGCCCACACCACCAATCCTTTTTAAGAGGACTTGCAGTTGATGAAGTGTCACACTATTATTTGAGTGAAGAGCCCGCTTGAAAGGAATTCTTTTCACTCTTGAAGAGAGATACACAGGAGCTTCACCTGCAAGGCACTTCAACACCAGAACGGAACCCTTAATCTGAATTTGGTGTTCAACAGAGAGCCAACCGAATTTCCTGTGAGACTTATATACATGAGATCGATGACCTAGCCCACAGTCAGCACGTACTGCTCCATTCTGTGTCACTTGTAACTTTCTAATATTAGCTTGATATGTACCTATCAGGAGACTATTACAGTGAATGCCGCAGAGATTTCAAAAATGGGATCCACCAAACTTAAGATATTCAATTTGTAAGCCCACAAAATGTGCTATTATTCTGTACATGCATAGCAGGCACAGAGGGACAAATGCAGAAAAACATCTTCAGGGCCCAACACACATGCTATTCACTCATGGACAGTAAGGTCAGGTGGCCAAAATTAAATTAAAACTATGCAGCATCCTGAAAAATATTGTGCAAAATGCATGCAATGATCCAATACACAAAGCACACAGCAGGGTCACCATACATGCGCAGTAGGGTGGGGGTGGGGGGGGTGGAACAAAATGAAAAATAATCTGCAAACTGGAAATATTACACAAATTGCAGAAAAACACTATCGCCTAGTAAAACATACACACACTTCAGTTATGCGCACTAGGGTCAGAAAGACAACCTTCAGCAAAATGAAAAATATTAATTGAAACACACAAAAACATATACAGCCCCAAAAACATTCACACAACTCTATTCAGAGATGTGCAGTAGGGTTGGAGAAAAAACAAAAAACAAATCTTCCATGAAATGAAAAATATTCCCCCCAAAAAATCAAAGATGTCTGCAGCTACCAAGACACACACACACACACGCAAACACACACACACTCCCGAACTCAGCCATTCACACTAGAGTCAGAGGGACAAAATGAAATCAAAACAACATCCTCATGCCCCAATACTCCCCGCCTAATCTGTTATTCACACAAACGGCATAGGGCCAAAATGAAATGAAAAACATTGTGCAAAATGAACATTATTTTGCAAAACATACAAAAGGATGCGCCACACCCAAAATGTGGTAGCGATGCCATACATGCGAAGTATGGGTTAGGTTGACAAAAGGCTATAAAATACATTCCACGAAATAAAAAATATTCTGCAAAATGCACAAGATGACTGCCATACTTAACACAAATTTGTTAACATAACACACAATCATTGTTTTTATTTTTTAATTTTTTTTGGCAGTTTTATAGAGCTGCAACTCATTGGAAAGAAGAACACTGAGACAGAAACAAAGTGAACAACAGATTGACAATGCCTGGATAAGGTTGCATGCCTGGAATTAATTTGCATTATGTAGTTGCAGTCATAGGCCCCGGTAATGACGGTATAGCATATTTGGGGCACTTGGTATGACATTTCAATACCACAGGAACGTACAGGGGTGAGTGGAAGGTCAGACATACATTAACTAATTTAAGAAGTTAGGGCGAAAGATCAGGTCATTTTTCACAGGACCATAGGAGGCTTGGTCAGAGGATAGCAGTAATCATACCAAAGTGCTTGTTAGAAGGTTGCAATTACTGGCATGGATCACTGAAGGCAACATATAGGGGGTGGGTTTATGTTTCATGTGGGATGCATTCATGTAAGGTCAGGAGGAGGAATGTATTCTAGTTGATTATGACACTTTTTCAGCAATCCGGGCTTTCAGCTCTCTTTTAAACCTCTTTTAACTAGGTTTATCTTTCAGGTGTGGGGGGTAAGGGGGTGCTTATTCCAGTGTTTAACTCCCAGTGTTGCTAGAGACCTGTCCAATGTTTCATTCTTTTGATCCTAGGGATTGGAAAGATGTTAGTGAATGACAATCTCAAACTTGTATTTGTAATTTGTTTGTTGATAGTTATTCAAGAATGTTAGCTGATGTTATTCAGGCTTTGGGAGATGAGGCAGAGTACATTGTGGGTGGTCTGTTTACCTTCTCAGAGCCATTTGAGAGATTTTAGATTTGGTGAGATGTGATTGTATGGTTTGAGGCCAAGGATCAGTATGGACACTTACTTTATTTTGGAGGATTTGGGGTTCTTACAATTGGTAGTTGCTTAGTCTGAGGTATATGTTGTTGCACTAATGTAAGCATGAGAGAACAATGGTGCCTGTCAAATCAACCTTATGGTTAATTTCCCAAAATGGTTCTATTTTTCTTCATATGTGTAGTTGAAAATGGCAAAACACAAGGGACCACCACCAGAGCTGTCTATCGTCAATGCAGGTAATTTCAGCGCCTTTGCTTATAGTCCTCTAATTGACCATTCATTTGCTTTTCAAAAATTGAACAAAACCAATTTATTTATACAAAAGATATCCTTCTTTATTACCAATATAAATTGAAAAGCAACATCTATGTGAAAGAATGCTGTGCGTACTTCTTCTTCACCTGCACCCTATCCATAGTAATAGCCCCTTCAAGCTTTCAAATTGCTGAGAAATGTATATGAATCTATGGCACCAGGGCTAGACAAATCAAGTACTTTACAATTATTCTTGTGCCTCATGATCAAATCATTTCCAATCCAAATAAATTGTGTTTTCACATGACAATTTATTGTATGTCATTGTAAACTCTCAACATGTTTATGTTCATATTCATATTCAAAACTGAACATTCGCACCCAGGGAAGGGCACTCAGCCAATCAGGTGGCTGGAACAGCAGGTGAGAATACACATTCTCAACCTGCTGTCGCAGCCACCTAGAGCACTTATCTGGTTGGCAAAATCTTTTTGTTTGTTTGCTAATGTGAGTGCCAACATGGATCCTCTCCCTATTGCCTCCCCACTTCTCCCTCCCACAGAATCCCCTCATCCCCCTCCCTCCATCCCCACTTACCTGCAGGACCAGAGCTTTGTGGTCCGGTCCCAGAGCTCCTCCCATTTCGGTGCGAATGGCTTTCATGCCTTCTCTGAAAATTAACATCCAAGCAACAAACTGAATAGTGGCAACTGAGTACATCTGCATGTAGCCACTGGGTGCCTTTAGCTTTGTTTTGCAACCATAATCTACAAAAGCAGACTGTTGCCTAGATAGGGAAAGGTGACACAAACTTGGTTCCCACTAGACACAACAACACAATCTTTGGTTGCGGAGCAGTCACCTATGAAAACACTGTATAAAAGGTTGAAATTGAATTTGGTATATTGATTGCAATGAAAACACTTTTAAATACTAAACCCACATGAGAGTAAAATAAGCCTAGCTCATATTGTAAGATTATTTATTTTGTTAGCACCAAAAAGGGCATGAAGGTGTAGTGCATTCCTAATGATACATATGCACTGGAAAGAGAGGTTTGACTAGAACTGTAGATCCGAGGGAGGGGTAGCTTTTCACTTCACTTTTTCTTTATACATGTACTTTCCCCATTTATTAGTGAGAGCCCCCCTTAAACAAAAAACCAGGGGCTAACCCTTTACTTATCAATTGGGAATGGGGAGGAGAAAACACATCCATCTGTGATGATTAGAGACAGAGGGTGCTGTCTTCAGTGTTTTTCATAGAAAAGCAATGTGTTGATTATTATCATTGTAGGGATTCAGATTCAGGAGAACCTGAGACTCATTTGCATAGGGGGTATAGGGGTGTGGTGTTTGATGAAAACAGTCATTAGTTTGACATTGATGTTAAATAGCCCTGGTGAGATTATAGATATTTGGGTAACCCTGCATGTCAGAGTAGTGCTGTTGAAGTTAAAATTGCCTAATGTTTTAACTGAGGTGACTCGTTTAGAAGTCAGAGATCCATTCAAGCACAGTTCCATCAATACCCATTTGGTTTTTCAAGTCCTCATACTAAGGTTTGGTGTGTCATAAACTGTGGCTAGGTTGAGCAGTAATAGCATCGTAGGCATGTTATTATCAGGCAATTTCAACATTTGTTCTTTTATGTAGTGGAGACTGGTTTCAACACTTTAATTAGGGCAAACCCAGATTGAGTTTAATGAAAAAAATGATTTTCGTTAGTGCATGCATAGAGTTGGGAGTTGTCAATTGCTCTAGTAGCTTGACTATGATAGTTATATTGGAAATTGGGCAGCAGTTTTCTGGGAGAAATGGATAAGCATTAGGTTTTATTGTTAGTGGTGTAATCATAGCTCATTTCATACTGGGAGAGATTACCCCTCTAGTTAGAGACTCACTGCCAAATTCAATCAATGGGTTGAATAGTGTGGCTATGTTTTCCTTGATCAGGTTTGCTGGGCCTGACTTAGTGTTTCGCAGCGGCTTTTGGTTTTTCTCTCAGTTTTATTCCACTGCAAGATTTCTTTAAATTCTACAAAGTTAGCCTAACAATTTCTGTGTTCAGGTGTGGTATTAGTGCGACAATTTGTTATTGTAATGAATTGGCGATTTAAATATTTCGGTTTGTTTTGGGGCAAACCTATCAAGTGTTATTAATATTTCTCTACTGAGATTGTCAAGCAGTTTGGCAGGTTAATTCCATGAGACAGGTTTTGATTTAGGGGGACTAATGTTTTTCTCAAAATTAAGTTTGGTTACTGCCTGAATTAGTTTTTGAAGGCTTCATTGATTCTTTCTGTGAATAGCATCTTCTCTGGGGAAGTGTTAATAGGTAGTTTCCATACATTGAATAGTACATGGTGGTCAGGCTATCATAGATCCATGATTGGTATCTCCTCGAGTCACATTGAAAGTATAGATGATGTCTAGAACATTACAGTGTCTCGACTCAGATGGTCCACCCAAGATATGAAGTCCAAATTATCCAGAGTTTGTTCGAAAAGGCCAATATTGGGATTGTTGGGTTGGTCTACCCAGAGGTTGATATCTCCTAGGATCAATATTATATTTTTCTAGCTCTCAGCTGAATCCTGATCCATTCCTTCAGGAATACTGAGTTAGATCCGGTAGGGAGGTAGCCCACCACCACCAATATTAAAGTGTTGTTTCTTAATGCAATATTAACAAGACATTTTTTCAAAGCTCTTTGTGTGTGTAATATTGATTAGAGTAACATGTAGTCTTTCTGAGTAGATTAGGGCTACTCCACACCATCTTATGTTGTCCCTATTGGTGGTTACTATTTCGAACCCAGTTGGCAAGATAAAGCACATGGATGTGGTGTAGATATCAGTAAACCATGTTTTAGACTTAACCTAAACTCCTCAGTGCATAGAAGTATGGTATTGCCATTTTACATAACTAACCGAGTGTTAACAGTGCCTATTTTGATGATGGATGCTTCACTATTGATTGATCCAGGTGAGGGTGGGGGAGCTTCGTTAGAGCCATGCTTTCCTGTTTAGGAAGGATGTGCTTATTCCATCTGGATCCCGCCTTAGTAGGATCACTATTTGTTTGTTTGGATCTCTATTTGTTTGGCTACCATTGAGTACTTGTTATTACTTGGGAAATGTTGTTATAAGTGATGGACCTGATTGCCTCAGATTGAAAAGAGTGAACTCTCATTGGCTAGGAGAGTAGAGGTGGTCAATAATCTTTCAGCACCTTTTGCATGGAAGATGCTCTCCCATGCTCTTTAAGTACGACAAAGCTTAGGCTTTGCATGCAGCAACCTCTGGGGCAGAACTTTGGGGTCATTATAACTTGAATACATTTGAAGGAAGAAAGAACAAGGTATTGAAAGGCCTCTTTGGGTTACTGTATAGTGCTCTCTGCCACAGCAGTTTGAATTTTGCATCATAGGAGTTGCTGACGTAACTAAATTGAAACCCCTCCTATATTGGTTATGGATATAGACCGGCCAAGTATTGATGTAATATTTAGAAGGCTTGCTTGATCTTCTAGCAGCCAAGTTGTCATGAAAACAGCATGCTTTTTTCAAATCAAAGAAATACTCACCTCACCCTTTTGAGCCTTTGGAGTGGCCCATGCTCATGTAAGGAAAGATATAAATCAGTTGTGGTCCCCGCTGTTAAAGATTAGGTGCTAAATCAGCAAATTAATGTCTGTTAAAACACAGTTTTTTGGCTCCTAGAAATTTGACAGATTCTGAAAAATATATTGACTTCCCTGTGTTAAAGTTTTCAAAACTTTTATTTGTGAAATTATGTTTAGGTATTTTACCACTTTTTAAATTAAGAAAATGTTATGGCATGGATAAATCGGCTAAATGCCCTATGGGCGCCAATTGGGATAAAGATGAAATACATTTTATGTTTTTATGTCCATTAGACCAACAGCCGAGAAGAGTGTGGTTAACACAATTATTGAATAGATATGAAATAAGAACAATGAAAGACACAATTGTAGTCCTTAAAATAACTGAATAACAAGATAGTTTAAATGTTACATTGTTTTTTTAATTGAAAGTTTGGTCAATATTGACATTGTTTTTATTATCATTGCACCAATCATTTATTATATATGTGTTTGTGATTAGTAATATTGAGAATTTCTGGAAGATCTGTATATTTTTGCACTAGATTTATGAAATTATACTTTACCTGTAATTAATATTGTTTTATAGAAACCCGTTTGGTCCCGGATATCTTGCTCTCGTTAATTAGATGGATGGATATCCACACAAATGTTTTTCAAAACCCTTTGTGGTTTGATAAGTGTTCACAGAGAGATTGGGCCTCATTACGAGGTGGGCGGTAAGGGTTAACAGGCACCGGTAAGGGGGCCGGTGCCGGTAACCCCTTACCGCCCTATTTGAGGTCCCTTAGCGGGTCCCGCTATGGGCGCCTGGTTTTAGCAGGCGCCTTTAGCGGGAGGCGCTAAGGGACCAGGGACCAGGGAGCTAATAACAGGCCCGCTATTAGCTCCATCCCCATTCCCATTGAGCCCTATGGGGGCTCGAATGGGAAATGATTCTCGAAATGGGGACTTACCGGGTCCTCCAAGGTTGGAATGACCCGGTAAGTCCCTATTTCGCCAACCAGGTCTAACAGCACCATAGCTACCGCCTATCTCGTAATGAGGCCTATAGTCTTCAGTGGTCAGCCGACACTTGTTTCGACGTCAACGGTCCTTTTCAAGTTGCTCTGTCTGTTAGACCCTGGGCTGGAATTTTCCTGCTATCCTGGTCAGGCTTATTGGGCCGTGGCTGCCGCAGTGTGCAGTGTCCCTCTGTCGGTTGAAAAATTGCTTTCTTTAGCCTTGAAAAGGACCGTTTTCTATTTCACAAAATAAAGTGTGGGCAGCACCTCCACTTACCCGTGAACACACTGCTAAACAACCTTAGGCAACAGTAGACTGAAGCGCAGGAGGAGTTTCAGACCAAGGCCCAACCTCTCTGTATAATATTATTTTATGGTTGCTTTATGATGTAATGTCCAAGTAAAACAAGATGAATGAATGAAAAAAAGAACTATTGAGTATGTAGTTATGTGGAGTAAACCAGGTTATCCCTGAATTTGGTAATGATTATGTTTGGTTCCTTATCTTTTAGTTTGGGATTAGTTATTGCTTGTTGGATTTGTCTCAGTGAGTTATTATTGAAAGATTAGTTGAGATTAAGTAGAAAATCATCTGTGATTCCTAATTGGGAGTTTTTGGCCTAGAACATAGTGGTCCCATTGTCATAATTATTGGTGTGAGTTAATTCTTTTCATAAATGAAGTTCTTGATTTCCCAGTGCAATCCTGTTATTTGTGATGTCAAGGATGATTTTCAATGTAAATTGCCTCTTCTTGAGGTTGATGGTGAGCATGAATATTTCAGTACACCAGGCTTTGTTTTTTTATTTCCCATTAGCAGTCAGCAAATGGTGTGTCAGGAATATTGCACAAATATTCTTTTTCCCGATGACTCACTATTGGTAGATGTAATTCAGTTGGAACAAGCAATATATTTACTTGTAGGGAGCACAAGGTACCCATTGCTAGGGATAGCTGCTGAAAGTCAGGTAGCTGAATACAGTTTTCTCGTAAGGAGAAAATATTATTTAGTTTACTGGGAAACTGTCCTTTATGTACAGAGGGATCAATCAATAGTCATTCCTTTTGCTATGTGGTTGCCCATATGTACGTCATCTGGGAGGTATCCTATGGCCATTAGTGTTTAGCAGGCTGAGGAAGTTTCTTAAAAAGGTAAATGTTTTATGTAACTATATATCTCTAAAAAAATGGTATATCCACGATTATCGGGGTAATTCATAGATTTCAGCGCAGAGGCAGCACACGCGAGCAGCGCAGAGAGGGAGCGTGCGCCAGCCGTGTGCGCTAAACAGCATTCTGGCGCACTGCGTATTCATGGAATTTCAAAGCCATTTTCAGCGCTGGCGCAGAGAACATCCCGCAGCGGCAGTTACGCCCCCAAGAACGCCCCTTGCGCAAGGAAAAGGCATTGAAATCCCCAACGCAGCGCAAAGGGCCTCGCTAACCCTGCACCAGTTCACAGGGCCGGTACAGTGTATTTCGGGGGTGCGCGGGAAGTATCACACGTGAAAGGGCTTGTGTGAGCGGGGTACGTGTATTTTGGGGGTGCGCAGGAAGTATCACACGCGATAGGCCTTGTGCGTGCGGGGTACGTGTATTTTGGGGGTGCGCGGGAAGTTTTACACGCGATAGGGCTTGTGCGAGCGGGGTATGTGTATTTTGAGGGTGCGCAGGAAGTTTTACACGTGATAGGCCTTGTGCGAGCAGGGTATGTGTATTTCGGGGTGTGCAGGAAGTTTTACATGCGATAGAGCTTGTGCGAGCGGGGTACGTGTATTCTGGGGGTGCGCGGGAAGTTTCACATGCGATAGGCCTTGTGCGAGTGGGGTACGTGAACCTCGGGGGTGCGCGGGAAGTTTTACACGCGATGGGGCTTGTGTGAGCGGGGTACGTGTATTTCGTGGGTGCATGGGAAGTATCACATGCGATAGGGCTTGTGTGAGTGGGGTACGTGTATTTTGGGAGTGCGCAGGAAGTTTTACATGCGATAGGGCTCGTGTAAGCGGGGTACGTGTATTCTGGGGGTGCGTGGAACGTTTCATACGCGATTGGCCTTGTGCGAGCTGGGTACGTGTATTTCGGGGGTGCGCAGGAAGTTTTACACACGATGGGGCTTGTGCAAGCGGGGAATGTGTATTTTGGGGGTCCACGGGAAGTATTACACGCGATAGGCTTATGCGAGCGGGGTACATGTATTTCGGTGTGCGCAGGAAGTATCACACGCGATAGGCCTTGTGCGAGCAGGGTATGTGTATTTTGGGGGTGCGCAGGAAGTTTTACATGCGATAAGGCTTGTGCGAGCGGGGTACGTGTATTCTGGGGGTGCGTAGGAAGTTTCACTGGCGATAGGCCTTGTGCGAGCGGGGTACGTGTATTTTGGGGGTGCGCGGGAAGTTTTACACGCGATGGGGCTTGTGTGAGCTGGGTACGTGTATTTCGTGGGTGCATGGGAAGTATCACACGCGATAGGCCTTGTGCGAGCAGGGTATGTGTATTTTGGGGGTGCGGAGGAAGTTTTACATGCGATAAGGCTTGTGCAAGCGGGGTACGTGTATTCTGGGGGTGCGTAGGAAGTTTCACTGGCGATAGGCCTTGTGAGAGCAGGGTACGTGTATTTTGGGGGTGCGCGGGAAGTTTTACACGCGATCGGGCTTGTGCGAGCAGGGTACATGTATTTTGGGGGTGCGCGGGAAGTATCACACGCGATAGTCCTTGTGCGAGCGGGGTACGTGGATTCTGGGGGTGCGCAGGAAGTTTCACACACGATAGGCCTTTTGCGAGTGGGGTACGTGTATTTCGGATGTGCACGGGAAATTTTACACATGTTTTCGCTAGTGCGAGAGGGGTTTGTGTATTCTGAGGGGTGCGCAGGGAGTTACACACGCGATTTGGAAGTGTGGTACCTCCCCGGTGTGTCCCTACCCCCCTCCCCATGCCCTGCAGGCACCCCATCACCCCTGGGCATTCCCTGCAGGCAGGCCGCATGGCACCATGCACCTGGGAGACTTCACACATGTCCCCCACCCACCATTGACGGGCACCTGCCAGCAGGCCCCGACTCATGTCCCCCTGTACCCCCACCCACCCAGCAGTGACAGGCACCTGCCAGCAGGCCCCGACTAATGTCCCCCCACCCACTCACCCACCCAGCAGTGACAGGCACCTGCCAGCAGGCCCCGAATGATGTCCCCCTGAACCCCCACCCACACAGCAGTGACAGGCACCTGCCAGCAGGCCCCGACTCATGTCCACCCACCCACTCACCCACCCAGCAGTGACAGGCACCTGCCAGCAGGCCCTGAATCATGTCCCCCTGCACTCCCACCCACCCAGCATTGACAGGCACCTGCCAGCAGGCCCCGGCTCATGTCCCCCCAACACGTCATCACGATCCACAATCATGGCCCTTATGGCCACCCAAATCACACCCCACGCCACCCCAGTCCAAACACACAACCAAGTATTACATCCATCCCACATTGAAATCCCCATCACATGATACATCCCAAATGGCAAGTATGCACATCAATACATGTCCGTCACACACACACAATGGGTGCAAGTGAATGAGAAAGCTCACATCGTGATATGCATGAAACCAATGAGAGAATACCACACACTGAAGTATGAAATAAAAATGTATTAAACACAAAAGCAAGGGAATGAAATGAAATCACACAATAATGGAAATGATAAACAAAATGCTGCATGTCCAAAATAATAGAAAAAAATGTGTGAAAGCAGAATCCAAATAAATCCAAATGAACATGGGTCCAAAGTGTCCGTCCCTCAAACCAAATCCAAAGGTAAAAAATAAGACAAATCCATTGATCCATGGTAAAATAAAAAAATAATGAAGTGAAATCCAGTGTTCAACTATATACAAAGTACAAATCCAGGGTCCATGAGCCCAACTATTCAAAGGAAACCTACAAAAAACCCTACCTAATGAACAACTATATACAAAAAGGTGGGGCATTGTCCAAGCGCCCCAAATGAAAGAAAAACAGAAAGGAAACCTAACACTAATTAACTATATGCAATGGCGGCGGGCAAGTCCTACGGCTCACTTTTGATTTCCCGGGCCAGGGCATCATCGAACTCCCGTTCTACCTCCTGGAGGCGGGCCTGCTCCATGGCCCCGAGGTTTCACAGGAATAAAGCCATGTCCACCTCCAACTCCCTGCGAATTGCCCCGAGGCACTCAGCCTGCCTCAGCGCCCTGCGCATGGAGTTCTCCGCCCTGACCATAGTGAGCCATGCCTTTTCTGCCCGCCGCCGCTCTGTATCTATTTGCTGGCCAAACCGCTGCCACACAGAAGACACTCCCAATCCAGGGTCCTCCTGCCCTCCCGCCGATGCCTGCCCCTCTGATGTTGATGGCCCTGAGCCATCATCGCTCCCACCTTGAGCCTGCTGCTGCCGTGCCTGTGCCCTGCCTCTTGATGCCTGCACGTCCTCCTCCGGCTGGGGTCCAGTTGTTTGGGTGCCCACCCCTGCTGGACCTCCGACTCCCAACTGTGGCAGGGATGTGTCCTCCACCAGCCTGGCCGCTGGGTCAGAGGCAGCTCCACAAGGTACCCAGGTGATACTTGGGTTGGGAGATGGCACGGAGGACGACTGGCGCATAGGGGGTTGAGTTGAGGAGGGGGTCGGTACAAGGTCCAGCGCACAGAGGAATCCAGCACTGGTGACCCGTCCTAGTAGGTTGACGCGGTCAAAGAGGCATCCCAGATAACGTGCAGAGTCTTCATGAAAACCCTGCAGGTCATCTCGGATGCCCCGTCGACACAACGCCATCCCAGCCAGGACAGGCTCAACACAGTCCCGGATTGCCACGTCCGCAGCGAGAGGAAGGCCAGTTGTTGTGCGCTCATCCCCTCCTTGAAAATGGGCCCGGACGAAGGCATCCCTCCTGGTTCGGGATGATGCAATCACAGGATCGGGGACAGGATTACACACAGGCACCTCTGTGGCGGCCTGTGATGCCTCCTGTCCCTGCCCCTGGACTGCACCACTAGCACCAGTGGAATCCCCCCTCCAGATCCCGTATGTGTCCCTTCCACGGCCTCCTCCTCAACCAAACCCCCCACCAACCTGGATGACTCCGTGCCATCTTCCTCCATTGGACCCTGTGGGGTCTCAGCTGCCCCTTCTGCTGCTGAGGAGTCCACTTCCGATCTCCGCCTCTTGGATTTACCCTCAGCAGCTGCGGCCACGGACGCAGCACCAGACTCCTCACTCCCCGACGAGATGACAACATGGGAGGGGAGCCGGCCCTTGCGTCTCCGGCTGGCAGTGCGATCCCTGCCGCTTTGCTCCACAGCACCGTCACAGCCCTCTTCATCAGTTGACACTGCAGACAGGGAGAAATAGAACACAGGCATCAGGCCTCTGTACAATGGTCTGATACACACATGACAGTTGCACATGAGTGGCAGTGTCAAAAACTTCACACATGGCATCACACTCCCCAACACACATATCATTTCAACTCACACACATGAGCAAATCAACAGGAATGTTGCACCAGGCAGCACCATCCATACACAAACAACAGCATGAGCAGCCGAAGGTTAGCCTGACGTCACATGCAACATGGGGAGTGCAGAACACATGCACACACGCCATCAGACATACATGCATCTGTACATCTCCACCACCTGTCGCAGTGATATCATCGCCATCCACGTCACGTCTGCCAATCAGCCTCCTACATGTTAGTGTCACATGCATCCATGGTGTATCACAGTTGCACACTTGTTAAATACACACACATGCACATGTACATAGTGCAGATACATGCAGGTGGAAACAGCATCCATGTGTGACACCACAACCATGCCACAGTACATACACAGAAATGTAAACATGTATGCACCCACACATGCATTCAGCCAGCATGCATTCCAACACATACACCATTGATGTGTCTCACACATGACAGGACTCACATGCGGCAGGCTCATGTCCCTGTACATACACATCCATACATGGGCCTACAAAGACATATGTGCAACCTGCACACTCCTGGCACACCTCGACATGCACAGCATCCAATCAGTACGCATGTACACTTACCGATCGACTCCGGACGGGTCTGCCTCTCAAGGACCTGGAGGTGGAGCGCTGGGTGTATACGTTCCAGAACCCTCATCTGGTTGTTGGTTAGGCAGACCCGGCACCCCTCAGCATCCGCTGCCTTCAAGAGGCGCCAGGCCTTGTTGAGGGTCCTGGACCTAAAGTCCTCCCAGTACTACCGGACGTGTTCAATGTCACGGACTGCCACCCCCTCCACATTGATGGCAGCCACAATGTCCATCCAGATCCTCTTCCGTCCTTCATTGTCTGCGCGCAAACTTCCAAAGAGGGCATCATACTGCCCCAGGACTCGCTCCACCAGGATACCAAATTCATTGGCACTGAAGCTGGTAGCCCTCTGCCTCTATGCTGGGGGGTTGCCACTTGTGCTAGATGGTGCTTTGTGCGACATGGCAACCCCTGAGGCAGGTGTGGGTGGGCAACTGGGTCCTGGGGCTGGGCTGTGGAGCGATGGAATCCCAGTCGGTAGTCTTCTGTTCCAGCAGGGGTGGTCACAGCAACTGGACCCCTGCAGATGGTTGACGTGCAGGCACCAAACAGCAGGGCACGTGGCCAGCAGGCAGGCAGGCAGCAGCAGATGGCAGGTGGGAGCGTGCTCAGGGCTCTGGGGGGCAGGAAAATGGCCTTCTGGGCAGGAGCGTGGTCTTCTGTGTGTTGTTGCGTGGCCAGCTTGATACGGAGTGATTTGGCACGTGAAAAAACTGCACGTCAGCGTGTAATTCGAGGAAAGGCCCTTAGCGCGTAAGCGCGTCTGTGACATGACGCGCAAGGGCGTTTCCCTCAACACGGGTGCATGTTGATTGTACACGTGCAAAAACTGCATGTCCGGGTGTCACTGCATGTAATTGGAGGAAAGGCCCTTAGCGCGTACGCGCGTAAGTGACGTTGCACGTGTGGGCTGGGTTAAAAGGTACGCGTGGGATGCCATTTTCTTGTACGTGCTTTTCGTGGAATGCGAGCGGGTGATTCTTGTACTTCTTGTCGGTTCACACGCGATTACTTCACAACGATTCTAGTTCGTTCTCCCTGTATACTCAGACAGCGTTCAATTCTTCTTTTGGCGGGGGTGTTGCCAACGCGCGCACGCGCATCTTTTTCATGTTCTTTTTCCAGGCAGATGGTGAGTCGCGCACATATTTTTCAACTGTGGTTGCTACCGTGTGTTGCGTACCCATTCAGAGGTCATTGTAGCCTGTGTGTACCACGCGTATGCTTATTTTTGTGTTTCTGGGTGCCACAGCAAAGCGCAGGTTCTTTATTCCATGCACGTGGTCTACCAGGGGTCGCGTGCATGTTAAATTCTGTTTTCGGGGTGCCTGAGCATTGCGTGACCCGTCATCTTCCCCCATGGGTCACAGACAGCCTTGCTAGAGCACTAGGGTATGTATTCCATCTAGTACCCTACCCCTTTCACCCCAATTGCCCAGGACAATTGTTAACTGCACCTCCCATTCGCACAACAACATCAGTGCCATGGTTGGGAGGCGACCAAGCAGTAAGGGAGGCAAAGGTGGTCGACCTCAAAGAGGTGGGCATGGTAGGGGACGTGCCAGGATGTGCAGGATGGCCCAAGAGGCCAGTGTGTGGAGGATCAATCAGGGACATCTATGCCCCCCCAATGGGTCGGGGAGATGTAGCTGACACCATCCCAGCTCAGGCCTTGTTAACCCGGCCCATATTGTCAACCCAACTGGCACAGGATGACTCCGAGGCTGACTTCCGTGTCACCAAGTCAAAGCCACGTGTGGCGGTGAAAGTTGCTGTCACCAGGCCACATGGATCTGGGGCAGCAATGTCATCTGCTGCCCCAAGTAGCCAGGGTGAGGAGGCTGCAGGGGCAGCTGCAGCTCAATCCACCCCAGCTCTGAGTCACCTAGCCGGGACATTGTTCGTCCAAGTCCATCACACAACGAGGTTGGTCCTGCCAACATCACCCAGCAGCCAATGCCTGCAGTGAGACCTTTGGTCATCGTGCCTTTGTCTACTTCCAGTGCCCAGTCCACCTGCGCTTCAGCCCCTACCAACCAGAGCGGCGTAAGCCACTCAGGGTCCGCACCACCTTCCAGAGGAAGAAGGGTGCTCTTGCAGTACAGGCTGGGACCCCAGACACGGCTACCCACTCCGGCACGTAAAGGAAGCCTATTTTCAATGATGCAGAACTAGACGCACTTGTGGGCTATGTGTCGGCCCATGGCCGCGAAATGGTGGTGACTGCAGGGTGCAAGACTACGACTGCTCAACGTAGGGCCCACTGGCAGACCATCGCGGACCACATTAGTTCCCTTGGATTTGTGAGGCGCACAGCTGATGATTGCTCTAAGCGGTGGAATGACCTGAAACGCAGAGCAAAGAACAAGCTGGCTTCCAATCATGCCTCTACTCTGGTGACTGGCGGTGGGTCTCCACCAGAGGAGGAACAACTCACTGAACATGAGTCTATCGCAGGAGCCTTCATCACAGAGGATCAGATCCAAGGCGTGGGAGACCAACCAGATCTTGAAGCATTGTCCGGTGAGTGCCCATGCATGTGTGTGCAATCCATGTGTATGTTGCTTGGGTGATGTGTTCTGATTGAGTGCCAGGTGAGGCTGTGTAGTCATGACTGCTATGGGCCACCCATGTGGTCCCTCAAAACCATTCCCCGGCTTTGGGTTTCGGTTTCACAGTATCCCTTCTGAACGCAGTTGGCAATTTGTTCCTGATTACTGCACTTGCCCTTCAACTGTCATCTTGCCACAACATTGTTCATACTGTTTTCCTGTTCATTCAGCCTGATTGATGAAATCATTAGCATTTTTACCACACATTCTTGTGCCATACTGCCCCAAATGTGACATACTTCAGTCATAGATTACACCCCACAATGGCCCACATTTCTTACCTTATTATGGGAATGATTTCACCAATCAGGCTGATTGAGTAATGTGCACCTACACATGGCCTGCACACAATCATTTTGGGGCCCTGTTTGAATGTTGAACATGACAATTGTCTTCTGTCATGTCGAAGTGACCAACCATTGATGTATCCATGTGCCTGCCATCACTGCATCAGTCAACACTGGCTTTGTTGCAGCGTGTGGCACATGAGTTTTTTGTCACACTATTTTGCATGTTTTATTTCATGATGTCCATCTCATATGGATGGGTGACAGTACTGATTTGAACCATCTGGGTGTCCTTGTCAAATCTGCCATGCCTATGCTATGTGCCGCCATCTGTGTGCTGGCAAGTGTCGTGTATGTGGATTGTCCATGCCACTCACAGGCTAATGTGTGATGCCAGTGCTATCCAGCATGCAGCACATGTGTTGGTTTTCCATCTTGGAGTCCTCAGTGTCTGCTAGTTGCCTCCCCTTCCAACTCATTGAGAGTGCATGCATGCCAGAGTTATTGTCATGTGTGACATGTGTCATTTATGCACTGGATGTCTACCTCGTCATGCCTATGTGTGTGTTCTATGGTGCTCATGCCTGTTTTCATTACTTTTCTTTCATGTTTTTGCAGATGATGAGGCACTTGATGCTGTTGAGGAGGAGGAGATGGAGCAGAGCCAGGAGTACGCACAGCCACAACCGGGCACCAGTGGAGGATGTGGGGTGGTGGTGGGTGAAAACCCATTACTCATGCAGACCATACTGTCTACGGGTGTCTCTGGGTACACCTCCGGAGACCTCTATGAATCAGGTGCTGAATCGGACATTGAGACATATGTCCCGTCGCAGGTGAGTGTTTCTGGCAGGGATGCTGTTCTGTCCAACCCGCCTGCACTGGGGGTAGACCCCTCTATGGGGCATTCAGTGTTGGAAAGTCCGCCTGTGGCGGTTACGTATGCAGTGTCACACTCCACAATATTTGCTCCTGTTCCTGGGCCAGCAGATCAAAGGAGGAATGCAGTCCTGCAGCCTCAGGCAGTGCCAGCACAGCAAGGTGCACATCACCTTGCCCCAAACAGGTGTGGTGCTCGCCAATGCGGTGGCCGTGCCTCACCTGGCAATACTTTGTGGGAGAACTCCATCTACACTATAGCAGCACAACAGGGGACATGTTGTGAAATGATGGCTCAGGCCATGGATAGGGTGGCCACTTCCATTCTACCCCCTGAAAGGCAGGTGGAGCTCCAGCAGCAGGCAACAGAGTCCATTTGCCACTCACACCAGGAGGACATGTTGGCGTCCGACAGCCATTTCTGCAGAGTCACAGGCTCTCAGGGAAGCCCTGAGGTTAGAACACAGGTCCCTCAGAGATACTCTGTGTGAACTTGAGGTGTTCTGGAGTACAAGGAGCAGCTGGAGCAGCTGACACGCACACTTTCAGCTGAGCTCCGAGCAACCCGTCAGGAGATCCGGGCAGCACGCAAGGCCATGCAGACAGAAATACGTGCTACCTGTGAGGTGCTGCACAGGGATCTCCATACCATCATCCTGCAGAACCAAACCTTTCACACCTGCATGCTTGCTGCCATGGAGGAGCATGCCAGGGCTTTGCGTGGTCTACCTCCCATATCACGCCCACCTTCTGATGTAGCACCAGAGGGTGATGACAGCAACGGCAGTTCTCCCACTGTAGCGTAGCCATGCAGGCCATGAGCCCATGGAGGGTTTTTTTATTTGTCAACATCCACGCATATGGGTGTTGGGGTGCACCCTGTACCTCGTCCCTCCTGGGTGCCCCCCCCCCCTGGTCCACACATGGCCATTTTTTTTTTTTTTATTTTTATTTTACAGTGTGTTGCTTTGTGTGGCTCCCATAGTCATCCACTGTGCATTCCAGCTGGGCACATGCAGGCTTGATCTGTCTTTGGGTTAGAAGCTTGGGTTCCTGATACACACACCCCTCCTGCTTCCCCTTTCCATGGGCTCGCAAAGGGTGTGACCAAGTGACAGTAACTTACACAGTGACATTGGGCTCCCATAAGTTGTGTGGGCAGTCTGTAGTCAAAACTGTGTATACATCCCTAGTGGGGATTGTTGTTCAATTCTCCACTCCATGGTGGATTTATGTATGGTTCTACATCCATGACTTTTTCCTTATATACATGTACCTTCTTTATGTCTTAACAAGCCCGTCTCCTTTGCAGATGCAGTTCATGTTGTATGCAGTACACTGACACATTTGCCTACCAGCAACAATCTGCAGTTGGAAGTGGTTGATGTGCTGCCTTAGTCAGGTTATGACACTTGCACTACTTTAATCTTTTACTGTTATATATTGCCACTGTTTGATCCTGTACTGATGTTTTGTCTTGCTGGTAAGTATTTGTTCATTTGTGTTGTTTTTTATTCATTACTGAGAGCAAATCGTCTGTGGCCTGTTTCCATTTGAGGCAGTGCACTTTCTGACACTTGTGTCACGTGTTGTGCATTCATTTGGTTGCTTTCACATTGCATGCCATGGTGTGTTGGGTAGCTGAGATGGGGAGGGGTTGGGTGACATGCCACTATTTTGATGTGGTATTTTGCAAGGGGGTAGACCTTCATGCTGCATGAATGTGTGGCTTTTTCTGACACAGCATTGGGTGTCTTTAAGTAGCTAGGGATGCACAAAATTTAGCACTTCCAGGTGAACAACCTCAAGCTGGTATGGTTGTGAACGTTGACTGTCCCTTTTGTCATCATTATTGATTGTCAGCTGGTATGTGCCAGGCCTGTGTGCACTCCGCAGGGGTGGGATTTTAGGTGAAGTAATTTGCCACAAGCTGGGTACAGGCTGCCTCACCACGTGCCCTTTCACCTCCCTTGCGCAGCAGCCGTGCATGTGGTTGGGAATGTGGGGGCACCACCATGTCCACTGGCACGCCCCGCCGGGTTGCAATATTGTGCAGGACACATGCTGCCACTATGATCCTGCACACTACTGGGGGTGCATATAGCAGCTGCCCACCAGAGCGGTCAAGGGAGCGAAAGCGTGACTTGAGCACTCCGTATGTGCGCTCCACTATGCCCCGGGTTGCAATATGGGCTGTGTTGTATCTTACCTCGGGTGGTGTGGTGGGGTTCCGAATTGGCGTCATCATGTAGGTGCTCAGAGGGTAAGCACTGTCCCCTGGGGAGGTGATAATGGTTGACATTAGTGGGGTTTTCACATTTCTCAGTCTCTGACATGCATGCATGTGCAGAGGCATTTATACTCACCAATTAACCATGTGTCGCCATGCCGCCCAGCTTCCAGGTCCCGGTTTA
This sequence comes from Ambystoma mexicanum, assembly GCF_040938575.1. NCBI lineage: Eukaryota > Metazoa > Chordata > Amphibia > Caudata > Ambystomatidae > Ambystoma > Ambystoma mexicanum. Next base: position 681,145,438 of record NC_090924.1, on the reverse strand, counting down.
GGGGTGACATTCTGAATATGAAACTATCATGGCTGGAGGTGATGATTCCCTTGGCATCACATACAACCTGCACGTTGATGGAATGCCAGTGCTTGCGGTTTCGATAGATGTGCTCAGTGGCCCTGGGAGGACGTACAGCCACATGGGTGCAATCAATGACACCTAGCACTTTGGGGAAGTGTGCCACCCCATCAAAGTCCTGGATGACAGCCTGCCTTTCTGCAGGTGTTCTGGGTATGTATATGTGCCTGCGGACTGAGGGGCGTGCAGTCATGATGGCCAACACCTGGTGTAGGCAGCATGACTGTGTGGCCTGTGAGACACCCCCGACTATGGCACTTGTCCACTGAAATGACCCAGTAGCCAAGAAGTGCAGTACATTGAGCACCTTTTCCAAGGGGCTCAGTGCTTGGGAGCACAGGGTGGGTGATGTGAGGTCATCCTCCCACTCCCTAACCAGTTCTAGGATTATGTGTGGTGGAAACCTGTACCTCCCATACACCTGGTCATCAGGCATCCCAAAAAGGCTGGTCCTGGGTAAAAAAAATGCGGGCCTGGCTATCCTCCTTCTCCTGCGGTGTCCCACGACCACTGCTGCGAGGAACGGTATATTCATCGTAGCATATGAGCTTGTTTATTGTTTGTGTGCACTTTTATGCTGCGCGGGGCTGCTTACGCCTGCTTTCTGCTGGCGTACGTATTTCCGGATTAGCGCGTCATGTTTGGCGCACGGCTTTCCCCTGTTCGATTCCATGAATATGTGTTGTTAGCTCGCGTGTGGGTGTTGCAGGCATTTACCTCCTGTACTTCCCCCGTAATGCCCATATTTTCACGCGTTGTTCCCCATTCTGCGTGTTACGCCCCGTGTTACGCCCACTTTTCTTGTGTGCGCTACACGATGTGCGCTTTCCCTGTCAGCGTCGCGCACTCCTTTTAGTGACATGTGCGCCCGTGTCTGCCACCCACAGATTTGGCGCACATACCAGGTTTTAGAAGCGCAGCGCATTCCATGAATCGATGAACGGCTGCGTGTGCGGCTTTAGCACGCATGCGCTGCGATTTTCACGCTTGCGCTCCCTTTTTGGCGCACATTTATTCCATGAATTACCCTGTAAAGGTGTGGTGGTGGGACAGGGAGATCAGGTAAAACACAGAAGACTGGAACCAACAATCACTTACTGGTTTCTAAGGAGCAAACAGATGATACAACCTAGACATTCAATGAGGTAACATGGTGGATCTGGTAGGGAGCGAGTCATTCTTTTAAAACATTTCAAAGAATTAAAAAATTTGTAAAATGTTCAAATTTCCACTAGTATGTAAGTATACCAACAGGTATAATAAATAATACAGATGGAGGAGCTCGGAATATTTTATGAACTGTGGTGTGAAAACCGGACAATATCTAAACATCTAAACTACCATAGTTCACACCCCAGATACGTACTGGCAAGCTTGATGCAATTTTAACAGAGCTGGCCCATTGCGGTTTTGATTACTTGCACAAATACATGTTACTATTTCTTCAAAAATATTATTTGTTCGAGTTATACAAATATAGGCCAGCCACTAGTGGACTAGTATATGACTTTTTACGAATATAAAAAATATGGAGAAAAAAACGCACATATAATTCATAGTAGAAAAAGGAAAAAGGGAAAGAAACAAATATAAAGTATAAACATAAATTTCCAAGTACAAATAAATTGCATGTGTTTACGTAAAGCAGATTCTCCTCACTAGATACATTTCCAGCAACAAAATCACTATGTTGCTGATTATATACTCAACATGTTTCAGTTCTCAACTGTTGTCAATACTGAACCTTCCTCATGAGAAACAAATAGACCAATTTAAAACACACAATGTCAAATGTTGACCAAAGTAAATAACAAAATATATTTTGGTGACATGCACTCCTATACCCAATTTTAGTAAAATATATAAACAGCAGTCTCTTTCTTTTTTGTTTTTTTAACAATTATTCAGGTCGCTCTGTTCTTCGTATCAGACCTTTTCCTTGTCACAATACAAGGCTTTTACTGGATAAAAGGCTGCTTGGTGCAACCAATCAGAGGAATACAATATTTACTGGGAAATGTTTGTTGTTTACATAGTTGTAAGTAATTTATTCTTTACATTTCTCAGAGTCCTGTCAGAAGCTCTCTGTGTGTGTTATGTCATCCTGTTTCACTGATAACTTATGTGTGAAATTCAGAGCGCGGGATGATACTCATTTGCACCATGAATGTTATTTAGATTGTTTTTTCTTTTTCTTGCCATGCCCGAGGAATGCACGTTACACTGGGAGCCTCATACCACATGACCATAATGCCATTCAAACTTGCATCAGGCTTGCGTATCTGGGGTGTGAACTATGGTAGTTTAGAAGTATATCAATGGGTGTCGTAATAGGTATGCAGTGTTGTTATCGAATAGATAACCATGAATGCAATTTTGGACGAACCCAAAACAACAGGGGAAAAAAATAACGAATTAAAGAAGGGTAATTAAATGTGGTTGGGAATGGGAAAAGTGGTTTAAGGGGTTGGGAAAAGGTTTTTTTTTTAAAAGGTGAACTTGTGGGTGGTGCGGGGGACTTCCCAAAAATGACAAAAAACAAAATGTGTTAATTTTCTTTCCTCAATGTTTTGGTTCATTCAAAATGCAGTCTTTGCTTATTTATTCGATAAAATCACATGTAACAGTCATAATGGTCATAATTAATAGATTGATTTCATTAGATTATTTAACCTGGATTGGGCACACAATACTCTCTTAAAAATGAAGAAATCAACAGGGGTTTGTTTAAAAAATAGTAAAGCCGTGGGTCTTATTGTGCAAGTTGTAGATGATGTCCTAAACACTGCTATTTTCCGAAAGTGTACAGTTGTTAATTCAATTTCACATACGTCTTCCTCCCATCCACGATATTCTGACTTTTTATGCGTTAAGAGATGTTATACAAATTTGAATTGTGTGAACATCTCCAAAAAGAGGGTTCATTGATTTACACAAAGGGAATGTAAACCTCTCATATTAAAACAAACACTAGACAAAGTCACTAATGTTATCAGAGGTGATATATTAATATACAAAAAGGGACCATCAACAAGTAACCGCATTGCATACCAACCAATGGAACACAATCCTCTCAAATTGTAGGTATACATAGGAAACTTTGTCATTTGTTTTATGAACATAGATTGCTCCATTCTTTTATTGACAAGAAACCATTGATGTGTTCTAGAAGTGGTAAAAATCTTGGTGATACTCTAACAAGCAGTTGTTATGAACCTCCTCAAAATATCATGGTTAAAAAAAGAAAATTGGGCTCCTTCGCATGTGGATCATGCAGTATTTGTCAATAGGTCTACAAAACAACGATTTCTACATTGGAGTCCACAAGTTGGAAACCTTTTATTCGGGATTATATGGATTTTAACACTGAGTATGGAATGTATGCATTGATTTTCCCTTGCCAGAAAAAGTACATAGATAGTACTATTGGAAAAAAATCAATATACACATGTTACAACAATTAGGATTGATCAAGAACAGCAATGAAAATTATCCAGTTGAAAATCGGTTTGTTCAATGATCATAAACAATTGAAATTGGTTGGTTGAAGTACGGTTAAACAGCATGCCAGACAACTAGAAAACTCTTGCTTGGATGTTTAGAAGTGAGACTCATCATTATCTTTAAAACAAAGATTCCACAAGGCCTTAACAATAGCGAAGGTGATACTTTTTTATAATGCAAATTTATGAATGGACGATATAATTCTATGTTGGATATAATTTTTCTAAAATAATCTTTTCAAAAGATTGTTTTGTTTTTCTTGCATATAGCATTTTGACATTTTGTTTTAGATTTGATTTCTGATTATTAGGTATTGTGGTTTACTGTAAATGTATTGTAGTGTTTTTTATGAATTAAATGATTTAGATCTTCTTAATGTCAAAATATGACACAATGTAATTTTGAAAATTGTATAATCTGGTTATAATAATGGAATTATAACTATTTTTTCTAGAACAATTAAGGCACTTAAGACTTGCAACTTAGAACTTATGATTTTCAATACAACCCATTTGTAATTTGTTTAAATGGTTCAATTTTCGTCAAATGCATTTTTGACAAGGTTTCTTGTTTTTACCACAAATATCAGAAGGAGACCACCTGTCCACTCCCTTTCTACCCCCACCTCCCTCCCTACTATATCCCTTTCCCATACCTACCATCTGCAAGTTTGGGGTAAAAAAGTAGTAGAGAATTCGACGAAAATGCATTCAGCGAAAATGCATTCAGCAAAAGTGAGCTACATCGTTTAAATTAATCAGTTTTCCATTTATATTAAGCCTGAACATACATACTTGCTGTACATTTAAAAAATGACTTTTGCAATTCACATTGTTAAAAGAGTGTGTTTGCGCTATTTTCCCATACATTGGTTTATTTTCATTATGAAAACTACACAGTTGCTCCAAGGTTTACGTGATGTGTAGTGAATTGCAGACATTGGTTACAGACACAAATGTAAAGCTAGTCTATTGTGTTGATTTTGCAACCATGAAATGTTGTTTTAGGAGGTATGATCATCCTTTTACATTTAAAGATGTTTTGTGAGCATTCATGTTGTTTTTATGCTCCCTTATAAATGGACATTTGTCTGAAATTTGATCTGGCATGTAAATAATTGTAGAGGTATATGAGTGGGTTTTTTCACAGCTAATTGATCTGCTGGAGGTTAATTTCCTTTAAAGGAATCTTATTGCATGAGTGTGCCCACCGGTTGCCATCTGTTGTATCGCTGTGCCTTCCTATACATAGAGGTGAAAATATGTTACTCATATTGCCCCCAATTATAATTCAAGCTCTTATTGAGCATCATAAGGCACATGCCCCACTATCCCCTAATGACGAATGGCATCATGAGGCATGGACCAAAACATCATGCCAGTGTATAACTAGACAAATCAGAGACCATGTTTGCCCCCTTCAAAATAATTGAGCCCTTAATGAGCATAAAAGGAGGGGAAGAGATAGACAAAATGGAAATTAGACAAACATAGTTGGTTATTAATGCAGTATACTCTATCCAGTATAGAATGGCAACATGTTCTTTTGATGGGAGGTGCATAGTCTCACTATTTTCACTTCCCACATCTAAAGAACCCTTCCCCGGCGAGGAAAGGCAAGTCCTTGGTGACATATCCTGCCTGGTGCATCGTAAATCAAACATAACAAATCTTTCATATTAGGAATTCTCCTAAACATATTCATAAGTTGACATTATGGAAAAGATCTACAATTTAGCTTAGTAAATGTTAGTTTGTCTGCAAGATTCTGCATATCAGTTGGTAGTCACTAGAGTAGGTGGAAACAAACATAATTTGATGTAATTTCTCAAAACAGGCATCACAGATCTTCTCTGCTGGCCCTAATATGTCAGATCAAGTAGTGTTTAAACCTCTGGTAATTGCTGAATACAATGTACTGTCCTGGGTATGCCTTAGTACTTTCTCGAGTATCCCCTAGCACAAAACAAAGATGTCATATGATTGGCATCTGATTTATTTGGCCCAACAGAACTGCAGTTTCAACCACAGCAGCACACAAACTCTATAAGCCTCTATAAGCCTCAGATTGTCGACTTTGGATGTGTGCTTCCTGCTTGTTAGATATAGTTCACAGATTACAAGTGATTTTAAGGTGATGATGTATGTTTTGATAACGTCATCACTTTTACGTATGTAGTCATGGGACAATATCTGAGTAATGTTCAACAGATGATTACTTCCATTGCTAGGTTGACCAAATAATGAGTCCAAGTACAGAACATACATCAGCAGACCATAACAATACTTGTTACATTGCTAATACATGTTTCTGATTAAAAATTAACTATGCCTGGTGTTTAGTCTTTTGATATTATTTAACATTAATATAAATATTCAGTTATAAAGAAAATATGCACAACGATTCAAAATGATTAACCCATAATCGAACATTCTAAAAAATGTAAAAGTGTTGTCTTGTAATTTCTTAAATATCCATGAAACAAGATATAACATAACGCAACAATAAACAACATGCAGGAAGTAAATATGGCAACGTATTTCTCTTGAGGTACTTACCATTTTACACTAATGTGGTGACATAATGAATGATAATATAAGTTCACAAAATGGTGGCCACAATACACTAAGAACTTCGATTTTGGATATCACAGCTGACTTCAGCTTGAATGAAATGCATCCACAAATTCAAGGTAAGCAATACGAGTGAGGATTTATCGTGGAGCTCAATAGCATCATCTCTTGATACAGGTTAACGTAGACATCTAACAATAATATTGATATCTAATTTGTGTCTTTAGAAATGATAGGATAAACCTTAACCAAACAAATGAAGATTGATAAATGAATGAAGTATATAACCATCCATTTTAGATGGTAAGCTATGTATTGGCACTCTCTACCAAAACAAATATATACCTCGCTTTTTCTGCTCACAATAATCAATTTATAATATCTTCCCATAGATAAGTTTGCAACTATGTTTCAAAACACAATGCAATTAAGGCCTAACAAAATATATGTATGGTAAGATAATATCCATATGTTCTACGTAGTATAGTACAAAAATGAATCATTATTACAATAATTAAGCATCATCATGTACTGCTATAACAATTTTTATTTTTCTAAATATTTTGTTCATGTTTGTTCTCTTCTTTCTTTGCTATCCACATCTTTCTAATAAATTATTGGAAAATTGCAAACATTTTCAATACCCAAATGTTCAGCTTTGGGAGCAATGATACATTCTAACATGATGATTTGACTTATAACACTAGAGAACAAGATTGTGAACAGGTTTTGTGGTTAATTGAATAGTATTGCCCTGAAAAAGACCAGTGGTCAAAACATGCGTTGGCATAATTGTTATACCTCATCAGAAGGAAACATAATTATCTCTTTTTAGAACAATTTGACAGTGACTTCATTAGGAAGGAATAAATTAGAGTACAAATTGCAAATCCCTATTTGCTTTGTTGATTGAATGGATACTGAAGATTATAATAAGAAGTTAACTGTGTGTAATTACAAGTACAAATTCATTCTGTAGATGCTCAATAGCACACACATAATTTTACAATCTCAAATCATTTATGTCCTCGAAGTGCTCAGTGTCACTGGTAGTTGTAGGTTAGATATGAGCAAATATATCCAATTGTAGACCAATTCTATGTTAATTACTTATTGTAAAACATCTTCACGTTTCCTTCAAAACACTATATACTCTTCTTGTATGTTTTCAGTTTGGAAATAGTTTTATCACTTCATTACTCTCTCAATATTACAGTCAATCATTCTTTTCATGCCTACGCTGACAATATGAATCAAATACAGTTTATTTGTTGCCTGATACTATGTTTCTTTTAAGAGTTGTAGTTCACTTACTTCAATTGAATGACCTTTCTTGCCCTTGGATATCTGATACTTTGCTACATGTGTATGCAGAGAAATCGAAATGTTGCGACTTCCTACGGTAGTCTCTACATACCATTTATTGCTTGTGCAAACCAGTTCTTACACTAATAATGTGGTTGTACATGTGATCTTTATGTTAATCCACCATTTTCTGTTAGTTCTTTTATTCATAATCAAATTTCTCCTGTAGGCAATAATGAATTAATTAATGCATTTGTTTATTTCATTTTGTGAATGCTGTCCTTTAGTGGCCAGATACATTTGTTTTTCATTTCCACCTTCCGGAAATAGGATTGGGATAACACAGCTTCCATGATGGTGAATCCTGAAAACATTTCACCAGATTCCCAATGTTTGTCTCTTTCTCAGTAACCACATTATTTATCAATTTCCTTCTCACCTTTTGAGTAGAAGTGAGGCTCTCACTCTTATCAGCCCCTTAAAGTGTTTGGTTAATTGCTTATATCTTGTGTCCTCTTGTTTTGAAGTGCATTGCTACTAATGTACTATCCTTGAACAATTCTTCTGTGGAGCAGTTTCTGTGCATCAACAGAAATTCCATCTCATATGGCATGCTATGTTTCAGGAACATGAATGCTAGCTCTTTGCATGGAGGTCTGAGTTTGTACTTCCAATAGATCTTTCTATGATATGAGTATGTGTACATCAATCAAGAATGGAAGGAATCTATCCAATTCACTGACTATGAAAGGTGACTGTCCACTTCATATGCTTTGCTTTATAATATTATGATGAACTGCAGGTATAATTTGTGAATACAAATGTCAGCAGATTGACGCTCATGCTTGTTTGCAAGACAAGCATGAGGTTTGCATTTTTATATAGTACACATGTGGAGTATTTTATGCAACACTGGAGTTTACTGATAGTGTTGGCTAAGAGCAGCGGCAACAACTGAAAGGAATTTCTCCCAGGTGGCTTGGACTTGAGGTGAGAAGGCAGCTCCCAACTTCTGAGCCAGCACGATTACCAGCACTTCACAGAGGAGCTGCAAATACAAGCAAAAACAACACATATTAATGAGAAAATATTTGAGTTTCAAGATGTACAGAGGTAGCAGATAAACCCTCCTTTACAAATATTGCATTCCAATGCTCCCTTTCTGATGCAATATTGTAATCAGCGATGAAACACATATCTGCTATATTAAAAACCTCACATTTAATTACTCGGTGATGATGGGAAAAGACATTTTTACAGCATCATTTTGACTCTGGACACATATATTGGGGTCATGATAGGGATTTGAAATTCAAGCAATAAATTATGATGCTGACAAACAGGCAGAATAATGCATACCAATAGGACATAAAGTCCCCTGGTAAAGGAGCCCACTCACCTGCATAAACATCAATAGAAGAAATTGTTCCTGCTGTAAACCAAAATACCAAACAAATATTTTGCTGATTTCAGAATGACGAAATACAGGATTTCTGTATGTTTTCCTAACAGACGCATGCAAGACTGCCTGCTGAGCAGTCTTTTTCTAGCAAAAAATTACTTTCCCAAGGGTGTCAGAACAATAGTGGGAGATTCCCATTTCATTATCGTATTGTATTTTTTTAAATGTGGTATTGGTTTTAAAAACAAACACTGAAAATACAAATCAAATGTCCATAATAGCATGTCAAGTACAGTAATTCACCATTTGAGAATAATCCCCATCCAATCCTACAGTTAAAGAACCTATACAAAATTGATAGTATGTTTTAAAAAATTCCTTAATGCATATACCATTGTTATTATTAAATGTTTTTAAAAAACCTGCATGTATAGCTAGAATAACTATAGTCTTCTAGCAAAATTAAGAGCGCGGAAGAAGCATGAGTTCCTAGAGTTCAGAAAGACACTGATTCTTCATTTTAACCTAAAAAGAAGAAACCCACTTATCGGGCAAGATCAAAAAGAAAAGATAGAAATACAAGAAAAGAATGACAGGATACAAGGCCTATTTATCCTCCTGATGAGCTACGCCTGTAGCGAAAGACATTGAGGTTTGAGGACCATTGAGTATTACGAGAGGATTGACTACTATTGAGGATTGAGAATCATTTACAGATCACCTAGAGGACTGAAAATTATTTAAGGTCTACCCATAAAGAAATGTATTACAATTTTATTTTAGACAACAAAACATATTGAATTAAGTTAAAATAAGGAGAGATCTATATAATAACAAGGAAATTGGCAATATTATACATTGAAGATTTAACTTTTTACTCCAAGAATTAAAACACTTTTAAGGATAAAGGAGTCTCTAACCATGTAATAAAAGTTAACAATTTGGAACAAACTAACACATTTCAAGTCTATACAACCAGAATATCTGTGAAGTTAAACTGGAAGGAAAATTGGGAATCAAAGTAATTCATGTGCACTTAAAGACAAAAATTAATGAAATTGGAAATTTCCAATCACAGAAATGGATGTACATCCATGGTCAACAAAGAAATATTTGAAAAAACAATTCAGTGTAAATTCTTTACATTGCACACAATAATATATAATTACTAATAAAATATATGCAATCATGGACTGCACTTACAAGTGTAAGAGTATTTAAGCCAATTCTCCTGTCCCTCAAAGCTTAAGTGGAGTGAGCACATGAGCAAACTCCTTTGGCAAGGCATATAAACCGCTGGCAGTATTTTAACATGCAAGTGACTAACTGGTATTTGGAAGGGTATGAAGGACCCACCCCTTACGGAGAGTAGATTGTGGGAATTGGGGTAATGGGAGTGTGACTCAGATGGTCTTGGGAAACTCTGTGCCTTTGCTCATAACCAAACCCCTGACAATGATGCCAAACACCAAAAAATGCTGAGGCGGCTTACATGAAAGTTTTGCGGGTCGACGTGCAGCTTCTGAAAGTGAATTTGGCTCAGGTTGGAAAGCGAGCGTTTGACGTGTTTGAGGGATTTAATGATGTCCCCGAGAGCACCGAGTACCTTTGCACCATGAGCACGGACCTTCACGTTCCCTCTGATGGCTGTTCCATTTGAGAGGTTTCCAAAGCTGCTGAAGTATGCCCGGGTCCAGGGAGACACCAGCAGCAACCTAGTGAGGTTAGAAAGTGTGGGTGAATGAGAGAGAAAGAGGTAAAGAAAGGGAGAGAGAAAGATAACCATAGTTAGGAGTGAGGTATAGGGGAAGAGAAAATGAAAGAGCATAAGAAAGAGTCATCACAGGGCAGAAAATAAAGCAAGAGACAGGTATGAAATAAGTGAAAATGTAGAAGAGAGCATTACTATTGACACGTGATTGTGTACATTTATATTACCATCATCTCACTGACCAAGATAACCATAGCATTAAATGATTCATTTGTCAATCGGATGTGTTGGATGCAACCTTGTGAGACATGTTTATGATCCTGCCCTAGCCCCTGATACTGAAGTTTTCAAGAAAGACATTGTGATCTGATAATCCTGGTTAGTTCTAGGAGAGGTGATGCCTGTTGGCTATTTGAATACAAAATCTATGCAGTCAATATTCCCCATTCTATTACTAAAATGTCACATTATTCCGAAGATTCCAAACACATATGCAAGAATTAGACAAGTCTTAATTAGCTTTATGAAAACAACAGATGACCCACTGTCCCTAAACTTAGATACTCACCCCAAGGAGTGGCACTGACTCATTGATTATCACCATCTGGCCTTTGTTGTAGGAGTTCCATTGGCATGAAGAGGGATTTCATTTAATTTTTACTTTTGACGTGTGGAATATCCGTAGGGTCCATACTGTCGCCTCTTCTTTTTAAAATCTCGTCATGACTCCCCTACTGGACCTCATCAGCATGTCTGGTCTTACCTGACACAACTATGCAGATGACAAACAAATAATCTATAACTGAAGAACGACCTTGCAACAAATTTACCAGACCTAAAATATACCTTGCAGACATGGACACATGGAATCTGGCAAGCAGAATAAGGCTCAACCCTCCCGAAACAGAACTTGTGTTTTGCAGTGCAGCTCATTCCAACACCACCTCAAGCCCTTGGCCCGAAGAGATGGGCCCATGGATAGAACCATCCTCCATGGTAAGGAACATAGGGACCACAATGGACAGCAGCCTCACATTTGCACTGCAAATGAGAGCCCCTTGTCAGGAGATGATTTTCCAACTCTGAACTTTATGAAGCATTCAACCTAGCATATCCTTTACTCACAGAGCCATGGCCGTGATCTCACCAGTCCTAAAAAGACTGGACTATGTATATAGCCAATATCTCGGACTCCCAGAGTACCTCAAGGAAAAACTACAGAGTACAAAATGTGGCAGCCAGATTACTCCTCTCTCCAGAACTTTTCATGCTCCATTGTCTCCCTTCAAGAAAAGAAAACATTTCAAAGTTATATGCATTGCTCATTGCGTTTACCATTTGAGAAGGCCCAGCTTCCTTCACAAGGAAAGGCGACCATTGCACACCTCTCAGGATGCTAAATTGAAGTAGCTCAGCTCTAACCCCAATTCCTAACTTCAACAGGAAAAGCCAAGGAGGCTCCATATTCTCCCTTTGGCTACCAAATTATGGGACTCCTTATCTAGCCTTTCACAGCAGTAATAGTCTAAAAGAAGTTACTACCTATGAGAGATAAGCAATATCAAAGTGAATGGGTTAGAAGAGTCTGAAGAGAGCCCTTAAATGTTTTATGGGAACAATGATGAGATTACAAATCACATCACTGATGCCATCACTGGTGACAACACTAATTGCATTGTATATAACCTACTGCATCAATAATCTAATTAGACATAACATCATTTATGAGTAAGCGCATGAAAACTCTGATTACCTTAATAACAATTTAGTCACTGGCTAGCACCAAAGGCCATAGCTAGTGGTCGGTTAGTGTTTATAAATACCAATGTGCATGGTTAAAAACCATGCCTAGTAGCCCATCACTGATTTTAAATATACAGTGGGCAACGTTGAAAGCTGTAGTCAGTGGCCATGGCTAAAGGTCATAGCTTGTACTCATTAATATGTCTGAATATACAGTCGGCACAGCCAAAGGATGTGGCCACTGGCTAGTAGTATTGTGTTGCAAACCATAGCTAGCGGCTGGTTAGTGTTGTGTAATACACAGTGGGCACAGCAGAAGGTCATTGCTTATTGTATTTTATTATTTTAAAATTTACAGTCGACATGGCCAAAGATGTACAAACTGATCAAGTTCAAAGGCCATGGATAGGGGACCATTTATATGTTAGAATACATAGTGAGCACAGTCAAAGATTGTGGCCACAGGCCAGTATTGTGCTAAAGTCCATGGCTAGTGCCTGTTCATTGTATATAATATAAAGTGGACACTGTTTAGTTTAGTCTAGTTTAGTTTATTACTCATATAGCGCTCCTAACTCAAGGGAACTGGGCGTGTGTACTTGAATACATAGTAAGTTACATAATGGAATACACTTGATAAACAGATACACAGTTACAGAGTTACAGAGTAATAACACAATAGATAATGTATTTACAGATAGATAAGGTCAGGAAGGTTCTGACTTTAGCAATAGAGAATTACAGTCAACCCAGGGACTCGTAAGTCAACGGTGGCCAGGGTACATGATCATGATGATTAGATGTCCGTTTGTATTTACAGTATATACAGTATGCAAAGTGTGACCTAGTCTAATGTGAAAGTTAGTAATTTTGGAGAAGAGCCAAGATTTGGTCTTGGTCTGAAGGCCCAGAATGAGGTTTCAGATCTAATGGCTGGCGGGAGTGAGTTCCAGCACTTGGCAGCGAGCACTGGGAAGCTGGATCCTCCAGCCGTTTTCAGGTTGTAGTTGGGGATTGTGAGTCAGTTCAGGTAGCTGGATCTGGTGGGTCTGTCAGACTGGGTTCTAGAGAATTTGTCCATAAGGTATTTCGGTGCTGTGTTCAAGAGACATTTGTGCGTGATGACTAGGGATTGTAATGTGATTCTGTCGCGTATGGGTAGCCAGAGTGCATCCCTCCTGAAGGAAGAGATGTGGCTGGTGCATGGAATGTTTAAAGCTGATTTTAAGGCATTGTTCTGCAGGACTTGAATGTTTAAGTTCCGTGAGGAGGAACCGAGGAATAGGGTGTTACAATAGTGTAGCTTCGAGAGGATTAGTGCTCTGGCTAGTGTTAAGCGACTACTGCTTGATATGTAATGTTTACAGGCATTTATGAGTTTGTTGGTATAGGCTGTGGTGGATGCGGTGATGTTCACTTGTTTTTTAAGAGATAAAGTGTAGTGAAAGTAAACACCAAGCGTTTTTACTTCACTGGAGACTTTTATGGTGTTCCTGTCAATGATGAAGGCAGAATAGCGTTTGTCTAGTTTGTTAAGTTGAGCTTGGGAGACGATGATCAGGAGTTCAGTCTTGTCATCGTTTAAACAAAGGCTGTGGGTGGCCATCCATGCTTGGATCTCTAGGTTGATGTTGTTAAACATTTTGGTGTCATTTAAATAGCAACCAGTGAGCGTGATGAGGATCTGGGTGTCGGCCACATTATTAGTATAGGTGACACCCAGATTGTTAAGATGATCAAAGAGAGGCTTGGTAAATATATTATAGAGTGTGGAGGAGATGCAAGAACCTTGTGGAACTCACGGTTGATGGGCTCTGGCAGAGCAGATGCTGAGGGTGAGAAGACTCTAGTGGTTCTGTTTGAGAGGAAGGATTTTAGCCCGCTAGCGGCATTCAGTGAGAAGGCTGCTGCTGAGGTTAGGTGCTTAGTCAGGATTTTATGGTCGACAAAATAGAAGGCTGCTGAGAGATCCAAGAGTAAGAGGATGGCTAGTTTGCCCTTGCCCTTTGATTCATCCATCTGTATCTTTAGATCTAAGAGAGCCTTCTCAGTGCTGTGTCTAGGCCTGAAACCAAATTATAAATAAAGGGGTATACCTGCAATGCGGTCCCTGGTCCTTCAGGTAAAGTACATGAAATTAAAGCAAAAGGTGAACCAGTAGAATGGGATGACACATAGATTATTCAGTAATTATACATTTTAATTTGTTAATTAAAATGTATAATTACTTAATAAATATATAACAAAATAATTGTATGTATATTTTAAAACAATAAGTTCATTCCATCAATATATCTTTCATATCTCAAACATTCATTCACAATCCCATACTTACTCATTCATAGATTCCTATATAAAACCAATTTGGAATCTAATACATTGTGTACTGATAATACTACACATAATTTCTTACAATTGTAACAATTGTTAATGACCCAGTCCATAGTATCACGTGTCGTATCTCGTCTGGTTTTTTATTTTTCCAGATTGTTCACAAAATCATCGACAAGTGTTTCGGTAAAAAAGACCTTCTTCAGGATGTAGGGCAAGGAGTAGTAGATCCGCCCTTTTCAGAAACGTATAGGCCAATTTCCAATCTGAAAAACATACATAAAAACCATCAGGATATAGTGTTATCCCTATTTATTAGTGTCAGTGACTAGTAATGTCACATGTGTACTTCTAATCTATAAACACATAAAGACCTACTCACCCCCACGTTTCAACTCTAGGGATAGCGGGTAGGAAATCGGAATCAATCCTCCACTGGACCAACAGAGAAAGGTCTAAGTACTCTGTTATTCAACAAAAGTGGACAAAATCAAAATATTAAAAATATATTAATAATCCACACTCAGTCTCCACTTGTTCGTGTGGTATAATCTTTTCTAGGGTGTCCTTAGATAATGGTAGGCGACCACCATCCACACAACAATCCTGTATGGATCCTTCAGATGTTGATTCTTTATTTCTAGCTGTCATTGCATGCGACATCCGAAGATCACTTCTTAAAGTCCCTAAAGGGGTACAGAAATGGGGATACCTTACTAGAGGGCTCCGCTTCCTCATCAATACCCTATATATTACAAATGTATCACATCCTAATAACCCCTCTACGCAATTGTGTTAATAATGGGGTTAGAATGCAACTACACCCAGCGTGGCATTACTGTTAGTACGTGTCCCGTGATTAATGCCGTGAAGTGTATAGGTGGTACATACTGACGTAGTCCACTTCAAACGCTAACGTATACATATCCCGTGCATACCGCTGACTAAAAACATACTCGTAGAGTAATCGTGTGTAGTAGTAGTTACTTCATAATGCGATGACAACACTCATCCTCGCATGTGCTCGAATAATCTACTCGCATGACCTACGTGAGAAAGCACAACTAGATATTTCTCTCGAACTCACCAATATTTATTAGTAGGCTCTACAAGAACCTCGTCAACACTCCCAGGTATTCCACCGGCACGCAATTGTTGCCGAGACAGGGAAACAGACGAAGGACTTTGTCTATATCCCTATCGTTTTCATAGACACTGAAGACAGACTATGGGCCTCATTACGACTTTGGAGGCAGCCATGCCCTTAATAAGGGCATGGCTGCGTGTCCGGGTTCCCTGAATGGGGAAATACCGGGCCATGCCGAGTATGGAGGGCCCGGTATTTCCTCCTTCAGGGAACCCGGGCCCGGTCCTTCCCCATTGCCATTCGAGGGGAATGGGGACGGAGCTAAAACGGGCCCATTACCAAGGGGCCCGTTATTAGCTGCCTGGTCCCCTTGCGGGACTCGCTATGGACGTCTGGAAAAACCAGACGTCCAGAGCGGGTCACGCGAGGGGACCTCATAATTGTTGTGCGGAATGGGTTTAACGGAGCCGACACCTTTACCGGCGCCGTTAAACCCATTCCGCACAAGTAATAATGAGGCACTATGTCTTCAATTGTGTTCACAACGAACACAAATAAGGGACCAAAAAATTTGAAGGAACCCAAAAACAGGCACGGGAAGCGGAGAACACCTGAATAATTGCCCAACCTCACATATGAAAAGACAAATCATTAGACTCCCTAAGCATAGGGACCAGGTCACCAACACATTAATGCATAATACCAGTTCAGTATGGCTGATTTCATTTCAATTATTCTAACGTGAGTTCTAGAACATATCATAGATTTTTATTAAGTGCACAGCATTTCGACCATGAACACACAACATAGACAAGGGTCACATTTTCTTAAACCACACCATTAATTGGAATTAATACCCATTCACCATATGTACGAAGATTTTCTACATTAATTAACCAATTCTACCCTTTTTTTTAGTTGTGCTTTCTCACGTAGGGCATGCGAGTAGATTATTCGAGCACATGCGAGGATGAGTGTTGTCATCGCATTATGAAGTTACTACTACTACTACACGATTACTCTACGAGTATGTTTTTAGTCAGCGGTAAGCGCGGGATATGTATACGTTTGCGTTTGAAGAGGACTACGACAGTATGTACCACCTATGCACTTCACGGCATTAAACAGTAATGCCACACTGGGTGTAGTTGCATTCTAACCCCATTACTAACACAATTGCGTAGAGGGGTTATTAGAATGTGATACATTTGTAATATATGGGGTATTGATGAGGAGGCGGAGCCCTCTATTAAGGTATCTCCATTCTGTACACCTTTAGGGTCTTTAAGAAGTGATCTTCGGCTGTCGCATGCAATTACAACTAGAGACAAAGAATCAACATCTGAAGGATCCATACAGGATTGTTGTGTAGATGGTGGTCGTCTACCATTATCTAAGGACACCCTAGAAAAGATTATACCACACTAACAAGTGGAGACTGTGAGTGCGGACTTTTAATATATTTATTAATATATTTTTAATATATATTTTTAAAATATTCTTAATGAAATAAAAGTAGAGTCAGATAATTTGATTTTGTCCACTTTTGTTGAATAACAGAGTACTTAGACCTTTCTCTGTTGGTCCACAGGATCTTTATATTGTTATAGATTCCAGTGGAGGATTGATTCCGATTTCCTACCCGCTATCCCTAGAGTTGAAACGTGGGGGTGAGTAGGTCTTTATGTGTTTATAGATTAGAAGTACACATGTGACATTTCTGGTCACCGACACTAATAAATAGGGATAACACTATATCCTGATGGTTTTTATGTATGTTTTTTTAGATTGGAAATTGGCCTATACGTTTCTGAAAAGGGCGGATCTACTACTCCTTGCCCTACGTCCTGAAGAAGGTCTTTTTGACCGAAACAATTCTGTGTAGTATTATCAGTACACAATGGGCCTCATTACACGGTAGGCGGTAACCATGGCGCTATTAGCACCATGGTTGCCGCCGGTATTTTACTGTGTCCGCCTTGGTGGATGGCGGAATTACCCCCCTACTCAAAGGTGAGCGGGGGCGGTAATTCCCCGTTCACCAAGGCCCTTCCCCATTCCCATTTTTGCCCCCATAGGGCATAATGGGAATGGGGAAGGCGCTTATTACGGTACGGCAAATTGCGGTACCGTAATTAGCACCAAGGTCCCTTTGCGGGTTAGTTTTTTAACGCCTGCTAAAAGCAGGCGTCAAAGTACCAACCCGCAAAGGGACCTTGTAATAAGGCGGTAAGGGTTAACGGTCACCGGTACCCTTACCGGTGACCGTTAACCCTTACCGCCTACCGTCTAATGAGGCCCAATGTATTAGATACCAAATTGGTTTTATATAGGAATGTATGAATGAGTAAGTATGGGATTGTGAATGAATTTTTGAGATCTGAAAGATATATTGATGGAATGAACTAATTGTTTTAAACTATACATACAATTATGTTGTTATATGTTTATTGATTAAAATTTATAATTACTGAATAATCTATGTGTCATCCCGTTCTACTGGTTCACCTTTTGCTTTAATTTTAGGTCTGAAACCAGACTGACGTAGACCTAGTAGATCATTATCTTCCAAGTGTTTGTGAATTGGGAGATAGCTGCGCGGTCTAGAATTTTTAGAAGGAAGGGGACCGTTGTTATAGGCCTATAATTGGTAGGGATTCTGGGATCTATGTTAGGTTTTTTTAGAAGCAGTCTGACCCATGCTTCTTTGAGATTATCGGGTACTGAACAGTTTTTGAAGGATGAGTTTATCAAAGCTGTAATGAATGGTGCTAGTTCTCTAGTGCCATCCTTGATGATCGAGGCTGGGCAGAGGTCAACTTGGCAGTTGGAAGGTTTTATCCCAAGAATTATGTTTTCTACTTCCTTGATGGAGACTGGTATAAATTGGAAGGGGGTACACAGTGGGCGTTGGTGACCGTAGGTTCCGGAGATGTTGGCACTAGTAGGTAGGTTATTTTTTTGTTTCAATTTTAGTTTGTAATAGTACTATTTTGTCTGATACGGCCTTCTGTATATTTGCACACCAGGCGGTATCTTTCAGGCATGTGTCAGCAGGAGGTGCCGGTGTCTCAAGTTCCCTTAGTATAGTAAAAGGTTCCTTAGTATTTGACTTAGCGTTCTGGATTCTTTTAATGTAGATTTCCTTTTTAGTGCTAAGAATGGCTGTTTTATAGGTTGTGGACGCAGCGACAAAATTCTGTTTGTTGGTGGTGGAGGGGGATTTTCTCCAAATTGTTTCAGCTGTTCTCTTTTCATTACGGAGTGATTTTAGGTCTGCTGTAAACCAATTATTTAGGTGGGTTGTAGGTTTGGATTTTCAAAGCTTTAAGGGAGCTATCTTATTTATTGCTTGCTCCAGGGTGTTGTTGTACCTTTCGACTAGAAGGGTGGGGTCCTTGTCATCATTGGGTGAGTTGGTGATGGGCTGTAGCAGTGGCAGTAGGTGTTCTATAGTTAGGTTGCGCTTGTTCCTGGACAAGGTGGGAGGGGCAAGGTTTACCCCTGTGCGGATCGAAGTTTTCTCCTGTACAGAGAATGTGATGCTGTGGCGGTCTGACCAGGCAAGTGGTTCATTTTTTAGGATGGTGGTGGAGCAGTTGCCAACCAATCTAGAGTCCTACCTTTATTGTGGGGGTGGGGGGTTCAGTAATGTTGAGTGTGAATCCGAGTTGGGAGATGGGAGGTATTCATATCTGGCTGTTGAAAGCTGCATCCACTGCTAAAGGCCAGAATCTATGGTTGGTAGCTTGTTAGTGTTTTAAAATATTCAGTGCACATGGGTGAAAGTTGTGATCACTGTCCCTAACTGAAGGCTATGATTAGTACCCATTCATATGTTAAAATATATTTACCCATGTTTAATGCCAGTTACTGTTGTAATGTAATTAGTGATGTCATCAGTGATGATCTGTGATGTCATCATTGTGGTCATAGTCTGCGCAACAAGGAGCGTGAAGTTAGGTGGCTTTAGCTGAATTTCAGGGGTTTTGTTGCATTAAGTTCTCACCTTAACGTCCCTGCAACTAAAGTTTTTTTTCTTACGTTTCAAAGGTTTTGTTACAATGTATTGCTCACCTTAACGTCGATGCAGCTAAAGATTATTCTGTGAATTTCAAAGGTTTTGTTACAAAGGTTTAGTTGCAGGGCTCATCTTAATGTCCCTGCAACTAAAGTTTTTTCCTTGAATTTCAAGATTTTCGAACGCTTCCCGACCACTAGCATGGTCTTCGGCCATGGTCAGTGGGCATGGGCTTTGGCCATGTCAACTTTCCATTTCAAAATGCTACCAGACCACTAGCCATGGCCTTCGGATTGCAGGCTTTGAGAACTCACAATGTTTTTAGGTAATGCGCAGTGAGATATAATTATTTGCCATGGAGCACACACTTTGGTTAAGCAGCGTTCTCCAATCGGTACACCCCTTTTTGGCGCCATCATTTTGGTGCAGGCTGATTTGGCACACCCATCCTGCCGCAGCGCCCATTTGGGCATGCCCTTTTTTCTGGCGCAAAAGCCATCCCGGCGCCGCTATTTTGACGCAGGAGATATTTGCACGTGGCTGATATTGCAGCCACGTCTAAATGCCCTCATGCTAGATAAGATCACAGGACTGCACTGCAACAAACCTCGCCACCTCCCACTTGTGTTGCTTTTTAGCTTAAATAAATTAAATTAATTACATTTTAAAAAAAACATACAGCCTTGAACCCTGGTTTGTAAGAATTCGAGTCCCAGCATTTAACCACTAGGCCACAATGGCTTGGTGCTTCATGGGGCCTACTTAACCTATCATTTAATATATTCAATGATAAAAGACTAGGTATGAAACTTGTGAAAATTCAAACAATATCATCATTGTAGCACAATGATTAAGTGCTGTGTCTCAAACTCCTTAAGGCCAGAGTTCTCAGCATCCAGCATAAATGTGATTTTTTTTATTTCATTTTTTCTGTTTTATAATGTAGTCCTCTTTTTGAATATATGTGCACTATAAGGGGGAATGTGTGGTGTGAGGGTGTGCATGTCATCTGAGAGGGTGTGGGCCTCATTAGGACCCTGGCACTGACGGAATGAAGGGGGCCGGTACGGGACCGGCCCCCTTCATTCCGTCAGGGCCGATTACGAGGTTCCCTTTGCAGGACCAGGATCAGACGTCTGGTAAAACCAGACGTCTTTTCTGGGTCCCGCGAGCGGAAGAGGGAGGTAACAACGGGACACTTGTAATGTGCCCATTGTTACCGCCATCCCCATTCCCATTGAGCCCTATGGGGGCTCAAATGGGAATGGAGAATGGTTCCTGCAAGGAGGAATTACCGGGTCCTCCTATGTCGGAATGACCCGGTTATTCCTCATTGCAGGAACCCGGTAATGGAACCCGGTTTGGAGGCTGCCATGGAGCTAACAGCTGCATGGCTACCTCCAAACTCGTAATGAGGCCCTGTGTATGCAATGTGTGTGTACATGCAATGTGAACATGTGTGTGTGTGCATGGTGTAAAGTTGTATGGGAGGGATAGTTGCATGCAGTTTATAATTTTGCAGTAAATTAATGTGTTTCATGTTTAATAAGTGTTCAATTCTGCAACGACAGTGTAATACATGTCCCATCCTGTTTTATAATGTTGCAGCAAATAAATCTTTTTCACGTTTAATCCATATTACAAAATGCAAAGTGCCTGCAGGTTCATGCCAATTGCGACCTCTCACGCCAAAACATCCATGTGCTGAGATGTACAAAATGCAAAGTGACTGCAGGTTCGTGCTGTTCCAATTGCAACCTCTCATGCCAAACGATCCTTGCGCCGAGAGGTCCCTGCCCCAACTAGCTGCATCTAACTGGCCCTGCCCAAACAGAAACTGCAGCGAAAAGGTCAGGCCATAACAGCGTGCACCTAACTGGCCATGCCGAAATGTCCTATCAGATGCTCCAAGCCCCTTGTTTTGTTTTCGGTCTCTTGGTGACTGTTGTGATACATCGCACAACCCAAACAACTTGCATTTAAGCAGCACAGAAAATTGTAAAAAATGATTGGCTGCAAGAATAACATACGCCCAGGTACTTTTGCCCCCATAGCGAAAATCAAAAGCTGGCACCCATGAATACATGCGCTCAGTAAGTGGCCACATTTTTTAAAGTGAAATATACAAATGTAGTTCAACTGACCTTCTCCTTAGAAGAAAATGCGCAAGACAAAATAGCATTGGATGTTTTAAAAAAGTAATAAACACCAGAAACGTTTAAAAAAAGTAATGAACACCAGAAAAATAACCTGAGAGAGGAAACCTTTCAATAAATATGCTGGCAAAATATTAAAGCTGCTCACCTTCTAAACCCAGCAATCTGTAGTAAAATATTCCATTAAAAATAAAATCCCAATATGAAACAAGTGTTTGTGGTCTTGTGGGTAAGCATCTGCACTGGGAACATGACAACCTGAGTGAAATACTGGTATCCAAATACTTAAGCAAGCTTACCAACTTCAAAAAAACACATGGGGTTGCATCCACCCTTTGAAAAAAAGTTACACTGTCCACCCACATGTGTCCTTTCCTGGTGCCCTGAAAAACACCCACTATCAGGGGAAAATAACTGCACCAGTGTCCAGGATTGCAAACTCTCTTGCCACATCGTGGGCAAATGCTCATGACTTACTTGCCCTCTTATCATTTCCCCTCCTCATCCCCATGTCTGTCCTTCCACAATACTCTGCTTTATAAAGCTAACTTCAAAAGTACACATACCATAGTGTCACTCAAATGTATACATTATTGCAGAAATATGTTAGGCAAAATTATACAATTCTGGCATTATGCCCCCCTCTTGACTGTGAGACTACAAATACCAAAATGCAAAGGGCAAAAAAAAAAATTGTATCTGAGTGCAAACCTTTCAAGGACTGACAGTAGCACAGTTTAAATAAAAATAATGCGGAATGCCGTGTGTTATGAGATATTTAAAACAATGAGAACTGACATTGGGGGTCATTACAAGGTGTGCGGTAAGGGATTACCGGCACCGGTAAGGAGACCAGTGCCGGTAATCACCTACCGCCCAATTACGAGGTCCCTTAGCGGGAACCGTAAGGGACATGTGGTCGGATCACACATCCTTTACAGGTCCCACTACGGGACCAGGGCTCTAATAACGGGCTTGCAAGTCGCGAGCCCGTTATTAGCGCCCTTCCCCATTCCCATTGAGCCCTACGGGGGCTCAAATGGGAATGGGAAATGGCATGTTCAATGGGGACTTACCGGTCCCGCCAGGGTCGGACTACACCGGTAAGTGCCCTTTGAACTACACCGGTGCCGGACCCCCCGTTATTGGTGGCAGTCCTGGGGGAAATAGCGCCATGACTACCACCAATCTCAGAATGAGGCCCATTGTTTTTAGGCAATGCGCAGTGAGATTACATTATTTGCCATGGCGCACACACTTTGGTTAAGCAATGTTCTCCAAGTGGTACACCCCTTTTCGGCGCCATCATTTCGGCGCGGGACAATTTGGCACGGCCATTCCGCTGCAACACCCATTTTGGCGCACCCTTTTTGCTGCAAAAGCCATACAGGAGCTGTTATTTTAGCACGAGGGATGTTTGGACGTGGCTGACTTTGCAGCCATCTAAATACCCTCATGCTAAATAAGATCACATGACTGCATTGCAACAAACTTCACCACCTCCTACTTGCGTTGCTTTTCTTTTTTTTAATTAAATTAGTTAAATAAATAAAAAAACATACACCCTTGAACGCTGGTCTGCCAAAGTGTGAGGCCCAGCATTTAACCACTAGGCCACAATGGCTTGCTACTTCATGGTGCATACATTTCATACTTAGCCTTTCATTAATATGTTCAATGATAAAAGGATAGGTATGAAACTTGTTAGAATTCAATCAATAACATCATTGTAGCATAAGGGTTAAGTGCTCTCTCTCAAACTCCTTAAGGCCAGGGTGCTTTCATTTATTCTTTTTTATATAAATGCCAATGCCATGTTGAGATATTTAAAACTAAGAAAACACACAGCATTCAGGACCATGGACTGTCTGCCATCCAGACTATACCCGGGACCAGCCCTGCTTAGTTTTAAAGCGAAGAAGGATCCAGCCCCTTTAGGCCATGCTTCTCTAAGTGTTCTTTTAAGGGGGCCCATATATTAGGTAACATGGCCTTAGTGGGCTGACCCTTTCCTCACTTTGAAGTTAAGCAGGGTTTGTCCCAGTTACTGCAGGGATAGGGAACTCACTGTTGCTGTACAAATACCAGTTTTTTTTTTTATTTTTTATTATTGACTGGGAGACTACAAATACCTGAATCCAATTCAACAAAAGGCAATACATTTTCTCTGAGTGCAAAACCTTCAAGGACTAACATTAGAACGGTTTAAAAAAGTAAATAATTCAGATGTTCATCCATGCAGTAACCAGAGCTGACCCTGCATAGCTTCAAAGCAAGAAAAGGCCAGAACATTGCACTAAGTGGTCTTGTAAGCTTAGCTAATTTATAAGGCAACATGACATGAGGAGGCTGGCGCCTTCCTCACCTAGAAGCTAAGCAGTGTGTGTCCTGGTTACTGCATGAATGGGAGACCTGGAAGGCAAGTGATTTTTCTCCTTTGAAGTCTACACATACCTGTGTTAATCTGTAATCCTTTGTCAACTCAGCAGCAAAATAGCAGGGCGAGAAATTATTCCAGGCCATCACCAAGTGCCCCCCTCATCTGTGCCAGCTCCCCCCACTTCCCAGACGGCCTCCTGCCCCTCTACCTTTCACCCCATAGCACACGCTGCTTCTGTGACACAGTTTGCTTTCAGATGTCGGCTATTAGAGGCTACAGAAAGCTTTGTGTTGCAAACTCAGGCCCTGGACCCCCTCCAACTCCCAAATTTCACTTAGTATTTCTAGCCATCGCCCCACCTCTACCCTGATGGTATTTGTATGTTTTTTGACCTGCAAATAGCGCTTTACTGCGTTTCATTTTCTCATAACCTCGGCTATCGCCGCAAATATCTCTTGCATCGAGAGAAAAACAAGATGGCCGTAATTTCATTTTTTGAAAACCATGATCAATTCTATAGCCTTCTCTGTCGCACTCACCATTAAAGTTATCAATGCAGTCAAGCCGTTCCTTTCCACCAAAAATTGCCTATCCATCGCCAGGGTCAAAGTCGGTACCAAACTGGATTACTGCAATGGCCTCTTTCTGGGCACCTAGCCTAAAAACCTCCATAAACTTCGAGTCACACAAAATAGTGCCCTTAGAACAGCCCTTAGCATTCCAAAGAGGGAACACATCTCTCAAGCTGGGATAGACGCCCACTGGCTACCGGTAAAAGAACTCATTCTCTTCAAAACACTGGTCATCACACACAGGTGCATTTCCCTTGATGCCCAACCTTACCTGTCAGAAAGAATTACCCTCCACTCCTCAAAAAGACCCACTAGGTCACATCTCTCCAACCAGATAGACGTAACCACCTTCAAAAGAACTAAAGCTGGAGGGTCCAGCTTTCAGCACCTGGCCCCTAAGAATTGGAATGCCCTGCCCACCTCACTAAGAAATGAAAACTCCTACTCCACCTTCCGCAAACTGTTGAAAACAAAACTGTTCTGTTATATCTAACTAACATGCATTGATACGCTGTTCAAATTGTATCCTAAAGTAACAGCACAACTTATGCCTCTGTCTACAACTATACACCTTAATGTACTTGCGCCATTTGTTGTAACTATGTCATGCTCGGATTGTAAGTAAAGCCTTCTGTAACAGCGCCACGATACCCCTGAGCCGCTTGTGCGCTTTAGAAATGCGAATAAATAAATAAATAAATGATCCTGCAATGCACCATGGGAGATATAACTATCATTTTTGGGGTAGGGGGCACACCCTTCTCCGTCAAATTTAAAAATAACTACAGCACGGATGGCAAACCACGCATGGATCGCGAGTCAACGTTTCGTTCCCAAGTTGTTTCGAACCTGATCCAAATTCGTCCACCGGTTTAGGCTGTGCGCTTTGGTAAAAATTGACCGTTTTTGTCTATGGGAAAATAAATGAGAAGTAGGCCGTTGGAAAAAAATATATTTTTGACGCTTAACAACTTTTTTTTTAACAAAACATTGCAGTCTGGGCAGGGTGTGGGGGTGGGGAGTGGGGGCACGCATACTTTTAATCACTTTTGAAGTTTTGGCCAAATCCGTTACTCGAATCAAAAGTTATTAACAATAGAATTTTGAGGGGTTCCTATGTGACATTATGGGCCTCATTCCCAGGTTGGGCAGTAAGGGTTTACCGGCACCAGTAAGGATGCCGGTGCCGGTAAACCCTTACCGCCCTATTCCGAGGTCCCTTAGCGGGACACGCAAAGGACGAGTGGTCTGACCACACGTCCTTTGCGGGTCCCGCTAAGGGACCAGGGCGCTAATAACAGGCCCGCTATTTGCGGGCCTGTAATTAGCACCTTCCCTATTTGCATTGAGCCCTATGGGGGCTCAAATGGGAATGGGGAATGGTTTACTGAATGGAGACTTACCGGGTCCTCCAAGGTCAGAATGACCCGGGAAGTCCCCATTCAGCCAGACCGGACCCGGGTTTGGAGGCAGCCGTGGTGCTAATAGCACCATGGCTGCCTTCAAACTCGGAATGAGGCCCTATGTCTTACAAAAGGCTGCAATGGCACTATTTGAACAGTGCTTGCATTCTTGCATTCCGGTGCTGGGGTTAACTTGATGACATCGAACCTGTGGACCTGGGTTTAGTGTAGTGTGCAATGAAGGTGCTGATTCAGCGTCAGACAGGGGGGCACTCCTACCAACTGAGGGAATAATCGAGAGGGGCTGGGACACCACTTGAAGGGAACAAAGGGTCTCTTGGGGCTGCAGTTAACCATTTAATGAAGCCTGAAAGGGAACAAGGGGAGGAGGATACCCTATTTACAACATCGATACAAGGCACTTGTATGCACAAGTATGAGAAAGGAGATAACCACAGGTAAGCACACTTTATGGGGATGCCACAGATTGGGTTTCACCCTGAAGGCCTGCTCCAGACACAAGATTCGTGCACCACGGTCAAGGGAGGGGGGAAGCTGAACTCAAGCTCCTCATCTCCAGCAGACAATAGTTCCTGAGACATCACTGGGTGTTGTAATCCAACTCCGCAAGACAGTCCCACAGCTGCTTGTGGGAGCTGGGGAAGTTGACATAATCCAGAGAAACACTCACATAACACCAAAACAGTTTTAACTGCTGTGAGGCCAGTGGGTATGGGAAAGGGGAGGTGGAAAGAAGCCGCGCTCCTCGAAGAACCAATCAGACGGTAAGTTCTGGTGTTCCTGAGAGGTAACCAGTCCTCTCTGTGTCCACTACAAAGTTTGTGAAGGTCGCTGGCTTGCAGGTGCCATGTGAATGTCTCCCGTCCCACATGTTCCAGGTGTCTCGTGTGCCTTCCGCTATAGTGCTGACCAATGACAGGTTAATAAAGAACCTAAAGTCAGCACAAATGTTTATACTAATTGCAATCTGTTTTCGGGAGGATCCATGTGGCACCACATGGGGAGGAGATGAGCTAAGAGAGGGCAGATCTGTTTGCTCCAATCGTGCTCTACTAATGTATGTCTAGCTATCTGGGTATGACATATTTTGACCAGTAGGGCTCGTGGGAAACACCAAGACGTGAAGTTTGAAGCGCAACTATTTCCAGTACTATGAACATTGTATTATAAATATAATTCGCTGTATGCCAGTTTGTCAGCTCTCATCAACCAGCTCTTTTCCACTGATTTGTTTGATTTTTGCTCACCCAGCTATAATAAACATCATTACTTCTTGCCCTTGTGCACTCCTTTTTGGACTACTTGTGATAACTATTTATTACAAGCTTTTGGAGGACCCACGATGCATTTTTGGAGGTGCCAGCAAGATCCTCAGTTCTCTTGGTCCACTGAGGGTGTTCTGGCCTCCCTCACTGGGGGCGCGGGTATGGCGATCGCCAACCTAATCTAGACACGTCACTGAGGAGGCTATGCAGATGCTGAGTTCACAAAGGTCTGCCTGTCCCGAGTCCCACCCACGCTCAAGGGAGGGAGTGAGCCCATACAAGAGGCTCGGTGCTGAGGGTACTGAAGGATCTCTAGGATGTGAGTGCAATCATGCAATAAAATGCTGCATTGTAGTTGCATGCCCACGGCGGGGGAGAGACAGTACTTAATGGTGTTTAGGATGCATCCTGAAGATGGGAGGACGATCAGCCTTGGTAGCATTACAATTTAAGAATTTAGCACGTACCACCCTCCAGGGAATGGAAGTGGGTTTCGGGCACACCTGCAGGAGCGCAGGAGAAGTCATTAGTAAGGTGATTAGTAAGAGGAGGACCCTGATACACTGGAGTTGCTCATAGGACCAGCAATTGTATAGTTGTGTCATTTGGGGTAGAGGAGTGTAATTTCTTCCGTTGTTTCAGAGGTATAGAGAGGGACACACGTGTGGTAGTGAGAGTTGCTCATAATATAATGAGGTGTTGACTCATGGTGGATGGATCAACATCATCAGGTACCTGACGTATAATAGTGCACTTGGCATTTAAGCGGTAGGCGTGTGCGAGAGGAGTAGGGGTAATACAGTGCCTATCTTCATTAACATAGGGAAAGGTGAGCCTGTGGAGAGGGCTGTTGTTTACTTGCACAAAGTGAGTGGTCGGGCCGGGGAAGAAGGCCAGTGTGATGACTGAGAGTGCATGGGTGGGCCTGTGGAGAAGGCCAGGGTCAACGAATGAGGAGGCGAGTGTTCAGGCGTGAGTTTGAGTGTGGGTGTTGTAGGGGAAAAAAAGGGTATACAGTGAGAAGTGGGAAGGGTGGCTAGGGTAATTGGGATGCAGAGGAAGGGCAGCCAGAGGCCAGGAGATACTTTCCTATCTAGATAGCCCCCTGGATCACATGTGCAATGAATTGCTTCAGTATCGTGATCAAACATTCAGCCCACTTCCCCTGATTGGTCCATTGCTCCTCTGCTAGGCCAAAATATCCACAGCACCATCTCCTGCATGCTGCTTTTTTCCACATGCTCAGGTGAGTGGTGTGCCCTCCAAGCCCTGCCTACCTAAATTTGAGTAGTTTTTGTGTCCTTTTTGACCCCCCGAGCCCTGATCGCGCTCACATAGCCCCAAGGCATCCCGAGCCACTTCCTTGTTCTCCAGCCCACCTCCTGCCTCCAAACCCGCCCACCTCCCCCGATTGGACCATTGCTCCTCTGTTAGGCCAAAAAATCCCTGGCACCATCTCCTGCATGCTGCTTTTTTTCTGCATGGTCAGACAAGTGGTGTGCCCCCCAGGCCCTGCTTGCCTAAATGTGTGTCTTTTTTGTGTCCTTTTTGATCCCGCCACCCCCGACCCACTTCCTTGTTCTGCAGCCACCCACCCACCTCCCAGCCTGCCACCCTCCCCTGACTGGTCCATTGCTTCTCTGCTAGTCCAAAATATCCCTGGCACCATCTTCTGCACGCTGCTTTTATTCGTGTGCTCAGTTGAGTGGTGTGCCCTCCCAGGACCTGCCTGCCTAAACTTGTGCATTTTTTGTGTCCTTTTTGATCCCCTTTCCCCCAATCGTGCTCCCATACCCCCGAGCCACCCCAACCCACTTCCTTGTTCCCCAGCCCACTCCTGCCTCCTAGCCCGCGCACCTTCCCTGATTGGGTGTCCATAATCCACTTAGTGCACACACCCAGGGCAGCCCCTGGATGTGCAGCCCTGGTGGTGAAGGACCCGAAGTGAAGGATACCAGCTCCTGGTGAGGCAACTCCAGACCGTGTTGGCCTGTGTTAGCCTGTCGTGCCTGCAGCCGTCAACCAGTAGCGTTGACCAGGTAGGAGAACTCTCCACATGCCCCTCTGTGAATTGTACAAACCCATCACCCATAGCAACCCTTTGTTGAGTCCTACTGCTATTTGTCCTAACTCTAACCAGAGCCCACATTAAACAATTACCCAGTAACCAAAGTCTGCATCTAATTAACCAGTACAAACCATTGTTTTGGATATTATTTGCTACTGCATTTACTGTTGTCCCCGTGTTAGGCATTTCTCCCTCTATCCAGGTGTCCCAAGTCTAGGCGCTGCTGTTACATCTTGGGTTATTGTATATCGTTTGCTACTGCATTTACTATTGTCCCCACGTTAGGCCTTTCTCTCTCTATCGAGGTGTCCCAGGTCTAGGCGCCGCTGTTACATCTTGGGTTATTGTATATTATTTGCTACTGCATCTACTGTTGTCCCCTTGTTATGCCTTTCTCCCTCTATGCAGGTGTCCCAAGTCTAGTTGCTGCTGTTACATCTTGTATTTGTATTTGTTTATTTATAACGCGCATGCCATCAGGCCCGGAGGCATCAGGGCGCAATTTATACAAAGTTACAGAAATGCATATATACAGACATAAAGATTACATTAACAGAAATATTAACAAAGTTTCTATCTACATATATTACAGTGGTTCCAGTGCCGCTAACGCTTAACAGTGGATATACCCATAGGGTGTACAGAAAAAATAGTAACGGAGGTCAGCGGGCCAGAGTATGTAGACAAGGGCGCAGAGCATGGCTTAGTGCTGGTCAAAAAGCCAAGATTTGGTTTTGGCCTTGAATGTGTTGAATGAGTCTTCAGCTCTGATTGTAGCGGGGAGTGAATTCCATAGCTTAGAGGCTAGGACTGGTAAGCTGTAGCCCCCCGCTTTTTGAAGTTTAAACCTCGGGATCGATAAACAGCGGGTTTGGGCAGTTCTTAGAGGTTGGGAGGTCGAGTGGCGAGACAGCCGACTGCAGAGGTAGATAGGGGCCTTGTTAGCCAAGCATTTGAGGGCAAGTGTTTGTAGTGAAATTCTCTGCTTGACAGGTAGCCACTTTAGGTTGGTTCTAGATTCTGAAATGTGGTGGTTGTGGGGGATGTTTAGGGCAGCACAAATGGCATTGTTCTGGGTTGTTTGGTGTTTATTCAGGTTCTCTTGGCTGGTACCTAAGTAAAGAGCACTACAATAATCAATTTTAGCCATAATGAGAGTTCTAGCTAGTGTGACACAGTTAGGGGTGGTATGAAATGGTCTGCAAGCTGCAATAAGTTTGCATGTGTATGCAGAAGCAGATCTGATTGCATTTATTTGTCGGGATAAGGATAGGGTGGCGTCAAGGTAAATACCTAACGTTTTGGTATCTTTCGAGACTCGTATGGTATTACCGTCTATGTTAAATGACTGATAGGACAGCTCTAGTTTGCTCAGGCATTGTGCGGTGCCCAGGATAAGGAGCTCCGTCTTGTCGTCATTTAGGCATAACTGGTGTTGGGCCATCCAGGCTTGAATGACCAGGTAGACGTAGTTAAGGGCCTTGGTGTCAGCTAGGTAAACACCTCTGATGGGAATGAGTATTTGGGTGTCATCCGCCTAGTTAGTGTAGGAGACACCCAGATAGTCAAGCACATCAAAGAGTGGTTTCGTGAAGATGTTATAGAGTGAAGGTGACACGCAAGATCCCTGAGGAACACCGCAGTGAATTGGGGAAGGGTCCGCGGCTGCGGAAGGGGCAAAGACCCTCATGGATCTATTGCTCAAAAAGGATTTGATCCAGGCCGCAGCAGAGGACGAGAAGTTGGCAGAAGAATGGAGGTGCCTGCATAGGATCTGGTAGTTGACCAAATCAAATGCGGCAGAGAGGTCGAGAAGTAGTAGCATTGCTAGTTTGCCCTTATCCTTCAATACCTCAATTTGGGTTTTTAGGTCTATTAAAGCAGTTTCCGTCCCGTGTCTGGGACGAAATCCGGATTGTCGTTGACCTAGCAGATTGTTAGATTCCAAGTAATCTTGGATCTGAAGGTATGCTGCGCGGTCTTAAATCTTAAGAAAAAACGGTACTGTGGTGATAGGTCGGAAGTTAGTAGGTATGCTTGGGTCTAGGGATGGTTTTTTGAGCAGTGGGATCACCCAAGCGTCCTTGAGGTTGTCCAGGACAATACCTGTTTTAAAGGAAGAGTTGATGAAGGCCGTAATGAATGGGGCCAAATCGTGTGCAGAGTCCTTAATGATAGGAGCTGGGCAAGGGTCACCTTGGCAATTGGATGGTTTAATTCTCAGGATGATATTTTCTACCTCGGTAATGGTGAGCGGTGAGAAGGCAAATGGTTTGGTGATAGCAGTGTCTAGAGGGAGGGCCCTAGCAGGGGAGAGTGAGGGGTTGTCGAGCTTCAGGCTGTCCTGCGTGTCTCTAATTTTAGATTGTAGCGTAGAGATTTTATTTAGTAAGGCTGCTTGAATGTTAGCACACCATTTACTATCTTTCGTGCACGTGTCTAGGGGGGAGACTGGAGTTTCTAGCTCTTTTAGGATTCTGAAGAGTTCCT
This sequence comes from Ambystoma mexicanum, assembly GCF_040938575.1. Taxonomy (NCBI): domain Eukaryota; kingdom Metazoa; phylum Chordata; class Amphibia; order Caudata; family Ambystomatidae; genus Ambystoma; species Ambystoma mexicanum. Next base: position 681,113,325 of record NC_090924.1, on the reverse strand, counting down.
TTGTATTCAAATCAGCTTGCAGAATACGATTGTTAAGAGACTCTTTTTTTGCAGTGATGATAGCATCTTTGTAGGTGAGTGAGGCAAGAAGGAAACCATCTTTATGCTCATCCGAGGGGTGGCTTTTCCAGCGATTTTGAGCACAGCGTTTAACTTTGTGGAGCATTCTTAACTGTGGGGTGAACCATGAATTAAGATGTACTTGTGGTTTGGCCTTCCTGAGTTTGATGGGTGCTATAGAGTCTATGGCCGTGAGCATAGTTTGGTTATAGGTGTCTGCTAGGGAAGTGGGATCAGAGCAGGTGTTGGTAGCCGCATTGAGGGAAGGGAGTAACAGTGGGAGGAGTTTCTCCTTAGTTATGTCCTTTTTACTTCTAGTAGGGGGTGCTGGGGCTATCAGTGTCGGAGTTCACGGGGTTGCTTCAATATTAAAAGTTATAATGTGATGGTCAGACCATAAGCAAGGGGTATTGTCGAGAACCTTGATATTGCAGTTAGAGCTGGCTAACTAGTCAAGGGTTCTGCCTTTGATATGGGTGGGTTCTTGAATGTACAAGGTGAGGTAGAGGTCAGTTACAAAATTCTCCAGATCTATTGCCACAGGATCTTTTGGGTCACCAAGACCTAAGTTAAGGTTGCCTAGGATAATTGTTTGTGAATTATGTTTAGTTTTGTCATGGAGGAGAGTGGATATTTCACTGACAAAGGTCGGTGCACGACCTGGGGGCCTATAGATAAGGTGGAGGGTGGCTGTTTGGTTGGGCGTTAGTGATAGTTTGACTGACAGCGACTCGGCTGATTCGAGTTTGGAGTCGGATACCACTCTTAGGTCCAGAGAGTTTTTATGGATGAAGGCCACGCCACCGCCTCTGGAGTGGGCAGTGGTACGGTCACATCGCGTGATGCTGTAGTCAGGCGGTAAAGCCAAGGATAGTGAGGGGCCAGATGCAGCATGTAGCCACGTTTCGGATATAGCGATGAAGTCAAGGTCAGAGGTGGTGATGAGGTCAGCAATGTCTAATGCGTGTGCTGTGAGAGATCTGGCATTGATAAGGGCGCCCTTGAACACAGGCAGTTTAACCCCTGTGGTAGTGGACTTGCATGTGGCGGTGGATGAGGGTGAGCCAGGTGGTGTGTGTGAGGTTTTGCTTGGTGGCGTTGTTGCAGGAGTGTCGTAAGCGGAATCTAGTGCCTAGTCTCTTGTTTCTAAGAAAGAGGGGGCAAGGTTGGTTAGGTGTGGGTTTCCTCGCGAAGTGTTCCAGCCATAGAGATGGGTCATTAAGGTATTGGTTAATGTGGTTACTAGAATAATTTAAGCCTGTGGTGGTTGCTGCTCGTTATAGGAATCTCAGTCACAGTCGCCAGTGCCTGGTGGTGTAGGTCCGGGCAGGCCAGACTATTGGGTGGCTGATCGGGTTTAGCCCAAAGGGGGAAGGTTGTTGCAGTGGGAAACTGAGTTACGGGGGCAGCCCGTAGGGCTAGAGTGTAGTATAGTAGAAGGAGCACACTGACGTGCATGATGGTAGTACTAGCTACCTGAGTAGGATACCTACAAAATTGTTCACACGGGTCAAGATTGGGTCTCATTATATGGGACTAAAGTATCAATGACCAGAGCGGCACCGTGAATCCAAGCCCAGCAAACATAAGGTGACCTGAGTGTACAATGTGTGCAAATGCCTAGCATTGGCTAAATAACATCAATCATATAGTGACCAGGGCGGCACAATGAAAAGTCAGGGTTTGTCAGGCACAACAGGTTAAGGCAATGCAGAATACAGCGCAGCTAGATTCAGATGTCGGGCACATCAAGTAAAACAGTGCAGAATGCACCAGGCAGAAGTCAGGTTGTTAGAACAAAAGGCTAGGCAGTGCAGAATGCAGCCAGGTGGATGCAAGGTGGATGTGTCACAATGAGCAGCAGAGGCATGGCATGGCCTAAACATGGACATCTAGATTCAATTTAGCAGTGAGAGCCAGAAAGTCACTAAATTCAAATGCATAAACAAAGGACACCAAAATTCGATTTTAGCAGTGAGAGCCAGAAAGGCACTAAATTCAAATGCATAAACAAAGGATATCTAAATTCGATTTTAGCAGTGAGAGCCAGAAAAGCACTAAATTCAAATGCATAAACAAAGGACACCTAAATTCGATTTTAGCAGTGAGAGCCAGAAAGGCACTAAATTCAAATGCATAAACAAAGGACACCTAAATTCGATTTTAGCAGTGAGAGCCAGAAAGGCACTAAATTCAAATGCATAATGTGTTATTGTATATAATTTGCTACTGCATTTACTGTTGTCCCCATGTTAGGCCTTTCTCCCTCTATCCAGGTGTCCCAAGTATGGGCGCTGCTGTTATATCTAGGGTTACTGCATCTATTGTCCTTGTGTTAGGCCCTTCTCCCTCTATCCAGATGTCCCAAATCTAGGCGCTGATGTTGCATCTAGAGCTACTGCATTTACTGTTGCCCCCTTGTTTGGCCCTCTCTCTCTGTCCTGGTGTCCAAAATCTAGACACTGGACTCACATCTAGGGTCACTGCGTTTACTGTTACAGGTACTTCAAATTCTAGGTGCTGCCCCTGACCTCCCCCCAGGATGAGACCACCTGTAGAGACCACCTCTTCAAACCCTCCTCATTTCCGGCCTTTCAGCACCATACATTTCCCCCATAACTCACCCCTCCCGGCGCATAACCCGCGCTCTAGCACCCAACTTCATGAACCCCCCCCCCAATATCCTCCATCTGGTCGCAACCCACAACCCCTGCCTCCGAACAAGGATACACCGGAACCCCGGCTCCGCATCCCCCTACCATCACTCCACCTCCAACTCTAAGATCAGAAGAGCACTATGGTGCGCCAAACACCTGTCTCCTAGAATCTATTGAGAACAACCCCATACTCCCTGTCCATACACCCCGCGCAATATCAAACTCACAAGCCAGAGCAGCTCTTTGGCACTCCAAACATCACAAGTCCTCCTACACTGAGGAACTCCTCACCCTCTCACCCAGTCTCCCATGCCTCTCCCTCCCCCTCAGCCCCTACTCGACCCCTGCCACAGACACCCTCCCTTCATATCCCTTCCCTTCTCTGAAAGTATCTCCTCTCGCCCTTTCTAGAACAGTAGCTTCATCCTCTTCCCTTTCTGACCCTCCTACCCTCTCTCATACCCCTATGGCACCCTAAACGCAGAAAGAGTGACTGGCCCTCTCCCTCGACATGCCATGCCTCACCACTTCTCCATTGGTCCAACCTCCCAGCCTTTCCCACCCCTACCTTTAGCCCCTCTCCTTCCCCCTGTCCCCGTCTCCCCCGCTTGCTCTTGATTATCACCCAGTACACGTAAACCCCAGCGCCCTCTAGTCTCGAACTAGAAACAACTTGACTAACCCCCACACCTCAAGTGCTTGACTCACTACCCTCCCAATCTCCTCTGATCCTCCCCACCATGTCTCTCACATACCTACCACCACCCGCCTACTCTTCCCGCCCCCATCGACGTAACCCTCTCACCCGACCCTCAAAGTGAACATCCATCCAGTCCCCCTACTACCCTTCTTCAACCAGTCTGAACCACCCAGAATGATCCTACCACACACCCCATCTCATCGGGCACCCATGCCCACCGAGCACTCCCTCTGATGAGCGTTACAAAAACCACCTCCCCTCACAAAGTCACGTGCAAACATTTTAATGCCCGCGCCGTAGCAAGAAACAGACACAGCATCTTTGACCTCCTATCCTCTTACAATCCCAATATTATTTTTATCACTGAAACCTGGTTCTCAGGTGATTTTGCACCAGTCGCGCACGAGGCCTTCCCCCCAGGCTACTCCCTTATCGCCCACAATAGACCTTCCAGAGATGGCGGAGTGGCAATCTTCTACAAACCCCATTTCTCTATACCACTCATTGAATCCCAGACTTGCAACCCTTCCTGTGAATCCGTTCTAGTAAAACTCTCGCTACCATCGACATTTGCCCACAGCTTCCTACTCATCTACAGACCCCCTGGGTACGGCAGACTTTTTGCCAACAATCTCTCTGACTCAACAGCTACCATTCAGGTTAATCACCCATCTCTTACACTCCTGGAAGATTTCAATATCTGGTTCGATATGCCCAACCTCTGGTTGAGAGTCTTGATGCACTCAACCTCCCCCGACATACCACTGCTCCAATTCGCTCAGGTGGGCAAACCCTTGATGCGATTTTCAGCTCCTATGACCTCATCTTTATATCCAGTCACAAACCGCTTATCTGGACAGACCACTTTGCCATCCCTTTCTCTATCCACACTCCAGCCTCTCCTCCTACAGCTCCCCCGCCCCCTCTTTTGATCACAAATGCTGGAACAAAGTCAAGATATTCCCTGACCTAGCTGAAGCCCTGCTACTCTGTCCCCCAGCAACGATTTCCTGTGGTAGACCTTTAACCATTACATCCTTTGACTCCTGGCTTAAAGAATCACTAATTCCTCTCACCTCCTCATGCCCAGCAACATCACACAAAGGTCTGTCTCCCAAATGGTTCACACCCCACCTAAGGACATTCAAAAAACAAAATAACTCTCTTGAATGCAAATGGCGAGCATCTAAAAACGATCTCAGCAGATCCATGTTCGCACTCTACCACCGTAATTACAAAACCGAGATCCGAAAGGCTAAAAAAGCTTATTACAATAAACAAATTCTGAACTGTGGCAGCAGCAGCAAAGAACTCCACAAGATCATCTCTGAATTTGTGAAACCTACTTGCACCTCTGCCCAATCCACTCCCACACAATCACTCTGCAACTCCCTCTCACTACATTTCTACAACAACGCACTTGACAGGATGGCAAACCTTAACACCAAATTTTCCTCCCTCACCCCCTGCCTTACACCTCCCTTTCTTGATCCCATTACCCTGATGCCCACTTTACCGACCTTTGACTCTTTCAAACCCATCTCCAGAGACAAGTTCCTTGACCTACTATCAGGCAGCAGACCCTGTGGGTCACCCCTATACCCCTGCCACGCCACTCTTCTGAAAGAAATGTTCTCCAGTACATACGCAGGAGAACTTGCAAGAGCCATAATAAATGACTCCCTCACCTCTGGAATCTTTCCAGAAGCCTTTAAAATAGCTCATGTCAAGCCGCTTCTAAAAAAGGCATCCCTCGACCCCCTTGACCCTAAGAATTACAGGCCAATCTCCAACACCAGATTTCTCGTGAAACTCATTGACCGAACTGCATACTCCCAGCTCAACTGCTTCGTAGAATCCAACAAACTCCTCAACCCCGCACAATCAGTCTTCAGACCTCGACATGGAACAGAAATCACTCTGATCTCGTTCTGGGATGATCTCAAGGTTGCGGCAGACTCTGAGGGTTACGCAGCACTGATTCTCCTCGACCTCTCTGCAACCCTTGACCCATTAACGATTCAATCCTCCTTGACCACATCCACTCCCTAGGAATCCGTGGCTCAGCACTCAAATGGATTGCCTCCTTCCTCAGCAACAGGAAACAAATTGCCTTCCTTTCCCCTTTTGTCTCAAATGCTCGCGCTGTGAACACTGGAGTGCCCCAAAGCGCATGCCTATCTGCTCACCTTTTCGACCTCTATCTCACCACTCTCCCAGGAATCACCACTCTAACAGGAATCATCCTCACCTGTTACAACTATGCCGATGATACCCAAATTATCCTAAGAATTCCCAAGACAAGCGCCAACCCACGTCCCGACCATGAAGCTTGTTTCAGTGATATTGATCGATGGATGACAAGTAACCGCCTCTTTTTGAACCCTGATAAAATTGAAATCATGGTGTGCGGCAATGCTGCCCTTCTCCCACAGCTGCTTCCATGGCCCCCCTCTCTCGCCCCCCCCCTTCCAATATAGTGAAAAACCTAGGCTGCACTATGGACTAAGGCCTAACCCTCGCCTCTCAGATCAATAATGTTTCAAAATCCTGTCACTACCACCTCAAACTCCTCAGACACATTTTGTCCTTAACTCTGCTACCCCAACAGACTCGCCGCTGTTATGTCTATTGTTATGTCGAGACTGGACTATGCCAACTCCTTATACCTGGGAGCACCGGCATACCAACTTAATAAACTCCAAAGAGCCCAAAACGCTGCTGCCAAACTCCTCCTCGCCTTGGGTCACAGATACCACATCTCCTCCACTCTCCGCACCCTCCACTGGCTCCCAGTCAGATGAAGGGTTACCTTCAAGACCCGATGCATTACCCACAGAGCAGTGCACAAGACCAGCCCAATGTACATTCAAGAGAAGATAAAATCCTACCTCCCATTACGCACCCTAAGATCAAGCACTGCCCTCCTTCTAGTGATTCCAACCTTCAATTCTGCCAGGATCGGAGGATCCGCCTTCTCAACCTTGGCCCCAACTCTGTGGAACTCACTCACACCACATATTCGACACACCCAAGACTGCATGGCCTTCCGCAAAGCTCTAAAAGCCTGGCTGTTTCCATAATCCCAAAAAAACCATACAAGGCCGCTGAGATCTTGCAACCTGCTGTTCAAGGAGATACCGAGCAACAACACCACTGAATGCGACTATAAGTCACTAATAAGTACACTCAGAACGCAACAATCACAAACACGTAATTGAAATACAGAATAGTGGACTCGTAAGAACAAAACCTCCACCAAGACACCCACCTCTCGTATCACTATGCTCACTCTCTTCTCTACACCAACACACAATAGAGCACAGCTACACCCCTCGATCAATTTCAGCCTAGCTGCCCACATACGAACAATACTCCATGAACACCTCAACATTCTTCTAGAACGCAGCGATACCCCACAAAAATTGTCCTAGCTGTACACATAAGCCTCATACACAGGCCTAACGCAGCCAAAACCCAGTCTTGGTGACCAACTTCCAGACTGCACACATTCAACTGATCTCAAATACTATCACACCTAATGCTAGGATGCAGCTACCATCAGGCAATCGTATCAGCTGCGCACATAATCGGTGCACCCAAGCACCGTATGATACCTTACTCTCTCGACTGACCTGGACCACGGTCCCTGAGGGCGTTGAACCCACTAGAGCTTTGAGGTCAAACCAATGATATATAGAGCGCTATGTAAATGCCAAATAACATAACATAACATAACATATTTTTTAGTGGGTTCAGGAGACTGCAGGACAGTGTTTCCATGCGTGGCCAGGAGAAAGAACGTTTGATAGCAGAATAATAGAAAACATGTTTTCATACTTGTTAATAAAATACAAGAGCTCCAAGTTGAAAAGCAGGCAGAATATATTGGGGCTCTGGAAATTAAACAAAGAGACAAAAGGGGAAAAACTGAAGAAGGGGGCGGAGAGGACAATGGAAGGGGGAGGACCAAGCACTCCACCCCTGCCCTAAGTTGCGTGGCTGACATTGCGGCCTGCGGCAGGGTATACAAACCCACAGAGGGAAAACACAGGAGGGGACAAAGAGACAACAGGAGAAAAGAGGGACTGAGATGCACGGATGGAAGAGGTACACAAAAGGGGGAAAGGAAATACTTAGCAGACATTGAAAAGAATACACAACAGCAGTTAGATGCATTATTCAACGAAGCAGAGAGGGTGATAGAAGAGGAGTAGAGAAAAAAAGGGGGGCTTTGCGAGAATGGTTATCAGGGAGGATAACATTTAGACTGGACGATGAAGAGGAAGAAGGCAAAGATGAGTAAGTAGAAGGAGGGGACAAGTGTGGTGCGGCCTCAGATGAGGGAGCAGTTGGGGGGAGTGGAGAGATGGAGAAGGTGATGAGTGGACATCTGATAAAGACAGGAGAAGGGGTAGCAAACAAAGAAGATGACAGGATAGAGACGACAGTGGAAGGGGCTAGCCAACTTCCCTTGTTCATAGACAGGTGAAGATAAGAATGTGTCTGACCCAGACCACCATGGGGAGGGGGAATAGGGCCCAGGACGAGGAAAAAAGCAGCTGTTGCAGAAAGGGAGAGAGGACGCAAATTACGTACCATGGCAGACAATGGACCAGGACAATTGAATATGCAGCCTGCCCTCCCTTGGGGCAGGGGCCAGCAAATGGATACAGGCATTTGAGAAAATGGTGGCAGGGGTGACACTGGCCATAGGGGACAAGACACGTTTGTTTGCGAGCATAAAAGGAGAACAGGGGGACAAAATATGGCAGCAGGCGGGGTAAAAAGGAGTGAAATTAACTACTAATGCTCATAATGGGGCTCTATTCAATAACTGCCAAGCACATGTATGGGAAGTTCTGTGAAGCATGTATCCTGATAGCTATGACCTGTGGATAGTAATGGCTCATAAAATGAAGAATGGCGCTGATCCCACAAACTATATGAAACAGGTGCAGGATCTCCGGACACAGGGGACACGGATGTCCTGGGACAAATGCATACCCATTTTTTTTTACCACATATTGGTCAAGGGTCTGCCAACAAATTTCCAGGCATCATTAGACAAAATTATGGGAATAGAAGCGAAGGGGTGGACAGAGATACAGGCAACGATAGTACACTACTGCAAACGAAAACAGGAGGGCGAGAGGCAGACGGCCAAAAATGCAGCAAAAGCCGAAAATATACTGGTACAAAAGAAACTAGTGAAGTATATCATAGAAGGGGCAAGGCTTATGCCCCACGCTGGCACAGTGGCACACGCCCAACAGGGAGGGTTTCCCGTGGTGAACAAAACGCCACCGCAAGGGGGTTACATGTATCTGCAGTATATGCCACAGCGCAGAGCTCCACAACAGGGGAGTTATTTGCATGGCAGATTTTTTCCAATGGGGAGAGGGTACCAGCAACAAGGAAGAGGAGGATATAGGGGGCATGGTATTGTGTCTTTGGGCTGTGCTTCATATGCCCAAACATGGGGCACCTTGCCTGCACCTGTCCTTTTGTGCAACAGGCTCAGGCACGAGCAGTGCAGATAGCACAGCATCAAGGGTATGTTACCGCAAAGCTACAGCCTCCCCCAGCACAGATATAGCAGTGACAGATGCGCACGCAGCAGGGACCACCACAAGTGCAAGGAAGGCCAGTGGATGGTGGGATAGCATCCCCAACCATGGCACAAACACCAGCAGTAGCTACAGGAAGTACAGTGGTGCTAGGGCAGAACATGGTGCCCCACTACACCGGGATCAGTGTTGTCAGAGGAAATCCTTTCCATTTCCCACAGGGCATCCCACAACAAAAAGGGTGCCCACATAAAGCCTGAGAGTGTCCAGTCCTAGCAGCAACTGATGGCCCCGAAGAGGAACCTGAGATAGCTGTGAAAATAGGACCAAGATAATTCTCATTTCTCAAAGATACAGGAGCAACCACATCTTGTATAAGGGAAGGGGGATTCCCGCTTTCGAACAAGGTGATGGATACGCAGGGCTTCACTTGGACGGTGGTGATGGTTCCAGTAACAAAAGATTTACCACTAACAATAGGGATGCAGCACATCATAGCACCACTACTGTATTCCGATCAATATACTAGGGAGAGACTTACTGAGCAGACTTACTCAGCAAGCTGAACGCCACAATATCATTCACTGAGAAAGGGATGGTGTGCACAACGCCAGGCATTTACTACACACAAGTGGCCGCGCTACTTTTAGCGGCACACGCTCAAAGCACACTACGAGGCCAACCCCTCTATCCGAGCATGTTTTTGTACGGGGTTGAGATACTGCTGGATTGGGTCCAGGAAATACATGGGAAGGTATTCCGATTGGCATCAGAATTCCTGTTCAGGCCACAGTGCCAAAAAGACGACATAAAAGGTATACCACCCCATACTACAGCTAGATGAGGTAGTGATACGCAAGGACATAGTGATCCTATGTGGGACAAATAATGACATGGACTGGCATACAGTGTTATGCATCGACTCAACTCTGACAGTAACAGGAGTAACGGATGAGCTGCTGTTCTCCAATGAGGTAGAAGATGGTGCGATTGCGTTCTAGCTACAGATACCTTGTCCAGTACAAGTAGTAGAAAATCTGGTACCAATAATGACACAACTGGTGAAAAAAGGAAGCAAACGCAAAGATGAAGACCTCAAACGGGTCCCAGAGAAATTATGGAGCAAAGGACCCCATGATTTAGGGGTACTGAAAACAGGGGGGGTGGTGAAGATAAAGTGGAAGGAAGGGGCACTGCTGTCCAGTGCAAAACAATACCCATTGTCCAGAGAAGCGGATGAGGGAATCTATTTAACTCTACGTGCACTATGGCAACAGGGCATCATAAAGACATCCTAGTTGCCATGCAACACGGCCATATACCTGATAAACAAAACAATTGGTGGGGCATGGGGATTTATATAGGATTTACACACTCTAAACGATGTGGTTAAGGTAGATTTTCCCTTGGAACCGAACCCCACTACAATACTGTGCAACATACCAGACAAAGCAAAGTACTTCACAGTCATTAGGCCTCATTACGAGTTTGCAGGTCCGGTAACTACGGTACAAGTAAGCTTGTCGGTACCGTAGTTACCGGACCGGCAAACTATGAGTTATGCTCGCAGGTGCCTTTGCGCCCACCAAATCTGACTTGGTGGGCGTACCGGCACTCGCGAGCAGAGCATGCCGCATGCACCGACACCATTCACGAATGGTACCGGTGCATCCGGTTCCCCCATTCCCATTGAGACCTGTGGGGTTCAATGAGAATGGGGAAGAATATTTTCCGGCGCCCAGGAATGGGCAATTCCTGGGTCAGTTGGGGTTGTAATACCCCGGGAATTGCCCATTCCTGGGTGCCAGAAATATTTGCAAGTTTGGCGGCAGCCTGCCAGTTTTACCGGCAAGGCTACCATCAAACTTATAATGAGGCCCATTGACTTGAAGAATGCCTTCTTCTCCATTCCATTGCACCCTGAGTCAAGATACCTGACACCGTTCATGTATCGAGGGACCCGATTCTAATACACTAGACTGCCCTGGGGTACTGTGATCCAAATGGATCTGAGCAATTTACAAATGCCAAGCACAGTGATCCAGTACGTTGACGAGTTGCTGATATGCAGTGAAACTGAGGAAGAGTGTAGGGCCGACTCGGTACACCTCTTTACACGAGTAGTAGAGATGGGGTACAAGGTGGATAAGGCAAAACAGCAATACTGCCAGGAGGAGGTTGTGTATCTCAGACAAATAATATCCATTGAAAGGAGCAGGATAACACAAGAGAGGGTTGAGGAAATTCACTTAACAGCACGTCCTGCAGAGTGAAGAAAATGCAGACATTTCTGGGGTTATGCAATGACTGCAGGGCATGGGTCTTTGACTGCTCTGCATACACGAAACCCCTATTGCAGGCCCTTAAGGAAGCACAGAAAGAGATGTGGGAGTTAAAGTGGACATGAGAAATGAAAGAAAGCTTCACAGAATTAAAAGAAGCATTGGCTCACATGCCAGTGTTGGTCACCCCTAACTACAAAGAGAAATGTTACTTGTTCTCCCACTCCAATGGCTCAGTGATGATGGCGGTCCTCACGCAGAATAAGCCACAGGGACACAAGCCACTGGCTTACTAGAGTGGGATTTTAGACCAAGTGATGCGAGGACACTTCCCCTGCGAGCAATCGCTCACAGCTACAGCATTTGCAATAGAGCAGGCAGCGACAATCACCATGCGGTGCCACTTAATACTTTATGTGGATCACTCATTATTTGTTGTCTTGGAAAAATTTAAGCGCACACTGATGACACAGAGCACATCGGGGTATGAGGTGATAATGACAAACCCAGCAACATTCATAGCAGAACCTGCAGAACAAGGGGACTATATGCATGGCTGTGCAGCACATATCGACAGAATGGAAGCAAACATACAGGTCATAGAAGAAGAAATAGAAGGGGCAGAAATGGTTTATATTGATGGGTCATCAAGTACAGATCCCGACACTGGAAGGAGACATATTGGAGCTGCAACTGTGTGCCACAGGAATGGGTAATACATTATAGCATCCTAGCAGTGATTACCATCACATTATTCAGCACAGGCAGCAGAGTTAGTGGGGATGATCAGTGCATTAAACATGATGGAAGGCATGCAGCTAACATATTCTCGGATTCAGCCTATGTAACATCCACAATACATTAAGGATTGGCGCTGTGGGAGAGAAAGGGGTTCAGGAGAAGTGATGGGTCCCTGGTACAACATGCAGAGCTGCTAGTGCAATTGATCGAAGCACTGAAATTGCCAGTGGAAGTGGCCATAATAAAATGTGGTGGCCACACAGGTGAGTAGGACCAAATAGCAGTAGGTAACGAAAAGGCGGACAGAGCAGCCAGAGAAGCAGCCTACTAACCTAAGGAAAGTATGAGGCTGTACCAGGGGGAAAAGGGAAAACGCAAATAATGGTGGCAGAGAGAAAGAAGGGAGTAGAGGAAGAGATAAAATTCCAATTGTTCAGATTATAGAGCTGCAGAGAGAAGCCCCGAGGATTTATGGATACACCGATACATGCTATTACCGCTGCATTACCGCTCTGCCTAATCCCAAATCTAGGTGCTTGGTGAAAAGTGGCAGATTTACCTCCAAGCTTTAAGCTGGAGGTAAATCTTCGACTTTCTGACAATTTGGGGAACCATTACAGCGGTGTTATTAGCGCTGCGGTAATAGCGCCAAACATGCCCCATAAAGTCCTATGGACTCTTTACAAAATGGGGACTTATAGCCTTACCGCAACTCAGGATCTGGCGCTAAATTGGGGTAATGCTATTTGTGCTGGTGAGTATCCCAGTGGATTTACCGCCGGGATACCGCCCAACTTGAGATGAGGCCCATCATGTTTCAGACAATGTCACTCACCTTTGTATATCAAATTGAACCATTGGCTGCTAATTTGACACTCGATTTCACAAACATTCTATTGGGACAACGGGAATGGGGCACCATACAGGTAAATGTGCCCCACCCATAAAAGGTTTCTGAAGGTAGCCCTTCCCCTACAATTTAATGTGCTAGCCCCTCCCTCACAAAAATTCAGTCTTGTTGTGCCCCTAACACATATCCCCCTTTTGCCATTCTACTAACCCCTGGGTCTGTAGCTTGCGGCTCATAATGAGTTTTGGGCTTGGACTCCCATTATCCCTCACTAATGACTATTCCAGAAAGTGCTGAGGGTAGTCTAAATCCAGAACATCTGAAAATCCAAGGTTCGCGGCCCCCTGTGACATAGGCAGTGAGTGTGCAATGCATGTTGCAGATCGAGCAGTGCTTGGAATAAGTACATGCACTTTATAAATAATAAGCCAAGATTTACGGCCTTTGTGGATGCTATCACAAAGTGCACAACAGTAAAACTTGGGGAATTCACTTTCGAATTTTTCAGTGAACTTTTTCTAGAAAACGCGCTAATTCTGGGGTTCTAACATTCCCAAATAACATATTTCTTTCCGTCCTGATGCTGTCAAAAAGGACCGTGCATGTGTTACTGTCGTAGAAATTGCCCAATGTGATAAGATACACTGGCATTGTCTATTTTTTCACATGAATATCTGCCATTCAATGTGCCAATCGAGTGCAATGTATATGTTGCACGACTATGTTTTGCATCACTTAAAATAGTTTACTATTTTTCTGCTATAATACTGCTCTCTTAGCGTAAACAGCGTCATGGCTGGAGTGTGTGCATCTTAGTAAGAGTCGTGTGCGGTTGGCCTTGTTTTGCAAGTAAGTAATGCAGACAGAATGTGATGTGGGGGGAGGAGGGGTCATAATAACCTGGTCAGCATTTGGTGCCCGTCCTCTTCAATGTCCACCTGACCCCACACGTCGTTCAGGGCTGCTCTCTCTTCGGCGCTCCAGTGGACCATGGCCGCTGTTATGGAGCCTGTGTTGAGCCTGCTGCTGGATTGATAAGAGGGAGGCACCTGACAGTCCTGCTGCCAGATCGTGAGCTAGCGCACTCTTCTATCCCAGTGCCCAGGCACAGTACGTTTATCTGTCGGAGCAGCGTCCGAGGCGTCTTGGGGAGGGCGATACATGCGTGCCGTTCTAGTGTTGCATTGTTTTGCGCTCATATAGTCGACGTTACCTCTGCGCATTCGAATGCTTGGTTGCACGATTCCTACAGGTCTAACCGCATTGATAGAATTCAAATCAAGAACTGTGCAGACACCAGGGTCGGACTGCGCCTCACAATTGTCTCGGAAGTGGCCCAATGTTGCAAATGGCAATTCATTTCTTTTGTGACAGACTGTTTGAATATTACTCAATGTTTTTTTTTGTTGATAAAATGTATTGCAAATTTTGCAAAATAAAGAATATTTATTCTGCACCAATGGTCAAAACTACTCGCTGCATAGTGCAGTAACTAATCAAACTGGCCCACATTGGCCCTAAAAGTGGCCCACTTTGACCCCAAAAAACTGGCCCACACTGGCATTTTGCGTTTTTGGTTCAGACATTGCCCTATCGACCAGTCCGAGCCTAGTAGACACAATAGTGAGCTTTCATTTGCCATACATTCTGTGAGTGGCTATAGCAACTTCAGCTGAATAATATTTTAATAAGAGTTATGTTATGTTCCTATCCTTGTCATAGACGTTTTGTGACACCGCCCTAGCGTGAAGTGAGGAGGAGGGAAAGCAGGGTGCAGTTTACAATTAAGGAAGCAGCTGACGTGGGCAATATTCATTTATTTATTTCCAATAGTATACCAACAGAGATCAGTACAAAAAATTGAGAGAAAATGCAAAATACTATGAATCACACATTACGTTCTAAAAAAATTATTCAGGAGAAAAATGAAGTAAATGGGTGCTTATATGTTTTTTAAATTCATAACGATTACAGCAAGTATTTGTATTAGTGAGGATGTGAGTTAATTCGTTATATATGGAATAGAGAATAGTGAGTGATGACCTACACGCACTGTGATTCCATCGTAGGCCGGGCGCATGAGGGGCTTTAGATTCTGCTTCCATTTCACCGGCGCATTATATCCATCCTATTCATCCATCCCATCGATCCATCCATCCCTCCATTCCATCTATCCATATTGATATGCTATTTTAGCCCTTCCTCCAGGGGCCTTATTTTTAACCTTTGGAGAGCCTGATAGTGTAGGGGCCCTGGAAATATCGCTTGGATGCTGCCAACAAGCCCCCTATTCTCACTATTGTCCTCAGGGATGCTACGCTCTTGTTCAGGCATCCTCTGATCTCTCTATTTATGTACCTCACTTTTTCTGGCTGGTAGTTCTAGCGTTGATGTCTTGGTGTCTATAATGAAGCCGAGGTAGTTTATTCTCCTTGTCGGGGTTGTGTCGGATTTCTCCTGGTTCACTAGGAACCCTAGAAATGAGAGCAAGTCTTTCACCCATTCTGTCTGCTATTGGAGCATTTCCTTGCTGTCTGCCAGCAGCAGGATGTTGTTCAGATATATGATCATGCGGATCCCTTTCTCCCTGATCGCTGCCATTATCGGCCTCATGGGTTTCGTGAAGGCCCATGGCGCTGATGCTAAACCAAAAGGCATTGCTGTGAATTGCCAGTATCGCTTGCCCCAGGAAAATGCTCGAAAAGGTCAGTATTTTTCTTGTACTGGTATCATGAGAAACGCATTTTTTAAATCGATCCTTGTGAGCCTGTTGCCCTGCCTTATCTTATCCCGCAACTGGTGGATCCCTTCCATCTTGAAGTGATGGTATGCCACCCAGCTGTTCAGCTCTTTTAGGTTTATCACTGGTCTTACTTTTTCTTTCCTGTGTACCAGGAACATGTTGCTTATGAATCTGGGAGGCGTTATGCATGGCTCGATAGCTCTCATTTACGCTAGCTGCTGGAGTTCGCTGTGCAGGCTTACTCTCTCTGCCTGAGCCATGTGTATCGGTGGAGGGGTCTGGCTCTTGTGTGGCTCTTGGACAAATTCTAACTGCAGCCCTTTGGCTGTCTGCAGTATCCACGTGTTGCTGGAAATCACGTGCCAGTTTCACCAAAATCTCTGTGTTCTCCCCCGCACTGGTGGGTATGTCGTGTGTCTCACCTGTCTCTTCCCTGTCCCCTTCCTCGGCGTCCTCTTGGGAATCAGCTTTTCCCAGGGAAAAAAACATCTTGTTGTTTATTCTCCCAGTAGTGGGCTCTGTTTGTTTGAGGTCTTCTCGTGCCTTGGTAGCAAAGTGTCCATCTAGTTAGGCCTGGAATAAATTATCACTGTTCTGATCATGTGGTAGCAGACCACTGTTCAGAGCCCATTTTTGTCTATTTATTGAGTTTTCCTGCCACCCTGACCCGTGTATACTGCGCTGTGCGTTTATTCATTAGGAGGTCGTTTGGCATGGCAGCTATTTGCACCTGGAGATCGAGGCTATCTATACGTTCTCACTGCTACCAGTAAAAACAAATTAACTTTGTAGTTGCATGCTTTGTGCTTCTGGAGAATGTTATCTAGTGTGGTTTTGATTCCTAGTCAGGGCCCCCTTCCTTATTGACCTTGATTCCTGAGCATCTGTCTGAACATTGTGGGACCTGGGATTGTGTGCAAAGTAGTTTTGATGTCAGGATTCAGTATTTCAGAATAAAGGCCTTACAAAGTTCTGTCTGATAAACAGCGGTACTCTAGTTCTTTCTTCGCCACGTTAATGTTCTTTGTGTCTCATGCGTTGCATGCCGCCAAACATTTTCCCTGCCCATGTATTCTGCAACCTATCCATACCTATACCCATTTATATGCTACTTGTGTAACCCTATCTGTGTACTTTGCAACCTTTCCCTAAACTTGTGAGTGTACTCTACTCTCACTGTACTTGTGTAGCACAATCTATTCTATTCTGTATGACGATTGCATTACCTCTAATGTTTAAACTGGTGGTTTAGAGATCACTTCTAAGCCTGTACCTTTGTTCACTTCTAGCAACAGGTGGGGGCGGGGCCAGACCATGTGCTAATCTCATCTGCATCATCACACTCACCCATCTGCTCAATTTATTGACCAAATACCCATTGTTCTTCATTACCTCATATCCACCTTTAGGGAGGCACACCTTAAAGACCCTCCTCAGGCTACCTCCCTGTTCCACATATTCTTTTGGCCCACATGTCATAAAACAGCAGTCCCCATCTCTGTCGCAGTCCAGACAGGAGTTCATATTTAGTACCAGGGGGATCAATTGGTCTTTCTATGTCATGCATGCAGTGTGGTTCATCTGTATGAATGTGAACACGTGCCTTGTTATCTTTACCCACTACTATTGTCAGCATGTGTTTCTCTACTATTTTCTTCCCCACTCTTTACATTGTCTCAGGATACTTTGCTGGACACAGATGCCAGTCAGTACTAATACGAGTACTGCTATTAGTAGTTTAAACGCATCTCCTAACCAGGTAGGCTCCCATGAGAACAGATAATCGAACCAGTCCTCATCCTCTGTTTCCTCAGTCTCTGTACCATTTTTGTATATAATTCTTGCAGGGACGTTATAGCTTCTGTCAAGCTCCCATTCTGCTCATGGTGTGCTGGTGTAAACGTAAAGCAACTTCATCCAATCTTTGTGCACACTCCCCACTTCATGGCAGTGAGGACGTCAAGGACATACCTATTTTAAATAGTCATCAATCTGACAGCGCTTAGCGCCTCCTTAATAGTGTTAATCCCCTTTGCATGGGCATTGATCGTTTGCAGTAATTTCCATCTAGTTATCTGCATCCACTTAGCATTAAGGACCTTTTCTCTCTTTTTTATTATTGGTCATGGGATCATTTCCAATTTGCACCACGTTACTTTGAGGCACTACCAGTGGCAGTACATGCAACGCTGCCAGTAAGCATATGCCACCCCAATTTGGCAGTTTTGCATATAAACCCTTGTATCGCAGGCCCAATAGTGGTCCATTAGTACACTGTGCCTATTTTTATACCTGGTAAATGCATGATGCGACTGCATCCTTCATTCTTTCCCATTTTCACTGTGCCATTGTTTATGAAGCACGGGGAAAGATTTACCATCTTTGGAATGTGTATTGGCCCCTTTTCATCTTTCACCCAAGCCAGCAAGTTGACAGTATGTGTCCATTCCTCAAAACAAACTTTATTGACATTTTCCAAAATATTCCCTTCCAAACGCCTTTTAGAGCCTCTACTGTGAATCCCTTCCACCCATCCTTCTGAGGTGTACACATCACCTACTATATACAAATGTGACCTATCCCATCTGTACAGTATTTCTTTCCCCTGTGAATCTGTGCACTTCAACAATGGGTGATCAATCATTGTCACATCACCTCTGCGTGCCCCTGACAATGTATAATTCATTACCAATTCTTTTGTCCCTTTCACTTTCATTTTCTTGATAAAATTACCCTCATACAGGAACTCTGCTTGTGTAACCCATTTTACACAAGCATACCTCCCCAGAAATTGTCCTCTCATTTTGCACAATACAAGATGAGTTAGGCAATGTGCTGTGTGTACTTGTATTTCCTTGGCCATGAACACCTTGGAGGCGCTCAATGCACATGGAATGAGGGAGCAGACAAAGCAGTTCTCATCCAATTTCTTCCTCCCCACTTCGCTCCTATGTCTGTACCGCAGATTATTAATATTTTGGTCTTAACCTTCAATGTCTACTCAGAAAATGTTAATCATCAATCACATCTCTCTTTACTCTGGTCATACTTCCACTCATGTTGGCAGCTATATTAATAATATCATCACAAAAAAATCTTACTGCCATAAGATATGCAAGCCAGAAAAAAGCAAAAGATGAAAAACGCAGCAAGCATTATACTTATAGAGTACATTTTCTGTAAATATCATCTTTTATGCACATGTTGGGGAGTAAAAACAATGTCCTTTGCCCTTGAAAAATATATCCTTCTGTGGTGCCACATCATGTGTCTCGTTGTTGGTCAGCTCTCACTCTTGCACTCGTCCGGTGTCTGGTCACCTCTTCTCCTGGCCTCTCTTGTTTCCGACAGGGGGGTCATGCCTCGAAATATTTTCACATCATCTATATGCACCCACGCCTTTTTTTCCTCACATTTTTACAGAGTAAGGGGTTGCATACTGGATGGAGTATGGGCCATCAAATCGTGGTGTATGCCACTTGCGGACAAAATTCTGCATGTACACTAAATCCTCAGGGATTAGCTGCAGGGTTGATATTACAGCATTTATATCTACAACTCCCTCTCTGATGTCGTTGGTTGCTTCTTGGTCTCCCTGCTGCACCTGTATCGGTCGGGAAATGAAATTCAAACATTTAGTCATGGCAATTATATAATCATGTATTTAATTTCCCAACACAGTCATAGAACTTTCTTCATCCAACCAAGCACATGTGGGATTTATTTATTTTAATTTATTTATTGGGTTTTTATAATGTGTCTATACACAATGTACTTTGAGGTGCAACAAGACAAGGAGAGGGAGAGGGAAGACAAAACAGAAACTGTCCTACTAGGTCTTGTAACATTTGGATCATGCAAGTGCGGTAACAGAAGTGCCGGAGGCTTAACGAAATGCCCGGGGAGGCCAGGTGAACAGAGCCCAGGGAGAAGAGAGCACAGGGACAGAAAGATCCACGTGCTAAGGGCGAGTAGCAGGCTGAAAGGGCTAAGGGCGTGCACACCCAGCCAGGATAGTGTAGGGAGAGGGAGTCCAAAAGGGCAAGTGCAGGTTGGGGTAAGGGGTAAGGAGACCAAGTGCAGAGGTAGGCTGGTAGGGGAGGGCCTGGTGCCCTGTCTGAATCTGAAGGAACCAGGTAACCAGTCAAGAGGCAAAGGGGGGGGTGAGTTAGCAGGGGTGGGGAATAGGGAAGGAGGAAGAAAAAAAGAAGGGTCTTGAGAAGCTTTCGGAATTTAAGGAGATCTGGCTCAAGTCTGAGAGGGGCAGGAAGGTCTTTCCAGAGGGAGGCAACTGCTAAGGAGAGAGATCTGCCACACACTCTTTGCTTGGAGAAGTGTCTGATCTGCAGAGAGTTGGAGCTAGAAGACCGAAGTGCACCATGACTGAATAACAGACAGAGAGTCAGGTATGAGAGAGGAATAGGAGAAGGTAAGATTGAAGGAGAATTGTGTGTCATCTGCATAACACTAGAAGTTAGGAGAGTAGGCCGAGATCAAATAGGCTATCGGGGAAATGTAGATGTTGAAAAGCCAAAGAGAATTAGCCAGACAGGAAGGGTCAGCAGAAGGCTGTTTGAGGAGAAGGTCCACAAGGGAGTGCTTGAGGGGTGACAGGAAGGATCCCGTGGCAAAAGGAGTGATTGCAGAAATCAGCCACGGCTGGGGCAAAGGAGACAATGTTGCCCTTGATAGTTCTGGAGGAGCAGGGGAGTGCCTGTTCAGATGAGACTTTCATAGAGTTGACTTGTCTAGAAACCTTATAAGGTGATATTGGAGAAAAAGAGGATAGCAGATGAGAATTGGGGGCAAGCTAGGCCTGAGAGCAGGTGAGGGAGAAGGTAAGGGAGAAGGGTGGGGTATAGAAGAGAGAGAGGACAGGATGACCTGAGTTTTAGGAATGAAATGAGAGGCCAGGGAATTACAGAGTGCCAGGGAAGGCAGAATAGAAATGGAGACTGCAGTAGGATTATCGAGTTCCTTGCAGATTTTGAAAAATTGCATAAGGCAAAGAGAGCCAGGATAAGCCAGTGCAACCAATTTCTATTTGAAGTATCTCGCAATTTGGCAATGCGTTCCTTCAAAAGGCCACTGAGACGTTCCATGACGCTGTTGGCCTGGGGATTATAGGCAGAACAAAGCGTGTGCTTAATGCCAAGCAGGGATATCATTTCAGAAAATAATTAATTTGCAAAGTATAGTCCGTTATCTGACCATAGCACTTTGCATACTCCCCATCAGGGAAACACCTCACGTACAAGGAACATAGCAGCCGATTTGGCGTCTGCATGGGTGCATGGTGCTGCTTCTATCCAGCATAAAAAGGGACACATGACCACAATCATGTATCAATATCCATTACCACTTTGGAGCATACTAATATAATCTATATGGAAATGCCGAAATGGGCCTGTAGGGTGGGCTATTGCTCTCTCACCATTCTCAAGGCATGTCCAGCGGTATATTTTTGGCATGTTAACCAATTTATGATGAAATTAACAATGTGTTCATGCAAATTTCTTAATTTAATCCTAACAAACCATGCTTCAAGAATGGTTGCTACACGACATTCCCTTGTGGTATGTGGTGGCTAATGTGAGGCACCTGAGTAAGAAGATGGACACAGTTTTAAGTGGTTCATAATTTAAATAAGAGGGTTGGGAAAAAGGCCTCACTATCCCTAACTCTATGTGGGGTTTCCCTGCCTCAAGAAAACTAACGTGAGACAGGATGTCCAAACAAAATATCCACAGTCCTGTGTCCAAATCCTATTGTGATGCTCACACTCATGTATTCAAACTGTCATGGGTATCAGGCACATAGTTGGGGCAAGCTGGGTGGAGGCTTTGCAGGCCTGGCATAGGCACACAAAGAACCCACAACAAATCCCTCCTTTCATTCCTTCCTAGTGTTTGTAGTAACTTCCTGGTTACCACTTCCTGTTGCCAAACAGGAAGTGCATTATAACTCATGAGCTCTCTAGTGTTTGGGTGTGGCTGGCTATATAAGCCACACCCAAGATTCTTCCAGTGCTTCGTGTTACTCACTGTGAGCTGTATCAGCAACACAGTTGCCGTGTTCTGGATCAGCCAGCATCTGCTTACCTGCTCCGGATCATTCTGTTTCTGCTTACCTGCTCCGGATCATCCTGCTTCTGCTTATCTGCTCCGGATCATCCTGTTTCTGCTTACCTGCTCATAATCATCCTGCTTCTGCTTACCCGCTCTGGATCATTCAGCTTCAGCTTACCTGGTTCTTACTCCACGCTGCAGCTATCTCCAGTCAAGAGGGGACTTCTATACCGGCACCTGTAAGAACAAAGAAGAACAGCGTTAACACGCGCACATCATTAACACTGCGCATACTCACCAAATCTTCCCACAACGCTGGAATCCAGGTTAGTTGCATGAGCGCACACCCCTGTAAGAAAGAAGAGACATTATTCATAGCGCTCGCTCCAATAACGCAGACAGTTTTTTCACTGCGCTCTCTCTCTCTACGCGGTGCATACTTACCAAAAGCCTCTGTGCAAACTTTCTTAACCACCAAGTCTCCAATAGCGCTGAACCCAGACTTGAGGCGCTAATACCACATAATTTCTCCTGCAAGGGAAAGGGAGAGACATTACCAGGCGTGCTCGAATTGAAGGCACTGCACAAACCTACCAGCAGCTAGCTTCTACACGCAGCGCTACTCACCCACAAAATACCAGAAAACAAAGACAATACAGACAATTTTGGACACTCAACATTCTCCACGCAACGTTCACTAGTGGGAAGGACTTTCTAGCCTGTGAAGAAACTGGTGCCTTGAACTCTCGCCTTGCTGTGAAGGCATAGAACAGCGTTTGGCATCTGAACTCAGACTACAAACATTGGCACCAATCACATGAGTGAATCGCGCCCCTGCAAATGCAAGATGGAGTGCACACCCTACTAAAGATCAAGGTAAGCCCATAGGGGGACATCACAGCACGCAGTAAAGAGAAGGGAAGGGACCAGGGGAATCGGGTGAATTCAGGTCTGAGTGTATACCTTGTATTTGACAGGTATTTCTCTGGGTGAAACAGGGGAAGTGAAGACTCGGGGTCAAGGAAGGCTCGTCCATCGCTCCTGCAGAGACACAGGTGAGTGTGACACAAACCTACTGCAAGGGAAAATAATAATATGTTGGCTGTTTTCCTGCATCCTGTCTTCTAATGAAGTTGCCTCCCTGCCTAGCAACTTTCATGATCCATGTGCGTTCGTCTTTATTCCATAAATTCCAGGGGCCCAAACACTTCCCTGGTCATTGTGTGCCAGGGGAACAAACCCTTCCCTGGTCTTGGAATGCCAGGGGAACAAACCCTTCCCTGGTCTTCACTGTGTTTAATGGCCCTCACAGCTTTTTTCTACATAAACAATGGTTTATGTCGAAGGGCTTACGTCAAGTCTCGTCTGTGGTTTTGGACAACATCCATGTCTGTCTCTTATTCTTTATTTTACTATCCACACCAGTATAAATTACCCTCCTAAATAGATTAGGTAGTCTTTCATGGTCAACTATGAGTACTTAGCTTTCCTTCCTCTGGGATTGTATCACAAGCTCTTTCAAATGTTTCTTCAATAACATTTAGTGCTCAACCATTTGTTATCGAAAATGCTACTCGTCCCCCACCCCAGACTGTACCTGCTGAGATGTGTTTTCAATGCTGCTTGTCTCCGAGCTGCTTACAGACATTCCAACAGTTTTCTGGAAGGCATTTATCCTCTTCTTAGGTTGGCGTCTTTGACACCAATCACTGAAGCCCTCGAGCGATGAGCCCCTCTCTCGGTCTCATAGCCGGCATGCAGGCTCTCTTTTATCTAACCTTGCAGCCCTTTCGTTTATTAGTGGACCTGTCACAGATGTGGTTTGCCACTGTAAACAGACCTTCCTGTGAGTGTTCTCAGTGCTCATGCACAGATTTCCCCACTCCCTGTGAGGTTGACGTTCAGTCCGCCTTAGAATGCCGTCTCAGCTAACGGCTCTGTGTTCCATCTCCCAAAGAGGTGTCGGTCTTCTCCACGGGGCCTGAACCCGATCTGATTTCTTCTCTCGCATTGCAGACCGTACCTTGTTGTCCCATGTTGGCGGTCGTACCGGCAACAGAATCCTGATGGTGAACAATTTTCTCGTTAACGTGTTATTGTTCCACACTTCTCTGCCTCAGTAACGAAGTCCAGTTTTAAACGCCTTCCGCATTCTGACGCGGGTCTTAGTGTCTGGTGTACCTCTCCCACTCTACTGCTGATTCTCAGTGTCACTTAATTTCCACTTCTGTTGCATCTCCAACTCCTTCTCTTCTGTCACGTACCTCCACTTCTTCCGGGTACTGGACCACTGCTACTGTTCCAACTGCTAACACGACTTCTACTTCGTCAACCACTTGCGTTTTGTCCTTCCTTTCTTTTATCACAGGACCTGTTAACTAAAAGAGAAGAAGGACTAACCTGAATACCGTTCTGGACCTCCCTCCATGGCCTCCTTGTCGCAGTACTCAGGACACCTATAGTTGGAGCTACTGGTTTTGCAAATGCCCGCTGGTGTGGCATTTGAGTGTCCAAGAAAGACAAAGATGTGTGCCAAGTCTTAATTTAAGTATGGGAATAGTGGTCTTTGTCCCAACTAAAGGGGTGACACCCTTAGGTTCAGCACAGTAGGGTTCTATGTGATTTGATCAAGGAAATTTGGTTGAATCCAAATACATAAAATTTTATTTTTCTTTTAAGCCATTTGGCACAAATATATGTGGGAGGAGAGACCCCCCCACAGCTCTCTCTTGCCCCAACCTTAATATTTACCCTCACCCACCCTCCCCCCACATATATTTGCAGCCAAATTCAGCTGAAAACATTAGAAGGATTTGGCTTCGACCAAATCTCCTGTAATGAAACCTCCCTATCCATGGGTAGTGCAGATGTTCTCACGCTACTTGAGAGGCATTACAGGCTTTCCCACACTCTATTGACACCATTCCAGGTCGGCGGGGGACAATGAACACCATGTCCTCACCCGTAATTTCTGTTCTTCTTGTGGTGTTGGTCCCTATAGCTCAATTAACTGTGTCAATGGAAATACATTATAGCTCTCTCTCATCATCATGTTATGCTCAATTTTCTGTGTGGTATATGTTATTTCTAGAACTTGTAAAACATGTGCTACCCTTTTTGCTTCTTCATCTGCTGCATCATTACCACAGGAAATCAAGTTTGTTCCATTAGTGTGGGCTACGCATTTCACCAAGGCAGCCGCCGCTAGGAATGCCAGCACCTCGATCAACCTTTCTAATAATGCTGCATGCTATACTGGAGTGCCATCTTTGTGCTGAAAACCACTCCTTTTCCACTGTGACAGTCCTGAATGTACTGTAGATGTTACAAAGACAGAATAAGAGTAGATTGTCACTTCTTGTGTTCATGTTGTTCAAATGCAACTATCATTGCCACTAACTCTGCTGCCTGTGCTGACAAATACACTGGTAACTTCACACTTTGCACTACTGCAAAATCGTCACCTTTCCCTTTCCCCACCTCTGCACTCATATGCCTCAATCCTGTGCTCTGATCTGTCATTGATGACCCATGAATGAAGACCACCTCTTCCGCCTGTAGCACAATCTCCTTAATTTGGGGGATATCATTGTATATGTCAACGTATGAAGTACAATCTTGGACCTAATCTCCTTCCTCCACTGGGTCAGCAATAAATGTCGCAGGGTTCACTGTGCGGTACCTAGACATTTTAATCGATGGCTTGGACAATATAACCTCATATCCAGATGCCTGCTGTGTGGTGAGCATGGATCTTGGCTTCTCAAGAATGGCAAAAGGGGTATGTTCCACATACACTGTGACAGAACAGCCCATTGTTATTGTTAAGCACTTTTCTAATGCAAAAGCTGCTGCAGCTAGTGCTTTCTCGTGTGGGAAATGTCCTCTAATCTTCAATATCACACTCTAATATGCTAATGGTTTGTGTCCCATTGAAATCTTTTGTGTGAGGACAGCTGTCATCACATACCCATTTGAATGGGAGAACAAGTGAAATTCATCTTTGTAATTTGGTATTCCCAACACAGGAGATGACTGTATTGCTTTTTTTCAGTTCATCAAATGCATCTATCCTCTCACCTGTCCACAATATGGTGCTGTTTTCTTTCTGTGCTTCCTTTAGTCCTTCGAACAGGGGCCAAACATACATGCTGTAGTTACAGACCTAGACACAGCAGTAATTAGATAGCCCAAAATATTCTTTGACTGTTTCTGGTCGAGGCATATTACTTATTGCCTTTGCTCTTTCAGGGGCCACATTTCTCTCCTATTTTGATATTAACTGGCCCAAATTAAATACTTCTTCCTGACAATACTGCAATTTCTCCTTGTCCACTTTGTATCCCTTATCATCCAAACAGGTCAATAATGTCACTTAGTCTGTCCTGCCCCCTTCTTTTGTGGAGCTACACACACTCTACATATTGTATAATGGTACTGGGGTCTGCAAGTTACCCAAGTCCATTTGCAGAAACCTATTAAACACATTAGGGGATTCACAGTACGGTGGAAGTCTTGTATGTTGTAGTTTGGTCAGTCTATAGGTAAACACTGGCAAATACTGTGAATCTTTGTGTAAATGGATGAACAAGAAAGTATTCTTCAAATCAATCAATATAAAATGTGTGGCCGTAGGTGGTATGTTACACAAAATGGAACCCGGATTGGGCAGAGCTGGAGATTCTGCCTTCACAATGTTATTTAATGGATTCAGATCCTGTATAAATCTCCAAGACCCCCTTTTGCTTTTTTCACAGGTTACACTGCCATCTTACATGGAGATTCAGATGGTACTATTATCTCCTGTTTCATCAGGGGGACAATAATTTCATAGATGCCTTTGTCTGCCTCTCTAGAGATGAGGTACTGTTTTACTCGGGCAAAATTGCTAATTTCTTCCATTTTATTTTGATATGATATGATATTTTATTTATATTGCGCTCATACACAGGTGTTTCAGAGTGTGACCACACAAAGGGAGGGGAACAGGCGAGAAGCAAAAACAACTATCTTACCGGGCCCAGTGACATTGAGAATGCGCAAGTGTATGGGGAAGGGAAACAGGGGAAAGTGCATGGGGAAGGGAAAAAGGGGGAAGTGCAGAGCATAGGAGAGAAACAAAATAAATAGTAAGCAAACACATAATTAAATAGAGTGTTAGTGTGGGTAGTGCAGCCTGTAAGAGGCAAAGGTGCTAGATTAGTCATATAGGGTGTATCTGATAAGTGCAGAGGAAAAGTGGGTGGGGAACTGTATGGGTACAGATACAGGCCCCATTGCAGGGGGTGGCCCGGAGGCAGTGCAGGAGTATGGCATGGTCAGCAGGTACCTGGGCCTGAAGGACAGAGGGTGGCCAGGTGCACACTGCTGAGGGAAAAGGCAGATCAGCAGCGGAGAAGCAGGGCAAAGGCAGAAGCGAAGAGGATGGTCTTGAGGACCTTCCGGAACTGTAGATGGTTCTCCTCAAGTTTCAAGGTGGCAGGGAAGCTGTTCCAAAGGGAGGCCCCTGCTGAAGACAGAAATCTACCTCCAGCTCATTTCTTTGAAAAACAACTGACCATGAGGGAGTTAGAGGTAGAGGAGCGAAGAGCTCGAGAGGGGAGGTATTTACGGAGGGATAGTTGAAGGTATTTTGGACCCAGCCCCAGAAAGCCTTGTGGACAATGCAAAGGATTTTAAATGTAATCCTTGCATCCACTGGGAGCCAATGAAGGGATTACAGAGCTGGAGAGATACGATCCCAGGGCTTGAGGCCAAGGACAAGTCATGCAGTCACGCAAGGACAAGTCACGCAGTCCTGTTCTGGATTAGTTGTAAAGGGCGGAGAGTGGAGGCAGGTAGATTTAGAAAGAGGCTGTTACAGTAGTCCAACCTAGAGAGAATCAGAGCTTGGAAGACAGTGAGCGTCTGAGGGAAAGTGAGGAAAGGAAGAGTACCTCTCAGGAGGTGCAATAAGAAGTTTGACTTTTTAGAGACATCAGAGATGTGTGGGGAGAAGGAAAGTGTGGGATGAAAGATGACCCCAAGGTTCTTAGCTTTGCAGGTAGGGGCAGGAGGAGGGCCAAGGGAGGCTGGCCAGAGACTGAGGGGAAAGGATGGAGAGGGTGTACCAATGAGGAGGATCTCAGTCTTGTTGACATTTAGACAGAGATCATTGGCGGCACACCAATTTTGAATGGCGAAGAGACACTCAGAGATGAGGGAAGGAGAGGAGGTGGCTGAAGGAAGCCTGAAAATGAGTTGGGTGTCATCAGCATAGCACTGGAAATTTGAGCAAAAGATGGAAATGCAGTAGGCGAAAGTTGCAAGGTATTGGTTGAAAATCCAGGGCAAAAGGTTAGACCCCTGGGGAACACCATAGGTAGAGAGGGAGATACAAGATAGAAAGGATACAAGTTGTACCTGGGAGGGTCGATCAGAGAGAAGAGAGGTCAGCCAGGCCAGAGCCTGATCGATGACACCCAGGTTGTCACGGAGACGATTGAGCAGGGTGGTATGGTTGACTGTGTCGAAAGCAGAGGAGAGATCAAGTAGAATGAGGACAGAGGTAATGTTAGAGTCAAAGTTGGAGAGCAGGTCTTCACGGATGTTCAGGACAGCAGTTTCTATGCTTCTGGCAGATCTGAAGACAGATTGGTGGTCATGGCGAGAGCCAACAGAGTCAGAATGAAGGTTAAGCTGAGAGATGGCAAGCTTTTCCAGGAGCTTACCCAAAATGGGAGTTATGGATATTGGGAAAGAAGGATCAGCTCTGGGTTTGGGCAAGAATTGGCAAGGGTATCGTTGTGGTCCTTAATGGTTTTAGAGGAACAGGGATGGACCTGTTTTGATGAGGCTTTCATAGATCGGACTTGTCTTGCAACCTCATCGGGGGAGAAGAGAGGAAAGGAGGAGAAATAGGGAGGGTGGTTTGCTGAAAGTGGGTCAGCAAGCAGAGAAGGAGAAGGGAGAGGAGTGGGAGAGGAGGAGAGATGCCCTGGGTTTTTGAGATAAAGTGTGCGGCAAGAGCATTGCAAAGAGCCTGAGAGGCGAGAGGAGGGGTGGCTACTGCAGCAGGGTTGGCCAGCTCCTTGCAGATTTCACTGCTCCAATTCCT
Source organism: Ambystoma mexicanum (assembly GCF_040938575.1). NCBI lineage: Eukaryota > Metazoa > Chordata > Amphibia > Caudata > Ambystomatidae > Ambystoma > Ambystoma mexicanum. Next base: position 681,084,558 of record NC_090924.1, on the reverse strand, counting down.
TTCAATATTCCTACATCATTGGGGCTGCTAGCCCATAATTCACTAGGTACTTTAATTAAGTCTTCTTGTAAGCAGTATGGTACCTTTTAACCAATGACATTATCTGAGGCATTTCTCTGTATTGTACCTGCAACTGGCATGGAGCGCAGATGTTGAAAATAACTTCATCATCTGTGTCATTGTCTTCAAATAGGTCAAAACCTATCACGTCACTTAGTCACTTTGCTGAGTCAAGTGCTATCACTGTGCTCTGATTAACACCTTTGTCATCCATCCCATGTAATACTACTCTGTCCTCTCACACCACTGCTGCTTCTGGCTGTCGTGTAATGACATCTTCTGCTACAGCCACGGGCACCTCCACTCTGAATAGAAATTCTGCAGGTAAGCACAACCATTTTCATTTTATCTGCAGGAGACATCCTAACAACACTTGTACTCCATAAAGAAATACCTCTGCGGCCAATAGTGTCCCTCTCAGTTCCCTTTGACCATATAATGCTTGTATGAATCCCCTTGCATTTACATAATGAATATCTGGTGTCAAACACATTATTCCTTCCTTAGTAAATGAAATCATCAAATTCAGTTTACTCATCGAATCCTTCCCAAATATGTTCACTGGTGTCTTTTGGGAATATAACAAAGGCCCCAGAGAATCCTTGCATGTCCATCACATTTTCTGACAGTGGAAACCTCCCTTCCTTGACACAAGATCTCGTTGCCCCGGTAATACTACAAAAAAGGAAAATGTTATGTCTCTTATTCTCACCCATTCCGGGTCGGGAGTTACTGATCGGACTGGACACATCATGCCACTCTGTGGGCTATCCTATTTTGGGTACATGTTCATCGATGTCCCCGTAAAGTTGTTCCCTCCCACAACTGTAACCCCTCCCACTACTTTGGGCACCTGTGTTTTCCAGCAATATGCTCCTGTGCCACTGTACAAACTGCTGTGCTTGCATTTGCAATGCATTTGTTGGCTGTTGTTGTGTCTGTGGTTTCTGTATCTGGGATATCGATACTTGTGGCTGTTACTGCAATGTATGCTGTTGTGGCCGTGGTGCATATTGCAGTAGGACTGCTCATTACCATTTGGAAATCATTTTTGTTGTGCGTAATCAAATGTGCTTTGCTCTTGCCGCAGTTGTGGTGAGTCATAAGCGCTGTATGCTGGGGTATACAGGTCTCTATCTTGGTCCATACTGCTGCCATCCCTGCTGAACCCCCTTCTACTCCCACATGTTTGTGAATAATGTCCCATTCTGACACACATCCAACATTGCCCCTCAAATCCTCTGGGACCCCAAAATCATGATCTCACGCATCAAATCCTCTTCCAAATCCAGTTCCAAACCTATACCTTCTTCCTCTTGGTGCATACCCCACTCCCTGGTGTAATAATTAATTTCCCCCCTCCCTGCAAAATATCTGCTGGTACCTGGCTGTAGACTTTCCTGCCCATACTGCTCTCCCCCAACATTCGTAATCATTGCAATCCTTTATCGATATCTTTCACAATTTCTTTTGCACTAATTTTGCTTCATCCCTCTGTCTCTCTTCACTTTTGTTCCTTTCCTTATCCTGTTTCCTTCGACAAAAATGAACTATGTTGAACAGTATTTCGGGACATTGTTTTACTTCAATCCTCACTATTTTCTTTAATAGGTTTTGCATGTCTTCAGGGAGACCCTGACTCAAGATGTGATAAAACACAGGTATACTATTATCCCAATTCACTCTCGTTTCCAATTGCCTCTTCTCCTTTATCTTATGTACATATGCAGCTGGGTCCTCATTTAACCCCATTTTGCATGTCATAATCGTGCTCATGTCTGATGTGTCTGGGAATTGTACCCTTAATGCCCTCCAAATGTCTGCTCGGCAAGTGTTAAAAGGTGAGCCATCATGTGTGGTATTTTGCACTGTTACCCTAGTAGTAGCATGACCTTTTCTATACATCTTCCGATTGGTCCCCCAATATAGAAGCAAATAAACTCTTCATATGCCCTATGTCCAATGTCATCCCTGACATTTGTTTTACCAACGCATAAATCCACATCCCTGCTCCTGCTGTGTGCAATGGTAATTTAGTCATTAAGTTGACTTTGTTTGGCTGTAGACATGGTATATCCTGAGCCAGCCCCCTCCGCCTTTCTGATGCACAGGTAATTGCATCATCCCAGTCTTTTTGACAGGCGAAACCGCACCCTTTTTTCCTTCTCTAGTATCACTATGGGGTATGTGCAACGGCCTGGAAAGCTCCTTAATCTGTTTATAGATGGCTTTATCCTTCCTGAATTTATTGGCAGAAGCTCTGGGGGGGTGGACGCCCGCTCTATTGTAACTAACTATCCTGCAGATCTATTAGTGAATACTCTTCCGGTGTTCAAGGTGCACCTACTGGAGGAGCTTGTGTTACCTCTTCATCTCCTTCCACTTCTTCTTCTTCCCAGCCTTCTTCATCTCCCTCACTTTCTTCTATCACTTTATTGCTGACACTTGCAAGGCCTTCCTTTACATACACTCCTCTTTCATACTCCCCTATTATGTCTCTGTTAACGCTGGCATAAACCTCCCTTGTGTTCTCTTCTCTTTCCCTGTCCTCTGCCACCTTTCTACTAATGCTAGCATTAACCTCCTTTCTGTACTCGTCTCCCCTTTTCCCTGGCTCGTCCCCTCTTTCCAATGCCTTTACATTGTAATTTTCAGTATTTGTCCCATCTATTTTAAATACTATTTTTCCTCCTATCCATTTGTCTGATGTGAGGCTCTCGCCCTCCCCTCAATGTATTTTATTTCTTCAATTGTTCTTTTAATTTCACTTATATACTGTGCTGCACAGTATATAACATTAACGCACTTCTTGTATCGCCCTGCGTGCCTTGTACACCAATATCATCTTGTTCCTCCGGGGGGTGAAAATGTAGGATTTGTATAGACTGCTGCTGCCTGCAATGGGTATAACCCTGGTACGGTCAAAACAAAATGCCCAGCTGATTAAGGGGAGGCGCATTTGGTTACACACGCCCTTTGTCGTGTGGGTTACTTGAATACTCATTTCCAATATGTTCCTCTTCCTCAATTATTTTCCTTAGCTCAAGTATGCTTCATCTTTTTTGCAATTTTTCCCCTTGTATTTCACATGTATGTATGTATGTGTGCATGTGTTGCAGCAAGCTTTTCAAATCTGTGCCTTCTAGAGGCCAAGGCTGATACCTTTTGCCGCCCTTCTCTTTGAACCATTTCATATGGTATTTGACAATCTTCTCCTTATATTGGGGAAGTGTCTTGCACAGATGAGCAATGGGGGTGTCTGTCACTATAGCAATATAGACAAATCAACTTACCATAAAAAATCGCCACTCGCCACTACAATACACCTTCACACTTCCTTCCCTCCTGTCACCCATCTCCTTCAGTTCCTTATGATGTCAACACAATGGGCCTCATTCCGAGTTTGGAGGCAGCCATTGAGTTATTAGCTCCATGGCTGACTCCAAACCGGGCTCCTTTACCGGTTTCCTGCAATGGGGACTTACTGGGTCATTCCGACATAGGAGGACCCGGTAAATCCTCCTTGCAGGAACCATTCCCCATTCCAATTTGAGCCCCCATAGGGCTCAATGGGAATGGGGATGGAGGTAACAATGGGCACATTATGAGTGTCCCGTTGTTACCTCCCTCTTCCCCTCGCAGGACCCGGAAAGGACGCCTGCTTTTATCAGGCGTCCGATCTGGGTCCCGCGAATGGAACCTCATAATCAGCCCTGACGGAATGAAGGGGGCCGGTCCCGTACCAGCCCCCTTCATTCCATGAGCACCAGCCTTATAATGCGGCCCAATGACGTGTTCTCTCCGATCCATGTGACAAAAAAACAAAATACTCCTACACCACGGCTACAACGCATAATCTCAATCTACCACCAAACATGCATAACTGCTGTGCTACCAACACACAAAAAACACCTCTGCTGCTCTATTATATACAAAACAATGCAGGTAAATAATCAAGATAAACCAAAATCCCCTATTCAACACTGCTGTCTTCCCTTTATATGAGGTATCTCCTCTTTATCTCTTTTTAACTGCCCCCCAAAGGAGACTGGCATTTACACCCAACCGCACAGTCTTCCCCAACTACTGTCAGAAGTATCTGCTCTTTCTATCTCCAATACTCCTTTTCAACTTAAAACAACAGTCAACTGTCGCCTCCCCACAGGAATTCTTGTGCACAGGTATACAATCCTAGGATCCCTGAGGTCCGTCGGTGTCAAGTCCCCTCTGCCTGCTTGCTCCGCCCACTAGTCCCAGCGTGCCGCCTGAGAGACCTTCTGGACTTTGAGAGATATGGGCTCCTGCCAACCTCCTCTTAGGTGCGCACTCGAACCGCTCCTTGCAAGTGGCCTACTCTGCCCAAGGGAGAAACGGCAAGGAGTCCTAAACCCTCCACCAGACAATGGGTATCTCAGCAGCCAAGTGTTAAGGTGATCCAAATTACTGATAATCGATAATAGGTGATCACTAACAAAATGAAATGAGTAACACCAAGTGCAGGAGAAAAAACTTCTTTAAAGCTTTTAAATCAAATACACCTCACAAATGACATCATGGTTAGTGATAAGAAAAAAACATGTTTTCACCTGTCCTATTGGTTAATAATATACATTCACTGTGAGGGCTACTACTTTTGGGTATTCTTTAACTGATGGCTTCTCCTACGTTCATCCATCTAAAAATGATACCCTTCATACTAACATATCATTGGTTGGAACTATACTAAATTAGCCAACACAGTGGACAGAATCCTAATTGGTTAATAGTTTGCTCATCTGACCGTGGGCACTTTAATGTGATGCCAGGGTCCGTGGTGAAACAGGGGAGATGAACGGACCACTATGATTCAGTTTTAAGAAGTTGCTCCCTTCTCGTTCCCAGGCTTGAGGACTTATCTGCCAATGTGTTTGTGGACTTGGCATGTCGTTGGTGCATGGATGTGCTAAGGGAGTAGCACGTGCACTATTTAGCTAGGTCTGGAATACATGATCACTGTTAAGTTCAAATGGGAGAGGACCACTGCTCAGAGCTCACTTTCATCTATATATTGAATTTTCCTGCTATCCTAACCCGTGTATGCTGCGCTGCACATTTATTCATTAGGAGGTAGTTTGGCATGGTAGCTATTGACACCTGAATCAAGGCTATCTATACGTTCTCACTGCTACCAGTAAAACAAATTAACTTTGTAGTTGCATGCTGTGTGCTTCTGAAGAATGTTATCTAGTCTGGTTTTGATTCCTTGTCAGGGCCTCCTTCCTTACTGACCTTGATGCCTGAGCGTCTTTCTGAACATCGTGGGGCTTGGGATTGTGTGCAAAGCAGTTTTGTTATCAGGATTCAGTATTTCAGAATAAAGGCCTTACAAAGTTCTGTCTGAAAAATGGCGGTGCTCTAGTTATTTCTCTGCCATGTTAGTGTTTTTTATTTTATTTTTTATTTATGTTTGGTTTATTCAAACCTTTCATCACATTTCCATCCTAATCACAACAAAGGCAAAAAAGAAAAAGATTACAATTCCAACCATCAATATATGTTCCCAAGAAAACAAAATTAAAATCCCAGCCATAAAGTAAAATTTCAAATATTATTCCAATTTCATTTTTTCCTATTCACTAGTGATCTTGTCATTGTGAATATCCAAGGCATCTTTCATAAACTTCAGTGCCCCTATAATTGCTGAGTTATTCTCGCCTATTAGACATTTTAGCCAACATTCCTTTGGCGACATTCCCCAAAGATCTCTTTCATGTATTTGGACCTTAACCCAATTAGGGCTTTAGAATCTATGATTAAGTGTTCGAGGGACTCAATGCTACATGTCTGGGCACAGGATCTATAATCAGGCCCAAGCTTACCCAACAGCCTTCTATTGCCCATTACTTCTTTAGTTGATAGGATATTTAACATCAACCTTAAGAAAAGGTTGTGATACCATGGATCGGGAAACCTTTCCAAATATCTTGGTAATTGATTTAGTCCTCTGCCTTCCAGCTCCAAATTATGAACTAGCCTATATGTTAATATTTGGGTCAAAGTAGCAATCCAGTTGCATTATCTGATGTTTGACTTTCTCTGGGTATTACAGCAGACTTTCTTTAGAACAGTCTAAATCTTCAAGCCAGGAGTCACAGCTCTTTGCCCACGCAGCTAGGCAAGCCTCTCCCTCCTGGTTAATGTTGTATTTCAATATACCAAATGGAGCAGCTGCCTCCTCATCTATATATTTGGTGTAAAGGGCAAGATTCTTCCATTTGACCATTGAGCGCATAGATTGGAGTCCAAACTCAAACCTAATCATTACATTCGGTAAAGAGTTTCGCAAATGCAGCACTCTTTTCCAGAAATATCCTTCAATGTATTCCCAGATATTTTTGGGACAAATTCGTATAGTTTTGGCTCCATAAATCAAGGTAGTGATCACCTTGTGTTTAAAAAAGGTGATAACTGGGATTAATGACCATTTGCCAAATCTTTTGTGGAGAATTATCCCCTGGGTTGTGAGTGGCTTGCATTTAAGTTTAATATTCTCCAACCAATGCTTTTCACTGATGCTGTGATTTACCAGAACTTCCAAATAGGGTTGCAAATCTACCTATTCCAAAATCTCTTTGCCGACATAACATTTGAATTTCTTGGGTCTTTTCCCCTTTTTGTGTTCAGACCATTCAGCTCGAGATATTTTACCAGTTCATTAAGTCGTCGCTGCAGGCCAATTTGGGTCTGGTCTAGGATAACTATGTTGTATACATACAGGATTATTGGAACATGTTGTTTGTTTATTCTAGGGGCAAAGACCTGAACCGCATCGCGACCCTCCATAATATCAGCTAAGTAGAGATTAAATAAAGCAGGTGCTAATGAGTAACCCTGCTTCAAGCCTCTGCAGGTAGAGATTTTTCCAGAGAATAGTCCTTGAGTGGAGAGTCTATCCCTCACACTTTTATTCAAATATAAGGCCATCATTGCCTCGATCAGGTCTCTCGGGCATCCCCAGGCTATGAGCTTTCCCCACACGCTTTCTCTGCTAATACTGTTGAAGGCCTGCTCGAGGTCAATAAAGGCCACAAACAGTCTGGATTTTGTCCCAAAGGGCAAGATTTAGGGTATTTTGCAGGGAGAGGTTAAGGTTAGTCCCCACTCCCTTACCAAATCCGGTTTGTCTCGGAGGGAGGTGCCCTGCCTCTCCTGCTCACTTCAATAGATGTTGGAGGAGAATAGATGAGAACAGTTTTCCCAGGGTGTCGAAGAGGACGATGGCCCTATAATTTCTTGGATCTTTTATGCATCCCTTCGGGAACACTGGGATTAACAGAGCAGATTTCCAAGATTAGGGACTTCTTTACCTTCTATGATTTGATTGAACAATAAAAGACAGAAGTTAGACCACAACAATGGATTCTGCTTTAATATTTCTTTGTTAGGGCCATCAGGGCCAGCTGCCCTGGAAGAGTTCAATATTTTGATTAGGAGCATTAAAAGATCTTTATCAAATTCAATATCCCACTTAGGATCACCAATCCTTTTATTATGGGGGTCCTTATCATCTTCCAGCTGTCCCAGTGGGCTAGAAGTACTATACCACAATGGATCCGCCCCCTTCAATAGCCTCCTGAAAAAAAGCTGGGAAAAATGATGTATCCAATTAGCCTCCGACATTGAAGTTAGCAGACTAGCTGGTTGAAAAACATTGTTATTATTTAGGAGGGCGTAGAGATCTCAAGTATTCCTTTTTCACTATGGCATTGAGCATTTCTTCAGCATAATGCTGAAGGAGTATGGCCTTTGAAGAAAGCAGCCAATTGCAGTATCGTTGTTTCCTTTTTTTTACCATGACCAAGCTCTCGTTCGTCTCCAAACAATGTAGTTTTCTTAGATCAGCATGATAAATGTTCCCTTTGCTCCGCCAGTGCTTTGTTATAGAAATGGAGGCGAGTTATACCGTGTCGTGGACCCAAGATAGTTTTAGTATGGAACTGAAACAGTATCACTTCATAGTGCAGAAATGCACCTTTACCAGGGACAGCTGCTTCAGGTCCTCTACCACGCTGGGAACTTCCTTGTGGCGACTTCTCAATCTAGTGCCAGCTTGATTTACCTGTAAGGTATCACTTCCCTTTATAGGCCTTGGAATTCCCACCCAGCTCCATTTCAGCTGTAGAAGATTATGGTCACTCTGCCCGAAGGGTATGACGACTAAGTCTGAGACCCAATTATGGATGCTGGTAGAAACAAAGAAATAATCAAGACAAGAGCGTTGGCAACCTCAACCCCATGTATAGTTGGCCGGTATGTCTCCCCGGATATGACCATTCAGCATGATGATGTCACACCCTTTGAGTTAGTTTATCCATAGCCGGGCCTTACTTCTCAAGATCGGGGGGTGAAAGCATCTTACCCTTGTCATCTAAGCATCTTATGTTAAGGTCTCCACAGATGATAATATGGGGTTTGTGGTCTTTCGAATATACCTTGTAAATCAGAGTCATGAGCAAATTAACAAACAAGTTGTCATTCATGAAGACTGGGTTCCAGTAAATGTTAAAAATCACTAAGCACAATTTGGTTAGTCCCCCTGCTTGCTCCCAAGTTAGCGTGATCACTTAGACATACATGTTTGGGTTTATGCTCGCCACTATGTTCAAACCACTGCCCAGTTTTACCATAGTAAGGAGGCCAGATGATGGGCAGCCCAAAAGATTTTTTTTAGCCACATTACATTTAACTCAAACCCATCACAAATGGGGGGAACAGTGAGCAAGGTCTCTTGTAAACATATCACATCATATTTCTCAAACTCCAATCCTTCCATTTGGAACAGATGTCCATGGCCTTTGGTATTCCATAAACACCAACATAAATGATTTCCCTCCTCCTCAATCAAACATTATTCTCCTACATATTGAGCGAAGGCCCCTGTCAGCCATGACCAGTTTTGTCCCTTTTTTATTTGCAATTTCTGCTCCTCAGCAATCTTGATCGATCTTTTTCCTTTCCTTCGTGCAATCTGCAGTAATTTTTAGCGATGGAAAGTCCTTGGCTCGCTGAGGGTGTAATGGGTCTTTACCTCTACCTATTGGGCAAATCAGTAGTGGACTCAGGTCATTATTGCCTCTGTATCTCCCATTGTCCACTTTTTGTTTAGGATTCCCATGTTGGGACGAGCCAGGAGATTCCACTCCACGACCCGGAAAGAGCTTTTTCAGTGATTTCGAAGGAGTAGGTCTCCTGCTGATTCCAAAAGAATGCTTCGTACCAATCTGGAGTGTAGATGTAATATTATCCAGTAAATACAAGTCTCATTTACAAATTGAACTATTTTGAGGTATTCAGATTTAATATTCCTCAATTTTGGGACATGATGCAAGAGTCTCAAGATGTTTTCACGATTCAAAATTAAACCGTCTTTAGCACCAAATTAGATAGGCCATCATTGCCCACTGGTTTGATAGGTTTCTCCCTCGATTCACCTCTCAAATAGCGAGTTGGTTGTTTTCCATCTGTCCATGTCTCTTTATCCTGGGCGCGGATAGTCTTCCTCATTCTTTTTTCCTCCAAGGTGATGAAGGTCGGCAGGGGCAATCTTTCCTTTTCATTAATTTCTGGCGAACCATTTATGGATCTAGGGGGGGGAGATGCCATTACTTGGTTGGGAGATGCCGACTGGTTAGGCCGTTCATCATCTTGTATTGTTTCCTTGGTGCCGACTTCGTCAGATTTGATCATCTGAGTAGGTAGAAAGGTACGGAAAACAAGGCATCTCTTCATCCATAACCATGTCTGTTTGTCAGGCTTGTTGGTTGTGTCCCCTCCTGCCTCTCCTTTTTGGGTTGTCATTGCATTATTTATATGCAATGCTCTTACTTGCGTGGATTTCATCGGGGGTGGTGTTGTCAATTTACGCAAGAAAGACCACAACCCATTGGATATAGATTTATTCATACTGGATTGATTTTTGGTCTTTTTTTGTGCAGTGCCTTCACTCTTTTTCGCTCTTTCTTTACTTTTGGATTTCTCGAAGCTCACATAAGATTTAGCACCCAGGGCCTTAGCCTTTAGCCCAATGACGGGTTTGCTCCCCGTAGACTTCTCAGTCCCTTGGATCCCCTCAGGCTCTGTTAGATCTACTGTTTGTAATGGACGAATCTCAGCAGTGTGAGCGTGAGCGGGGATCAGGTTGGACAGGGTGAGTAGAGATTCTATCAGTGGCATTGAAAGTTTGTCGATCTTCAAGTCTATGAGACACTTATTGTGTCTTTCTTATCCAATTCAAAATTTCCAAAATTGCAATCATTAGCAATTTTCTTTCATTGGCTTCCCTTCTTGCCAGGTCGAGCAGCCTCTCTTGCCATTGCGATGAGGTTCCCGCCTACCTATCCAGGCGACCTCTTAATGTATCTAGAAATGACTCAATTAGCAATAATTTTGTATTTGCCATTGCCAGTAAGGACGCTTGATCTTTCATAGTGTCCTTTAGGCATTCATACAGCTTGATGAAGGGATTTAAGAGACACCATTAGTGTCGACATTATGATCGATTGGATATATTCCATGGAAAGAGTGGTTTGATGGTGACTCCTGAAGGACATGTTATGGCTATTAAAAGAGCCATCCAGCCGTCTTGCGTCTGAAGAAGATGAGAACGCTGAATCTAGCTGGTTTGGCAACCTCTCTCAGAATTCTGATTGACCATTGGTAGGTCCAAAGGTCGATCCCCCCTCTCTGTCGATCTCAGCAGGGTAACGGATAGTTCTACCCGCATCGCCAAAGACTTGTCTTGGTACCATTGTTTCTTACTCCCACTTTCCAGGAAATGTTCTCCCTCTAGACTGCTTTTGTTGGAACAGGAGTCAAGGGCAATTGATTGTGAATATCACTGAGTCTTCTCTGTCCTTCCATAGTACATTTTATTACTGCCCTATCTCGAGTAAGTTTCCCTACTATTGCAGAGTGTTGGGTCTCAAGACCGTCAAGGGCCAAGCTCTCAAAGACCATGGGCCTCATTACGGGCCTGGCTGTAACCCTGCCGGTGCTACCAGCAGATTGCTGCCGGGCCTGTAAACATATACTGGTGCATGACTTTCCGGTGCCATGGGCTCATTACAAGTCCGGCAGCCAGGAAGTCAGGCGCTGGTAAATTTGTAAATCCCCATTCCCATAGTCAATAGGACTCTATGCGAATGGGAACACTACTATTGCAGAGTGTTGGGTCTCAAGACCGTCAAGGGCCAAGCTCTCAAAGACCATGGGCCTCATTACGGGCCTGGCTGTAACCCTGCCGGTGCTACCAGCAGATTGCTGCCGGGCCTGTAAACATTTACTGGTGCATGACTTTCCGGTGCCATGGGCTCATTACAAGTCCGGCAGCCAGGAAGTCAGGCGCTGGTAAATTTGTAAATCCCCATTCCCATAGTCAATAGGACTCTATGCGAATGGGAACACGGAAGCACCAGCACCATTGTTAACAGTGCTTCCGTGACGGCTTTGCTTACCATGACCACTGCGCCCGGCAGGGTCAGACCTGTTAGGTACAGCGGCTCTGGCAGGCAAACCTGTAGTTTGCCGGTCCAGAAACAAGGGTGCCAGTGAGCTTACCGCCACCCTTTTTTTTCGCACCGGCAAACTTGTCATGAGGGCCAGTGTCTTCTTGAAAATTGCTTTCCTTTTTTAACTTGAGTATTGCGTAATTCAAAAGTTCAGCCGAGTAAAAACATCCTCCAAGTAGTTAGGATCCATTTAATATTCAAAGGTGTCATACCAAGATGGAGGATAAAATCCGACAATAGCGTCTTCGGTTATCTTCACGGTGTCAAGGGCTTTGCCCTCCCATGACTGGTCTAAATTAGGCAGGGGTTATAAAGGAGGTTGTCAGGGACTTGAGTATTTCTCTTGATTTCAAGGAGCTATGCCGGGTTATAAATCCTCCTTCCAAGATCTCTTCTAAGCCCATGGAACATTTTTCCATGTCAGATGATTCCCCCAATGCTTTGAGTGTTCGATATTGAGGGATTCCATAGAAGGTGGTAAGTGGGGCTTGATGGAGCCCTGAGATGTCACTTCTGTGTCATTGCGTATAGCATTGGATGCCTCATGGCAGACATCAAGGATCTCCAGCATTTTATGTGGGGGTCCCAATGCTGATGATAGGGCCTGGGCCTTGAGAAGACGAAATAATGCTCTCCCGAGGCTTCCCCTGTTGTCGCGTACATGGTTGCTTGGTCGACATTACGCATTAAATCATTCTTTCTGTGTGTGCGAATCAGCCTTAGGGGAGCATCGAAGGCTGAGGCACATAAGTAATACTGCCAAGGGAGGCAAATGAAGACCAGTGGGAGCTCAAAACACTTGACCTGTCGTGACAGAAGAGGTAACTTATGGGTGGCCAGGAAGCTCTGATACTATCTGAGCTCCAGATCCAACCTTCTGTATTCCAACAGCGCAGGCAAAAGAGAAATCAGAACAACAAACCAGGCAGAATGCCTTAGCGGTTACTGAATCTTGGCTTCACCCCACGGCAGGCCCTGCAATTATGCTAGCAGTCCCAGATGACTACACGCTACTAAGACTTGATCGCACCACTTCTAGAAGTGGAGGTCTTGCCATCATAGCCAAAACCAAATTTACTATCATAATTGAATCACCCACTAATGTTAGTTCCTGTGAATCTCTAACAGCTAAGTTAATACTTTCTAGTACTCAATCCATCTCCATCCACCTTATCTACCGACCACCGGGCCCCCTAGGATCATTCGAAGAAGACCTCACAGACATCCTATCAAATAATCTTAAAAACTCTTCACAACGTATCCTACTAGGAGACTTTAACCTTGGCTTTAGCGACCCTGCAGACGCCAATGCCAGTACAATCAATAACACCCTAGAGGAACTGGGCTTCACCCAGAAGATTACCGAGCCCACCCATATCAAAGGGAGAACTCTGGACTGGCTAGCCGTGCACAACTGCCCAGTCTTGGTCTCTGCCATACTCCCGCAGCCTTGGACAGACCACTATCTGATCTCGTTCACCCTAAAGGCAACCCCAGCACCAACCAACAACATAGCTCCAGCTATCCAATCCCGTAATAAAAAGAACATCACCCCTGACAATCTGATCCCGCTCATCATACCAACTCTGAACGCCATCCCAGATCACACTGATCCCCTTACGATGGTTGACATCTACAATAAAATTATGCTCTCATCCCTTGACGCTATAGCCCCTTTGAAGCTAAAAAAGAGCAAGCCTCGGAAACACATTAACCCCTGGTTTTCACCTCACCTCAAAGCCCTCAGACAGGAAAAACGACGCTGTGAAAAACTTTGGCGAGCTTCCCCCTCAGAAAAAAACAAAAAATACCTGAGTAATCTAGCCTCCCAATATAAAAAAGAAATCATACTGGCTAAGCAATCGTCATTTAGCACGCGAATTGCACATGCTAAATCTAACACTAGAGAGCTTTTCACAATTCTTAAAGAGATAGAATCCCCGATCCAAGCACCAGATTCGTGTATCAAAGATAAACACTGGTGCACGGGCATTCAAAATGCCCTAGCGAATAAAATCTCATCCCTCAAGACTAAGATAAGCACCAAAAAAGAATCTCTGCTCTCCTCCACCAAGCAGAGTACCATCCCCCACAAAAAGGTTCACCCGAGTCCACCTTCCCCCCCAGCGTACAACCCCTCCTTCAACTTCCACAAAGTATCCACCAAAGAGGTTGAAAATACCATTCTCACCCTCAAACCTTCTAACTGCCACAGAGATTTATGCCCCGCTCAACTGATCAAGGATGCTGCCCGTGATCTTGCTCCATTTATTACCAAACTAATAAATGCTTCTTTCACATCAGGCACCGTACCCAACAACTTAAAACAGTCTTGGGTCCTCCCTTTGCTTAAAAAACCGAACTTAGACCCTTCCACCCCAACTAACTACCGCCCTATCACCACAGTACCATTCCTTCTCAAAATCATTGACAAAATAGCTTACCAACAGATCCAACAACACTTTGAGCACTTCCAACTCTTAGGAGTCCGACAATCGGGCTTCAGGCCACAACACGGAACAGAAACCGCACTCATAGATCTCAAGACACAGATAGACGAGCTGAGAGACCAGGGGAAGACAGCATTATTGCTTCTCCTTGATCTCTCCGCGGCCTTTGATCTGGTCGACCATGAGATCTTGTGTAACCACCTACAAATAGCCGCCCACTTCTCTCAAGAAGCAACCAACTGGATCCATTCCTTCCTTAATAACCGTACGATGAGAGTCTTCTCACTATCTTCTGCGGCCGACCCCACCCCTATCACATGTGGCGTGCCGCAAGGATCTTGCGTCTCCCCTACACTTTATAACATCTTCACGAAGCCCCTTTTCGATGATCTAGACGATCTAGGTATCACCTACACTAATTATGCCGATGATACCCAGATCCTCTTCCCGTTGTCGGGGGATTATGACAAGGATTTGGCCTTCGTTAATAAAGTGTACCTCATCATCCAGGCATGGATGGCCTCACACGGTCTATGCCTGAATGATGACAAGACGGAACTTCTCATTCTAGGCTCGACACACTACCTCAACAAACTGGGCCACAAATATTCATCATTCATAATTGACGATAACAAAATCATGGTAGCTAAGGAGGTTAAAACCCTCGGATTCTATCTAGATTCCACCCTTACCCTTAACAAACAAGTGAACGCAATGGCATCCGCCACTTCCTACACTTGCAAACTCATCAGGGCAGCCAAACCCTTTCTCTCCCCCACCAACTGCACCACCTTGGCCAGGGCGCTGATCCTGTCCAAGCTGGACTATTGCAATGCCTTATACGTAGGGTGCAACAAATATATCTCTAACAAAATCCAAATCCTCCAAAATAATGCCCTCAGAGCGGCCCTCAGTATCCCAAAGAAAGCCCATATTTCAGATTCCAGAAGATCTGTCAATTGGTTATCCACCAAGGACAAGATATTCCTTAAATCGGTGTCTCTGATTCACAAATGCCTCCACCAAGCAGCCCCCCAATACCTCATCGCCAGATTTACCAGACCTACCCTCTCCCGCCCCTCAAGAACGGCCAACTCCAACCTTCTACTTGTGCCCAGGTTCAAACGTACTACATCTGGGGGCAATAGCTTTCCAGTAAAAGCAGCACAATTCTGGAACTCCCTCCCTCCGACTTGCAGGGAGGACCTACCCTACCACCAGTTCAGAGCCAGGACCGTCCACTGGCTCAAATCTCTCGACTCATAACGACTCTTGAGACCCGGACTCGCCAGTACCATGTGGCTCCTCATTGAATGTAAATATGTTTATAGTACTGCCCGAATATATATGCTCTAGCTTACTCATTGAATGTAAATATGCATATTACTGCCTCTAATGTACATGCTCTACCTATCCTATTTGGCGTGATACGTCCGGCAATGTAACCCCAACTGGACCTCACCTTACTGTATGTAACGAAGCTTTGCAACCCTCTTGCTGCCTCTGCGCCCAGTTACCCTTGGGTTTGGTGCGCATTACAAATAAATAAATACAAATACAAATACAAATACAAGAGTCACTCACCAGAGTTTATGTTATTTCAGCAGTCAGCGTCGTAGTGGTGAAATATTTAGTCTCAGGATTTGATCAATGTTTTCTCCTTCCTTGGCTTTCCAGCAGCACAGCCGTGCAGCTGCACATGCTGCAAGACTTCTCCACTCCGCGACTCGCTCTGTGAGCCAGATGGTGTTTAAAACAGTGCTCCGCCTTCAGAAAAGTATTGAGAATAGACCGACTATTCAGGGGCTCAACAAGACTGCTCCACCCTGCTGCACTCCATGACTTGCTAATTGAGCCGATGGTGTTCAAAACAGCGCTCCGCCTTCAGAAAAGTAGAGAGAATAGACAACTTTACAGGGGCTCAACAAGACTGCTCCACTCTGCAACTCACTCCGTGAGCCGGGTGGTGTTGAAAACAGCGCTCTGCCTTCAGAAAAGTAGAGAGAATAGACTCTCTAGGGGCTCAACAAGACTGCTCCACTCTTCATGTCTCGAGCGTTGCATGGCGCCATACATTATTCCTTGCCCAAGTATTGTGCAACCTATCCCTACCTATGCCTATCTCTATGCTACTTGTTTAACCCTTTCTGTGTATGCTGCAACTTTCCCTAAATGTGTGAGTGCACTCTACTCCTCACCCTACTTGTGTAGCACAATCATTTCTATTCTTTATGGCGGTTGCATTACCTCTAATGTTTAAACTGGTTGTTTACAGATCATATCTCAGCTTGTACCTTTGTTGACTTCTAGGAACATGTGGCGGCGGGGCCAGAACTTGCGCTGAACCTACCGGCATCATCACAGAATCCCAAGGTGGATCTGCCGCAAGAACAGAGTAAGGTAACATTAAAATGGATGGCAGGTCCACATGCCCACAGATAGCTCGAACTGTGGAGTTGTATCGCTGGTTAATGCCCACAAGTTAAGCTATGCCGCAATCAGAACGCATGCGTTAAATAATACATGTGCCTAGGTGATAATTATATGCAAATTATGCTACACTTGGTATTGTAAAGGCATTGCTGAACAGAGAGGGCTCTTTCAGTATCCACCCTTACGTTTATGGCAACATCAGCATAATAGTGTTGCACAGACCATGAAGTGCATCATAAAATGCTCAATGCTGACTTGTGGTTCTTGCGCTTAAATGCACCCAGGGGCATTCTTCCCTTACTGTATTTTGTTTTCTATGACTTCATGCTGCCCACTAATGTCTATTAATCATCATCATCATCATCATCGTGTACTTTATTCGACAGGTTGTCTTTAGCAAAACAATTAAAACAAGACATGGCAGTTACGAAAATAATGATATATCTAACATGTTCAGCCATTACTTTAACTTTTGCAGAGCAATTCATTGCCACAATAGTAGAAGAGTAAACATTATGAAGACAACTGCAGGTATAAAACGAGATGAAAAATCAATGGGTTAAAATTTTTATAAAATATGAGTTCATAAGATCTAGCATAATTCATAATAATACAAGTTAGTAAGCTCATGTCACTTTCACTGCAAATGCATAATGAAATACTTCCGACGTGTCCAAGCCGGGTGTACAAATCTTACCACAAAATATACATCATTAACATTTTTGGTAGACTGGCATAGTTATAGGGCTTCCAAGGGTCAAGTTTCACAAGCTTTTTTGAACAGCTGTAATAAATAGTCTTCTCAGGTGACTGTATTTCTCACAGAATCGCAAAAAGTGCATAATGGACTCCGAGCTCAAATTACAAATCAGGCAACATTGCAAAGTTTGCCCTTTACAGGCGCTTATAAATTTGGCGGCCTTACGGGTACCAATTCTAAATCCATAAATAGGGTTTTAGCAGGTGGTATAAGGTCCAAATAGCTTTCGATTCCCTCTTCACTTTTTAAATACAGACCTAGCTATAGTTTTAAACAATCGTTTACGAGTTTTTCGAAGTTAGCCTGTTTTACGGCAAGCTTCACTTCATCTCTTGTGCGGTTTGATATGATTACCAGCTGCTTTGACTATTCCAGCTGGTACTTAAGCCCAAACCTTTCGATTGTTTTCTAACCGGCTTCACCCATGGTAATGAGCCCCCGCCTGGTGTGCTTAGCAAAACTGTAATTGCCTCTCAGAACCTAATTACGCCTGCAGTCACCCAGAGTCTAATCCAATAAAAGATTGGTTTCCACACTAACTGGGCATTCATTGGCTCTAGGCCACACTCCATCTGCAATGGTGCATTCGGGAAGCGATTCGTGAGGCCCAGTAACATTTTTAAAAATGTATTCTCTATAAACTCAAATTGTTGGCTGTTGATGTATCCCCATAATTCGCCTCCATACAAAGCAGCCAGTTGAGATTGAATCTTGTAAATGCTTATAGCCGGGGAAACACGCCCTGTCACTGTGATTGACAAAAAATGTCCGTATACCTCCACTATTTCTATCAAGGGTGACCTGTGATTTGTACATCTGCAGTGACCATGACCCGCCTTCCTGCAATTCTTACCCCCAAATAGTCATAGTAAGCCACTTGTTCCAGCACTGCCCCCTCTATTTCCATGTGACACACACAGGGTTTGGTATTTGCTGGGCTAAATACCATGACTTCTGTTTTAGTCTAGTTCAACATCAAACCTAATCGAGAACAATTGGTAACAAAACATTTTAAACTACGCCTAATCCCCATTGGAGAAGTAGCCAGCAATAGAGTATCATTGGCAACAAAATAATGCTGCTATTATATCGATGCCAAGTTTGGGGGAATCAAGATTACCACTTGTACACTCAGCCAACAGTGCCAAGATTACTTCATTAGTAAAGAGGGAAAATAGGAGCAGAGAAAGGACACAGCCTTGGCGCGCGCCCCTGTCTGCCATACATTCTTCAGTGCACTCTCCTACAGTCCCCCACCTTACCACTGCAGTATTTCTACTATACAGATGCCGGATAGTGTTGTCCTGTTGTGTTTAGGTGCGCCCAGATCCCTTAAAAATAAACAAATAATAATTTTAAAAAATAACAGTTATCAATTCTACGGGAACACCCCGCTTCATCAGCCCCCACCAGAGTTGGCCTTTGAGAACAGAATCAAAAGCAGTCTACAGGTCCACAAATACAGCATAGACCTGCATCCACTTTAACACTGTATATTTTTGAAGATCGAGAGATAAGCGAAAACATTGGTCAATTGTACCTATCCCTGATCGAAAGACTGCCTGTAAATGAGAAACCAAGTCATTTGAGTTCACCCAATCCTGCAACTGATTTAAAATCACCTTTGCATACAGTTTGTCTGTACAATTTAACAATGAAATAGGTCTATATTTACTTGGTGTTCCTTTATCACCTTTTTTTGGAAATAGGCACAATCTGTGCCTTTCACCAGGAATCTGGGACTTAATTTAATTTGACAACTGACATGAACAGTTTTAACATAACCGGAGCCAAAACATCTGGCTCATCTTTCAACAGGTCCAGTAGAATCCCGTCGGTAACAGGGGCTTTGTGGCTTTGGCACTTGGGATTGCACATTTCACTTCTGCCAAAGGTATATCGATAACTGGACGAGTAATCTCTAAACCTTCCGCCAAATCCCCTGCTTCAATCTCCACCCCATTGTCCCGTTCACCTTTATACAACCCAGAGAATTGATTTAACCAATATTCTGGTGTGATGAGGGAGTGAAGCCTATTATCATTGGTTCCCTTTTTATCCGAAAACAAAAATCGAAAGGTCTTGAGTCCCCCCATGATGGCAGCCTCGTGAAGTTCTTTCCACTTAAGTTTATAATAGCCTTCTTTTTTACCCCCTATTATTTTCTTGTAAGTGGTTATAAAGGAGCGCAGTTCCTCTTTGTTTAATTTACTGTAGTTGGCGAGGCAATGTAGTAAGGCTCTATTGGACATCCTACATTCATTGTCAAACCAGTTACACTTTTCTTTCTCCATCAATTGTATTTCTTTTGATGGTTTAGTTAAAAAAGGCACAAATCCCACTACTAACAGGGTAATTCATAGAATTTCGCACAAAAGTGGCGCACGCGGCTGTCGCACAGTGTGCGCGTGCGAATGTCTGCGCCAGCCACGTGAGCTAAAATCGATTTCCGCGCACAGCATATTCATGGATTTTCGCCTCCAAAACCAGCCGTGGAGCAGAGTGGCGCAGCGACCCTGCAGCAGCGCCAGTTACACCCCGAAGAACGCCCCTAGCGCATGGAAAAGCCATCAAAATCCCCAATCCTGCACAAAGGGCTGCGCTAACCCTGGACCACTTTACAGGGCTGCCAAACAGCAAACGCCAAGCGGGGAACGTGTATTACTGGGGTTCGCGTGAAGTTTCACACGCGAAAGGGCCTGTGCGGGTGGGGTACGTGTATAACTGTGGTTTGCGGGAAGTTTCACACGCTATTTCATCAGGGTACGTGTATTACGGGGTTTTGCGGGAAGTTTCACACGCGAAAGGGCCTGTGCGAGTGTGGTACGTGTATAACTGGGGTTCGCGGGAAGTTTCACACGCTATTTCAGCAGGGTACGTGTATTATGGGGGTTCGCGGGAAGTTTCACATGCGAAAGGGCCTGTGCGAGTGGGGTACGTGTACAACTGGGGTTCACGGGAAGTTTCGCACGCGATTTTAGCAGGGTACGTGTATTACGTGGTTTCGCAGGAAGTTTCACACGCAAAAGGGCCTGTGCGAGTGGGGTACGTGTATAACTGGGGTTCGCGGGAAGTTTCACACGCAATTTCAGCAGGGTACTTGTATTACAGGGTTTCGCGGGAAGTTTCACATGCAAAAGGGCCTGTGTGAGTGGGGTACGTGTATAACTGGGGTTTGCGGGAAGTTGCACATGCTATTTCAGCAGGGTACGTGTATTACGGGGGTTCGCGGGAAGTTTCACACGCGAAAGGGCCTGTGCGAGTGTGGTACGTGTATAACTGGGATTCGCGGGAAGTTTCACACGCTATTTCAGCAGGGTACGTGTATTACGGGGTTTTGCGGGAAGTTTCACACGCGAAAGGGCCTGTGCGAGTGGGGTACGTGTATAACTGGGGTTCGCGGGAAGTTGCACACGCTATTTCAGCAGGGTACGTGTATTACGGGGGTTCGCGGGAAGTTTCACACGCGAAAGGGCCTGTGCGAGTGGGGTATGCGTACAACTGGGGTTCGCGAGAAGTTTCACACGCGATTTCAGCAGGGTACGTGTATTACATGGTTTCGCGGGAAGTTTCACACGTGAAAGGGCCTGTGCCAGTGGGGTACGTGTATAACTGGGGTTCGCGGGAAGTTTCACACGCAATTTCAGCAGGGTACGTGTATTACAGGAGTTTGCGTGAAGATTCACATGCGAAAGGGCCTGTGCGAGTGGGGTACGTGTATAACTGGGGTTCGCGGGAAGTTTCATACGCTATTTCAGCAGGGGACGTGTATTACGGGGGTTCGCGGGAAGTTTCACACGCGATTTCAGCAGGGTGTGTTTTATTTCTGGGGTTCGCGGGAAGTTTCACACGCGATTTCAGCAGGGTACGTGTATTTCTGGGGTTCGCAGGGAAGTTTCACACGCGATTTTGCAGTCAGAGCGGGGTACGTGAATTTCAGGGGTGCGTAGTGAGTCCTACAAGTGAATTGGCAGTGTGGGTCCTCCCAGGTGTTCCCTCTACACCCCCCACGGCACCTGCAGGCAGCCCACACCACAGGGGACTACCCCCCACCCCTGATCATGTCCCGCAGGCAGCCCATCCACCATGGGCATGCCCCCCAGCCAAGCCACATGTCAGCTTGCACCCCCACCCCCCAGCAGTCAGGGGCACCTGCCAGCAGGCCCCCACTCATGTCCCACACATGTCCCCCTGGACCCCCACCCCCCAGAAGTCAGGGGCACCTGCCAGCAGGACCCCACTCATGTCCCACACATGTCCCCCTGCACCCCCACCCCCCAGCAGTCAGGGGTACCTGCCAGCAGGCCCCCACACATGCCCCCCTGCACCCCCACCCCCCAGCAGTCAGGGGTACCTGCCAGCAGGCCCCCACTTATGTCCCACACATGTCCCCCTGCACCCCCACCCCCCAGCAGTCAGGGGCATCTGCCAGCAGGCCCCCACTCATGTTCCTCACATGACCACCTGCACCCCCACCCCCCAGCAGTGCAGGGCACCTGGCAGCAGGCCCCCACTCATGTCCCACTCATGACTCCCTGCACCCCCACCCCCCAGCAGTGCAGGGCACCTGCCAGCATGCCCCCACTCATGACCCCCTGCACCCCCACCCCCCAGCAGTCAGGGGCACCTGCCAGGAGGCCCCACTCATGTCCCACACATGTCCCCTGCACCCCCACCCCATAGCAGTCAGGGGCACCTGCCAGCAGGCCCCCACACATGTCCCCCCCGACAGGTCATCACACTCCAGACCCATGCCCCTCATGGCCACCCAAATCCCACCCCAGTCCAAACACCCCACATTGAATTCCCAAAGTCATGATAGAAAATACATAACCATCATGGCGCGCATTGCAAGTGGCATTGGAAAGTGGCTGTTGGGCTGGAAGGACTCTGCTCAGCCCTCCCCTGCTCGGTGAAAAACGCTGCCGTCGCCGTCGGCGAGAGGAAGCCCCTTTGAGTGTTTACAAGCCGTAACACTACTACAACCATAAATCAACGCTCGGCCACGCCCCAATACTTGTCTGCATTTTCTTGGTTTTTTTATTTACTGGGGCTCTTGCGCATCGCGCGCGCGCATCGCAAGTGGCATTGGAAAGTGGCTGTTGGGCTGGAAGGACGATGCTCAGCCCTCCCCTGCTCGGTGAAAAACGCTGCCGCTGCCGTCAGCAAGAGGAAGCCCCTTTGAGTGTTTACAAGCTGTAACACTACTACAACCATAATTGAAGTAAAGGACTCATTTTTGGACTGACTCTTTGGGTTATTGTGCCCATTCTGTGCATTCTGTGCATTCTGTGCTAGGTACCGCGGACTGCGGTGAGCTTCTTACTTACCTTGAATCTTATTGGAGCTTTCTCTTCTCTCTTTGCAGTGCTTGGCCACGCCCCCATACTTGTCTTCATTTGCTTGGTTTCTTTATTTACTGGGGCTCTCGCGCATCGTGCGCGCGCATCGTACGCGCGCATCGCAAGTGGCATTGGAAAGTGGCTGTTGGGCTGTTAGGCTGAGAAGGTTAGCAGGGAGGTGGGTGATGTGGGGTGCACTTATGATTGTATCTTGAAGCTATTCTATAAGCATAAGACGTACACATGAATGTATTGTAATGATTGCAAAAATACCCCAAGCGAGAAATGGGTAAACATATACTCAGTCAATGTTCTATTTCCGGGGTGAATATTAACAGCAAAGTGAAGTTGAATAAAAGATGGTAGTGCGTCTATGCAGTGGACACAAAGAGGGGCAGCCTCCACTTAAGAAGCGGCAAAGCATGCCCCATGGTTCAAATCATTTAGCAAATTCTAAAAGTACTCTTGCTGTAATGGCAAACTGTGATTATACCAATACAAATATTGGGGGTAGCGATCCGCGAGATACAAAACAAAAGACGATAGAAGAATCTATGATTTGCCATAAGGTGGCCTTTGCTTATATGAAATTATCAATGAACCTTCCACCTCTACCTAGTAGCCTCAATTTGATCAAGGAGGTTGAGAAGAGGTCTATCTCAAAGCTACCAACATTTTTCTTAAGTATGAGAGACTGTGAACTAACCGTTTCTCCAGTAAATGATGAGCAAAATGATGCAGCTTATGTATCTATGCTAGCACCGGAGATTCTTAACGTGCTTGAAAAAAGAATGGAGCTATCAGAGGGTCCTTCAACCCCAGTGACTGCACCAGTAGGGAGAGTTGCCAAAGTACATTTTCACAGAGCCATTCAGAGTCATGCTTCACTGCCCATGGATTATATCATGGGTGAGGAAGAATATGCAGTTGAATTGGGAGAGCGACCCTCTGATATCCCTAACAAAATCCTGGCATATGAAGAGGCATCTATAGCAGAGGAGCCAGAGAGGCCTCCTAGAATAGCTTCACAGAACACCTCATCTCCCCCTCCACTCATATCCCCAGTAAAAGAAATGCAATCCTTGGAAGCAAACTATCCAGTGATATCTAGAATTTTAAATCTTCTAGATAAAGGACACAAATATACTCACTATGAGCTAAGGGACATTAAAACGGCTCTAGCTCTTATCCTGGAAAAGTTCAATAAGCTAGAGGGGTTTATATTTGCGGAAACCTATAAACAAAATGGGGGACTAATTTCACCAAAATCAACCGGGACGCTTAAAAAAGCATCTGCGACCCAAACGGACCCTGATACTATGAAGAAGGATCAGTACGTTGAAATTCCTCCAAACCAAATAGAGCCTCAGTCAAAAGGTCTATCAATCTATACATTCCCTCAATCCTTCTCAAAAATCGTGATTACGAAAAACACTGAGGAGGTGATCCAAATGTTCTCACATGCACAATTATGTCAGATGATAACAGCTCATGCAGAGAAAATTGACCAACTGATGTTCTTCGATCAGATTAATGCAGAGGATAAATGAGTGGAGCTTACTTCGGATGGGTTACCAAATCATACAGGTAATAAACCCATACCGGATAGTCCGTCAGTACTCATAAAACTGATGGATGAGGAAAATAAACAGAAGGAGGAGGTAGATGAAGTCGACTCCATAGAAGATGCTTCCCTAAATATTCCACAGGGTAAACACTTTACTTCCAGGAAAGAAAAAAAATCTTACCTTTGTGCTTTGAAAAGAGCTCAACTTCGAAAGGCTTGTGATGGTGAAATCAACAAAAAACTGCCCACAGGCAACAATAATAACAAAGAAAAAAAAAAGATAAAAAAATGTGAAAAAACCGAAGGAAGCAGAAAAGAAAAAATGAAAAGCCCTATTCCCCAGGAATCATCTGACTTGGGAATAAATATGGAGGAACTTACCATGGAGAGTAGGCTAGCACTCCAGTTAAATGCAAAAGGTGAGCCTACTATCACTGATAAAGTAAATGTGAAAATTAGGGAGATTCCAGATGATGTTGTAGCTAAACAAAGTGCTGAACTGATTGTACTAAAACAAAATGAATTTGTACCATCCCTCACGGTCTCTCAACAGACACTGCTCTCTTTGTTTGATAAACCCATCCCCAATAAAAAATCTAATATGGGGAAATGTTTTGGGGACATTGTGGGGGACAAAGTGTCCGAGGTAGCTGAATTTGAAACAAACGCTGCCTCAAAAGGTTGTATTGAAAAAAATGTAAAGGTATTGGATGAACAGAACAAGCAAAAATTCGATCAGACAACACTTATGGAATATCCCAAAAAGATCACAACAAATAAGAACTTAAAAGGCGAACAGCCTGTACTCTCACCAAATGTAGTAATCCATGAACAGGAACAGGGTTGCTCTCAGGAACACGAACATCGAGTGTACTACGAAAAATCAAATTATGTCGAAGACAAATATGAAGGAGCTAAAGAGGAGGAGTATGCAGAATCTATCCCGCTGAAGACCTGTATCATTGGATGGATCAGTTCCCCCGAAATCAACCAACAAAAAAGCTTAAATTGGTCATTTATGCTACAAGCCTTTCAAATAATTCCTGCCCTGAGAACACTATCCTCCAATGATATTGAATGGATCACGCTTCCACCGATTAAAAACAATAGGATGATGTTCCAGGTTCAATCTACTATTATTACCGAGTTGCTGTGGAAGTACAAACGACAACTAAATATTATAGGTTTGGAATTGCATCTTTTACAATCAATTGAGGATGCAATTGAATTCAATGAGAAACCTTTACCAAATATTACTACGCAAGTAAGTCCTAGGGTACTAAACCCAGAGAATCACTCTTCTGAATTTGCGGTATTAGCACAATTAGCAGCAATATCGGCGACCAGCAAGGATTGGTCTTGGCTGTCCGCATTGTTAGCATCTTCAAAAGAATCTAAAAATACATGAAATATCTAACCACTAAATACACCACTACGTGTGGTCTCATGGAATTCCTGTGGTACTAAAAATTTACTATGTTGGGCAAGCACAAATAACATTCAGGAGCAGGTTGATATCATTCTTTCACAGGAAACCATGAGGGTGTTAACCATTCAGATTAATGGTTTTAAGGCTGTTCAAATAGCTGCAGCAAAGGGCTCTCATGGAAGGCCTGCAGGGGGAATTGCTATTTTCATTAATAATTAATTAGGATATGTGATTCACAAAACATACAAGGATCAATCGTTTTTGGCAATTGCAATGCAAATAGGGATTGAGGATAAAGAATGGTATTTGGTAATCTCCCTATATCACAATCCTATAAATGTTAAATTAGAACAGATTACGAAGAAACTAGCAGCCCTTTTTGAGGATGTCTTTTTACAGTGGCCACAAATTAATGTGATTCTGGGGGGGGGGGGCACTTTAATGCAGATTGCCTTGGTATCATACAGCTTAATTCAATGAAGTGCGCTAGTTACAAAAATACTCCAGCCAATGTACGTGGGGATGTGTGGTATGCATTTTTAACGTCTTGGTGAGTTGTACTTTGTGCCATTTGAATCTGAAAAAGTGATGGCTATTTGGTCCAGAAATTACAACTACTCTGTGATTGATTATTTTGTTGGTTCTACGGGAATATGTGGAATGTGTAATGATATAGCAATCACGGATCCAGGTGTCAGTGATCACAAGATGTTGCATTTAACGTTGAAACAAAAAGAAGTAAGATTAATATGTGACCACTCGCATGTTCTAATAACAAACGATAAGCTAGGAGCCTCTCTAAATTGGAGCGCGTATACTTGTGATTCCCTAAATGCGTTAATTGAAGAGAATATACAAATACATACACTAGCCCACTGTTTACCCACAAATGTACAACTCAGATTGGAACTATATTTGAAAGCTATTAAGGAGGCAATTGCAATACTTATTTCAAGACAAAAAACAAACAAAACTAAGAATTGGTGCTTACAGAACTTTAGCAGAGAAATGCAACTTGCCAAAAGGCAGAAAAACTCTGAATTGAAAAAATTGAAATATTTAAAATTGAACGAGGAAGAATTCCAACGATATAAAAGACGGACATGTAACCTGTATAGAAATAGATGCAGAAACTATAAAATCTATCAATATAATCTTACTAATCAGGCAATGATTTCCAATCTGTGTCGCAACGATAGGCGCTCCACCTGGGCTATTTTGCGCAATGATAAAGCCAAAAAGCGAGGACTACAAACATCTATTATTTCAGAGGATGAATGGTATAACTTCTATAAACAAAAATTTGCTCTACCTGAACCCTATGAAAGAACCTACTCTAACAAGCAAATCATCATTGTGGGAGTTTGTTCATATTGGGATCGGTCAGAAATCAAAAATGCCATACTTAAACGTACCAACTCAAAAGCACCTGGACCGGACTGTATCCCGCCTTGTGCGATCAAAAGAGATCCTATGTTATGGGCTAACATAATATACTATCAAATCCAACAAATTATGTGCAACCAAGTAATTTCCCAATCATGGGTAAAGGATATATTCGTACCTATCCATAAAAGGTTTACGTTAACAGACCCATTAAATTATAGGCCGTTTGCACTAATTGATGCAAGTGCTAAAGTATTTGCAATCTTAATTTTGCAAGAGCTTCACACAATTATTAGTGAAGCGCAAATATTTTCACGCTTCCAAATTGGTTTTAGAGCCCACATGGGCACTGCTCTGAATGCATCATAGTTAGCTCATTTACTGGCACAATCTAAAATTCCCAATTCAGGCCCACTATACAAGGCTTCAGTGGACCTGTCGTCAGCGTTTGACTGTGTGATTTGAGCACTTCTTTGGGAAAAAATGGCCAGGAAGGGTATTCCAGATCATTTGATATCTCTAATTGCGGGACTCCACTATAACACATCTTACCTGGTAAGAACCAGAGCTACAGGAGCAACCACACGTCTAATACCGACGCAGGTGGGGGTTAAGCAGAGCTGTAATTTGGCAGCGACCCTGTTTAACCTCTACCTCTGTGATATTGATGAAATTTGGACAAGGGAGATATCATACCCCGCTAGGCTTGGACACCTAAAAATTCAGTGGCTGGCCTTTGCGGATGATGTTATCATTTTTGATAGAACACCATATGGCCTACAATTGAAGTTAAACATCTTTGCTGAATTTCTCTACAAACACAATCTACAATGTAATGTAAACAAATCTAAAATTATGATATTTAGGAACCTCAAAAGGAACTTAAAGTTAACGAAATGGACTATCGACTCCATGATCATACCAGTAGAAATTTCCCTAAGATATCTAGGCTATAACGTGACAGATACCAACTCTAAGACTAATTGGAAGGAAGGGCTTAATGGAAAACTCTCTACTTTAATAACACAAGTGAAGATGATCTATGGGAGATATTGCAAGTATTCGATGTGTCCGCTCTTTGAATTTTACATGCTCAAAGTAGAACCAGTCCTGCTTTATGGGCCCGACTTGTGTTTAATGGATATTTATGACATTTTAGATCAGTTACAAGGAAAAGCTTGGAAATGTACCCTGCGGTTGGCCAAATCCATGCCTAACTGTGTGCTACGGCAGGAATTGGGCCTAACTGCATTATCCGTGAGATTTCAATGGCGGCAATTGTCGAATTTAGCAAAGATGTTGTACCCGCCAAAAAACTCAATATATGAAGAATTTAGGGCGATGATCATTGAGGAGAAACCTCCTTCTGTTATGAATTTTTACAAAGAAATGGGAACTTTACTTAAGGAAATGGCAGTGACAACTGAGGATTTGGAATGTAGGGTGTTGCATGTTAAGAAACGACTATTTGAATTGGATTGGACTAAAACACTAAATATAATGAACAACAAAATTTACTATTACGAGGCCAATTTATTTGCAACTGCAAGAACTCCGAGAAAAATGTACCTAATACAATTTCCTTGTAATAAACAGAGAGATTTATATATGAGATTTAAGTTGAATCAACTCCACACCTTAGAAAATATTTCAAGATGGCATAAAACCCTTGAAAACATTAGTGTAACCATCTATCGATTCTGTAAAGTTACGTCACAAACTAAATCTTTGAAACATTTGGTTATCTACTGTAGTTATTTTGAATCAGTACGACACGATATGATAGGACCTGAAAAAATCGGGAACTCACTAAATGCAAGGGAATGGTGTTGAAAAAATATGATGTGGGGTAATTCGACTAAAACTATAATCTCACGTATGAGATTTCTTATACTTTTGGTACATGAGTTAGAATACAAAGAGGTGATCAATGGATAAAAATTGAATAACAGCTAAGGTATAACCCGAACTGCAAATTTAAAAGCAGAATCAAGATAGAAAAATGTAAGTCTGCTCATTCTCTTAATAAGGAATAATTTGTGTCACGAATTCAAGAATTATTTACAATGTCTGTGAACCGTTACTCTTATCCTCCTTACTTGAAAATATCTATATTAATAATTTGTGTTTTAATTGTAAACTGTTTAAAAAGAGTTATAGTAGTGAATGTATGATAGAAAGGAATTCATGAGATATTTAATGTTTTTTTATGTGACGATATGTTAGGGTAATAAGTACTGTATGAAAGGAATTTATGAGACATTTAATGTTTTTCTTTTTGTGATCATATGTTAAAGTAATAAGTACTGTATGATAAGAATATAACATATGATATTATGTTGTAAAAGTTTGTTAATCAAACTAATAAACAACTTTTATATAATTAAAAAAAAAACATCATGGCCATGAATCAATGTCCCTCAGACCCACGCAATGGTGACACATGACTGTGAAAAGATCAACATTGTGACATGCACAAAACAAATGAGATAAGACCACATCAGTAAAGTATATAATAAATGTGTATTCAATAATTAACCAAATGAATTTAAAAAAAAACACAAAATAATGGAAATAATGAAGAAAAAACTGCATGTCCAAAATATTCAAAAAACATTTGTGAAAGCAGAATCCAAATCAATCCAAAAGCAAATGGGTCCAAAGAGTCTGTCCGTCCAACCAAATCCAAAATGTAAAAATAAGACACATCCATTGATCCATGGTAAAAAAGAAACTTAAATTAAGTGAAATCCAGTGTAGAACTACATACAAAGTACAAATCCAGGGTCCATGAGCCCAACCATTGAAAGGAAACCTACAAAAACCCTACCTAATGAACAACTATATACAAAAAGGTGGGGCATTGTCCAAGCGCCCCAAATGAAATGAAAATCAAAAGGAAACCTAACACTAATTAACTATATACAATGGCAGCGGGCTAGTCCGACGGCTCACTTCCTGATTTCCCGGGCCAGGGCATCATCGAACTCCTGCTCGATGTCCCGGAGGCGGTCCTCTTCTAAGGCCCCGAGGGTTCGCAGGGACGATGACATCCGGACCTCCAGGTCCCTGCGAATTGCCTCGAGGCACTCGGCCCGCCTCAGAGTCCTTTGCATGGAGTTCTCCTCCCTGACCATCGTTAGCCGTGCCTCTTCCGCCCGCTGCCGCTCCGCATCTATAGCATGGCCTAACCGCTGCCACACAGAAGACACTTCCCGTCCTGGGTCCTCCTGCCCTCTGGCCGATGCCTGCCCCTCCGATGTCGAAGGCCCCGAGCCATCATGGCTCCCACCTTGTTGCTGCTGCTGCTGTGCCTGTGAACGGGCCCTGGCTCCTGCTGCCTGGACATCATCGTCCTGCTGGGGTGCAGTTGTTGAGGTGGCTACCCCTGCTGGACGTCCGACTCCCGACTGTGGCAGGTATGTGTCCTCCACCAGCCTGACCTCACGGTCAGAGGCAGCTCCACAGGGTACCCAGGTGATACATGGGTGGGAAGATGGCACGGAGGATGACTGGCGCATAGGGGGTTCAGGTGAGGAGGGAGTCGAAGGAAGGTTCAGCAAACGGAGGAATCCGGCCTGGGTGACCTGTCCCAGTAGGCTGACGTGCTCAACGAGCCATTCGAGATGACGTGCAGTCTCCCCATGAAAAGACTGCAGGTCACCTCGCATGTCCCGTTGACACAACGCCACCCCACCCAGGACAGGCTCAACCCGGTCCCAGATAGCCACATCCGCAGGGAGAGGAAGGCCAGTTGTTGTAAGTGGATCCCCTCCCTGAAAACGGGTCTGGACGTAGGCATCCCTGCTGGTGCGGGATGATGCAGTCACAGGATCGGGGACAGGATTACACACAGGCACCTCCGCGGCGGCCTGTGCTGCCTCCTGTCCCTGCCCCTGCACTGCACCACTGGCACCAGTGGAATCCCCACCTCCAGACCCCGTCTCTGTCCCTTGCGCGGCCTCCTCCTCCACCAAACCCCCCACCAACCTGGATGACTCCGTGCCATCTTCCTTCGTCGGACCCTGTGGGGTCTCAGCTGCCCCTTCTGCTGCCGAGGAGTCCAACTCCGACCTCCGCCTCTTGGACCTACCCTCGGCAGCTGCGGCCTGGGACGCGGCACCGGACTCCTCACTCCCTGACGAGATCACAACCTGGGAGGGGAGCCGGGCCTTGCATCTCCGGCTGGTGGTGTGATCCCCGCCGCTGTACTCCACAGCACCCTCTCCGCCCTCTTCATCAGTTGACGCTGCAGACAGGGAGAGATAGGAGACAGGCATCAGGACACTGTACAATGGACTGATACACACATGCCAGTTGCACATGAGTGGCAGTGTCAAACTTCAGACATGGCATCACAATCCCCAACACACATAGCATGTCAACTCACACACATGAGCAATTCCACAGCCATATGGGAACAGCCAGCACCATCCATAGACATACAACAACATGAGCAGCCAAAGGTGAGCCAGACATCACATGAAACACAGGGAGTGCACTAGACATGCACACACGCCACCACACTTACATGCAAGTGTACACCTCCACCAACTGTCGCAGTGATGAGATCGGCATCGATGTCACATCTGGCAATCAGTCTTCTACATATCAGTGTCCCAAGCATCCATGTTGCATCACTGTTGCACCCTTGTGAAATACACACACATGCACATGTACACAGTGCAGATATATGCAGCTGGAACCGACATCCATGTGTGACACCACAACCATGCCTACATACACAGTCATTCAAGCATGTGTGCTCACACATCTGCATTTGGCATGCAAGCTTACACACACATGCACCATCCATGTGTCTCAGACATGAGAGGACTCGCATGTGTTAGCCTCACGGCCCTGTACATACACATCCATACATGGCCCTACAAAACCACATATGCAACCTGCACACAACTGGCACACCACCACATGCACAGCTTACAATCAGTAGGCTTGTACACTTACCGCTTGACTCCAGACGGGTCTGCCTCTCAAGGACCTGGACGTGGAGCGCTGGGGATATGTGTTCCAGGACCCTCATTTGATGTTCCGACAGGTGGCCCGGCGCCCCTTAGCATTCGCTGCCTTCAGGAGGTGCCGGGCCTTGTTGAGGGTCCTGGACTTGAAGTCCTCCCAGCGCTTCTTGACATGTTTGAATTTTCGGACTGCCACGCCCTCTGCGTTGATGGCAGTCACGATGTCCATCCAGATCCTCGTCCGTCCTTCCTTGTCGGCGCGCAAACTTCTGAAGAGGGCATCATACTGCCCCAGGACTTGCTCCACCAGGAAACCAACTTCGGTGACAGTGAAGCTGGTGGCCCTCTGCCTCTCTGGCTGGGGGTTGCCAGTGGTCTCAGATGGTGGTGTGATGGCAACCCCAGAGGCAGGCATGGGTGGGCAACTGGGTCCTGGGGCTGGGCTTTGGAGCGATGGTATCCCAGTCGGGAATCTTCAGTTCCAGCAGGGGTGGTCACAGCAACTGCACCCCTGCAGATGGCTGATGTGCAGGCAGCAAATAGCAGGGCACGTGGGCAGCAGGCAGGGAGGCAGCAGTAGATGGCAGGTGGGAGCGTGCTCGGGGGTCTTGGGGGCAGGAAAATGGCCTTCAGGGCAGGAGCGTGGTCTTCTGTGCGTTTTTGCGTGGCCATCTTGATACTGAGTATTTTTGGCACGTGAAAATCTTGCTCGTCAGCGTGTAATTCGAGGAAAGGGCCTTAGCGCGTAAGCGCGTCAGCACACGCATGTGATTCCATTGGACCAAAGGCCCTTAGCGTGTAGGCGAGTAATTACATTATGCGCGCGGGCGTTTCCCTCATAGCACGTGATGACAGAGCACACGTGGAAAAACTGCACATCCGAGTGTCATTGCGTGTAATTGGATGAAAGCGCCTGCGTACACGCGTCTCTGACGTGTACGTGTGGGCCGGTTTAAAATCTGCGTGTAGGACGCTATTTCCTTGTACGTGCTTTTCATGGAGAGCGAGTGGGTGAAATCTGTACTTCTTGTCCGTTCACATGCGATTACTTCACAGCGTTTCTAGTTCGTACTCCCTGTTACCTCTGACAGCTCTTTTCAGATTTTTTGTTGGGCCTGTTTCCTCAAACAGAGTTCACTTCTCCTTTTGTCCTGTCTCTTCAGACAGCGTACAATTCTTCTTTTGGCGGGGGTGTTGCCAATGCGCACAGGCGTGTATTTTTCACGTTCTTTTTCCAGGCAGACAGTGAGTTCCGCACGTACTTAGCAACTGTGCTTGCCCCGTGTGTCGCGTTCCCCTTCAGAGGTCATTGTAGGCTGCGTAGTGCGAGTTCATTTTTTCACGCACGTGGTCTACAAGGGGTTGCATGCACGTTTATTTTTTATTTTGGGCTGTCTGTGCGTTGCGTGACCCGTCATCTTCCCCCAGGGGTCACAGACAGCCTTGTTAGAGCACTAGGGTACGAATTCCATCTGGTATCCTACCCCTTTGACCCCCAATTGCCCAGGACAATTGTTTACTGCAACTCCCATATGCATAACAACATCAGTGCCATGGCTGGGAGGCGACCAAGCGGTAAGGGTGGCAAAGGTGGCCGACCCTCAAAGGGTGGGCGTGGTGGGCGTGGTAGGGGACGTGGCCGGGATTTGCAGGGTGCCCATATGCCCCCATGTGTGGAGGAACAATCAAGGACACCCATGCCGCCTCCCCCCATGGTTGAGGGAAACGTGACTGACACCATCCAAGCTCAGCCCCTGTTGGACCAGCCCATTGTGGCACCTCATCTGGCACAGGATGACTCACTGGCTGACTTCCAGGTCAGCAAGTCTAGGCCACGTGTAGCGGTGCAAGTTGTTGTCACCAATCCACGTGGATCTGGGGCAGCTATGTCATCTGCTGCCCCAAGTATGCAGAGTGGGGAGGCTGCAGGGGCAGCTGCAGCTCCATCCGCCCCAGCTCTGACTCTCCCAGCCAGGACAGTGTCAGTCCCAGTCCATCAAACTGACGTTGCCCCTGCCAACATAACCCTGCAACCAATGCCTGCATCAAGACCTATGGTCATTGTGCATTCCCACACTCCTACTACCCAGTCCACCGGTGATTGTGCCCCTACTGACCAGAGCAGCGTAAGCCACTCTGGCTGTGCTCCACCTTTAAAGAAGAGAAAGAAGGGTGCTCTGGCACGACAGGCTGAGACCCCAGACACGGCTACACACTCTGTTACCTCAAAGAAGCCTTGCTTCAATGAGACGGAACTTGATGCACTTGTGGGCTATGTGTCGGCACATAGCCACGAAATGGTGGTGACTGCATGGTGCAAGACCACACCTGGTCAACGTAAGGCACACTGGCAGACCATCGCCGACCGCATAAGTGCCCTTGGATTTGTGAGGCGCTCAGCTGATGATTTCTACAAGCAGTGGAATGACCTGAAACGCAGAGCAAAGAACAAGCTGTCCTCAAATTATGCCGCTACTCTGGTGACTGGCGGTGGGTCTCCACAAGAGGACAACAAACTCACTGAACATGAGTCTGTTGCTGGGGCCTTCGTCAGAGAGGAACAGATCCAAGGTGTGGGAGGACTACCTGATTATGAAGCATTGTCCGATGAGTGCCCATGCATGTGTGTGTAATGCATGTGTATGTTGTTTGGGTGACGGGTTCTGATTGAGTGCCAGGTGAGGGTGTGTGTGCCTGAGTGGTATGGGTCACCCATGTGCTTCATCCAAAACATTCAGCGGCCTTGGATTTGGGTGTGACAGTATCCCTTCTGGCCACATTAGTAATTTGGATCAACATTACGGCAGTTGCCCTTGAAGTGGCATCTTGCAACAACATTGTTTGTATTTTTCAGTGTTCGTTCAGGCTGATTGTTTCAATTCTCCCAGTTTGGCTACGCATTCCTCAGCCCTATTGTCACATTTGTGACATGCTTCTGTCATTGATGAACCCCACATTGGACCACATGTGTTACCTTGTTAGATGAATGATTTGACCATTCAGGCTAATTGAGTATTGGCCTGATCACAGGAGTTTATGGAGCCTGTTTGAATGTGGAACATGATAGTTGTTTCCTGTCATGTTAAAGTGACAAACCATTGATGTGTACATCGGCCTGCAATCACTGTATTTTTGTACACTGGATGTGTTGCAGTGTGTGGCACATGCCTATTTTGTCACACTATGTAGCATTTTTCATCTCATCATGTCCATCTCACATGGATGGCTGACAGCATTCATTCACTGACATGTGGAATTTACCATGGCTATGGTACATGCCATCTGTGTGATGGCATGTGTCATGTATGTGTATTGGATATGCCACTCACAGGCCAATGTGTGATGGCAGTGCTACCCAGCATGCAGCAAATGTGTTGCTCTTCCATGTAGGTGTCATCAGTGTCTGCCTTTTCGGTCCCCTTCAAACTCAGTGACAGTGCATGCATGGGAGGGTTATAGTCATGTGGGACATGTGTAAATCGTGTAAATCATGTACTGGTTATGTAGCTTGTCAGGCCTATTTGTGTGCTATGGTGCTAATGCCTGTTTCCATTTTTGTCTTTCATGTTTTTGCAGGGGATGACGCACTTGATGCTGTTGAGGTTGAGGAGATGGTGCAGACCCAGGAGGAATCTCAGGCATGACAGGGCACCAGTGGGGGACGTGGTGTGGTGGTGGGTGAGAACCCAATCTTGCTGCAGAACATTCTTTCGAGGGGTGCCTCTGGGTGCACCTCCCCAGACCTCTATTCAGGTGCTGATTCGGATGATGAGACCTATGTGCCGTTGCAGGTAAGTGTTTTTGGCAGGGATTCTGTTCTGTCCAGCCCACCGGCACCAGGGGTAGAACCCTCTATGGGGATGTCAGTGTTGGTAAGTCCGCCTTTGGCGGTTACGGATGCAGGGTCACACTCCACAACATCTGATCCTGTTCCTGGGCCAGCAGATCAGAGGGGGAATGCAGTCCTGCAGCCTCAGGCAGTGCCGGCACAGCAAGGCGCAGATCGCCTTGCCCCAAACAGGTGTGGTGCCTGCCGACGCGGTGGCCGTATGCCACTAGGCAATACCGCATGGGAACAATCCATTTACGGTATGGCAACCCAACAGGCAGCATCAGTTGAGATGATGGCTCAAGCAATGGAGAGGGTGGCCACTTCCATTGTCCCCCCTGAAAGGCAGATGGAGCTACTACAGCAGGCAACAGACTCCATTTGTCAATCACACAGGGAGGACATGTTGGCGTCCAACAGGGACAGACGGGTGGCAGTGGAGACTCTGCGCCAATCGAAATCAATAGAGTCCCAGGGCCACAGGGAAGCCCTGAGGGTAGAACTCCATCACCTCAAGGAGACTCTTGTTGACCTTGAGGCTTCCACTAACTTGACGACAGAACAGCAGCTGGAGCGGCTCACACGTTCACTCTCAGCTGAGATGCAGGCAACTCGGGAGGAGATCCGTGCATCACGTCAGGTGCTGCATGGGGATCTCCGCACTATAATCCTCCAAAACAAGACCTTCCACACCTGCATGCTTGCTGCATTGGAGGACCATACCAGGGCTTTGCGTGGGCTGCCTCCCATTGCACCACCACCTCCTGTGGCAGCAGCAGAGGGTGATGATAGCGACAGCAGCAGTTTTCCCACATTGGCATAGCCATGCAGGCCATGAGCCCATGGAGGTGTTTTTTTTTTCCCAACATCCACACAGGTGGGTGTTGGTGCGCACCCTGTCCTCGGACCTCCTAGGTGGCCCCCTCCCCCGCGGGCCCCACATGGCCATTTTTGATTTTGATTTTTTTTTTTTTTTTTGCAGTGTGTTGCCTTGTGTGGCTCCCGTGGGCATCCACTGTATTCTGGCTGGGCACATGCAGGCTTGTCCTGAGTTTGGGTTAGATGCTTGGGTTCGTGAGACACACACCCCTCCTGCTTCCCGTTTCCATGGGCTTGCAAAGGGTGTGCCCAAGTGACATTGACTTACACGGTGACGTAGGACTCCCATGAGCTGTGTGGGCAATCTGTAGTCAATACTGTGTATACATTCCTAGTGGATATTGTTGTTGAATTGTACACTGCATGGTGTATTGCTATGTGCTTGTGCATCCATGTCTTTCGCCTAATTTTCAGGTTAATTCATCATGTCTTCACAAGGCCGTCTACTTTGGAGATGGAGTTCATGTTGTAAGCAGTGCACTTGGACATTTGCGTGGCAGCAGCACTGTACAGTTGGAAATGGCCGATGTGCTGGCATGATCAGGTTGTAAGACTACCACTACTTTAACTTAGTACTGTCATGTTTATGCTATGTTTGAGGTTGTGTAGCTGCATTGTATTGTTGGTAAGTATTTGGTCATGTGTGTTGTTAGTTCTACATTACTGGGAGCATATTG
Source organism: Ambystoma mexicanum (assembly GCF_040938575.1). Taxonomy (NCBI): domain Eukaryota; kingdom Metazoa; phylum Chordata; class Amphibia; order Caudata; family Ambystomatidae; genus Ambystoma; species Ambystoma mexicanum. Next base: position 681,047,221 of record NC_090924.1, on the reverse strand, counting down.
TGTGTGGGCAGTTTCCATTGAGGACACTGTACTTTGACACTTGTGTGATGTTTTGGGGATTGCTTTGTTTGCTCTCACATAGCATGACATGCCATGGTGTGTTGGGTGGCGGTGCTGGGGAGGGGTTGGGTGACATGGCACTGTTGTCATGTTGTATTTTGCAAGTGGGTAATGATTTGTGCTGCATAGAAGTGTGTCTTTTGATGACACAGCATTGGTGGTGTTTGTGTAGGTAGGGCACACAATGTAACACTTCCAGGTGACCATCTCAGGCTGGTATGGTTGTGACAGTTGACTGTCCCTTATGTCATCATCATTGATTGTCAGCTGGCATGTGCCAGGGCTGTGTGCACTCCATAGGGGTGTGATTTTAGGTGAAGTAATTATCCATCAGCTGTGTACGGGCTGCCTCACCCCGTGCCCTTTCCCCTCCCATGCGCAGCGGCTGTGCTTGTGGTTGGGGATGTGGGGGCACCACCAGGTCCACGGGCAGGCCCCGGCGTGTTGCAACGTTGTACAGAACACATGCTGCCACTATGATCCTGCACACTACTGGGGGAGCATATAACAGCTGCCCGCCAGAACGGTCAAGGGAGCGAAAGCGTGACTTGAGCACTCCGAATGTGCACTCCACTATGCCCGGGTTGCAATGTGGGCTGTGTTGTATCTTACCTCAGGTGGCGTGGTGGGGTTCCGAATTGGCGTCATCATGTGGGTGTTCAGAGGGTAGGTACTGTCCCCTGGGGATGTGGTGATGGGTATCATTAGTGGGGTTGTGACATTGCTCAGTATCTGACATGCACGCATGTGCTGTGGCATTTATACTCACCGAGCTGCCATGTATCGCCATGCCGCCCAGCTTCTAGGTCCCGGTTTAGGGTTGACATTCTGTAAATAAAGCTGTCGTGGGTGGACCCTGGATAGTTGGCATATACTGAGGTGGTGATTCCCTTGGGGACGTAGAGCCACATGGGTGCAGTCAATGGCACCTAGCACTTTGGGGAAGTGTGCCACCCCGTTAAGATCCTGGACAACAGCCTGCCTTTCTGCAGGTGTTCTGGGCAGGTATATGTGCCTGCGGACTGATGGGCGTGCAGGCATCATGGCCAAGACCTGGTGTAGGCAGCATGACTGCGTGGCATGTGACACCCCCCCACTATAGCAGTTGTCCATTGAACTGATCCAGTGGCCAAGAAGTGCAGTACATTGAGGACCTTATGCAGGGAGCTGAGTACTTGGGAGCACAGGGTGGCTGATGTGAGGTCATCCTCCCACTCACTGACCAGGTCGAGTATTATGTGAGGTGGAAACCTGTACCTCCCATACGCCTGGTCATCAGGCATCCCAAAAAGGCTGGTCCTGGGTGTAAAAATTCTGGGCCTGACTATCCTCCTCCTCCTCCTGCGGTATCCCACGACCACTGCTGCTAGGAACGGTATATTCATCCTGGCGTCTGTGCTTGTTTGTTGTTTGCGCGCACTTTTATGTTGCGCGGGTCCACGTACGCCTGCTTCCTGCTGGCGTACGTGTTTCCGGATTAGCGCGTCGTTTTTGGCGCACGTGTTAGCCCCGTTCGATTCCATGAATACGTGTTTTGAACATGCGTGTGGGCGTTCCGCGCACTTGCCTCATGTACTTCCACCGTGACGCCCACATTTTCACAAGTTGTTCCCCATTCCGCGTGTCACGCCCCCTGTTCCTCCTACTTTTGTTGTGTGCGCCGCTCTATGTGCGATTTCGCTGTGCGCTTAGCGCCCGCTGTTTGGAGACGTGTGCGCCAGCGTGCGCCATGCAGAATTTTGGCGCACATCCTGGAATTTCCTCGCGCACGGACTTCCATGAATCGCTGTCCGCGGGTTTCACTGCGATTTTCGCACTGGCACTGCGATTCGCACGCTTTCGCACACTTGGCTGAAAATCTCAGCGCACATTAATTCCATGAATCGGCCTGACTTGTTATATGTTACCATGACCTCCCCTCAAGTTTTAACATCACAAATACGTGTAATATCGTCCAGTGCTGCATGATAGATTGCATGTTTTAAACCTACCATCTGTATATGCTCCCACTTTATTACACCTCTACCATTTCCTGAGAGAGCTTATGGTACAGTTGGTTCCTGCTTAACATCTAGTTTACCTTCTAATCTTACCACCGACCAGAGAAGTTTATGGTCACTATCTCTTGGGTCAATTATGGTGACCTCTTCTATAAGTTCCCAATCATGGAATGAAAACAAAATATAATCAATCCTCGAGGAGCAACCAATTACGAAGAACATACAACCTCCTGGGCAATCACCTATACTCCTTCCATTACATGCCCTCAAATTTAAACCATATAACATTCGGGCTGTCACCAGGGTGTATTTATAGGCCCGTTTTGGGGGGTTTGTTTCTAGCAATAGAATATCCGACTCTTGGTCAACTTCATCCGTCCCACATTCCCTCCAGCTCTCTTAGGGGTTCAAATTGAAAGTTTAAATCACCTGCTACTACAATATGCAGTTTCTCTGATAAGTAATGATAGTGTTCCCATGTGATTACTTCCATTAGGCCTATTATACAGATTACATATAAGCAAAGTGTGCCCCTCTATTTAAAACAATAACCAACTGTAGATATGGTGCACTATGTTGACATATTTCAGCTACGCACACTGAATCAATAGCTATCAAGGTTAGAAGCCCACCCGATACCCTTCTCCTGGGGCCTTTAATTGCTAGTGTGTTGAAAGCCTTATACCCCTGTATCTCAATCTTGGATGAGGCCCAAGTTTCCTGGGAACAGGCAATCTCACATTCGTTAATCAGATCGAGTAATTCTGGGTCGATTTAAATCTCTCCCAACCTCTACAAAGTTCCAGACTAGGACTTTTATTCCCCCTGGCTTTTCCAGAGCCACCAAGGTAGAAGCCCCCGGGCCCAAGGGGAGAGGAGGTAAATCAACCTCCTCCAGATTGACCACCTGAGCAGGCTGACCACCCCCACACCCCAGATCTTGTTCGGTCCAAGGTTTCCCAGGCTCCCCCTGCCGTCCACCATAGGGGGGTGGCCTCAATGAAGTGGATGTTCCCGGGGTAGGATAAGATCTTGCCTCTACAGTCAACAGCCCCTGTGCCAAACTTTAATGTTAGTTGAATGAAGTCACTTTGACCATATGGCAATACGCCTCTGGTGCAGTTCATAATATAATCTCTTATAACAGAGGTGCACCCTCTGGCGTGTCGTATCCAATGCATACTCTTATTCATTAAAGCATCCTTGGTCTCATAGGATCCTGGCCTCAATTCTGGGGCATTGCACAAGTAAACAGTTCCTTTCCTGTCAATCCCTACCTGTGCACAATTGGGGTCATTACTTAAATTATGTCGCCTGGCATTGGATGGCAAACACTGTGGTGGCCATATAATGGGCATGTGGCAGGTACCGATTAGTAAGTTCTACTTTTGCTTTAGCCCGATTAATATCATTCTTGACTCTCACATTCTCAGTAATCGGTTGCTTACATTTCCCATCACTATTATTAGCACACACATTGGTCTTATTCTGTGGAGGGACCAAACCTTTCACCAATACCCGTTGCTCATCCAGCCCAGGCGAGATGCCAACCCGATTAGTAATGAGCTCCTTTTGGAGATTAGATAGCTGTAACCCCTGCTCAGTAACGACACCAACCAGGTAAGCCACAACAACTTTCAATTTAAACACCTCCCCAAATATTATATTTAAGGTATGGTTTAGATTATGTTCACATCCACAGATCCCTATTCCATATGATTCTTCCATTGGCAATTGGGACAAGCTGTTAGCCTATCTGCCCCTTTCCTGGGTGGTTTTTCCTTGAGACTAGGTCCTCCTTCTGTCCTTCTGGACACCTCATCCCTATCACTAGTAACAATTGTTTGCAAGTTGGCTGTCCTACCAGTTATGCCCTCCTTATCTGTTTCTCCATCATCCTCACCCGTTCCGACAACTGCGAGAATCTATTCTGTGGCCTTATATTGGGTGCCATTGGAATAGAAGCTAAGCTCTGATCAGTGTTGATTAAATTTACATAGCCCCCCATATCATTCCTCTTTTCTCGGATCGACAACAAGTGTAATGGAGGGATATCTGTAGTTAACTCCTGCTGTCTGAACCCTAATGACATGTGTATTTCGATAATCTTATCAATGGCAGGAACTACTGACTTCAAATTACATAACGGGACATGGTCAATTTTTACCCCCCTCCTGGCCAATATTATTTGCTACTGTAAATTTATCGAGGGGGTCCTTGCTATCCAATTTTCTTACACACTTCAACACCACTGTTCTGTCACTATGAGAGCTGGGACCACCCATGTCCGCTGGCTCAATTATATCCAAATCGATTGGTCACACTTCTTGAATAACACAATTAGATTTACAATTGTTTGAGAGACCTCCATCAATATCATACAAGTCTCTAATTTCAGAAATTAGTTAATTGACCTCTTGTATGGGTTTGAAGTGTTTAAATGCTCTTTTCGATCCAAGTCCCGGCGAAGCGATAACATTTGCTTTACGCTTCACTATAATGCCCAATTTAAAATCTGTTAAGTTAAAAGACAAAAATGTTTGACGTAAAAAATAAAAAAAACACAAACACATTTTTGCCGAAAAGAACACTGTGGCTTCTCAAGTCAGTCTATGGAGTTAGCGGGCAACGCGCGACTGCCCAGGGGGCAGCCATAGTCCGTCTCCCCCTCCCCGCTCCTCACAAGTCGTTGAGTAAAGAAAGAGGTTTCCAGGATTTCACAGTACAAATCGTAGATACCTCAGCCCTCCAGCAACAGATGCCTAGCTTATTTTGTTCAAGTAAAAGGTCAACCATAGGGGTACACTGCAGCGTCCTAGGTAGCACTGTATCAAATAGTCGGGATAGACTTCAATAAACGGATAAAGGTAGGAACAAGTGCTTAACAGTGTCTTATTCAATCAGCACAAGCCGAATTACCACTTGGACAGTCATCAAATGTACCTAGGCGGCGCTCCTCCCCGCAGCTATGGACGGCAATCAACAATTCGGCCTTCCCGTCCAGGCTTCTAAACACTTCGCCTGGTGTGGTGCCCACTCACCCAGCTCTCGCGAAACTCCCCGAGAGAGCACAATTCCTGCACCCTTGATCCCTGCGGGCCAGGCTGATAACTTTTATGAGCAGGGAGCGTGGCCTCCTTCAACAGCATGCATAGGCCCTGCAGGGCAAAAACACTTGTGTAGGCTAATGCAGCTCCTGCACCCTTGATCCCTGTCTATTAATACCTTGACTCCGGAACCTCACTGTACTCTCTTCTCTCTGACTGCTTCAAAATCTGGAAACAAGCCAGAAAGCTGAGACTCTGTTGATGAAAAAGCACTCGCTGTTGAAATTCTGTGCTTCCTGCACTTGCTCCAGATGAAAGAGTGCATTATTTTTAAGAGCCTAGGTAATTCCCACTGTGCTAACAGTGAGATCAGACCATCATTTCTAAGCTGCAAACTAGCTCCCTAAATCTCTTCTAGGTCATTCTGCAACCCTCCACTGAATCTTTGTCTGAATCTTTTTCTGGATCTTTTCTGACGGTGGACACTCTTCATCTGTACTCACACCTCCTTCCTCTAAATGGTTTCTCATTAAGGATGCATTTTGCTTCTGGAAAGTCATTAAAACCTGGCTGTTTCACCGAGAATCATCCCCCTCCCAGAGCTAAGCCTCTGTGCCTAGATGCTTTCAAGCGCATGCATGCTCTACCAAACTCTACCCCTTCCCATACCGAACACTGACGAGGGGCCAGTGGTTGTGTGCCAACAAAGCTAAATCCACAATCATTTATGGAAAGTGCACTTAACAATTTCTTTCGCAGCTCTGCACATGTTAATACTTGTGTTTAGGGTGTCCAAGGGTAAGTGACGCTGCTTGAGTAGGAATAGAAGAAACTGCAAAAACATTCCCAGGTTCTTCAAAAAGGTCTATTGTGTGATTGTACAGATGTATACTTTCACTGCTTACGAAATCGGAAAGGGTGGTCGAAATATCCTGGAGAAAGATGTTGTGGTGTTCTGATCCATGTTTTATGCCAATGGAGTTAAACATGATTTCTTTCTAGTCCTGTCAACTGTTGCCAGAGAGCATTGCAGGATGTTGACAATGTATTCATGTGTAGATTGCAGTCTTTTCTGAGAATGATTTTCAAATGCTGTTTTTATGGCGGCCTGTATGATGCAGTAGGCACTGTTTATCTCCATTATCAGTAGCAATGATACAAAATAGAACATAGATATTTCATATTTCCTAAAGGAGCGTGAATTTCCTATAACATGTATTCTGTGCCCGTAATGCATGAGTGAGATTCACTACATATTGGGCCAGTGAGAGAACCACATGAGCAAGTGAATTTTTTACTAGCATTTGCGCCCCAAGACACAGCACAAGTTGTATGTTCCCAGACCCGCAAATAGTTGCAGTCATAATGGTTCATGATATCCTCAGTGGTGGTTCCATGTCCCTTTGCCGACAGTAATTACTTTGTGGTAATTTACGCAAAGTGGTGTGCAAGTGGAAGCAGTCTGCAGCAGGCCGCTATTTTTCCTGTCCGGATGATTGTTGGAGACGCACTGTAGCTTTAAATCAGGGGACGCTGTGTTGAGCGAGAGTAGCTTCACCCCCGTATTTGCTATTAAATCCCACGTGAACCGCAAAGCGGCCGCAAAGTGGTGTGCAAGTGGAAGCAGTTTGCAGTCCGTAGACAGCAGCAGCATCAGCTGGCGGACAGAGAGCTGTGGTTGTCTCAGCCGCCCGTGGCTGGGAAAGTTTCCATGTGAGTACAGCTGATTGAAGATTCTACCTCTGAGTCTTTCGTTTTCCAGCATGCTACTCTGAAACAGTCAGCAGCGACTGCCATACGTCTGAACTGACCTGAACCAACGCGGCACTTCACCTCAAATTTTCCTACCTGTGCGGATCTGTAATATTCTTAATACTCTCAATATCCTTATACAAACTAAGTCTACCACTTAGGGCCTCATTGTTAACTTTGAGACTGTGGGGCGTCAGCCCTTTGATCCAAGTTACTATTTAAGGAGCCCTATTGTTGACAGCTAGAAATGCCAAGCGGCCGAGTGGACGAATGGAGATGGTGACTGAGAGGGGTGGTGCGTCTGAGATCCCAGGCCCTACCAATCATTTTTTGGATAAATTGGAGTTGGCCTCAGCAGTTGAAAACTCTATAGTTTCATGCCGAATTGAGGGTACAGGAAAGATGCCGGGGGACAGTGTATGTGCTCATGGCTTAGAGGGTGGCCAACTGAAGACGGAGAAGTCCAAGGCCTCAGTGGGATTACCCTTTTAATGTTAGGGTAGAAATCAGAGCAAAAACAAAGAGGTGATGGCTGGAAGGTTTAGAATTAATCTTAACCACTGGCAATGCTCTGGGCAACCCTCCAGACCACCGTTCTTCGCCTGCCAAGCCATTACAGAAGGGAAAGACCATATGCAAATCAGGCTTGGCCCCACCCCAAAAGGGGCGGTCCAGCCCGAACTGCTAGGCCACATCCCTTCTGCACGAGACCACAAGCATCCCCAAACATGTTTCGCCCTTGTTGGGGCTCATCAGTGAGGAGTAGCTTGGGTCTCTAGGCCCAGCAGGCACGGGACCCACGTCTGGGCATACCCGTCCCACTCGGGGTGACATAGCAAAAACAAAGAGGTGATGGCTGGAAGGTTTAGAATTAATCTTAACCACTGGCAATGCTCTGGGCAACCCTCCAGACCACCGTTCTTCGCCTGCCAAGCCATTACAGAAGGGAAAGACCATATGCAAATCAGGCTTGGCCCCACCCCAAAAGGGGCGGTCCAGCCCGAACTGCTAGGCCACATCCCTTCTGCACGAGACCACAAGCATCCCCAAACATGTTTCGCCCTTGTTGGGGCTCATCAGTGAGGAGTAGCTTGGGTCTCTAGGCCCAGCAGGCACGGGACCCACGTCTGGGCATACCCGTCCCACTCGGGGTGACATAGCAAAAACAAAGAGGTGATGGCTGGAAGGTTTAGAATTAATCTTAACCACTGGCAATGCTCTGGGCAACCCTCCAGACCACCGTTCTTCGCCTGCCAAGCCATTACAGAAGGGAAAGACCATATGCAAATCAGGCTTGGCCCCACCCCAAAAGGGGCGGTCCAGCCCGAACTGCTAGGCCACATCCCTTCTGCACGAGACCACAATCAGTGCAAGAACAGTTTACCCATAAAACATGTTGGCAAAGGACTTGTGCTTGCAACGCCAAGTGGGGGACACCGCCCGGGCCTTACAATAGACAGCAACTTTGGGCAAGCAGCTAATTTGGCAGAGGATAAAATTAGCATTCCGTGGTCATCGGTTGCTCCGGAGAATGCTACAATGATTGACATGCTCGTGCAGAACGATACAGAGGCTGACTCCGGGTCAATCGCGGTGAGCCAGCTACCTGTCATATATACTTTTGGAAATAAAACTAAAGGGCAAACAAAAAACATTTACAACCCTCACTTAAGTCAATATGTCAGCCCAGGGGCCAAACTTCGACTAATCTACTGTCGAAACAATGCTTCTTTTATTTCAGATCAGATAAGAGAATTTAATCGAATGTCACAAGGCTGGAGTAAATATTGGAATTACTGATTGTGCGGTACCTCCTGTCCCTCGCCAGGAGGTGGCGTAGGAGGTGCCAGACTGTGAGATCTTGGACTGTGTTGGAAGGACGGTTGTGGATACTGAGGACATTCTAGCCTCCCCCAGGGGGAGAATAATCCTTCTGAAGTTATGGGGAGGAGGTGTGAGGACGTCCAGAGTCAGGTGGAGGGCCAGAATGCCATTACTCCGGAGGGACCCTCCATTCCCCGTGCCCTGAGGAACTGGGCACTTGATATTGAAACATCTCGTAAAAGGGCAATTTTGGAGGAGAAGGGCTTGTGATGAGAATGAAGCTTAAGCAACAAAAGGGCCAAATTGACACCCGAAACAAACCGGCAAGTAAGCCATTCCTGCTGCCTGAATACAAAGCTTCCTAGAACACTGCAGGCTGCAGGGGGTGCCCATTGGAAGTCAGATAGAGTACTTTCGGATGAAGACCTCTTACTGGACATGGCAGCAGCCCAAGTCGAAGAACAGTCGACAATTAAAGCTACAATTGATGCAGGCTTGATAGCCGCTTTTTCGATCACGATGGCGCCTTTTATCAAACTTTATGAAAACTTGAGTGATCAGATAAGAGACCAGACAACTATAATGGCAATGCTCCATTCCAAGGTTCTATTTGTAGAAGGATTTATAACTGCGCTGCAAGGCAATTTGCATAAAAATTCTGCGCAGATTACAGATTTCCTACATTGTATCATCGACCCTATAATAAATGAAACAATAAAAAGAGGTTTGATCGGGATAAAGAAAAACAACGGAAACCCTACGTAAGGTGGAAACATTAAGAAACATTATCCCAACACTGCACTCATTTGAGAGGCCCAGTGAAAAGGTGCTAGTAGATCCATTCAACTCGAAGGCCTTGGAGGTCAGAAAGGGCCTGGTTTCAAAGCTCATAGCGAATATCCCTCCAGGCATACTGAGGGTGAGGCCACTGATGTCAGCTACTACGAAAACCCAGAAACCCTCAATATGATGGCCCCAAGCGACCGAAGGGAATCAGGAAAGATTACTGGCAGGTTAGGGGCTTCAGCTACGATCGAGGAGCCTAGTTCGATTAAACCTCACAAGAAATTCAATATTTTCTCTAGATTACAGGACGAGAGGAAGGTCTCCCAGGAGGCCGAATGGACTCCACAAAGTAAGAGAGAGACTTTAAAGAATAATCTTTCTAAAAATAAGCAGCAGGTGAACAAGGTGTTGAAAAGGATACAAAATCCAAGAGTATCTCGGCCAACGCCATCCTCTAAAAAAAACTCTCTAGTGAAAAATCTATCACTCGCCAAAGCCAATGGTGACCCCATTGAGTCAGGGAAAAAATAACCAAAGGAATCGAATGGTAGGCGGTCCGACAAAGAGCTGACAAAGTTTGGTCGTGAAGTAGTGGAGGTGCACGAGGAAGAGGAGGATGTGGACCTAATTAACCTGTCATCAAATTCATATTCTGATGATGAGGTGATTATAGGACCGGGAGAGGTAGAGGATGAAGCAGTTAGTCATAGACACGACGATTACAGCTGTATTGAAAGAAGTAGTGGGTAGGAAAATGATGGTGATGAAGAAGACGAAAGATCTGATGATGAGCAGATTAAGAGTGAATAAGCTGGAGCACTTATAAATGAGTTTGTGTCAGAAGGGGCGAGGACCGATAAGGCCTATGGTGGGGTAGAGGCCCATCCCCCCGTCATTCATTGCAACTTCTACCCAATCTAGAAGGAAAGGAACTGGGCTGTCAATAATGCTGTAACATTCAAGACAATGGAACAAATGAGGAAGGACCAAGCAAGCAGACCCAATGACCAAAGAGGGGACAATAACTGGGTAAGCCAAAGAGTTGATAAGGTTGGGAGGCAAGGAAAGGATATCTGCAAAAAAACCGAACTTGATACTTTCAGATTGTTCCTGGACAGAGTATTGTACATAAATGACGATCTAACCCTGAACAGAGCAAATGTGTTATGGCTATTCCATTGTATCCCCAAACTAAGGGGGAGTCAGTCAAAGGATCTTCATCTGATTGTATTCCCCGAAGAAGCTGGATTAGATAAAGCTGTAATTTATCTATCCTCTGTTGTGATTAAACATCTGTTACTGATGGAGGCGGCTAAATTACTCCCAATAGACTTCTCATTAATGAAATTTGAGCTAAAAGAAGAAAGACTGCATAAACCGCAAACTGCAAGAAGACAGATGTTTCGCTCAAAAACACCTGCACTTAGAATCATGGATACTAAGTCCCGGGAAAACGGGGGTGAAAAAAATAGAGGACGAATTAACCTACTCCCATCATATGGTTACTAAAATAAAAAAAATCAGAGATTCCACATTTTGGTGGAAGGTAATAAACCGCTCAAGGTTGGGAGAGGCAATTTGGAGCAAAGATCACAAGGGTTGGAAGAAGATAATTGGAGCTGGTTAACTGGTGTACTCGCAATCGGTAGTTTGTGATCATGATGTTTAAAGCCTGAAGAAGAGGTAGAGTATCCTCACATGGTCTTTGGTAGCTGGAATACTAGAGGCTTTGCCCATTTATTTGGCAAGGGTTATCTAGACTTTAACCATTAGATGTCATCTGCCTACAAGAAACGTGGCTTCGTGAATTACCAGTGCTGGAGAGCTTTTCCATTTACTTAAATCTGGCAGAAATAAAGTAATTTCAGCTATCCACCCATCACCGCTGATTCAGGTTCTGACACTAAAGGTGGGTCAACTTCAGGACTGCGCATCCAGGATCGTGATGATATTCAACCTTTATTGTAATTTTTAGTGCAACTAAGTCGGTTCACTTTGCAAAAACTGCTCTGGACCTCATTGATGACGCTGTGAGGAGATGGTCAAATCTTGACATTATTTTGTGCGGGGATTTAAATGTCCACTGCTTCGATGAAGAGGTGAACTTGATAAAAGAAGTTACTCCATACACCTCTCTATCGGTAATGAGAGGCTGGCAATGGAGGGACGATATTGCCCTGAGGAACATCAAGCTGGTTAATGGACACATTAAGGGGGAACATACCAGCTAGACCAACCTGGAAGAGAGGCCTCGAGAGGAAGGTAGTAGATTATATCTTCGTTTCTGAAGATATACAAGAATAACTGTTGTGCTTGGAGGTACAGTAAACTAAGTTTAGTGATCATAACATCTTGAAGCTAACCAGCAAGAAATGGAACTCCGAAGCCCTTGAAATCATAGAGACAAAGGCTGGAGTAACTCTGGGTAGAAATAGGCTCCAAATATACCCTGAATGTTTTGTGTCCCTTACGAAGATTCTTAAAGGGTGACCAAGGGGTAACTCGAGCTCTCCGTCAGGGGTAAACCTTCACTACACCAGCAACCTCATGGTTTATGTCGAAAGACCGATCCGTCGGCCCGAGAAGAGATTTTGTAAAATGCCATAGGTTTGATATCAAAGTGGCATCAAGGAAAAAGTCTCTTAATAGATTAGTAAGAATGTGCAAAAAAAAACAGCACAAAGGAGATGGAGGCAGCTTCAAAAAGACTAAAACATCAGTTTAAAAATTGGATGAAACATCATAAGCACAAAATTGTACTTCAAGATGCCAAAAGAATGTTAAAATATATGGTTTCGAACAATACACTTGAAATGTGGCGGATAATTAATGAGATGAATCCCCCACGTTCTCTCTGATGTCAAATGCTGTGTCCGCAGGAGTATGGGTAGATCATTTCAAGACATTATTCACTAGATCTCTTAAAGCAGTGGATAGTGAAAACCATGCGCCACCAATGAACTGGTCCATTCAGAAAGAGAAAAGGTAAATCCTTAATTTAATTAGGAAATCAAGCAATTCAAGGGCAGCTGGCCTGGATGGCATAACAAATCTAATGCTGAAAAGGGGACCTGAGCTTTGGGCCTCTTTTATGCTGGAACTGTTTGAGTTAAACAAAAAGACCAAACTATCCTGGTCTCATGGACTAGATCTATTTTATTGCAAATGTTCAAGAAGGGTGATAGGTCTGATACTACTAACTACAGGCCTGTGGCCCTCTTAGGCGTTGTGGGTAAGATCTTCGCTGCATTGATCCTGAAGGCTCTCACGAATTGGAGCACTCACACGAAAACTATGATCGACGGCAGGCGGGATTTGTTTAGGGGATTGGAACAGCACTAAATCTCTTTCTGATTAACACCCTAAAAAGCAGGGTCAAGGCTAATAATACTAAAATATACTTGGCCTTGATTGACCTTGCCCAGGCTTTTGATACAGTGGACAGACTCACTCTTTGAAGAAAGTTAAAAGCCTGGGGTTGCCCTCAAGACATAAGAGAAGCCATGAAGGCTCTGTATTTGGACACGACTTTCAGGGTGAGACTAGACTATTTTGGAAATATGTCCGAGCCTATCCCGATGGCAAAGGGTCTAAAGCAAGGATGGACTTTGGCCCCAGCAATGTTCAATCTGTATATATCAGATAAAGAGAAAGCATTTATAAACACCAGATGCTTTCCGCCGCTATTGTACGCCGACAATTTGGTGCTGTTAGATCAGACCAGATTTTGTGAAGTCTAATGGGCTGAAAATAAATGTAAAAGAAATCGAGAATTCTAACCCTGGCCCGTAAACCTGGAAGAGAAGGCAAGGAAAACACCTGGTATTTGAGGGGGGAGAAGATCATGGAGATGGCCTCTCTGACTTACTTGGGAATGTGCCTAAGTGACAGTGCTAATGATGCTCCCAGAGAAGATATATTGCGCAGCAAGGCGAGGAACCTGGCTGCGCAGGCTAGGCTGATACTTGCGAGACACTGCAAATTCTCCCTGCTTCCAGTTATAGACTTTTATTGTATGAAACTTATGCTAATATTGGCCGCCTTTGCTTTATCAGTGGAAGTTTGGCCTAAACTGGAAGGCCTCTTTTGGAGACGTGTACTAGCCCTGCCGAAGAGTACGGCAATTAAGGCAATCAGAATGGAGTTAGGATTCATTTCGATGTATGTCTTGACGGTTTGGAAATCGTTGAGTTTTTACCGTAAGTGCATCATGCCGATCAATGTTGGAGGTTTTGCTGTATTAAAGAAAGCCCTGATAAGTAACTCTGAGCAGACCCTCGTGGAATGGAGAGAGGTTTGCAGGGCAATTCTGGTGAATGTGACATTTTAATTGAGATTCCTGTCCTAGTGAAGTGGAAATTATCCGAGCTTGATTGGATTGAGGCACTGGACGCTAGAAGGAAGCTCAAAGTCTACAGCAAAAGTCTTCCAGAATTCAGGGTTCGAGGCACAATTCCTGGCAGAATTCCCAAGTAGCTATTTACGTGGCCAGTTTATGCGTTTTTGATTCAATCTGTTTCCAACGAGAGAAGTGACTGATGTAAGGAAGGACAAAAACATCTGGGACTTCTCCTGCAGTCTGTGTAAACACAATCTGGAGTCATTGTACCATATTGTTCTATTATGCCCAGCTCTAAGCGAGGCTAGGTCCTAGTTAATGGGTACATTCTTTAATGAACTAGTGACTGTAACAGTGGAGGATTGATGGGTTCTACTGATACAAGGGGAACGGATTCATTAACATTGGCATTGCTCGCTTTTTTAAAAGAAATATTGTTGGTACTGGATGATAGTAGTTGAACAAGCGGACAACTGCCAAAGGGACCACGTTCTGATCCGGTTGATTGTTGTTTAAACTGTTTTGTTTTTTCAAATGTGAAACATGACTTGTTATTTATAAATGTTCTATTTTCTACTGGAAAGGTTTAACTTTGTAAATCATGTGCTAATAAAAAACATTAAAAAAAATACTCTGAAATGTTTCATCGTTTTTTTTTTAATATGCGTTATCCCACCCTGAAGACCCCTTCCCCCTCATTACATTACTGCCCCTACTCCAAACCCCAGCACTTCCTATTTACCAACTACCCACAAATCCCCATTTTTTAAATGGCATTTCCAAGTAATTACTTGGTGGCAAGTTACCACAAAGTAATTACTGTCGGTGAAACAACGGAATACCCTTGGTGTATCCGATCAGTCTTGAATGCGCTAGAGGCATGGACAATGTGTGCTAAGCCAAGATGACACTCTAATAAGGGCCAATTAAGCCATACAGAAGCCAGCACATATTCCACATGGATACCACCATAGCATGCCAGCTCAGAGATGGTACTGCCACCTCATCTGCATGATAATACTGTGCAAAACAAAACAAATTAATTTCCTTTAATTTTCCATGAAATCTCAAAACACCCAAAAGTCCTCAGGGGCCTTCGCTAACCCCAGAGAATACCCCACCCAAGCCTCCCCTGAAAAATACCCGCCACTAAAGATGATTATTATGGATGCCAATCCGCCAAGAGTCATGATTTCCCAAAATATTTGAGAAAAATCTATATTTTTAAATGTGTCTCACTACGAGACTAAATGCTTAGAGAGAATGGTGTTAGTGTGGAGGATGAGATGGTGATAGCAATATAAGAATGTCGTACAGAGGAGGAAGAGGTGAAAACAGCTGAATGAGAAGGTGAAACAGAGAATGGGGAGGAGGCCAGCCCCCTAGCCAGATAAAAGAGGAAGGAATTCCCAGTGCAGCAAAGGAGGCAGGAGAAAGTACGGGACCCAGGCAAGGAGGCCAGAGGAGAAATGGTCAAGGTGATCGATGGGCTAAGGCACTACATTTTGCCGAAGGAGGGGGACCAGCCATGAGGATAAGTGGGGTGATAGGAAGTGAATGTTACAACTCCAGGCACCATATCACCCCAACTTTGAAGTTGTACCTATATCAGCAGATGGGTGAGATGACAAGACTGACCCAAACACATTTTTGTGGAAGCAGGATTGGCAACAGGGTCTGCGAACCTCTGTGAAACCCTGAATAGCAAACCTCTGTGAAACCCTGAATAGACTGCTCAGAGATGTTTGAGGGTTTGGGAATACCTCGAAAATCACAACACCACTGGGAGGTTTTGACAGCCAGTGTAAGAGACTCTGTTGTGTTTTTTTTCAGTATTCCATTGTTTCACTCCCTTTGTTCATTTTCTTAGCATAAAATAAGCCAGGGAACCATGCTTCCCAAATCTAGTTTTTTGTGCAACCAATTGGCAGATCGCACATAAGAATTTCTACTTTCACTGTGGTCATAAGGAGACATTAGTTGATGTTAAGATGGATTTCTGAACTCGGACCTGGAGGGGCAGAGGTTCAGAAGGCCAGCCTAGTTTCTTGGAACAGGGTAAACTCTGGACAAGCCAGATCAATCAGGGTAGCAATGGCGGCGGTCAAGACTAAGTCTCAAGAGGGGTGAGGGTGACGGAAAGACCTCAATGAGCACACAAAGCAAGGACATGTACAAATTACTCCAGAACAGGTGTTATATTAATAATATAGACACATTTATTACAAAGCCTTTGTAACATCGAACATAGCAAAGAATTACAATAAGACTAAAGTAAACCAACACATCACAATCAATACAATATATATACAAGACCGAGGGGTCTAAGGAGTTAGGAGCACGTAATATGTAGAGCACCTAGATGCGGAGGAAAACAGGCAGTGCAAGTAATCATTAGACCCAGTTCGACATCAGAAATACACGTAACTAGGAGGAAGTCCGAGCCCTACGAAGAGAGGAGCCTTATGCTCAAAAGTACCTGCACGCGCTGGTGCCAATGGACAAAAGAGGGCCTCTTCAAGGATATCAGGCAGTTCAGGAAGGTGAATGGAGCGATGCAGAACAAGTCCCCACTACTCAAGCAAGGCCTCCACTTTTGGGCAGAGGCAGGGTGAGAGTGCGGGCTAGAGTTGCTATTTCGCAACAGCGGTAGAAAAGAAACGGGCTCCTGCACGAGGGGCCACTGGTTGGGGTATGGACTGCTCACCGGTCCCCGACGCAGGCAGACCCAGACTTCTCCAGTTCAGTTCACGTTGCTGGCAGGTTCAGCTGCGTTGATAAGGACGTCACGACACTGTGTAGATGCTGCATAGCAGGATGCAGGGTAGAGGGTGTCCCAAATGCAGCGGACGTGCACAGGTTGTTACCGCAGCAGGGCAACACGGCAACCGTTTTTACACTGTTCCGGGCGCACTCGTCTCACTTCAGACCTGGAAATGCCAAGTGTACGAAATTCGGTGTGAGGGTGCCGTGGATGCAGAGCAAGCAGTAGACCAAGTTTCGAGGGCTTCCCCGAAACAGCTGCGGTGACAGAGCAAACCATCCTGCGTAAACTGGTCAGCCCACTGGTTGGCCCAGGGACACTTCCGACGAGGCTTACTTGCACGGTTTGATGAAGGTGCCGGGAATAGTTGATCCTACTATTCCAATGGGTCGAAGCGCCTTCGCAGACCTTCTAGGACGATCAGATGCAGAGGGGTCTCGAAGGACGACAGCGGCTCAGGGTGCCAAACATTCAGCGGGTCACCAGCGGTTCCTCGAGTCAGCTTCTTGTTGCAGGATACTTGGCTCCTTATCCCTTGTTCGGTGTGAACTCAGGAGATTGACATGGTAGTGGTGTTTTCAGCCTTCTCTTATCCAAAGTTCCCTTCGCGCCAAAAACAGAGAGGACCCAATGGGAGATCTGCTCACAAACACTCACACCATACGTGGACCTATCACGGACCACGGTGGTCCCGGGCATTCGGGACACTCCAGACTGTCTGGCACCCAGGATGTGTATTGGGAACAGACATCCCAGCTTACATCCTGGAGGCACACACAAGGCATGCAGAAGCCTGCGAAAGCTTTGGGTTTCGCGGGAAAGTGCATGACCATATAAGGACTGACCTGGGTCGGCTCGACCTGGGGAAGGTGAAGGGGCAAGACGGTCAGCTGACAGGACAAAGAACCTCGTGGCATGGCCATTTTGGAGCCAGGCCACTCATTTGTGCCAAACGCGTTAAGCGCGGATAACATGGTGAAAAAGGGTTCAAAACACAAGAGAAACCATAGCTGCCACCAGTCCCGTCCATGACACACTTGCACAGTTCATAATAAGTCCAGCGAGAGTTGCTAGGGCCTTTGGAATGACTAGAGACCCAAGAGCACGGTAAAGTAAGTTACAGTGCACTCTTGTTTCATGTTGCACAAAAGCTGCAACATGAGGAAAGGACTAAGGGAAACAAAGTCTCCCAGTACTGACTGTCTTAAGGGCATGTCAGTTTCCCCATAAGAATTGAGCAAAAGTCCAGAGGAGTGCGGCAGAAGGCTGCGCTTCTCTGGCAAAGTCTAGATCCGGGTATAGAACAACAGCAAAAAATTTGGGGGTTGCCACATGTAGGGAACATTACATACAATTATGAAATCTTTCCCAACACTCGCCCCTCCCAGACTAAGGACAGGGGGAACTAATCCACCCCTGGATGAGTTTCTTGTTCAGGTCGGTTAAACATTCTGGACAACCCATCAGCATTGCTATGTTGGACACCTGGCCTATGCTCAATAGTGAAGTCAAAGCCTTGCAGACTTATGGACCACCTAAGCAACTTTGGATTCTCTCCCTTCATGTTCATTAGCCACTTTAAGGGCTTATGGTCAGTTTGCACAGTGAAGTGGGTCCCATAGAGGTAGGGCCTCAGCTTCCGTAGGGCCCACACAACAGAGAAACATTATTTCTCTACTGTGGACCATCTGAGCTCTCTGTCCTTAAGCTGGCAACTAATGAAACCAATAGGGTGCTCGTTACCCTTCTCAACTAATTGTGATAGTACAGCTCCTATCCCAGTGTCAGAAGCATCTGTCTGCACAATAAAAGGTCTTTGGTAATCAGGGTCCCTGAGAACAGGGGCCTGGCACAAGGATTCTTTTAACCCATTGAAGGCCTTCTCACACTCTTCAGTCCAAGTTACCTTCTTGGGTTTCTTCGGAGTGGTGAGAGCAGTCAGAGGGGCAGCTATGGTGCCATAGTCTGCCATGAAATTTCTGTAATACCCAGTGAGTCCTAAGAAGGCTCTCACTTGGGTATGTGTAGTGGGGGCAGGCCAGTCTTGTACTGCTTGTACTTTACTCGGTAGAGGCTGTATCCTCCCTCCACCTACTTCATGTCCAAGGTAAACCACTGAGCCTTATCCAATCTGGCATTTACTGGCCTTTATGGTCAAGTGGGCTTTCTGAAGAGCCTGTATCACAATCCCAAGGTGTTTCACATGGTCTTCCAAGGTGGCACTAAAAACTGCTATATCATCCAGATATGCAAGGCAGAATTCATCCAACCAATTGAACACATGATTCACAAGCCTCAGGAAAGTGGCAGGTGCATTCTTCAACCCAAAAGGCATTACCCTGAACTGGTAAAGACCTTCCGGAGATGAGAATGCTGTCTTCTCCTTGGCATGTTTTGCGAGGTCTATTTGCCAATAGCCTGCAGTGAGGTCAAACGTGCTGAGGTACTTGGAGGCACCCAAGGTATCCACCAGCTCATCTGTTCGAGGCAAGGGGTGTGCATCTGTCTTGGTGACAGCATTCAGAGCCCTGTAATCCACACAGAACCTCAATTCAGAAGTGCCTGCTTTTGGAACCAAAACCACAGGGCTGGACCAAGGACTACTCGAATCTAACATTTTGTTGACCTCCGTCTGAATGTAAGACCGTACTTTATCTGACATCCTGTATCCCCTACTTTTGGTAGGTACACTGTCTCCTGTGTCTATGTTATGTTTGCACCAAGGTGTCAAACCAGAGGACTGTGAGAACAGGGGGGAAATTTGCCTAAGCAAACTCTTCACCTCAGCCTGCTGATCAGAAGTCAGGTGATGGGGCCACTTGGACACCCTCAAAGGAGCTATCTGAAGGACTGCTTTGAAACAGGTCAGGGAGAGGATCAGACTCCTCTTCCTCAACATCTGAAGCCAATAGTAGTGCTGCGTTTTCAACTCTTGGTATGAAAGCCTTCAGCCTATTTACATGGAAGACTTTTGAAGCCTGTCCAGGCCTTCCAAGGTCCACTAAACAGTTGACCTCACCCAGGGACTCCACCACTGTGTAAGGGCCTGACCATTTATCCTGTAAAGCTCTAGGCCTTATGGGATTCATGATCAGGACTTGCTGACCAGGTGTGAAGTTGATGAGGGAAGCTTTCTGCTGATACCAATGTTTCACCAGGGCTTGTCCTGCCTTCAACTTATCACTAGCCAGAACCATCAGGAGTACCATCCTTTTTCTGATCCCTATCACATAGTCTACTACGTTGGTAGTAATAGGGGGAGTGGGCATCTCCCATCCCTCCTTGACTATGGCTAAGGGTCCCCGCACAGGGTGACCAAACAGAAGTTTGAAGGGGCTGAAGCCAATACCCTCTTGTGGCACCTCTCTGTAGGCAAACAGTAAGCATGGTAAAAGAAGATCCCATTGTCTTCTCTGAGGCTCTTCTAGAGCCCCAATCATACGTTTTAAGGTCCTGTTAAACAGTTCCACCAGACCATTGGTCTGCGGGTGGTATGCGGAAGAAAACTTGTAGGTGACCCCACATTCTTTCCACATAGCCTGCATATACTTCGACATAATGTTGCTGCCTCTGTCAGACACAACTTCTTTAGGGAAGCCAACCCTAGTAAAGATGCCGAGTAAACCTTTCGCAACTGACTTGGCAGTCACAGTCTTCAATGGGATGGCCTCAGGATATCTGGTGGCATGGTCGACCAATACCAGGATAAACCTATTGCCTGAGGATGTTTGGGGGTCAAGGGCAACAACGATGTCGATCCCTACCCCTTCGAATGGTACTCCCACAACTGGGAGTGGTACCAATGGAGCGTGGATTGCTGAACCACTCTTACCGGATAACTGTCAGGAGGCACATATCCTGCAGTGACTTTCTACTTGCACCCCCATCTTGGGCCAGTAGAAGTGCATGGATAACCTTTGCTTGGTCCTCTTAATACCAAGGTGACCAGCAAGGGGCACTTCATGCGCCAGCTGCAGGAGGAAGGGTCTTACAGCAAGGGGAACCACCAACCTCCTATGGTCTCCTTCTGTAGACTCTGTGGGCTCACTATACAGGAGTCTGCCTTCCCAATAAATCCGATGCTTCCCAGGAGGTTCACCCTCAAGCTGGGAGCAGGCCTGTCTCCTTAGGCCTTCCAGAGATGGGCTCTCACATTGGCCTTTACTGAATTCTTCCCTGTCAGGACCACCTTCTACTAACAAGACGTTTAGTTCAGGATGCTCATTGGGGTCAAACACTTCAGGCATCACCACCTCCTTGTCAGATCCGGGTGATTGACCAACTACCTCCACCGCAGTGGTAGGCGAGTTAGGGGAAATATTTTCTTTCCCTCTTTTTGGTTTTCTGACTCCTTTAGCCTTGGGTTTCCCCTTTCGCTGGGGCAGGGCATTGGTCTTGGCCAATGCGGCCCTCGTTTGAGACCTTGTGCAGGGTCTGTCAGCAGTATCTCCCGCAAGCCCTAAAGCTCTGCGATCATTGCCCAACAAGACCTTTCCTGGGACACTCCTCTGATTGCTCACTGTAATCCTGACTGCTGTACCATTGATAGTAAGATTTACAGGTATTACTGGGAACATGAGAGGTGGGCAGTCAGCCAACTTAGTGGGCACCGGAGTAGCTCTGGCAACTTCCTCTGAGTCTACCAAAGTAGAATCCACTACAGTTCGACTGCACCCACTATCCCTAAGAGCTGGAGTATCTACTCCATTGATCAGCACACTGTCTTTAAAGTAGTGCTTGGTGTTATCTGGAATCCTAGCATCAGCCTCTGCCACTTTAGGCTCCCAGGAACCCAGGGAAACTAAAACTGCCTCAGCTTCTATCCTACTGGCAAAAGAGTCTGAGGAGAAGGATGCTACGGTAATATCTTCTTCCTCGTAGGAGGAGACGGCCAGATTAGCAGAGTGGACCCCCAAGGTTTTGACCTTACATCTGGGGTTCCCCTTCACGTGGTCAGTTGATCCACAAGCAAAACAAGATCCATTGGGTCTGTTTACATAGGGAGGCTTATTATAACCAGAGTTCTGTTTCAGAGGCTGACCTCCACTACCCTTTGAGATCTATTGTGTCTTACCCTTATTTTTCTTTTTGTGGCCCTTTTGGGAAGAGGATTTATCAGTTTCCCCACCCTCATTATCTTTGGGCTTTTTCCCTTGCTCCTGTTTACCAGGATGAGTCTTGTCCTTATGGGACACTCAATGTGACACCCATAAATCTGCTTCAATGGCAAGCTTCTTAGGATCTATCTCCTTTGAATCTGCCAAATGCTGCTTAAGCTCAGGGGAAGAAGATGCAAAAATATGTTCCAGCATGACAAGATTTATCATACCTTCAAAGGTAGAAACCTTATAACCTTTGACCCAGCCAGTCAAGTTTTTTAAGGATTCAGTGACATAGGATACCCAAGTACCACCTTCTTTTTTCTTACACTCTATGAATCTTTTTAAGTATTGGGCAGGAGTCTTTCCAAACTTTAAAATGAGAGTCTGCTTCAACATTGCAAAATCTGCTCTCTCAGCTTTCGACATTTCCATAATGTCACTGCAGCCAGAATGGGGCAATCTGCTAAGTAACCAGGCAATTTTATCAGCATTGTCAACTTGTTGAACTTCACATGCATACTCAAATGTATTCAGCCAGTCCATAATGTCATTTGTTTCCTCATACACACTGAGCAGATCTTTTGGAAACCTTGGATGAGAGGAGGCCCCAGACCCATGTCCAGGACCCTTGGATCCAATGGCAACTTGAAGCTTGGCCAGTTCCAACTGGTGATCCCTGTCTTTCTGTTTTTCTGCCTGTTCGATTTTTAGTTTGACCCTATTGAACTCAAGCTCTTCCTGGAGTTTGGCCATATGGAACTCAAGCTCCTTCTGCCTAAACAGCAGCTCTTGCTTCTTGAATTCAAGCATGGCTTCCCCAACAGCACTGGCAGAGGAAACATTGGACATTTCATCCTCCCTGTCCTCATGGTCCCGGTGGACCAGTGCAGCGGCAGAACTGTCCGTTCCACCAGTGAGAGCAGCCCCACCTCCTTCTGCACTGTCCTCTGAAGCTATAGCGCTAAGCTGATCTTCTTGCCATGCCATGATTCTTTGGATCATTTCCATTTTGGTGCCTTGAGAGGAGACACCTCTCTCAGCACACTTTTTTTTCAATGTTTCGGACTTAGAAGCATTTAAAGTTAACAAGGTACTTGTTACCATACTGTTAGATAGGACAATGGCCTTTAAAAAGTTATACTATGGCAATTCTCTATGTGTCCTGGTAGGAATAACTTGAAATGCCTTGTGCGCAACACTAGATACCTTCAGTCGTCTCCCACCGCTGTACACCCATTTGTTAAGATGGATTTCTGAACTCGGAACTGGAGGGGCAGAGGTTCAGAAGGCCAGCCTAGTTTCTTGGAACAGGGTAACCTCTGGACAAGCCAGACTAATCAGGGTAGCGATGGCGGCGGTGAAGACTAAGTCTCAAGAGGGGTGAGGGTGACGGAAAGACCTCAATGAGCACACAAAGCAAGGACACGTACAAATTACTCCAGACAGGTGTTATATTAAAAATATAGACACATTTATTACAAGGCCTTTGTAACATCGACCATAGCAAAGAATCACAATAAGACTAAAGTAAACCAACACATCACAATCAATACAATATATATACAAGACCGAGGGGTCTAAGAAGTTAGGAGCACGTAATATGTAGACCACCTAGATGGGGAGGAAAACAGGCAGTGCAAGTAATCATTAGACCCAGTTCGACATCATAAATACAGCTAACTAGGAGGAAGTCCGATCCCTATGAAGAGAGGAGCCTTATGCTCAAAAGTACCTGCACGTGCTGGTGCCAATGGACAAAAGAGGGCCTCTTCAAGGATATCAGGCAGTTCAGGAAGGTGAATGGAGCGATGCAGAACAAGTCCCCACTACTCAAGCAAGGCCTCCACTTGTGGGCAGAGGTAGGGTGAGAGTGTGGGCTAGAGTCGCTATTTTGCAACAGCAGTAGAAAGGAAACGGGCTCCTGCGTGAGGGGCCAGCGGTTCGGGTATGGACTACTCACCGGTCCCAGAGACAGGCAGACCCAGGCTTCTCCAGTTCAGTTCACGTTGCTGGCAGGTTCAGCTGTGATGATCAGGACGTCTCGACACCGTGTAGATTCTGCATAGCAGGATGCAGGGTAGAGGGTGTCCCAAATGCAGCGGACGTGCACAGGTTGTTACCGCAGCAGGGCAACACGGCAACCGCGTTTACTCTGGTCCGGGCGCACTCGTCTCAGGAATGCCAAGTGTACGAAATTCGGTGTGAGGGTGCCGTGGACGCAGAGCAAGCAGTACACCAAGTTTTGAGGGCTTCCCCGAAACGGCGGCGGTAACAGAGCAAAGCGTCCTGCGTAAGCTGGTCAGCCCACTGGTTGGCCCAGGGACACTTCCGAAGAGGCTTACTTGCACGGTTTGATGAAGGTGACAGGAACAGTTGATCCCACTACTCCAATGGGTCGAAGCGCCTTCGCAGACCTTATAGGATGATCCGATGCAGAGGGGTCTCGCAGGACGACAGCGGCTGAGGGTGCCAAACCTTCAGCGGGTCACCAGCGGTTCCTCGACTCAGCTTCTTGTTGCAGGATACTTGGCTCCTTATCCCTTGTTCGGTGTGAACTCAGGAGATCGACATGGTAGTGGTGTTTTCAGCCTCCTCTTATCCAAAGTTCCCTTTGCGCCAAAAACGGAGAGGACCCAATGGGAGATCTGCTCACAAACACTCACACCATACGTGGACCTATCATGGACCATGGTGGTCCCAGGCATTCAGGACACTCCAGACTCTATGGCACCCAGGACGTGTATTGGGAACAGACATCGCAGCCCACATCCAAGAGGCACACACAAGGCATGCAGAAGCCCACGAAAGCGTTGGTTTTCGCGGGAAAGTGCATCACCAAATAAGGACTGACCTGGGTCGGCTCGACCTGGGGAAGGTGAAGGGGCAAGACGGTTAGTGGACAGGACAAAGAACCTTGTGGCATGGCCATTTTGGCGCCAGGCCACTCATTTGTGCCAAATGTGGTAAGCGTGGATAACATGGCGAAAAAGGGTTCAAAACACAAGAGAAACGATAGCTGCCACCAGTCCTGTCCGTGACACACTTGCACAGTTCATAATAAGTCCAGCGAGAGTTGCTAGGGCCTTTGGAATGACTAGAGACCCAAGAGCGCGGTAAAGTAAGTTACGGTGCACTCTTGTTTCATGTTGCTCAAAAGCTGCAACATGAGGAAAGGACTTAGGGAAACAAAGTCTCCCAGTACTGACTGTCTTAAGGGCATGTCTGTTTCCCCATAAGAATTGAGCGAAAGCCCAGAGGAATGCGGCAGAAGGCTGCACTTCTCTGGCAAAGTCTAGATCCGGGTGTAAAACAACAGCAAAAAGTCTGGGGGTTGCCACATAGAGGGAAAATTACATAGGATTATGAAATCTTTCCTAACAGTTGAAAGAACCACTAGAAGATTTGGGAAGACTTTGGAACAGAAAGTTATGTCCAACTTATACTTCAAGAACATTTTCATATTTTATACCAAGTATCATAGTCGTGTTTACTAAATTCTGCACTTAATCTGCAGAAGTCTAGCCCTTTGTAACAACAGAATTGCAAAGAGTAGATTATGTATACTTCCCTTAAATACTAAGCCAAAGATGAATAGGCAATTTGATGAAAGGTTGGGATTTATTGGCACTTCTATTTGCCTTGACCTCTTTTCTGGATCCATTGTCTTTCATGCATTGTAATGCCAGCTTCACCCGAGCATAACTTAACTTCTGGTTCCTGATTTTAAAGAAATAAATTAAATGGATTGTAGATGTTTATATGTGAAAGGTTTGTAATAAACCAAACATTAAAAAAAAAATGTTTAAATGGAATACTCGGCACCTGTGGCAGATCTGTGAAAAATGAACTGTCTCAGTCAGATGGGAGCTTTCCAGATGGTTTGTAATTTGTGGCACATTTTTGCATCACTCAAGGCAAAACCGATATAGACTACATGTGCCTTTCTGGAATCAGGGCACGGGGCTGCCTGAACTGTAATTGGCTATTGAAATAGCAATAGATTCATTGGGGGTTGTAAAGAGGATTCGCTGTTTTACTTCAGTATGGACATCCTTTTCACCCAGCTACGATAAAGCTTCTTATGGCTGGCATCTGTTATGAATGTGTCCTTCTTGCTTCTTAAACTATGGTTCTGGGAGGAGGAAAAGCGTTTTTCCCGCAGTATGGACATCCTTTTCACCCAGCTCTGATAAAGCTTGGTATGGATGGCATCTGTTGTGAATATGGATTTCTTGCTTCTAAAACTATGGATCTAGTGAATATATGTGAGGTGAGGGACTGAAGTTGGATGGGTGACATTGGGCCTCATTAAGAGTCCGGCGGTAGCCCTGCTGGAAAAACCGGCAGGCTGCCGTTGGACTCGTAGGCAATAACCGGCTCTGGACTTGCTGGAATCACTGGGGCATTACAGCCCCGCTGATCTGGTAATTCCGGAGCCGGCATTCCGTTACTCCCCATTCCCATGGAGTCCCGCAGGACTCCATGGGAATGGGGAAGTGGAAACACTGGCACCATGTTGTAATGGTACCGGTGTTTCCATGTCTGTCTGCAGGCGGGTGAGGTTACGCCCTCCAGGTCAGACCTAGCGGTGATCACGCCACCTGCCTACAGAACTCGTAGTTAGCCGGTCCTGAAAACGGTGCCGGTACGGTTTTACTGGCACCGTTAAATCCGGACTGGCTAATTTGGAATGAGGCCCATTGTGTGTGGGGACTACTTTATTGTTTCAATGTGAAATGTGCTGTTTCAATCAACTTTTATGTTTTACGGCCTTCAAAAGCAAATAAAATCTTTTGTGAATGTAAAGAAAATATAAGCAATGCCAACCACTCGGAAGTACTGCTCTTCAATAGCAGCTGTTTATGATCTTTCACAAAACCACGGATTCGGAGCATCCCACATCACCAGACTCCTAAGTAAAAAAATAGCACAGAGGATACAAGCGTAGCAAATACCAGGCAAATTCTCAAAGGTTTGCATTGGAGCAAATCTGGAGATGGCCTGGGCATCTCCGATGTGTTCATGCTTCCTTATGCTTTATTCACAAATCCTAAACTAGGGCAAGTCTCGAGCATCTTTGAGATGCTCATACGAAAAAGTGTTTCCTAGACGTTTGCTCAAGGGTGCCCCAGAGATGCTCCAGGCAGCGCCGGATTTGCTCTAGGAATCAGGTAAGAGTTAGCAGGAGCAAAGCAGAGATGTCCAAGGCACTTCCTGATTTGCTCCAGTGCACATCTCAATGAATCGTCCTGAATATGCCAAAGTCTGCACTGGGAAAATGGCTTGCCCTCAGGGTCGGACTGCAGCATAAAATTGTCCAATGAAAAAGTATCCCACAGTAGGAATTGGCAATTTATTCCTTTTGAGATAGACTGATTACTAGTACCCTGGGGGAGGTTGTTGACCAAATGTGACACAACTTGTGCATTTGAAAGAATATGTATTCAGTAACAGTGGTGAAAACTACCAGCCGCATGGTGAAGTAACATCAAACTGGCCCACATGGGCCAAAAAGGTGGCCCACTTTGACCAACAAAACGGGCCCACGCTAGCATTTTGCGTTTTTGGTTCGGGCATTGCCTTATTGCTTTATAGGCCAGTCCGAGCCAGCTTGCCCTCTACACTTGCAGGACCAGTCCCATTGGTTTTGACCATGCTCATTATTGTGTTTGCACATGAAGAGACTTCTCAATGTTTCCCTTTCCTAACATCTGCCAAATTTCCCAGCTGCCTATTGTCTCTACTGCCTTATTTGTTTTTTTTTTTAATGCCTTTTGCAGAAATCAAAAATGAAATGTCATGAGTGAAAGGCTTGGGATGAATCATAACCACTGGCATTGCCATGGACAAGCCTCCAAGATGTTGTCTTTTGGCCTGCCATCTTATTACAGAAGAGGAAGACCAAATGTAAATCAGCCATGAGGCCACCCAAACAGGGCAGTCCAGGCGAGCCCTGCCTGATGTTGCTTGTGCATTCGTGCAGAAAGGACCTAGTACCTACTATTCTAGACATAATTGCTCCATTGCATAATGCTATCTTGCAAAAACACGAATCTGCAAGCAAAATGTTATCCTGCAGCACAGGGGTGTAGTGACTCCACCACGTCCATCTCGTCACTTCTCTCAATTGGTTGTGTCGGCGCCCAGAGCTCAAACGCACAGCACATTTCCTTGCAATCACCCATTAGCCATGCCAACCTTTTGTCATTCAAGGGTGTGTGCATGGAAAGTGAGTTGCTCTTTCAGCGTCCTTTCGAAAATCAGGCACATTACCAAATATACCTTTTTCTTTAAATCTATAAATCTAGATGAAATACAATTGTTGATTTCATGTAAACGACTGCATCATAAGTATTGTGTTTCACAATTCACAGTCTTGCACCAAATAGGGGATAGGAAATACTGCATGCTGTTGTTTGTTTAATAGTCATTGCCAATCTGTGTTTTGCTACGTCTGCAGGAGTTGTACCACACGTTGTTAAATGACTAGATACTGTACTCCCCTCAGCCCCCCGCCTTTTCTGCGCCCACTGTGCTATGAAGCAACATGTCTGGCAATAAAGCGCTCTTTTTCTAAACAAAAAGAAAAGACAATTTTAAAATAAATGCACAATTCACAGTTGCCTTATGCTCAATACCAACAAGAGTGTCAATGGCAACTGAAAATGTGGATGTTTTGTGTTTTTTGCATTATTTGGTAATTGGACCAGGGTGTGTGTCTGTCCAGTGGGGGAATATTGGCGCGCGCCGAGTCACCGCGCTCTATCTATCTCTGCCAGCTGCACTTCCAGGAAAGGAGGGGCTTCTTATCAGCCATACCTCAGTCCAGCCAATGACCAGGCAACAATGGCCTTACGCCCCAAATGGCCATGAATTCGGGGCCCGGTAGGAATAGGAATTGGCGGGCTGCAGAAAAGCCTAGGGCATCTTGTCCACTTCTCGTGACACTTGTCGACTAAGATGCACAGGCCCTGTGTACAGGAGTGACGTCATGAGTACCTTCATCAGTCTTTGCTGCATGCGTCATCCACCCGTTTCAGATATTACAGTCTGTCCGGTGCCTGGCACGAGACTAATCGAGCCTCCTCGCCTACCCCTTCTTCCTCTCCCCAGCCTGTAACCACTACGGACAATACACTGAACAAAACGACCCCAAGGGAAGGTAGGTGTGTGCCCTTAATGACGCAGAGAACGTTTGAAAGAGCATATAACACATCATATCACACCACCACGCTTACTCTCTCCTTTACATCACCACTCAACTAGAACACAGAGATACTATGACACCATTCGGTATAACTGTTCTCATACCAACATTCGCCGCTTACTCCACATCATTCTATGTAAACACTGCTGGTTACACACCCCCCAGCCAGGCGTTCTCCTCAGGCCTAACGCAGCCACATCTGTTCAGGATAAATCCTGCCAGAACGAACACATTCTCCTGATCTCTCAACCACCACACCTACCGCTAAGAAGCAGCTATTACACGAATACCGCACGAGCTGCACACATACCCGGTGCTCACACGCACCTTTTGACTCTCCCTACTCTCTCTACTGATCTGAACTTCGGTTCCCAAGGGCGTTCAACCTACCAGCGCCTTCAGACCATACCAGTGGTATATAAGGCGCTATATAAGTGCAAAATAACATAAGATAACAAAGCATACAATGAGCACACTGTCCTGCCCTTAGACGATTATTCCATTCTGAAGAGCGCCGTAATAGCAATATACATTTCAGAAGATAATATTCTGCAAGGGAAAGACATTTGCCTACAGGGAAAGTGGAGATTTTAAGGCACAGTGATACCTTTAAAAGGAGATTTGGAGTACAGTCTGTGAAATGCAAGCCCTGCTTGATGGGCAAGTGCTTGAATTTGCCCCCCCGGGGAAGGGTGCTCAGCTAATCAGCTGCCTGGAAATGCAGGTGAGAACTGCCAGTGTTCTGTCCCCATTCCACCAGCCACCAAACCTTTCCCCCATACTCTCACAACAGACTGTAGAACGAAAATGAGAACGAACATACTGGAAGCTTTATATCAATGTCATTTCTTCAAAGGGCTGTGGCGGATGAGGAAAGAAAGAAGTGGGTGGGGTCCATGATATGATAAGTTATTTATAACGTGCTTAATGCCCAGAGGTTTCTATGCAGGGACCCGGGGATCGAACCTGTGGTATGCCGTGTCTTCTTGCTGCCAAGGCGAGCACGTTGCCCCTGAGCTATCCTCCCGAGACTATGGGAAAGCGGGTAAAAGGAGGAGAACACCAGAGAAAAGCAGCCTATGGTACAGAGAACCACTTGGAGAGCACTACAGATCCCTGTAGGCCAGGCCACCGCTGCCTCCTCCTCACAAAGGCATCCAATTTGCTGGGTGTGGGCCCAATATAGTGCCCCTGGTGCTCCTCTGGTGGTGGCTCTAGGGCAGGCACTTAAAATTGTCTCTTGCACCTGCCCTGCTTGCCTCATAAGTGGCTGCCTTTGGGACAACCCTTCTGCCTTTCTGCAAGAGTAAAGTCCCAAATGTCCTCTAGGACAGAGCGCTCTGCTGGAAGGTGGTTACTCCGATATATTTCTTTCAGTGTCATCTCTTTTCATGGATGCAAGACGCATGGTGGTCTTTGCATCGGTGCCATACTAACGTTATTAAACTACATTTTTTTTGCTGAAAGCACTGTAGATTGAAAGAAAGTGTAGTGTGAGGGGTCAGAAAAGAGAGGTGGACATAAAGTTGTAATGTTTTCAACATTAGCCATTTATATTAAACTAAAAAGGGGTTTGGATAAAGGTCTATGTGTCCCTATCCTAATAACAGTGTCCCTGCCCATGAAACTAAGAATAAAGCAAGCTGACCTTGTGTCCAAAATATATCTGACCCTCACACAAACATACACAATCAAAAGGTGCAAGGTAAATGTCTCTGTTTCCAACTCAACACA
Organism: Ambystoma mexicanum; assembly: GCF_040938575.1. Classification (NCBI taxonomy): domain Eukaryota; kingdom Metazoa; phylum Chordata; class Amphibia; order Caudata; family Ambystomatidae; genus Ambystoma; species Ambystoma mexicanum. The sequence continues at coordinate 681,016,606 of NC_090924.1, read as the reverse complement.
ACTATGCACAAATCCAAATGTGTAATTCCAACAAAGCAATCCTTGCGTCCAGGGGTTGGTTCCCTTCCCCTGAACTATGTCAGGTATTCTGTTAAAGTCAATGAAAATGTCTCCTTCACAAAATACTTTCCTCAGGTTGACAAAGCAAATGTCTCTTCAATAGAACACTTTTCTCAGGATGCTTAACAGATGTATTTTCTATAGAATACTTTTCTCAGGATGGCAAATCTGTTCAAATACTTGACATTTGGCAATGCGTGTTCCAAGGTTCCCCAAATTGACATCTCATGCAAGGTGATTTGTACAGCTTTAGCCTTTCAATGTCTTTATTAGTGTCTCTTGGTTTATGGCAATGCGTGTTCTAAGGTTGCCCAAATTGGCATCTCATGTAAGGAGATTTGTACCACTGTTGATCTTCAATTCTACTTGGTCGATATTCAAGATTATAACCCAAGTGTTCATAATTCTGTTGAAACATCCCGGGCCCTCAACTTCTTGGGGTCGACTCACATGTAAAACATGCACCTGCAGCGAAGGTTTACTGTTGGGAAAGCTTCCCCTGTCCGGCAGAATCTCGTGCGGTTCCCGCGTCGGCTTTCCATCTGCTTGCCGTGGGAACCAAGGCAACCACACAGGACCACGTCTTAACCATCTCGTGGCTGCTGTCTTTCAGTGGCAAAATCCAGGGTACCCGCTGTCAGTTTACCAGACTCCCATACCTCCTGCACTCTGGGCCCACCAGGGCCTCACACGCAAACAATAAATGTGATTTTGTGTGCATGCAAGGAGCTAGGTGGCCCATGGTGGAGGCAGGGTATCTTTTACCAGGCATATATCATAGATGGCCAGTAATAAAACATGTCATGCCTGCCTGCTGGGCCCCCAGCACCTCACACACACAATCAATGTGATCATGTGTGTATGCAAGGAGCTGGGGGCCCAGAAGGCCGCTTTTGTATTTTTTACTAGCCATCTATAATAGGTGCATAATAAGAACACGTCATGCCTTGCCCGTCGACCTCCCAGCACCTCACTTGCACACAAACAAGTTGATTATGTGCGTATGCGAAGCAGTTTGGCTCCTTGGGGCAGGCAGGCATGGTATTTTTTGCTAGACATCTATTATAAATACCTAGTAAAAATATACCATGCCTGTCCCCCAGCGCCTTGGACAGGGAGCTGATTTTGGCCGCTGGGGAGGAGGGTTGGGCAACAAAAGCCTTTTTAAAATGCCCTTGTTGTACAACCCCTCTGCCCCCACTCAACAAAATCAGCTCACTGGGCTTAGCATAAACACACGTGCACAAAACACATTCACACAACATTTACACGTAGCATGCGCTCACTCGTTCACACGAACACTCGTCATCATACACTCACGCATTACACACAACACAAGCATACACGCATCCACACACATATTTAAAGTAGCGCACGTTTGCCAGCCTTTCCTGGCTCCGGCACATGCGCACAGGAGCTGGCGCATCGGCAAAAGGCAGCTCAGAGAGCGCTCAGTGTTTACACTGGTCTGGCTCATCGGCTCCTTCATATTGGGCGAGGGTGCCAGTGGGGTCAGCACTCCCTTGCACGTTATGGACGAGCTGCCAGTGATCAGGGGTGCAGATTCAACATTGGTTTTCTGGTTGTTATGCGCCACCTATAGGCTGAAACTATTGTGTTAGAGTACAGATAGGGAGAAATGGCATATGAGGAGGGACACAAAGCTTGTAGGCATTGTTTGGTTAGATGTTCACCAATTGACTGGCCATGGGCAAGCTAATCCCTAAGCCATTCCCACCCAGTTCCTGCACCTCCGCGCCCAAAACACCTCCTCATGCGAACTCTTTGAGCGTGCTTGAATCAAGTCTTATCAAACTTTGCACTCAGAGTGCCTGTCATTATTCTTTCAAATCAGGCTTCTGAGAGTTAAGGACTTAATTAGAGCTGTTAACATGCTACTGGTGTAATTAACACGTCATAACTAGGTCTGCCTTCAGCCACTCAATTTATAAGCACTATTCATGTCCTTCGCTGAAGTCATGTTAAAATTAAAGCAGTGGACAAGCCAGCACTTTTAGTTCTAGTATAAGTATTAGGCATTTGCCAGGAACTGCTATTAGATGCACAGGTGTTCGCCCCATTATGCACCTGCTACAATCAGTGGCCAGTTAATACCTCTACGGAAGTGGCTGGCAAATGCCTTTCCCATGCCTATCCAAAAACCACAAACACTCGGCATTGCCAAGGCTTGCTATACCTGGCTGGACGTTTTAAAAAGTGTAACACTTATTTTTGTATAACTATTCAAATGGGGAGGTAGAATTTGGCTAAGCAGGTTTGGTTTTAAAGTTGAATTTGCTTCTTGGGGTTGTGGGCTCTCACAAATGTCACCTTTCATTCATTTTGTTATCCCAGAAGTGCATTCTGTGGCTGGTTCGAATTTGGCACCTCAGAATATCAGGTGTTCTTCAAGTACTCTTCCTTCTATCCAGTGGCCGTTCTCCATTTAGCACGGGCAGGGTCCCGCCAGCAAGGAGGCCTCATTTATTGACATCAAGAGCCCAATCTTGAGGTGCCTTCGGCAGGGGCGTTGCTAAGTGGGGGCTAAGGGGGCTATAGCCCCTGATCTTTTGGTTGTAGCCCCGGATAGAATCTCAGGAGCTACAGCCAAAAGACTAGCTAGCCCCCAGTCCCAACAGTTCCGACATCGGCTTAGCCCCGGGTCTTTTCCAGACCTAGCAACTCCCCCGGGCCTGTTTGGAACAATTCCCTCCTTTACACTACCCTGCCCCCCACTTGCCGATAGCCGCATAGCATCCTTCTGATCCTTGTCTGTTATAAATACATGCTTAATGTGAATCGTTAGAAATGTATGGAGGCATATTCATGGTAATAAATACTGTCATGGATCATGTCCAGTGGCTTTCTCCCGAGGGTAGAGAATTCAACCTTGAAATGGCCCCCTCTTGATTCTGGCCCTGCTGTCAGTGGACTTGGCGCCCACATATTATTCTCCCTGTGCACTGAGAGGGCCATTCAAAGCATGTTATCTGGCGCTCTTCAGGGGCCGCTTGAGCACATCTCAAACCCATCACACAACCATGCGTTGACTAATTCCAGTTGCACGCAACCTATGCCCTAGGTCCTGCCTTTACGTACAAATGTGTGGCTCCATGAGTTGGTATTCCCTCCTTTCCCGATCCGATACCAATGATTACACAAGGCTCCCCACTAGCATAATCATTCTACTTTCCTCAGGCCCCGTGCAACTCCCCAATCCTGCCTCTGCTGTCCTCTCACCTTCTCCCTTTTTTCTTTAAGACACTAGAATGCCGATAGGCCCAGTATGAATGATTATTAAGATAGCACAACATAAGATAACATAACCATCCACTATGAGTGCATTTCACCTTTCACTATCTGGCCTAGCTCAGTAAACACCATTGACATGTGTTATTAGTATTGCGAAAGAGTACAGATAGGGAGGAATGACATCTGAGGAAGGACACAGAGGAATGACGTATGAGGAGGGCCACGCCGCTTGTAGATGTTGTTTGGTTTATTTGCCCACCCATTGACTGCCCAAGGTCATGGTAATCCCTATGGCCATTCCCACACAGTTGCTGCCCCTGCCCGCCCAAAACCCGTCCTCATGGGAACTCTTTGTGCTCACTTTAACCAAGCCTTACCATCACATTTTGCACTTAGTGCCTGCCAGTGCTTTATCAAAGCAGTCTTCTGCTGAGAGTTATGACTTAATATGGGCTGTAAATGCGCTACTGGTGTAATAAAAATGACATAACCAGGTCTGCCTTCAGCCACTGAGTTTATAAGCACTAAAACAAGCATTGTCAAAGCCAACAGTTTTGACTTGCGTATAAGTATTTGGAATTTGCCAGGCACTGCTATTAGATGCCAGGGTACATGCACCATTTTGCACCTGCTACCTTCAATGGCCAGTTAATACCACTATGGTGGTGCCTTGCAAATGTCTTTCCCATGCCTAACTGTTGGTATTGCCAATGCTCGTTCTTTTATGGGTAAGAATTAGGGACCCTTCTCGGCTTGATCTCTGCCGTGACAATTGCACTCTCTCGGCTCTTTTCAGAATTTCCAGTGTCGACTTTTCCTACGAATGTTTTCAGAGACAGCGTGATCCAGCGCGCGTGTCGCAACGCTGCGAATAGCCATAGTTCCACTGGGAAAGGGCTGACTGGGTGCAGCATTAAACCATGCGTGGCACCTTCCAAGAGACCGGCCAATTGAACTCTCGCAGCCTGCCTGCCTGGCCTGCCATCATCACGGCAACTGAAAAAGAAGTATTTGGGCCTGGTTCACAAAGCGTTTTATAATTGGGAAAATCCAATCGAAAACTGCTTTGTGAGCAGAGCACTATCCATTTCGCAGTGTGCAAGGTCATCCATTTTGTGAGATAAGTAACTATTTTGGGACATCATTAGCACATTCACTTTAATGGAAACAGACTTCTCTATTTTTCCACCATGCAACATAGGCTTATGGCGACAGAGGCGAATTTCTTGAGCCTACAGGCGTAGTTTTTTATTTGGAGTTATCAGGCGTTTGTAACACGAAACTGTATGGACCACATGACATTGCTTCAATAGGTCAATTTTAACCCCATTCAGGTTTCTTTTAATGGGCACCCTTCATTTAGTGTTTATTAATTGCGTTGCTGCATATATTTTCTATATATTTCTTTTTTTCTCGTTTTGTCTGTTTGAGGGCCATGTGTCCCTCTGCTTGCTTTTCTCAACCCTCCCCTTCTTATTTTTGCTCTCGAGTTTTCTTGTCAGTGAATTCCCTCGCTCATCCTTTTTCCTTTTTCCTTTTCCTCCTTCCTTGACATTATGGGCCTTATTCGTAAAGTGTTTTTCAATGTGTTTGTGAATCAGTCCCTTTGTGTATTCTCTGACCCTCTTTCTTCCTTAGGTGCTGGTTGCTGTCTTAAAGCCTGGTGCTCACTTTTAAAATACAGTGAAATGCTTGTTTGAAAGCATATACTCTCACCCATAATTCCTTTCTCGTTTTGTATTCATTTAGTGTAGTTGTGGCCATTTTCAGTAACATAACCTTATAGACTGAGGGAGTGGTAACTCCCCCCAGGGCCATAATTTGGTGACTGGTCATTATCTTAAGTGATAATGAACCCTCCCGAGGTCGATAAGGCTATTAGCAAATAGTGACAGTTGCAAATCATGATATGGGGTTTTGGTGCTGAAGTTAACAACATTAGTTTAATAATGCAAAAGTAAAATAGCAAACTCAGTAAATTAAGTGTGGTTTTATTTTGTAGTATTTAAATAACAAGGTTGTATTTATAAGCCAAGCATTTCAATTGCACATTTGGTTAAACTGGAGATGATGTAACATGCACATTCACTAGAGGTCATGCAAAACTAATCCGTTTCTCTATGAGAAAAGTGAACGAATGGATCTTTTCATATTTTTGCTTTCTCTTTGGTATGTTAAATAGGATGTTGCAGCGAGCAAACAGGTCCTCCTAGAGAGGAAGAGTCATGTTGAAAGGCCTCTTGGCTGAAGATTGCATTATTGTTTCCCTGTCTGCTTTTGAAATCAGAATGTTCCCAATGCAGTCAATACCAGTAGTTATTGACTGTACTTTAACATTCTGGCTAGTTGCGAGGAGGTCAATAACAATCTGCATGCACTAATAAACTATGCATTACATTCTCAAAGCCCATTAAACATCATTTTCATAGGCCATTTTGGTGTGCACCAAGAGACACAGAAGAAAGCAGGCTGCTCTGCCTACAACCCTAACACAACTCAATGAACAACCCCCGTTGCAGGTGTAAACCCCCCTTTGGGACTTTGCAGAAGATCCCTCTTGCCTCTCTGGCTCTTGCACCAAATAGATCTGTAAAATTCACAGAATACTATCATAACTTGAACTTTATTCCGTTGTCCATTTGGGAGTTGCTAATGTTGTTTACCTAATGTCGAGATTTACTCAAAACAATTAATTGCTTTTACATTCTTGTGTTAAAGGTCCTAATAGAAATACAATAAAAAACAAAATATTTGATCTTATCAAATATTTACTTGCATATCTCCTGCTAAAAAAAACTGTTTATAAGCCGCTTTAAGCATTTGTCATTTTGAAATCAGCACATAAGCATTATCTAATTTAAACTTTTCGTTCCCTAAACATGCCTGGGTAGGGCTTAGTAAATGCTTAAATTAGGCATTCCGTAGACAGTTTGCTCGCTCAGTCAATGCTTAAAGGCCTGTCATTTTCACTAAGGTCGTCTTTGACGTCATTTACTCCACCCACAGATAGAGGTTATCAGAAACCAACCAGTGATTCTATCATTTCTCCCACGGCTGGCATCCAGAGTTCCCTGCACTGATCTCCATCTTGCAGAGCTGATTGTGGCAATTTCATATCAAGATTTTAAAACTGATGGCATGGCCTGCGCCGATCCCGCGCTGGTGCCTCAACCCACTTGTTCTATCGCTTGGCAAGTTTTAGGTTATGGAACTTGCCCCAACATGGACAAAAATATCAAAGATTTAATTCTCGTTATTTTTCCAATAGCTATTGTTCGTCGCAGTGAAAGTTTGATTGAATACAGTAAGGCAACACTTTGTACCTGAATCGGTTTGGAAGACACACTCTACCCTTTAACAGCACAAATGCAGTAATTAAATACACCTCCCTCAGAATCAGCGACTGTGGCTCAGTAGTAATGGTTAAGTTGGAATCCACGCAGGAAATACACTTTCGAATGGATTGTGTCCTCCAAGTATTCCTCATCTTTGATATATCCAAGCCTGCTTAGAGCTCGCTTCGAATACTTTTTTCATAGGGTCGAGCATTGTGTGGCATCCAGTCATGGTCTTCGACGGCCTCTGCAGTGTGACGTTGACGCTTGTATATGAAGCACGTGTGCTGACTGTTAACTCAGTTCAATTTCTTCTGCATTACTGCGTGCATGAGAGATATTGCCTCAGCAACATTTCAATTGTGTTTCACTTAAATCAAGTTCAATTCGATATTCATTTGACATGTCCTCGACACAGAAGACGGGTCTTAAATGGTGTGCAGACTGTGGGTCAAACATTTCCATAACAGAACCTCACTGTGTCTGTCTGTGGTGTTTGGGGATAGACCACGAGGCGGACGACTGTGGCTCATGTCAATCCATGACAGTCAATGCCTTGCGGGAAAGGAATGGGAAACTTGAAGCAGGCAAGACCTCTCCCGAATCCCCATCCATTACCCTGTCCAAAAGAAAGCCGTCTTCTGACTCGAGGGATGTATCCCCCCGAGAGAAATCATCCTCACAATTGTAGACGCTCGAGACCGAGATCACGATGCTCACTGCTGTCTTTTCACAAAAAAGTAAGAAGCAACGTCACAGATCCTCATCAACTTCTTCTTCCTCTCCCAATAGAGTGTATTTCACAATAAAATCATCGACCCTGGAAGAATGGGTGTATTTCCACTTAAAAATGCTTTACATTTTTCAGAGGCAGGCTCCACTGAGTGCCCCTCTCAAGGAGTCAGGGAAATCGAGCCACCACTCTGTGTCTACAAAGCCCAATAAGGAGTCTCATGTGTCTCCTTCTCTGTGCCTAAGAGCACAGGAAGAAAGACTCCTTGGTGCAAGTGAAAGGAGTCTTTATCGACACATAAGAGAAAAGTGACATCTTCCTCCTCAAGCTCTTCATCTCTGTTCTCAAAGCCTTCTTTGAAGGTGTCAAAGCCATTGAGTTTGATGCCTGAACCATTGAGGCACGTAATCCATTTGAAACTGTTGAAGCATTCAAAGTCGCCGGCGCATGTCACTGACCACTTCTGCAAAGTCGACGAGACCCTCAACGCCTTCAACACCATTGGGGCATTCTGTGCCTCCAAAGACTTTAAAACCTGTTGTGGACTCAACCAAGTTGTACAAACCCCTACCTCAAACAGATTCTTTCAGGTATATAGGTTCCATCTTCAAGGAAGATGAAGAGGAAGATCAAGCTCCATTTGGATATGAGTTTGGAACACCCAATGTCCCAGAAGAGCTTACATCTCCAGAATCTAAGATGCAAAATTTGGTGGAGACACCTAAAGAGACCAGCAGTTGGGAGACATCTCCTGAAACTGACTTTGGGAACCCAGAGGTGGCTGGATATTCTGATCCTTCCTATAGGTTACTGATGTGTAAAGGTGCAGAATATTTAAGGTGGTCAAAACCCTCTGCAGTTATAGAAAATGATTATCTTACCAATATTTCAGATCGTGGTCCAGTAAAGGAAGCTGTGTTACCTTTTCATTCTGTATCTGTTTCGGGTTTTGCCATTCGGGCTCACCTCAGCCCTAAAGGTCTTCACCAAGCTTATGGCAGTGGTACTCATACCTGGACGACTGGTTGATCAGGGCTTGCTATTTGGAACAGAATTTTATCAAGAATACGCGGCGATGCTGGGCCCCATCCTCCACGATGTGTGGGAAGAATCCTTGAGGACGGGACTGCTGCCCGCCTCTCAAAGAGAGGCAGTGATCACAGTTCTCCTCAAGCAAGATAAACCAGGTGACCACTGCGGGACCTGGCACGGCTAGACCCCCCTCAAACAGGCAGTGGCGGTTTCTATAGATGCACAAAAAGCCTTTGAAATGGTGTCCTGGGAATACCTCTTGGTGGTCCTTGAGAAAATGGGTATAGGCCAGAACATGATACAATATATCCAATTGCTATGTCAACTCCCAATACTCTGAACAATTCCAGTTAAGCAGGGGCACCCGTCAGGGCTGCCCTTTCTCCCCCATCTTATTTGCCCTGGCTATTGAACGTATGGCAAACTTTATTAGAGAGTGACATGGGCATCGTGGGCTCTGCCTAATTGGTTGCCTGAGATTGTGTCACTATATGATGACGATGTGCTACTGTACATCCGGGACCCACACACTAATCTAGACCCCATACTTCAGGACATAGTCAACATTGGCCAGTTCTCGGGGTTCACAATTAACCTCTCCAAGTCTGAGATTTTCTCGCTTACCAACTCCACCCCAGTATACCTTGGCCCCTTTCCCCTGCGTTGGGCAGCTGATCATATTAAATACCTGGGAGTAGTTGTATCCAGGTCTCGGCCCTTACTGCTGAAGGACAACTATGATACTGTTGCCACAAAAGTCAAGAGCAAAATGTGAAAGTGGCAAAAACTCCTGCTCTCTGCCCCGGCCAAACTCTCATTAATAAAAATGGCACTGGTGCCTAAATTGCACTATTTGTTCGCCAACGTCCCCGTCTGGCCAGGTAAGGCTTACTTCACCAAACTGCACTCATTGTTTTCGCAGGTCCTGTGGCACTCTGACAGGGTCCGGAAGAAATGGGTCGACTTATCAGCTCCATACGAGAAGAGGGGATTCGCTGCACCGCACACTGAGCTATACTAGATAGCTGCCCAGGCGCAATTTGCTGCATACTGGTACCTAATGGAGCGTCCACTCCCTCCTTTAAAAATTGAAATTCTTGCTTCAGGTTGCACTGACCTTAAGACCCTAATACTGGATCGGAAGTATAGGGACGACTCCCCGTTGGATCCAGTGGCCTCTACACTGAGAGCCTGGCATCAGATCTTTGATCATGTAGAGACGACACACCCTTTCTGTCGGAATAGAAAGTATATTGTGCCTCCTATTGTAATAAATATATTTAATATTGGCCTAAGCCAAGCTGCTCGAAAGTCGCTTGCGAGATCTATGTTGCAAGGTCCTGACCTTTAATCTATGTAGACCGCCATTTTAGGTCAAACCACCATTTTAGGATTCGTAGTGGGAAAGTCACCCTGTGAGCTAAAATGGTGGACGATGTCATTTCAAAATACAACATGGCCGTCTTGACCTCTGTACATAGCTAATGTGTAATTTGTCTGCAGGCCTCTTGTTGAGGTCATGAACTGAGACCGCGTCCTTCATTGACCAATGTGTAAATGGATAACTCGTGCGATGAAACTAATCCACGAGCATATATTGAGATAATGGGGGTAATTCACAGAATTCAGCGCACAAGTGGCGCACGCGGCTGGCGCACAGTGTGCGCGTGCGAATCCCTGCGTCAGCCGCGTGCGCTAAAATCCATTTCCGCGCACAGCGTATTCATGGATTCCAGCCACCAAAAGCAGCCGTGGCGCACAGTGGCGCAGCGACCCTGCAGCAGCGCCAGTTACGCCCCCAAGAACGCTTCTCGCGCAGGGAAAAGCCATCAATATACCCAATCCAGCGCAAAGGGCTGCTCTAACCCTGTACCAGCATGGCAAGCGGGCTACGTGTATCACGGGGTGCGCGGGAAGTACCTTACGCGATTCCATCAGGGTACGTGTATTCCAGGGGTGCGCAGGAAGTTCCACACGCGATTGGGCCCGTGCGAGCAGGGTACGCGCATTTCAGGGGTGCGCGGGAAGTTCCACACGTGATTTCCGCAGGGTACGCGTATCTCAGGGGTGCGCGGGAAGTGTCACACGCGATTTCAGCAGGGTATGCGTATTTCAGGGGTGCGCGGGAAGTGTCACACGCGATTTCAGCAGGGTACGCGTATTTCAGGGGTGCGCGGGAAGTTCCACACGCGATTTCCGCAGGGTACGTGTATCTCAGGGGTGCGCGGGAAGTGCCCCACGCGATTTCCGCAGGGTACGCGTATTTCAGGGGTGCGCGGGAAGTGCCACATGCGATATCAGCAGGGTACGTGTATTTCAGGGGTGCGCGGGAAGTTCCACATGTGATTTCAGCAGGGTACGTGTATTTCAGGGGTGCGCGGGAATTTCCACACGCGATTCCATCAGGGTACGTGTATTCCAGGGGTGCGCGGGAAGTTCCACACGCGATTGGGCCCGTGCGAGCAGGGTACGCGCATTTCAGGGGTGTGTGGGAAGTTCCACACGCGATTTCGGCTGGGTACGCGTATCTCAGGGGTGCGCGGGAAGTGTCACACGCAATTTCAGCAGGGTACGCGTATTTCAGGGGTGCGCGGGAAGTTTCACACGCGATTTCCGCAGGGTACGCGTATCTCAGGGGTGCGCGGGATGTGCCACACGCAATTTCAGCAGGGTACGTGTATTTCAGGGGTGCGCGGGAAGTTCCACACGCGATTGGGCCCGTGCGAGCAGGGTACGCGTATCTCAGGGGTGCGCGGGAAGTGCCACATGCGATTTCAGCAGGGTATGTGTATTTCAGGGGTGCGCAGGAATTTCCACACGCGTTTCCATCAGGGTACGTTTATTCCAGGGGTGCGCGGGAAGTTCCACACGCGATTGGGCACATGCGAGCAGGGTACGCCATTTCAGGGGTGCGCGGGAAGTTCCACACGCAATTCCATCAGGGTATGTGTATTACAGGGGTGCGCGGGGAGCACCACACGTGAATTGCACGTGTGGGTCCTCTCAGGTGTTCCCTCTACACCCTCCACGGCCCCTGCAGGTGGCTCACACCACAGGGGCCTACCCTGCACATGTCCTGCAGGCACACCATCCACCATGGCCATGACCCCCAGCCAAACCACATGTCAACTTGCACTACTGCCCACCAACGCATGTCCCTCTGCACCCCCAGTCACCAGGGGCACCCTCCACCAGGCCCCCACCCATGTCTCCCAGCACCCCCACCCCCCAGCAGTGCAGGGGCACCCACGACCAGGCCCCCACCCATGTCTCCCACCACCCCCACCCCCCAGCCACCAGGGGCACCCACCACCAGGCCCCCACCCATGTCTCCAAGCACCCCCACCCCCCAGCCACCAGGGGCAGCCTCCACCAGGCCCCCACCCATGTCCAACTCATGTTCCCCACCACCCCCACCCCCCAGCAGTGCAGGGGCACCTGACAGCAGGCCCCCACCCATGTCCAACTCATGTTCACCACCACCCCCACCACCCAGCACTGTGGGGCAGCCTCCACCAGGCCCCCACCCATGTCTCCCACCACCCCCACCCCCCAGCAGTGCAGGGGCAGCCTCCACCAGGCCCCCACCCATGTCTCCCAGCACCCCCACCCCCCCAGTCACCAGGGGCAGCCTCCACCAGGCCCCCACCCATGTCTCCCACCACCCCCACCCCCCCAGTCACCAGGGGCAGCCTCCACCAGGCCCCCAGCCATGTCTCCCACCTCCCCCAGCCACCAGGGGCAGCCTCCACCAGGCCCCCACCCATGTCTCCCAGCACCCCAACCCCCCAGCCACCAGGGGCAGCCTCCACCAGGCCCCCACCCATGTCTCCCACCAACCCTACCCCCCAGCAGTGCAGGGGCACCTGACAGCAGGCCCCCACCCATGTCCAACTCATGTTCACCACCACCCCCACCCCCAGCACTGTGGGGCAGCCTCCACCAGGCCCCCACCCATGTCTCCCACCATCCCCACCCCCACAGTCACCAGGGGCACCTGACAGCAGGCCCCCACCCATGTCCAACTCATGTTCACCACCATCCCCACCCCCCAGCACTGTGGGGCAGCCTCCACCAGGCCCCCACCCATGTCTCCCACCACCCCATCCCCCCAGTCACCAGGGGCAGCCTCCACCAGGCCCCCACCCATGTCTCCCACCACCCCCACGCCCCCAGTCACCAGGGGCAGCCTCCACCAGGCCCCCACCCATGTCTCCCACCACTGCCACCCCCCAGCCACCAGGGGCAGCCTCCACCAGGCCCCCACCCATGTCTCCCACCACCCCCACCCCCCCCAGTCACCAGGGGCAGCCTCCACCAGGCCCCCACCCATGTCTCCCACCACCCCCACCACCCAGCCACCAGGGGCAGCCTCCACCAGGCCCCCACCCATGTCTCCCACCACCCCAACCCCCAGCCACCAGGGGCAGCCTCCACCAGGCCCAACCCATGTCTCCCACCACCCCCACCCCCCAGCCACCAGGGGCAGCCTCCACCAGGCCCCCACCCATGTCCAACTCATGTCTCCCAGCACCCCCACACCCCAGCACTGTGGGGCACCTGCCAGCAGGCCCCCACCCATGTCCAACTCATGTTCCCCACCACCCCCACGCCCCAGCACTGTGGGGCACCTGCCAGCAGGCCCCCACCCATGTCCAACTCATGTTCCCCACCACCCCCACCCCCCAGCACTGTGGGGCACCTGCCAGCAGGCCCCCACCCATGTCCAACTCATGTTCCCCACCACCCCCACCCCCCAGCACTGTGGGGCACCTGCCAGCAGGCCCCCACCCATGTCCAACTCATGTTCCCCAGCACCCTCACCCCCAGCACTGTGGGGCACCTGCCAGTAGGCCCCCACCCATGTCCAACTCATGTTCCCCACCACCCCCACCCCCCAGCACTGTGGGGCACCTGCCAGCAGGCCCCCACCCATGTCCAACTCATGTTCCCCAGCACCCCCACCCCCCAGCACTGTGGGGCACCTGCCAGCAGGCCCCCACCCATGTCACCCACCACCCCCCAGCCACCAGGGGCAGCCTCCCCCAGGCCCCCACCCATATCTCCCACCACCCCACCCCCCAGCAGTGCAGGGGCAGCCTGCACCAGGCCCAGACCCATGTCTCCCAGCGCCCCCACCCCCCAGCCACCAGGGGCAGCCTCCACCAGGCCCCCACCCATGTCTCCCACCACCCCCACCCCCCAGTCACCAGGGGCAGCCTCCACTAGGCCCCCACCCATGTCTCCCAGCACCCCCACCCCCCAGCCACCAGGGGCACCCTCCCCCAGGCCCCCACCCATATCTCCCACCACCCCACCCCCCAGCAGTGCAGGGGCAGCCTGCACCAGGCCCCCACCCATGTCTCCCAGCACCCCCACCCCCCAGCCACCAGGGGCAGCCTCCACCAGGCCCCCACCCATGTCTCCCACCACCCCCAGCCACCAGGGGCAGCCTCCACTAGGCCCCCACCCATGTCTCCCAGCACCCCCACCCCCCAGCCACCAGGGGCAGCCTCCACCAGGCCCCCACCGATGTCTCCCAGCACCCCCACACCCAAGCCACCAGGGGCAGCCTCCACGAGGCCCCCACCCATGTCCAACTCATGTTCCCCACCACCCCCACCCCCAGCACTGTGGGGCACCTGCCAGCAGGCCCCACCCATGTCCAACTCATGTTCCCCACCACCCCCACCCCCCAGCACTGTGGGGCACCCACCACCAGGCCCCCACCCATGTCTCCCAGCACCCCCACCCCCCAGCCACCAGGGGCAGCCTCCACCAGGCCCCCACCCATGTCTCCCACCACCCCCACCCCCCAGCCACCAGGGGCAGCCTCCACCAGGCCCCCACCCATGTCTCCCAGCACCCCCACCCCCCAGCCACCAGGGGCAGCCTCCACCAGGCCCCCACCCATGTCTCCCAGCACCCCCACCCCCCAGCCACCAGGGGCAGCCTCCACCAGGCCCCTACCCATGTCCAACTCATATCTCCCAGCACCCCCACCCCCCAGCACTGTGGGGCACCTGCCAGCAGGCCCCCACCCATGTCCAACTCATGTTCCCCACCACCCCCACCCCCCAGCACTGTGGGGCACCTGCCAGCAGGCCCCCACCCATGTCCAACTCATGTTCCCCACCACCCCCACCCCCCAGCACTGTGGGGCACCCGCCACCAGGCCCCCACCCATGTCTACCACCACCCCCACCCCCCAGCAGTGCAGGGGCAGCCTCCACCAGGCCCCCACCCATGTCTCCCAGCACCCCCACCCCCCAGCCACCAGGGGCAGCCTCCACCAGGCCCCCACCCATGTCTCCCACCACCCCCACCCCCCAGTCACCAGGGGCAGCCTCCACCAGGCCCCCACCCATGTCTCCCACCACCCCCATCCCCCAGCCACCAGGGGCAGCCTCCACCAGGCCCCCACCCATGTCTCCCACCACCCCCACCCCCCAGCCACCAGGGGCAGCCTCCACCAGGCACCCACCCATGTCGCCCAGCACCCCCACCCCCCAGCCACCAGGGGCAGCCTCCACCAGGCCCCCACCCATGTCCAACTCATGTCTCCCAGCACCCCCACCCCCCAGCACTGTGGGGCACCTGCCAGCAGGCCCCCACCCATGTCCAACTCATGTTCCCCACCACCCCCACCCCCCAGCACTGTGGGGCACCTGCCAGCAGGCCCCCACCCATGTCCAACTCATGTTCCCCACCACCCCCACCCCCCAGCAGTGTGGGGCACCCGCCACCAGGCCCCCACCCATGTCTACCACCACCCCCACCCCCCAGCAGTGCAGGGGCAGCCTCCACCAGGCCCCCACCCATGTCTCCCAGCACCCCCACCCCCCAGCCACCAGGGGCAGCCTCCACCAGGCCCCCACCCATGTCTCCCACCACCCCCACCCCCCCAGTCACCAGGGGCAGCCTCCACCAGGCCCCCACCCATGTCTCCCACCACCCCCACCCCCCAGCAGTGCAGGGGCAGCCTCCACCAGGCCCCCACCCATGTCTCCCACCAACCCCACCACCCCAGTCACCACGGGAAGCCTCCACCAGGCCCCCACCCATGTCTCCCAGCACCCCCACCCCCCAGCCACCAGGGGCAGCCTCCACCAGGCCCCCACCCATGTCCAACTCATGTTCCCCACCACCCCCACCCCCAGCACTGTGGGGCACCCACCAGCAGGCCCCCACCCATGTCTCCCACCACCCCCACCCCCCAGCACTGTGGGGCACCTGCCAGCAGGCCCCCACCCATTTCCAACTCATGTTCCCCACCACCCCCAACCCCCAGCACTGTGGGGCACCCACCACCAGGCCCCCACCCATGTCTCCCACCACCCCCACCCCCCAGCAGTGCAGGGGCAGCCTCCACCAGGCCCCCACCCATTTCTCCCAGCACCCCCACCCCCCAGCCACCAGGGGCAGCCTCCACCAGGCCCCCAACCATGTCTCCCACCACCCCCACCCCCCAGCCACCAGGGACAGCCTCCACCAGGCCCCCACCCATGTCTCCCAGCACCCCCACCCCCCCGCCACCAGGGGCAGCCTCCACCAGGCCCCCACCCATGTCTCCCAGCACCCCCACCCCCCAGCCACCAGGGGCAGCCTCCACCAGGCCCCCACCCATGTCCAACTCATGTCTCCCAGCACCCCCACCCCCCAGCACTGTAGGACACCTGCCAGCAGGCCCCCACCCATGTCCAACTCATGTTCCCCACCACCCCCACCCCCCAGCACTTTGGGACACCTGCCAGCAGGCCCCCACCCATGTCCAACTCATGTTCCCCACCACCCCCAACCCCCAGCACTGTGGGGCACCCACCACCAGGCCCCCACCCATGTCTCCCACCACCCCACCCCCCAGCAGTGCAGGGGCAGCCTCCACCAGGCCCCCACCCATGTCTCCCAGCACCCCCACCCCCCAGCCACCAGGGGCAGCCTCCACCAGGCCCCCACCCATGTCTCCCAGCACCCCCAGCCACCAGGGGTAGCCTCCACCAGGCCCCCACCCATGTCCAACTCATGTTCCCCACCACCCCCACCCCCCAGCACTGTGGGGCACCCGCCACCAGGCCCCCACCCATGTCTACCACCACCCCCACCCCCCAGCAGTGCAGGGGCAGCCTCCACCAGGCCCCCACCCATGTCTCCCAGCACCCCCACCCCCCAGCCACCAGGGGCAGCCTCCACCAGGCCCCCACCCATGTCTCCCACCACCCCCACCCCCCAGTCACCAGGGGCAGCCTCCACCAGGCCCCCACCCATGTCTCCCACCACCCCCATCCCCCAGCCACCAGGGGCAGCCTCCACCAGGCCCCCACCCATGTCTCCCACCACCCCCACCCCCCAGCCACCAGGGGCAGCCTCCACCAGGCACCCACCCATGTCGCCCAGCACCCCCACCCCCCAGCCACCAGGGGCAGCCTCCACCAGGCCCCCACCCATGTCCAACTCATGTCTCCCAGCACCCCCACCCCCCAGCACTGTGGGGCACCTGCCAGCAGGCCCCCACCCATGTCCAACTCATGTTCCCCACCACCCCCACCCCCCAGCACTGTGGGGCACCTGCCAGCAGGCCCCCACCCATGTCCAACTCATGTTCCCCACCACCCCCACCCCCCAGCAGTGTGGGGCACCCGCCACCAGGCCCCCACCCATGTCTACCACCACCCCCACCCCCCAGCAGTGCAGGGGCAGCCTCCACCAGGCCCCCACCCATGTCTCCCAGCACCCCCACCCCCCAGCCACCAGGGGCAGCCTCCACCAGGCCCCCACCCATGTCTCCCACCACCCCCACCCCCCCAGTCACCAGGGGCAGCCTCCACCAGGCCCCCACCCATGTCTCCCACCACCCCCACCCCCCAGCAGTGCAGGGGCAGCCTCCACCAGGCCCCCACCCATGTCTCCCACCAACCCCACCACCCCAGTCACCACGGGAAGCCTCCACCAGGCCCCCACCCATGTCTCCCAGCACCCCCACCCCCCAGCCACCAGGGGCAGCCTCCACCAGGCCCCCACCCATGTCCAACTCATGTTCCCCACCACCCCCACCCCCAGCACTGTGGGGCACCCACCAGCAGGCCCCCACCCATGTCTCCCACCACCCCCACCCCCCAGCACTGTGGGGCACCTGCCAGCAGGCCCCCACCCATTTCCAACTCATGTTCCCCACCACCCCCAACCCCCAGCACTGTGGGGCACCCACCACCAGGCCCCCACCCATGTCTCCCACCACCCCCACCCCCCAGCAGTGCAGGGGCAGCCTCCACCAGGCC
The DNA here is from genome assembly GCF_040938575.1 of Ambystoma mexicanum. NCBI lineage: Eukaryota > Metazoa > Chordata > Amphibia > Caudata > Ambystomatidae > Ambystoma > Ambystoma mexicanum. The sequence goes on along the minus strand of NC_090924.1, from coordinate 680,998,919 downwards.
CCCACCCATTTCTCCCAGCACCCCCACCCCCCAGCCACCAGGGGCAGCCTCCACCAGGCCCCCAACCATGTCTCCCACCACCCCCACCCCCCAGCCACCAGGGACAGCCTCCACCAGGCCCCCACCCATGTCTCCCAGCACCCCCACCCCCCGCCACCAGGGGCAGCCTCCACCAGGCCCCCACCCCATGTCTCCCAGCACCCCCACCCCCCAGCCACCAGGGGCAGCCTCCACCAGGCCCCCACCCATGTCCAACTCATGTCTCCCAGCACCCCCACCCCCCAGCACTGTAGGACACCTGCCAGCAGGCCCCCACCCATGTCCAACTCATGTTCCCCACCACCCCCACCCCCCAGCACTTTGGGACACCTGCCAGCAGGCCCCCACCCATGTCCAACTCATGTTCCCACCACCCCCAACCCCCAGCACTGTGGGGCACCCACCACCAGGCCCCCACCCATGTCTCCCACCACCCCACCCCCCAGCAGTGCAGGGGCAGCCTCCACCAGGCCCCCACCCATGTCTCCCAGCACCCCCACCCCCCAGCCACCAGGGGCAGCCTCCACCAGGCCCCCACCCATGTCTCCCAGCACCCCCAGCCACCAGGGGTAGCCTCCACCAGGCCCCCACCCATGTCCAACTCATGTTCCCCACCACCCCCACCCCCCAGCACTGTGGGCACCCACCACCAGGCCGCCACCCATGTCTCCCACCACCCCCACCCCCCAGCAGTGCAGGGGCAGCCTCCACCAGGCCCCACCCATGTCTCCCAGCACCCCCACCCCCCAGTCACCAGGGGCAGCCTCCACCAGGCCCCCACCCATGTCTCCCACCACCCCCACCCCCAGCCACCAGGGGCAGCCTCCACCAGCCCCCCACCCATGTCTCCCAGCACCCCCACCCACCAGCCACCAGGGCAGCCTCCACCAGGCCCCCACCCATGTCTCCCAGCACCCCCACCCCCCAGCCACCAGGGGCAGCCTCCACCAGGCCCCCACCCATATCCAACTCATGTTCCCCACCACCCCCACTCCCCAGCACTGTGGGGCACCCACCATCAGGCCCCCACCCATGTCTCCCACCACCCCCACCCCCAGCAGTGTGGGGCACCTGCCAGCAGGCCCCCACCCATGTCCAACTCATATTCCCCACCACCCCCACCCCCCAGCACTGTGGGGCACCCACCACCAGGCCCCCACCCATGTCTCCCACCACCCCCCACCCCCCAGCAGTGCAGGGGCAGCCTCCACCAGGCCCCCACCCATGTCTCCCACCACCCCCACCCCCCAGCCACCAGGGGCAGCCTCCACCAGGCCCCCACCCATGTCTCCCAGCACCCCCACCCCCCAGCCACCAGGGCAGCCTCCACCAGGCACCCACCCATGTCTCCCAGCACCCCCACCCCCCAGCACTGTGGGGCACCTGCCAGCAGGCCCCCACCCATGTCCAACTCATGTTCCCCACCACCCCCACCCCCCAGCACTGTGGGGCACCTGCCAGCAGGCCCCCACCCATGTCCAACTCATGTTCCCCACCACCCCCACCCCCCAGCAGTGTGGGGCACCCACCACCAGGCCCCCACCCATGTCTACCACCACCCCCACCCCCCAGCAGTGCAGGGGCAGCCTCCACCAGGCCCCCACCCATGTCTCCCAGCACCCCCACCCCCCAGCCACCAGGGGCAGCCTCCACCAGGCCCCCACCCATGTCTCCCACCACCCCCACCCCCCCAGTCACCAGGGGCAGCCTCCACCAGGCCCCCACCCATGTCTCCCACCACCCCCACCCCCCAGCAGTGCAGGGGCATCCTCCACCAGGCCCCCACCCATGTCTCCCACCAACCCCACCACCCCAGTCACCACGGGAAGACTCCACCAGGCCCCCACCCATGTCTCCCAGCACCCCCACCCCCCAGCCACCAGGGGCAGCCTCCACCAGGCCCCCACCCATGTCCAACTCATGTTCCCCACCACCCCCACCCCCAGCACTGTGGGGCACCCACCAGCAGGCCCCCACCCATGTCTCCCACCACCCCCACCCCCCAGCACTGTGGGGCACCTGCCAGCAGGCCCCCACCCATTTCCAACTCATGTTCCCCACCCCCCCCAACCCCCAGCACTGTGGGGCACCCACCACCAGGCCCCCACCCATGTCTCCCACCACCCCCACCCCCCAGCAGTGCAGGGGCAGCCTCCACCAGGCCCCCACCCATTTCTCCCAGCACCCCCACCCCCCAGCCACCAGGGGCAGCCTCCACCAGGCCCCCAACCATGTCTCCCACCACCCCCACCCCCCAGCCACCAGGGACAGCCTCCACCAGGCCCCCACCCATGTCTCCCAGCACCCCCACCCCCCCGCCGCCAGGGGCAGCCTCCACCAGGCCCCCACCCATGTCTCCCAGCACCCCCAGCCACCAGGGGCAGCCTCCACCAGGCCCCCACCCATGTCCAACTCATGTCTCCCAGCACCCCCACCCCCCAGCACTGTAGGACACCTGCCAGCAGGCCCCCACCCATGTCCAACTCATGTTCCCCACCACCCCCACCCCCAGCACTTTGGGACACCTGCCAGCAGGCCCCCACCCATGTCCAACTCATGTGCCCCACCACCCCCAACCCCCAGCACTGTGGGGCACCCACCACCAGGCCCCCAACCATGTCTCCCACCACCCCCACCCCCCAGCAGTGCAGGGGCAGCCTCCACCAGGCCCCCACCATGTCTCCCAGCACCCCCACCCCCCAGCCACCAGGGCAGCCTCCACCAGGCCCCACCCATGTCTCCCAGCACCACCCCCAGCCACCAGGGGTAGCCTCCACCAGGCCCCCACCCATGTCCAACTCATGTTCCCCACCACCCCCACCCCCCAGCACTGTGGGGCACCCACCACCAGGCCCCCACCCATGTCTCCCACCACCCCCACCCCCCCAGCACTGTGGGGCACCTGCCAGCAGGCCCCCACCCATGTCCAACTCATGTTCCCCAGCACCCCCACCCCCCAGCACTGTGGGGCACCTGCCAGCAGGCACCCACCCATGTCCAACTCATGTTCCCCAGCACCCCCACCCCCCAGCACTGTGGGGCACCTGTCAGCAGGCCCCCACCCATGTCCAACTCATGTTCCCCACCACCCCCACCCCCCAGCACTGTGGGGCACCTGCCAGCAGGCCCCCACCCATGTCTCCCACCACCCCACCCCCCAGCAGTGTAGGGGCAGCCTCCACCAGGCCCCCACCCATGTCTCCCAGCACCCCCACCCCCCAGTCACCAGGGGCAGCCTCCACCAGGCCCCCACCCATGTCTCCCACCACCCCCACCCCCCAGCCACCAGGGGCAGCCTCCACCAGCCCCCCCACCCATGTCTCCCAGCACCCCCACCCACCAGCCACCAGGGGCAGCCTCCACCAGGCCCCCCACCCATGTCTCCCAGCACCCCCACCCCCCAGCCACCAGGGGCAGCCTCCACCAGGCCCCCACCCATGTCCAACTCATGTTCCCCACCACCCCCACCCCCCAGCACTGTGGGGCACCCACCATCAGGCCCCCACCCATGTCTCCCACCACCCCCACCCCCCAGCAGTGTGGGGCACCTGCCAGCAGGCCCCCACCCATGTCCAACTCATATTCCCCCACCACCCCCACCCCCCAGCACTGTGGGGCACCCACCACCAGGCCCCCACCCATGTCTCCCACCACCCCCACCCCCCAGCAGTGCAGGGGCAGCCTCCACCAAGCGCCCATCCATGTCTCCCACCACCCCCACCCCCCAGCCACCAGGGGCAGCCTCCACCAGGCCCCCACCCATGTCTCCCAGCACCCCCACCCCCAGCCACCAGGGGCAGCCTCCACCAGGCCCCCACCCATGTCTCCCAGCACCCCCACCCCCCAGCCACCAGGGGCAGCCTCCACCAGGCCCCCACCCATGTCTCCCAGCACCCCCACCCCCCCAGCCACCAGGGGAAGCCTCCACCAGGCCCTCACCCATGTCCAACTCATGTCTCCCAGCACCCCCACCCCCCAGCACTGTGGGGCACCTGCCAGCAGTCCCCCACCCATGTCCAACTCATGTTCCCCACCACCCCCACCCCCCAGCACTGTGGGGCACCCGCCACCATGCCCCCACCCATGTCTCCCACCACCCCCACCCCCCAGCAGTGCAGGGGCAGCCTCCACCAGGCCCCCACCCATGTCTCCCAGCACCCCCACCCCCCAGCCACCAGGGGCAGCCTCCACCAGGCCCCCACCCATGTCTCCCACCACTCCCATCCCCCCAGTCACCAGGGGCAGCCTCCACCAGGCCCCCACCCATGTCTCCCACCACCCCCATCCCCCAGCAGTGCAGGGGCAGCCTCCACCAGGCCCCCTCCCATGTCTCCCACCACCCCCACCCCCCAGTCACCAGGGGCAGCCTCCACCAGGCCCCCACCCATGTCTCCCAGCACCCCCACCCCCCAGCCACCAGGGGCAGCCTCCACCAGGCCCCCACACATGTCCAACTCATGTTCCCCACCACCCCCACCCCCAGCACTGTGGGGCACCCACCGCCAGGGCCCACCCATGTCTCCCACCACCCCCACCCCCCAGCACTGTGGGGCTCCTGCCAGCAGGCCCCCACCCATGTCCAACTCATGTTCCCCACCACCCCCACCCACCAGCACTGTGGGGCACCCACCACCAGGCCCCCACCCATGTCTCCCACCACCCCCACCCCCCAGCAGTGCAGGGGCAGCCTCCACCAGGCCCCCACCCATGTCTCCCAGCACCCCCACCCCCCAGCCACCAGGGGCAGACTCTACCAGGCCCTCACCGATGTCTCCCACGACCCCCAACCCCCAGCCACCAGGGGCAGCCTCCACCAGGCCCCCACCCATGTCTCCCAGCACCCCCACCCCCCAGCCACCAGGGGCAGCCTCCACCAGGCCCCCACCCATGTCTCCCAGCACCCCTACCCCCCAGCTACCAGGGGCAGCCTCCACCAGGCCCCCACCCATGTCCAACTCATGTCTCCCAGCACCCCCACCCCCCAGCACTGTGGGGCACCTGCCAGCAGGCCCCACCCATGTCCAACTCATGTTCCCCACCACCCCCACCCCCCAGCACTGTGGGGCACCCGCCACCATGCCCCCACCCATGTCTCCCACCACCCCCACCCCCAGTAGTGCAGGGGCAGCCTCCACCAGGCCCCACCCATGTCTCCCAGCACCCCCACCCCCCAGCCACCAGGGGCAGCCTCCACCAGGCCCCCACCCATGTCTCCCACCACCCCCATCCCCCCAGTCACCAGGGGCAGCCTCCACCAGGCCCCCACCCATGTCTCCCACCACCCCCATCCCCCAGCAGTGCAGGGGCAGCCTCCACCAGGCCCCCTCCCATGTCTCCCACCACCCCCACCCCCCCAGTCACCAGGGGCAGCCTCCACCAGGCCCCCACCCATGTCTCCCAGCACCCCCACTCCCCAGCCACCAGGGGCAGCCTCCACCAGGCCCCTACCCATGTCCAACTCATGTTCCCCACCACCCCCACCCCCAGCACTGTGGGGCACCCACCACCAGGCCCCAACCCATGTCTCCCACCACCCCCACCCCCCAGCACTGTGGGGCTCCTGCCAGCAGGCCCCCACCCATGTCCAACTCATGTTCCCCACCACCCCCACCCCCCAGCACTGTGGGGCACCCACCACCAGGCCCCCACCCATGTCTCCCACCACCCCCACCCCCCAGCAGTGCAGGGGCAGCCTCCACCAGGTCCCCACCCATGTCTCCCAGCACCCCCACCCCCCAGCCACCAGGGGCAGACTCTACCAGGCCCTCACCCATGTCTCCCACCACCCCCACCCCCCAGCCACCAGGGGCAGCCTCCACCAGGCCCCCACCCATGTCTCCCAGCACCCCCACCCCCCAGCCACCAGGGGCAGCCTCCACCAGGCCCCCACCCATGTCTCCCAGCACCCCTACCCCCCAGCCACCAGGGGCAGCCTCCACCAGGCCCCCACCCATGTCCAACTCATGTCTCCCAGCACCCCCACCCCCCAGCACTGTGGGGCACCTGCCAGCAGGCCCCCACCCATGTCCAACTCATGTTCCCAACCACCCCCACCCCCCAGCACTGTGGGGCACCCGCCACCAGGCCCCCACCTATGTCTCCCACCACCCCCACCCCCCAGCAGTGCAGGGGCAGCCTCCACCAGGCCCCCACCCATGTCTCCCAGCACCCCCACCCCCCAGCCACCAGGGGCAGCCTCCACCAGGCCCCCACCCATGTCTCCCACCACACCCACCCCCCCAGTCACCAGGGGCAGCCTCCACCAGGCCCCCACCCATGTCTCCCACCACCCCCACCCCCCAGCAGTGCAGGGGCAGCCTCCACCAAGCCCCCACCCATGTCTCCCACCACCCCCACCCCCCAGTCACCAGGGGCAGCCTCCACCAGGCCCCCACCCATGTCTCCCAGCACCCCCAGCCACCAGGGGCAGCCTCCACCAGGCCCCCACCCATGTCCAACTCATGTCCCCCACCACCCCCACCCCGCAGCACTGTGGGGCACCCACCACCAGGCCCCCACCCATGTCTCCCACCACCCCCCCCCAGCACTGTGGGGCACCTGCCAGCAGGCCCCCACCTATGTTCAACTCATGTTCCCCACCACCCCCACCCCCAACACTGTGGGGCACCCACCACCAGGCCCCCACCCATGTCTCCCACCACCCCCACCCCCCAGCAGTGCAGGGGCAGCCTCCACCAGGCCCCCACCCATGTCTCCCAGCACCCCCACCCCCAGCCACCAGGGGCAGCCTCCACCAGGCCCCCACCCATGTCTCCCACCTCCCCCACCCCCCAGCCACCAGGGGCAGCCTCCACCAGCCCCCCACCCATGTCTGCCACCACCCCCCACCCCCAGCCACCAGGGGCAGCCTCCACCAGGCCCCCACCCATGTCTTCCAGCACCCCCACCCCCAGCCACCAGGGGCAGCCTCCACCAGGCCCCCACCCTGTCTCCCAGCACCCCACCCCCTAGCCACCAGGGGCAGCCTCCACCAGGCCCCCACCCATGTCCAACTCATGTTCCCCAACACCCCCACCCCCCAGCACTGTGGGGCACCCACCACCAGGCCCCCACCCATGTCTCCCACCACCCCCACCCCCCAGCACTGTGGGGCACCTGCCAGCAGGCCCCCACCCATGTCCAACTCATGTTCCCCACCACCCCCACCCCCCAGCACTGTGGGGCACCCACCACCAGGCCCCCACCCATGTCTCCCACCACCCCCACCCCCCAGCAGTGCAGGGTCAGCCTCCACCAAGCCCCCACCCATGTCTCCCAGCACCCCCATCCCCCAGCAGTGCAGAGGCAGCCTCCACCAGGCCCCCACCCATGTCTCCTAGCACCCCCACCCCCCAGCCACCAGGGGCAGCCTCCACCAGGCCCCCACCCATGTCTCCCAGCACCCCCACCCCCCAGCCACCAGGGGCAGCCTCCACCAGGCCCCCACCCATGTCCAGCTCATGTCTCCCAGCACCCCCACCCCCCAGCACTGTGGGGCACCTGCCAGCAGTCCCCCACCCATGTCCAACTCATGTTCCCCACCACCCCCACACCCCAGCACTGTGGGGCACCGGCCACCATGCCCCCACCCATGTCTCCCACCACCCCCACCCCCCAGCAGTGCAGGGGCAGCCTCCACCAGGCCTCCACCCATGTCTCCCAGCACCCCCACCCCCCAGCCACCAGGGGCAGCCTCCACCAGGCCCCCACCCATGTCTCACACCACCCCCACCCCCCCAGTAACCTGGGGCAGCCTCCACCAGGCCCCCACCCATGTCTCCCACCACCCCCATCCCCCAGCAGTGCAGGGGCAGCCTCCACCAGGCCCCCTCCCATGTCTCCCACCACCCCCACCCCCCAGTCACCAGGGGCAGCCTCCACCAGGCCCCCACCCATGTCTCCCAGCACCCCCACCCCCCAGCCACCAGGGGCAGCCTCCACCAGGCCCCCACCCATGTCCAACTTATGTTCCCCACCAGCCCCACCCCCCATCATTGTGGGGCACCCACCACCAGGCCCCCACCCATGTTTCCCACCACCCCCACCCCCCAGCACTGTGGGGCACCTGCCAGCAGGCCCCCACCCATGTCCAACTCATGTTCCCCACCACCCCCACCCCCCAGCACTGTGGGGCACCCACCACCAGGCCCCCACCCATGTCTCCCACCACCCCCACCCCCCAGCAGTGCAGGGCAGCCTCCACCAGGCCCCCACCCATGTCTCCCAGCACCCCCACCCCCCAGCCACCAGGGGCAGCCTCCACCAGGCCCTCACCCATGTCTCCCACCACCCCCACCCCCCAGCCACCAGCGGCAGCCTCCACCAGGCCCCCACCCATGTCTCCCACACCCCCACCCCCCAGCCAACAGGGGCAGCCTCCACCAGGCCCCCACCCATGTCTCCCAGCACCCCCACCCCCTAGCCACCAGGGGCAGCCTCCACCAGGCCCCCACCCATGTCCAACTCATGTCTCCCAGCACCCCCACCCCCCAGCACTGTGGGGCACCTGCCAGTAGGCCCCCACCCATGTCCAACTCATGTTCCCCACCACCCCCACCCCCCAGCACTGTGGGACACCCGCCACCAGGCCCCCACCTATGTCTCCCACCACCCCCACCCCCCAGCAGTGCAGGGGCAGCCTCCACCAGGCCCCCACCCATGTCTCCCAGCACCCCCACCCCCCAGCCACCAGGGGCAGCCTCCACCAGGCCCCCACCCATGTCTCCCAGCACCCCCACCCCCCCAGTCACCAGGGGCAGCCTCCACCAGGCCCCCACCCATGTCCAACTCATGTTCCCCACCACCCCCACCCCCAGCACTGTGGGGCACCCACCACCAGGCCCCCACCCATGTCTCCCACCACCCCCACCCCCCAGCACTGTGGGGCACCTGCCAGCAGGCCCCCACCCATGTCCAACTCATGTTCCCCACCACCCCCACCCCCCAGCACTGTGGGGCACCCACCACCAGGCCCCCACCCATGTCTCCCACCACCCCCACCCCCCAGCAGTGCAGGGGCAGCCTCCACCAGGCCCCCACCCATGTCTCCCAGCACCCCCACCCCCAGCCACCAGGGGCAGCCTCCACCAGGCCCCCACCCATGTCTCCCACCTCCCCCACCCCCCAGCCACCAGGGGCAGCGTCCACCAGGCCCCCACCCGTGTCTCCCAGCACCCCCACCCCCCAGCCACCAGGGGCAGCCTCCACCAGGCCCCCACCCATGTCTTCCAGCACCCCCGCCCCCAGCCACCAGGGGCAGCCTCCACCAGGCCCGCACCCATGTCCAACTTATGTTCCCCACCACCCCCACCCCCCAGCACTGTGGGGCACCCACCACCAGGCCCCCACCCATGTCTCCCACCACCCCACCCCCCAGCAGTGCAGGGGCAGCCTCCACCTGGCCCCTACCCATGTCTCCCAGCACCCCCACCCCCCAGCCACCAGGGGCAGCCTCCACCAGGCCCCCACCCATGTCTCCCACCACCCCACCCCCCAGCCACCAGGGGCAGCCTCCACCAGGCCCCCACCCATGTCTCCCACCACCCCCACCCCCCAGTCACCAGGGGCAGCCTCCACCAGGCCCCCACCCATGTCTCCCAGCACCCCCAGCCACCAGGGGCAGCCTCCACCAGGCCCCCACCCATGTCCAACTCATGTTCCCCACCACCCCCACCCCGCAGCACTGTGGGGCACCCACCACCAGGCCCCCACCCATGTCTCCCACCACCCCCCCCAGCACTGTGGGGCACCTGCCAGCAGGCCCCCACCCATGTTCAACTCATGTTCCCCACCACCCCCACCCCCACCCCCAACACTGTGGGGCACCCACCACCAGGCCCCCACCCATGTCTCCCACCACCCCCACCCCCCAGCAGTGCAGGGGCAGCCTCCACCAGGCCCCCACCCATGTCTCCCAGCACCCCCACCCCCAGCCACCAGGGGCAGCCTCCACCAGGCCCCCACCCATGTCTCCCACCTCCCCCACCCCCCAGCCACCAGGGGCAGCCTCCACCAGCCCCCCACCCATGTCTCCCACCACCCCTACCCCCCAGCCACCAGGGGCAGCCTCCACCAGGCCCCCACCCATGTCTTCCAGCACCCCCACCCCCAGCCACCAGGGGCAGCCTCCACCAGGCCCCCACCCCTGTCTCCCAGCACCCCACCCCCCAGCCACCAGGGGCAGCCTCCACCAGGCCCCCACCCATGTCTCCCACCACCCCCACCCCCCAGCCACCAGGGGCAGCCTCTACCAGGCCCCCACACATGTCTCCCAGCACCCCCACCCCCCAGCCACCAGGGGCAGCCTCCACCAGGCCCCCACCCATGTCTCCCAGCACCCCCACCCCCCAGCCACCAGGGGCAGCTTCCACCAGGCCCCCACCCATGTCCAACTCATGTTCCCCAACACCCCCACCCCCCAGCACTGTGTGGCACCCACCACCAGGCCCCCACCCATGTCTCCCACCACCCCCACCCCCCAGCACTGTGGGGCACCTGCCAGCAGGCCCCCACCCATGTCCAACTCATGTTCCCCACCACCCCCACCCCCCAGCACTGTGGGGCACCCACCACCAGGCCCCCACCCATGTCTCCCACCACCCCCACCCCCCAGCAGTGCAGGGTCAGCTCCACCAAGCCCCCACCCATGTCCCCCAGCACCCCCATCCCCCAGCAGTGCAGAGGCAGCCTCCACCAGGCCCCCACCCATGTCTCCTAGCACCCCCACCCCCCACTCACCAGGGGCAGCCTCCACCAGGCCCCCACCCATGTCTCCCAGCACCCCCACCCCCCAGCCACCAGGGGCAGCCTCCACCAGGCCCCCACCCATGTCCAGCTCATGTCTCCCAGCACCCCCACCCCCCAGCACTGTGGGGCACCTGCCAGCAGTCCCCCACCCATGTCCAACTCATGTTCCCCACCACCCCCACCCCCCAGCACTGTGGGGCACCCGCCACCATGCCCCCACCCATGTCTCCCACCACCCCCTCCCCCCAGCAGTGCAGGGGCAGCCTCCACCAGGCCCCCACCCATGTCTCCCAGCACCCCAACCCCCCAGCCACCAGGGGCAGCCTCCACCAGGCCCCCACCCATGTCTCCCACCACCCCCACCCCCCCAGTCACCAGGGGCAGCCTCCACTAGGCCCCCACCCATGTCTCCCACCACCCCCATCCCCCAGCAGTGCAGGGGCAGCCTCCACCAGGCCCCCTCCCATGTCTCCCACCACCCCCACCCCAAGTCACCAGGGGCAGCCTCCACCAGGCCCCCACCCATGTCTCCCAGCACCCCCACCCCCCAGCCACCAGGGGCAGCCTCCACCAGGCCCCCACCCATGTCCAACTTATGTTCCCCACCAGCCCCACCCCCCAGCATTGTGGGGCACCCACCACCAGGCCCCCACCCATGTCTCCCACCACCCCTACCCCCCAGCACTGTGGGGCACCTGCCAGCAGGCCCCCACCCATGTCCAACTCATGTTCCCCACCACCCCCACCCCCCAGCACTGTGGGGCACCCACCACCAGGCCCCCACCCATGTCTCCCACCGCCCCCACCCACCAGCAGTGCAGGGGCAGCCTCCACCAGGCCCCCACCCATGTCTCCCAGCACCCCCACCCCCCAGCCACCAGGGGCAGCCTCCACCAGGCCCCCACCCATGTCTCCCAGCACCCCCACCCCCTAGCCACCAGGGGCAGCCTCCACCAGGCCCCCACCCATGTCCAACTCATGTCTCCCAGCACCCCCACCCCCCAGCACTGTGGGGCACCTGCCAGCAGGCCCCCACCCATGTCCAACTCATGTTCCCCACCACCCCCACCCCCCAGCACTGTGGGACACCCACAACCAGGCCCCCACCTATGTCTCCCACCACCCCCACCTCCCAGCAGTGCAGGGGCAGCCTCCACCAGGCCCCCACCCATGTCTCCCAGCACCCCCACCCCCCAGCCACCAGGGGCAGCCTCCACCAGGCCCCCACCCATGTCTCCCAGCACCCCCACCCCCCCAGTCACCATGGGCAGCCTCCACCAGGCCCCCACCCATGTCCAACTCATGTTCCCCACCACCCCCACCCCCAGCACTGTGGGGCACCCACCACCAGGCCCCCACCCATGTCTCCCACCACCCCCACCCCCCAGCACTGTGGGGCACCTGCCAGCAGGCCCCCACCCATGTCCAACTCATGTTCCCCACCACCCCCACCCCCCAGCACTGTGGGGCACCCACCACCAGGCCCTCACCCATGTCTCCCACCACCCCCACCCCCCAGCAGTGCAGGGGCAGCCTCCACCAGGCCCCCACCCATGTCTCCCAGCACCCCCACCCCCCAGCACTGTGGGGCACCCACCACCAGGCCCCCACCCATGTGCAGCTCATGTTTCCCAGCCAACATGTCATCACAATCTAGATCCCTGGTCCCTATGGTCAGCCTCCAAATGCAAAACACCCACCCGAGTACTGCATCCACCCACTCATAATTTGCAATTACATCACAGAACACCAATTGCAAGTTCTGAAACAAACACATTTCCCTCACATACACCCAATGGGTGTCAGTGAATCTCAAAACACATATCATGAAATGCATGAAACCAATGAGATACCACACATTGAAGTTCACCAAAAAAAAATATGTATTAAAGGAAACATAAATAGAATAAAAAATGAAGAAACAGAAATGTGAATGTACAAAAATTAAAAGAAGCATGTCCGTGAAAAAAAGCAAAACCAAAAATAAATTTCCAAAGTAATGTTGTCCAAAGTCAATGTCCACAAAACAAAATCCAATGGGAAATAAAAAAGAAAGCCATTGCTCCATGGTTAAAAAGTTAAAAAAAATACAATCCAACAGTGAACTATGTACATGTGAACAAGCCAGGGTCCATCATCCCAACAAAAGAAAGGAAACCTACCTAACTACACTAACTAACAAAATAAACTATATACAAAAATGTGGCCAATGTCCGAAAGGTCCAAATAAAAACAAAACAAAAATGAAACCTAACACTACCTACATAACTATGTACAAGGGCAGCGGGCTAGTTTCACGGCTCACTTGTGGATGTCCCGTGCCAGGGCATCATCGAACTCCTGCTCAATGTCCCGGAGGCGGTCCTCCTCCATGGCCCCGAGGGTCCGCAGGGCCGTCGCCGTGTCCACCTCCAAACCCCTGCGGATTGCCTCGAGGCACTCGGCCCGCCTCAGGGCCCTCTGCATGGAGTTCTCCGCCCTGACCATTGTGAGCCGTGCCTCTTCCGCCCGCTGCCGCTCCGCATCTATGGCGTGGCCCAACCGCTGCCACACGGAAGACACTCTCTGTCCTGGGTCCTCCTGCCCTCTGGCCGATGCCTACCCCTCCGATGTTGAAGGCCCCAAGCCTTCATGGCTCCCACCACGTTGCTGCTGCTGCTGTGCCTCTGCCTGTGCACTGCCTCCTGCTGCCTGCGCATCCTCCGCCGGCTGGGGTGCAGTCGTAGATGTGGCCACCCCTGCTGGACGTCCGACTCCCGACTGTGGCAGGGATGCCTCCTCCACCAGCCTGGCCGCACCGTCAGAGACAGCTCCACAGGGCACCCAGGTGACTGATGGGTGGGAAGATGGCACAGAGGACGACTGGTGTGTAGGGGGTCCAGTTGAGGAGGGGGTCGTAGCAAGCCCCATCAGACGGAGGAATCCGGCCTGGGTGACCAGTCCCAGCAGGCTGACGTGGTCAACGAGCCAATCGAGATGACGTGCAGTCTCTTCATGAAAAGACTGCAGGTCACCTCGCATGGCCCGTTGACGCAACGCCACACCAGCCAGGACAGGCTCAACCCGGACCTGGATAGCCACGTCCGCAGGCAGAGGAAGGCCAGTTGACGTGAGCTCATCCCCTGCCTGAAAACGGGTCTGGACGTAGGCATCCCTGCTGGTGCAAGATGATGCAGGGACAGGATCAGGGACAGGATTGCACACAGGCACCTCCGCGGCGGCCTGTGCTGCCTCCTGTCCCTGGTCCTGCACTGCAGCACTAGCACCAGTGGGATCCCCACCTCCAGACCCCGTCTCTGGTGCTTGCACGGCCTCCTCCTCCACCAAACCCCCCACCAACCTGGATGACTCCGTGCATCTTCCCCTGTTGGGCCCTGTGGGGTCCCAGCTGCCCCTTCTGCTGCCGAGGAGTCCAACTCCAACCTCTGCCTCTTGGACCTCCCCCCGGCAGCTGCGGCCTGGGACGCGGCACCGGACCCCTCACTCCCCGACGAGATCACAACATGGGAGGGGAGCCGGGCCTTGTGTCTCCGGCTGGCGGTGGGATCCCCGCCGCTATGCTCCACAGCACCTTCTCTGCCCTCTTCATCAGTTGACGCTGCAGACAGGGAGAAACAAAACACAGGCATCAGGGCACTGTACAATGGACACATACACACATGACAGTTGTACATGAGTGGCGTTGGCAAACCTCATACATGTCATCACAATCCCCAACACACATGTCATTACGACACGCACACATGAGCCATACCACAGCCATATCGCAACTGCCACCACCATCCATACACATACAACAGCATGAGCAGCCAAAGGTGAGCCAGACATCACATGCAACACAGAAAGTGCACCACACATGTACACACACCACCACACTTGCATGCATGTGTACACCTCTGCCAAGTGTCGCAGTGTCCAGACGGGCATCCATGTCACATCTGCCAATCAGGCTTCCACATACCGCTGTCACATGCATCCATGTTGCATCACTGTTGCACCCTTGTCAAATACACACACATGCACATGTACACAGTGCTGATACATGCAGCCGAAAACAACATACATGCGTGACATCACGGACATGTCTACTTACATACACATTCATCCAAACATGTGTGCCCACACAACAGCATTTGGCATGCACGCCTACGCACACAAGCACCATCCATGTCTCACACATTCCAGCCCTCGCATGTGTCAGCCCCACGGTCCTGTACACCCCCACCCATACTGGACCCCATACAAACAGATGTGCAACCTGCACACTACTGAATAATCACCACACGCACTGCTCACAATCAGGATGCATGTACACTCACCGCTCGACTCCGGACGGGTCTGCCTCTCAAGGACCTGGACGTGGAGCGCTGGGGATATGCGTTCCAGGACCCTCATCTGTTCTTCCGACAAGTGGCCCCAGCGCCCCTTGGCATCTGCTGCCTTCAAGAGGCGCCGGGCCTTGTTCAGGGTCCTGGACCTGAAGTCCTCCCAGCGCTTCTTGACATGTTGTAAGTCGCGGACTGCCACCCCCTCCGCGTTGATGGCAGTCACAATGTCAGTCCAGATGCAAGTCCGTCCTTCCTTGTCGGCGCGGGAACTTCCGAAGAGGGCATCATACTGCCCCAGGACTTGCTCCACCAGGACACCAACTTCGGTGGCACTGAAGCTGGTGCCCCTCTGCCTCTCTGGCCGGGGGTTGTCAGGGGTCACAGATGGTGTTTGCCCCGACATGACAACCCCAGAGGCAGGAGTGGGTGGGCAACTGGGTCCTGGGGCTGGGCTGTGGAGCGATGGAATCCCAGTCGGGAGTCTTCGGTTCCAGCAGGGGTGGTCACAGCAACAGCACCCCTGGCTGATGTGCAGGCAGCAAATGGCAGGGCACGTGGGCAGCAGGCAGTCAGGCAGCAGCAGATGGCAGGTGGGAGCGTGCTCGGGGCTCTGGGGGGCAGTAGTTCGGCCTTCTGGGCAGGAGCGTGGTCTTCCATGTGCTTACGCGTGGCCAGGTTAATACGCAGTGATTTGGCACGTGAAAAATCTGCACGTCAGCGTGTAATTCGAGGAAAGGCCCTTAGCGCATAAGCGCGTCTGCACGCATACGCATTTTCATTGGACAGATGGCCCCTCAAGCGCAAGCGCCCCTGTGACGTGACACGTACAGACGTGCATGGGCATTTCAGCGCGCGTGAAAAAATGAACGTCTGCGTGTAATACGAGGAAAGGGCCCATGCGTGTAAGCGCACGTGGAAAACTGCACGTCCGGGTGCGCGCGTAAGCACGCGTGAAAAACTGCACGTCCGCGTGTAATACGAGGAAAGGGCCCATGTGCGTAAGTGACGTAACGCGCGCGTGCGTTTCCCTCAGCACGGGTTAAAGGTGAGCGGGCCCAGCAGTTCGCTGTACGTGCCTTTCGTGGAGACTGACGTGTGTTGCTGCTTCCTGTTGTTTCGCGCGCCATCACAACTTCACAGCTCTCCAGGACGTATCTCTTCTTTTGGCGGGGGTATTGGCTACGCATGTTTTTCTGCATCGCGCTAGTCAGACGGTGAGTCGCACATGCTCTTTTTCCCACTGCGGGTGCCCCTGTGTATCGCACCCATTTTCGATGTCATAGTAGCCTGCGTGTCCCACGCGTACACGTTATTCGTGTTACTGGGTGCCACCGCATACTGTGGGAGGTTGAATCCACACACGTAGGCTGCAGGGTTGCATGCACGGTTTTACTGCAGTTTTGGGGTGCCTGAGCGTTGTGTGACCCGTCACCACATCACCGGGGTCACATACAGCCTTGCAGGTGCAGGGGGGCTGTTAACATCTTGCTTCCCACCCCCTTCACCCCAATTGCCCAGGTCAATTGTGGTGTACACCTCCCATTGGCACCACTCCATCTGTGCCAGCACTACTACATCTGTGCCATGGTTGGGATGCCACCAAAGGTGAGGGGCGCCTCAGCTGGGCGTACTCCTCGTGGCGGGCGTGGTCGGGGACGTGGCCATGGTGACCATGGAGTAGGGGGACTCCAGGGTGTCCAGCGCAGCCACAGAGGGGGAAGAGGCAGGGGTACGCCACTTGAGCACAATGTTGTGCCATTTGTCGGTGCAGCCATGCCACCACCCCTTGTGGTTCCTGGGGATGCAGCTCCTGCATCTCGCACTGGCACCCATATGACCCAGCAGTCCGTTCCATCGACTGCCACGGGCCCAAGGGTAGTGGTAGCTGCAGGTGCAGCTGTGGACACCGCCACCCAGGCTCAGGGTCTATCAGCGCAGGCTGCGTTGGCACTTGAAGAGCCCTTGGTAGATCTCCAACAGGCCAGGGGGGAAACCATAGGGGCACGCCGGGCTGCTCAGACCAAGACACGTGTCCCTGGGGCAGTCATGTCATCTGCTTCCCCGAACAGCCGGGTGTTGGCAAGTGCAGGGGCAGATGCACCCAACAGCACCCCGGTTGTGAGTCTGCCAACCAGGACCGTTGCGGTCAATGACCCTGCCACAGCTGATATTGCTGTCCGTTAGTGGGCACCCAGCTGTCACTGACACAAGTCAGGCCTTTGGTCATCCCTCCACCTGCCACTCCCTTGGCTCAATCCACCAAACCCACTGGCCATACTGGTCAGGGCGGCATTAGCCAGCCAGGGTCTGCGCCACAGTCCAAGAGGAGGAAGGTTGCACCTGCAGCACAGGCTGGGACCCCACACACAGCCACGACCTCCTGCACGTCGAGGAAGAAGCCTTTCTGTAAGCAGGAACTGGACTTCCTCGTGGACTACGTGCGGGGCCACAGCCGTGACATGCTAGTGGGTGCCAATAGTCAGACTACGGCTGCCCAACGTGACACCCACTGGAAGCATGTTGCGGAACATGTCAGTTCATTCGGCCATGAGGTGCGCACGGGGCAGGAGTGCAAAAAGCGTTGGAATGACATCAAGCGCAGCACTAAGGCCAAGCGTGCCTCAAATTACAACTTGACTCTGGTGACTGGCGGTGGGCCTGTACCCGAGGAGGAAGAACTCACTCCGCATGAGGCTCCCGTTGCGGAGTTCATACCACCTGAATTGGTCGAAGGAGTGGGAGAGATGCTGGACTTTGATGCCCAGTCCAGTGAGTGTTGATGCGTGTTTGTTGAGGACGTGTGTGTTTCACTTGTGGGATGTGTTGTGCACGATTCCTGCTACATGTGACGTGTACATGGTTCTGATGTGTAAGTAATGCAATGCTACCGTCATGCATGTCTCCTCTGCCTGCATGTGGGACTCCATGTGGGCATGCCCCCTTGCCCCTCCTCCGCCACTCTGCACTCCAGTTCCACCTTTGCACTGGTCTACTCCAATCTTGCCAATGTGTAGTTTCTTGTTCATGTGTCCTGTGTAGATGCTAACTTCCAGCGTAGAAACTGCCAGACATATGCCGTGTGGTACAGCCTTAGTACTCGATGCAGGGTATCTCACTTGCACTGTGCATGGGTCAGATGTCCCGCAGGGACATGAGTGCCCATTCATGCTCCATGTGCATTGCACGCATGCCCCTATGTGTCCTTGACTGGATGATCACTGTAATATGAGTCCTTGGTTACATACATTGCCTGCCATCTCATCGGCCTCCCCATGTCAACTGTGGCTCAGTCCTGCGTTGCACACATGTTTAGGCCCTGACAATCTGTGTGGCTCACAGGCCTCAGCCTGTTCAATGGCCAATGACTCTGTCCAACTCTTGTGTCTTCTTCACACGTGGGCGGCCTCCGGAGTTTTCATCATGTGTCCTGCCCACTGTCCCAGCATCATTTGCAGTGTTGTAATTTGAATCACATTAAGCTGTTGATGCCAGTCAACACTGCCTGTCAATACACAGGTGTATGGCCAGCCTTTTGATACCATGCTAGGCATCCCTGCTTTGGTACTGGGGTGGAGGGGTGCTTGGCTACTAGACATGGTACACATTGAATGCACAATGCACGTGATGTCTGAATTTGACATTGCACTGCCTTCACATTTCCTGGCACACACCATGTAGTGCTTGTACATGTAGGTAGTGAGTGGCGTACACATTTTCTGCACTGCATAGACCCACTTCCATGGAAACTGCCACCTTTCAACAGGTCTGATCACAGAAGCTATTCAAAGTAGACCCAGCATGCATGCCAGGTCATATGTTGTGTGTCACATGTCTGCCGGATGCCTTTGCTGTCGGTGTGTGTGTGTCGTGTGCTTCTGACATGTGTATTGACCTTTTTCTCTCTATTTTTCAGGTGATGACGCAATGGAGGCGGAGGATGATGTTGTCATGCCAGACACAGGGTTGGTAACACCACATCAACCCGGCACTAGTGGGGGTCGTGGGGTGGTAGGCCACGAAAACCCCCAAGTGCTGCAGTCCATCTTGTCTCTGGCTGCCTATGAGTACAGCCTTGATGACGACTCTGACGTCCATGTTGAGTTGGATGAGCATCAAGTCCATGTGTCAGGGGTGAGTGATTCTGATGTGGACACTCCTCTGTCTGCGACACCTGCACTGAGGGATCAGACAGTCTTGGTTCCTCTGCCCGAGGTGGATCGGGACGCAAGGTCACCCTCCACACCAGTCACTGATGTGCCTGGGACATCACGTTGACGGGGGCATGTAGTCGTGCAGCCGCAGGCGGTGCCAACACAGCGAGGACCCCCCGTCCTTGGGTCCCGCATGGGTCAAGCCCGGCAACGCGGTCGCCGCGTGCAACCGCTGTATACTGAGTGGGAGTAAGACATGACTGCCAATTCCGAACGGCAGGGGGCAGCAATGGAGAACATCGCTGAGAGCATGGAGCATGTGGCCCGATCTGTGCTCCCCCCTGCTAGGCAGGTGCTTCTCCAGCAGCAGGCGGCACGGTCCACGGCCCGCTCGCTCAGGCTGGGCATGGCGGCCTCAGACAGGGCGGCCTCAGACAGGGCACGCCAGGCTGAAATGTCGTCTCTGCGTCAAGCAATTGCTGCTCACGCAGAGGCGCACATGGATGCCCTGAGGGAGGAGTATGCTTCCCTCAGATCCACTCTGGGTGTCCTTATGATGTCCCAGAGGCAGCAGACAGAGTAGAGGTTTGCACAGCTTGAGCGTACCATCTCGGCTGAGCTACAGGCCTGCCAGGAGGTGCAGCAGTTGTCCAGCCAGGCCTTGCAGGAGATACTCCGTGTTACACGTGCTACCTTGCAAGAGGAAGCATGTGTATCACGTGAGGTTCTGCATGCAGACCTACCTCACATCGCCACACAGAACCAGGCTCACCCGTACGGCAGACTTGCTGCCGACGAGGGGCAAGCTGCGGCTAGGCGTGGCCAGGCTACTGTGCCACGTCCTCCTTTACAGGATGAGCCAGACTCGGACGACCATCTATCTCCCACATAGGTCGTGCTGTGCAGGCGTTGAGCCCATGGAGGATTTTTTTTTGTCTCAGCATCATCGCATGTGGATGTTGAGCAGCACCCTGTACCTCCCCCCTCCTGGGTGCCTCCCCTCCCCCCCCGGGTCGTATGTGGCCATTTTTGATTTTTCTTTTAGTTTGATTTTTCTTTTAGTTTAGTTAGTTAAGTTTCTGTTTGATAGTTAGTTTAAATAGGTAATGTAGGTTTTCCATAGTTAGTGTAATTAGTTAATAGTTGATCTAGTTTCAAATTGCTAGTCTATTGTGCTTTCATGTGACGGTGCGGTGCTTTGTGGCTTTTGAAGGCATCCACTGTCTGTTCCAGCTGGGCCCTTCATGGTTGTCTTGTGTATGTGTTTGCTGCTTGGGGTCCTTGACTCACATATGCCACTCCTGCCTCCCTTATCCATGGGCTCGCAAGGATGGTTCGGTGTTACAGCATTTTACACAAGGGCTTTGGACTGTCATATCTGTGGCATGTCTGGTGCTGTGTGACTTGTGTTGACACCTCTAGTGGGGATGATTTAGGTGTCATTGTCCACTGTTCAGCTTTTGCTAGATGGGGTGTGTCATGATTAATGTGGACATTGATTGCTATGCATTGTGTAGTATGTTTCATATCTTTCCTGTACATGGTGTGATTTGTGATGTGACTCTCTGACATGGTCAAGTAATGAGATGCCTGATGAGACACACACAGATGACTTTGAAGCATTAATCATGTGTTTCATGCCCTTTCTGCAGGGGGATGAGCCTCCAGAGCACCTTTGCCAGCAGACATGGCCCATTGGACGACGGAATTCTGGACCCGTTTGTTGGTGCCCACATGCACATGTGTGCACAAGCAGAGGCACAGTGATTGCAGACCCACATCCTAGAACTGCTGACATGTTCCAAGGAACTCCAGGCAAGGTGAGCATCACAGGGGGGCCAGGACACAGCAAAGCTTGCACCAGGCGAGTTGCACATGCAGGCTTAGTCACAGCACTGACGGTGATCTTGGACGAATATTGGTGTTGAAGCACACAATGCAGCTCAGATGTGTTTGTGGACTGATGGCTGTTGATAGTAGGGTTGTCTGGGACACATGCAGGGGCAGTGGCAGTGGCACATACCCTCCGGTACACCAAGGTCCATTGAGGCACTTGTATCAACCATGTAGCCTTCCGAGACATGGAAAGGGGCAGCTCACAGGGACATACAGCAAGGGACATACTCGGGTGCAGTGCATGTCTTATCCACGTACTTCATGATAAATGCACTGCCAACTTTGTTTCGGTCATGGTGGTACGCAACTTGCTCTGTAGTCATGGCTTGCTATATGGGTCTGTCTGCTTACCCAGGGAACATTGCATGTTGTGTGAATTGTGACACATTGGTGTTCCATTTGCTACGCACCCACCAGCGGCTGACTTACTGCATTGACTGTGTATGACCCATCACAGGGGTGATGTCATATATGGGTACGAAGCATCGAGCACAGAGTGTCTGTTTGTAGGGTAGTTTATTGCTATGGGGCATGTTTGGTGTTGTGTTTTTGTGTAATTGGCACGTACAGGTTGTTGACTGTGGCTCTCTTTGAGCATTGCAGTGCTCCTGTAACCGGACCTGAGAGTGCGCAGGCAGGAGGCCAGCACTCAAAACCAGAGCTAAGTGTCTTGTTGTTTTTCTTACGAACTGCTCTGCATAGGCTTGCTGGGGAGTGTACTGATGCATGGATGTATGTGTGGTTCAATTTGGTATGTTTTTTTCTCCCTAATCACCCGTGATCCTATGCAATTTTGAAACCTGTACCCTCTACCCGGTGTTCCTGCTTCCCGTGCCTATCCAAGCAACGTTCCCTGACCCTCTTTCCCCACTGGGGTTGCGGATACCTGTGTAAGCCCCGAACTTGCAGGCGCCAAAACCCTAGAGGGGGTGGTTGGTTCGTACCACTCCTGAGTCTGGACTACAGAAGGCCATGACAATGATGTCCAAGTTTGTTTGGAATGTGTATGTGTTCATGCAGGTTGTACATTTTCGTGCATTCCCTAGTTTCATGTGTCGTTCATCCTCCCCTCTCCTGCCACTCATTCCAGTCATCCAGTGTGTCAACACCTGTCCCGACTGCATATCGCTGAACCTCATTCCCCACCAGGGTCTCAGGGGCTTGTGTGAGTTTGACCTTGCAGGCACCCGGGACATTGTGGGGGTGGTTGTTTCGTGACACTCCTGCACCTGTACAGGGGACCTGTGACAGTACACATCCATTCATGGTGCATCATCCTATGTCATGTACCACACATGTCTCACATCCTGTCGTGACATTGTTTTGCTGTGCTACCTTGGTTGTTGCATCATTGTGGTAGTACTTGGCCTTTGTGAGATGCTGCTACGTCAAGTCATCTACTGGAGGGTGTTCGGGTTCGTTTTTATGCCCTGGATTTTGTGATTTTGGAAATGAGTGTGGATTCTGAGGGTGCAGGCATCTTTTTACACACAAGGTGGGAGATGGTGACGAAGGGTGAAGGTGATCCTGTGGCCAGGTGGAATTGAGGGTTGAAGGCTCCATGACCCAGGTGCAGTTGTTCAGTGGGTCATGGTCATTTGTGAGGGAGGGGGGGGGGTTGTTGTTGATAGTTGCCTTGCCCTGCAGTGTGATGGGAACTCTGACATAGTAATGGTGGTATCCTATGTACATGTTGTGTTCTGCTGATCAATGCCTGTTCATGTGTTGTGTTTTCCTTTCAGGTGCGAGGGGATAGTTGTGGTTTGACATGCTGGGGTGTACACATGGTGGATGTTCACATGCTGATGGATGAAAACATCCTACCTCCTAGTATCATCCTCCAACACAAAGACATTTTTGCCCCGGTCCTTCGGAGAATAGTAAATGCATCTTTCCAAGAGGGCACAGTCCCCAGAGATCTGAAAAAGTTACTATCACACCGCTTGTAAAGAAAGCTGGCTTGGATCCCAAGGACCCAGCTAACCTTCGTCCAATAACTAACTCAAACTTCATACTTAAACTCCTAGACAAGGTCGCAACACAGCAACTCCAACATTTTGTAGAAATCCAGGAAGTCCTGCACCAGCAACAGTCAGGCTTCAGGGCGTCTCATAGTACTGAGACAGCCATGCTGGACCTGCAGACTCGGATGCTGAGTTTGCTCGATAAGAACAAGTTAGGGTTGTTAATGCTCCTTGATCTAAGCGCCGCTTTCGATCTAGTGGACCATCATCTACTCATCAAGGCACTTAGAGAAAACGTGGGGTGCTCTGAAGGAGCCCTGGACTGGCTTTTGTCATTTCTATCTAACCGCCAAGCTAGAGTCCACTGGGGTAACAGTTTTTCTGATCCCTGTGACATCCTTTTTGGAGTTCCCCAAGGTGCTAGTTTATCTCCCATGCTATTTAACATATACATGCTCACTTTGTATAGCTTATTGGGGGAAGCAGGTGTGTCGCTCACGAATTACGCGGACGACACCCAACTCATATTGGAATTGGGGGGCAGACACCACGCTATGGACAGTGAACTGATCGCCAGGATTTACATGACAATAGATGACTGGATGCAGGCAAACTGGATGTGCCTAAATGACTCAAAAACCGAATTGATGATGTTCGGTTCCAGCCGCCAGCTGGCAAATTTGGGGCCTGAGTACAATTCTTTTCTAATCAAAAATGCCACCATTCAGGTGGCTCCTACAGTGAAAACTCTGGGTATGATGGTAAAATCTGCGGTTGACTCCCATGCCCAGACCAGCTACCTACAAAAGAACACAGCGTATTACCTGAGATTAATGAAAGCTATTAAGCCGTTTCTTAATGAAGGTAATATGGCCACGATAGCGAGAGCCATTATTCTATCACGGCTTGATTATGGTAACGCCCTGTTGCTGGGGGCTTCTTCTAAGGACTTATCTAGCTGCCAAGTGATCCAGAATAATGCGGTCAGGCTTGTCAAGAACTTAAAGAAGAAAGATCACACCACAGCAGATAGACTATCATTACACTGGCTCAGGGTTGAAGAGCGTATCAAGTTTAAGGCCCTCTGCTTGGTGCACAAGTGCTTCTACGGCTCAGCGCCGGTATATTTGAAAAAGAGCCTAGTGCCCTACATACCGAGGAGAAGTCTACGCTCGGAGGGTAAATGTCTGCTGTCAGTCCCCAACTTTAAGTTGAAATCTGGCTTGGGCAGATCTTTCGTGGTGATGGCCCCCAAATTATGGAACAGCCTGCCAGAAATGCTGAGATCAGAGGCAAACCACCTTACCTTCAGGAAGCACCTGAAGACATACCTCTTCAGATGAAGAGCCTGGGGAAAGCAATGTTTCGGGGTCCTTAATAGACCGCAGTGTTTGTCACTTTATGTCTGTCTTGTTGTTGCTGTTTTGTAAGTGCAAGCGCCCTGATGCCCACGGGCTACCGGCGCTATATAAAATAAAATACAATACAATACAATACAATACATGTGATGTGTAGGTAACACTGATGGTCACTTGAGTGCACATGCATATGTGGAGTGCATGTCCTTGCAGGACCACACACTTGCACTCTGATGCACTACATGTACTCCCACCCTTGCATATCCACGTGTACACTGTTTGCCTTCTGGTGCCCACTGTGTCCCGGCAGCACATGTTCTGTGACCGATTATGGATCCAGTACATGACTAATTTGATGTTTGACGTGGTCTGTCACTTAGATGTGATGCTCAGGGTGTGCATCACACACAATGGCTGTTCACTGTGCTGTGTGCCGAGCAGTGTGATGCAGGAGTAGGACACTGCACACATGAGCTGCAGTGTTGATTTTGCAATGCATAATGTGCATGTAGACAGGCATTCATTGTGATGTTACGTCTACGACTGCTGTAATGCATTTGGAAATGACTTATTTTGGGTGGGAGATTTTGTTGGTCGGTCATTTCATCTGATTCCGGGTCAGGCAGCAGTGTCCCATGCCACTGTACATTTAGGACATGGCAATGTGTACATTATCGTTACTGCGTTGGTGTATGGGTATTGCTTGCCATGTCATGTTGATGTTTGGGAGGGTTTGAGTGACATGACAGTGATGGCCATGGCCTGTTTTGCAGGTGTGTGTGATGCACACCTTGCATGTCCGGGTCATCCGCTTCTCAGAGCAACTAGCTGGGGGTAGATTTCTCTCCGCAGCAGGGCCCTCCACCTGGAACAGACTTCCGGCCTGACTTGAACTTGAGGGGAACCATCTCCAGTTCTGGAAGCACCTCAAGACCTTCCTCTTTGCTTCTGCTTACTCTCTGCCTCTCCCTTGCAGAAATCTTCACTGGAACTGCACAGGAGCTGCAACTGGGCCACTCTCACCGACCTTGGTCCCTGGCCCAGCCACTCTCCACTTGCACTGCCTCCCTGGCAACCCCTGCACTGCAGTACTGTCTCTCTATCCCTACAGCCCTACCTTCCCAGCACTTGTCTGCACTTACCTTAGTAGTTGCCACCAGGCGACCTATGTATTGTTTTTTTGGGCTACTTCCCCTGTACTGGACTCCCCCCCACCCTTCCCCTTGCACTTTTCCCATTCCCCCTACCCCTGCGCTTGCACGATCTCAATGACACCTGGCCTAGTATTACCGTTCTCTGTGTTCCCTTGTTCCCCCCTCCCTGCCTCATTGCGCCTTGGAATACTTCTGTATGGGTCATATCATGTCATATGTCATATGTGTGCCTTTTGGTCACACAGGATAGCTTGTGTTTAGTAGCTAGGGATGCAGACGATGTGGCACTTCCATGGCAACTATCTCAGGGTGGTAGTGTTGTGACAGTTGACTGTCTCTTTGTCATCATCGATTGTCACCTGGTATGTGCCAGGCCTGTGTGCACTCCGCAGGGGTGGGAGTTTAGGTGAAAAATGTGGCCACAAGCTGGGTCCAGGCTTCCTCGCCACGTGCCCTGTCCCCTCCCATGGGCTGCGTCTGTGCCTGTGGTTGGGGATGTGGGGGCACCACCATGTCCACCGGGACGCCCTGCCGTGTTGCTACATTGTGCAGGACACATGCTGCCACAATGATCCTGCACACTACTGGTGGTACATAGAGTAGTTGGCCACCAGAGCGGTCAAGGGAGCGGAAACATGACTTGAGCACTCCGAATGTGCGCTCCACTATGCCCCTGGTTGCAATATGAGCGGCGTTGTATCTTACCTGGGGTGGTGTGGTGGGGTTCCGGATTGGCGTCATCATGTGGTTGCTCAGAGGGTAGGCAATGTCCCTGGGGGAGGTGATAATAGTTGAGATTATTAGGGTTTGGATGTTTGTCTGTGTGTGACTTGCATGCATGTGCAAGGGCATTTGTACTGACCTAGGAGATATGTGTCGCCATGCTGCCCAGCTTCCAGGGCCCGGCTCAGGGCGGACATTCTGTATATGAAACTGTCATGGGTGGAGCCAGGGTAGTTTGCATAGACAGAGGTGATGATTCCCTTTGCATCACATACCACCTGTACATTGATGGAATGCCAGTGCTTGCGGTTTCGGTAGATGTGCTCAATGGCCCTAGGTGGACGTAGGGCCACATGGGTGCAAACTAGGGCACCAAGCACTTTGGGGAAGTGTGCCACCCTGAAAAAATCCAGGACAACGGCCTGCCTTTCTGCGGGTGTTCTGGGCATGTATATGTGCCTGCGGACTGAGGGGCGCGCTGTCATGATTGCCAGTACCTGGTGGAGGCAGCGTGACTGCGTGGCCTGTGAGACCCCCCCCCCCACTATGGCAGTGGTCCGCTGAAATGACCCAGTGGCCAAAAAATGCAGGACATTGAGCAGCTTCTCCAAGGGGCTCAATGTTTGGGAGCAAAGGGTGGGGGATGTGAGGTCATCTTCCCACTCCATGACCAGGTCTAGGATGATATGGGGTGGAAACCTATACCTGCCGTAGACCTGGTCGTCAGGCATCCCAAAAAGGCTTGTCCGTGGTGCGAAAATGCATGCCCTGGCTATTCTCCTCCTCCTGCGGTGTCCCACGATCAGTGCAGCGACAAATGGGGCATTCATCATAGCTGTATATACGCGTTTGTTGTTTGTGCGCACTTTTATGCTGTGCGCGGGGACGCCTCCGCCTGCCTTCGTGTGGGCGGACGTGTTGACGCCTGTGCACGTCTTTTGCCGTGCACGGGTTTCCCGTATTCGGGTGTCATCGCGTGTGATCGGAGGGGAGTGAGCGTACACGCGATTGGCCTGGGTACGTGTGCTTCGGGGTGCACGGGAAGTTCCACACGCGATTAGCCTGGGTACGTGTGTTCCGGGGTGCCGGGAACTTTCACACGTGATTGGTGGAAATCCACGTGTGCTCTGTCATCACGTGCAATGAGGGAAACACCCGTGCGCGTCACGTCACAGACGCGCTCACGCGCTGAGGGCCTTTGGTCCAATGAAATCGCATATGCGTGCTGCCATGCATACGCGCTAAGGGCCTTTCCTCGTATTACACGCGGACGTGCATTTTTTTACGCGCGCTGAAATGTCCATGCACTTCTGTACGCGTCACGTCACAGGGGCGCTTGCACTTGAGGGGCCTTCTGTCCAATGAAAATGCGTATGCGTGCAGACGCGCTTACGCGCTAAGGGCCTTTCCTCGAATTACACGCTGACGTGCAGATTTTTCACGTGCCAAATCACTCCGTATCAAGCTGGCCACGCGTAAGCACACGGAAGACCACGCTCCTGCCCAGAAGGCTGAACTACTGCCCCCCAAATCCCCGAGCACGCTCCCACCTGCCATCTGCTGCTGCCTGACTGCCTGCTGCCCACGTGCCCTGCCATTTGCTGCCTGCACATCAGCCAGGGGTGCTGTTGCTGTGACCACCCCTGCTGGAACCGAAGACTCCCGACTGGGATTCCATCGCTCCACAGCCCAGCCCCAGGACCCAGTTGCCCACCCACTCCTGCCTCTGGGGTTGTCATGTCGGGGCAAACACCATCTGGGACCACTGACAACCCCCGGCCAGAGAGGCAGAGAGGCACCAGCTTCAGTGCCACCAAAGTTGGTGTCCTGGTGGAGCAGGTCCTGGGGCAGTATGATGCCCTCTTCGGAAGTTCCCGCGCCGACAAGGAAGGACGGACTCGGATCTGGACTGACATCGTGACTGCCATCAACGCGGAGGGGGTGGCAGTCCGCGACTTACAACATGTCAAGAAGCGCTGGGAGGACTTCAGGTCCAGGACCCTGAACAAGGCCCGGCGCCTCTTGAAGGCAGCGGATGCCAAGGGGCGCCGGGGCCACTTGTCGGAAGAACAGATGAGGGTCCTGGAATGCATATCCCCAGCGCTCCATGTCCAGGTCCTTGAGAAGCAGACCTGTCTGGAGTCGAGCGGTGAGTATACATGCATCCTGATTGTGAGCAGTGTGTGTGGTGATTATTCAGTAGTGTGCAGGTTGCACATCTGTTTGTATGGGGTCGAGTATGGGTGGGGGTGTACAGGGCCGTGGGGCTGACACATGCGAGGGCTGTAATGTGTGAGACATGGATGGTGCTTGTGTGTGTAGGCTTGCATGCCAAATGCAGTTGTGTGGGCACACATGTTTGGATGAATGTGTATGTAAGTAGACATGTCCGTGATGTCACGCATGTATGTTGTTTTCGGCTGCATGTATCAGCACTGTGTACATGTGCATGTGTGTGTATTTGACAAGGGTGCAACAGTGATGCAACATGGATGCATGTGACAGCGGTATGTGGAAGCCTGATTGGCAGATGTGACATGGATGCCCGTCTGAACACTGCGACACTTGGCAGAGGTGTACACATGCATGCAAGTGTGGTGGTGTGTGTACATGTGTGGTGCACTTCCTGTGTTGCATGTGATGTCTGGCTCACCATTGGCTGCTCATCCTGTTGTATGTGTATGGATGGTGGTGGCAGTTGCGATATGGCTGTGGTATGGCTCATGTGTGCGAGTTGCAATGACATGTGTGTTGGGGATTGTGATGACATGTCTGAGGTTTGCCAATGCCACTCATGTACAACTGTCATGTGTGTATGTGTCCATTGCACAGTGCCCTGATGCCTGTGTTTTGTTTCTCCCTGTCTGTAGCGTCAACTGATGAAGAGGGCGGAGAAGGTGCTGTGGAGCATAGCGGCGGGGATCCCACCGCCAGCCGGAGACGCAAGGCCTGGCTCCCCTCCCATGTTGTGATCTCGTCGGGGAGTGAGGAATCCGGTGCCGCGTCCCGGGCCGCAGCTGCCGGGGGGAGGGCCAAGAGGCGGAGGTTGGAGTTGGACTCCTCGGCAGCAGAAGGAGCAGCTGGGACCCCACAGGGCCCAACAGGGGAAGATGGCACAGAGTCATCCAGGTTGGTGGGGGGTTTGGTGGTGGAGGAGGAGGCCGTGCAAGCACCAGAGACGGTGTCTGGAGGTGGGGATCCCACTGGTGCTAGTGGTGCAGTGCAGGACCAGGGACAGGAGGCAGCACAGGCCGCCGGGGAGGTGCCTGTGTGCAATCCTGTCCCTGATCCTGTCCCTGCATCATATTGCACCAGCAGGGATGCCTACGTCCAGACCCGTTTTCAGGCAGGGGATGAGCTCACATCAACTGGCCTTCCTCTGCCTGTGGACATGGCTATCCAGGTCCAGGTTGAGCCTGTCCTGGCTGGTGTGGCGTTGCGTCAACGGGCCATGCGAGGTGACCTGCAGTCTTTTCATGAAGAGACTGCACGTCATCTCGAATGGCTCGTTGACCACGTCAGCCTGCTGGGACAGGTCACCCAGGCCGGATTCCTCCGTCTGATGGGGCTTGCTACGACCCCCTCCTCAACTGGACCCCCTACGTGCCAGTCGTCCTCTGTGCCATCTTCCCACCCATCAGTCACCTGGGTGCCCTGTGGAGCTGCCTCTGACTGTGCGGCCAGGCTGGTGGAGGAGGCATCCCTGCCACAGTTGGGAGTCGGACGTCCAGCAGGGGTGGCCACATCAACGACTGCACCCCAGCCGGTGGAGGATGTGCAGGCAGCAGGAGGCAGTGCACAGGCAGAGGCACAGCAGCAGCAGCAACGTGGTGGGAGCCATGAAGGCTTGGGGCCTTCAACATCGGAGGGGCAGGCATCGGCCAGAGGGCAGGAGGACCCAGGACAGAGAGTGTCTTCCGTGTGGCAGCGGTTGGGTCACGCCATAGATGCGGAGCGGCAGCGGGCGGAAGAGGCACGGCTCACAATGGTCAGGGCGGAGAACTCCATGCGGAGGGCCCTGAGGCGGGCCGAGTGCCTCGAGGCAATCCGCAGGGGTTTGGAGGTGGAGACGTCGATGGCCCTGCGGACCCTCGGGGCCATGGAGGAGGACCGCCTCCGGGACATTGAGGAGGAGTTCGATGATGCCCTGGCCTGGGACATCCACAAGTGAGGTAGTGTTAGGTTTCATTTTTGTTTTGATTTTTTTTGGACCTTTTGGACATTGGCCACATTTTCGTATATAGTTTATTTTATTAGTTAGTGTAGTTAGATAGGTTTCCTTTATTTTGTTGGGATAATGGACCCTGGCTTGTTCCCATGTACATAGTTCACAGTTGGATTGTATTTTTTTCACTTTTTAACCATGGAGCAATGGCTTTCTTTTTTATTTCCCATTGGATTTTGTTTTGTGGACATTGACTTTGGACAACATTACGTTGGAATTTTATTTTTGGTTTTGATTTTTTTCACGGACATGCTTCTTTTCATTTTTGTACATTCACATTTCTGTTTCTTCATTTTTTATTCTATTTATGTTTCCTTTAATACATATTTTTTTTGGTGAACTTCAATGTGTGGTATGTCATTGGTTTCATGCATTTCATGATGTGTGTTTTGAGATTCACTGACACCCATTGGGTGTATGTGAGGGAAATGTGTTTGTTTCGGAACTTGCAATTGGTGTTCTGTGATGTAATTGCAAATTATGAGTGGGTGGATGCAATACTCGGGTGGGTGTTTTGCATTTGGAGGCTGACCATAGGGACCAGGGATCTAGATTGTGATGACATGTTGGCTGGGGAACATGAGTTGCACATGGGTGGGAGCCTGCTGGCAGGTGCCCCACAGTGCTGGGGGGTGGGGGTGGTGTGGAACATGAGTTTGACATGGGTGGGGGCCTGCTGGCCGGTGCCCCACAGTGCTGTGGTGTGGGGGTGGTGGGGAACATTAGTTGGACATGGGTGGGGGCCTGCTGGCAGGTGCCCCACAGTGCTGGTGGGTGGGGGTGGTGGGAGACATGGGTGGGGGCCTGGTGGAGGCTGCCCCTGCACTGCTGGGGGGTGGGGGTGGTGGGAGACATGGGTGAGGGCCTGGTGGAGGCTGCCCCTGGTGACTGGGGGGGTGGGGGTGGTGGGAGACATGGGTGGGGGCCTAGTGGAGGCTGCCCCTGGTGACTGGGGGGGTGGGGGGGTGGGAGACATGGGGGGCCTGGTGGAGGCTTCCCCTGGTGGCTGGGGGGTGGGAGTGCTGGGAGACATGGGTGGGGGCCTGGTGGAGACTGCCCCTGGTGGCTGGAGGGTGGGGATGCTGGGAGACATGATTGGGGGCCTGGTGGAGGCTGCCCCTGCACTGCTGGGGGTTGGGGGTGCTGGGAGACATGGGTGGGGGCCTGGTGGAGACTGCCCCTGGTTGCTGGGGGGTGGGGGTGCTGGGAGACATGGGTGGGGGCCTGGTGGTGGCTGCCCCTGCACTGCTGGGGAGTGGGGGTGGTGGGGAACATGAGTTGGACATGGGTGGGGGCCTGCTGGCAGATGCCCCACAGTGCTGGGGGGTGGGGGTGGTGGGGAACATGAGGTGGACATGGGTGGGGGCCTGCTGGCAGGTGCCCCACAGTGCTGGGGGGTGGGGGTGGTGGGAGACATGAGTTGGACATGGGTGGGGGCCTGCTGGCAGGTGCCCCACAGTGCTGGGGGATGGGGGTGGTGGGGAACATGAGTTGGACATGGGTGTGGGCCTGCTGGCACGTGCCCCAGAGTGCTGGGGGGTGGGGGTGGTGGGAGACATGGGTGGGGGCCTGGTGGAGGCTACCCCTGGTGGCTGGGGGTTGGGGGTGCTGGGAGACATGGGTGGGGGCCTGGTGGAGGCTACCCCTGCATTGCTGGGGGGTGGGGTGGCGGGAGACATGGGTGGGGGCCTTGTGGAGGCTGCCCCTGGTGGTTGGGGGGTGGGGGTGGTGGGAGACATGGGTGGGGGCCTGGTGGAAGCTGCCCCTGGTGACTGGGGGGTGGGGGTGGTGGGAGACATGGGTGGGGGCCTGGTGGAGGCTGCCCCTGGTGGCTGGGGGGTGGGGGTGCTGGGAGACATGGGTGGGGGCCTGGTGGAGGCTGCCCCTGCACTGCTGGGGGGTGGGGTGATGGGAGACATGGGTGGGGGCCTGGTGGAGGCTGCCCCTGGTGGCTGGGGGGTGGGGGTGCTGGGGGACATGGGTGGGGGCCTGGTGGAGGCTGCCCCTGCACTGCTGGGGGGTGGGGGTGGTGGGAGACATGGGTGGGGGCCTGGTGGAGGCTGCCCCTGGTGGCTGGGGGGTGGGGGTGCTGGGAGACATGGGTGGGGGCCTGGTGGAGGCTGCCCCTGCACTGCTGGGGCGTGGGGGTGGTGGGAGACATGGGTGGGGGCCTGGTGGAGGTTGCCCCTGCACTGCTGGGGGGTGGGGGTGGTGGGAGACATGGGTGGGGGCCTGGTGGAGGCTGCCCCTGGTGGCTGGGGGGTGGGGGTGGTGGGAGACATGGGTGGGGGCCTGGTGGTGGGTGCCCCTGCACTGCTGGGGGGTGGGGGTGGTGGGGAACATGAGTTGAACATGGGTGGGGGCCTGCTGGCAGGTGCCCCACAGTGCTGGGGGGTGGGGGTGGTGGGGAACATGAGTTGGACATGGGTGGGGGCCTGCTGGCACGTGCCCCACAGTGCTGGGGGGGTGGGGGTGGTGGGAGACATGGGTGGGGGCCTGGTGGAGGCTACCCCTGGTGGCTGGGGGGTGGGGGTGCTGGGAGACATGGGTGGGGGCCTGGTGGAGGCTACCCCTGCATTGCTGGGGGGTGGGGGTGGCGGGAGACATGGGTGGGGGCCTTGTGGAGGCTGCCCCTGGTGGTTGGGGGGTGGGGGTGGTGGGAGACATGGGTGGGGGCCTGGTGGAGGCTGCCCCTGGTGGCTGGGGGGTGGGGGTGCTGGGGGACATGGGTGGGGGCCTTGTGGAGGCTGCCCCTGGTGGCTGGGGGGTGGGGGTGCTGGGAGACATGGGTGGGGGCCTGGTGGAGGCTGCCCCTGGTGGCTGGGGGGTGGGGGTGCTGGGGGACATGGGTGGGGGCCTGGTGGAGGCTGCCCCTGCACTGCTGGGGGGTGGGGGTTGTGGGAGACATGGGTGGGGGCCTGGTGGAGGCTGCCCCTGGTGGCTGGGGGGTGGGGCTGCTGGGAGACATGGGTGGGGGCCTGGTGGAGGCTGCCCCTGCACTGCTGGGGCGTGGGGGTGGTGGGAGACATGGGTGGGGGCCTGGTGGAGGTTGCCCCTGCACTGCTGGGGGGTGGGGGTGGTGGGAGACATGGGTGGGGGCCTGGTGGAGGCTGCCCCTGGTGGCTGGGGGGTGGGGGTGGTGGGAGACATGGGTGGGGGCCTGGTGGTGGGTGCCCCTACACTGCTGGGGGGTGGGGGTGGTGGGGAACATGAGTTGAATATGGGTGGGGGCCTGCTGGCAGGTGCCCCACAGTGCTGGGGGGTGGGGGTGGTGGGGAACATGAGTTGGACATGGGTGGGGGCCTGCTGGCAGGTGCCCCACAGTGCTGGGGGGTGGGGGTGGTGGGAGACATGGGTGGGGGCCTGGTGGAGGCTGCCCCTGGTGGCTGGGGGGTGGGGGGGCTGGGAGACATGGGTGGGGGCCTGGTCGAGGCTGCCCCTGCACTGCTGGGGGGTGGGGGTGGTGGGAGACATGGGTGGGGGCCTGGTGGAGGCTGCCCCTGGTGGCTGGGGGGTGGGGGTGGTGGGAGACATGGGTGGGGGCCTGGTGGAGGTTGCCCCTGGTGACTGGGGGGGTGGGGGTGGTGGGAGACATGGGTGGGGGCCTGGTGGAGGCTGCCCCTGGTGGCTGGGGGGTGAGGGTGCTGGGAGACATGGGTGGGGGCCTGGTGGAGGCTGGCCCTGGTGGCAGGGGGTGGGGGCGCTGGGAGACATGGGTGGGGGCTTGGTGGAGGCTGCCCCTGGTGGCTGGGGGGTGGGGGTGCTGGGAGACATGGGTGGGGGCCTGGTGGAGGCTGCCCCTGCACTGCTGGGGGGTGGGGGTGGTGGGAGACATGGGTGGGGGCCTGGTGGAGGCTGCCCCTGGTGGCTGGGGGGTGGGGGTGCTGGGAGACATGGGTGGGGGCCTGGTGGAGGCTGCCCCTGCACTGCTGGGGGGTGGGGTTGGTGGGAGACATGGGTGGGGGCCTGGTGGAGGCTGCCCCTGGTGGCTAGGGGGTGGGGGTGCTGGGAGACATGGGTGGGGGCCTGGTGGAGGCTGCCCCTGCACTGCTAGGGGGTGGGGGTAGTGGGAGACATGGGTGGGGGCCTGGTGGAGGCTGCCCCTGGTGGCTGGGGGGTGGGGGTGCTGGGAGACATGGGTTAGGGGCCTGGTGGAGGCTGCCCCTGCACTGCTGGGGGTGGGGGTGGTGGGAGACATGGGTGAGGGCCTAGTCGAGGCTGCCCCTGGGGGATGGGGGTGCTGGGAGACATGGGTGGGGGCCTGGTGGAGGCTGTCCCTGCACTGCTGGGGGGTGGGGGGGTGGGAGACATGGGTGGGGGCCTGGTGGAGGCTGCCCCTGGTGGCTGGGGGTGGGGGTGCTGGGAGACATGGGTGGGGGCATGGTGGAGGCTGCCCCTGCACTGCTGGGCGGTGGGGGTGGTGGGAGACATGGGTGGGGGCCTGGTGGAGGCTGCCCCTGCACTGCTGCGGGGTGGGGGTGCTGGGAGACATGGGTGGGGGCCTGGTGGTGGGAGCCCCTGCACTGCTGGGGTGTGGGGGTGGTGGGGAACATGAGTTGGACATGGGTGGGGGCCTGCTGGCAGGTGCCCCACAGTGCTGGGGGGTGGGGGTGGTGGGAGACATGAGTTGGACATGGGTGGGGGCCTGCTGGCAGGTGCCCCACAGTGCTGGGGGGTGGGGGTGGTGGGGAACATGAGTTGGACATGGGTGGGGGCCTGCTGGCAGGTGCCCCACAGTGCTGGGGGGTTGGGGGTGGTGGGAGACATGGGTGGGGGCCTGGTGGAGGCTGCCCCTGGTGGCTGGGGGGTGGGGGTGCTGGGAGACATGGGTGGGGGCCTGGTGGAGGCTGCCCTGCACTGCTGGGGGGTGGGGGTGATGGGAGACATGGGTGGGGGCCTGGTGGAGGCTGCCCCTGGTGGCTGGGGGGTGGGGGTGGTGGGAGACATGGGTGGGGGCCTGGTGGAGGCTGCCCCTGATGACTGGGGGGGGGTGGGGGTGCTGAGAGACATGGGTGGGGGCCTGGTGGAGGCTGCCCCTGGTGCCTGGGGGGTGGGGGTGCTGGGAGACATGGGTGGGGGCCTGGTGGAGGCTGCCCCTGGTGGCTGGGGGGTGGGGGTGCTGGGAGACATGGGTGGGGGCCTGGTGGAGGCTGCCCCTGCACTGCTGGGGGGTGGGGTGGTGGGAGACATGGGTGGGGGCCTGGTGGAGGCTGCCCCCTGGTGGCTGTGAGGTGGGGGTGCTGGGAGACATGGTTGGGGGCCTGGTGGAGGCTGCCCCTGCACTGCTGGGGGGTGGGGGTGGTGGGAGACATGGGTGGGGGCCTGGTGGAGGCTGCCCCTGGTGGCTGGGGGGTGGGGGTGCTGGGAGACATTTGTGGGGGCCTGGTGGAGGCTGCCCCTGCACTGCTGGGGGGTGGGGGTGGTGTGAGACATGGGTGGGGGCCTGGTGGAGGCTGCCCCTGGTGGCTGGGGGGTGGGGGTGCTGGGAGACATGGGTGGGGGCCTGGTGCAGGCTGCCCCTGCACTGCTGGGAGGTGGGGGTGGTGGGAGACATGGGTGGGGGCCTGGTGGAGGCTGCCCCTGCACTGCTGGGGGTGGGGGTGCTGGGAGACATGGGTGGGGGCCTGGTGGTGGGTGCCCCTGGTGGCTGGGGGTGCAGGGGGACATGCGTTGGTGGGCAGTAGTGCAAGTTGACATGTGGGTTGGCTGGTGGGCATGGCCATGGTGGATGGGGTGCCTGCAGGACATGTGCTGGGTAGGCCCCTGTGGTGTGAGCCACCTGCAGGGGCCGTGGAGGGTGTAGAGGGAACACCTGGGAGGACCCACACGTGCAATTCACGTGTGCTGCTCCCGGCGCACCCCTGTAATACACGTACCCTGATGAGATTGCGTGTGGAACTTCCGGCGCACCGCTGGAATACACGTACCCCGCTCAATCGCGTGTGTAACTTCCCGCGCACCCCCGAAATACATGTACCGCGCTCAATCGCGTGTGTAACTTCCCGCGCGCCCCAGAAATACACGTACCCCGCTCAATCGCGTGTGTAACTTCCCGCTCACCCCCGAAATACACGTACCCTGCTCAATCACGTGTGTAACTTCCCGCGCGCCCCCGAAATACACGTACCCCGCTCAATCGCGTGTGTAACTTCCCGCGCGCCCCCGAAATACACGTACCCCGCTCAATCGCGTGTGTAACTTCCCGCGCACCCCCGAAATACATGTACCCTGCTCAATCGCGTGTGTAACTTCCCGCGTGCCCCCGAAATACACGTACCCCGCTCGCACAGGCCCAATTGCTGTATGTTGCCACTTTTGTGATGCGCTGGGACTCTACCGCCTGCCTTCGTGTGGCGGACATGTTTCAGCTTGTGCGTGTCTTTGGCTGTGCGTGGCTTTGCCCTATTCGATTCCATGAATACGTGTGGTTCGAGTGCGTGTGGGCGTTCCGTCTGCTTCCCTGCAGTACATCCCCAGTTACGCCCTTATTTTCGCGCGTTGTTCCCCATTCCGCTCGTTACGCCCCGTGTCCCGCCCACTTTCTGGTGTATGCGCCGAGGTTGTGCGCTTTCACTGTGCGCATTGCGCACGCCTTTCGGGATGTTGCAGTGACTTGTGCGCCATGCACAGGTTTGGCGCACATCCCGAGGTGTACACGCGCAGGGACTTCCATGAATCGCACGCGTGCGCGTGCGCCTGTTTTTTTCCGCTTGCGCCTGTTTGCGCCTGCTTGCGCAAAGATTTTCGGCGCACGTTTGTTCCATGAATCGGCCCCAATGTGTTTGCATACTGAACGTAGAACATCTGTCTTACTACATTGTATTTATGTTTAAGAAGGCCTGCATGCGAAACTTTAGAATACACAGTTAATGCATACGCTTGTTGTTACATGTATTAAAAACAAAAACCAGTTAAACAAGGTTATTTGAGACTCGGCACGAACCCTAGAATTGGTGATGTATAAAGTAGAATATTAACCCGAAGTGGCGCTGGACATAGTGCCCACAAAATGTATAAAAAGCGAATGCATTCTAATGTACAGCGTCTCTCACTGAACACACGGAACCACGTTGGAGTTCGTTGTATTGTACTGAGGGCCGATAGCTATCTGACTTTGCACTGTTTTTGTAGTTGAATTTAGTAGAGAATAAAGTACTTTGTATGTTCCTTTGTAACCCGTGTTCGGTGTATTTCCTTTTGGAGTACTCAGCCTCGATATTTTATTTCTGTTTTCACAGTTGGCGCCCAAATAGGGACCCTCAAGATTGATGCCGGATTGTTGAAGGTTGACACACGCTATCGGACCGGGATCGGACGGTGTGACAAAAAGAAAGGGGCCCCTGGATGAGACGCGACACCTCAGCAGTGCTGCACGACCCGATCCCTGGACGATTAGCCTGTGGTCTGGGACGGCATCTTGACGAGGGTCCACTTATCGAGGCGGGCAGATTTGCTGAAATCACCATACACGAGGTAAGATTAGTTAGGTAAGATTCTTAGAAGTACCGATCGGTCCTCCTTTGGTTTGGTCAGGTGAGTCGTGAACAGATTCTTAATTCAACCCTGACATATTTGAATGTTGGCGCATTGTATCTGCAGACACAATTATTGACCAGGTAACACCAAGAATTTGAGATATGCCTGGGAAATTGTCTACCTGCTTTAGGGCATTATTCCGCAGTGATAGACAATCATTGGAATTTAGCCGTCCGGCACCACAGGAGGGGTCGCCGGCATGTACTATGTACTGTAAGCATGGCATTGGAAGTATAGTATTTAATGATATTTGGCACAGACAAACCAGACATGCCTCTAAACTTCAGCGGCCAATCAATGGTAGTTTTGAGATCCCTCGCATTGAATATTTGGAGTTAGTCTTGTTAAAGAAAAAGGCTAGACCTGCAGCATTTGATGTTTTGTAGAATTGGAAAAAAGAAGCGTTACAACAGCTTAAGAGTAGAGAGGAACATGTGCGCCGTCATAAAACGAATGCCGAAAAAGCGTTGTTATATGACCAGGATAAACAGTCTGAGTCGGCTAAAAATATGGGAAGGGCTTTCTCACTTGGTATTCAGAAAATCTATCCTTCCAAAGATCTTCATGTTTCTGATGAGTTTATTGATAAAATATTAAACGAACGAAGGCCTGGTGCCTCTGCGCCACCTCCGTATGTTCCTCTTCCCGCTGCTGTACCTCTTC
This sequence comes from Ambystoma mexicanum, assembly GCF_040938575.1. Classification (NCBI taxonomy): domain Eukaryota; kingdom Metazoa; phylum Chordata; class Amphibia; order Caudata; family Ambystomatidae; genus Ambystoma; species Ambystoma mexicanum. The sequence goes on along the minus strand of NC_090924.1, from coordinate 680,960,136 downwards.
CTGCTGTTATTCCTGCTCTTCCTACTCAACCTTTTGTTCCTACTCACCCGTTTTTTTCCCTCCACCTGCTCCTCTGCCTCTTTTTATCGCACCAGTTATAGCACCTCCATCGAATTTGCCTGCTCCCTCTCTTCCAAGTGGTTCTGAGCCGCTTGTAATCGATCGTGGTGCAGGGTCAAAGGTTGTCACTCCCAGTACTGTACCACTGGAGAAGAAACGTGAGTTAATTGCATGGGCTAAGCATTGTATGGAGAAGGATGATCAAGCTAGCGTTTTTTCCACACTTTTTAATATGGATAATTTTCCTGAGAAAAATGTTTTTATTGAAGGTTTAGGGATTCAGTTATGTATAATGTGGGGAAGATTAAATAATGCGGATGTTCTGCAAGGGTTAAGGGATCTAAATACTTTAGCACTTTCCAGAGACACTGTGGAGAAGGTAAATGAGCATGTCGAGAGGTTATTTGGGTATAGAAAGGAGTTAGAAGGGATACAGAATGAGGATGATGAAGAGGGAAATATGTATGTACAGAAACGGTTCCTTCCGTGTCGTAAACTGACATCGGAGGAAATGCGAATTTGTAAGAAAGATGCGATTAGATGGATTTCAGACATATCGATAACTCCAGTTGAGGTATATGACACATATAGTCAATATACGTTGGAAATGCAGAGGAAAATGATACAGGTAATGGTAGAGTACCTGCAGGATGAATGTGTCAAAAGGAAGATTAGTTGTCCCACAGAGTTATTGAACATTTATAACAGAGCTTTCTCACTTGACACTTCTTCGACTGCTTTAGCACTCGACTTGGCTCTGTTGCTTAGTAAGCGTTCGGAGTTGCCTACAACTCAGTTGCCTATGAGAGAGGTTCCTCTGACATTTGTTCCAAAGGTTGAGGTTGCGGCCGATGCTGCACGGGGTATAGTCGCTGTGGACATTCCCGCACATTATGTATCACAGTTTGTTCACGTCCCGTTTTCACGAAAGGAGGTGAACACCATTAGACAGTCTATTCCTGATATTAGGAAAAATCCGACAGGGTTTTATAAAGAGATGGAATCTGTTTTGCAATCCTCAGTGTTCACCTTAGGTGACATTGATTTGTTGTTTCCTGTACTCCTGCTTGTAGATTTATGGAAACAAGTTAGAACTATTGACGATGTACCCGGGTTGGGAGATACATGGGTGAATAAAACTATACTCGATGGGGAAAGGCCAGCTGGCGAAAGACCACAACAGGTGATATTAACTCTGCCTGATAGAATCATTGCTAAATTAAAAACCATAATTCCCGAAAAGACAATTATTTGGGACAAGCTTACGGCCTGTGTCCAAGGAAAATCTGAAGGTGCTACCGAGTTCATTAATCGGTTCGAACAGGTATTCTCCGATTTCAGTGGACAAGATTTAGGCACAGAGTCTGGGAAAAGATTATTTGTGGACAAATTTGTACGTGGATTACTGCCTGACATCCAGTCACAGATTATGTCTTCTGAGAGCGCTTGGCAGGCGAAATCACAATCAGAAGTACTGCACATGGCTCAGTACTATGAGGACCATGTCAATAATGAAAAAGATAGGGTTGAAAAACAGAAAGGTGATTTAAAAACTAAGGTGCTATTGCAGCAAATTGTTATGGGCCCCAGAGGGGGTAACTCTCAGGTTAGAGGTCAGTATGTCCCACAGGGGAATGTGCCCTTGGGTCCTGTGAATATTAATCAATGTGCTTATTGTCGTCTAGAGGGTCATTGGCGAGCACAATGCCCCGTCCTTCAACAAAGGTCAAATAATACATTTGGTAATATGGGTAGGTCATCCAGAGGTCGCCCGGGCGTTGGGGGCCCTGCTAGAGGTCAGTTTACACAGCACCCTCAAAAACCTTTTTCGCAGGACAATCAGACTCCGAGTGCGGACACTAGGAATATATTTGATCATCCTTCCGCTGCATATTTATCTGAAGAGCTTCCTTTTGATAATATTCTGTTTCGTTAGGATTGCCCTAAGCAGTGTTAGGAACCTATAACTATTCCCGCCAATCAGAAAGGTCCCTACATTGAAAAGATGGTGGGAAATAGGAAACATCAGTTTTTGATAGACACTGGAGCACAGAAGTGTTCCATTGATCATTCACGGGTTCCAAACATTCCACTGTCTGGGCAAACCAATATTTCTGTAGGGTTTTCCGGTACACCAGTTGTTTGTCCGGTTTCTATGCCGGTAGCTATTTCTTTGGGTCCCTTTATGGACCAGTGTCCTTTTCTGTTGACCTCGGATTGCGGGGAGAACTTGCTGGGGTTGAATTTGTTAAAAGAATTAAATGCAGTGATTTATTGTTTTTCTGATGGAGTGCACTTGACGATTTCACCACTGCAATCTTCTGCCTCGCAATTTTTGACCAAACCTTTGCCTCCAGAATTCATTGATGTACCAGAGAGCTTGTGGGCTGTCGACGACAATGATGTCGGTGTTTTAAAGATTGAGCCTGTTAAGTTAGTTTTGAAACATGGAATTGAGCTGCCACGCATTCCCCAATATAAGATTTCGGTTGAGGGCGAGCGAGCTTTCAAATGTTTCCGATTTTGTGCACCGCGGTGTGATTGAAGAAATTTCAGGAAGTTTGTGTAATAGTCCGATTTTACCCGTGTACAAGAAAGGCAATAATGTAATTACATTCCGTTTTATAATTGATTTACGTGCCATAAATATAGTTGTGGCACCACAATTTCCAATTGTGCCTGATGTGACGACAATCCTAACCATGATTACAGCTACTTACTTTAGTGTTGTGGACTTAAAGAATGCATTCTTTAGTATTCCTATACACAAGGATAGTAGATATTTGTTTGCGTTCACCTTAGGGGGACGCTCATTTACATTTACTCGTGCACCTCAAGGGTACACAGAGAGTCCTAGTATTTATAGTAGGGCTTTGAAAGAACAACTTGATACCCTTGATTTGCCCTCTACCTGTACTTTGCTTCAGTACGTTGACGATTTGCTTCTGGCTGCTGACTCTGAGAGTGCCTGTAAGGAGGGCACTGTGTTATTACTTATTCATCTAGCTAAGCATGGTCACAAAGCTTTGCTTAAAAATCTCAATATTGTTGTCAGGAGGTCGCCACATTTCCGGCATGTCTGTCCCAAATAGGCAGAAGGAAGTTAGGGCCTTGATAGGTATGGCTTCTTACTGTAGGTTGTGGATCCCAAATTTTTCACTAGTGATAAAACCGATACTGGCCTTGACGAAGAAGGGCATTTCTTCGCCGTTGCCATGGACCTCGGAGCACCAGAAATCGTTTGACTTGCTTAAGACTGCATTATGCTCTGCACCAGTTTTGGACACACCAAACTATGAAAAGGCCTTTGTATTGTTTGTGCATGAATTTGATGGATGTGCTTTGGCTGTATTAACGCAGGTGCATGGAGGGAAGAATAGGCCGTGCGGTTACTATTCCTCCGCCCTTGATCCTGTAGCATGCGCTTTGCCAAGATGTTTGCACGCTGTCGCTGCTGCTGCCGTGTCTGTAAAACAGTGAGGGAATGGTCTTAGGCCATGATCTGATCCTGATGGTGCCTCACTCTGTAGATGTTCTATTGAACCGAACTCAAACGCAACACCTCACTTCCGCACGGTTGACAAGATATGAATTGATCTTGTTTGCCCCTCACATTCAAATTAAGAGGTGTTGTGTCCTTAATCCGGCTGAACGCCTACCTTTTCCGCAAGATACTAGTTGTGGTGATGGAGAATCACATGATTGTTTGTATACGACTGAACAAGAAACAAAGGGCAGGATTTATTTGAAAGATACCCCTTTGGATAATCCGCAAGGATAGCTGTTTTGTGACGGCTCCTGCTTTAAACTTCCGGATGGTACATCCACAGCCGCTTATGCAATCACTACATTGAGCACGGTGTGGAAACTAAGAGAATTACGCAGGCCGCAGAGATTATAGCATTAACCCGAGCTTGTGAACTTTCCGAAGGGCTTGTAGTAAATATATATACTGATAGTCAGTATGCCTTTGGGGTGGTTCACAACTTTTGGAGACTTTTGTCGGAAAGAGGGTTCCTAACCTCGCATGGCATTAAGATTCAACATGGCTCCCTAATAGTGCAACTACTCTCAGCGCTTGCGCTCCCTACTCAGTTAGCAGTTGTAAAATGTGCAGCACATCGAAAGATTGTAGATAATATTGGAAAAGGGAATGCTTCCGCTGATAAAATAGCTAGACAAACTGCCACTGATCTCTTTATGGAGATGTATGTTTCAAGGGAGACTGAAAATGCCTATGTAATGGATGAAGGCGTTGGGTCTGTACGGGATATCCAAGCCGATGCCACATTAGAAGAATCCAAGAGGTGGGCTGAAGGCTTGGGAAAACTTGATGATGATGGGTGTTGGGTGGATATGGTTGATGAAAAATGGCTACTTCCTGATGCTTATCTGATGATGATGGTTGTAATGGCACACGGTCCTATGCATGTGTGTGCCCAGCAGATGACGAAAATGTTAGAAAAAGTTTGGGTAAACGACAACATTTCAAAAATTGCTCAGCATTACGTCCAGAACTGTATGATTTGCCTACAACATAATGTGGGAAAGGGGACAGCAACCCCAAAGGGAAGTTTTGGGCCACCCTCTGTCCCATTTGAAGTTATCCACTTTGATTTTATTGAAATGGAACGATGCAACAATCTAAAATATGTCCTTGTGGTCATTTGCGCCTTTAGTAAGTGGGTTGAGGCTTTCCTTGTTAAAGAGGCTACAGCCATGACCACTGCGAAAACCATGTTAAAGGAGTACTTTCCCCGGTTCGGTATGCTAAGAGTTATCTGGTCGGACAATGGTCCACATTTTGTCGCCGCTGTAATCCTACAGATATGTACAGCGTTACGAATTGACAAACGGTTCCATTCGGCCAGACATCCTCAGCGCGCCGGACTAGTAGAAAGACACAACGGTATCATCAAGAACAAGCTCGCTAAGGTGTGTGCTGGCACCAAATTAAAATGGCCGGACGCCTTACTGATCGTGTTACTAGCCATGCGTACAACCCCTCAAACTAAGACTGGGCTCTCTCCATTTGAGGTGGTAATGGGGAGACCTGCCAATATCTGGAATCTTCCAAAATGTCGAAATTTGAAGAACGTTGAAAATGTACTACTTTCAGATTATTGTAGCCAATTGACTAAAAACCTGTATTTGATTTACCACCAGGTACGAGAGGCCTTACCTGTGCGATACGAGGGCTCGGGCCACGGCATACGACCGGGGAGCTGGGTGCTCATCAAATCATTTGAGCGCACCTCCTGCCTCGCGCCTCGCTGGCGTGGGCCATTCCAGTTCCTGTTGGTCACCCAGACAGCGGTGCGGGTAGCTGGGCGAAAGAACTGGATGCGCGCGTCACACATCAAGAAACTTCCTCACCCTGTGCCACACACTACAGAAGAAGCAGAACCCCTCGCTGATACTGCAACTGATGATCCCAAAGCAGTAAGCAGCACTGAGAGTGTGTCAGAGAATATCTCTAAGCCCAGGAGGCTTGGGGAAACTGCCATTTTGTCTCCACACTCTCCGCATATTTTGCACCCGGAAACGGCTGTTTCAAATTCAGCCTCCACACTTGCCTCTGACACGTTGCTTCCAACGGGAAGTGACGTCACATTGTTTCCGGATCAATCAGTACCAGGAACAGCCAAGTACCACTTACGTTCAAGAAAATAGACATACGGCACGGTTCTGCTGTGCATCTGATAGACATACGGCACGATTCGGCTGTGCATTCAAGGAAGGAAAAGAGTCATCGAGGGCTTGCTTTTGCCCAAATTTGAGAAAGGAGATTCTGTCGGCTAGGGTTGTGGAAGGACTAAGAAATCGCGCGACCGGGAGGTCGCCAGCAACGAATATTGGGGTTTCCATCTGAAGACTGCAATCCCTGCTACCGCCGCCGCGCGTATTGGACTTGTAAATAATGGGGTGACCAACCGGGACAATGGACAAAATGCCTGGGCCCCGAAAACGTATTGCTGTATGTTTGTAATAATATTTGGGTTTCTTATAGTCGCTGCCTTAGGATTATGGTACCTTGAGGAAACTCATTCCTTAGAACTTTTGTTGCCTACTGAAAATGCATCCATTGTTCCTACTCCCTTTGTCCATTTGCACACTTTATCCCCTCGGGATTCCCAGCACAGACGAAGGTACCATAATAACACACTGCTACTTATCATGAATGCTACACATGCCATTTTTAAAAAATCCAATTGCTGGGTCTGTTCGCATTTACCGCAACATGGGGATAAGGGGCTAGGTTGCTATATTCATCCTTTACCGTTGACAACTGCCTGCTATGCTTCTCTTAGAGCACTGTTCTTTGGCAATGGAATGATAGCGTCTCAGGGAACTTTGATGGCACCAATTTGAATAGTTTTGAGAAACGTGTTTTGACTCCCCTGGGATGCTCCCTTTTTGCAAATGGGAGTAAACCGAATGTTGCTTCTATTAGGCCTTCTGATAAACTGTCTCGTCCTTTCCAATCTTTGATTTCCTTTAAAATGGCTCCTATAGGCAATAAGGATGCCATGCCTCCTTCCTACACTGTTAACCATAGCCCCGATTCAGTTTCTTTCTGCATGGCACTCGGTCAATGGGAGATTTTAAAGGTTGTGCCAACGTTGCAAATTTGACTGGGGAAGACAGACCTTTGTATGTAGGTGAACCTGTCTATTTCGTTTGCGGTAATGTAGCATTCCCATGGTTGCCCAGGGATTGTCAGGGAACCTGTTATTTAGGGATCCTGTTACCTGGGGTGTTTATAGCTAGTACAAAAGAAGTTTCGAAGGCTCGTCCACAGCGGGTCTAGAATGGTGACACCCCAGCACATGTCTTGGGAGATATAGCAAAATCAGTTGTGCCATTTTGGGGGCAGATAGCGAATTCAGAAGATATTAGAAAACTAGCGAGAGTACTGTAGAGAACCATCAACCGGTCCACGGACATACATATGACATTAGAACAAAAGGCGATAAGATTAGTAGCACTTCAAAATCGAATGGCATTAGATGTCATTCTAGCTGAGCGTGGTGGAGTATGCAAATTAGTGGGGTCTGATTGCTGTGTTTTCGTACCAGATTCCTCCCCAACTATTTTCAAGGCAATACAAAATCTGCACGTCCTTAGTTCTGAAGTGCATGTTTCCGAGGGAAACTGGGATCTAAGCGCTTGTTTCTGGGACTTCTTGCGATCTTGGGGTTGGAAGGTACTTTCGGTCTTATTAATTATTTTGGGAATTCTGTTGTTTCTTTGTTGCTGTATTCAGTGTCTGCCTGGTATGTGTTCGATGCTAGGGGGATGTTGCGCACAAGCGATAGGTTCGATAGGACATAAAATGTATGCCCCAGATAAGACTGCCAAAGAATACGTATAGAAGGATATTTTAGCAAAAGACCTAATGGAAATAGATATTTCAGGGTACATGGAAAATGATGCATGTAGTTATTTGCAAGGAGACCCAAAGTAGGTTTTAGCACTTGGAATAGGCCAAAAGGAGGGTTTGTCGGAATAGAAAGTATATTGTGCCTCCTATTGTAATAAATATATTTACTATTGGCCTACGCCAAGCTGCTCGAAAGTCGCTTGCGAGATCTGTGTTGCAAGGTCCTGACCTTTAATCTATGTAGGCCGCCATTTTAGGTCAAACCGCCATTTTAGGATTCGTAGTGGGAAAGGCACCCTGTGAGCTAAAATGGTGGACAATGTAATTTCAAAATACAACATGGCCGTCTTGACCTCTGTACATAGCTAATGTGTAATTTGCCTGCAGGCTACTTGTTGAGGTCATGAACTGAGACCTCGTCCTTTGTTGACCTATGTGTAAAGGGATCACTTGTGCGATGAAACTAATCCATGAGCATATATTGAGATGTGTTTGCATACTGAACGAAGAACATCTGTCTTACTACATTATATTTATGTTTAAGAAGGCCTGCATGCGAAACTTTAGAATACACAGTTAATGCATACACTTGTTGTTACATGTATTAAAAACAAACCAGTTAAATGCGGTTATTTGAGTCTCAGCACGAACCCTAGAATTGGTGATGTATAAAGTAGAATATTAACCCGAAGTGGGGCTGTAAATAGTGCCCACAAAATGTATAAAAAGCGAATGCATTCTAATGTACAGCGTCTCTCACTGGACACACTGAACCACGTTGGAGTTCGTTGTGTTGTACTCTGGGCCGATAGCTATCTGACTTTGCACTGTTTTTGTAGTTGAATTTGGTAGAGAATAAAGTACTTTGTATGTTCCTTTCTAACCCGTGTTCGATGTATTTCCTTTTGGGGTACTCAGCCTCAATATTTTATTTCTGTTTTCACATTTCTACAAATGGCTTCAAATCTGGAACTTCCCCGGGCTGCTGCCGCTACGAGATAGAGCAACCTGTGGGATGTTTTTACCCATGCATCCAAGCCCTACCATAAAACTATGCAGTACTGGCATGGAAAACACCATGATGGCCAGAACTCCCCCGAGAGTGCACAGGGAAAACATGAAGAATAGGCTGCCACCCATTTTTGCCTATGTTGTGAGCACAGGAGGGCACTGCCTAAAACCACCATTGGGCTACACACACAGTAGCCTGAAACCATTGGGAATGGCAATGCTGATTGCCAAAAAGCAACTCAGAACTGTGGGGAATTCATTTTCTTAATCCCAAAAATGGTTGCAATACCGGTACTCACCACTATCAGAAAGCCGGCGTTTTAAAACCACTAGACTTTTGTGTAAAACTGAACAGAGGAACCCAAACCAGACCAAGGAAAGACTTGCTAAGAGGTGGATACAATGTAAAACTATATGAAATGACTTGAAGGAAGTAATTATTTAATGTATAGGTAAAAATTGTAAGTTTGATTTAAACTGGGAACTAAAGTGACATTTAGCTGAATTCTGCCTCACAACTACCCCCGACAGGAGAAACCTGCTCAGCCACTCTTCCCAGGCCTAGCTGCACCCTGCTTCCCCACCAAAAGGAGTTGACACCTCTCTGATTAGATTAGGGGAGGGGCACAGCAGGAGTTTGAACAAAGCCTTGTCCTGGACTCAGGCAAATGTTATATTGGGGGGGGCGTAAAGTGTATTCCTCTTGGGAGAAGTGGGAGGAGAAGTGCCTCTGGGAGCCACCCGAGCTGGACAGAAGCTTCCCCCTTGTGCTTTGGAACCTAAACCACACCCATCTGGGCCAGAGCATAATTTAAAAAAAAGATGGGTAATTCATAGTACGGACTTGTCAGAATTATATAAGTAATATCATTATTCTTGTGATTTTTCTGTGCACGTTTTAAAAGGTGTTAGGAACCTGTGGTGTATGCTGGGGGGTTGCTAGCGGAAAATAGGGTCTTACTCCAAATGACTGCATGTTAAAAATCTGACACTTCATCAATTAATGTCCATACTCCTTGCGCACATGTGTGTAATTTTTGGTAAATGTCTGATATTGGTAAACCAGTCAAAAAGAGCAAAATGTTGTCATTTTAGAACACAAGCCCCCAGGAAGATCAGAGGCGGACAAGCATGGACCATGAGGAATATATAATGTGTACATGTAATTTCAACAAATTGTGTATCTGGGAAATATATATTTGAATCAAATATAGATTTGTGGGCAAATTGACCAGGGGAGGATCCTCTGACCCATAAACAGACCTCATCATGATGACAATCCATTTCCTTCCCCCAATCATGGGAGAGGGGAGAATTGGGCCAATGACAAATAGAGAGGGGCAGGCTCAGTTATGCCACGCACACACCCACTTCCAAAACACATAAAAAGAGACTGCTGGGACAGGTAGAGAGATTCAATTCCATTTTCTGTGGGACGCTCTGCCGGGAGACTCCAGACTTCACATCCATCAATCTTCAGAGACCAGAAATTTACTTCAGAACTTAAAGCAAGGGCCTAAACCCACAAACTGAGAACTCTTCTCAGCAGGCCTCAGCATCCTTAAAATCATTTGCAAACTATTCCACAGCCGGGCGAGCTGTCTGAATTCTTTTGCCAAGAACTTTTGCCAGTACCCAGAAAGCAGTTTTACATCCAGAATCCACTTGATCCGGACCGGAAAGCAGAGCAGTATCCAGAACCAGAGGCCGCTGTATCCAGAGAGGCTAGACCAGCAGAGCAGAGCTGACCCAGACCGTTGTGAGCAGAACCAGAGATCCGGATCGCTGTGAGCAGAACCGGTGCCTGATTGACCCGCCGAGCAGACAGAACCGCCGCCTGACGTGTTGACCAGATCCGTGACAAGGCCTAGTTCAAATTTTTATTGTGAGTACCTAGCAGAACTGTGCAGAACCCAATCTCTTAGTTAAAATAATCTAATCCAAACTATTTTAACCTAATTAGAACAGCCTCCTAGAAATCGTGTCATCTGTCATTTGTAAAGCTGCACAACTGTCACCTGTCAATTCTGCAGCTGCAAGCTGTCACCTGTCATTTTGAGTTTTACTTTAAATCCGAAAATCTACCTTTATTAAATCGTCTGTATCTCTGGAACCGCACTTGCGAAATTTACCGTGATTTTCGATTTGGCTCAATTTCTCCACTTGTCAAAATAGCAGCTCCATTCTTTCCTTTGTTAAAATCTGTTTGCAACCTGGTAATAAATCATAGAGCATTGCTAAACTGAGCCTGAACTAATACCAACAAGCATCTCTCACTCATCCTGAATCTCTAGAGGGAATTAAAATCAGTTAGCACATCTTCCCATCACATTTAAAAGCACTTTGGGCCTGTGTTTCAAACTTCTACCTGTTTCCTCTAAGCTTGCTGGGGGGGAACTGAATTCCGTATTGTATTTGATTGTATTCCTGAAGACTGTGTGTGTTACTTCCATCTCCTTGCATTGCATATAGGGGGGGTGAATTGCCACCAGGGGAAAAGTGAACATATTATCTCTTGTGAAACCATATCAGTTTATTTTCTGTACTGCAGTTATTCCACCTTGCATTTCCTTGAAACCATCAAGCATTTTCAGCTACCTCATCCTCTGTACTACTTCTAAGTAACCTAAATCAGTTTACCAGTAGAACGTTATCCATTGTTGATCACTGTCATATTTTAAGTGTGATATCCAATATTTATTTATTATAAAAGTGTGATAGATATATATCTTGTTAATTTTTCAAATAAACCTTTTAATTTGCAAAACAAACCTACTTCTTGGCTCAGTGGGGTCAGGGGGATTCTAAGAGGGGGGGTGTTATACAAGTGTTTTCATCCAGAGTACCGAACTGGACATAAAAATACATCAATAAGGGTTTTCCTCAGCATCCCAGACTAGGCATTGACTTAGCTGTAGTGTTGATTGAATATCGCTTAACAGACCCAATTCCGGTGGGAGACGCTGGGGTGCAGAGCACTTGTAGACTTATTTTCAAATGGCGTGTTCATCATGCCAGAAACCTGGAAACCGGGCCATGGGGAAGTGGGAAGGGATCTGTTCCAATTCTTCCAGGTCCGCTTAGCGATAGCATCCGGATGGCCTGAATACCTTAGGTAACCATCTGAAACTCTGATCAGTGGAGTAACTCTGCTGAAAATGTTGGGGGGAACATGACATCTGAAGAAAAGGTACCCTAGCCAAATAAATGGGGACAAAATGGTGTGCAGTGAAATTTGGGGGGGACAAACACCCCTGTACCCCCCTAAAATTATGCCCATGACTCTGATACTGGCCTACATAGCCAACTCTAGGATAGCAGGCACATTCTATCCACACTATATAAAATGCTCTAAGAGAAGATGATACTTCCCCCCTCGAAAGCACGTTCTCGCTAGTCCGAGGAACTGGCAACAGATCTCACGGACTCCCAATGGGCTCTCATGTGCGCCCATTCCAAGAAGGTCTCCATCAACTTCCGGTTCAAATTCATGCAATTTAAAATATTACACCGCCTATACTATGTACCCGCCAGACTTGCCAAAATGTCCCCTCCCACCAAACTCTGCTGCCCCAGGTGTAGCAGAACTGCAGCCGGCCACTTACATATGTTCTGGGACTGCCCACTACTAGACTCCTATTGGGCTAAAATAATGGATGCACTGTGAGACATAACTATTTGGTGTGTGGTCTGGGACACTGAGTAGAAGCGACAGGGCTTTGTGAACATAGGTTGCATGTTGGTTAAGAGGACAATACTCCTTCATGGGAAAAATAAAACTCCCTCCACCCCGATGGAATGGCTTAAAGTGCTGACATGGGCGAAAGAGAAAGAGGAACTCTATGCTTGTACTCTTCTGGCCTCATCCAGACCCCTAGATATTTGGGTTGCCTTTCGTACATATTTGGCCCAGGACGAATTGAGGGATTGATAATGTGTATGTTCTTTGTTCATAAAACTGATTGCAATCTGTTTATCTGTACTGGTGATAGAAGAAACGTTGTAGATATAGATGTACATGAATACTGTTGATGTGATGTTTTGCTCCCTGCAGTGCCTTTAAATTGCCAACCTAAATAAAACTTTTTAAAAAAAGAAGTTGACATCAAGTAGGGAAACATAGACTGAGGCAAGAAGTGGTGGTCAAACCCATTCGAAGAGACCCCATTCCTATTAGGAACACATTTTCTGAAGATTCAGTCACCTCTGATTGGTGGGCTAAATGGGGCACTGTGGTCTTTGGCCAAAAAAACCTGAAGCCTTAAAGAGTGTTTAGCCAGGTTAGCAATACAATAGAATGTCACACTATTGCTAGGTCAGAGAGAGCAGTTTTGGGGCGAAAGAAATGGTCAACTGAGGACAATGAGTTTAGCTGTGTAAGCAGTGGAAGAGGCAAGTGAGTTGATGTGTTTACACATGGTCAGACTGAAATCTAGGTATACACCTGAGTTTTGACCTGGTTTAAGATGGTTATCGGGTTGCCGTCTATGACAATGGATGTGTAATCTTGATGTAACCTGCTCAGGCGGGCAGGAGCACCTACAATGAGAATCTCATTTTTTTCTCCGTTGATGCACAGGCTGTTAGTAGCCATCCAATTCTGGATAATGGAGTAGATTTTGTTTAAGAGGATAGTGTCCTGTTCTAGATTGCCTGTGATTGGGATGAGTATTGAGAATCATCTGCCAAGTTGGTGTATATTACTCTCCATGGCATCTAAAGCAGCAAAAAGGAGTTTGGCATAGGCATTATAGAGAGTGGGGGAGAGGCAGGAGCCCCCTGCGGGACGCCCAATGGTACTGTCATGGGATCAGCTGCTTCTTCGCCAATGGCTACTCTGGAGGTGTGATCGGACGAAACTGATTTGATCCCGGTGGTTGCTTCCTTAGAGAAGTGAATGTTTTTGGATCGTGTTAGGCATAATTTGTCATGGTCCACTAAGTCAAATGCAGCGGACAGATCGAGTAGTAGTAGAATGCATAGGTTCCCGAGTCTTTAATGGCATCCATCCGATTTTTTAAGTCTAGTAAAGCTGTCTCTGAGCTATGTCTGGGGTGGAAACCGGATTGTCTGTCTCCTAACAGGTGATTATTCTCTAGTTGGGTTTGTTCTTGGGTATAGGCAATTTTGTCTATGACTTTAAGGAGGAAGGGGACTGTGGTAATGGGTCTATAATTGGAGAGAATAGCGGGGTCTGGTGTGGGATTTTTGAGAAGGGGCATGACCCAGGCTTCTTTAATTTTGGCAGGGCAGAGTTGGAACTGAACGATGCATTCATGAAGTTTAGTGATAATGGGTGCTAGAGTAGGGGCACAATCCTTAACTAGTTTTGCAGGAAAGCTGTCACCTTTACAATTGGAAGGTTTGAGTGAGGCTATAGTCGTAATTACATGGGTAAGGGTGACTAAGGTCAAATGGAATTGAGCAGGGGCGTTGCTAGGAGGCGCTAAGGGGGCTATAGCCCCTGATCTTTTGGTTGTAGCCCCGGATAGAATCTCAGGAGCTACAGCCAAAAGACTAGCTAGCCCCCAGTCCCAACAGTTCCGACATCAGCTTAGCCCGAGTCTTTTCCAGACCTAGCAACTCCCCTGGAATTGAGGTACTGTCTCTGTAATATCTGTTAGTAAAGAGGGGGCCAGAAGCTGTCTTTGCAAAATGATTTTGTCTTGCAATGAGCTGACCTTGGAGGCTAGGGCGTTCTGGATGGTGGTACACCAAGCTTTACTCACAATAGCTGGACTAGGAGGTGGGATGGGTGTTTCGTGTTCTCTGATGATTGAGAATAGTTCTTTGCTATTAGAGGCAGCATTGTTGATGCATAGGTTCAGGCAGTTCGCTTTGTGGGTGATCACTGCGAGTTTGTATGTTTTGGAGATTGACTGGAGTTCATTTTTAGAATCACTGGCGGGGGTTTGTCTGGTTAAGTGTTCTAGAGCTCTTTTATTTCTTATAAATTCAATAAGTTCATCGTTGAACCAGGGGTTGCTACATTTGGAACTTGGAAGTTTAGACCTGCGTGGGGCTACTTCATCGTTGGCAGTTTTCAGGCAAGTATGGTAGAGAAGCGAGATGCTGTCAGGATTCGAATCAACTGTGGACTGTGCATTAAGTAATTTGTTCATGGTTGAGGGAAGGTTTTCTGGAGTGAGTTTGCATGTGTTTCCCACCAAAATGGGGATGGGGGTGTTAGGGGAGAGTCTTGAGCGTTAGTCATAGATATATAAAATCGGATTAGAAAGTGATCAGTCCAAGATATCTCTAGGATGTCTTCTAGGGTGACTGTAGTATTCAATGTTAGGATCCAATCTAAAATTCTGCCTTTTATTTGGGTTGGAGCATTGACAATTTGAGTGAATTGCATTTCTAGAAACGCATTATGGAAAGCAGTGGCTTTGTGATCACTTACATCGTTGAAGCCCAGATTAATGTCTTGTAGGAGAATGAGTTTTGCTTTGATTTAGAGGAGAGGGGTGATGAGTAATGGGATATCTATGTCAGGGTTGTTGGAAGAGCTGGGCACTCTGTAAGCTATTAGGAAATTGATGATGGTTTTGGGGTTAGTGGTTAGTTTGAGGGCTAGGAATTCATAGCCTGCTAAGGTCTCGTTTTACATTCTTTGAACTGCAATGCGGTTTTAGCAATGATGGCAACAACTCCTCCGTGGCATCGTGGCGGTCAGATCTGAGAATGGTGTATTCAGGTGGGATGGCTAGTGTGAGTAGTGGACCTGAGGCTCAGTGGAGGGTTCAAATGCATTAATTACAACATTTGGAATGTGAGTGGAATCAAAGGCAAGTTTTATTTGGGAAATGACATCATGCATGGGATGAATATGGTGTTAGATTTCTTGAATCAAAAAGTTTGGTCCAATCTGGGTGGGGCACTTGAATTTGAGGATAGACGGCAAGCATACCATTGTGCACAAATAATGCCATATGCAGTTGAGTAGCAAGTAAAGAAGGATGCTTGGTGTATAGGTGCATTAAAAATACCCAATAAATAAATACATAAATTCACAATGGCATTGAAGTACAGGAAGGGACACAAATTGAAGGATCCAGATGCATTTGTTTGTCTCAATGAATCCATGAGGCAGCAGGGGCTAGAATGTGAATACACACCTTTAGTGGAGGTTGGGGATGGTCTCAGCTGAATTCTTGTGGATAACAAAGGATGTCAAGATATTTACTTGGAGGAAGGTACACCATTAGGGATGGCAATGCAAGAATCATACTACACTGATTTAATCAACCCAGTCATTGGGAATATTGCTGACAGCTATGTCATCTCACAGGATGAATTGCCTTAGTCTTTACTAAACCAAAGGGGATTTTCAGAATTCAGCCAGTTTACCCTTATCAACCAAAATATGTGATTTGTTGTCATCAGGACGATTGCATCCTATTTCAAGTGGCTGAAATTGAGACAGAGAAGAAACCGCAAATAAAGGTGGTGGCTGAAGTGCCAAGGCACTTCAGTGTGGCCTCTCACCAAAGAGATACTGCCACGCAGTTAGAAGAAAGCACAGATATTCCTCCTTTGAAGTATTTTCCAAAATGTTCTAAAATGGCAGAGGAGAAAATCCAGGCCACAGATACCTGCACCAATGAAGAAGAGAAAGACTAATTGAGAAAAATATTCATTGAATTCAAGGAGGTATTTGCTAAAGACGCCTACTATTGATCTGCATGTTGCTACACAGCCAAAAGGCTATTGTAGGGAACCTGTATTTGTGCGACAATATAGGCTACTCTTGGCCTGTTTTGAGTCTTTGGAAACAATTATTAAAAATGTGGAGTCCAGAGGAATCATTAGACCCATTCACAGTACCTCAAACACACCCATATGAGGTGTGCTGAAACCCAGTGGTCAATGGCGGTTGTGTGCAGACTTAAGAGAACTGAATAAGAGGGTGACTGTGTTAAGGTGGCCTTTCCCATTCATTGACCAAGGCCTTGCACAAATCCAAGGGTTGAAGGTTTTTACTATCTTAGATCTAACAGCAGGGTATTGGTGTGTACCCCTAGCAAAAGATATACAAAATCTATTGGCCTTTTCATTCCAAGGGACTCAATATGCATGCAATCGTACAAAGTTTGGCTTTATCAATAGTGCAAGTGAGTTTGGGATCTTCCTGCACAAAGCACTCCCGGATGCAGCCGAGAGGGGAACTGTCGTCTATGTGTATGATGTCCTGATCTTAAATGAAGATATAAAAAGCAATTTCAAAGAGATTAGACATGTGCTCAGCCAATTGCAAAAGACTGGGGCAAAAATGTCATTGCAGAAGTCAGAGTGGTGTAGAAAAAGGGAACATTTCTTGGGACATGAAGTTATAGAGCAAGGGTTAAATGTGCAAAAGAAAAAGGTAGACGCCATCCGAAAGTTAAAAGATCCCATGAATCTGAAGGGCTTGTTACAATAGGAAGTTCATTGTAGAGTATGCAGAAATCACACAACCATTGACTAAATTACTGAAACAGTTTCTGCCTTGGAAATGGGGACATGAACAATGTGAAGTGATGGCCAAATTGAAAGATTGTCTAATGAGGGCCCCATGTTTTGCTTATTCAAAGAAGAATTAAGATTTCTTTCTGCAGATAGGGTTCACAGATCAGTGCATGCCAGTGGTCTTGTATCAAAAGCATAATTTAAAAACAAAACCATTTCCTTTTGCTAGCAAAGCATTGTGACAGGTGGAAACAAAGTTTAATGAATGTGAAAAAGCACTTTTGAAGACTGTGTGGGCATTACAACATTTCCGTCCCATTATTCAAGGAGAGCAGTGATTGTTGAAACTAATCATCACCCCCTGCAGTTCTTACAGAGTAAAAGGATCAAGTCAGGGAACTTAGCCCAGTCAAGAATTACATCATGGACATTGGCATTACAGGGATTCCCTGTGGAAGTGATATATGGGCAAAATGAAAGAGTCCAGTACCTCAGGGGATGACCGACTTTATTGACTGTGCAGCTGCAGATGCAACACATGGCACAGTATTAGAAACACGTTTGACTGAATTTGAACAATCCCCACGCAAGGCATTTGATTAAGAAGGGTGCAGGAATCTCCCAACTGTGTATGTGGATGGATGTGCATACCACGTGTGGGGTGACCCTGAAAATGAATTGGTGGCAGCAATAGGGAATGTGTAGGTCAAATGTGAAGGTATCTTTGGACAACAGGTAAACATGCACCAACATGGGTTTTCTCCCTCTGTCCCCACGGGTCAACCCCACCATCATCAGGCAATGCCAACATCAACTTCTCTGGTGCTGGGGTGAGGATAGGTGCACCGTGGCACAGTAAGTTGTGCATTTGTAAAAGTTGCATTCTCGCACTGCAGCGCGTGTGTGCCTGCTCCCCCTCCCTTTGTCCTGGTAGCTTCCTTGTTTGTTGGCCCCTCCTCCCCCCTCCCACCATGCTCCCATTGGTTGGTGGGCCCTGTAAATCAGCCAACCAAGGCACCCCCTGCCGTGGCAGCCCCCTCGGCCAAGGATCAGAGGCTAAGGACAGCTCCAGTGGTATCTGCTGGTGTCCACCATGGTAGCACCTAGCCTGCAGCTGTCAACCTGCTGCGACTGATCAGGTAAGTGGAATCTGGGTGTGTTGTATTTTTCTGTGTTCAAAAACATGGCCTTGTTCCCCCTTTTGGAAAAGTCGAATCTAGATGTCTTGTATTGTGCAGTGTAAATACTTAGGCCACTACTTGGCTTGCAGAAATTGGCCATGTGCGCTCTCTCGCTTCGTAGGTCCCCTCTTCCTGTTCCATTCCACCCTCCTGCATTTCCCTTCCTTCCTCTCGCATCTCAGCCTTTCCCTCTCCGATCTATTGTGTGCTATTTTGACACGGTCTCGTGCTCCACCGTTTTTCTTGCATTACTTTCCATTGCCTGCATTCTTCTTCTAGGTTCCTGGTGTGTTCTGTACCTTGTTGACTGTATTGACTTTGTGTTTGCTATATATGGTTCTTGATATTGTGTTGGTAATCACGGTTTGTGGCATTACATTGCAATTGTCCACATTCTTCACTTCTAGGTTCCCTGCTGACCTCTGTGTTTTCCTTTTGGTCCTGTATTGCATCTGCATTGTTTACTTCCAGGTTCCCTGTTGTGCTCTGTGCTTTGCCTTGGTTCTGTATTACATCTGCATTCTCTACTTCTAAGTTCCTTGTTGTGCTCTTTTCTTTCTGATGGTTCTGTACTGTATCTGATTTGTAGGTCTGTTCTTGTTCTTTGTTGTGCCACCCTCCCTTGCGTGTCCCCCACTGTGCCTCACTCCTGTCTGCCCTCCCCCTGCGTGACCTCTCCTCCCACCTCCCCTCACTGGGCTCCCTCTCCCTACCATCCTCTTTCCTCCCTGCACACCATATGGTGCTCTCTGTCTCACCTATTTTCTCTAACTGCTTTTTCTATTGACTAACTATCCTATCCCTCTCACTACGTCTGGCAGGAAGAAGCTCAAAAGGGACATCCTGATCACCAACCCAGGCCTCCCTATCACCGATACCTATACCAGTGCTTCCTCCAGACAGACCCTTACCGACATACCCTTTGTCATTCCCTCTCGAGGCCTATGGACACCCCATATGGTCTTGGTTCTCTCTCTTTTTTCTCTGCTCCCATTAATAGCGGCATCCGATGGGAAGGCCTCCTGGCCCCCTTCCACTCCTCTAAAACCATCATTAATGTCTACTTAAATGGCACCATCTTGGTCCAGGGCCCTCAGGCCGATATTCTCCAATCTCCTCCTCTTTGATAGATGCTTCCTGTGCCTTATCAACTTCCTTACCTCTCCTGCTATCCCTTCTTACACCTCTCTGGCTCCTCTGCCTCCTCCTTCCTCTACCACCAGCATTCAAGGGAGGAGTAGTGCTGCATTGGAATGACAGAAGCAGGGATCTACTCCAGGAAAATCCACACTACACCCCCACCGGGATGGTTGGTTCTGGGTTCGGAGAGGATCTTGTAGCCATCAGGAAGGAGAGTGTCGAAACTCATGACAGAGCTGGCAGTGAACCAAGTCTTGGTGAGACCAAGTACATCCAAATGAAGCTCTTCCAGGAGACGGCAGATGTTAGAGAGGAGTGTTTGACAGCTGAATGAGAGTTGAGAGTAGCAATGTAGAGCAGGTTGCCACATTTGAAGGACTCCCAGGGAGGGGTACAGGTCAGAGATACACCCCGCGGAAGTGTTAGAGGTGCCCGAGGATGGGCAGAGGAGGAGAAAGCAGGGTAGTCAGAGAGGGCAAAGAGAGTTCCAGGGGGTTGGCAGAGAAGGGAGGCAACAGGGTGGCCAGTAAAGCAGCAGGGGGTGACGAAGATGTGGTAGAGACAAGGAGGGTCTTGGGAGTCACTCTGCCGGACATTAGTCCTGGTTACAAGAGACTTACCCAGAGTCTTTAGCATTTCGGTGCAGGACTGCCCTAGGGCAGGACAAAGACTGATATATTTTAGATATTTCTCCTCTATGAAAGATAGTGAGCTAAATACTCTGGGTAAGTCTCTCATGCCGGGGCTAATGTTCGGCAGAGGGACTCCCAGGACCCCCCCTTGTTTTTTGCATATTTAAGTAACTTTGGGGCTCACCCCAAGTTACTAGATGAATCCAGACGTGGACCCTCTATTCTTAGAGAGCCACAGCTCCATCCTACTGATGAGGTCCAACCAGACCGAAACACGTGTCTGGGGTTGCTGTTGGTATTCTTGTTCGTAGGAGAATTGCTTAACATTTCGGTGCTGGACTGCCCTAGGGCAGGACAAAGACTGATATGTATTAGATATTACTCCTCTGTGAAAGATAGTTAGCTAAAGACTCTGGGTAAGTCTCTCATAACCAGGACTAATGTCCGGCAGAGGGACTGCCAGAACCCCCCCTTGTTTTTTGCATATTCAAGTAACTTTAGGTCTCACCCTAAATTACTAAGGGAATCCAGACGTGGACCCCTTGCTCACTATTCTTAGATAGCCACGCCTCCACCCTACTGATGAGGTCCAACCAGACCGAAACATGTGTCTGGGGTTGCTGTTGGTATTCTTGTTCAGAGGAGAATTACTTAACATTTCAGTGCTGGACTGCCCTAGGGCAGGACAAAGTCTGATATGTTTTAGATATTTCTCCTCTGTGAAAGATAGTGAGCTAAAGACTCAAAGTAAGTCTCTCATAACCAGGACTAATGTCCGGCAGAGGGACTCCCAGGATCCCCCTTGTTTTTTGCATATTCAGAGCTGCCAGAAGCACGGAAAATGCTCTCCTAAACATGCGTGAAGACTTGCTCTCCAATCTTGACTCTAATCTCCCTTCGTCCTCATTCTCCTCGATCTATCCTCTTCTTTTGAAACGGTCAACCATGCTGTCCTGCTCAGTTGCCTCAGCGACAACCCTGGTATTACTGATCAGACCTTAGCCTGGTTGACCTCCTTTCTCACTGACCGACCCTCTCAGGTCCAATTGGGGTCTTTCCACTCTTCTATCCCTCTCTCTTATTGTGGTGTTCCCAATGGGTCTAACCTCTCTCCCTAGCTTTTCAACCACTACTTGGCACCTCTTGCCCACCGCATCGCTACTTTCTGCTCCAATTTTCAATGTTATGTGGATGACACTCAGCTCTCTTTCAGGCTCCCCTCAGCCACCTCTGCTTCTTCTCTCATATCATATCAATTCAGGAATGGTGTGCCACCGACGATCTCGGCCTTAATGCCAGTAAGACTGAGATCTTCCTCATTGGGACATCCGCTCCCTCCTTTCCTCTCTTTCTCTGACTGCCCACTCTAGACCCTCTTCTTACTCCTTCCTGTGAGGCTAAGAACCTTGGTGTCATCTTCGACTCCACCCTCTCCTTCTCTCCTCACATTTCTGACGTCTCTAAGAAGTCAAACTATCAGCTGCACCTCCTCAGAGGTATTCTCACGTTTCTCACTTTCCCCCAGAAGCTCACTGTCTCCAGAGCTCTGGTCCTCTATAGGCTGGACTATTGTAACATTCTCTTTCTAAATCTTCCTGCCTCTACTCTTCGACCTTCACAACTTATCCAGAACAGGACTGCAAGATTTGTCCTTGGCCTCAAATCGTAGCTGCAAGGATCAACTTCAAGACCCTCTGCATCATCCACAAGGCTTTCTGGTGCCTGGGACCGCTCTACCTCCAACTTTATCTTCCAAAGCATCTTCCTTCTTGAGCTCTCCACTCATCCACCTCCAACTCTCTCAGGGTCAAACACTTCTCCAAGCAGAGAGTTGGTGGCAGATATATCTCCTCAGCTGGGGCCTCCCTCTGGAACAGTCTCCCTGCCTCTCTCAAACTTGAGCAGAACCACCTCTGGTTCTGGACGCAACTCAATACCTTCCTTTTCATTTCTGCTTTCTCTCTTCCTCTCCCCTGCGGATGCACCTGACTGCTCTGTGCAGTGGCCACCCTCTGAACTCGGGCCCAGGCTCCTGCATGTCCAGTTGCCCTTGCACTGCCTCCGGGCTCCCGAGCACTGAAGGGTCTGTATCTGCAACCCTACAGTTCCTTCTCGGTGAACTTATGAGCCATCCGCTGGCTGCACTTGTGTCAGGAGTGGCACTCTATTAAGAGTGGCACAGGACACCCAGAAAGGGTTTGGGTGGTTGTGCCAAATAAAGTGGACAGATAAGAACACACACAGCGGAAAGGAAAGAGAACGAAGAGTAAGCAAGAGTAGCAAGGGAAAAGATACAGAATGAATACCCTCTTGGGGTGTATGCAGATATAGGAAAAGAGTATTCCACGAACCTTGGAAATACTCTAGCCTTCTGCACAGTTTGCTATAACAGAGGCCCACGCTGTTTGCTCATGACTTGAAACAGCAGCTCTGGGTGTCTGTAATGTAGAAACAGGACAAGGGAAGGGGCAGAGGTTGACTGATGGGAACCAACAGACAAGCTCTGTGCAAACGGTCTACATACAGTACAAGAGAAGATACTACAGACAAATCCAGGAAAGGAGGTGATAGCAAACTAGCAGAAGGAAATGAAAGGAAAGTCGTGTAACAGGATAGGATAGCAGAGGACAGTAAGGAACAAGGTAGAGAGCTCAGAGGAGCAGGAAAGCAATGAGTAAGCCCACAGGAGTAGGACTGTAAGGTAGAACGCCCAGAGGAAAAGGGCTTAGGGCAGCAGAGTAAAGCAGACTGCACGGCAAGGATCCCGTAAGGGCCGGGCAGTAAGGAGTGAACCCTGAGGGACAGGGCCGCTGAACGTAGAAGGTAGCAGAGGACTGTAGAGGGCTGCTAGGCCGAGAACCCAGCGGAAAGGGTAGGTAGTAGGCAGCGGAGCATGATTAGCTACAAAGTAGAAAGGCCCAGAAGACAAGGACTGAAGGCAGCCGGAGTGAGGCAGGCTGCAGAGCAGGGAGCCCAGAAGACAAGGGCTGAAGGCAGCCGGAGTTAGGCAGGCTGCAGGGCAGGGAGCCCAGAGGACAAGGGCTGAGGCTGGAAAGCAGCAGAGCGTGATCGGCTGCAATGTGGAGAGCCCGGCAGGGCAAGGGCAGAGGCTGGAGGGCAGCAGAGCGTGATCGGCTGCAATGTGGAGAGCCCGGCAGGGCAAGGGCGGAGGCTGGAAGGCAGCGGAGCGTGATCGGCTGCAATGTGGAGAGCCCGACAGGGCAAGGGCGGAGACTGGAAGGCAGCAGAGCGTGATCGGCTGCAATGTATAGAGCCCGGCAGGGCAAGGGCGGAGGCTGGAAGGCAGCAGAGCGTGATCGGCTGCAATGTGGAGAGCCCGGCAGGGCGGAGGCTGGAAGGCAGCAGAGCGTGATCAGCTGCAGTGTGGAGAGCCCAGAGGAGCAGGGCTGTGAGGCAGGGAGCCTGGAAGGCTATGGCTGGAGGCAGCAGGGTGGAGCAAGCAACAAGGCAGGGTCCAAGCAGGGGTGAAGGTAAGCAGCATACAAGATCCGTAGGAAGATGTAAAAGGTGGAGGAAGGACTCTCAGATGCAAGAGGCTGAGCCACTGCAGGCAGCAGCCTTTATACTGCCTAGCCCAGCACAGAGGCAGGCTAATTGGTTGCACCTGGCTAAGCACACCTGCAGGCAATCGGCCACCTCCCTTTCTGTTCCTGGGCTGGTGGAAGCAGGGCAAGTCCCTAGGGCTTCTGGGGGGTGTAGTTCCTTTGATAACCAATAGGAACAGCCAGGAATCGATGCTTGTAGCCAGGTGCATTGTGGTATACGTAGTTTGTGGGAAAAAATAAAGCACCAAAGTCTCGCAAATGGGAAATAAAGTTCCCAAAGTAAATATAGATGGCTCCAAGAGTTTGTTGCAAATAAATGATAAACATATAGTCCAAATTGAGCGTAAATGGATGCGCCCATGGCGCAGGCATGACAGTATGCCCCTCTCCAGGCCCCTCTCCAGGCTCCCTGAAGACCGACGTACAGGAACAATGTCTGTCACACCGTACAAGAGTCTTAATCCAAAAAGGCACATCATGAAGCACCAGAAACGGGTTGCAAGGTGAGAGTCTTGAATGACGGAGATAGTACCAATGTTCAGAACCTTTGATGTAGCAATCAGAATAGACGAAGTCTTTGGAACACAGACCCCAACTGTGTGTGCATGAAAAGAGGAACTGCGAAAAACTGCTGCAGGCTCCATGATAGATTTTGCTTTGACGGGCAACAATATGGTGCTGGAAAGTGGAGCCATAGGTACAGCAGAGTTGGTAGCTTTAGGAAGGCTTTCCAAGACATCCGGAGCAGCAATGACAACGTTAGGGTTAGCCGCAGAGAGTTCAGGAGTCACATCGGCGGTTTTCCCATGATTAGTAGACAGATCAGAGGTTACAGCAGCAGTGAGATCTTGAATGGCTGTAGAGAGTATCAAGGCTGTAGCAACTGGGTGTGTGGGTGTCATGAGAGAGCCAGCGGGCTGGAACGCACCTGAGAATGGTAGAGTAGAGTCTGGCCGTTTTAGTGCCATAGATACACCAGCAGGAACAACTGGAGCAGTAGTCTTAACAGGAAAACCCTTTGCTGACTTTGCAACAGTTAGCATGGCGGATGTAGGATCAGGAAGAGAAGGTGCTGAGGGATCAGGTTGTGTAGCAGAGGATTCTGCTGCAGCGAGCACAGCTGCGAAGGAAGTAGAAATCTGGGCATCGGGAGCTTCAGGAATCACAGTAGCTATAGCAACCTCAAGATTTGCAGCAGAGACTTGAGGAGTCTCAAATGTGGCAGGGAGTTTAGGAACCACAGCAGCAGGAAGATCATGAATTGCAGTTGGAAGTTCGGGTGCTGTAGCAGCTACAGACAGTTCAGGTGTTGCAACTACTGGTGGATCGGGTACCACAACCACTGGCGATTCAGGGGATATCGAAGAAACTGAAGATGTTGATTGCTCAAGAGTGTTGTCTGATAGCACAGCCACACTTTGGCAAGCCCCGCTTGCCAACTCAGCATGCTTGGTGTGAACTGCGCCAGTCTCTTCAGCTGCCATTGTCATTTCAGAAGAGGTGGTAAGTGTGAGTACTGGACAATAGGCAAGGGTGAGGGCGGAACCATCCTTTGACTCAGAGGGATTTCCAATCAGAAGACCACCCTTGTTTTGTGGTGTAATGGCTGTGTGCGTGATTTGACCCACCGGAGGAGTTAATTCTTTTCTGTCAGTACAACAACCTGAGTTTCTGTGGCTGGAAGGTGAAAGAGCTGTGTCAGTCTTTAGAAGGGATACATATGCTATATTTAGGTCTTCCATCTGCTTGGTATAAGTCTGTATACTTTTCTGTATGGCAATTCCAGGCCTTATCATGTCGATCTCTAAAGATAAGATGTCAGGTGTTGGACATAGTGTCAGATGGTCTGGTGACTTGTGTCCCTTCATAAGATTCTTATAATGCAAATAAACAAAGTCATCATAGAGGTCTTCGGTCTTTCTTTTAAGGCGTAGGAGTTGTTCGTGTAGCAGGTAAGTATCATTAGTTTGATCTAAAGCTTCAGAAGCTGGTGTGGCAGAAAATTCGGTTGTAGCAATGGGAAGACTGACCTTGTCCTGTCAAATAAGGGTTTCCAGCATTCTGGGGAGCTTGCCAAGCTGATCTTGCGCATATCACTCTGGCAACAGCGTATTCTGGTTTAGAGTCTCCCACAATGAGTGCTATATCCTTGTCTGTTGCGGTGTTAGAAGGCTTGTCAGAAGACGCAGGAATGTTTTTCACTGTTTGGTTTAACAAGATCTGTAAGAATTCATTATCTTGCTGTAACTCTGCAACAGATAAGGACTTCGGGTCATAGTCGCAAATGTCATAATAATTGTACATGGAAGAAGGGTCAGCTAGCCAGTGAGTATAATACTGTGCTTGTAAATCTTTGTTTACTAAGGCGAGACTGTCCTTTAGACTAAGGTTCTTGTTTGCTGTCTTTAGGGAAACCATAGGTTTATGCAAAGGTTTCTTAACCCGAAAGGAAAGCATCTTTGTTCTGTGTGTGCCTTTCCGGCCTATGGAACAAGAAATTTTTGGCTCTTGCATTCTGTCAGGAGTGGCACTCTATTAAGAGTGGCACAGGACACCCAGAAAGGGTTTGGGTGGTTGTGCCAAATAAAGTGGACAGATAAGAACACACACAGCGGAAAGGAAAGAGAACGAAGAGTAAGCAAGAGTAGCAAGGGAAAAGATACAGAATGAATACCCTCTTGGGGTGTATGCAGATATAGGAAAAGAGTATTCCACGAACCTTGGAAATACTCTAGCCTTCTGCACAGTTTGCTATAACAGAGGCCCACGCTGTTTGCTCATGACTTGGAACAGCAGCTCTGGGTGTCTGTAATGTAGAAACAGGACAAGGGAAGGGGCAGAGGTTGACTGATGGGAACCAACAGACAAGCTCTGTACAAAGGGTCTACAAACAGTACAAGAGAAGATACTACAGACAAATCCAGGAAAGGAGGTGATAGCAAACTAGCAGAAGGAAATGAAAGGAAAGTCGTCTAACAGGATAGGATAGCAGAGGACAGTAAGGAACAAGGTAGAGAGCTCAGAGGAGCAGGAAAGCAATGAGTAAGCGCACAGGAGTAGGACTGTAAGGTAGAACGCCCAGTGGAAAAGGGCTTAGGGGGTCAGAGTAAAGCAGACTGCACGGCAAGGATCCCGTAAGGGCCGGGCAGTAAGGAGTGAACCCTGAGGGACAGGGCCGCTGAACGTAGAAGGTAGCAGAGGACTGTAGAGGGCTGCTAGGCCGAGAACCCAGCGGAAAGGGTAGGTAGTAGGCAGCGGAGCATGATTAGCTGCAAAGTAGGAAGGCCCAGAAGACAAGGACTGAAGGCAGCCGGAGTGAGGCAGGCTGCAGAGCAGGGAGCCCAGAAGACAAGGGCTGAAGGCAGCCGGAGTTAGGCAAGCTGCAGGGCAGGGAGCCCAGAGGACAAGGGCTGAGGCTGGAAAGCAGCAGAGCGTGATCGGCTGCAATGTGGAGAGCCCGGCAGGGCAAGGGCGGAGGCTGGAGGGCAGCAGAGCGTGATCGGCTGCAATGTGGAGAGCCCGGCAGGGCAAGGGCGGAGGCTGGAAGGCAGCAGAGCGTGATCGGCTGCAATGTGGAGAGCCCGGCAGGGCAAGGGCGGAGGCTGGAAGGCAGCAGAGCGTGATCGGCTGCAATGTGGAGAGCCCGGCAGGGCAAGGGCGGAGGCTGGAAGGCAGCAGAGCGTGATCGGCTGCAATGTGGAGAGCCCGGCAGGGCAAGGGCGGAGGCTGGAAGGCAGCAGAGCGTGCTCGGCTGCAATGTGGAGAGCCCGGCAGGGCAAGGGCGGAGGCTGGAAGGCAGCAGAGCGTGATCGGCTGCAATGTGGAGAGCCCGGCAGGGCAAGGGCGGAGGCTGGAAGGCAGCAGAGCGTGATCAGCTGCAGTGTGGAGAGCCCAGAGGAGCAGGGCTGTGAGGCAGGGAGCCTGGAAGGCTATGGCTGGAGGCAGCAGGGTGGAGCAAGCAACAAGGCAGGGTCCAAGCAGGAGTGAAGGAGTGAAGGTAAGCAGCATACAAGATCCGTAGGAAGATGCAAAAGGTGGAGGAAGGACTCTCAGATGTAAGAGGCTGAGCCACTGCAGGCAGCAGCCTTTATACTGCCTAGCCCAGCACAGAGGCAGGCTAATTGGTTGCACCTGGCTAAGCACACCTGCAGGCAATCGGCCACCTCCCTTTCTGTTCCTGGGCTGGTGGAAGCAGGGCAAGTCCCTAGGGCTTCTGGGGGGTGTAGTTCCTTTGATAACCAATAGGAACAGCCAGGAATCAATGCTTGTAGCCAGGTGCATTGTGGTATACGTAGTTTGTGGGAAAAAATAAAGCACCAAAGTCTCGCAAATGGGAAATAAAGTTCCCAAAGTAAATATAGATGGATCCAAGAGTTTGTTGCAAATAAATGATAAACATATAGTCCAAATTGAGCGTAAATGGATGCGCCCATGGCGCAGGCATGACAACTTGTGAGTTAACAGCACTTCCCCCTTACCCTCCCCCCTGGCACTTTCCATCTTTCCCCTTCCGTCTTTCCCACACTTGCGCAATCTGAATGACACAAGGCCTAATAAGATTGTTATTTTGTCCTCCCTTTGTTTCCCCCCTCCTTGTCTTGTCACGCCTAGAAACAGTTGTGTACAGGTGCGTTATAAATGCCACATCATATCATATCCCAAAAGTAGTCAGGTGGCAGAATTGGCTGCAATTTACAAAGAAATATCTACAGCATTAGAAAACAAATTGAAAGAAATAGTTTTGGTTACGATTATGCCCGGAATAGTTTTGTAGAATACTCACCGGGATGGAAGCTGAGAGGGATGGTCACATGTAACAAAAAAACACAAAAATAATGAAAACGTATTCTGACCATCAACAATCTTGTTTAAGTGAATGAGAAGAACATTCACTGGAGGAAGATACAAGGGCATTCCAGAATACCAGTGTAAGATAAGGAAGGAAATGACAAGGCTGATCTATTAGCCAAAATTGGAGTACTAATGAGGGAACTGTTCCCCACTGAACACTTGCTTAGTGGGATCCAAGTGGATGCGGTAATACGTTCCAAATCTCAGGGAGCAAATGATCAACCGGTAGCTCAAGTAGGGCTTTGATACACCCAATCAGGACTTGATCAAGGCACACAATTAAGATCCACTCATAGGTATGTTGTACAATCATCTGTCAGATGCAGAGCAGAATCCGTTAACAGAGGAGGAGTGCAAAGGAAGAGAAGAACTTAGGGTGTTGTTAAAGAATAAAAAGAGATTTCAACTGCAAGACGGACTGTTGATCTGAGAAACCATTTCAGGTCAGATCCAATGGGTGGTCCCTATGTCATTTCGGGGGTTAATGCTACATCATGTCCATGATGCAATAACAGCGGGACATAGAAGGTCGCAGAAAACATTTGAAATATACTAAATGAAAATCTATCTTTGCTTAGTACTTAACCTGTCTGACCCTCTATTTTGGTTTAGATTGCCTTAACTTGTTTACCTTCATCAGTGTTCTACGGAGGTCCCTGGAGCCGAATGTCCATGGATGAAGCCTGGGATGGAGCAAGGTGGAGTCCCTGAGACCAAAAGGGGGGCAAAGGTGGAAAGAGACTAGCGAGCAAAGAAGAAAGATCCAGATAAAGAGATGGAAGTCTGCAGCCTTGCAATGTACCTTGTGACATGGACACAGGCCTCTCCGGCAAACAGACCAACTATATTGAAGCCGGGGCCAGAGTTAGGCCTTGTGATGAAATGTGACCACCAAGTCCAAAGAATGCAAAATCTGTTCTAAATAGTTTCATTTTGATTTATTTTTCCCTTTTCTCACTATCATTCTTTTATAATATCCTCATTTCTATATTCTTTGTTTTCTGTTCACGCTTTAATCTATGAACAATGGTTGCCAATTTCTGGCAATCTAAGAACAATCAAAAAATAAATAATTTGATGACTCTTCAATAATAAGCAAAACAGATACTCATCTAGTTGCATGAAGATCACATGGTTTGATGAGGACACACTGAAAAGCTAGGATCCATGCTTCTGTATGGTCCCATGTTTATGCAGTGACCTCTGCAGAAGAAGGAGGGAGATGTAAGGAAAAATGATATTCACAAATTTCAACAGTGCACTAATTTCAACAGTTGCACTCATTTCAACAGTGTCAATAATTTCAACAGTATCACTAATTTCAACAGTGACACTGATTTCCCCTGATGCTAGCATTGCAGCATGTGCTGTGTGTGTGATTTGTTATTTTAGTACTAAGGTGTAGCATTGAGGGTAAAACCAAGGGGGGTGGTTGTAGCAGTAGGAATTGAAATGGGGGTGATTTTGAATGAAGGGGCTCTGCAGGCATTAACATATTAACATTACAGCATGTGCATGGACAGCTTAGCTTATTTAAAACAGATGTGTTTGCGAGGGTTAGATTCACAAAGAAGCAGAAAACAGAAATTAAAGGGTGAACAGCCTGCAAGGCGAAATGTGCAGTGTAAGTGTAACAAGGTCATTGTTTATTCAGATGTGCAGGAAGGGAGGATAGATGTTGCATTTTCTTCCGAGTGCAGGAAAGAACGGTCAAAGGGGTGTGCAATTTGCCAAAAACCAGAGGGGTTGAGATGGGTCCTAGAAGATTCTAGAATATTGTTGAAGACTCTGCCACATGTTTAGTGACACAAGGGGCTGGGGATAAATGTGACATCTCCAGGGATGTGGATAGAAATGTGCAGGAACTAAAGGTCCTGGGCTGGGTTTTTAGAAAGGCTTATTGGGAACTGCGTGATAGAAGGTGGGGCTTGTGATATTCTGGCATGGTTTTTGACTGTGGCTGTGACTGTGACTGTGGCATTTGACCTGTGGCTCATTCCATGTGATTTTTTGTGTGGCCTGGGTTTTGCTGCACATTGGAAATTGCTGGGTAACTTAAAAAAAATGGGGACTTCAGATTTAACAAGCTGTGATTTTGAGTAAAGAGTTGGGCTGTGTTTTTTTAATTCTGGAAGGCTTTCCTCGTGTGCGAGAACCACGCTGTCGCTTGTAGCTGTGCCATCCGTGCTTCAGGCATTTTACCAAGCCTTGCTAGGCCTTGAAGGTTGCTCTGAGCAGGACTGTTATCTGTGTGCTCCAACCACAGACAGGACATTGCGAGCTGGGATCCCGAGCCAGAAGGTGGGGCTGCAATCGACGTGTGCTGAGACAGGCACTGAAACTGCAGGTAGGCCAGTGGAGCTGGGGTCGAAAAGGGTCTGAAGTAAAGTTGAAGTGAGTATCACTAGGGAATTGTAATTTGAATCTTTTGCAAGGGAATACTGATTTGGCCAGGTCAGACTGATCTAAAAGGCAATTTCCCCTTTTTCCTTGGGTCCCAGAGACCAAGGAAACTGCCTGGAACTAAATAAATAATGGGAATAATTATGCTATGCAAGAGATTCCATTATCTCTAACATCAGAGTAACCAAATCTTAGTTAAGGGGAAGGGAGGGGGGGTAAATGGGATTTGAAGCTAGATCTATAATTCATTTGCTTACATAGTCAAGGTGCTAGATGGGGGGTCTGACTGAGGCTGTGCTGATCCACAAACAACAGTATATTTCTTTTCCTTTCAATGCAAAGTGTTTTTCCTGTCTCTTGCATATGTTCAATGCAAATGTAACACTGATGTTTCTATGCTGAATGTTTTCTCTGCTGAATGTGTATAAAGGTGCCTGACGACATAATAATGAAAGCTTGCGGTGGTGTTTATTGTGTCTAGTTTATTGTGCAGCTTGTCCAATTCTTAGTATTACAAGAATATGGTGTATGCCTGGTGCAGTACAAGGTCTTCTGATGCATAGCCAAAGAACCCCCAATTCTATCTATCAAGAAAATTACTAAGAGTTGTTTGTTTATTTATTTCATATACATATAGCAACAAGGCTTTGTATAACACAACATACAAAAAGTTAAAATACATTCAGCATATTCATTACAATCTGATTAAAAGCACAAATCAGCTTATCGGAGACATGTTAAAATTTCAACTACATAAAGATAAAACTTAACTATAAAATACATTAGATTGATATCATTGCCTTGGATAAAGGTCAACCATAGTGAAAGTATTTCGGACAAATTTAACTGCATTATTATATGCCTTAAAATATTTCATTCGTAGAAACACAAATCAGGTGATGGACTGTTTCATTGACAAGATTACCGCACAACGACAATCTGTGTGATTGTATGTTAATTTGTTCTGCCAGCTTTTTGGTGATAATGCTACCGAAATATTAAGAAGCCGATTCATGGAATTAATGTGCACCGAAAATCTCTGCGCAATCGTGCAAAAGCATGCCAATCGCCGCATAAGTGCGAAAATCGCAGCGCAAGCGTGCGAAAGCCAAGCACATCGATTCATGGAAGTCCGTGCGCGTGTAAATCCTGGGATGTGCGCTAAAATCCTATGTGGCGCACGCGGGCGCACACGTCATTAAACGGCGTGTGCTACGCACACGTTGAAAGCGCACATAGCGTGGCGCACACAACAAAAGTGGGCAGAACACGGGGCGTAACACCCGGAATGGGGAACAACGCGTGAAAATGTGGGTGTTACAGGGGAAGTACAGGAGTTCAATGCGCGGAACGCCCACACGCGCGCCTACAACACGTATTCATGGAATCGAACAGGGGAAACACGTGTGCCAAAAAAGACGCGCCAATCCGGAAACACGCAACGCCAGCAGGAAGCAGGCGTAAGCGGCCCTGCGTGGCATAAAAGTGCGCGCAAACAACAAACAAGTTCAGACGCAACGATGAACATATCGTTCCTCGCAGCAGTGGTCGTGGGACACCGCAGGAGGAGGAGGATAGTCAGGCAAAGCATTTTTACACCTAGGACCAGCCTTTTTGGGATGCCTGATGACCAGGTGTATGGGAGGTACATGTTTCCACCTCACATAATACTCGACCTGGTGAGTGAGTGGAAGGATGACCTCACATCACCCACCCTGTGCTCCCAAGCACTCAGCCCCCTGGAGAAGGTCCTCAATGTACTGCACTTCTTGGCCACTCGATCATTTCAGCGGACAATGCTATAGTGGGGGGGTGTCACAGGCCACGCAATCACGCTGCCTACACCAGGTGTTGGCCATCATGACTGCACGCCCATCAGTTCGCCGGCACATATACCTGCCCAGAACACCTGCAGAAAGGCAGGCTGCTGTCCAGGATTTCTACGGGGTGGTACAATTCCCCAAAGTGCTAGGTGCCATTGATTGCACCCATGTGGCTCTACGTCCCCCCAGGGCATCTGAGCACATCTATAGAAACCGCAAGCAATGGCATTCCATCAACATGCAGGTAGTATGTGATGCCAAGGGAATCATCACCTCAGTATATGCCAACTATCCAGGTTCCACCCATGACAGTTTCATTTACAGAATGTCACCCCTAAACCGGGACCTAGAAGCTGGGCGGCATGGCGATACATGGCTGCTTGGTGAGTATAAATGCCTCTGCACATGCATGCATGTCAGATACTGAGTAATGTCACAACCTCACTAATGATACCCATCATCACCTCCCCAGGGGACAGTGCCTACCCTCTGAGCACCCACATGATGACGCCAATTCGGAACCCCACCACACCACCCGAGGTAAGATGCAACACAGCCCAATTTGCAACCCGGGGCATAGTGAAGCGCACATTCGGAGTGCTCAAGTGACGCTTTCGCTCCCTTGACCGCTCTGGTGGGCAGCTGCTATATGCGCCCCCAGTAGTGTGCAGGATCATAGTGGCAGCATGTGTCCTGCACAACGTTGCAACCCGCCGGGGCCTGCCGGTGGACATGGTGGTGCCCCACATCCCCAACCACATGCACGCCCGCTGCACATGGGAGGGGAAAGGGCACATGGTGAGGCAGCCTGTACGCAGCTGGTGGCTAATTACTTCACCTAAAATCACACCCCTGTGGAGTGCACACAGCCCTGGCACATACCAGCTGACAATCAATGATGATGACATAAGGGACAGTCAACTGTCACAACCATGCCAGCCTGAGATTGGTCACCTGGAAGTGTTACATTGTGTGCATCCCTACCTACCGAAAGACAACCAATGCTGTGTCACAAAAACACACATTTATGATGCATGAAAGACTACCCCCTTGCAAAATAGAACATGAAAACAGCGCCATGTCACCCAACCCCTCCCCATCTCTGCTACCCAACACACCATGGCATGTCATGCAATGTGAAAGCAAACAAAGGAATGCACAACACATGACACAAGTGTCACAAAGTGCACTGTCACAAATGGAAACAGGCCACAGACAATATGCTCCCAGTAATCAATAACAAACAGCACACATGACCAAATACTTACCAGCAACACAATACAGTAACACAGGATGAAACATTGCCAAAATATGACAGTACCAAATCAAAGTAGTGCAAGTTTTACAACCTGAATAAGCCAGCACATCCACCCCTTCCAACTGCAGAGTGTTGATGTCAGGCAAATGTGTCAGTATACTGCATACAACATGAACTGCATCCGCAAAGGAGACGGCCTTGTGAAGACATGAAGAAGGTACCTGTGAATAAGGAGGAAGACATGGATGCACAAGCACATATCAATACACCATGCAGTGCTCAATACAACAACAATCCCCACTAGGGATGTACACACAGTTTTGACTACAGACTGCCCACACAGCTCATGGGAGCCCAATGTCACTGTGTAAGTCACTGTCACTTGGTCACACCCTTTGCAAGCCCATGGAAAGGGAAGCAGGAGGGGTGTGTGTGCCAGGAACCCAAGCATCTAACCCAAAGACAGGACAAGCCTGCATGTGCCCAGCTGGAATACAGAGTGGATGCCAACGGGAGCCACACAAGGCAACACACTGTAAAAAAAAACTAAAAAAAAATAGAAAATGGCCATGTGGGGTCCAGGGGGGCGGAGGCCACCCAGGAGGTTTGAGGACAGGGTGCACACCAACACCCACCTGCGTGGATGTTGCGGAAAAAAAAATACCTCCATGGGCTCATGGCCTGCACGGCTACGCTATTGTGGGAGAATTGCTGCTGTCGCTCTCTTCACCCTCTGCTTCTGCATCAGGAGGTGGTGGTGCTATGGGAGGCATCCCACGCAAAGCCCTGGTATGGTCCTCCATGGCAGCAAGCATGCAGGTGTTGAAGGTCTGATTCTGGAGGATGATAGTGCGGAGATCCCCATGCAGCACCTCACGGGTTGCCTGCATTTCTGCACGCATGGCCTCGCGTGATGCCCGGATCTCCTCCCGAGTTGCCTGCAGCTCAGCTGAGAGAGAACGTGTGAGCTGCTCCAGCTGCTGTTCTGCCCTTAAATTTCAGGATGCCTCAAGTTCACTTAGAGTCTGCCTGAGGAACTGGAGTTCTAACCTCAGGGCTTCCCTGTTGCCCTGTGACTCTATAGAAATGGCTTCCCGCAGAGTCTACAGTGCCGCCCGTCGGCATGATAGTCTTCCCTGTGTGATTGGCAAATGGAGTCTGTTGCCTGCTGTTGTTGCTCCATCTGCCTTTCAGGGGGGAGAATGGAAGTGGCCACCCTCACCATTGCCTGAGCCATCATTTCAACTGATGCTCCCTGTTGTGCTGCTATACCGTACATGGAGTTTTCCCATACAGTATTGCCTGGTGGCGTACGGCCACCGCGTCGGCGGGCACCACACTTGTTTGGGGCAAGGCGATCTGCACCTTGCTGTGCCGGCACTGCCTGAGGCTGCAGGACTGCATTCCCCCTCTGATCTGCTGGCCCAGGAACAGGATCAGATGTTGTAGAGTGTGACCCTGCATCCGTAACCACCAAAGGCGCACTTACCAACACTGACATCCCCATAGAGGGTTCTACCCCTGGTGCAGGTGGGTTGGAAAGAACAGAATCCCTGCCAGAAACACTCACCTGCGACAGCACATAAGTCTCATCATCCGATTCAGCACCTGAATCATAGAGGTCTGGGGAGGTGCAACCATACACACCCCTGGACAGTATGGTCTGCAATAAGATTGGGTTTTCACCCACCACCATACCACGTCCTCGACTGGTGCCCAGTCATGCCTGAGATTCCTCCTGGGTCTGCACCATCTCCTCCACCTCAACAGCATCAAATGCGTCATCATCTGCAAAAACATGAAAGACAACAAATGGAAACAGGCATGAGCACCATAGCACACACATAAGCCTGACAAGCCAGAGATCCAGTACATGAATTACACATGTCCCACATGACTATAACCCTGGCATGCATGCACTGTCAATGATTTGGAAGGGGAGGCAAAACGCAGACACTGAGGACACCAAGATGGACAAGCAACACATTTGCTGCATGCTAGGTAGCACTGGCATCACCCATTAGCCTCTGAGTGGCATGTGCAATACACATACATGACACATGCCAGCACATAGATGCCATGTAGCATAGCCATGGTACATTTCATAAGTACAGCCATATGTCAGTGAATGAGTACTGTCACCCATCAATGTCAGATGGACATGATGAGATGAAAAATGCAAAATAGTTTGTCAAAATACGCATGTGCCACACAATGCAACACATCCGGTGTACAATGATACAGTGATGGCATGCAGATGGATACATCAATGGTTGGTCACTTCAACATGACACGAAAAGACTATCATGTTCCACATACAAACAGGCCCCAAAGATTTTCGTGAGCAGGCCCTTACTCAATCAGCCTGAATGGTCTAATCATTCACATAACAAGGTAACAAATGTGGCCCAATGTGGGGTGTAATCAATGACAGAGGCATGTCACATATGTGGCATTAGGGCTGAAAAATGCGTTTGAAAAATGGGAGAATTGAAACAATCAGGCTGAATGAACACAGAAAAATTCAAAACAA
The DNA here is from genome assembly GCF_040938575.1 of Ambystoma mexicanum. Lineage (NCBI taxonomy): Eukaryota > Metazoa > Chordata > Amphibia > Caudata > Ambystomatidae > Ambystoma > Ambystoma mexicanum. The sequence goes on along the minus strand of NC_090924.1, from coordinate 680,923,843 downwards.
TGTTGTTGCAAGATGACAGTTCAAGGGCAACTGCAGTAATGTTGCGCTAATTGGCTACTGTGCTCAGAAGGGATACTGTCATACCCAAATCCAAGGCTGCTGAATGTTTTGGAGGAAGCACATGGGTGACCCATACCACTCAGGACTACACACCCTCACTTGGCACTCAATCTGAACACGTCACCCATGCAACATATACATGGATTACACACACATGCATGGGCACTCACCGGACAATCCTTCGTAATCAGGTAGGTCTCCCACGCCTTGGATCTGTTCCTCTGTGATGAAGGTTCCAGCAACAGACTCATGATCATTGAGTTGGTTGTCCTCTGGTGGAGACCCACCGCCAGTCACCGGAGTAGAGGCATGATTGGAAGCCAGCTTGTTCTTTGCTCTGCGTTTCAGGTCATTCCGCCGCTTGTAGCAATCATCAGCTGTGTGCCTCACAAATCCAAGGGCACTAATGTGGTCCGCGATGGTCTGCCAGTGTGCCCCACGTTGACCAGGTGTGGTCTTGCACCCTGCAGTCACCAACATTTTGCGGCTATGTGCCGACACATAGGCCACAAGTGCATCAAGTTCAGCGTCATTAAAGCTAGGCTTCCTTGACGTGCCGGAGTGTGTAGCCGTGTCTGGCGTCTCAGCCTGTAGTGCCACAGCACCCTTCTTCTTCTTCTTCTTCAAAGGTGGTGCGGATCCTGAGTGGCTTACGCCGCTCTGGTCAGTAGGGGCAGAAGCGCTGGTGGACTGGTTAACAGAAGCCTGTAAAGGCACAATGACCATAGGTCTTGGTGCAGGGATTGGCTGCAGGGTGATGTTGACAGGGCCAACGTCGGTTTGATGGACCTGGACCGACACTGTCCTAGCTGGGAGACTCGGAGCTGGGGTGGATTGAGCTGCAGCTGCCCCCGCAGCCTCCCCACCCTGGCTACTTGGGGCAGCAGATGACCATGCTGCCCCAGATCCACATGGCCTAGTGACAGCAACTTTCACCGCCACACGTGGCTTAGACTTGCTGACCTGGAAGTCAGCCTGGGAGTCATCCTGTACCAGTTCAGGTGCCAAAATGGGCCGATCCAACAAGGGCTGAGCTGGGATGGTGTCAGCTACGTTTCCCACAACCATTGGGGGGCGGGCATGGGTGTCCCCGACTGGTCCTCCACACACAGGGCTCTAGGGGTACCCTGCAAATCCTGGCCACGTCCCCTACTGCGCCCACCACGCCCACCTTTTGGAGGTCGGCCACCTTTGCCTCCCTTACTGCTTGGTCACCTCCCAACCATGGCACTGATGTTGTTGTGCGTATGGGAGTTGCAGTAAACAATTGTCCTGGGGAATTGGGATGAAAGGGGTAGGGTACTACTAGATGGAATTCGTACCCTAGTGCTCTGGCAAGGCTGTATTTGACCTCTGGGGGAAGATGACAGGTCACGCAAATGCACAGGCACCCCAAAAACAAAAGCACACGTGCACGCAACCCCTGGTAGACCACATGCGTGGAAAAATAAACCCACACTATGCTGTGGCACCCATAAACACAAAAATAAGCGTACACGTGTTACACACAGCCTACAATGACCTCTGAAGGGGTACGTGACACATGGGGGCAACCACAGTTGGGAAATACATGCGCGACTCACCGTCTGCCTGAAAAAGACGCGCGTGTGCGCGTTGGCAACAACCCCGCCAAAAGAAGAAAAGAACGCAGTCTGAGGAAACAGGGAGTACGAACTGGAAACGTTGTGAAGTAATCGCGTGTGAATCGACAAGACGTACAAGACACACCCGCTCGCTCTCCACAAAAAGCACATACAAGGAAATAGCGTGATACTCGTACCTTTTAAGCCAGCCCACACGTGAAACGTCACTTACGCGCTTACGCGCTAAGGCCCTTTCCTCCAATAGCACAGTGACGTGCAGTTTTCTAATGTGCGATTCACTATGCACCCGTGTTGTGGGCAACGCCTGCGCGCCTAACGTCACTGACGCGCTTGCGCGCTAAGGGCCTTTCCTCAAATTACATGCTGACGTACAATTGTTTAACGTGCCCAATCACTCCGTATCAAGCTGGCCAAGCGAATACACACGGAAGACCATGCTCCTGCCCAAAAGTCCATTTTCCTGCCCCCCAGAGCCCCGAGCACGCTCCCACCTGCCATCTGCTGCTGCCTGACTGCCTGCTGCCCACGTGCCCTGCTATTTGCTGCCTGCATGTCAGCCAGGGGTGCAGTTACTGTGACCACCCCAGCTGGAACTGAAAACTCCCGACTGGGATACCATCGCTCAACAGCCCAGACCCAGGACCCAGTTGCCCACCCACACCTGCCTCTGGGGTTGCCATGTCGGGCACAACACCATCTGACACCACTGGCAACCCCCAGCCAGAGAGGCAGATGGCCACTAGCTTCAGTGCCAGGGAAGTTGGTGTCCTGGTGGAGCAAGTCCTGGGGCAGTATGATGCCCTCTTTGGAAGTTCGCACGCAGACAATGAAGGACGGACCAGGATGTGGATGGACATCGTGACTGCCATCAACGAGGAGGGGGTGGCAGTCCGCGACATCAAACATGTCCGGAAGCACTGGGAGGACTTCAGGTCCAGGACCCTCGACAAGGCCCAGCGCCTCTTGAAGGCAGCGGATGCCAAGGGGCGCCGGGGCCACCTGTCGGACCACCAAATGAGGGTCCTGGAACGCACATGCCCAGCGCTCCACGTCCCGGTCCTTGAGAGGCAGACCCATCTGGAGTCGAGAGGTAAGTGTACATGCATACTGATTGGACGCTGTGCGTGTTGTGGTGTGCCAGTAGTGTGCAGGTTGCACATGTGTTTTTGTAGGGCCATGTATGGATGTGTATGTACAGGGGCATGAGGCTGACACATGTGAGTCCTCTCATGTGTGAAACACATGGATGGTGTATGTGTTGGTAAGCATGCAGGCCAAATGCAGGTGTGGGAGCACTCATGTTTGAATTACTGTGTATGTACGTTGGCATGGTTGTGGTGTCACACATGGATGGTGGTTCCAGCTGCATGTATCTGCACTGTGTACATGTGTATGTGTGTGTATTTGACAAGTGTGCAACTGTGATGCAACATGGATGCATGTGACACTGACATGTAGAAGGCTGAATGGCAGATGTGACATGGATGGCGATCTCATCACTGCGACAGTTGGTGAAGATGTACACATGCATGTAAGTGTGGTGGCATGTGTGCATGTGTTGTGCACTCCCCGTGTTTCATGTGACATCAGGCTCACCTTCGGCTGCTCGTGCTGTTGTTTGTGTATGGGTGGTGCTGCCTGGTTCAATATTGCTGTTGAATTGCTCATGTGTGTGAGTTGAAATGACATGTGTGTTGTTGATGCCATGTCTGAAGTTTGACACTGACACTCATGTACAACTATCATGTGTGTATCAGTCCATTGTTCAGTGCCCTGATGCCTGTGTTCTATCGCTCCCTGTTGCAACGTCAACTGATGAAGAGGGGGGAGAGGGTGCTGTGGAGCAAAGCGGCAGGGATTGCACCACCAGCCGGAGACGCAAGGCCCGGCTCCCCTGCCAGGTTGCCATCTTGTCGGGGAGTGAGGAGTCTGGTGCCGCGTCCCAGGTCGCAGCTGCCGAGGGTAGGTCCAAGAGGCGGAGGTTGGAGGTGGACTCCTCGGCAGCAGAGGGGGCAGCTGAGACCCCACAGGGTCCGACAGAGGAAGATGGCACAGAGTCATCCAGGTTGTTGGGGGGTTTGGTGGAGAAGGAGGCCGTGGAAGGGACACACACGGGGTCTGAAGGTGGGGATTCCACTGGTGCTAGTGGTGCAGTGCAGGGGCAGGGACAGGAGGCAGCACAGGCTGCCACGGAGGTGCCTGTGTGTAATCCTGTCCCCGATCCTGTCACTGCATCATCCCGCACCAGCAGGGATGTCTACGTCCAGACCCATTTTCAGGGAGGGGACCGCTTACAACAACTGGCCTTCCTCTCCCTGTGGACCTGGCTATCCGGGACCGGGTTGAGCCTGTCCTGAGTGGGATGGCGTTGCGTCATCGGGGCATGCAAGGTGACCTGCAGTGTTTTCGTGAAGACACTGCACGTCATCTCGAATGCCTCATTGAATGCGTTGACCTACTGGGAATGGTCACCAGGGCTGGATTCCTCCGTATGCTGGACCTTGTTCCGACCCCCTCCTCACCTGAACATCCTACGCGCCAGTCGTACTCCATGCCATCTTCCCACCCATGTATCACCTGGGTACCCTGTGGAGCTGCCTCTGACCCAGCGGCCAGGCTGGTGGGGGACACATCCCTGCCACAGTCAGGAGTCGGACGTCCAGCAGGGGTGGCCACCAAAACAACTGCACTCCAGCCAGAGGAGGACGTGCAGGCAGCAAGAGCAGGGGCACAGGCACAGCAGCAGCAGCAACAAGGTGGGAGCCATGATGGCTCAGGGCCATCGACATCGGAAGGCAGGCATCGGCCAGAGGGCAGGAGGACCCAGGATTACAAGTGTCTTCCGTGTGGTAGTGGTTGGGCCACGCCATAGATGCGGAGCGGCGGCGGGCGGAAGAGGCACGGCTCACAATGGTCAGGGCGGAGAACTCCGTGCGGAGGGCACTGAGGCAGGTCGAGTGCCTCCAGGCAATTCGCAGAGAGTTGGAGGTCAACATGTCATTGTCCCTGCGAACCCTCGGGGCCATGGAAGAGGACCACCTCCAGGACATCGAGCAGGAGTTCGCCGTTGGACTAGCCCGCCGCCATTGTATATAGTTTGTAGTTTTAGGTTTCCTTTATCTTTTTCATTAATTTGGGGCGCTTGGACTATGCCCCGCCTTTTTGTATATAGTTCTTTATTAGGTAGTTTTTTTGCTGGGTTTCATTTCATTCGTTGGGCTCATGGACCCTGGATTACTTCTTTGTACATAGTTGAACAGTGGATTTATCTATTATTATTTTTCTCACCATGGATCAATGGATTTTACTGTTTCAGTTTCCTTTGGATTTGATTTGTTGGCCGGAGACTTTGGACACATTTTCATTTCGATTGATTTGGATTCAGACTTCATGATTTTCTGTTTGTGTTTTGGACTTAATGCATTTCATCTTTTTTTGATACATTTTTTTCATGTTTTCATTTCATTACATTATTTTTCTGTATAATACATTTTGTTTTATTACTTTGATGTGTGGTATTCTCTCATTGGTTTCATGCATGTCACGGTGTAGGTTTTCACAATCACCAGCACCCATTGTGGGTTTGTGACAGACATGTGTTGATGTACATTCTTGCCATTTGGGTTGCATCATGTAATGGCCATTTCAATGTGGGGTGGATGGGATACTTGGTTGGGTCATTGTAAAGGGGTGGGGTGCAGTGGGATTTGGGAGGCCATGAGGCACATGATTGTGGATCATGATGACGTGTTGGGGGGACATGAGTCCGGCCCTGAGCCTCACTGCTGGGTGGGTGGGGGTCCAGGGGGACATGAGTCGGGGCCTGCTGGCAGGTGCCCGTTAATGCTGGGTGGTTGGGGGTGCTGGGGGACATGAGTCGGGGCCTGCTGGCAGGTGCCCGTCAATGCTGGGTGGGTGGGGGTGCTGGGGGACATGAGTCCGGCCCTGAGCCTCACTGCTGGGTGGGTGGGGGTGCTAGGGGACATGAGTCGGGGCCTGCTGGCAGGTGCCCGTCAATGCTGGGTGGGTGGCGGTCCAGGGGGACATGAGTTGGGGCTTGCTGGCAGGTGCCCCTCAATGCTGTGTGGGTGGGGGTGCTGAGGGACATGAGTTGGTGATCACTAATGCAAGGTGACATGTGGGCTGGCTGGGGAGCATACCCATGGTTGATGGGCTGTGTGTGGAACATGACAAGAGGTGCAGGGTAGTCCCGTGTGGTGTGGGCTGCCTGCAGGGGCCGTGGAGGGGGTAGAAGGCACACCTGGGAGGACCCACACTGCCAATTCACGTGCAAAACTCCCCTCGAACCCCAGTAATACATGTACCCCGCTCGCTCAGGGCCAATCGTGTGTGAAACTCCCCGCGAAACCCAGTAATACACGTACCCCGCTCACACAGGGATAATCGCGTGCGAAACTCCCCGCGAACCCCAGTAATACATGTACCCTGCTCACACAGGGCCAATCGTGTGCTAAACTCCCCGCAAACCCCAGTAATAAACGTACCCCGCTCGCACAGGGCCAATCGCGTGCGAAACTCCCCGCGAACCCCAGTAATACATGTACCCCGCTCGCACAGGGCCAATCGTGTGCGAAACTCCCCGCAAACCCCAGTAATACACATACCCCGCTCGCACAGGGCCAATCGCGTGCGAAACTCCCCACGAACCCCAGTAATACACGTACCCCGCTCGCACAGGGCCAATCGCATGCGAAACTCCCCGCGAACCCCATTAATACACGTACCCCGCTCGCACAGGGCCAATCGCGTGTGAAACTCCCCGCACAGGTGTGTACATGTATTCGGAAGGGTGCGTGGGGAGTTTTACAGGTGTTTTTGTGGTTGGGGGGCTGTATGCTGGTCCACTGGCCTGTGCGCCATTTACGAGATTTGTGCGCTGTGCATGCCGCATTGGGAGGGCTTGACGTAACTGGCGCTGCTGCAGGGTCGCTGCGCCACTCTGCGCCACGGCTGGTTTTGGATGTTGAAATCCATAAATACGCTGTGCGCGGAAATGGATTTTGGCGCACGCAGCTGGCGCAGACTGTCACACACGCACACTGTGCGCCAGCCGTGTGCGCCACTTGTGCGCTGAATTCTATGAATTACCCCCTAAATTTGAGTAGCAAATATGTCCGAAAGATGTGCGGGGCAGGGTAAGCAGATAAATATTTTGGAATGGTCGTACGAGACCATCTCTCCTTACAAAAGTCTACAGTCGATGATAGATTTTCGATATCATTAATCTTTTCTAGAAAAGCAAACTTGCCAATTTTACCCTTCAATTCTATATGCTGGTATTAACAGAAAGTGATCAAGGAATATATCTTACAGACCCTAATAAACATACATGTATGAAAATGTAAAACTAAGTCCTTTGGAAGGACTCAGCCTTTCATCTTTCTGAAGTTGATAAAATGAGTAACACTGAGCTTGCACATAACTCTTTATTTCACCAAGAAAAAACGCATGTGTGGTGAGAGTTACATCAAGAAGCTTCCTATTAATCATTACACTTGAAATGCGTAAAATAAATGATACAGAGTACAAATATGTGCACGCTTTGGCTTCAAGTGCAAACAAGCACTGGCAAAACCAACAGTTTTGGCTATTAGTAGGCATGGGATCTGCAATTTCCAGCACTGTCATAATGGTACTAGGTGGCTATAACATGTCTACAGCTAGAAAATGCTGCTAGTACCTGGGAATGTTATGGCAGTACTTGGCAAATGCTTATACGGGAGACAAAACTGTTGATTTTGCCAACGCTGGTTTTGAATAGGAATTCAGTACAAGGAGCAAATACAAAACACACATACTGCATATAAATCAGACTCCATTCCTGCCCACCAGGTCTCAACATCCCCAGTCACTCCTCTAGACACTAGCGCGCTCCGGCAGGTGTTTGAGAAAAAAGCAAATTGGAAATACACCACAACCTAGGCCGGGTGGTGAAGTAAACAGACAGTGTGACTGTTGCTAGTGCTTGAGGTGGGATAAGTAATTGAGGGGGTAGGCCCCTAACACTTTGCGAAGCAACATTTTGTGGCAGGGCCTAAGAAGGACCTGAAATGAAAGGTAGCACAAACGTTCCCATCCCACCGGTCTTCTTAAAGAAAATCCATGATTCCTATGTATTACTGATATCAGATCACACCAATGGCAAGACTTTCCTTTCCATCAGTGGTCGCAAAAGAAAAGAATTCAAAATGCCTGTAACTGATGATAGGACTTTAAACGTGGCTCATACTGCCATCTAATGGTAATGAGCAGTATTGTCAGTACTGGCATCCCCTTTGAAAATGTATGTTAATGAGTTAGGAAATCAGGCCTGGCAGGTCAGTTCGGAGAGCCCTGAGACAGCTGCGAAACAAGGACATTTTTGGGAGACTGCCGGGGAGGAGCCACCTCCCACTGAAAACCGTGTCGGCACCCACCTTTTGGATTGTCGCTGCCGTCCATTTAACCCATTCCCCTCACCTTTCACGAGAATAAGACCAGTATGCGGTAGTCCAGACAGTTTCCCTAGGCACTAAGAAAAAAACATGGGAAAGAGGTACCAGCTCCATAACCTTAAAGGTTATGCTCCATACGTCTTTATTTGGTACCCCAGCTCTGACCGCCTCAGTGCGGGTTCACTCCAAGCGATAAGCAGCCCCAGACCTGTGTCCTTCAACACCAGCGCTGCCCACTTCCCAGCAGCAGCATTCAGCCAGGTCTTAAACAAAAGAGAAGTTTATCCCAAGGAGAAGGCAGCCACCCAACCCTGCTGCCCTGCACGCTCTCCTTCAACACCTGTAGCCAGCATCGTCGCAAAATCGATCTTTGGAAGCAAGCTATCCCAACCAAGACGGCCTATTCCTGCAACTTGCGCCAGTACCCACCAATCTGAGTAGTCAAGTATCTATGGAGGACGTTTAAGTCTGTTTTTATCTCGCATTGCTTTCATTTTTGGGGTCTTCGTATTTGTTTTGGTTGATTTCTAAGAGAGACTGCAGCTGTCCACTAGAATAGACTCTCGGGTAAGTTGTATGATCAAAAGGGAACTGAACAATCACCCAAGGACAACTCCCTAATGTATAGTTAAGATAACAAAAATTGCCTTTAGAAAGTTGTGACCGAAACAGGTGCTGATAGAATGTTCTGAATATGTGCTACACCAATTTGCTGCATACATTCTTATCCAATATGCAAAGTATATGTTTTATATTTAATAAGTTCATCATGAAGAATATTTTAGTTATTTATTGAACTGATGTCTTCTCTAGATCTTCCTATTCGCCGCAAGTATGGTAAATGTATTTCTGGCCCAGTGGCGTCAAGAGTCTTGTTAGTTTCGACTCTCAGGTGGCAGAGCCACCTATAAGCCGAAACTATTGCATTAGAGTGCAGATTAGAATACAGATATGAGGAGGGATGCCAAGCTTGAAGGTGGTGTTTCGCTATTTGCCCACCCCAGTCCATGCTAATACCTATTGCCATTCCCACTCAGTTCCTGCCCCTCCCCGCTCAAAACACCTCCTCATGGGAATTCCTTCATCTCACAATTTTTTTAAATGTTTTATTGCATCATATAGTTTGATTCAAATCTAAACATACTTTCAACACTATACATACACAACAATACAGCAATCCATTAAACAATCCATAAAACACCACAATTCATGGACTCCTTTAGCAAATCCAAAATAATGAAACATCTGCATCAATACAATTGATTAGAATCATTGCGTTAAAATACAACTAGATGCATAGCTGCCAAAACATGTTAAAGTGCAATCAACGTGGACTGGGAGCAATAACCCACATGCAACATTTCCCACAAAATCTCCCAAGGTGAGATAGTAAGATCGTGTACAAACGTATTAAAATACTTTAGGCGCCACAAGAGTGTACCTTTACGCTCCACTAACAGATGTTTTAGTGTCTCCAGACTCTCCTTACAAAATGTACATTTCGAAGATGTTATTTCTGGATCTTACAATGAAAATCGGTTAGCTACAGTCTTGAGTTAATTATAAGATATCCCTGGCATATTTCCCAGCAGGGTACCTGACCATATGTGTAACAGCAGCACCCAAAACCCAATTGCCATTAATTAGGTGTCCATTTCTACTATAAGAGCTCAGTTTGGCCACTGTATTGGACCAATCCTGCTTCCTCAATTGTTTCTTGGAAAGAATAGCAGGATTGTTACACTCCAATTGCATAACCCTCATCTTCAGACTATGTATCACACACAGCTGATCCACAATCTTCTCAATTTTTGCATTACTAATCTTCCACTTTTTATACAATGTATTTTTTTGGAGGGCTCTTCAATGTACTATATTGCTGAATTATTTTCCAGTGGATTTTTTGTGTTTAATAAGACAATCGCAGTTCATGTCTTGTACTCACCACAGGGACAGAACGAGGTAAGCCCAGAGCACCTCTCCGCAAGATTCCCTCAATTAAATCAAAATCGAAATTGCTTAATAGATATTACATTTCCAAACCATAGCTATGAGCCGCGATAATTTTGGACACACAATTTAATCGCAGTTTTGAGGGAAAATCTACCAGAACTATTATGAACATTTTTTAATTGTGATTTGGTTTTATTGTACAGAAACTCTATTATACTGCACTTCTTCATCATTGAGTACATTTGAAATCCACTGTATTTTAACTCTGTAACCTCCTCCAAACAATCACCATTACGAGTCCAATTCAATTTTTGACATTTTCTGCCCGCTTTAAACACCAACATCTTTGATTTTGCGGTATTGATCATAAATTCATTTAGTTTTGAACATTACTCAAACGCTGTTAGAAGACAGTTTATTCCAACTTTGGAACAGTCAAACAACAAAATATTGCCTGCATAAGTGCTAATGGGGATTTCAGTACCATACACAGCAGGAGGTACAAAAGCTACATATGATACTATTGTGCCCAAACCAGACAAATAAAGGTTAAACAAATAAGGCGTGATCATGTAACCTTGTTTTTAACCATACCAAATTTTAATCTCACAGGTCATATTTCCCAACTGATTCAATCTAACACTCAAGTAATGTTATTATGCAGTGCCACCAATATATTTAATAGAGGAGCTGGTAGACCCCATTTATGAAGTTTGTGCCAAAGTAAATTGCGATTGACCCAGTCGAATGCTAAAGACCTGTCAAAACCAACTGCATAAACCACAGGGGTGAGCTTCTGCCATGTAAGTTGTTGTACACGATCCACAATAAGCCCAGAAATTGGAGTACCCACATTATCTCTAACTCCCACTTGCCAAGTTTTTAAAATTCCATGCAGTTTGGCCCATGTCTTAAGTAAACCATCAAGTAAGGCAATTGGCCTGCAATTGTTGGGTTCCGTTTTATTACATTTTTTAAGTATCAGCACGATATTGGACCTCGTCCAAGTAGGAGGCAATTTACTCACCCTGAGTTTTAACTTGAACAGTTTACCTCAGTTGACGGACCAGAAACGCAGGTCTGATTTCAGCACTAAATTAAAAAGCCCACTAGAGCCACTCCACTTCTTGATCAATAATCTTACGTCATCAAAATCAAGTTACATTCAATACTGTTCAGAATAAAAGGTTGTACACCAGACCAGGGAGAGCCCTATATAGATTTTCGAATTGTCTCATCCACTGACATTCTAAGATGGTATTTTGATGCGCTAACTCTTGGAAGTAGTCCCATAGGGCTCAATGGGAATGGGGATGATGCTAACAACGGGCCCCGTTGTTAGCATGCTTGTCCCCTCGCGGGACCCGCAAAGGACGTCTGGTATTCCGTTCTCGTAATAGGGCGGTACGGGGTTAACTGCAACGGACCTTTACCAGTGTCGTTAACCCCTTACCTCCCTCCTCGTAATGACCCTTGTGTTAAAACCTTTCTCATCCTCACAAACGATACTGTTCAGTGGGATCAAGTTCCATTTTTCCAGGAACGGTGCCAACATTATACCCACCTGTCTTTTAAAACCCTGACTCCCTCCACTCTGATTCTTATTATAAAAAGATAAACAGTCAACATTAAAATCACCTGCTACGGCAGCATAAATGTTTGTATAACACTGATACTGCTGCAGTAAAAAACCCTCAATATTTGCCAGCATCAGATGCAATGCTGCTGGATTATAGCTACAATACACATTTACACACTATAATAGTTTCTTAGGGGAACATGTGAATATTCACAATTAATAAAGAAGGGGGGAGAGATAGTAAATCTTTACTCTCCAGGCCCAACTCGAATTTGCAGCAACCAAAAGGCCACCTCTAGGTCGGCCCATGTTCCCTTTTAGTGCCTTTTGTTGGAAGATGACATACCCATCTAGCTAAACAGTGCCCATCCTAAACTCAACAAGGATTACGGCTTTGTGTGAGGTGCGTGTCCCCCACAAATTCCATGAAATTATGTTAAAAATCAGGCCAATTTCCGCCAAGTTGCGAGTTCGCTACAGAGAGAACCTCTGTGATCAAAGACCAGTCTTCACTCTTATTGGGAGAACGCACCACATCTTCTGATCTTATGACCTATTACTTTTCTGCTTGAGTGTTCCCCTACCAAATAAGAAACCTTCAAAAACGTAATCTTATCCTCTGCCCACTTACTCTGAGCATGATAAATATTTTCATCAAAAGGACATATTTCATACCCCCGTAACCTGAGATCATCAAGGACTTTAAAGAGGCATTTACAAACCAAAGGAGAAGGAATGTCAATAATTGCAACATCTAATCTGTCTTCAATCAGGAGTTCTACCCGTGTCTCCCGAGCCAATAATTCTCCGATTCGGGATGTCATGGAAGAGAGATAGTATGGTTTTGTGGTTCAAAATAACCTCATTCTCCTTTTGAAATAGTGTCTCTAATATATATTGGTTATTAAATGAAGCTACTGCTTCACAGTTTTGACCCCTGACACTCCTCTGACTTCTGTGTACACTCTCAAAGTCCTGATCTTAGGGTACACACTCTAAATCACTTCTTTTTTTCCTGCCCCCATTATCCATCACAAAGACTGACACATTAAGCAATTTGTCTACTGGCATCGACCCCAATGCACTTCCATTTCATCACCCAGACTATCACAACCCCCCCCTCCCATTTTAAGACTGTTAACACCCACACTGAATTGGCACACTCTGCTTTGCCGCCTTGACACTGCATTGATTAAATCAATAATCCATTACACTCAGAAAGGAGGGTTGTCCACTAGATCAATTATCGCTGAATCAGTTATTTCAGAATCACGTTCCACGTTTACTTTGGGTAACTTTTCCACTATGTTTTTTGCCTTCCTACGTCCCGACTTATTATTCTTCAAAACAATTGGAGCAATGGTTTTAATACTAGAGGTCTCTGAACAAATCGGGCCAGCCACTACAGTTTCCTCTGCATGTCATGATGCCTACCCCCGGGCATCCGGATCAAGCCCATCAGCCCCTCTGCATGTCATGATGCCTACCCCCGGGCATCCGGATCAAGCCCATCAGCCCCGGGAGCAGGCATCCAGACATTTACAAAAACCCCAGCAGCCCCGGCTGGGGGCTGTCTGGGTTCGGTCCTGGCACCGTAGGCACCAGGCTCATAATAAAAATCAGTCCTGGTGCCATAGGTGCCAGGCTCATAGACATTACTTACCTCATGCAGACCATGCTGCAAATAAATCCAAGCCAACGTGAGGCCTGGATGGGACTATTTTACTACAGGGACTATTTTTTACTCGGGTGTGGTCCTGGGGAACTTCTTTCCTGGGACTACTTTGGAGGCTATTTAAACCACGCCCGAACAGCAGCACATGCTTCGTGTTATTCTGCATCCAGCAGCGTGACTCTCACCCTGCCTGCAACCAGCATCCAGTCTTCTGCCACGCCCGCGTGCCTACAGCCAGCATCCAGTCTTCTGCCACACCCGCCTCGAATCCGGAGTTCCTAGTATAAAGAGGAAGAAAAGGACAAGGTTAGAAAACAAACTTATTTCAAATTCCTCACCTGATTCCAGATCCATTTAATCTCCCAACCTGGAAAGTACATCAGTCCTGCACGCGTCGCTTCGCCAGCTCCAGCACGGCGCCATACTCACCAGTTCTCACAGCATCTTTCGATCCGGCACTGTCTCCATCATTTCTTCGCCGTACTCCGGCACCTAGGGCACGAGATTAACAAGGTGAGCCAAGGGAATCAACAAATACCTCTTACCACCATAGACTTACCTGATTTACCACCAGCGGTATTATTCTCCGTTGATCATATGCCGAATCTGTAAAGAGGGAGAAAAACAACGCGTTAACGCATGCAATAGTTACCAGACAGCATTGGGTAACACAGACTCTTACCTGAACGCCAGCAGCAGCTACGAGACCTTCTTCTCACAAACTCAGTTGCAACTTAAGGAAGGAAGGGGACAAGAGTGAACATCGGGCACATTGAACACTTTGAACTTGATACTTACCAATCTCGCCTGGGACTTCAGAGTCAATGCTTATCGGAACTCTCCCAACGCCTTCAAACCAGTGAAGTAACTGGTATCTACGTGCCCCTGCAAGACACGCAGGATGGAGAGCTCATCTTTTACAAACATAAGGTGAGGTTACTAAGGAGATATCGGAGGTGATTAGTGGGGGAGAGCGAGAACAGTTGGGAGTCCATCACTAAAACCCACAGGTGGCTAATCCCTGTCTCCACTTGCAGGAAAATACTTCTTCGGGTCAAGCAGACAAGACTAGGCGGGCCAGTCCAGACAGTCATCTCTGCACTACACATCACGTTGACGGAGACCGCAGCTGTCCGGGTCCGATCGACACCCCTGTGGGGTCCAGGTGAGCGTAACACTGGATAAATGTTTAAAGCCTGAATAAATTATTAGATGAACTCTTATTAATCATTTTAGATTTCATATTCTTGGTTTTCCTATCCCTGGGTTTTTTCTTCCATTTCTTCCCTTTCTGGCACACTAACAACTGGCTGGATTTCCTCAAAAAAGATGGTATTTCTATCATCAGGGGTAATGTAATTATCCTCCGAACCGCATGTCTGAAAATTGCTCCATGAAATCTATGGCAAGGGGAGTATCAACAATTTAGTAAGGAATAGTTTGTGTTCTTCTTTTTTGTCCGCCCCTATTTTTCTTAGAATATCGAAATTGTCTATGGCTAATACTCATCCTGACTTGTAAATCGGTTAACTGGGTGGGGTAGGCTTTTACTTCCTCCTTGATGGACTCAAATGCCTCTACAAGCGAGTTTAACACAAAAGGAAGGGCATCCAAAGGGCGGGAATTGAGATCTACAGGAGGGGGCAATATTCGCAACCGTAGGCTGAGGGCACAAAAGAGTGGCCGTATTCTCATCAAAGGAAAGGAGGGCCTGTGTGGTAGATAGAGCAGAAGTGCCCTGAAGGGGGCTTCGCATAGGTGAACTAGCCTTCCCCGGTAATGTTTCATCCGAAATATCCTGTACAATCAAATCACCCTCCAATCCACTTGGGCGCCCATCAGAAACCTCCCTTACGGCCCGGTGCAGAGCTATTACAGAAGATCCGGCCCTTAATTCTGCCAAACAGGCCCTCTCATCTTCCAGGACAAAATCTGTAATCTGAACACCCAAAAGATGGAATTTACTGGGTTTGCCAGCAGATGGTTTTCCACTCCCCACTCATACACCCATTGGCAGCATTTAGATGAGAGAAGCCCGCATTTACTACCACGTCAATTTCAATGGCATAGGGATTGTCTTGCAAATGGAGGCTGAGTAAAGAAATACATTTCCGGCACACAACAGAACTAGCAGCAAGGAGCTCAGTTCAAAGGGACCCAATACAGGCAACCACACAGTCACCGAGAACTCCTGTGATACTGTCACGTGGCGCGACGGCAACATTCTGCTGTCGCGCATGTATTATAATAAAAGGGATGGTCCTGCAACACTAACATGCGCACCGGGAGCCCGAGACGAGAAGCTCTCCGTCCGTGTACATTATTCCAGGTACGTGGACAAGGACTTCACACTGGAGTCCCGGGGCAATGTTAAAGATCACATTGCTGACGAACATGTAGCTGGGCAGGGGGAAGGTGCTCCGATGCTGATCATAGCTTCAGTGGCCAGATCCGACGCCTGCCAGAGGCATTAACCCTTGCAGGAAAGCAAGCTCTGCCATTTTAGGTCCCAACGGCAGCAGCGCCACACGTGGAGCGCTCATGCCCCGTGAGGGCAATTCCTGGAGCCCACAAGGGCCATTAATCAGCAACAGTGCCCCATTTGTCTTCTCCTTTCCATTGCACAGTGCACTGTGCCCACAGTTGACAATTCCGCAACCATCCTAAAGTGGTGTACACGCTGGGAGTCCAAGAAGTGCACCTACAGGTGCAAACTGCTGCCTTCTAACAAATAGAGGGTGCCTGTGCGGTTTGCTACTATCAGAGTGTGCCAGTGATGCAGAGGACGCCCAGGAAGCCGGCCAGGATGTGGCAAGGGCCCAGAAGGCGAAAAGGACACCACGCCAACAAGGTACACTTGACCCGATGCCGGAATTCAACACTTCAGGCAATCCCTTAAGGCGGAGGCCGAAGTGGCTGCTCTGGTTCGAGAAATTGGACATGTATTTTAGGGCGACTGGTGAAACGGATGATGAAGCCAAAGTTGCAACCCTCATATACTTGGCTGGGTCAGAGGTGCACAGGATATTCAAGTCCCTCGCTCCCATTAACAACTCCTACCAAGCTGCCAAGGACAGCCTCAAAGATCACTTCATTTCACTAGCCAACCAGGACTTTGAAAGGTTTGTTATGTGCAGCGAGAAACAGAAAGAGGAGGAATCTCTCGACCAGTTCTACGACAGGCTTTGTCACCTGGCAAGTACATGTGATTGCGAGAATGAGGACGGCATAGTGAGAAACCAGTTGATACAGGGGTGCACCTCATGAAAACTACGCCGACAGATCCTACGTGAGCCTGGGTTGTTGCTGGCCATATTCTAGAAATGGGAAGATCGTATGAACTGGCAGAAAGCCGCGCAACCAAAATGGATGCTGCGATTAGAGCGGTAAAAGTGGAACACAAATGCGCGATAGGGCACCCACAAACTGCCGGCCTGTCGAAGTCGAGATGGCCCCCAAGGAGATCCGAGACGCTGTAACCTTGCCCCAAATGTGGCTATGACCTTCCACATGCAGGGAAATGCCCAGCAAAAGGGAGAGGGTGCGGACGCTATCGAGCAGTGGGTCACTTTGCAAGGATATGCAAAGCCTCCACCCCAGTCACCATTCCCAGAGGGTCCAGCGATACATCACAACGGCAGAGATAGGTGGCGGTTGTGGAGTGAGATAAGGAGGAGGAGGAGGAAGAAGATATATTCTTTATCTCAAGTATAGACTCTCTCAAGAAGAAGAAGAGGCAGCTAATGTGCACAATGGCAGTAAGTGGATCAATGACACCCATACTTGTGGATACCGGGGTATCAGTGTGTGTGTTAGCAACCCGCCACTATGAAGCACTACCTGAGCCCCCAACACTAGTAAAAGCACGAATTAAAACATTTACATTTGGGGGTACTCAAATGATACCTCTCAGAGGCGTGTTTGTGACCAAAGTTGCCCATGAAGGACATTCTTTATTGAGCTGCCCAGCGGCAGAGGCCCTTGGTATTGTACATTTTGCCCTAATCGTCTATGCCAAGGACATAAATGAGGTTCTCACCAGTGTTTCAAGGTGTCGGCAACCTACAGTGTGAGCCCATCAAGCTGCACATAGATGAAACAATTCGCCCACTGCACTTAAAACATCGAATACCTTTCACCTCCGACAACAGGTGGAAAGTGAACTAAAAAACCTGGTAAACATGTACATCATAGAAAAGGTGGAGGTTCCCACCCCATGCGTGTCCCCCATCATTGTGGCAATCAAGCCGAAGCAACCCGGATCAGTCTGAATCTGTGTCGACATGAGGCTTCCAAACCTAGTCATCAAACGTGAAAGACACAACACACCGACTCTTGATGATGTGGTGGGAGAACTACAAGGGGCAAGAGTATTTTCAAAACTAGACCTGTGCTCGGGTATCATCAGCTGGAACTATACTCAAACTCATGCTACATTACTACATTCACAACCCACCAAGGGCTGTACCAGTACAAAGGCTTAGGTTTCAGTGTCTCCTCCGTAGCTCAAGTATTTCAAAATGTCATTCGGGGAGCTTTAGCTGGTCTCAAAGGGGTCATAAACCTCAGCGACGACATCCTAGTCTATGCCACATCAGAAGCCAAGCACATGACTCATCTTGATAAAACTCTAGAAAGGATTCAAAACCTTGGACTCACCCTACACCGCGAAAAGTGCGGGTTCCTGAGGGATAGCATTGAATTCCTTGGTTTCATGTTCCATGAGAAAGTAATATATCCCCAGACCTGCAGAAAGTCAAGGACATTCAGGAGGCGAAACCACCAGCAAACGTGTCAGAGGTCAGGAGCTTCCTGGGGATAGTGACGTATTGTGGTCAATTCATACCCAACCTGGCGACCCTCTCTGAGCCTCTCAGGATGCTGACAAGGAAAGACAAAGGGCCTCATTACGACTCAGGCGGTAAGGGGTTTACGGCGGCGTAAACAGCGCCGACCCTTACCGCCTGATTCCGAGGTCCCTTAGCGCCATGGAGGTTTTAACACCTGCTTTTAGCAGGTGTTAAAATCCATGGCGCTAAGGGACCTTGATGTTAATTACGCCACCGTAATTTACGGTGGCGTAATTAACGCCTTCCCCACTCCCATTATGCCCTATGGGGCAAAAATGGGAATGGGGAAGGGTAAATGGGGATTGGGGACTTACCGCCCGCCAACCTTGGAATGGGGCGGTAAGTCCGCCAACCACCATGGCGTAAACATAGTTCACGCCATGGTGGTAAAGGTACGACCCAGGCGGTAACTTACCGCCTGGGTCCTAATGAGGCCCAAAGTGTGGGAGTGGTCTGACAGAGAACAGGAAGCCTTTGAGACCATCAAAGAGGCGCTCACGGGGAAAGAGTCAATGACATTTTTCGACCCGAGGAAAGAGTCAGAAATCATTGTCGACGCCAGCCCGGTAGGACTGGGAGCAGTTATGTCGCAGCCAGATGCCCTAGGACAAATGGGGCAGATTGCATATGCCAGCAAGGCGCTCAACAGCAAGGAACAACTCTACTCCAAGATAGAGAGAAAAGCCTCGGCCGTACTATGGGGATGCCGACACTTTTGAATATATATCTTGGGGAAAAAACATCACCGTGGTGACTGATCATAAACTGCTACTCCCTATCAGGGCGGGTCATCATCCAAGCCGCTCCCCAGGATTGAACGTTGCATGCTGGCCCTGATTGAATATGGTGTGGTGCTGACCTACAGACCCGCAGTCCACAATCCAGCTGAATACCTCTCGTGACACCCGAGAAGTGGAGGGGAACAGGAGGACACAGCACCTGTAGAGGTGGAGGAACATGTTCGTCTGGTGGTGGGAGCAGAAAAATCAGTAGCTCTCACTATTCAAGAGGTGGTAGACGCCTCGAGAGAGAATTCGTTTTTTCAGGTAATCCGGGCGGCCATGTTCAGCGGCAAGTGGAAAACGGTCCTATTTAATCCTGCTTGCAGGAGCCGAGAAACACAGCAGGATCTAGTCAGCTGTGGCGCAGCAGGCATGAACTGTCAGCAGTGTATGATGGATTAATACTAAGAGGACACCAGATAGTGATTCTGCAAGCACTTTTGGAAAGGGTATTGGAGTTGGAACACTGTGGCCACCAGGGAACAGCAAAGACGAAGGCGCGACTAAGATCAAAAGTCTGGTTCCCTGGCCTGGAGGCGAAAGTGGATGGACACGTTGCCAACTGCTTCCAGTGTCAAGCGACTGCCCCAGCCAACAGAGAGCCGAGGATAGAGTCCATGCCCCAGAGTTACCAACTGTGGGACATTGTCCACGTTGACTTTGGGTCCACAGGAAGGGGGAGGCATTTCCTCGTAATGATAAACCAGTGGTCTCAATACCCAGAGGCCGAGCTGGTGAAGTCCACGTCATGTGATCAGGTGATATAAGTCATGGAGAAAATGTTTGCGACACATGGCTTCACCAGGGTTATCTGCTCAGACAATGGACCGCCGTTTCATGGGGAAAACTTTGCAGAATTCATGACGGACTGTGGAATCGCACACGGGAGAGTCAAACCAGTGTGGCCTAGGGCCAATGGAGAAGCTGAACGCTTTATGAGAACACTGAATAAAGTATTCTTCATAGCCCAACGCCAGGGAAACGAGCTGAGGAGAACTCAATATCAATTCCTGAGGGAATACAGAGCAACACCTCACCAACCAACAGGCATGGTCCCTGCATAGGTGCTCTTCTGGAGGTGCCCACTAGGACTCCTCCCAGAAGCGGAGGGTCCGCCTCCAGACATCATCGATGATGACAAGACAACTGAAGATCGAAGAACTCATAATGAGAGGGAGACCATTCAACGGCACCATAAACCACCGGACATAGTGGTGGGCAACACTGTACTAATGCGAAATTGTCACCACAAAGGGAAATTGTCCCTCACCTACGAGCCGTCTCCCATGGGAGTGGCCAAGGTCAAAGGCTCGATGGTGACTGCCTCTGATCAAAGGCGGAAAGTAGCTTGGAACTCCAGTTTTTTTCAAAAGTTGGGTAGAAGAGAGGGGCTGAGAGAACAAGAGGGAGAAGGTTGTGGGGAGCAAACACCAGAAGAGAGGGCCAAAGATGCAGAGCCCACACCAGGCAGAGCTGAAGGAGAGGCCAGAGAGGAATTGGTGGGAGAAAGACACCCCTCCCGAGAAGGCAGAAAATGCCTGGTGCAATTCCGAGTCTACATAATGGGTAACCAGCCCTGAAAGGACCAAGTCACCTGATGTTGCCCATGTTGGGCCCATCTCAGTTTGGTATGTTACCATGTTTAAGTCTGTCCTGTTGACACAGTCTATGTATGAAAAGTTTGTGTTTGCCAATTGTTATGAAAAAGGAGAAATGTGATACTGTCACGTTGCGTGATGGCAACGTTCTGCCGTCGCGCATGTATTATAATAAAAAGGGCAGTCCCGTGACACTATCTGTGCGCCCCGGGAGCCCTAAACGAGAAGTTCTGTGTCTGTGTACGTTATTCCAGGCAAAGGGGACAAGGCATTCACACGGGAGTCCCGGGGTAATGTTAAACATCACACCTCCCATCCTGAGAGGGGAGACTCATATCAGGCTTCCCAGGTGCCACCAAACTCAGATCGGTACTGGACCAGAAAGTACAGAACATACAGTGCGGTATGCATTTGGTAGAGGACCGCAGCTGAAACAGCTTTTCCCGTGGCACTCTCCACTCTCTGCAAGCCACTTGCTCCTGTGTCTCAGTCCGGCACAAAGACATCAAGAAAGGTCCTTGCTATGTCCTCTATGTCCGGACTGCGGACAAACTCGTCAAGCCGCACCAGAGAAAAACACTGGCTGTTTCTGACAAGCAACAGCTCACTTTAATCAAGCCTTACTGTGTAACTTCACCCTCAAAGTGCCTTCCAGTGTCTTGCAAAGCAGTCTTCTGATAGTTAATGACTTAATTGGAGCTGTAAACATGCTAATGGTGTAATACACATGTCTTAACCAGGTCTGCCTTCAGCCACTCAAATTATAAGCACTCTGTGTGTCCTGCACTGAAGTCCTGTTAAAAACAAGCATTGGCAAAGCCAACAGTTTTGGCGTATGTCTAAGTATTAGGCATTTGCCAGCACTGCTATTATAGATGCCCAAGTACTCGCACCATTTTGCACCTGCTAACATCAACAGCCAGGTAATACTACTACGGCAATGCCTGGCAAGTGCCTTCTTCATGCCTACCCAAAAGTCGAAACTGTTGGCATTGCCAATGCATGTTGCTAATGGTTATGTGTACTTATTCATGCTATTCAGGGTGGGTCCCTTATGCACCACCTTGTTTATAGGAAGAACCTTAATTCCTCCTAAAGAGGTTTTGGATCCCTGTTAGTGTGCTGTATGATGTTATCCAAAACTGCCATGTTTTTCATGTTCCTAGGCATTGTGTTTGATTGTCTTTTGTATTTGCAGTCGTGAACACGAGAGTCCTGTTTAGAGTTTCCTACAAAATCCACTTCAGGTGGTGGCACATTTGTCTTACATACAGGGCATGTGCATTGCCTTACAGGTCAGCCTCCACTGGACACCCTAATTCCCAATCTCCTGCCCCGTTCACCCAGTCCACTGATGCCGTGTGCATGGTCTTCATGCTTGCAGGTGGAGCAGATTCACCATCGGGTTCCTCATAACCCTTGAGATATCCCTGCAAACCCACCAGACCACCATCACACCTGGTGCCCATCAAGTGTGCAGTAAAGGCAACACAGGTTTGCGTGTGGAATTACAATATGCACAATGTCTATCATCTAACTTGGTTGTGATGCAAAGCCCAAATATTATTGTCTTCAGAGAGAAACTTCTATCCTGAATATAATTTGCCACCACCATATATACATTTTTAAAGCTCCTCCAAATGAAGTGCGCCTGCCAAGCCTGTCTCTAGCAAAATCCCTAATTGGCCTTGTACCTACTTGATGAAACCGATTAACATTTGGGTAGATGGAATGGGACGCCATACGAAGAAAGTGTATGCAGGCTATGCAAGTGCTCAGTTGAAACTATTTGTCTTGTACTCACAGGCTGCCTTAATTTGACCAAGTCATATCACAAAGGGTACGCACTGGGAAACATCATGAGTATTTTGTATCATCTGACCAATTCTGGAGCATTGTGCTAGATCTATAGTAGCTCCGGCAGAAGCCTTTTACATCTGGAAAGACTTGATGAGGAGAGTAGAGTAAGCTATCTCTCGGGTTGAATGATCTCAGCTGAAACTGAAGTTTTAACAATGAGATGAAATGCAGTTCTGTGAACGAGTAAAGGTGTTAATTTTATGGCTAAAATGAAATGATGAATTGTTATGTATTAATGAAATTGTATGTGATTAATATATTTTATCGTATTTTTTATGTAATGCAGAAGGTTGATTTTATAACCATTGCATAATAAAACATATAGAAAAATCCCTTCAGGAAAGGAAAGACCAACTACTGCAATAGAAGTAATATCATGAAACCTCAGAGTAAGCTGCCATGAGGTCCATCTGTGGATGATGAGGTTAGGAGAGATCCCAAGTAGCCTCCTTTTTACATTAGCCTCACTACTATATTTAAATGCTCTATGCTTTTGCATGCACCTTTTAGGCAGGAATTGATGTAATAACACTGTGTGAGACTACACAACACTTGCCTACTTGGTATTAGGTAACCCACATTTATGTTATAGGGCTGTACTACACAAGCTGGTAGCGTGACTGAGCAGCCAGGCCTCTCTCAAGAGGGGTACATTTGAGCTGTCTAGCAGTGAAATTCGCAAATACAAGTAGCCAAGTAACACTTATAACCAAGGTTTCAGTTATAAATAGTTATTTATTTATTTAACGTCCATTTTTGAATAAGCATTCTTTAAAAAGGGCAACATATGTAACAATCAAATATACTTTAAAATACTTTTCCAGAATCAGCATAAGTTTAGTGGATACTCTTTAGAGATGCTTTTTACACACTTCCTGCACCCGCAGGTGACTTAATTCACAAGGACAGTAATGGGATTTATATATCACTAGTACACTTTGCAGATTCTCAGGTTGCAGAAAGGAAAGGTTGAAGGAAGGAAAAAGGTTAAACACGTTCTCAGGGCATGCGAATATACTTAAATCTTCCATTGAAGTCAAGACAACCTTTCCCAGCAATAACGGTATAAGAACAAGTTATCACCTCTGAGGGACATAAAATATTAAGGTCAATGGACTAGAAGAGTCTGCAGGGAGCCAGGACAGCCAAAGTCAATTAGAGCATAGTCTATGGAGCTGAGACACTTGGTAGTTAATAAAAAGTCTTGCAGAAATGTAGAGAGTTTTGTAGAAATCACTTGTAGGGTCACATGCTGTTAGCCTTGTGGAGAGCAGAGTTGAAATCAACTCTAACAAAAGTAGCCACTGCAAGCCGCAACTGAGAAGAGCAAAGCTAAAGACACTGAAGTAAGTACCCCAGGACTGAACAGTACCTCTGGTTTGAAGAAGAGTGGTCCAACTGGATTCTGTCCTGTTGCAGCGATGTAGATACTGGGTCCTGAGCCTCAGTCATGGGGATAAGAGGGAGGATGTCTGGATGACTCCTGCAGCAGCAATTTGGAGGTCGTCGGCAGCTACGGATTCTTCTAGGATCAGCGGCACTCTGCACTTTCAGCGCGCACTAAACAACACCACCGTGGATCTTGGATACCGGTTGGGCTTCCTTCACTCCTTGATTCCTTCACTCTGGTGAGGGGACTCAATCTCTGGTCGTCCTGCTTCTGGAGGGTCCTTAGGAGACTCCTGGTGCTTCTGGCCGGATTGCAGACATTGCACTCGACTACGGATTTCTCGACCCCTTGCACCTGGTTCCTGCAGCAGCAAAGAAGTACAGCCAGTCGGGGAAGATGCTCCAGTGGAGTTTGCCTCTGGGTTAGTTGGTCCCACTAACCCAAGGAAAGAAGTCGTCCCTTCAGGAACTTCTATTGTCGATCAGAAAAAGGAGTTTCAGCACAGCAGCAGGGCTTCACCAGGCAATTCAAAGGTCCAGGAGGATGCAGCAAGCTTCGCTCACGGTTTCTTTGTCGGGTGGTTGACTCTGCCTCTGGTCCAAAAACCCTCGCCTTTTAAGCAGGTTTCTCCTGTTCATGCACAGCCTACGCTGTCACTCAAACATCAGGACAGCTAGCCAACCAATCAGGATGGGTTGTATTCAGGCACTCCTAGAGACAAAGGAGAGGGGAGTTTCGGGAACCTCCCTCACTTCCTGCACTTACAGACACACTGGAGCCAGAGGCAGGTTTCAGGACTGATGCCCGCCAAAGACAAAACGAACAAAGGGATCAAACCTGGCTTTGCGCGCAGCACAAAATCCAAGAAAGACCTCACAAACAGAAAATGTCAAAAAAAGAAGACCAAGGCCATTTTGACAAAACGGTCACCCATGGGTGTTATACTGCAGCTGAGAGTTCAACCTGCGCTAGAGCAGCACTAATGGTAGGAAAAGTATACCACTGCCACCAGCCATTTAAAGTAGTGAGGGTAACATAAAAAATGTTACATGAGTAAGTAGGATAAGGGGCTACTAAGTAACACCCCAGCACTCCTCATAAGATGGTGTGTGCTGGATCTACAGAGAAAATGGTAAGTAAAGTCAATTTCACTTCACTATTCTTGGGAACAGTAGTTCACACAAGCCAAGGTATTTAAACCTTGGATTTCTCTGTGACACTGCACTGAAGGTGCTGTGTGTAACCATACAAAACGTAGATGCCAATTAAGTTTGTCAGACTCCAAAAACAGTGGAAACACATAATCCAAATCAGTTCAAAACACATGACTCACGAGAGAGTAGAAAAAAAGGTGTCACTCACTCTAGGGTTAAAATGAAAAAGTCATAAGGTCCAACAAAAGAGCTGGGGTTCTCCAAGGTGGGAGGATTTATCACAGAATTGAGAATTCTCCCTAACAGCACCATATGTAATTGTGGTTCATGCTGTGGGTGCATATAGTGAGGTTAATTCTCATCTCCTTAGATAGATCGCTGTCATTTCATGGACTGGACCCCACCCACCGAGAACACTCTGCACTCTAGATGAAATAGGCCATAGTCTGATCACAGTGGATAATCAACACAAGGACAGTCTTGCACTGTGACGGCAGGTCCACAACATGGAAACATGCCATAAAATGGCTACAAGATATCATGAAATGCTATACAAAATAACTAAATAAATAATTAGCACATACACTTCCCTTTTCAGTTGCACTCCTGTAAACTGCACTTCCCTGTGCAGCAACCTCTGCATCGCATGACAACAAACACACAACCACACATCCACACACCCGCACACACACTCTTTGGTGCACACAGAGCTTCACACGGATACAATTAATTGGCACTCATCCAGCACACACAACCTGTCCAAGCAAAATGGCTATACTACACCTTTCCATGTGTAATTAGACACATATATCGTACAGATATATGAAGTGACGCTCATGCAACACACAACTCACTGCCTGTTGCATTTCTTCTATACATACAACCCTATGCAGTGTAGCCTCGTTGCACCTATTGTGTATTGATTTCCTCTCTGTTAAAGAGATGTTTGTATTAGTGCCATGCTATTTTACAAGCCTAGCCTATGACACTATGTTCTGCTTAGTTGGTTGTTTTAGACAATCAAATGAACTAGGTGATCATGTCCTTTTACACTGCCTATGTCAGTGTTTCATGCCATGCTACACTAGGTAATATTTATTTTGCTACACTATGGTATTCAGTGATCTGTCCCGAATTTTAAGAGGGCAAGGGATGATCTGATATGATATTTTATTTATAGCATGCCTATACACAAGTGTTTGAAGGCACGACAAGGCAAGGGAGGGAAGGGAGGACAGGGCAGCGATCTTACTAGGCTAAGTGACATTGAGATTGCACAAGTGCAGGGGAGAGGGAAAGGAAAAAATGCAAAGGAAGGGGGAGGAGGAGAAGTGTGAGACATAGGATCAAGACATAGGAAAAGAAGTACGACCAGCCGCTGGCAGGGTACGAGTTAAGTGCAGACAACAGGTGTTAAATAAGTGCAAGTAGGGGGACTGCAGGGTTGCAGATACTGCCCCAAGTGCAGGGTTGCCAGGAGGCAGTGCAGGTGTGCAACTGAGAGGGCAGGGACCTTGGTCGGTGGTTAAGAGGGTAGCCAGGTAACCAGTGCCTTATCAGACAGGAGATTAGCAGGGATGTGGTGAAAGAAGGCAGAAGCAAAGAGGAAAGTCTTGAGCTGCTTACGGAACTGGAGGTGGTTCTGCTTGAGTTTCAGAGAGGCAGGGAGGTTGTTCCAAAGGGAGGCACCGGCCGAAGAGAGAGATCTACCAACCAACTCGTTGCTTAGAGAAGCCACTGATCTTGAAGGAGTTGGAGGTGGAGGAGCGAGGAGCTGGAGAAGGAACATATTTCTGAAGCGAAAGCTGGAGATATTTTGGTACCAGGCCCCACAAGGCCTTGTGGACAATGCAAATGGTCTTGAATTTGATCCTTGCAGATACTTGGATCCAATGGAGAGATTTCAGTGCTGGAGAGATATGATCCCTGGGCTTGAGGCCAAGGACAAGTCTTGCAGTCCTGATCTGGATGAATTGCAGAGGGCGGAGAGTAGAGGCAGGAAGATTTAAAAAGAGGCTGTCACAGTAGTCAGGCCTAGAGAGAACCAGAGCTCTGGAGAAAAGAGCGGAAAGGAAGAATACCTCTGAGGAGGTGCAGTTGGCAGTTTGGCTTCTTGGAGATGGCGGAAATGTGAGGAGTGAAGGAGAGTGTGGAGTCGGTGATAACCCAGAGTTTCTTCACCTCACAGGTGGGAGCAGGAAGAGGGCAAGGGAGGCCAGCCAGAGAGTGGTGCAAAAGAGGGGTGCAGGTGTGCCGATGAGGAGGATATCTTTCTCACTGGCATTCAGGCAGAGATCATTGGCGGTGCACCACTCCTGGATTGCAGGACAGACAGTCCGGGATGAGAGAAGGAGAAGAGGCAACAGTTGGGAGCCTGAAGGTGAGCTGGGTGTTATCCGCATAGCATTGGAAGTTGGAGCAGAGAGCAGCAATGCGGTGTGCGAGAGGTACCAGGTATTGGTTGAACAACCAGGGAGAAAGGTTAGACCCCTGGGGAACACCACAGGTGGAGAGAGAGATAGAGGAGAGGAAGGACTCAAGTTGGACCTGGGAGGGTCGGTCAGAGGGGAAAGATGTCAGCTAGGCCAGAGCCTGATCAATGATACCCAGATTATCATGCAGCTAGTTTAGCAGGATGGCATGGTCGACCGTGTCAAAGGCAGAAGAGAGATCAAGTAGGATGAGGACAGAGGGGAGGTTATAATCAAGGTTAGAGAGCAGGTCTTCATGGATGTTCATGAGAGCAGTGTCCATGCTTCTGGCTGCTCTGTAGCCAGATTGATGGTCATGGAGACAGCGTGAAGATTAAGCTGGGAGATGGCCAGATTTTCCAGGAGTTTGCCCAGGAAAGGAGTGATAGAGATCGGGTGATAATTTGCCGGAATGGAGGGGTCGGCTGGGGATTTTTTGAGAAGAGGATGCATGAGAGAGTGCTTCAGGGGGAGGGGAAGGTTCCAGAGGCAAAAGAGTGGTTGCAGAAGTCAGCCAAGGCTGGAGCGAGGGTGTCATTGTGGTCCTTAATGGTTTTGGAAGAGCAGGGAAGGACCTGCTAAGATAAGGTTTTCATAGATCGGACTAGCCTAGAAACCTCGTCAGGGGGGAAGAGAGGAAAGGCAGAGAAGGGAGAGTGGAGGGAGAAGCAGGAGAAGCTGAGAGGGTGGACGGGATGTCCTGGGTTTTATAGATGAAGTGAGAAGCCAGGGCCGTGCAGAGGGCCTGGGAAGAGACAAGGCAGGTGTAGACTATGGCAGAATTGGCCAGTTCCTTGCAGATTTTAAAGAGTTCTGCCGAGTGTTTAGATGCCGCAGAGACAATGGGATTGGATGTGAGATCTCTTCTTAGTGAGGACAGAGAGTACATTTTCCCTTTGGAGCAGGCGACAGGCCAGTTTGTCAGAGAATGTACAAGATGCCAACCATGTTCTCTCAGCCACCATACGCTTGCATTTAAGGGTGCTGAGGTCTTAGTCGTACCAAGAGTTGCACTTGATTTTGGGCTTCATGCGGATCATCACGACAGGGGCATGTACATCAAGAGCATCAGAGATGGCAGAATAGAGCATGCAGAGGACTGTGACAGGGTGTGAGTCAGCCAGAGGTGCAGGAGGGGGAGAGAAAGATGCAGCGAAAGCCTGAACTGACACACGCTTCATGGGCCGAATGACTGAGAAGGTGGGTGGCAGTTTTGGGGTAGGGTTGGCTTGGGGCATAGTGAGAGAGAGATGAGAGGAGTGTCATGATCCCTACCCCCAGACATCCAGACCTGGTCCATCAGTCCAGGAAGCAGGCATCCAGACACCTATTGAATACCCAGTCACCCCGGCTAGGGGCTATCTGGGTTCAGTCCTGGCGCCGCAGGCGCCAGGCTCATATGAATAAACTTACCTCATGCAGACCATGCTGCAAAGAATCCAAACCAGCGTGAGGCCTGGAAGGAACTACTTGTTTCAGGGACTATTTTTTTACTCGGGTGTGGTCTTGGGGAACTTCTTACCTGGGACTACTTTGGAGGCTATTTAAACCACACCCGATGAGCAGCACACGCTTCGCGTTATTCTGCATCCTGCAGTGTAACGCTCACCGTGCTTGTCAGTCCAGCATCCAGTCTTCTGCCACACCCGCCTCGAATCCGGAGCTCCTAGAAAGAAGGGAGAATAAGAAGAAAAGGTTAGAGCAAGAACATTACCTTCATTCTTCAACAGATCCTGGATCCATCGCACATCCGAACAAGGAAAAATACTTTATTTGTACGCGCCGCACCACCAGCTGCAGCGCCGCGCTGTACCTACCAGTCTTCACAGCACCTCCTCGACCCGGCGCTGCTCCATCATTCATCGCCGAACTGTGGGCACCTAAAGGGGACGAAGAAAGAAAAGGTGAGCCGTGAAAACCAACAAAGACAATTTCAATTATCATAATAGACTTACCGAGCTACCGCTGGGGATATTATTCTTCTACACGCCACATTGTCTTACGCTGTACCTGTGAGGAAAGAGAAAGCAACAGGTTAAGCACTGACATTTTTTACCGGACAATGTTAGGTAATACAGACTCTTACCTCAACGCAATCAGCTGCTATGGGACAATCTCCTCTCGAATCAAGCTGCAAGACAAAGGAATTAATCGGATAAGAGTGAATAACAGACATTTTGAACTCTTACGAACCAAACACTTTCGACTCCTCGCCACTTACCTCGGAGTCGATATTCATCTGGAACTCACCCAGTTCCTTCGGACCAGTGAAGTAACTGGTTATCTATGCGCCCCTGCACTCCACGCAGGATGGAGAGCTCATCTTTCAAAAACATAAGGTGAGACTGGTGAAAGGGAATATTGGAGGTGATTAGTGGGGAAAAACAGAGGGGAGGCGTGCTCGCTCAATCCAGGGGTGACTAATCCCCTTTCTCCGCTTTCAGGAGAATAATCCTACGGGTCAAGCAGACGAAATTGAGCATGCCAGTCCAATCAGTCATCTCTACTCTATGAGTCACGTTGGTGGAGGCCGCAGCTATCCAGTTCCGACCATCGCCCCTGTGGGATCCAGGTGAGCGTAACAAGGAGAGACGAGAGAGGAGTGGTGAGAGTGTTAGAGAGGGTTAGAGAGGGGGAAGTCTGAGAAGATCAGAGCATCAAGAGTGTGTCCTACAGAGTGAGTCAGGTAAGAGGGAAGAATGCAAAAGAGTACAGTGGCCGGACAGGAATCATCCAGATGAATGTTGAAGTCTCCGAGGAGGAGGAGTTGAGTGGTTGAGGCCAGGAGGGAGGAAGAGAGGACCGCCCACTTGGAGAGGAAGGAGGTGATCTGACCAGGTGGCCAGTAGATAGTCACTGTGAGGGAGTGGCCAGGAGAGAGAGAAAGCGTACAGACCAGGCATTCAAAGGAAGAGTAGACATGCAAAGGAATGATAGAGGCAGCGATCCACTCCAGCAAAATCAGGGCTACACTGGGGTGGCGTGGGCAGTGTATTGAGGGGGCATGGGGGCCATGATTATGGATCGTCATGAGGTGTTGGGGAGACATGTATGGGGGCCTGCTGGCAGCTGTCCTGCACTGCTGGGGGGTGGGGGTGCAGGGGGACATGAGTTGGACATGACTGGGGGCCTGGTGGAGGGTGCCCCTGACTGCTGGGGGGTGGGGGTGCAGGGGGACATGAGTTGGACATGAGTGGGGGCCTGGTGGAGGATGCCCCTGGATGCTGGGGGTGGGGGTGCTGGGAGACATGAGTTGGGGGACTGGTGGAGGGTGCCCCTGGATGCTGGGGGAGTGCAGGGGGACATGTGTGGGGGCCTGGTGGAAGGTGCCCTGCACCGCTGGGGGGTGGGGGTGCTGGGAGACATGAGTGGGGGCCTGGTGGAGGGTGCCCCTGGAAGTTAGGGGGTGGTGGTGCAGGGGGACATGAGTGGGGGCCTGCTTGCAGGCGCCCCACAGTGCTGGGGGGTGGGGGTGCTGGGAGTCATGCGTTGTTGATCAGTAGTGCAGGGTGACATGTGGCTTGGCTGGGGGGCATGCCCATGGTGGATGGGCTGCCTGCGGGACATGAGCAGGGGTGCAGGGTAGTCCCCTGTGGTGTGGGCTGCCTGCAGGGGCCATGGAGGGTGTAGAGGGAACACCATGGAGGACCCACACAGCCAATTCAAATGTAGTACTCCCCGGAACCCCTGAAATACACGTAGCCTGCAGAATTTGCGTATGAAACTTCCCACGCACCCCTAAATGACGTGCAAAGGGGTACGCGACAAACACGGACACCCGCTGTGTGAATAATAGCGTGCGCGTGTATTTCGTGGGTGCACGGGAAGTTTAACTCGTGATCGGGCCTGGGGGTGCGAGGTACGTGTATTTCAGGGGTGTGTGGGAAGTTTAACACGCGATCGGGCCTGGGGGAGAAGGGTACGTGTATTCCAGGGGCTCGCGGGTAGTTTAACACGTGATCGGGCCTGGGGGAGCAGGGTACCACTCACCGTCTGCCTTGCGTGTAGAAGAACGCGTAGCCAAAACCCACCCGCTGTGAAGTAATAGCGTATGAACCCCAACGCCTGCAGAACACACGCACCGCACCCCACGAAAAGCACGTACTGAGCAATGGAAATCCACATGGGATCTTCAAGCCCTGCCAGGGCAACGCCCGTGTGCGATACGTCACAGACGCGCTTACGCGCTAAGGGCCTTTGGTCCAATGGAATCGCGTATGCGTGCTGACGCGCTTACGCACTAAGGGCCTTTCCTCGAATTACACGCTGACGTGCAGAATTTTCACGTGCCAAATCACTCTGTATCAAGCTGCTGCCCAAAAGGCCGAATTACTGCCCCCCAGAGCCCCGAGCAGTCTCCCACGAGCCATCTGCTGCTGCCTACCTGCCTGCCTGCCTGCTGCCACTGTGCCCTGCCATTTGGTGCCTGCACATCAGCCATCTGCAGGGGTCCAGTTGCTGTGTCCACCCCTGCTGGAACAGAAGACTCCCGACTGGGATACCATCGCTCCACAGCCCAGCCCCAGGACCCAGTTGCCCACCCATGCCTGCCTCGGGGGTCGCCATGTCGGGGAAAACACCATCCGAGACCACTGGCAACCCCTAGCCAGAGGGGCAGAAGGCCACAAGCTTCAGTCAGAAGGAAGTTGGTGTCCTGGTGGAGCTTGTCCTGGGACATTATGATGCCCTCTTCGGATCATCACGTGCCGACAAGGAAGGACGGGACAGGATCTGGACGAACATTGTCACTGCCATCAACGCGGAGGGGGTGGCAGTCCGACTATTCCATCATGTCAAGAAGCGCTGGGAGGACTTCAGGTCCAGGACCCTCAACATGGCCCGGCGCCTCTTGAAGGCAGCGGATGCTAAGGGACGCCATGGCCACTTGTCGGAAGATCAGATGAGGGTCCTGGAACGCATATCCCCAGCGCTCCACGTCCAGGTCCTTGAGAGGCAGGCCCGTCTGGAGTCGAGCGGTAAGTGGCTAAGAATTACTGTGAGAGACAGGGCATTTTGCAGTGTGCTGGTTGTCTGATACTTGCCTGTACGTGTGACATAGGCCATGTACGCGTGTGTGTGTGCTGGGACATCATGGTCATGCATGTGAGACCAGTAATGTGTGAAACACACGGTTGGTGTATGTGTTTAAATGCAACATGGGGAGCCCTATGCGGAATGGACACATGAGAGCATGCCAGTCTCTGTTCCTGGACATGGGTGGGGGTGAGGGATGGGTGCTGATGCCATGTACATGTATGGTGTCCATGTCTGTGTGTCTGACCTGTGTATCTGTGACTTGTGAATGCCATGGTTGCCTCACACATGTCTGTGACAATGTTCAGAATCACTGATGCAGCCTAGTTATCCTTGCATCCACTGTGTCGGGGGTGTACGAGTCCAGATGGATGAAAGTACGGTGAAGTGTGTGCATGTGATAGGCATGACCCATGATGCATGTGAGTTCAAAAACAACATTGTTTCATTTCTTCCGTTGGGATCATGGACCCTGGATTGTTTATCTGTATATAGTTTACTGTTGGATTTTATTATTTTATTTGGAATTTACCCATGGAGCAATGGTTTTCGGTTTTGATTTTCCATTGGATTTACTTTTTTGAACTGTGACTTTGGACACCTTTCCTTTGGATTATGATTTGTGGTTTTACATTATTTTACGGACATGCTGCTTTTGGTTTTTAATTCCCATTGTCGTTTGTTTATTTTTGATTCCATTTATGTTGCTTTTAATACATTTTCTTCATCAAACTTCAATGTGTAGTATCATCTCATTGGTTTCATGCATATGATGATATGGGTTTTGACATTCACTGACACCAATTGTGTGTATGTGAGGGACATGTGTTCATTTACATACTTGCCATTGGGGTTGTATCATGTAATTGGCATTTCTAAGTGGGTGGATGCAATACTTGGGTGGGTGTTTGACATGTGGAGGCAGCCCATAAGGGCCAGGGATCTAGATTGTGATGACGTGTTGGCTGGGGGACATGAGTCGGGGCCTGCTGGCAGGTGCCCCGCAATGCTGGGGGGTGGGGGTGCAGGGGGACATGAGTGGGAGCCTGCTGGCAGGTGCCCCCACAGGCCTGGGGGGGTGGGGGTGCAGGGGGACATGAGTTGGACATGTGTGGGGGCCTGCTGCAGTGTGCCCTGCAATGCTCGGGAGTGGGGGTGCTAGGAGACATGTGTGGGGGCCTGGTGGAGGGTACCCCTGGATGCTGGGGGGTGGGGGTGCTGGGAGACATGAGTGGGGGCCTGGTGGAGGGTGTCCCTGACTGCTGGGGGGTGCGGGTGCAGGGGGACATGAGTGGGGGCCTGGTGGTGGGTGCCCCTGGATGCTGGGGGGTGGGGGTGCTGGGAGACAATTGTGGGGGCCTGGTGGAGGGTGCCCCTGACTGCTGGGGGGTGGGGGTGCAGGGGGACATGTGTAGGGGCCTGGCGGAGGGTGCCCCTGGATGCTGGGGGGTGGGGGTGCTGGGAGACATGAGTGGGGGCCTGGTGGAGGGTGCCCTGCACTGCTGGGGGTGCAGGGAGACATGTGTGGGGGCCTGGTGGAGGGTGCCCCTGACTGCTAGGGGGTGGGGGTGCTGGGAGACATTTGTGGGGGCCTGGTGAAGGGTGCCCCTGACTGCTGGGGGGTGGGGGTGCAGGGGGACATGAGTTGGACATGAGTGGGGGCCTGGTGGAGGGTGCCCCTGGATGCTGGGGGGTGGGGGTGCTGGGAGACATGAGTGGGGGCCTGGTGGGCGGTGCCCCTGACTGCTGGGGTGTGGGGGTGCAAGGGGACATGGGTTGGACATGAGTGGGGGCCTGGTGGAGGGTGCCCCTGGATGCTGGGGGGTGGGGGTGCTGGGAGACATGTGTGGGGGCCTGGTGGAAGGTGCCCTGCACTGCTGGGGGGTGGGGTGCTGGGAGACATGCGTTGTTGATCAGTAGTGCAAGGTGACAAGTGGCTTGGCTGGGGGGCATGCCCATGGTGGATGGGCTGCCTGCGGGACATGAGCAGGGGTGCAGGGTAGTCCCCTGTGGTGTGGGCTGCCTGCAGGGGCCGTGGAGGGTGTAGAGGGAACACCTGGAAGGACCCACACGGCCAATTCACGTGTAGTACTCCCCGTGCACCCCTGAAATACACGTACCCTGCTGAATTCGCGTGTGAGACTTCCCGTGCACCCCTGGAACACACGTACCCAGGACAATCGCGTGTGGAACTTCCCGCGCACCCCTGAAATACATGTGCCCTGCTGAATTTGCATGTGAAACTTCCCGCGCACCCCTGAAATACATGTGCCCTGATGGAATCCTGTGTGAAACTTCACACGCACCCCTGAAATACACTTACCCTGCTGAATTCGCGTGTGCAACTTCCCACGCACCCCTGGAACACACATACCCAGGACAATCGCGTGTGGAACTTCCCGCGCACCCCTGAAATACACGTACCCTGCTGAATTCGCGTGTGAAACTTCCTGTGCACCCCTGGAATACACGTACCCAGGACAATCGTGTGTGGAACTTCCCGCGCACCCCTGAAATACACATACCCTGCTGAATTTGCGTGTGAAACTTCCCGCGCACCCCTTAAATACACGTGCCCTGATGGAATCGCATGTGAAACTTCACGCGCACCCCTGAAATACACTTACCCTGCTGAATTTGCGTGTGAAACTTCCTGTGCACCCCTGGAACACACGTACCCAGGACAATCGCGTGTGGAACTTCCCGCGCACCCCTGAAATACACGTACCCTGATGAATTTGCATGTGAAACTTCCCGCGCACCCCTGAAATACACGTACCCTGCTGAATTTGCGTGTGGAACTTCCCGCGCACCCCTGAAATACACATACCCTGCTGAATTTGTGTGTGAAACTGCCTGCGCACCCCTGAAATACACGTGCCCTGCTGGAATCACATGTGTGGAACTTCCCGTGCACCCCTGAAATACACGTTCCCTGCTGAATTTGCGTTTTAAACTTCCCGCGCACCCCTGGAATACACATACCCAGGACAATCGCGTGTGGAACTTCCCGCGCACCCCTGAAATACACATACCCTGCTGAATTTGCGTGTGAAACTTCCCGCGCACCCCTGAAATACACGTGCCCTGATGGAATCGCGTGTGGAACTTCCCGTGCACCCCTGAAATACACGTACCCTGCTGAATTTGCGTGTTAAACTTCCTGCGCACCCCTGAAATACACGTACCGAGGACAATCGCGTGTGAAACTTCCCGCGAACCCCTTAAATACATGTGCCCTGATGGAATCGCATGTGAAACTTCACGCGCACCCCTGAAATACAATTACCCTGCTGAATTTGCGTGTGAAACTTCCTGTGCACCCCTGGAACACACGTACCCAGGACAATCGCGTGTGGAACTTCCCGCGCACCCCTGAAATACACGTACCCTGCTGAATTTGCGTGTGAAACTTCCCGCGCACCCCTGGAATACACATACCCAGGACAATCACGTGTGGAACTTCCCGCGCACCCCTGAAATACACATATCCTGCTGAATTTGTGTGTGAAACTTCCTGCGCACCCCTGAAATACACGTGCCCTGATGGAATCACGTGTGGAACTTCCCGTGCACCCCTGAAATACACGTACCCTGCTGAATTCGCGTGTTAAACTTCCCGCGCACCCCTGGAATACACATACCCAGGACAATCGCGTGTGGAACTTCCCACGCATTCTGAAATACACATACCCTGCTGAATTTGCGTGTGAAACTTCCCGCGCACCCCTGAAATACACGTGCCCTGATGGAATCGCGTGTGGAACTTCCCGTGCACCCCTGAAATACACGTACCCTGCTGAATTTGCGTGTTAAACTTCCTGCGCACCCCTGAAATGCACGTACCGAGGACAATCGCGTGTGAAACTTCCCGCGAACCCCTGAAATACACGTACCCTGCTGAATTTGCGTGTGAAACTTCCCGCGCACCCCTGGAATACACGTACCCAGGACAATCGCGTGTGGAACTTCCCGTGCACCCCTGAAATACACATACCCTGCTGAATTTGCGTGTGAAACTTCCAGCGCACCCCTAAAATACACGTGCCCTGATGGAATCGTGTGTGAAACTTCACACGCACCCCTGAAATACACATACCCTGCTGAATTTGCGTGTGAAACTTCCCACGCACCCCTGGAACACACGTACCCAGGACAATCGCATGTGAAACTTCCCGCGCACCCCTGAAATACACGTACCCTGCTGAATTTGCGTGTGAAACTTCCCGCGCACCCCTGGAATACACGTACCCAGGACAATCGCGTGTGGAACTTCCCGTGCACCCCTGAAATACACATACCCTGCTGTATTCGCGTGTGAAACTTCCCGCGCACCCCTGAAATACACGTGCCCTGATGGAATCGCGTGTGAAACTTCACACGCACCCCTGAAATACACGTACCCAGGACAATCGCGTGTGAAACTTCCCGCGAACCCCTGAAATACACATTTCCCGCTTGGCGTTTGCTGTTTGGCAGCCCTGTGAACTGGTCCAGGGTTAGCGCAGACATTTGCGATGAATTGGGGATTTTGATGGCTTTTCTTGCGTGAGGGTGTTCTTGGGGGCGTAACTGGTGCTGCTGCAGGGTTGCTGCGCCACTCTGCGCATCAGCTGTGCCACTTTTGTGCGAAATTCTATGAATTACCCTGAAAATGTCTGCATTGTAAGCATTATTTTGATGTTACTCATCATGGAGCATAGTCTCGCGCATCATGACAGGCAGTGACTTCACAGGCATGCTCCACCCACAAAATATGCTTTACACGGGAACTTTGCACAGGATGAAGTTTTGCACCTGTCTAATAAACTGCATCAAAACATATGGTGAACATACATGTCTACGCTGCAGCACCAAGCATGGACTAGCACGCATGGGATGATGGACACATCTTTCTTCAAGCATAGGTTTGCACAGAGCTAATGCCGCATTTGAAATGGTTGTATGTCCAGGACGGCTACACACTCCGCATAATTGCAGACAACCCAACACACAGCTGGGGCATTTGTGGAGCCTCAGGGCCTGAATTGTGTTGGGACAATGTTCGAAGCATGTTATCAAACCTATGAACAAATGTCTGCCTTTGACCTTGTCCGTAGAGTATTCAAACATTTCATTTTCCTCCCAAGTTATGCCAAATAAATTAATAATGAATACCACATTATTTCATGTCTTCCGGCAAAGTTAAAAAAACTTCTAAAGGTGCTTCTACTCGTCATTAAACATTCCCGCCAGAGGCGTTGCTGGGTGATGGGTGGTGGGTGATTCGGTAAAATGGGATGATGGGGCTATAGCCCCGGGTCTTTTGGTTGTAGCCCTGATAGAAGCTCAGGAGCTACAACCAAAAGACTAGTTTGCCCCGAGTCTCGACAGTCCCGACATTAGTGTAGGCCCAGATCTTTTTCAGACCTAGCAACACTCCCACCCCTTACCCACACACAAAACAATCCAGTAGAAACCACTCCCATCAGCTTGCAGCTTACACGTTTCAGTCAAATAAAATCCAACGTGCAAGGCGATCATATTGATGGCTTCGAAATGGACAGGTCGAAGGTAGATTTTTGAGGCAAACTTGTGGCAATACGGGTTGGTGAATTTGCTATTTGCCATTTTAGTCAAGAAAAAAGAATAATAAGTCCATATGTTGCTCTCAAGTACCGTAACGCTCCTCTGTGCCCAGGCCCAGGTAGGTACAGGCTGCTGAACTAACCATGACACATTCAGTTACTGGGTCTCGAACAAGCTACTACCTCCAGAATGCAGCCATTTATTAAACAAAAGCTAAGGACTGGTGTCCAGTGGTATGGATTCCGCTGGTGTTGGGAAGGAGAGATGTAAGCAGTAGGTAGTGTCACAGCCGATGGCATATCAGAAGACTTGAGAGCATTCAAAGTTCCCCCTGAGGTTCATTTGATTCACAGCCAGCCACGTCAGCGATGGAGTGTTCGACAAGCTGGGCCCTTCGAGGGCCAAAGAGGGAATGACATTTAAAGCAAAAAATTAGGAAGCAGGCAATGGCAAACATATAAGGAAAGGAAGAAATGATGGATCATTTTGGATAGATTGAAAGTAAGCAAAAACCAGACATCCAATACAGAAAGGCCCTGTACTTAAGTCGAATCACGCATGTGGAAAATCAAATTAAATTTGGAAGCTTTGTAAACTCATCCACAAGATAATGGAACCAGAAGCAGCCAAAACCCTTTGGTCGTATGGGAGAAGCCAGACTAAAATACAAATGGACGGTTTTCCTCTGGTAAGGTACAGTCAGCTAAAAAACAGGGGGCAGACTCTGTGGAGTCAACATCATCCAGTGGAAAATGCTATTGGCCTTGTTTGTTCTTAGTAAGGGGACTTCCAATTTGTTTTCAAATAGAAGAAACTCTATACTAATGATGACATTCTAAAAACTTCTTTCCATTCCTGCAAGGAAATCAAGGAGGGACTACCGTGATGTCTCTTCAACTTGAAACCGGAACAAATGAGGAGAATGTTTCCAAAATGACTAAGGAATTACTTCAAACTAAATAAGAACTTTTGCCTGTTACTAAGATTCCACAGCTGACTTGGACTCCCAAGGAATAATGACTCGAATAGCAGTTATCTGCTCTATCAAATAAACAATATTAGCATAATGGAGATGAGGCTATCACCTGCAAGGTGAACCTCGCCCCAACAAACAGCCACAACCGGCCCTAAAAAAAAGGGAACTCTAATAGGACCAATGGCATCTGTGGTGTCAAAGGGACATTGGAGTCAAAAGTGAGATTGTTCACAGTTTTGTGGCAAGGCTGATATAAGCCACCTATCAATTTGCGACCATCCACAATCTTGTTTAAATGTTCCTTTCAATGTTATGTTTTGAAGGGTGAGATCTGGAATGAGTGGCAGGGCGCTAACTTTTTCTGGCTTCCAGGAACTGAATGTGATACCACGCTTGTATTTCAGAGTTCAGACTGTCCGGACTGTGGTGAGAGACTGTGCACCGAGAGAGGCAGTTTTATGTCCACTGATTGTGTGTCATGGGAGCCCCAATTGCTAGGATACAGAAGAGAGTAACATCTGACCGGGCCTAAGAAGAATGACATGTTTGATAGTTGACATCTGAGGAGAAGGTGCCTGGAAGCTGTAGAGTGCAGACTGGTTCCCAGCAATTGTTGAGCTTTAGAAATCCCAAACGTATAAATATTGGCTGGGTTTTGGTGGCTCCGAGCTCCTTGAAGTAAGCCACCCCAGAAGGAGAGACTACCTATGGACTAGCTATGGAAGGTCCCCTGGTGAGACGTGGCTTTGGATCTGATAGACTGACTGATTGGAGGATTAAGGTAGACAATTGTTTAATCAGCAAAGAGGGTGTGGGTTCATCAGCTGATAGCCTTCTGAATTTGGTATTGAAGTATTCATTTATGTTCTGAGGGTCCAGCAGCCCCCGTAATGCTTCAAAATCCACCGGCAGGTATGTCAAGAGGATAAAGGCCCAACAAAGCCCATATTGCCTCAGAATCAACATGTATTCATGTGAAGAGTTTAAAGGTAGAACAGCTCCCATCATTTCTAACATCTATGTGCTACTAAGCGGTTGAGAATGCAATGCACACATAACACCCTAAATTCATTGGAAGATCTACTGGGGAGGATGAGGGGTGCATAAGCCCTTTTAATTCATTAAACCTTCCAAATCTGCTCCACAGCTGCTCTTGAAACACATGCACCTCAAAGGAGTCAGGCTTTTAGTAGCACAGTACTTTGAAGTACCCCAATCTGCAGTGCATTTCAAGATGTAAGGACAAGAAACATTCCTAATGTTCACCATTCAGGGCTCACATAAGAACCTCAAAGTGCTTTGGTGATAAGAGTGAAGTTTCATGTTCCAATAATTGGGTTTGACTGCCTCTCTGCCGGTCGAATGGAATTGATGTTTTCCTGTATCATGCAGCACAGCCTGCAGTTTTGTGAGCAGGATTAAGTAGCAACCACCTCTGCTTTTGGGAGTATACAGGGAAGGTAATGGCCAGCCAACCCGGGCCTAGGTAGGCCCAAGGGAAGCGACAACCTCTGCAAGGGATGGGGCCCCTAAGCAGGGTGATTTCTATTCACACCCCGGGCTTCATCCGCGGTGCAAATAGTTTCATTTTCTTTTTTTTTTTTACGGGAGACAGGCTCTGCACGTATTGCTCGAGCCCAATCTCCCATAAAAAATACAAGATGCCCACCGCCATAGTAAATGGAAAAGACTTAGGGCCTCATTATAACAATTGCTGAATGGGTTAACGGGTGCCGCTAATGGTGGCGGACCCGTTAAACCCATTCCGCAATATTACGAGGTTCCCTCGCGGGACCCGATGTGGACGTCCTTACCGGGTCCCGCGAGGGGACCAAGGAGCTAACAACAGGCCGGTCGTAATCGGCCCGTTGTTAGCTCCCGCGCCCATTCCCATTGAGCCCTATATGGGCTCAAATGGAAATGGGGAAGGTCCGGGCCTGGGTTCCCTGAGGGAGGAATTACCAGACCCTCCAAACTCGGAATGGCCCGGTAATTCCCCATTCAGGGAATCCGGACACGGTTTTGGAGGCAGCCATGCCCTTATTAAGGGCATGGCTGCCTCCAAAGTCGTAATGAGGCCCTTAGTCCCTTTTCCATTTCTACTGTTGGGCAGCCATGGCGGGAGGAGCCCCAGGACCAGAGCAAAATGCTCTGGTACAGCAGGTAAATAGGGAGGCAGCGAGGGGTTTGGGAAAGGGTTCAGGGTGTCTAAGAGGGGTGAGGGAGGGTGCAGGCATGGGGCGGCACCAGGGAGAGGCTCCCTTTTGCCTTGTCACCATCAAGATGGTGCCACGCAGGGAAGGGGTTTGGGTGGCTGGAAAATGCCACCCGATTCCAGCCATCTGATTGGCTGAGCACCCCTACCCCAGGTGCAAATGGTAATTTGTTAACTTAGGTATGTACGACATAAAATACTGTGTATGAGAGTAAGCATGGCTATAAGTGCACTTTAAATGACAATTTACTTAAACTATCACAGTCTATGCATTTTCATTTGACCATCCAGAACAGGGTTCCAGATATAGAGTTTATATAGAAAGGGGGCGTAAGGTTGCCATTGTGCCTTCTAAAGCCTATGGTGGCTGTATGAAAATATGAGAGGAAGTAGTGGGATCTTAGTTAAAATAGAGAGTTTTTTGTAGGATTCCCACGATATTGGTACTGCGTACACATTTTGTAAGAAGATTATTGACATTAATTCAATTTGTTTGGTCACAGTTTGTCAAAAAAGGAGCACACTTGCTCTAATATTGGGTCTTTATTGTCACTCAGGGTGCCGACACATGTTTCGACCACACAAGGGTCTTTATCAAGGCTTTGTTAGACATACATCTGTTAGGCAGAATCCCATGCAGTGCCCCTAGGGACCACTGCACATAATTAAGACTACAAGTGGTCATACAATTTCACCTTTGGTACAAGCCTGTACTACAAAGTAAAAGTGGTAGCAATGGCTGAGCAGCCAGTCTTATCTCAAGACCAAATGAGCAGTAGTAGAGATTGCACAAAGGACTACAATTACTGTGACTCAAGAAAACACTGACTCAAGGTTTCTGGTTAAAAAATATAAGTACATTTATTTTTAAACCATCTGTTTACAAAACACTTCACTTCTATTAAAATAAAACCACACTCCAAATATACTAACCACAACCAATTCCCCTTGTGCAGGTCAATTCAAGGTAAGTACATTGGGATTTGACAGACTGGTGTTGTGAAACAAAGACGTTACCGTGGGTTAATACGCGATGACTTTTTGTGAGTAATGACAGTTCGGTTTTACGAAAGAAAAGCGTACCCGCGGGAAGAAATGTAACCGAAGTCAAACACACTTAGCACATGAATTAACACAAGAGAATTGGGGATAAAAATCATAGGCAATACTTTTGTCAAGGTAAATAGATTCAGAGGACACTTTCTAAAACGTAGATAAAAGACAATAGGTCTGCGCCAGTGTCAAATGGAACAGGAATCCTGTTGTCGAGGATCACAAGGTTAGAACAGTTCATGATTTGAGATTGCCAGTAGTACATGGATATTGTCGAAAGGGGGAAGCAAAAGTTATAAGAGGGAAGGAAGAAAAGGACAAGCCTTTATGGTGAGAAATAAAGGGTTCACCCCAATTCCTCGAAGTCGGACACAGTACCTTATTCGTTTGAAGAAAGCTGATGCTACGGCACTTGTTCCTGGTAGTTCCTGCAGACTCACGGTTCCTGGAGCTTCAGTCGTGGGGACAAGAAGGAGGACGTCTGGAGCGATCTGCAATACCCAGGGATGAAGCCAGCAGCAGCGAAGCAACGGTGAATAAAAGGTACGCTCCTTTAAAACAGGAGAGGCTCTTCAGATGGCTATCCGGACCACTATAGCTGTGGCAGCGATTTTGACCAAGACGAGGATCCTCTGGCTGTTGAAGGTGAGCTGGTTGATCCCACCAGGCTCAAGTGAAGAAGACTCCGGACTGGATCTGCTCTGTCGTTGAAGGGTAGATAGCTCAGGACTACAGCAGGGCTTCACCGGGACTCGGGAGTTGCAGCAGCCATCTTCTTCTCCGCTTCTCTTCGGTTCTTGTAGTTTCAGTGGCGACTCTGATTTCCAGCCCAAGAGTCCTGCCTTTTATGCCAAAATCCCCCAGTCACACAGCCTGGCTGTCAATCAGTCAGCAGGGTGGTTATCCGGTCCGGACAACCACCTCTGCCATTCGACACAAAGTTTGACTTGGGTCTCCAAGGAGACCCTGTGCAGGGGGTGACTAAACCCCTCCCTCACATTCAGCCCATCTAGACACCCAGACGCCAAAGGAGGGCTTGTGGGCAGAAGCCCGCCAAAGGACGGCGAACAAAGAAGGCAAACCTGGTTTGGCGCGAAAAGTAAAACACAAGAAGGACTTTAACAAAAAGAAATGGCGACTAAACCCGACCTGAGCCAAAATCAAAAGTATTTGGTCAAGCGGGTTTATGTTTGAGGCTAATACAATAGCCTAAAACAGTACCACATTTATATTGTATAATCGCGGTAGAAAAGTTAGGTTAGATACCACTGCCACCAGCCAGGTCTTAATGTTAAGAGAGCGAAACAAAGCTCCAAGAGCTACCTTTCGCATGAACGCGAAAAATTCAGTTCTAAATTCAAAAGGATCATGTGATTTAGTGATGACAAAATTAAGACCCTTATTCAGGGTACTTTCCTCTTCAGGTGGGTTTTGAAGAACAGAAACCTGTTGGGATCGATATTTTAACGACACATTGAGATTGTTGTGTTTTGTTATGTGATATCTTTTGTGTCCTGTCAAACTGTATGAATGTTTTTTGATGTTTTAGAATTTGTTTCTTTTATCATTAGAAGCTACACTGTGTTATGTGGGTTGTTTTGACGTTTTAATATTTTTTTGAAACACATTGAATAAATATTGTTTTTTGTTAGGTAATTTAAGCACGTAGTCCATCCTTTCAGGACTTGAAGTGCCAGAAGATCAAACAGAGAATCCAAATTTGGGTGGGAGGGTGCTAGTGGAGAAAAAAGATGTGATCATGAACACAGATACGGGGCGCAAGAATACCCCCTCCCCAAATAGTAAACCAT
The DNA here is from genome assembly GCF_040938575.1 of Ambystoma mexicanum. NCBI lineage: Eukaryota > Metazoa > Chordata > Amphibia > Caudata > Ambystomatidae > Ambystoma > Ambystoma mexicanum. The sequence continues at coordinate 680,879,755 of NC_090924.1, read as the reverse complement.
CGTAGTGTTATGAGCAATAACAATGAATACATTCAAAAGGAGAGCCTGCATGTAATGCTCCCGAAACATTTGCTCACTGTGCAGCATTATCAACCTTGCTGAAAAGATATATTTAGAACTAATTATCGTGAATACTAGAATTTTGGCATTGCCGTAAACTCGTTACTGCTTGTGTAAGAAAACATCATGCCACTTAGTTAACCTTGCTGAAAACATGCGTAATGTTATGGAGCTAAAAGTCGTGAGTACTAGATTTGTGGCGTTGCAGTGAGTGCGTTACTGCTTGCATTAGGAGACATAGAAATAAAGTGCAATGGAGCGAGAGAATACCTGCGATAGTGCCCTTTTTCTATGACAGAAAAACCTCCATACAATTTAGGAGGGGGGATCCCGAAACTGCAAATTTACCTAAGGAGGCGGAGTACCTCATTGTAGATGTTCTCTCACCACAGTCCAATCAACCTGAGTCACTACGATACACATTTATTAAACTTGAGAGACTCTGCACCAAGAAGATCTGGTGATTTACAGAGCCATACAGGACTGGATTTCAGACAGACCGCAATTGTCATACTGCAGAGCACCCACTCTCAAGCTTATGCTCAGGCCCTCATTTATGGCACCACAAACACTAACAACGCATAACTGCTGAACCCATATGCATGCATTAGTAATGGCCGACCCCCAAACCCTCACCCATAATGATAGGCTCACAACTTGTTTCAAGTGTTGGCAATAAAAAGGCCGTAGGATTTTATTGTACAGATATGGGTTATGACAATAACAATATCACATATCATGATGGTATCATACTTTTGGGCACCGGGTCCTGAGGTTACCCCCTCGGACCCGTGCCGCCTTCTTGTGTCCCACGACTTGTTGTGGACACCGTACAGTGCCTTGTACTTCTTTTTGTTCTTCTCCCCTTTTGTAGGGTGGGTGGGTTCTGTGGTAAAGAAGCAAGAAGATTTGGACGACACTGAGTAAACAGTGAACCTCCTGTTTGCTTGGGTCCCCGTTCAGGGTCCACAAACAGATTGTGTTTACTCTGAGCATGCTGCTCTCATTTATAGGACCCCGGGAAGCCCTGGGTCTTTGTTGTGCATGTGGTGGGGGCTGCTGTTGTCACAGCCCCCGGCCGGATAGCCGACTGTCTGACCCACTGGTGGGGGCAGATCTTTGAAACTGGGCCCCGCCTGATGGTTGTTTCCTTATGGCGCTTAGCACCTTGCTGTTTGGAGGAAGGGTGCGATGACTGTTCGCACCTTACCCTTCCGTGGCTTTTGTGCTGCTGAGACTGCATGTCTCCGTAGCTGGGGGGAAGGAGAGGAGCAGGCGCGGGGGGTTGGGGCTGCCCCTCTCCCAGCTGCCGATGGTAACAGCAGTTACCCTGCCTCGCTTGTGGGATGCCCATGCAGCATTGCCCATAACTGCTGAACCCATATGCATGCATTAGTAATGGCCGAACCCCAAACCCTCACCCATAATGATAGGCTCACAACTTGTTTCAAGTGTTGGCAATAAAAAGGCCGTAGGATTTTATTGTACAGATATGGGTTATGACAATAACAATATCACATATCATGATGGTATCATACTTTTGGGCACCGGGTCCTGAGGTTACCCCCTCAGACCCGTGCCGCCACACACGGGCAGGTTCCTGGCTGGCCGTGTTCCCCCAAGAGTATGCCCTAGAGACAGCCCCTGAGGGCAAGAGTTGTATCGATTTCCCGAAAGAAATGCTCCATGCCCTGGCTAGACAGATGGGTGCCGTTGTCGAGAAAAAGGTCTGGGTTGTCTAGTGTAATGGCTGGGTGTTTTATGAAACCCAGTCCTCTGGTCATACAGAATCTCTCTATAGTCCTGCTCAGTTTTCTTCTGGATATGTCTATAGATTTGTAGCAGTTGGCCCCTAGCCATTTCTTTCTTGGTAAGATGGCTGAGAAATATATTTCGGTACCCCTCCAGTTGTGCGAAATGCCTGCTAGGGAGGCGCACATTTCTTCGCATAGGGTGTATCTAGCTGTACTGACTAGGTCGTTGCCCCCTAGACGTATGATCAGGAATTCTGGTGGGTCCCTGTATGCCACCAGTTCCGCTAATGTTTCGTGGACGTCCGCCCAACGTAGGCCTCTGTATCCCCACCATGAAGTAATGGTGTTTCTGAAAGGTGGCCCATCTTTAGTCTCTTCTGCCCATCTGCCTGTCCTGAAAACGAATGAGTGGCCAACTATCCATGCTGATCGGAGTGTGGTCCTCAATTCGCCTGTTGTTTCTGTGGTGGTGGGAGGGAGGGAAAAGCAAGACAAATTATTAGGGCAGATGGCTATATCGATTGCAGTCTGATATATCTTTTATAACAGTCTGACTTCCATCCCTCTATGTTTTTTAGTAGTTGCGGTGCTAAACCTCCTTGCCATGCAGCGGTGGCGGCACCTATCCTGAAGGAATGAGTGCCGAAATGTTTGGGATCCCACCCTGCTCTGCTGATTGCTTTCATCAGCACTCCTTTAAATTGGTAGTGGCTTAGGGCCGATGCATCCTTGTGGATTAAAAAGCTCCCCCCACTTTGGGTCGTTGTGCGTAATAGAGGTTGGTGATGCACACTGGGCAGTTTGTTGCCTCATCGATGCAACAAATATTGATGGTTCTTTTTGCACCCGTTTTCGACTGTTGCATTTCTATATTAACACTCTCCTGTCTCACCCTGATTTCCATGACGCCCAGGCCATTTGTGGCCTTCGTGCTGGAAGCGATGAGTTCACCTACCCGGAAAGCCCCGAAGTAGGCTAGCTCTGGCACTGGCGTTGATGCCAATGTGTAGCTGGCCCCCTTTTTAGAGGTGCCTACTTTGTATTGTTCATCCCGGCCTGCACTCTTTGGTGCTGGCGTTGATACCAATGTGTTGTTGGCACCCGTTTTAGAGGTGCCTGCTTTGTCTTGGTCATCCCGGCCTGCACTCTCTGGTGTGGCGTTGATGCCAATGTGTTGTTGGCACCCGTTTTATAGGTGCCTGGTTTTCGTTGGGCATCCCGGCCTGTGATCTCTGGCGTTGGCGTTGATGCCGTTATCCTTGTCTTCCCATTATTGCCCAGCATTCTGCTGGTATTGGCGTCATCTGTTCTTGGGCGTGCAGCGCTAGCTCTCGGAATCTTGTCCACTGGAAGCGAGATAAGGCATCAGCAATGTTATTATCTGTCCCTGAAATGTGCTTCGCTTTGAGTACAACGTTTACTTGTAGTGTGACTGTTGTAATGGCTCGTAATACTTTTAGTACTGAAAGGGTATTTCGTAGACCTTCTGTTTATGGAGCCCACTACAGCCATGTTGTCGCACCAAATCAAAAGTTCCGTATTCGCTAGTCGCCTGCCCCAGATGTGTAATGTTAGCCAGAGGGGGAATATTTCTAGTAAGGTGATGTTTCTTGTCCACCCTGCTGTTTGCCATGAATTGGGCCAGTGTCCTGCCACCCATTCGGAGTCTAGTATGGCTCCAAACCCCTTGCTCCCAGCTGCGTCGGTGTATAGGACCCTGTTTGACCGGGTATTTAAAGGCGTTCGCCAAAGTAAAGACCCGTTGAAATCTCTGAGGAATTTTCCCCATGTTTCCAGGTCCTGTTTCACCTCTCTGCTTAGCCGGATATGCAAGTGTGGTTTGGTGAGTGATTTGATTTTGAACTCCAGGCTTCTGGAAAATATCCTCCCTTGAGGTATTATTTTGGATGCAAAATTGAGGCTGCCTGCTAAGGATTGTATTTCCTTTACAGTCCCCTTTTCTCTCTTTTTCAGGTTTTGTATTTTAGCCAGGAGTTCTGATATTTTTGTTTTGGGGATTCTGCAGAGCCCCTTTGCCGAGTCTATTTCGATGCCCAGAAAGATTATGTTTGTGTCTGGTTTGGTGGTTTTTTCTCCCGCTAGGGGAATTCCCTATTGAGCGGCCATGTGCTCCAGTTTTGTTAAAGCCTGGCCGCATTCCTCAGAGTTTGGTGGCCCTATGACCATGAAATTGTCTAGGTAATGCACTATTTTTGTCCCTGGCCTCTGCTTTAGGAAAGCCCAATGAAAAAAGGAACTGAATTGCTCAAATAGTGCACAGGATACAGCACACCCCATGGGAAGGCATCTATCTACGTAGAATTTGTTGTTAAAAGTGAAACCTAGCCACTGTTGTGACTCTGGGTGGACGGGCAAGAGTCTGAAAGCAGATTCGATGTCCAGTTTAGCCATCAAGGCGTTTCTGCCGCACTCTTGTGTGAGACTTACCGCTTCTTGGAAATGCGTGTAAGTTACAGCGGATTCTGTGTGCGGGATGCCATCGTTTAGAGACTGGCCTTTTGGGTAGGAAAGGTGATGGATTAGTCTCATTTTTCCGGGTTCCTTTTTTGGGGACTAGGCCTAGTGGAGATATTAAATAGTCCTTTAGAGGCATGGCATCCCAGGGACCTGCTACCCTGCCCAGTTGCAGTTCTTTCTTGATTTTGGTTTCTACTATATGGGGGTTGTCCCTGGCTGACTTTAGGTTCATCGGGATGTTTTGTGACCCAGTGCCCTTAAATGGGATAAAATACCCTTTGGTGAAACCCTGCAATATTATACTGCTGGTTTCTATGTCTGGGTAGCTGATTAGAGCGTCCCTAAAATTGCCTGGGTTGATGGGCGTTCGTCCTGGTTCTAAAATTGGGATATCATTCTTTCTTGGCTGGTAGTCTGGTGCAATTGCTTGTTGCATGGTCGCCGTTGCAGTTTGTGCAGGCGTGTTTGTACCAGCATTCTTTGCCCCATGTACACTGGTTTTTCCCAAAATGTCTGCATGGGGTGTTGGATTTGACAGCCTGCTGTTTGTTCTGTCTGTGAGCATTATTTTTAGCCGCCCCAGGCTGGTTCCTCCGATAGGGCTGCTCCCCTTTTTTGGATCTGTCATTGTCATGGGATTTGCTTACTTGCGAATTTTTGCTATTTTTGGAAGAATAATGCATGGTATCTTCTTCCTGGGGAGGTTTGGCGTTGAGGGTGTATAAATCGTTCTGGATTTCATCCCACTCAATGGCCGGTCTTTCTGACATGCTCCTCCTAAATCTGATGTCGTATGCAAGCCATGTCTTCCCCTTCTGTGTTACTTTTACTTCCCTTATTTTATCAACGTATGCCCAGATCTTCCTACCATCCATGGGGAATTTTTCTTCATATATTGTTGCTAGTATGGCAAAGGCCTGTAACCAGTTGTCCCAGTTTTGTTCGACCTGGGCATTCCTGGCAATGGCTTTCTCTTCTATTTTTTTTGGATCTCTAAAAGCGTCTTTCCCTTTGCGCTGTGCTTCTATTAGGGAAAAGATTTCTATAAACTCTTTGGCCCATATGGCTTCTTTGATTGTGGTATCAATGTTCCATGTCAGGCATCTTTTGTATCTATTTAATATCTCTGTTTGGAAAGATTTCATTTTTTGTTCTACTTGCACATTACAGATTGATATAATGTCAGTTGTATTGCTGCCGGGTGCCCCTGTCGCGCCTGTGTTGTCTGCGCCTGGTGTTGTCCATGCTTTTAGGGCACCTGTTGGATCAGTTGCTGGAGTTGTGGAGGCTGTTGCATTTATAGCTGTGGCCGCTATTGGCAACTGCTGTACTTGTTGTGGCAGAATTGCTATAAGTAGTGTTACGGGTGGATTGACAACTGTTATAGTAGGTTCTATTGTGATGGGGGGGTTTGAGGCCCCAGGTTCCCTTGCGGGTGGCGTCTGTTTCCCCCTTATTTCTACCATTATTTGCTGTAATTCCGCTATGTTCTCGCATAATTTTGACAATTTTTTCGTACCATTTCTAGCGTCTTCGGATATTTTTCTCTTTTTCAATGGTGCAGGAACCTCCTCCTGGCTGGGTGGGCTGGTAATTCCTTCCCTGGGTAGGCCGTACATGTTTTCTCTAACCCATGCCCATCCGTGGTGCTCAGCCGCTTCAATGGCTGCTAGCAATTGTGGTGATTTGGGCTTCTGCGCCGGTGTTGGGGGTGCCCGTGTTTTCCGTTTGGGCCCCATGTTTTTCTATGCCTGCTATAGGAAAAAGAAAAAGCGTTTTTTATCACAGAGTTAAACCATTGTTATCGGCGAGTTCTTTGCGCCTGTTCTATTTGTTGCCCGTGGTGGGTAACTGTTGACTGGTGCCTTTTTTGCCCGTGTTTCAAAAACTTGGGCAGCCCCCAGGCTTCATTTACTGGATTTAAATAATTGGTTTCGCTGTGCGATCGCCCTGCAATATTACAGAAATTATTTTAAATCTGCAGTCTTTGGGCCCGCCGAGTTTGAAAATGTGTTCGCAGCTCTGCGTTGCTGTCAAGCAAAGACGAGCTCCCAAGCTGGTTTGTGACTCTGCCCAGTTTAAAATTGGCTTGCGTTATCCTGCCCCGTCTGCCTTATAACGCGGGGGTTCCGGTCCACTGTAATAAAATGTATCTTTTCTGTACATAAATGTCTATTTTTCCTCCCTCGTAGCCTCAGCATGGTGGCTCACCTGAAAAGTGTTGAATCGGAAAACGTCTGTGCCGTGCTGTTCGAGTGGCGCTTCTCCTTCGTTCGCACTGGTTTTGTGGCTGATTCCGCAGTACGCGTCTTTGTTTGCTGTGGATTGGACACGCTCGCCGCTCGCTTTTCGGTCTATGCCGAAAATGTTGAAGCTGACAGTGTCCGCGCTGGCCGTTCGGTTGCCGTTTCTTCCTTCGTTAAAACTGCATTGCAATTGGTTTGAACAGTACAATGTTCAGGAAGGAAAAAGACACTGCGATGTACAGTGAACTTCAAGAATTGCTAAAGAAGCAAGAAGATTTGGAAGACACTGAGTAAACAGTGACCTCCTGTTTGCTTGGGTCCCCGTTCAGGGTCCACAAACAGATTGTGTTTACTCTGAGCATGCTGCTCTCATTTATAGGACCCCGGGAAGCCCTGGGTCTTTGTTGTGCATGTGGTGGGGGCTGCTGTTGTCACTGCCCCTGGCCGGATACCCGACTGTCTGACCCCCTGGTGGGGGCAGATCTTTGAACCTGGGCCCCGCCTGATGGTTGTTTCCTTATGGCGCTTAGCACCTTGCTGTTTGGAGGAAGGGTGCGATGACTGTTCGCACCTTACCCTTCCGTGGCTTTTGTGCTGCCGAGACTGCGTGCCTCTGTAGTTGGGGGGAAGGAGAGGAGCAGGCGCGGGGGGTTGGGGCTGCCCCTCTCCCAGCTGCAGATGGTAACAGCAGTTACCCTGCCTCGCTTGTGGGATGCCCATGCAGCATTGGCCACAATTGGCTCAATAAACAAACTAAATCGGGATTCCATAAATGTGGGACGTGGTCTATGTGTTCTCACGCACTCACCACAGACCATGTCCATTTTGAAACTAATTATAAACACAGTATCAAACAATAAATTAATTGTAGAAATGTGTAACCTATTTAATCTTTTGTGTGCGCGAACCCAAGTACATTGGAAGTACTATTTGTGATTTAAGCAAAAAAATACGCAAACACACAAACACTCTCAGAACAGCGGACATCAGGTACCTGTTCTCTGTCCACTGGCAAGAAACACCCCAAATGGATAACCAAACAGACATCACATTTGTTGGCCTTGAAGTGGTCAGATGTGACTCTCAAGGCGGGAACAGAGAACTCAAACTGCGCAAGCATGAGGTGCGACTAATATGCAGAACAAGGAATGTAGAGAAAGGTCTAAATACCGAACATGAGTTCAATGTATTCCTTTAAAATAACTCTGTAATCACCAACCACACCAATGTACACACTGCGACCATTCCAATCTGCATGACTATATGAGTATAATATTGGTTCCCCACAACAGGGAAGCAGGTTTCATTAACTAATACAGGGAGCCCTGTCCCCGGGCCTCATCACCAGGTTTACCCCCCCCTCTTTATTAGCTCACAACCATAACGTACTCAACAAGCAAGCTTATTAGCAACAATGAAGGTTGCCAACACAACAGCCAAGATTCCCACCCCAATTCTCCCTTGTGCACCACCCAGACCTCACTTTAAATGCTCACACCATGCGAATATGACTCTTGGCTGGCTATAGAACACTATGCACCACAATTAAGCAGCCAACCAACACCCCGACAAGAACAGGATTCTCTGGGCGTTAGTGAACACCGCTTCACATACCCGCACCTCTATCCAGATGCCCTCTGTAACCACGCAACAATGTAATACTCCTGGTTTTTAAGACCATTTCACCTCACAAACCAGGCGTTAGGTTACCTATTTCTCTCAATACTGTACTCCTACCTTTTTTATACATGATTAGAAGCGGATCACCCATAGCAACCTTGCTATGACACCTAATGTCCACATGAGTGGCTGAACGAATCATCATTCCCAGCACCTCGGGCCAATCCCGTCCCTTCCTTGACAGCCAATGGGCACACGCATACGACTTGAATAGCACAGAGTTGTCCTGGCGGGATCGTACTGATCACCAACCAGGGAGAACGTCTACAAATGAGGTACTCCGCCTCCTTAGGTAAGTTTGCAGCTTGGGGATTCCCCCTTCCTAAATTGTGCAGAGGTTTTTCTGTTGTAGCAAAAGGGCACTATCCCAGGTATTCTCCCGCTCCGTTGCACATTATTTCTATTGTATCCTAACGCAAGCAGTAATGCACTCACTGCAACCCCACAAATCTAAAACTCACGACTTTTAGCACCATAACATTACACATGTTTTCAGTAAGGTTAACTAAGCGGCATGATGTTTTCTTATGAAAGCAGTAATGAGCTTGCACCAAACGCCAAAATTCTAGTATTCACGATAATTAGTTCTAAATATATCTTTTCAGCATGGTAGATAACGTTGCACTGTGCGCAAATGTTTCGGGAGCATTACATTCTGGTTCTCCTTTTAAATGTATTCATTGTTATTACTCGTAATACTAAGATGGTTTACTATTTGGGGAGGGGGTATTCTTGCGCCCCGTATCTGTTTTCATGATCACATCATCATAGGTGGGCAACGCTGCACTATGCACACGTGCCCAAAGTATAATGTATATCATATTTAATGTCGGGTCCTCTGCACACCCAAAATCCGCTAGTTAGTGAGAGTACCATACTACTGTACCTCGGTCCAGTTAGAATGTATTATGTCATCCACGTTTAGAACACTGTGCACCTGACTTTGTTCTTGCGGTTCTCACACCATCCCCAGCCCAACACATCACTATCACAGTGACCCATCAGGCTGCCCCTTAGTGACGTGCAGCCCCTCCGTTATACTTATAAGAGCCAGCTAGAATCTCACCGCAAATGACAGTTCTTTTAAGCACTCACTTCCAAGCACTATCAAAAAGACACATCACCCACACACTCCACCCACTCTCCTTTTTGCTGGTCTGAAATGTTTCTTTGTGCTTGGATTAAACATACTGACAGGAATCTGAAACTACACTGCCCCTTTAAGACAGCCAGCAATTTTATACTTACAATAACTTACTGGAATTTCGCCACAAGTGAGGATTCTTACAAGCACACTAATTTTTAGTACAATCACACTATTGAATTTGCACTCACAAGCATGACTTCTACCAATTCCTTGTCATACCATCCCCAGCTCACACCCTTACGTATTAGGTTCAGCGTGGTAGCCAAATGTTCCTCTGTGCTCTCACCCCTTGTCTAAATTAATTAAAATATCCTTCTGGAGAAGTATTTATATGCCTTATTTGTCTTAGAAAGTAGCTTCACCTACTTTTCTCCCGAATGGCAAAATCAATGTAAGAAACACAGTGGAGTCCATGCCCAGTCAGATCAACAGAATCTTATTCAAACAGCGTTTGCAAACTGAGTGCCAACTCATCTGCCATTATCAAGCCCACATGTTTTATTCATTTAGTTTTTAAACTGCTGGAAGCATTTTTGCCAAGAGAAGTTTTCAAGTTGGGCCAGATGGCAACTACAAGATTAAAAAAAATCTCTCCATCGAGTTATGCAGTACATGAGCACAAAATAATTCCCTGTGAGCATTTAAATTGCTATCACCAACAACAAAAGTGTTAAGAAATGGTCTTCTTCTCTGATATAATATTATAATAAACTATGTTGAATGTAACCTTAAAAATCCCGAAAAGAACATCAGTTGAAGGCATTTCGGTTACAAAGCAAAACATGAAATTGCCAGTTCTGGTTAGCAATGCAACAATGACTCATTCCCCGACCCAAGGACCTGCTCTTGGCTTCCCAAATGGCATCAAAAATTGAATTGAGGACTGACCTCACAACGTCACATAACCTCATCATTGACATCCATGAGTAAGGGCTTGACATGAAACGATACCCCATGAACATTTCAGCAGGGTCCATGACAGGGAAAAGGGAGGAGATGTTTATAGTCTAATATGAGAAAAGCAAGCTGGTCACAGAGCTTTACAGGAGATAACCACTGGAACAGGTTATTGCAGGCAGCGGGGCACCCCAGAAATGGGGAACGTGGAAGTCAGGGTAAAAAAACACAGCCATTCACTTTGCTCAAGAAACATATGTATTTGTAATTTGTGCTCAAGTCAGAAGTATACAGATTTCTAGTTCTTAAGAGTGGGATGTCTTAACCCCCTAATCCAAGCCCTGAATTATCACTGTGCATTGCTGGCAGCAGAAACATCATAATTGCCACTGGAAAGCATGCTGCTCACGAGAAATCACCAGAAAGTGCGCAGTGAAAACCTGAAAAATAGGCCACCATCTACCTTTGCCTATGTCAGTGGTAACACAGGAGACCACTGCCAAAACCCATCATTTGGCTGCTCACAGAGCAAAATCATTGCAAAAGAAACTGAGCTGGTTTCAAAAATATATTTTTATGTGGTGTCAAATTTGCACAAATCATGGCTCACAAACCATCCAAAAAGATCCAACCTCCTTGTTGGGTGGTCAACATCATTCTCCCACAAGAATCTACATAAATATAAGGTCCACAGAAGTCTATCTATATCTGAACAAAGCCCACTTTTGAGGATTGCTTGCTGGAAAAAACCTGTCAAAAATGGGTGTAATACCGTTACTCACCTCTACCAGAAGCCGCCGTTTTAAAACCATTTTGTGTAAAGTTGTACATTGAACCCAAACTATGCCAAAGAAAGACTTGCTAAGAGGTGGATACAATTTAAAACTATATTCTGAAAAGACTTGCAGTAAGACATTGTTTGATGTATGTGTTAGAAATGTGAGTTATATTGGACATAGAGTTCAGAGTTAAAAGTTTCCCACACTGTGTTCAAACAAATTCCACACCTTCTCCCTGGACAAAGGAGACTTCCCCCTGCCCTTGGCTAAGAGATTGACAGGCTGGTGTCAAAAGGAACTGGGAGTGGCTCCTTGGCCTGTTGCTCTCAGTGCAGACAAAGGAATCCTTGGGCTGAATAAAACATGCTAATTTGGGTGTGACTGACAACAAACTGCTGGCAGGAAAGAAAGACATGTGACCTCTGAGTCAGTCCAGACCTTGGAGGCGGAGACAAACCATTGTGTGGATTCAGAAAGCACATTAAATATATGTTTTAGAAAAATGCTTATAACAAATTGCACTGAACTGCCAAAAATGTGAAACTTTGAGATTGTTAAAATGAAAAATTCACTCACAGTTTAAGACGTGCGATGTTCTGAGACCAAATCCCGGAATTATTCATATTGTAGCCACTGTGTTTATGCTATGAACATAATAAATTACAGAAATGTGCCAGGATGGGGTGCACATGCATGTCCAAAAATTGGTGCAGAAATAATATTAAGAAACCCACCAAAAGTGCAAAGAGTGGTCATTTCTGAACCAAAGCTCTTAGGAAGATGAGAGTTGAACAGAAATGTACCTTAGGCAATCTGTCATGTAATGTATGTAGTATTAACAAGTTGTGCACTTTGTAAATATGTTTTTATGAAAAATAAGATATACTGTACAGAGAAAAGGGGAGGGTCTTTCCCCTAAGCCATAAACATGGCACATGATGACACAGGATGACATTCTGATCCTTTCTCCAATCAGGGGACAGGGGATCCTCTAACCTATCAGATATTTAGAGGGTTGGGCATAGAGAATCAGCCTCCCCACCCACTTTGGAAATACATAAATAGGGACTGCTGAGGTCAGATAGGTCAGACACACGTTTCTACTACTCAACTGATTTCTTGGCATGGCACTCTGCAAGAAGATCCAGACAGAGCTCCAGACATAGATCCAGAACCAAACTCTAGAACCCAACTCTAGAACTCTGAAGCAGACAGGCCTAACCCAAAAGCTGAACCTTTCTCAGCAGGCCTGCAGAATCTAGCAACCTGATTCTAGCCCCTAAACTTCCAAGGGGCTCTCACATTCAACAGCCAGGCTGTGCTGTTTTGCTATTCCAGCCAAGAACCCTGTGCTAGAACCAATATCCAGACCCAGAAAGCAGAGCTGTATCCAGAACCCGTCAGATCCAGTCCAGGAGGCCGCACAGACCACAGTGCAGTACTGTGAGCAGAACTGAGACCTGTCCGGTGGCGAGAGAGAATCCCAGCCAAACCCTTGACCAGATCTTTGACGGGGCCCACTCCATTCCCAAGCCATAGGAGTGAGTATCCAGTCTAGAACTGTACATACCAATCTCTTAGTTTAAAGTAAGACTATTCCATCCATTTCAACCTGTCCAGAACTGCATTATAGAACCTCTTTTGTCTATCCTAAATTCTCCTCTCCTCCACATAATCCTTGATAATTGTAGCAATAATCATCTTGGCGCTAATATATATTTTCTGGAGAAAGGCAATCGTCTCGTTCAGACAGAAACCATCCGGAGGCGCCTCCGGATAGGTGGCTGGGCTGTCGTGTAGTTTGCGGCTCCATTGACTTTTTAGTGTTAAGAAATCTTTGTTTCAAATCTTCAATAGCGCCTCTTTCATTTTGAAATCTTGACTTTATTTCTGAAAAATCTACCTTGATTAAAACCTCTGTAACTTTTGAACCGCACGTCCTAGAACCAAAGATTTCCCCAATCGCGTCTCCTGCACTCGGAAAAATTGCAGCGAATTGCAATTTGGCTCAGTTTCAACACATGTCAGAATAGCTGTTTCTGTTTGCAACTGCTGAATTTCATTTTCAATCTGATAATCATTCATGAATCATTGCTAGTGTTAACCTGAACCAATCCAGAGTAACTCTCCCTTATCCTGAATCTCCTTTAGTGAATTAAAATCATTTTAGCATATTTTCCCATTCATTGCAATCACATTCAAAAGTATTTTTGCCTGTTTTAAATCATACCGGTTTTCTCTAAACTTGCTGGGGGAACTGGGATTGAACTGCATTGTTGATTAATATCCCTGAAGCCTGGGTGCCCTCATTTCCATCTCTTCATATTGCATAGTGGGGGGAGTGAGTAATAACAGGGGAAAAAGTGCTCATATTATCTTTTGATTGAAATCATATCAAGTTTATTTCTGTGTTGCATTCTTTCCGATCATTGCATTTCCTTGAATCATACAAAGTATTCTCTGCTACCTTATCCTTTCTATTCCTACTCCTAACTGGTTAAAGAGATTGTTGATATTGTAATATTACCCATTGATGATCACCGTTCATATTCATAAGTGTGCTATTCAGATATTATTTTATTCATAAAATTGTGATATATATATTGTTCCATTCTTCAAATAAACCATTTAATTTGCAAAACAAAGCTACTTCTTGGCTCAGTGAGGTCGGGGAGATTCAAAGAGAGGGGCGTTATATAAGGGTTCATCATCCAGATTTAAGGAACTTTGACATAAAAATATATACATAAGGGCTTCCATTGGGTATCCCATCCTAGGCGTTGACTTAGTTGGAGTGCTGGATTGAAGTCACTTACAAATTGGGGGCTCGTAGCGGGACTTCTGGATTAGACCTACCACTTGTGCAGCTTAATACAATGTGCTAACTAATAGCTAACTAACTAATAAATCCTGTTGGGCTACCACGCTGTGTTACGCTGTAAAAGCACCCCTCAAAAAGGAACGCTCTCAGGAAACGATCTGTTTTGCAAAATAAAATAATTAACTTCTGTAAGTCAGGAAGGAAATCAATTTCCAGAATGGCGACATTGGTAGACGTCAAGATAGCTAGAGAGCACCTTTAACATAATCTATTTGTGAGAGGTGAGTGGACTGAGCAGGACCAGAATACGTGGTTGCAGGCGATCACACAACACGTCACTGCAACTGGGTTAGATATGTGGAGAGATCAGGGTCCCTTACATGTGGCCCTGAGTGAACTATACATGGCCCCTAAGGCCAAGGATGAGCACAACAAGATTGCCTGGATAGCGGCATATTTATATTCATATATGGGAGCCATACAGGACAAATGTGCTGAAGGCCAAGATCTGGAAAGGAGGCAACTGTTGGTATTAGAGAAGGCCCAATCTGATCTGGACTCTTCTGAGAAGAGGCTGCAGAGGAGCCAGGAGTCAGAAAACGAAAATAGGCAGTATTTAATTAAAATAAAAGAGGACATGGGTATCCTGCAACAGGAAAGGGCAGACCAGAATACCAGAATTCTTGCCTTGCAGAAGGAGTATCAAGAAGGTTTGGACTCCCTATTGCAGAGCCAGAAAAAGCTGGAGCAACACTGGATTTCAATAGGGTATGCGCAGATCAGGTAGTCACCCTGCAAAGCCACCTAGATAGAGAAAAGGCAGAGAGCAACACATTATTTCTGAAAGACCTGGACACCCAGGCAGAATTTGAGGAAGAGCGCCATAAAGCTGGTGCCCATCAAAGGCAGAGGGATGACCTGGCGGCACAGAGGCAGGCTCTTGCTCAGGAAGGGATACCTTAGGCCAGGAAGTCTGCCACTTAAAAGGGAAGCTGGAAGAAAATCACCTGGCCCTCCAGGGACTGGGTGACCTCCAAAAAGAGCATCAACACTTGTTGGAGCACACCAGGAGGGTGGAAGATGCTCTGGCAAAAAAGGATCAGGTCAGTAGGGACGGGACTCAGGAGGGAACCCTCCTGCAGCAACGACTGGCCCAGTACTCCAAGACAAACCAGGAGGCACAGAGAGAAAATGAGGCTCTCTGTCAGCACAATGATAAGCTCCAGCGACAGGTAGCCATGCAAGAGAGACTGATAGAGTCTAGTAAGGCCTTGATTGAGGAACTGAAAGCTCAGGCTTTTGCATGGCAACAGGGAGCAGGGGCTGATAGAGATGAGGTTCGCTGGGAAAGGGAAACACCTGAGCATAACCTCAGGAGCCCTAGTACCAGAGGCCTTCATCTCTCCCAGTCCCTGGACTCTGCCACCCCCATGTCCCCAGGCGCACATGAGCCCAGGGCCACGGGGATGGCAGATTACTATCCAGTCAGAAGTATGGGGCTCATATGCCAGTACCTCCCTGGAATTAATGGGCGGGCATCCGGGTATGGGCACCCAAGTACAGTGCAATTTAGTGGGGAACCCCAGGAGAGTAGGCCCACTAAGGGCTTCCTGAAAACCTCTGCCCGGTTAGGTCAGTGGGGGGGGTACCCATCAAATCCTGGAGCAAGGAGGAATCAGAAGACTCCTCTGAGTGTCCCAGGACACAGGAGACTAGGTCCCCACATTCTGCCAGCCATTCCCAGGCTCGCAGAATCCGGGAAAACCTGGAAGATCAGACGGCCACCTCTGGGAGCAGTGCCTCTGAGTTAGAGGATGAATGGACCAGGGTTACCCGAACCAAGAAGGCCAATAAGGCAAAAAGGGCCTTGCTTAAGGACCCCTTAAAACAGATTAAGGCAATAAGGAGTGTCATCCCGCCTTAGCACAAGAACGCCAAGTATTCTGTGTGGGAACACTTAGAGCTCTTTGAGCAAATGATGGAGACTTTCCATTTGAAAGACAGCAGTAGCTGCATTCAGTACGTAAAATGGACCTTCTCCCAAGAATACTCCAGTTTCTTTGCGGGGCTGGAGGACCAAAATCATTCAAGATGGTCCACATATAGGGTGGCTATCTTAAAGCACTTTTCTGTTCACAGGAATCCCCAAGAGGCTTGCAAGGCAGCCTACAATTTACAATGTGGGGAGGATCAGGCCCCACAAAAATGTGTGCAGGAGTTGAAGCGTGCCTTTGCACAGACTACCAAAAGGTTGCACACGGACAGTAAAGAATTTGTTAATACGTTTTTCCATGCGCTGCCAAAATACATCATGAGCCAGCTAGTCAGAGATTTTCATGAGAAAAGGTCACTAGACTGGGTCATTGAACAGGCCACCAGGATCTATGAGGTGCAGAAGCCCATAGAAAATAAAAATAATGTTCAGAAAAGCCCCAAACCGACCAGCACCCCTGCCGCTGCTAAGGTGGCAGAGGTAAAGGTTGCCCCCATTTTACCATTTTAGATTTGGAGATGGGGGGGCCTAAAAACCTGCCTGCACAGAATAATTCCAAGCCCAGAAGGCCCTCGGGCCAGTCACAGACAGGGAGTCAAGGAGGTAGTCCCACTAATGGGGTCCCTCACTCCCCTGACTATATATGTCCCTGCTACAAGGGGAACCTACCCATCCTGGGTTATGTGTGGACTCCTCCAGCCCAAGGGGGGGATCCAACCAAGCACCTAACACCGGGAACTTCCCTCATAACTTCCCTCACAAGGGCAGAAATTCCCCAAATCCTGGGTAGAACTTTTTCCCAAGGTACCCATAGAATTTCCAACCCCAAAATCATCCATCCTTCTTTCCCCACTTTCCTGAGTCCAGACAACCTAATCCGGGAGAGGGGAGGCCAAGGGTGGAGGGGTACACAAATCTTCCCAACCCGGGGTACTACTAGAGAAGGGATTGCTACCCTTCCCGGGATCAGCCCAGGGGAGAAAACAGAACCTCGTATCAGCCTGGGCGGGTTTCCCAGTTAGAGCGCCAGGTCCAAAACATGGCACAGGATCTGGGTCCCATGCTGAGGGCTCAGCAGAACCCTCAGATGAGCATGCCGGCACAGAATGCCCCAAACTCTGGACCTGATGCTCCAGAACAATGACGGGGCAGCACCCCGATAATTCACCGGTTCCCAGGGAGGAGGCACAAGGGGAAGGGGGTTGTAAAGCCTTGGAGGAAGCTTCCTTCCCCACTTGTAAAGAGCCCCTGGAAACCCAGGAACCAGAAACAAAATCTCCTACCCTTAAAAGCCTGCCACCCAAGGAGCAGATGGGGCGTAGGAGAAACAAAGGACCCAAACAGACCCATTTTGTGGAGGAGGTACAGATCTTCCAATTTCAAGGAGAGGGATCCTCAGAGGATCCTGGGAAAAGGATCTTCTCCTTCAGAGATGGGGGAACTCTTCCCAAAGAAAAATGGGTCCCAAGGGATTCAAATTCAGACTGGGTAGATGTGGGGACGGAGCTAGCGCCGCTCATCATCCCATCCCAGAACCAACAGCATCGGAATCCCCTGGTTCAAACCCATCCTGGTGACTGCCTCCAAAAAGGGGGGGGGCGGCCCAGTACCGGAACCAGGTGAACCCAAAACTTCTCTAGTTGACAACTTTTTCTTTCATATTCCCAAGACTCCCCACAAAATTCTGCCCAAATCTCTTCTCTTTGTATGTCCAAAACTAAAAAACTAGCCCACCAGTTGTCCAAAAATGTGCATTATCTGTGCCCCCTTGTGGAGAAGGAGGGAAGATACTATGCCCCAGTACAAATACAGGGGCAGGGTACAATTTTGGCACTGGTGGACACTGGATCCCAAGCTACGCTTCTGTCCAAAAAGGCCTTTGATGAACTGAATTCAGGAAGGGGGGAGAATTCCTCTCACCTCTCTTCCTGGACAACTTCAGAACTTTGACGGGGAACTGTGGATTTGGACATTAAAATTGGGCGACACAAGGTGAAACACCTGGTCATAGTAGTGACTCCAGAGGGCACCCCTTGTTTACTAGGGAATTACCTCCTGAGAAGGTTGTAACCCCTAATTGATTGCGTAAACAAGGTCCTCTGGACCCAGACAGCCGACCAATAAAGTTAAAACAGAGTGTCAACCATGTTAGTTTAAACGGCACATGCCACATGGTTGAACAAAAATCTGACCAAGTAGAATTTCACTTCCAGAACAACCAATTTCCAGACGTGACAGTAATAGCAGTAGGACAACAGACTGGTGATGGGGAGTCCTCCCTAGTTCTGAAAATCAACCTTCCTTCCAGTTTAAGGTGGTATTCCACACTGAAAGGAAACACTCTGAAATTCTTTACCAATCCACAATAGGACATTCCCATTCCTATAGTCCAGAAAGATGAGAAATCAGCTCAGAGCCTGGCTGATATTTAGCAAATTGGAGAGCAGTTGTTCATCCCTGTTCAGTTAAATGAAGGGAAGGACTCGGTTCTCGCCCGAGTGTGTGAGAACAACGGTAAGAGCTTCATCAGCGAAGCCATTTTCCGCCAATTCCCAAAAGATCCAGTCATTCCCACATTTAGACTCATAGACAAATGGGAAAGGGAACTGGAAACACAATTCCAAACATCAACTGCCAAGCAGGTGTATGCTCAGAATCTCCATAGGCAACAAGAGCATAGTTCATAATTGTTGGGTCGTGCGAGACGTCACTGCCGCCTTTTATTTAAGCAGTGACATTCTCAATCGCTTTGCCATTAGTTTGGACCTAATAAACTTCAAAGCTTGGTCCCGATTAGCAGATAATCCCATGGGCTTTGATGATCCAGAGAAAGCATTTAGGTCAGCCCAATTGCTACCTTATGCAGTTGAAATTCAGATTGGAGAGGAAGTCACCATCCCAGAAAGGACCCGACAATTCTCCCTGGAAGTGAAAGTTAAAAGAGGACAGAAATTGAAAAACCCTGATGCTTATATTCATCTCAATGCTGCCGTCCAACAGCAAGCGTTGGGGGTAAACCCAACACCATTAGTCAATATAAAACATGACACCATTCCAATAGTGGTGGATAACAGCGACTTAAAGAGTATCACTCTAGCCGCAGGCACCATTATTGGAATGGCGGTTGATGACCGACATTTTTCCATTGATTTAGGAAATGAACTGTTAGGACCAATCCCCAAGGACTGTTTTGACAGTGACAGTGATGACAACACAACACCAGACAGGATCTTTACCCGGCAGTGGGGGAACGTCCTGGTGTACACTTCCTGCCCTTATGGTAAGGAAGATGTGACTTGTGACTTCAGGAGGGATGAGGTGATTTTCCAGGTCCATGAGGGCTGCCTTTCCCACCTGAAGCCACCAGTCCAAATCAGCACTTTGACCAGGGACTTCTCCACCCAGCTGAAGGAGGCCGCTGAGATAGCCAAACCAGAAGTCTTTACCGGCTTCAGGCAGATGGTGGAAGAGAGGGTCAACCTAGCTGATGCCTGCGTGACTCTGGAACAGAAGCAAAAGTTGAAACAAGTTTTCTTGGATTTTCAAGATCTCTTTGTGGTGGACTCATATGACTGTGGTCGCACCGACATCCAAACAACGACAATTCCCACGGACCCTGGTATGACTCCAGTGTTTGTGAAGCAATATCGCTTGCCTCTCGCATCAATGGAGTCCCTCACTGAAATCATTAAGAATCTTGAGTCCCGTAGGATAATCCGTCCAGTCCACAGCACCTTCAATAATCTGGTGCTGGGGATATTGAAGCCAAACGGCCAGTGGAGTCTCTGCGCCGACCTTAGGGAGCTCAACAAACAGGTCCATAGTTCCCAATGGCCTCTTTCCTACATTGACCAAGGGCTGGCCCAGATCCGGGGGTCACAGGTATTCACTGCAATAGACCTGACCAATGGATACTGGACTGTACCTGTCAGTAGGGAGGACCAATACAAGCTGGCTTTTACCTTTGGAGGCCAGCAGTACACATGGACCCGGACTCCCTTCGGATACCTCAACTCCGACAATGAGTTCAACATTTTTCCACATAAGGCCATGCCCGACCTGGGTGAGAGGGGTAACCTGGCTTATGTAGATGATGTCCTCATCAAGAGCTCAACTGTTGAGGAACACATAGCGGAGATCTGTTTTGTTCTAACACAGTTGAGGGCCGCCGGAGCAAAACTTTCCTTTCAGAAAGCACAGTGGTGTAGAACCCGTGTTAATTTCTTGGGGCATGAGATTACTCCTCAGGGTCTCTGTCCCCAGGAAAAGAAAGTGGAAGCCCTCCAGAAACTAAAAGACTCCACAACTCTGCAGGAACTAAGGAGCCTCCTCGGACTGACTAATTAAAGTAGAAAGTTCATCGAGGGCTACGCAGAGATCAGCAGACCCCCGATTCATCTTTTGAAGGGGGGGGTTAAGTGGGAATTGGGTCCTGAACAATCCCAGGCAGTAAGACAACTCAAAAGAAGCCTCTCACAAGCGCCTTGCCTAGCTTACCCTGTCAGAAATAAGGAGTTCTTCTTGGAGACAGGGTTCTCTAATACATGCTTGACTGCAGTATTATACAAAAAGCATGACAAGGTCAATAAAGTAATCTCCTATGCGAGTAAAACTTTATCCTCTGTGGAGGAAAAATTCAATGATTGTGAGAAGACACTCCTGGCAACGGTGTGGGCATTGAAGAATTACCACCCGTTTATCAAGATAGAACACATCATAGTGGAGACTCCACACCAGCCTCTGCAATATCTCCAAAGTGACGGAATCCGGGCCAGAAATGTGAGTAATTCCCGAATTACTGCCTGGATTCTGTCAATGCAAGGCTTTCCTGTGGAGGTCAGATATGGCCAAAACAAGAAGAGTCCCCTCGCACATGGTCTGGCTGACTTGCATGATTGTGCCAGAGAAAACTGTCTCGAGGACGAAAGTCTAAAAATCAAGGACAACATGGAGGCATTCCTCAATTCCCCCCACAAAGTCTTTGAAACAGACAAGTGTGAGGCAATGCCCACTGTCTATGTGGACGGATGCTTTTACAATGTTGACAACAACGGGGAAAAATAACTTGTGGCCGGCGTAGGGAATGCATGGGTGAATGAGGCCCCAGAGCCCTCCGCTGGGTACAAGATTGGTCCCCGAAGTAGTCAAGTGGCAGAGTTGATGGCTGTGCATCAAGCCATCCTCACTGCTGTCCAACATCAACTCCACGAGCTGGTCATAATCACTGATTCGGATTATGTATGGAACGGGTTCGTGGAGCAGCTGGTTAGCTGGAAAACCAGAGGAATGCTATGTGCTAATAACAAACCCTTGAAACATGGGAAGTTAATTCAAAATATTGATGATCTGGTCAGCTCGAATGGGATGACCATCTACTGGAAAAAGATAAAGGGTCATACCAAAGTAGAGGGACCAGACAAAACTGGAAATGACTTAGCTGATCAGCTGGCCAAATTTGGGGCCATTCAAGGGGATCTAACTGAGATCGAGTCCCTGTTGGGGGAAATCCAGGTCACTGCTATCACTAGGTCCCAGACAAATGCTCTCAATGATTTTTCAACTGCACAATGGAATAAGGAGACCCCAGATGCTGATTTGATTGCGGCTCAAAAAGGAGATCTAATAATTGGTAAATTTAACAACACATTGAGGACCCTGAGAACTTTCTCCTGACGGATACCGATTACATTGGGAAAGAGTACTTCAGAGTGTTGATGAAATGTCCAAAAATGTTCCGAATCCAAGACGGTTTGTTGGTGAGGAAATCCCTAGCTGGCCATGATCAGTGGGTGGTTCCTACCTCATTCTGAAGCCTGATGTTAAGTCACGCCCATGATGCGGCCACAGCCGGTCATAGGGGGTTTCATACAACACTTGAAATCTTAAGAGAGGTTGCATACTTGCCACACATGGGGCAGGACCTCGACCAATACTTGAAGGGGTTTCTTGTGTGTGCACAATTTCAGCCAACATCCCTCACACACCGTGCACCTCTCCAAAAGAGGGGGATGACACTGCCATGGTCAGATTTACAAGCAGATTTCATTGGACCTGTGATTCGCTCCTCTAGGGGAAATAAGTACATGTTGACCGTGACATGCTTATTTACTGAATGGGTGGAATGTCTCCCGGCCCGAAAACTGCAAGGCAGAAACAGCAGCTGCCCTGATGTTCATCCACATCTTTTCACGTTTTGGTCTACCCCAAAGGATCGGGTAGGACAGAGGTAGCCATTTCACCAGCAAAGTAATGACAAAGATGTTGGAGATACTTGGGGTTAAAAGGAAGCTATATATTGCTTACCGACTAGCCTCTAGTGGTGCAGTAGAAGGATACAAGATTCCGGGCCAAGTTGGGATATTCGATTACCTCTTGTCCTAATGGCCATCAGATCTACCCCTTCATCTGCAACTAAAATGTCACCGTTTGAGCTGATGACTGGACGCAGGATGGTGCTTCCCCCTCATCTGCTCTATAGAACCCAAGAGCAGACATTGATAAATGCCTCCACAACTCATGAGTATGTAGAAAATTTAAGAAAACACCTTCAACATACTTTTGCCTATGCTCAGCAGCCTCTAGAAATATCAGCCAACAGCATGACGACCCACTATGACTTAAAGACTACCAGAAAAAATACAATGTAGGAGACCGGGTTTATCTCTACAATTTCCAAAGGAACCAGGCCAAACAGTGGAAATTTCTGCCTACCTGGAAGGGACCTTTTGAAATTGTAGACAAGATCTCACCAGTCGCCTTCAAGATCTGCATCCCCAAAGGCAGTTTGGCAGAAGGGGAAGATAAGTGGGTCCATATTAATCAGCTAAAGTGTTGCCATCCTAGGCACATGCTGCAGCAACTGGAGGAGTCTTTTGGAACCCCGGAGGGGGCCACTCCAGATCCATAAAATTCCAACCCTAAAATATTCCACATATAGTCCATAAAATACAATAATAAAAATGTTGTGATTTATCAAATGTATATGTCCGCCCCACTACATTAGTAGTGGTGGGGAAATGTCTACAAATATGTTTTTGCTTTGTCATCCTAGGAGAGAGAGAGATAAACCCTGGAGACTGACCAAGGAGGACGACCTGGGGACTGGGAGCAAAGATCCGAGGGGCCCAGAGTATCGCTCAATACTCCCATCAGGACTGGCGAGGAGAACCGATCGATCAACCCCTGATGGAGGAAAAGATGCTGAACTTTGCCATTTGTGGAATCCGGAGAGATGAGGCTGACATCCCAGTCTTGTGAATTTCCATTGATGGAAGATCAACGGCCATCACAAGAGGGGGGGCTTGTGGGATGTCTTAACCCCCTAATCCAAGCCCTGCAACATCACTGTGCATTGCTGGCAGCAGAAACATCATAATGGCCACTGGAAAGCATGCTGCTCATCACCAGAAAGTGCACAGTGAAAACCTGAAAAATAGGCCACCATCTACTTTTGCCTATGTCAGTGGTAACTCAGGAGACCACTGCCAACACCCATCATTTGGCTGCCCACAGAGCAAAATCATTGCAAAAGAAACTGAGCTGGTTTCAAAAATCTGTTTTTATTTGGTATCAAATTTGCTCAAATCATGGCTCACAAACCACCCAAAAAGATCCAACCTCCTTGTTGGGTGGTCAACATGATTCTCCCACAAGAATCTACATAAATATAAGGTCCACAGATGTGTATCTATATGTGAATAAAGTCCACTTTTGAGGATTGCTTGTTGGAAGAAACCTGTCAAAAATGGGTGTAATACCGTTACTCACCTCTACCAGAAGCCGGCGTTTTAAAACCTTTTTGTGTAAAGTTGTACATTGAACCCAAACTATGCCAAAGAAAGACTTGCTAAGAGGTGGATACAATTTAAAACTATATTCTGAAAAGACTTGCAGTAAGAAATTGTTTGATGTATGTGTTAAAAATGTGAGTTATATTATAAAATAAGACAGTTTTTGGACATAGGGTTCAGAGTTAAATGTTTCCCACACTGTGTTCAAACGAATTCCACACCTTCTCCCTGGACAAAGGAGACTTCCCCCTGCCCTTGGCTAAGAGATTGACAGGCTGGTGTCAAAAGGAACTGGGAGTGGCTCCTTGGCCTGTTGCTCTCAGTGCAGACAAAGGAATCCTTGGGCTGAATAAAACATGCTAATTTGGGTGTGACTGACAACAAACTGCTGGCAGGAAAGAAAGACATGTGACCTCTGAGTCAGTCCAGACCTTGGAGGCGGAGACAAACCTTATAACAAATTGCACTGAACTGCCAAAAATGTGAAACTTTGAGATTGTTAAAATGAAAAATTCACTCACAGTTTAAGACGTGCGATGTTCTGAGACCAAATCCCGGAATTATTCATATTGTAGCCACTGTGTTTATGCTATGAACATAAAAAATTACAGAAATGTGCCCGGATGAGGTGCGCATGCATGTCTAAAAATTGGTGCAGAAATAATATTGAGAAACCCACCAAAAGTGCAAAAAGTGGTCATTTCCTAACCAAAGCTCTTAGGAAGATGAGAGTTGAGCAGAAATGTACCTGAGGCAATCTGCCATGTAATTTATGTAGTATTAACAAGTTGTGCACCTTGTAAATATGCTTTTTATGAAAAATAAGATATACTGTACAGAGAAAAGGGGAGGGTCTTTCCCCTAAGCCATAAACATGACACATGACACAGGATGACATGCTGATCCTTTCTCCAATCAGGGGACAGGGAATCCTCTAACCTATCAGATCTTTAGAGGGTTGGGCATAGAGAATCAGCCTCCCCACCCACTTTGGAAATACATAAATAGGGACTGCTGAGGACAGATAGGTCAGACACACTTTTCCACTACTCAACTGATTTCTTGGCGTAGCACCCTGCAAGAAGATCCAGACAGAGCTCCAGACATAGATCCAGAACCAAACTCTAGAACCCAACTCTAGAACTCTGAAGCAGACAGGCCTAACCCAAAAGCTGAACCTTTCTCAGCAGGCCTGCAGAATCTAGCAACCTGATTCTAACCCCTAAACTTCCAAGGGGCTCTCACATTCAACAGCCAGGCTGTGCTGTTTTGCTATTCTAGCCAAGAACCCTGTGCTAGAACCAAGATCCAGACCCAGAAAGCAGAGCTGTATCCAGAACCCGTCAGATCCAGTCCAAGAGCCCGCACAGACGGCAGTGCAGTGCTGAGAGCAGAACTGAGACCTGTCCGGTGGCGAGAGAGAATCCCAGCCAAACCCTTGACCAGATCTTTGACGGGTCCCACTCCATTCCCAAGCCATAGGAGTGAGTATCCAGTCTAGAACTGTACATATCCAATCTCTTAGTTTAAAGTAAGACTATTCCATCCATTTCAACCTGTCCAGAACTGTATTATAGAACCTCTTTTGTCTATCCAAAATTCTCCTCTCCTCCACATAATCCTTGATAATTGTAGTAATAATCATGTTGGCGCTAACATATATTTTCTGGAGAAAGGCAATTGTCTCGTTCAGACAGAAACCATCCGGAGGCGCCTCTGGATAGGTGGTGGCCTGTCATGTAGTTTGCGGCTCCATAGACTCTTTAGTGTTAAGAAATCTTTGTTTCAAATCTTCAATAGCGCATCTTTCATTTTGAAATCTTGACTTTATTTCTGAAAAATCTACCTTGATTAAAACCTCTGTAACTTTTGAACCGCATGTCCTAGAACTGAAATTTAACTGTCATTTTAAAGCTAAGATTCTAAGCTTTCTCAGTTCCAACACATGTCAGAATAGCCGTTTCTTGTTTGCAACTGCTGAATTTTGTTTTCAATCTGATAATCATTCATGAATCATTGCTAGTGTTAACCTGAACTAATCCAGAGTAACTCTCACTTATTCTGAATCTCCTTTAGTGAATTAAAATTATTTTAGCATATTTCCCTTTCATTGCAATCACATTCAAAAGTATGTTTGCCTGTTTTAAATCATACCTGTTTTCTCTAAACTTTCTGGGGCAATTGGGATTGAACTTCATTGTTGATTAATATTCCTGATACCTGGGTGCCCTCATTTCCATCTCTTCATATTGCATAGTGGGGGGAGTGAGTAATAACAGTGGAAAAGGTGATCATATTATCTTTTGATTGAAATTATATCAAGTTTATTTCTGTGTTGCATTCTTTCCCATCATTGCATTTCCTTGAATCATACAAAGTATTCTCTGCTACCTTATCCTTTCTATTCTTACTCCGAGCTGGTTAAAGAGATAGTTAATATTGTAATATTACCCATTGATGATCACCGTTCATATTCATAAGTGTGCTATTCAGATATTATTTTATTCATAAAAGTGTGATATATATATATATTGTTCCATTCTTCAAATAAACCTTTTAATTTGCAAAACAAAACTACTTCTTGGCTCAGTGAGGTCGGGGAGATTCAAAGAGAGGGGCATTATATAAGGGTTCATCATCCAGATTTAAGGAACTTTGACATAAAAATATATAAATAAGGGCTTCCATTGGGCATCCCATCCTAGGCATTAACTTAGTTGGAGTGCGGGATTGAAGTCACTTACAAATGTCAACATTAAAAATATCTACGTAATACAATGTCATGTACACTGAAAGACGCATGAAAGCGCATGAAAACGCCGGGCTCTCTTTGCACTTAGTTGGCCAGGGGATTCTTTAATCAGCCAGGAATCGCTCTCAGGTGCAGTTTGTTGGAGGGCGTTATACATCAAGATCCAGTGTGGATTGGATAGTAAAACCTCTGTTCTCTTATAAATCATTGTCAACCATTGCTTGGTAGGAGAATGCAGCGGGTTTCTCTTGCTGACCGCCAATGCGCCTTTGTAACCTCTTCTGGTGAATTGCCCACTCCATCTTGGCTCGCCACGTGCAACAAGGCTATTACTTCTCGCTCATAGCCACAGGATTCTGGAATCGCAGCTCACCCGGCACGTTCTGCTGGATTTGCTTCTCTTCATGCTCAGTACATGGATGCGAGATGTCCTGCCCTGGACCATTCTGCGGGCCAACATGGACTGTCAAATCTTTAACAAGCAGATGGCATATATCATACAAAGGAGACACATCATATGCAATGGGGCTCTGCATATGTGCCAAGAGAGATCATTTGCATTTCCTCCATAGGCAGTTACCAGCAGATATATTCTTTCCACGCTATTGTAGAAAAACAGATGTGTGTATCTGAACACATGAGACCATAATACAGACACAACATAACATGAAAGCATGAAAATCAGCTAGGTGAGGACATGAAGAATTTGCAATTCATTGGCCTGTGCTGATGTGTCCACCTTCTATGTCACCCAACGAGTCTCACTGTTTCGCCCGTTCATCGAATTAAGTCATCTTGGTTTGTCAATGAATTCCGTGTTGATGACAAGCAATTGTGGCTCTCTGGCGCTATCTAATGCTGTTGATTTTTCAGCACCCTCGACCCTGCTGACTGAGTGTTCCACTGTTGCAAGTAACAGACCGGAAATTGTTCAGGTTTGCAACATCCGCCCGGAGCTGTCCTATAGTTCTCTACATCTTAGCAATCTGGGACGATTAGGCGTGTGGGTTTGGAGAGTTTTAAGTATATTGTGTATGCATAATTATATTGCGTAATGCACTGGTCGGTGGTGTGCCCCGGAACTCTACTGTCAAATACTATTGTCATGCTTGATGCAGGCTCCAGAAAGGCCCAACTTTGTTGTCAATTGCCCTCTGCGTCGGACATGGTTAAAATGTCTTACTAGCGATGCAGAGCAAACAAATTGTTCTATTTTAGGACCAACTGAATATATATACTCCTAATGGTCTCGGGAGGATAGCTCAGGGGCAACGTGCTTGCCTTGGAAGCAAGACAACAGGGAACAACACAGGTTCAATCCCCAGCTCCGTGCTTAGAAACTTCTGGGTATTAAGCGCGTTATAAATAATCTATCATAACCAATGCAAGGCAGATTGATTACTGATTGATATTTCAGGTGCATGTCTACCCTGACAAATGACTGTTAATTACTCTTGATGTTTAACGTTATTTTTCTTTCTCTTATTTATTGTATTGTATGCTGAAAGTAATACTGTTACCAAAACATTCCTAATGAGGCCCAATGGAATCAAGTTGCAGGATAAACCAATACAAAAATTACTTGTACGATTCTTAGAAGTAACTTATGTGAATTTGTGAGAAACTGGTGGCATTTTTGGAACAGAAAATAAGAACTTTATAACAAATTATATGACGCCCAGACACTTATTAAACGCTTATGAAATCTTATAAGTTTAAAGTAGGATTCATATAAGATCCGTATAAGAAAATCAGAAAGAAATTGTTGCATGGGAGAGCACTGTACTGTACTGCAGTTGGTGCATTGAACTCATGTAGTCCCACTCCATGGGGCTCAGGCTCAGCTGTGTCTTGACTGATCCATAGATATCTATAAGTGTGTGAAAGCGAAAGAATTGGCCGAGATGTGCTCACATGTGCTACAATGCACTCAGTAATGGCACCTTTTAGAAGGTACGAAGCATTCTGTGATGTGACAAGCAGCATGGCCGCTCGATCTGAGAAGAATTGTATTTGCATTTCTTTATGTATTGATTTCGTAACACAGTCATGCTTTCCTGCTACTTCAGAAGACTTGCCCTGGAAGAATGTAAGGAGGTGGCTTTGAGAGAACTGATTGTGAGAAAATGTGGGGAGATCTTCTCCTGCCAATGTCCTAATAAGAGAATATCCCTTGACTGTAATGATCTACGGAGCCTCTGCCTTTAGGGGAGAGACCCCATGGCTACATCAAAGCTGACACCATTCCCAAAAAGCAAGATGCATCTCATAGAGATGTCTTGAGCGTCTCTGTTGGTTAGGAATCCACAAAAAAGCTGGATCCTGCTGCCAAAATAAAAAGATTTAGGGATCTGTGAGGAATGATAGATCATGATTTTCTTATCTCACAGGCAAACCAGGTAACTTGGAGTTTGGTGGTTATGGACTTTCCATTCAGAAACACATGTCCATAGAGGTTCGTATTGGAGAGCCATTCTGATAGAAGGTTGCGTGAATCTTAGGTAAACCTTCAGCCTGGTGATGCTTATCAAGTATTGGACCACGGTCCTTTTGTCTACTCAGGAAATAATAAAATACTCTGTTAGTTTCTGGAAATAACCCTCAAGACTGTCAGTAACTTTAGTAACAGTCCACCTGCTGGAATTAAAGCACGAGCACAGTGGAGGCTTTTAACTAAGGTCACATAGTGCTGTACCCAAAAGCGAAGGCCTGCCTTGCGGGATGGAATTACCATAACACCCCCCAGTGTAAGATATACCTGTGCTAATGCAGTTTACATCACCAAAAAAGTGAAGACGTGCAATACCTAAGGCATTCTTCATCACTGGATATAAATGCAACTAGTCCGTTTTTAGTGTTCGCTAGGAAGCTGTAATGAACAACAAAAACAGACTACAGGGGAAAAATCATAGTGATGGAGAAGCTGGTATGTTCGGTGCTATTATTATTAGTATTTTTTAAAAAAATGTTTAGAAGCAAGTACCATCATACGTTTTACTTGCTATGCTGGTTGGGGCGGGATGGGAACCCGTGGTCAGAGGTGAGAATGGTGAAGGCCAGACAGCTCCGAGGATAATACAAACATTAGCGTTGCAGCAGGGAATAGCGCCTGAGTTCCAAGCATACTGATTGACGGACCATCCCATACAGGGTGCTAGTTGTCATTAAAGCACCAGATAAAGATTTAAATATATAAATGCCAACATTATACATTCTATATAGACACACTAGTCCAGTCCTATTTTTAACTTTGCATTCTTGAACGTATAGTTCTGGGTTTTGTAATGGTTACATCCAGGACTCCAAGTCCCAGGATGCAAAGTTTAAACAGGACCGTACCAGCACCTCCCAAATAGAATGGGGTTTCTTGGCATAATGCATGTATGCAAATGCTCAAATAGTTTGTAGGAGATGCTGCTTCAGGAGAATATCAAATGTACAGACTTGGAGAAGTACAGCTCTGTTGAGGAACCAGGTAATACTGGTAGCTGAGAGGTCTGTCTTTAATGCACTACAACCTGCAAGAGAGGAAACGTATAAAACCAGTATTGAACATGGCCACTGCTTATTAATTGTAAAGCTGTTTGCCACTGGTCCCTCTCTGCCATATACGGAATCTGTCATTACCTCACACTAGACTGCAAGAGATTTTCTGATTCATGCTCTTTCTAGGACATTTAGTTTCACTTATTTTCCCTACAAAGATTAAAACAGAGACTTTGCACATCGTGTGCAAATCAGATTGCTTAGAAGTATGTTGCTGACTAAACAGGAAACATAAACTCAGGACTCCAGCTCCAGGCCACAACAAGAACTTGAAGCCACCAGCCAAAAATGGATGTACAGAGTGGTGGCTCATCCTTCACAGGTTTGCTTCTTAAATCACTGCCAGGCTCCACCTGCTTGTCTCAGGAGGCATTTTGTCTGTTGCGCACATTGCAGATTATGGCACCTGGATGTTGTGTCCCTCCCCACCGGTGCAGCCGGCGGAGGGAGGGATGATCAGGGCTGGGATCGGGTGCCCTGCAGAGGAGCAAACAAAGGACACAACACACTATGCCCAGAACTGCCTGCCTTCGGGCAGTGCGGGCCCTTTATTAAACATGCTTCTCACATCACCACGAATGCCGGGACGTGAGGCGTTTGTAACATTCCTCCTTTTTTCCAACCAAACGCAAACAACACATGAACGCATAACCACATCAAACAACATCACCTACTTTCCTGTGCAAATCTAGTGCGGCACAGTTCCACACTCTCCACTTTGTCATTTCCCCACTCATAGTCTCTTAGCCTCTCCAGAGCCTTCGGGGCTGCCCTTTGGTCATATCGGCTGGGCCTTTTTCAGGGAGCTGTCTCAGGGCCAGGTCCTCCCTCTGGCTCACCTTCATCTTCTGGATACTCCCCCTCAGATCCTCCTGCTTGCTCCTAAGGCTCATCACTCGGGGTAGCTTCTCCCTCGCCCCGGTGACTCAAAACATCTGGTGGCAGCTTTGCCTCAGCCTGGGACTGTCTGTCTCCATCAGTCCACATTTGCTGGGGCACCCTCTTGAACCACAAAGCATTCCTGGTAATCGTCTGTTGCCCTTTTGCCACCATCGTCATCGTTCCTACAGTTCGGGTCACTGTCCAGGGAGCGCAGTCATACCGTGTTTCAAGCTTGGACTTTGTGGTGTTACGCATCACCAATACATGATTGCTGACCTTGTGTCTCAACCTTCTTGCATGCTTCCTGACGCTCATGTGTTCGTTTGCTGTCACTCTCCTTCGTTGAGTGCGGTTGAAGGTGTCTACTCCTTTGCTCCGGTGATATGGTGTGGTTGAGTTTACCAATGTCCCATACATTAGGTCCGCTGGGGGTAAATTGCTGGAGCTGTGGGGCGTCACCCGGTAGTTCCGTAGGAATCTGTATAGATCCACTCTCTAGGGGCTATTTTGAGCAGTAGATATGCGTAGCACTTTGTTGATTGTCCTCATGAATCTCTCCACATTGCGATTCGCCTCTGGCCACCGGGGCATGATGTGGTGAAGTTTGATGTGCAAATCGTCCAGGTATATCCTGAGCTCCGTCCCCTGGAATGGTGGTCCATTGTCGCTCCTGATGCATTTTGGCAGGCCATGTGTTGCGAACATCTTCTCGAGTGCAGGTATCACAGTCTCTGTTGCTGTCGAAGATATAATCTCCACTTCTGGGTATCGTGAGTGGTCGTCAATGGACAGCAGCAGATATGTTCGTTCCTGTACTGTGCAGAAGTCAACGCTGATGGCGTTCCACCTCGATCACCCACGCTCCTCCGACTGTATAGGTTCAGGGTTTGGAGGTGCTCCTGTGATTTGGCAAGGGTGGCAGGATGTAATGACTTGCTCTACCTTGGTGTCAATGTGAGCAAACCACATCTGGTGTCGTATTCTGGCCTTTGTCCTGACCATTCCCGGGTGGCCTTCATTTGCCAGTGCCACAATCCTGTCCTGCAGGCTGCTGGGGATCACAATGCGGGTTCCCCTCAGGATCAACCCTCCGATGGTGATGGACAATTCCTGTCGTACTGGGAACATGCCAGTAAGGAAGTCTCTGGTCGCTGGCATGCAGTTATGTACATGGCGGCAGAAGGATTTCCAATCACACGATATGATAGTGTTCTTGACTATGTCGCAGGAAGGGTCAGTGTGCGTGGCCTCCATGATGTCTTTGATGCCGACCGCCATTGGGCTTCATGGTGTGAATGATTTGGCACATGTGGTCCTCCGTTTCCTCTGCTTCACTCACTTGCCCCAAGGTCACAGCCCTCGGGTGCTTGGATAGGAAATCTACCGGATTGTCCGTGCCCACTTGGTAGGCCAACTCAAACTCATACTGCTGAAGGTGGAGCAGCCACTTCCCAATTCTGGCCGGAGGGTGTGCTGATGACCATGTGAAGATCGCGGTGAGTGGCTTGTGATCTGTGTAGGCCTTGAATTTTCATCATAGAGGTAGATGTGGAAATGGCGGCAGCCCCAGAACACCGCTATGGCCTCCTTCTCGATTTGTGAGTATTGCTGTTCGTGGGCGTGAGGGCTCAGGAGGCATATGCAATGGGCTTTGTTTCGCCTCTCCGTGATAGTTGAAAGAGGATAGCCCTGAGGCTGACGGGGCTAGCATCGACATACAGCTCAGTCGTCAACATTGGGTCATAATATACCATTGTTGTTTCCGATGACAGAGACGTCTTGATTCGCTCGAACGCCTCCTGGCATTCAGAGCTCCAGTTCCATTTGGTGTTCGACCTGGTGAGCTCCCTGAGCGGCTCGGACATTGTTGCCAGGTTGAGGATGAACCTCCCACAATAGGTTGCCATCCCCAAGAAACTGTGTACCTCTGTGGGTGTTATGATATGGCATTTATGATTTGGCATTTATAACACGCCTATACAGAAGTGTTTCATGGCGCGACGTGGCAAGGGAGCGGGAAGAGAGGGAAGACAGAGACAGCTATCCTACTATGCCAGGTGTCATTCAGATCGCGCAAGTGCAGGGGAAAGGGGAAGAGGAATAGTGCGGAGTGGGAGAGGGTGGGGACAGTGCAGTACAAGGGGTGATAGAATAAATAAAACAATACGAGAAGTAGGGCCAGTTGGTGGCAAGCGCAAGGGTAAGTGCAGACAACTTGTGTCAAGTGCTGGTGGGGGACTGTAGGGATACAGAAACAGTCCCCAAGTGCGGGTGTTGCCAGGGTGGCAGTACAGGGGTGTAACTGGCGGGGTAAGGGACCTGTGCCCGAGATCAGAGGGTAGCCAGGTGACCAGTACACTTTCAACCAGGAGTTCAGCAGGGGAGAGGAGAAGAGAAAGCAGAAGCAAAGAGGATGGTTTTGAGGTGCTTCCGGAACCAGAGATGGTTCTCCTCAAGTTTCAGGGAGGCTATTCCAGAGGGAGGCCCCAGCCGAGGAAAGAGATCTACAACAACCCGCTGCTTGGAGAAGCGTCTGACCCTGAGGGAGTTGGAGGCGGATAAGCGAAGAGCTTGAGCAGGAAGATATTTAGGAAGAGAGAGTTGAAGGTATTGAGGCCCAAGGCCCCAGAAGGCTTTGTGGACAATGCAGAGGGTTTTAAACTTAATCCCTGCAGCTACTGGGAGCTAGTGTAGAGATTTCAGTCCTGGGGAGCTATGATCCTTCAGGCCAAGGACAAGTCACGCAGTCCTGTTCTGGATGGGTCGCAGAGGGCGGAGAGTGGAAGCAGGCAGATTTAGAAAGAGGCTGTTGCAATAGTGGAAGGAGTGGAAGGAGAGGAAGGGAAGAATACCTCTGAGGAGGTGCAGCTGGTAGTGTGACTTCTTAGGGACGTCAGAGATGTGAGGAGAGAAGGAGAGTGTGGAGTCGAAGATGACCCTTTTTAGCCTCACAGGTGAGAGCCGGAAGAGGGCCAAGAGAGACCGGCCAGAGAGTGACAGGAAAGTAGGGAGCGGGTGTGCCGATGAGGAGAATCTCAGACTTACTGGCATTGAGGCAGAGATCATTGGCAGCACACCAAACCTGAATAGCAGACATACAGTCAGAGGTGAGAGATGAGAGATGAGAGACGGAGCGAAGGTGGCTGAAGGAAGCCTGAAAATGAGATGAGTGTCATCCGCATAGCACTGAAAGTTGGGACAGAGAGTGGCAATGCGGTGGGCAAGGAGTGTTGTCAGAGGAGAGGCCTCCTTTATGTCTGCCACCTTTTGTGGGTCGGCTGACACTCCCTCACTATTGAAGACGTACCCGAAGAATATTATCTCCTCTTTCAGGAACTCGCATTTCTCCTGGTGGATGGTTAGGCCTGCTGTCTCCAGCCTGCTGATCACCATCTCGAGGCCACGCATGTGTTCCTGCCTGTCGCTAGCGTGGATAAGGATGTCATCAATGACATTCAGCACCCCTGGGATTCACTGGATGACTTCCTGGATGGCCTGCTGGAACACCTCCGCTGCTGAGGAAATGCCGAATCTCAGTCTCTTGTACCAGCATAGACCCAGGTGTGTGGAGAAGGTTGTGATGTACCTTGAGTCGCGGTGTAGTTTCGACTGGTTTTATCCAGCGTTCAGGTCGATTTTCAAGAAATCCTTCGACCTTGTGAGGTCCGTAATTATCTCATCTAGAGTGGGGGTGATGTGACGCTCCCTTTTGATTGCTGCATTTGGTAGGCACGCATCAATGCAAATCCTTACTTTCGCCGGTTGCTTTGGTTTCTTTTTTACCACCATAGGCGAGACCCAGGGCATTGGTCCAGTGACTTGTTCAATAATGCCAGCCTTTTCGAGTTTGTCTAACTCCTTTTCCACCAGGTCTCTCATATGAAATGGGGTTCTTATGTGGCATACAGGGCTGTACCATCTGGTCGATGTGAAGCTTTATGAGTCTGCCTTTCAAACATCCGATGCTGTTGAGGATGCCTGTGTACTTCTCTAGGAGGTCGGCGATGTCTGTTGAGTCTGTGATGTCGCAGATGAACCGGATCAGTCCTAGGTCTTTCACTGCATCCCCACTAAGCAGGCATTCAATTCCTGCATTGACAACTTATATCTTTGATTTGAGGACTCTGTCGCCCCTGCTTTGTATCGTTCTGAAGCATCCTTCCACTGGTAGTGGCGTCTTGAATCCATAGGCAAACAGGAGCATTTTAGTTGACCTAAGGTCAGGTCGAGGATGCAGTATCCAGAACATTGTTGATGGCATGACATTTACTGATGCTCCGGTGTCTATCGTCATGAGTGTCTCCTGGCCCTGTATGGACACAAGGCATTTGTGTCTTCTCTGTCTTTTCCTCGTGCTTCTGTGCTCAAGTGCTGCGATCAAATGGACCTTTCTTCTTCTCCTCATTCCCCCAGTCCCACGTCCATCGCTGGGTTGCCATCGTCATCTCGAGATTCATCTGTCGATGAGTTGTCGGCCTCTATGCGACGTGTAGCCACTTGCTTCTTTTTCTTGGAGAAGGCTTTAGCTTGTTGCGGTTGTGGGCATTGAGGCTGCCCTGAGGATCTGCAGACACGTGCATAGTGGTCCTTCCAGCCACATGCCCCACAGGTGGTTCCTGGCGCTGGGCAGTTTCTTCTTCCATGACATGCACCACCACACCATCCACACTCAGTAGGGCCTGGGATCCTCGGTTGCCACTGTGGTGAACTGTTCGCCTCATTGTAGTCTTCCCTTGGTAGTTGGCGGTTGGTGATCTGTGCTATAAACGCAGTCGTTGGCGCCAGTTGGAGCTTCTGTAGCCACGTTGAGCAGAAGGTGTGACCTCATCTTCCTGGGCATTGCAATGTCCTTGCAATCCATTGCCATCTCAAACTTTGTGGATCCACAGCATCCAGCGGGATCCCACTGATGATGGATCGGTGTAGGGGTCGAAAGGCCCCAACGCAGTTGTGGCACCTCCATGAGATCGAGGATACGGCGCTGGCGGCGTCAGTGATGCAGTGATCTTTGATGGTGTACTGGGCCTGGGCGTAGAAGGGCCAGTTGCCATGCTGCCCTGGTGCTGGAAATCACCCCTGTATGTGTGTGTGCAGCGATGGATTCCTCCTCACCTCCGTTTCCTGGTCAGTTTGTGTGGCACCAATGATTTTCCAGCTTTTCAGTATTCCTTCGGGTGGTGCAGTGGCACTCTCTGTGCTGCTTGGCAATGAAGCACGAGGAGAGAGAAAAAAAATCCCCAGTGACATCCAATGAATTTATGGGTTCTCTTTGTTGATATTTGATAGTTTTAGTAGAAAGAAAAAACAATTAATTTTTTGGATGGGGGATGGTAACTCCACTGTGTCTCCAAAAATGTGCTTGTGTCATGGGCGTGTGGGCTGAGTTACAGCCTGGGAACAGCAGTGCATGTGTTCAGCTTCCTCATCTCATCACCAGTGTTGTGTCCTCCCTACCCGTGCAGCCGGTGGAGGGAGTGATGATCAGGGCCCACATCGGGGGCCCTGCAGAGGAGCCAACAAAGGTCATGACATGCTTGCTCTGGCTCGTGCCTGGAACCGCCTGCCTTCTGGCAGGGCAGGCCCTTTATTAAACGTGTGCCTCACATCACCGTGCATGCGGGACGTGAGGCGTATGTCACACTGGATATAGGCGTACCACAGCAGGATCTGCCCTAATAATGGGTAGTCTGTGCCACCCCCCAGGGTACCACGCTCGGGGGACCCCGCATTCAACAAAGTAATACATAAAATGTATTTTGGAGGGGCTGGGCTGCTTCCTGTCACAGGGCACTTTCTTCATGTCCAGGCTCGGCTTAACTCATTGACACACTCTGGCAACAAATTCACGCCCTCCCTAAGAGGCCCAGCATAAAATACAAAGTAGGTCCAGCGGGGCTTGCACTCTCTTTGCAATAGGATATCATTTAACCCCTTAAGTGCCAAGGACGAGTATGCTCGTCCTTTTTGCATAGACTTGCATAATAGCCTGGCAGTTAATATGTGAAGGTTTATTTATGAAATCATTGCTTTGAACAACACGTTGCTTAATGTTTCAGTGTTGTAGCTGCAAAACGGTCATTTCTATTCTGAAAGCTCACACACAGCAACAGTTATGTGACAAATCTACCCCGTCTTGCAAGACAATTAAACCATGTCTCAAAATGTTTTCAATGATCTCCCTTATATTTAGGTTCTTATTTGACACACTACGAAGCGTTTTTATAGATGATCTCATTTTCCTCACATGAGGTATACAGCATGTCTTTTTTCAAACGATGAAAAACAACCAGGTTCCCTTTTCTCACATTACATTTTGCTGTAAATTATTAGGTCTTGAAAGTACATCTACAAAACTCGGATGCCATTTTTTAGACAAAAATAACGTTTTGGCCCTCTTTTACTTTTATGCGGAGCCACCACACATGATTGTAGCCCCGTCTTCATGAGCTCTGCTCCGCGCATCACCCTTCAATCCTTTTCTCCACGTGATTGCGGTCGGATGCACTTGCATTGTAGGGAATTTTCTGTGTTTTGTTTCCCACTTGTCCTTCATCTTCCTGCTCTGGTTCCACGGTCTTCTTTCCTACGTCTATGCTGGAGCGTTTGGGATTTGTGTCCTGTTCTTCGTGCGAATGTCGTTTCATGAGGGCGGATCCCCATTCTCTCTGTCTGGAGTGCGTCGGCCCGGAACAAAAGTGGGACTCTTGTTTCTACTGCGACTCTCTCTCTGTCCGGGCACCCGATCATAGGCTCGTCAGGTCAGAGGAGGTGTTTCAGCGGCAACCACCTCCTCATTTACAGCAGTTCATCAACGAAAAAAGGGAGCGTCCGGTAAGTTCCTTCCTTTTTAGGGCATCCCGGCCAGGGGACTCCTTCCCGAGGTCTTCTGGTTCCAGGAGGGGTCCAAGTGGCTCTGGTACCAGGGTTCTCTTTGAGGTGTCCCCAAAGGGATAAAACCTGGATTCTGGAGTTTTCTCCAAGGCCCCCTGTCAAGGGGCTGTCAAGATCGGATTTTCATCCGAGGTTTCCCATCTGGGGGCTCAGACTAAGCCCAATGTTTCTGGGACTGCTTTGACCAGGGTTATTCCTGAGGTTTCCAAGTCTGGGACTAAACGTACCGAGCCTAGTCTCGAGGTTTCCTGTACAGTGACTAAACATACCAGGGTTAACCCTGAGCATCCCCAAATAGGGGCTATAATTAAAACCAGCAAGATCTAGGGGCCTCATTTAGGGGCTCTGGCTACCGGATGTGACCCTAGACCTTCAAACAACCTTGTGGTCGTACTGATCCTGCTGAGGGGGTAAAGAAGGGGGCAAAGGCCCTAAGTCTTCCAGCATCGGCTCAAGCACAGGGCTAATTCTTATGCAGAATTCAAAGGGGCTCAAAAACACTCCAGATCTGCTAGTACCGGCTCTGCTGAGGTATCCTGTCACAAGGATAAAACAGATAAAAAAGCCCCTGCAACTCCTGTAGTGACAGTGGCCTAACTGAAACCTATGACGCATATTACTTCAGGTAGTGACAAAATGGTGGTTCGACCTTGCTAAAGCGGCCTATATGCAGAGGTCAGAGGGTTCCAGGAGCGTCGAGCATGCCGGGGAGAGGGTTCCCCTGGTGCACCTCGACGCAAGCAGCAAAGGCAAAGTGGCTGATTTTTCTCTCAGTCATCAGCCTCCTCTTCAGCAACAGGTGGTCTTGCTGCTGACAAACTATCCAAATTATGTTTTCCATCGGTCACACGAGACTCCGGTGGAAAGACATATATTGTCTCATCTGGAGGCGTGGCAGACCATCAAAGTATACTGATGGGTTTTGTCCATCGCCCGGGCTGGCTTCTGCTTGCCCGTCCCTCATACCCCACCCTCTCACCCTCCTCTTCAGCAGACTGGGTCTCCCTCCCTCAGAGCCAAGGTACAGAAACCTCTGAACCTCAGAGCGGTGGAACCTGTTCCCTTGCGTGAGCAAGGGCAGGGCTATTACT
Organism: Ambystoma mexicanum; assembly: GCF_040938575.1. NCBI lineage: Eukaryota > Metazoa > Chordata > Amphibia > Caudata > Ambystomatidae > Ambystoma > Ambystoma mexicanum. The sequence goes on along the minus strand of NC_090924.1, from coordinate 680,840,948 downwards.
CCTATCTGTTTACAGTGCCCAAACTCAACCACGCTGGCCTGCGCACAATCCTCAACCTCTCCAACTTCAATCTTTTCCTACCCCAAGAGAAATTCAAGATGGTCACGCCCAGCCTGATAAGGTCCTCTCTCCGGAAGGGCCATTGGCTCAGTGTGGTATATCTTCAGGGCGCTTGCATGCATTTCCTGATCTGGGGCCCAGATCGGAAATACCTTTGGTTTTCAGTGGGAACTGAACACTTCCAATATCGAGTGCTGCCGTTTGGTCTCAGCACAGCATGTTTTCACAAAGATGATGGTAGTTATCGCAGCATCCCTGAGACTGCAGGGAGCTCATGTTTATTCATATTTGGACAATTGGCTTCTACTGAGTCCTTGACCACAGGCTGCAGCGGCCAATCTTCAGTCACTCCTCCAGCTGCTGTTCCAACTGCGGCTGTCAGTGAACCTGCAGAAATCGTCTATGATGGTTGCTCAAGACTTGATTTTTCAGTATCACTACATATTATCTCCACCAAAAATATTGCTGTATATATGGTCGTTTGGAACGGCCATAGGCGATATTTTGGGGGAGGGGGTAATTTTTAGGGTTTTTGGGAGCAGGGTTTGTGGGGGTGTCCCCCGCTCCTTTAAAAAAAATAATGCAGGGGTTGCGGGGTTGTCCCCTGCAGTTTCCATGCCTTAATAATGCCACAAAAATATGGCAATATTTTTGTATGCCGATATTTTTGCGGGGATATTACCACATGGAACCGCCTTTTGTAGGTTTTCATTGGGATACAGTCTGTGCCAGAGATTTCCTAATGGAGGACAGAATAGCAGATTTATCGACCATTTACCTTCTTTTCCGGAACTCCTCCCACATGTTGGTCTGGTGGTTCCAGAGATTCCTGGGCCTGATGGCTTCATGTGTTCTAGCCCTACCTCTTGCGAGACTGAAAATGAGGCACACACAGCTAACTCTTTGGGGCTAGTGGTCCAAAGCCATGGACCAGGACTCCAAAATGATTCTGATAGCATCCTCCATGACAGCGAGTATTCAATGGTGGTCAACCTCCAACAACCTTTCAGTGCAAACCTCCTTCCAAGATCCCTTGCCACTGATTATGGTTACAACTGACTCCTCCCTCATAGGGTGGGGAACAACGTTGGGCCACCTCAAAGCAATCGATCTGTGGATGTCCCAGCACAGAATGTCTCATATCTACTACCTAGAACTCTTGGCAGTCTTTCTGGCATTGAAAGCTTTCCATCCTTCTATCATCAACAGAGTCAGGTGAATTTGCACAGATAATTCTGTAGATATGTTCTGCATCAACAAGCAGGGGGGCACCAGAGCTCCTCCACTGGTGGATCTAGCTATCCAGATATGGAATTGGGCATTCCAACACAATGTCTGGCTACAGGCCGTGCACATTCCGGGTCAGATTAATGTTGCAGCAGATTCCCTGAGGTGTCAATCTATGGCGAATTACGAGTGAGAAATGAACAACAATGTTCTTGTCAGGCTTTTCCAGCAATGGTGTTCTTCAATGGTGGACCTTTTTGCTACTTCAACCAACAGGAAACTTCCACTCTATGCCTCCAGGGACGGTCTTGGAGCATCTTCCCTGGGGGATGCCCTTGAGATTTCTTGGGACAACATGAAGGTTTATGCCTTCCCGCCTTTGCTTTTGATTCATCGGTCACTCTGGAAGCTCAGGAGTACCTCCAACTGCACTCTCCTCTTTATAGCTCCTTGGTGGCCAGCCATATTCTGGTTTTCAGAGCTGCAGCACCTATCAATATTCAACCCAATCAGGTTGCTGCAGATTCCCGACCTCCTTCACCAGAGCAATCACCAGGTGTAGCACCTCTCCCCACAATCCTTCAGCTTGGCGGCCTGGTACCTGAGTTCAAGTCCTTAGCGCAGTTTAACCTTCTAATGTAAACCTTCTAAGAGGGCTCAGTACAACAGTAAATGTTCATACACCTTTGGTCCGAGGCAAAACAGCTGCTTTTGTCTTTCAGAAATATGTTCCTTTGGAGTCCATAGCCAAGGCTGGTACATGGGCTTCTCACTCAGCTTTTTGCAGACATCATTGTCTTGACCTGAGCTCCCGGGCCGATGCCCAGTTCGGCCAGGAAGTTCTTAAGAACCTGTTCCAGTAAGGGAAATTTCCATCCTCCCATTTCTTTAGTCAGTGCTTGGGACTATCCCAAAAGTATGGAGGAAAGGGGACGGGACGTATGAGTAGAACAAAGTTACTCACTGTAGTGACTACCTTACTACCTTATCCATTGCCCTCAATATCTTTTCCCAGTCATCTTTCAGCCAGTCCCTCATCACCCTTATTTGTGCCGCCATAAAGTTTATTATAAGGTCTGGTTCCAATATACCTCCCCTACTGCTATGCATCATCATTACCCTTCTAGCTATCCTTGGTCTTTTATTGTTACAGATAAATCTCCCTGTGTATTTTTGGATAGCTCGGAAAAAGGGCACCGGGACCTGGATTGGGAGAGTCATAAAGTAGTACAACAGCTGAGGAAGAACAACCATCTTTAAAACAGTGATTCTGCCCAGCGAGGTTATCGTTAGAGGTCCCCAGTCGATCAGTGTATTCTTTATTACTTCTAGCATGGGCAAGTAATTGGCTGAAAAAAGCTTGTCCGTCATTTTATTTAGCTTTATTTCTATATAGATTAGAACTTCTCAACCCATCTAAATGGAAGCATGCCCTTAAGCCCCTCCTCTGTGTCTCTTGGCACTGTCAGGTTCAGAATTTCTGTTTTGTGGAGATTTATGTTTTGCCCTGCTACCGACCGGAACCATCGGATCTCTCCTAAGGGAGCTCTCTAGGTCGATCAAGGTCAGTAGCATTTCATCCACAAAGGTGGCAATCTCATGGACCCTACCCACAAATGGTATCCCCTTTATTCCCCATTCGATCTTATTGCCACCATAAGTGGCTCCAGATAGTTTGCGTGCAGCAAAGGAGAGATGGGGCAGCCCTGCGTCATGGCCCTCAGGACCTTAATGGGCTGAGACAGCTGGCCGTTAATTGCTAGCCTTAGGGATGGGTTCTGATAGTTAGCCTTGATCTTTGTTAATATCCTTTCAACAAAGCCCATTCGCTTCATTTCAATGAACAGGAACTGCCACTCTACCCTGTCAAAGGCCTTTTCTGCATTTAGTGCTACTAAGATGGCTGGGACTCTCTTTTTGTTAACCTTTTCTATGAGGTGTGCTATCCTCCTTGTATTACCGCTCGTCTGTCTGCCCCTGATTAAAATGGACTGGTCACGGCTAATCATGCTTTGGAGAATTTGGTCTAAGCGTTTCGTCCAGCACCTTTGTAAAGATCTTAATGTCTACATTGATTATGGCTATCGGCCTATAAGAACCACATACAGTCGGCTCTTTGCCTTCTCTTGGGAGGAGGACTACTTTCACCTCTTCTATGGTTGCTGTAATTTGTCCCATGCTCCTAAATTCGGTGAGATGAGGTACCAGGTATGGAATCAATGTTTCCCTGAAGGATCTATAAAATTTGGCAATAAAGCCATCCAGGCCGGGGGACTTATTGCTGGGTAGAGTGATAATGAACCTCCACACCTCGTCCGATGTGGTGTCTAGTTCGAGTGCTTCTCTTTCCTGTTCTGTTATTTGTGTCAATTCCCTTGATCCTATATAGCCTTCTTGACTCGGTTCTAAGCTGTTCAGTGAGCTATATAGTTCTGTGTAGAACTTTGAGAATTCCCAGGCAATGTCGTTGGTATCCGTGCTAGTTCTCCCCCCTTCCACCTTTACATTTAAAATTGTTTTAGCCTTCTCTTCCCTTCTCAACATCCTCGCCATAAGTCTGTCTTATTTGTTAGCCTTAATATAATACTTTTGTTTTAAAAACAGCAATGATCTTTCTTCAGCCTTTGCCTGTAAAATATCCAATTGGCCTTTTATAGTGCTATGCTCCTTTCTTACGTCCCCACTTGCTCCCCCTCCCATCCTGGCCATTACCCTCTTTAAATTTCCCTCTAGATCTTTTTCTACAAGCCTTAGTTCCCTTTCCCTGCGGGCATTAATCACAAGGATTTTTCCCCTAATTGTAACCATAAAGGCGTCCCACCTCATATGCATAGATGTGTCATCAGAATTATAGTCCTCAAAGAAGCGGATTATCGTCTCTTTCTACTCTTTCCTCAGGGCTTTCTCCCTAAACAGGTACACCATGTACTTCCATTTCCAGAGTCCTAATGGGCCTGGCCTTCTACAAATGTTCAGGGTCAGGAGTGCGTGGTCTGATAAGAGTATTGCCCCTCTCGATAGCCCTTACCCATCCCAGGAGTATCCGGGATTCCTTCACATAATCTATTTGTGATGATAATCAATGGACATGTGAGAAAAATGTGTACCCATCCTTTTCGATTCCTTTTCCCTCCATATGTCAACTGGAGCTAGCCTCTCCACTTTCTCTGTCAGTACTTTCGAAGGTATCCCCTGGGCACCTTTAGTTTTCGTGTATCTATCCTTTTCTGGATCACATGCCATATTAAATTCCCCCGGACAAATTATGGGACCCCTAGCAAATTTCTTGAGTTTGACCAGGGCGGGTTGAATGAAGGCTTATTGACCCATATTTGGGGTGTAAATGGTTGCTACTGTGTAGCCTTTCCTCCCCTCCTTCAGATTCAGAGCTAAGTATCTCCCCTGGGCATCCCTGTCCATCTCAGTCACTGAAAGATCAAGATTGTTCTGTATGGCGATCATCACTCCCGCTTTCTTGTTCTTGTCTGTGGACTGATAAATTTGGCGAAAGCCTTGCAGTCTCAGTCGTTCCCTGCTCCGGGTCTGTATGTGGGTTTCTTGTAATGTTATATCGGGTCCTTCCCTCCGTGTGTACCTTTCCAATTTGTTAGTCTTCAAAGGGGAGCTTAATCCCTTTATATTCAGGGATATGATGCCTAGCATATTGTTACTATTCATTATCATAGGAATGTTTAGCATTTTTGTACCACCTCGCCCATTCCTGGTCAGCCTCCCTAACCTGTCCCACTTCCCTCTCCTTCTCCCCCTTCCCCCTTCCCCCTTCAACCTCACTCTCCCTTCCATCCTCCCTCCCCCTCCCCTTTGCTGGAAGGGCTCAACTGGCCTCTAGCCCCTCTGAATCTTCCCCTTGGGAATTGAGCCCCTCACCCAACCCAGCCTGCGTCTCAGCCGGTTCCCACCAACCCATTCCGGATTCCATCCCCACCTCCTCATACCCTCGGGACTTCCTGAGTCAACCCCTTTGTTCTTCCTCTCCATGTTTACTGCTTAATTAGCCCTTTGTACCTCAATGTCCATCTCGAAAGGTTCTGTCCGTCACAGGAAGTAGCCTTCTCCCCTGTTCCTCTCAGATGGCCAGACCTTTCAGTTGGGGCTGCTACCCCCCTTCTTGTTTCTCTTTGGTTTCACCACCATTTACCATTCCCAGCTCCTGTACAAGATTTGGGCCTTTGGCTGAGGGGCCCTTGCCTCCTGATCTTCCTCCTCGATCCCCAAAATCCTTGCTCCTTCTACAATCCGATATTGCTTCCCCTGCCACTCGAACACCAATCCAAATGAGAACGTCCACCGATATCAGATATCCTTGTCTCGAGGTGTGTCCGCATGACCGGGGCCATTTTCCTCCTTTTGGCCAAAGTTATCTGGGACAGGTCTTGGAAAAGCAACAGTTCAGACCGATTATACGTTAGTTGTTTTGCCTTCCTTGATGATTGCAGAATCTACTCCTTAGGTTGGTAATCTTGCAGAGATGCCAGTACATCTCTAGGCCATACCCCTTGTTCCACTCTTTGGGGGCCGACTCTATGGATTCTGTCTATTCTCACCTCAAAACTTTCCTCTGTGATTAGTAGGTCCTCGGAGATGCCTTTTATCACTGCTTCAAAGTCTTTATCTAGAACATCCTCAGGCATATTTTTGATTCGGATGTTTAATCTCCTGGACCTATTCTCTATGTCCTCAATCTGAAGTTCTAGAGGATGAGTCGTGATTGCCAATTGCTCTACCCAGGTTTCTGTTTTCCTTGAGTACTCTGTCAACTCTTGTATAACTTCCTCGTTAATGTCCACCCTTTCCTCCATTTTATTCACATCGTGTTTTATCTCCTTGAGCACCAGCGCCAGATCGTCCCTCATTATAGTCATTTGTTTCCTGGCTGTGTCAGCAATTCTATCACCAAAGTCAGTGAAGTATTGCTTAAGTAGTGAGTGTGTCACTTTTTGGTCTTGGCCTTGTTCTGTTTTGGTATCTCCCTGCTCTGTTTGTTTCTGACCCAATTGGGTTCGCGGAGGGTAGCTAACCTCTTTGCTCCACATCCTCTCGAGGTTGCTCTCAGGGGGTTTCCTGGGTCCCTTTGATGCTGGTGGAGGGTATTTTCCCCTGGTCTTGGACATTTTTTCTTGCCACACTCCCTCCTGGGTGCCGATTCCCTCTCTGGTGCACAAAACCCTATCAGCTGGATACTCGTCACTGTTTCCTTCTTATTATATGGGTAGTGAGCTGCTTCCCTCCGTGTTTCTTCTCCTTTTCCTAGTGGTGGAGGGGTGCTGCGTTCCAATTCGGTTCCTGTATTAAGCTGTTCATAAAGCTTGTTTGTTGGGGGGGATTTCCAGTATATCCTGGGTGCTTTTTTGCCGTCTGTATCCCTCTTGCCCCTTCGGGGGGGGGGGCATTCTTTCTTTGCTTAGCTCCTGGTTTATTGTATATCCGTGCTTAGCCCACCTTTCAGGTAGTTATGTGATAGGCACTGTGGCGGGTCCCTTATGTTGCCGATGATATACTGATGTCCTAGGTTCCTGGCATGGGCCTCTCTCCCTCTGGCTGTCCCCTACCATGGGGAATCCCCCCTTGTCACTAGGGAGTCCTGAGCAGACCTCCTTGCCCTAATGAGGGCATCGCCATCTGCTATACTCCCCCACTGCATCGCTTTGAGCGTGTGCTCCTCCTCTCCTGTCTCTGCTTACCCCTGTAATGTCTTCCTTTGTGGTGGGCTGAAGCGGACAGGAATCCCAAGTTCCCCCTTCTGAAACCCTGGGCCCTCCTGGGTGCTGCGGGACACAAAGCCTCAAGGAATCCCTTGCCGCACTCTTCTATGCTTGTCTTGGCCCCCTTCACGGTCTTCTTGCTATCGTCACTCCACGGGTCCCTGCGCGTCCTACGGCACTCCTGGGCGAGCCCCTTAATCCTCCTCACCTGCCTCGTTTTTCCGGTCTTCGATCTCGCTCTGCTCCGCAGGTCACCAGCTTTTACTTTATAGCTTCTGCTGTGTGCACTAGCGGTTTTCGCCAGCCGGCAGTCGTGAGTATCTAGAGGCTCCATTTTCTTTGAAGGAGAGGGGAATGAAGGCAACCCCTACCTGCTCGGGCTCTTGTGCTGTAATTTCGGATGCCTGGGGAGGGCGCTGATGCTCAGCTAGGAATGTTAAGGGGCCCACGGTTCAGGAAAGCATCGATCACAGTGCTCTCCTAGTGGCAGCCATCTTGGAATCCTTTACATTTATTTTAATTAGATTTTAGGCTTATCTGTTGGTACTTCTAGGTTTCTGGCTTTGCAGAGGATTGTAATGAAGTGGGCTTCATAAGGATGCAAAAGAAAAAGAAAAGAGATGATTTCAAATGGTTTTGAGTACTAGTAGGTGCAATGTGTTTTGTCTAAATGTCGAGTGTCAGCCACTATTCCCTTCTCTAAGAGTCATGTGTGACCCTGTCGTCAGCGATGGAGCCCTGACAATTCTTGGCGGGGGTGGCTTGGGGAACGACTTAGAAGGTTACAAATGATCACACAATGCTTTTTGGTGTTCATAAACATCAGTTTAATGTTTTAATGTAATACTCTCAATTACTAAGGTCCCACGTTCACATGTAACACCATATATGCCATGAACACCCTAAAATTCCTATGTTTAGCGGCACAACAGTAATCTGCATGTGAAGTCCCCTAATAGTTAACTATTACAATTTTAAACCCCCCAAAAACTGGCACAAAAACTAGCAAACCACTGGCCACTTTTGTCTCCGAACGTCACTATAGCAGATGTCGGTGAAGCAGCTTTCAGAAAAGCTTACAAGTCATATTCTCAATTTATTTGAGTACAAATTATTTTAGAATCTTGCACTGCTTGCAGTTTGTTCACATTATAACTGTGTCACTACTAGTACCAGAAAGTAATGTGAAGATACTTGCTATGGGGCAACTTGAGATTGCTGTAAACTGCAGGAGTTATTCTAATTTTAAGATATAAAGACACAGACCAGAAAAGCCTATGTGATAGAGTCACCTGTTTTAGTCATTGTTTGACACAGGTTTGTAACATTTTGCTGTGAAGGAAGTGAAAGAAACGTACAGTGCCACTAAAAAGTGAACATAGTTTTGTGCATTTAACATGCAAATGGCGTAATCTAGTCCGAATTCCAAAGTACAAAAAAACGGATCATCTTTTGATTCAATGCATTTTCCGAGAAACAGATTGAAACTGTTACAGGATCTTTGAAAAGCATATGTACCATTTGCAGTGCTAATAACCAATCGTTAACAATGGAAAGAAGCTAGGACCCATCTGAGAACAAGGTCTCCCTCCTTCGTCATTCATCACTGATGGAGGGATCTGCTAAAGCCCCCCAGGAGGAAAGCACTGCTTAAAATAAAGAGTTTCTATGATGCAATACACAGTGATTATGTCCCAGCTTGAGGGATGCTGGTGGGAGACAGCTTGGGATATCTTAAGACTGCTCTGCTCGGGGCTAGTGGAGCATACGTTTGTCAACATTTAGGGAGTTAGGGGGACGCCCCTTCCCATGGCTAGGCTAGATCCTGTCTGTAGTGCATGTATGAAGAGGCCTTTCTATAACTGGCCCTTTCCTGGTCCCCATGAAAGTAGCTGTCTGGCCACAATCACTTCAGGGATATCTACAGAACAGGACTATTGGTTTATATCTGATTGGATTCACCGAATTCTAGGAGAAATCCCAAATGGTCACTGGCCTCGGGCGGTATGGGGCCTTCGATGGGTCACCACACATTCCTTTACTTAAGAGTGGCTAGTTGCTGTAATCACTAGGTTTATTCCATTTACGTACATTCTACCTAGGTGAAACCATCTCTACTTTTATGGCTTGCAGACAAAGAATACCAGTGGACATTGGCAGGCCTTCTTTTGTGTCTATTCTTCTATGTGGAAATCGAAAAGGAACTGTCCAACAAGTCATTCACCATTCAGTGAATGGCAGGTCTTCTATTACCATGAACCCCAGTGGGAAAAATGGCGCCTGCACTCCAATGGCAGGACAGTAAAAACATGTGGAGAGAGAACAGTATGATTGTTCATAACAGGTCAGCAATTGAAAGGATGTCAAATACCTCTGATGAGATCAATGTCAAGTAGATGATGGGGCCCTTTAGCTTTTGGAGAGATCGTGTTAGTAAATAGTTAACATTTCAAAATAACACGTGTCAAAACCTCTAAACGAGTATCCATTGAGAGCTATTGACACTGAAAGCGGTTACGGAAGCCATGCCTCTCTCAACCTGCAACCATTGTAATATCAATCCTTTGCTCTTGAAATGCTGATACAAATGTAATTTCTCTTATAAATGCATTAATATAGATAATTATTTTGGAAAGCACAGCAGAGAATCATTAAAACCTTTTTACCCAAATATGGAATTTCAAATGAGGGTCAAAACCTTCAACTAGGTCACTTGTGAGCCATGGATCTCTATCAAGTCTACGTTTTCGGAGGCTCTATTGATGACCTGTTCTTGAGTCACACATGCTGTACTGTGCCAATCTATTGAGTTCCCCCTGTTTCACTATGTCCAGTTTCGGATGCTTCCTTGAGGTTTCTCATCTCACGGACTGTGGGCCTCATTACACGGAAGGCGGTAATGGTTAACGGCCACCGTTAATGGTAACGGTGACCGTTAACCATTACCGCCTTACTACGAGGTCCCTTAGCGGGTTGGTGCTTTAACGCCTGCTTTTTGCAGGTGTTAAAAACCAACCCGCTAAGGGACCTCGGAGCTAATTACGGCACTGCAAAATTGCGGTGCCGTAATTAGCGCCTTCCCCATTCCCATAGAGCCCTATGGGGCAGAATTGGGAATGGGGAAGGGCAATGGCGGAAGGGGGATTTACCGGCCCTCCAACCTTGGAATGGGGTGGTAAATCCCCTTTCCGCCAAGGCGGTGCCGGTATTTTACCGGCATGAGCCATGGCGCTAATAGCGCCATGGCTCACCGCCTTCCGTGTAATGAGGCCCTGTGTCTTTTTCTACGTCCTCACTTGGGAAAAGGTTTATTGTGCACCAGTATAGAAGCTCAATTGTTCTTAGTTTTAAGCACCCAGCTAGAGTATTGTGTCCAACCTTTGCAGGCCATGCCCCAAGAGAGGCCTCTAAAATGGAACACAGTGCATTGGATGTAACCTGGACATAATTCTCCAGATGGAACAATTGAAGCAAAACACAACAGTCTGGGTTTGGACTCAAGAAATGGGTCACAATAGCCTGCGAGCCTGAGCCACAGAGAACACCTCATCTACGGCATTTTCACCGGGAAACAATACCCCTGGTGATGTCCCCAGAACTGGACAAACTAAGACAAACATGACTTCCTGGCAGAAACATCATTTAATTGAATCATCTGCTCATTGATCTCAAAACCATTTCAAAGCAGTTTTAAGAAAACCATAATTCATCCCATGATGAAAAATCTCTCCCAAGACCCCACTGAATTGTGAGGCTACAGCCGAATATCAAGCTTCCCTTCTTGGCCGTAACTATAAGGACTGTAATGAGTCAACTTCAGCCTTTCATTGATGATAATTATTTGAAACATCAAGTTCAAGCAGAGTTTTGACCTGAAAGAAGCAATGATCAAGTAGTTGTAGACATTCTGTATAATCGCTGCAGATCAGAAAACGGTGCACACTTGGTCTGAGTTGTATTGGATCTCCTGGCGGCATTTGTCTATGTAGATCATGCCATTCTGGGTAAAGAAACAAATGAAACTGGTACCCGAGGCAAGGCGCATAAAGTCAGCGCCTCACAAGTGCCCATGAGTGGTAGTGGTGCGCTGTATATACAAACGTAACATAATGTCTTGCAGCAGTTATACCAGCAACATTTATCGCTCAATTTAAAGCAGTCAATTGCCATGTCCCACAGGACTCTTGCCTTCTCCCATGTTTTTAACTGACTATTCGTGTCCATTGATAGACGAGGACTTAATCCCATAGTATGCAACTATGCAGATGATAATACCCAGCTGAAGGCATATCTTCCCGTGGAGACACCCATTAAACCAGATCACATTTCTGGGTATACAAAGGCCATCACTGACTGGCACGGCACCAACATCTTTAAATGGGATCCAACTAAGTTAGAGATTATGATCATTGACCCAAACCCTCTTCTATGGTGATATAATATGTGGCCATCTGAGATAAGTTCCTGTCCGAAACCAAGTCAGATGATGAAAAGTCATGGACCACTAGTGGACTATGAAGTCTCCTTGAAACCTCAAATCTACAATGTACCTAAACTAGGTATTTCTATCTTGGAATGCTAAAAAGAGGATTTTCATTTATGGTCTATCCACAGAAAGTGAACATCACCATTGCATTGTTCATGTAAATGTACACACGGTGCATATGTATAATCCAAAAATATTTGCTCCAACACCTCCCGAGACAGCAGAACATTGTAGCGCAAACTCATTTTAACCTGAATTTCGATGACCATATTCTCCAATATCTACACCAAGCCCCTATTTGACCTTCCTGGCTCCCTCAGCATTATCTACACCAACTTTGCTGATGACAACCAAATCCTCATCCCTATTACAGGCAATCTCACCTTTGACACTGTCACCATAAATAGAGTGTATAGCACCATCCAAAGTTGGATAGCTACCCACAATCTCTGTCTTTTTCATGACAAAACAGAGTGGGCTCCCTCCATCATCAAAAAGACCTTGACTCTGCCTTCTCCTCATTTCCCATTCATGGCACAGTCATACCTGTACTGAAGCATGTCAAAGCTCTGGGTGTCTATCTGGATGCAGCGCTACCTGTGACTAAACATACCAATGCCTTCGCCTCATTCAGAGCATACACCTCCAAGCTCAGCTTGAGTAGACAATGCCTTTGAGTAACTGCCTCACGCTCGGTAGAACCACCATCATTAGCAAACTGGAGTACTGCAACATACTCCTCATGGGTACCTCTGCAACAAATCTGGCCAAGCTCCAACTTCTTCAAAATAAAGCCCTGCGTGCAGCCTTGGGCCTGCGTCGCTCTGACCACATCTCAGCAACCAGGCGAGAGGTCCACTGACTACCCATCAAAGCCCACATTGCTTTCAGAACTTTGACCATTGCACACGGCTGCATCTAAAAAGAGGCCTCCCCTTTACCTAAACAACAGCATTGCTCTGAAACAACATGTGCGCTCTTTATGATCATCCGCCAGCCTCTCTCTGAGCGCTACAGCAGGAGGCGCATGTTTCTGTGTCACAGCACCCTCTCTGTGGAACTCTTTACCTCCCAACATCAGGAACGCGCCATCCTACCCAACCTTAAAAAAACGAGTGAAAACTGGTCTGTTCAACAAATATGAACAATGTCTTCCTCTGTACTGTTCTGAAATGTTTTCTACCTCTGTACAAACAATGCGATACCTCTGGGTTTGGGCGTTACACAAATGCGATAAATAAAAAATAAAACATTCACGTAGGCTTCTGTAGCCAGCATTGGCTTCCATTAGAGCAGTGGATCCAGTTTTCGGCATTGTGTGTCACCCATCTGGTTGTCTGTAGTGAAGAGCTTGAGTCTCTGATTGGAAAGATTACCAGACACCTTCCGGGTAGAACGCGGAGGTCCTCCCAGTCATGCATCCTGGAAACACCTAGGTTTTGCAAAACAAACAAGGGGGCGGTCCATTCTCTACATTATCCTCTCTCCGCTCCAGTTACGGAACTCTATGTCAGATACGTTACACGTGCAAGAAAACAAACACATATTCAGGAGCAGCTTGGCAATTTATGAAGCATTCAAATAAGATTGAGCCTACAGGAGCGAGCAAGACTATTTAAACCTCAAAGTCGTTTTGTGTTCAGAAGCAGCTCCACTGGCCATCTGGTTGATCATGTTAAGCTTCTCCCGTCAAGCACACAAAGTTACATAATGAAGCAGCATCAGAGAAATAATTGACCTGCAGCAAAGGCATAACTGAGAAGCACCAAGGCATCATTGAGCAACCCTTTGGCATAAGTAGATAATATTGAAGCACTCTAAAATATTTGCGCAGCATCTAGACACATGATGGCAATTCACTAGAGAGGAACTGCAAATGACTTTCAATCTGTCTTGAGAAATAGCTCTACTGCTCATGGCACCAAGTTTATGATGGGTATTTGACTCTGCTGTTACGCAGTGCATGAGGCACTATTTCTGCAGGCCATGTGCATCCGTCTGCGGTGCAGCGAGGCCTTCTGCAGCCACCCAGTCTTCACAAGGGCACATAAATGCATTTGCTACCTTAGAGAAATGATGATCCCAGGTAACGCGACAAGCAGTACCATATAGCATTTGAATTGTTCCACAAGCTTTCATTCAGAAGTGCTGCTACATCCCATGCCTGTTAGCTAATATGAGGGGCAAACCCCCAACCCCCCAAGAGATGGTTGGCCATGCTTACCATACTGAGACACATTTTACATTATGGGGGCTATATAATAATGCAATGGATTGCAACGGCCATGAAAATAGCAGTGAGTAATTACAACTATGGTATAACTATACAATAACAAGTAAATACAGGGCTAAAGACAGAAAACTTGTAAAAAGAAAGCCTGGCAGACACTTTCTCTCAATTTCACTAGTTGATTACTAGAATACCAATCTATGTGAGGTGGGCGGAAGCTCAGGTTTCCATACATTCCTAATATTGCAACACCCATAAATGTTACTGGCGTGCCAGTAATCATTGCTACATTCACCCATATTACAGAAGATCACGGAATTGGAATGGATCCAGCATCACAGCAAAGAGATGGAGACAGTGAAGTATGCAGTCCCTTCCAACTCACAGTTCCAGAATTCCAATATATTGCAATATTACAATGCACAATGCTGAATTGTGCTTTCATAGTCATCGGTCATAAATCCAAGGTTAAGAAAACATTCAAGTTGAAGACGCTTGCTGATGTGCAAGTGTGTCAAGCTGATTCTCGCTTCCTTCGATGACTATGTAAAGTGTTTTGTTGAGATGGTAAAAATGAGGATTGTCTTTGGAGTACAGCAGAGGTATAGGTGAGAAAAGTTTAACGTTCATGGTTAGCATAGTTCCCTTTACATATAAAATCAAAGACTTTTACAAGGACTTGAAGACGACAAGACGCGTCACACAGTGATGCTCGAAGCATCTGGCACCAGAGGTGCTGCGGTGTAACAACTGGCAATATAGACGTATAGCACAGAGAACAGATTCTGCCAGGAGGTTTTTATGTCTGGAGTGAAGACACTGCCCAGGGCATCTGCCAGGACATTCACAATTACCTGGAACAGGATCTGCAGGAGGAGAAAGAAAGAACAGTTAGGCCACATGCCTATCCTGATGAAATGACTAAATAATACACAACCATAAGTGAGAATGAGGGTAAGCAAGCAAAGATACTACCTGGCACTACAAAGTCCCGAATATCACCAATTGCAATATTGAGAAAACACATAGCATTCGTTTATTGTTTGAGTTGCAGCAATCAGACTGTGGTGTCAGTGTTGGAGCACAAAGTCTTAAGCTGCTGTCAGCCAATCAGCAACTTGCAACCTAACTAACTGAGATCTCAGTGGGCGGAAGGAGCCTTGCCACACTCTTCACACCTCAGGATCCTTACACACTCCACTGTGGTTTCTGGGACGTGGCCTGAATTTAGATGCCAGGGGACATGCCCATAGACTGTAGAAATGAAACCACGGGGCAGCTACTTACAGACATTGGGCCTCATTCTAAGTTTGACAGTCTGGGAACTATGGTACCGGTAAGCTTGCCGGTACCGTAAATCCTGGACCGGCAAACTACGAGTTGTGTTCGCAGGTGACTTTCTGCCCGCCAGAAAGGCACCCGTGAGCACAGCATGTCGGATGCACCGGCACCGTTACAAACGGTGCCGGTGCATCCGACCTCCCCATTCCCATCCAGCCCCATGAGGCCGAATGGGAATGGGGAGCATTTTTTCCGGTGCCCACAAATGGGCAATTACCGGGGCCGGCAGGCCCGTAATTTCCCATTTACGGGCGCCAGAAAAAATTGCAAGTTTGGTGGCAGCCTGCCGGTTTTACCGGCAAGGCTACCGCCGAACTTGTAATGAAGCCCATTATCTGTGGCCAACCTCATTGGAGCAGAGAAGAGCAGTGTGAATTGGTGGAAAGGGAATCTGGTTAGGTTTCTGAAAATCAAAGCGAGGGAAAAAGTTCGGGAAAATAATTTGAGACATTAAGGTAACTGCACAACGAAGGGGTTGGGTCACAGGGTCTTAAGCTGAAGGTTTGATGGCTCTCTGAGGGAAACTCCCCAATTAAAACCTATAGACAAAAGAACCATAATTCAATGGAATCGAGGAGGCATAGGAACAACATATGGTTCCCGCCCATATTATTGAAACAATAACAAATTTAACGAAATGGGAGGGCAGCATGGCTTTAACTGTACAAGCAGGAAGGCGATTGAGATAGGCCATGACTAGGTTTACATATGGTTTTACATCTCAATTACCACTCAGCTTGATTTTCAAGGATCTGGCAGGTGGAGCTGCGGTATGATATACAATGCAATCTCCACCTGCTCCTCCTGTCAAATATACATTCAGTTTGGCTAGGATCTTATTTCAATGCTGGCAAAAATGCACTGCATTCCTTAGGGATCCATGTCTCCCACCACGCACGGACATGGTGGGAGGCACTAGGCATCTGCCCATATTTGCATGTGACATTGCTGACTGTGTGCAAAGTTAATACAAATTGCATGGAGGGGACCGAACTGCATGCACAGAAGTGAAAGCACACAAAGGCCCCTACATGCCTTATACAGGGTGTATTAATTAGCTGCTGTAGTATACGAAATGCTGCTTCTACTCAATTAGATTTTTAAGTATAATTTTCGAACCTAGGTGTACTGGAATTTAAATGCTTGATCTTTTCACCTGACCTACACCTGAGAATATATGGAGTGGTCAGCCCAGGAATGCCTTTCCATCCAACATTGGGAACCGCGCCTTGGACCTAGTAGGGCCGCCAATGGGAAGTGTTATTCCACCTCAATGGAAAGCAACTTATTGTATCCGCAGTCTCAAAGTTCCTGAAAACCACCTCTATTCACAATCACATAAGATAAAACCATGTACCCCCTTAAATATGTACCAAGTAACTAGTAAACTTAACAGGACAGTTCCCAAAAAAGTGCAAGCATACTGTTAGGTGTGCTCTTACTAGTCATTAAAGGTTGTAATAAGGAGTGTACATAATTGTTACCAACTCTGATACTGCATTTTCTTTTGATTTCGTTGATGCCCACCTGATACAATGAGACTGGCCTACAGCTGAACACCTGTGTCTAGCGCAGTCGCAGAGCTGTGGAATACCTGATGCCTCTGGCTGCTCGGGCCAGTTAATGAGCCCCTCCTGAGAAGTACACAGCTGGCGACACTGCTGAATCGAATCCCCAAGGCCAGAGGCTTCCTCGCAGCTATAACAGTGAACGCATTTCACAAATGCAGGCTATACTCCTTCCCCCTTTTCTCTAAAATTGATGTTTTTGTCATTGTACGTGCTTATGTGTGCTGTTCCATGGGTGGAGAATGAGTTTAGCCACTCCATTTATATATAAGGATGAGCCAGGCCTGGGAGGGGCAGAGCAGCAAGCAGCCCTCCCATGCATTGGTTGGTTTGCATAACAGGCCATTTCTCTCTACTTTTGGTCTCCTGTGTATTATTTGTGTCCAAGTGCCTGCGATATCGTGGGGTAACAGGACGAGCCTGTAACATAATGGTGCTGATACCCAGGCGCTTCCCTTCCTGATGTGCGTGATGGGGGAACACAACAGGTAGGTGAAAGAAAGTGATTTTCGCTGTACCTGTTGCGCACTTCACTAGGGGACTCTGGATTCTTCAGGGACTCTAGGATTCATACAGAGGCAGTGCCTCAGAGTGCTACAATGGTACAGTATAGGGCTGAAAGGGCAACTGCAGGATTACAATTGGGTCTGAGCATTCTTAGACACCTGTGATACAGTTAGAGCGCTGGTCATGGAGAGATGGTGTAGGGTCGATGCTGTAAAGGGCACAGGGTAGGAGTGTGGGGTTGGAAGCCTGAGCTAACTTGCAGTAGGTCCGATAACACTAACAATGTGATGGACGTCAGTCAACTGACCTGGCGGGAGGAGGGGTCAGACCTGTCATATATATATCGGGTTTGTAGGCAGTGTTGTAGAGGTTGAGGAGTCTGGTGGACAATTGAGATGTGGTCCCCAGTCGGTACAAAAGAATAGAGAGGTGGGGGTCCCCCAGGAACAGCAGTTATAAAGGGTACTGCAGGGAAGGGACGGAGGAGATTGTGGTGAACAGCAAGTGAAGCACCAAGATATCACAAAGGTGATAAGGAGGCATCAGAGCCCCTCTGATTTTGCAGACTTGCTTACACAAACATTTATGAGGGCCACAATATGGCGGCTGTTGCCAGACGACATAATGAGTGTGGCGGAAGGGAAGGTGGATGCGGAAGAAAAGTTAAGCTCCATCCAGGGGTGGGCGTATATTCTGAATGCAGCTGATGATGCATGGCTGACAGTGAGAAAAGCAGTGCTGGTGAGGGAGTGCAAAGAGTGGGCAGAGGGAGAACACACAGAGTGGCAGGATTGTGAAGTGTTAGCCCTAGCACCTGTGCTGATTGGGCTGGGTAACACAAGGTGTTTTGGGGGTGGCTCTACGTATTTCTGACAAGGGGAGGACGAGAAAGGACGCACGTGTTGTCTGGGTACCTTGGGAGGCCACTGTGTGCAACAGAGGGGTGGGAGGACATTCTGGAACAAAAGGATGCAATGACAGATTTGGCAAATAGGTGCCTGCAGGGAGAGAGAGGTAGGTTATAGGTATTCCGAATGGCTGTGATGACAGCTGCTACTAAGAGTACCACCCACATTCTGACACATACAAACAGGGTCCTGACAGCGGGGGGGAGACATACCTGGACAGAATGGCAAGAAATAAACTGGAGTTTGGAAGGATGGGTGACTGTGCAGTATGCACCTTATACGGGGCAGTAAACAAAATACCAGTGGAAGTGGTACTGTCAGGCGATCTACATGAATGCATGTCAGAGACTGCCAAAACACAACGGGATGCTTTCAGGGCATGTGCACCAGAGAAGGAGATTGACGGGCCTACATATAAAGAAGGTGGTCAGTGGCAGCTCGACTCGATAGTGTTAGGGGGTAAAAGAGCCCAGTATGGTGAATTACAATCAGCGGTGTTGACTCTGAGAAGAAAGAAGATAATTCCATCATAGCGAGAGTGGCCCATGACACCTGACAATGACCTACAGACTCAGCAAAGGACATCCATAGAACATAAGGGGGGGCATGTGGTGGAGGGCCCACAGCTTGAAGTGATGAAGATTATCCAACAGAAGAGCAAGACGGAGGGTCAAAGGAAATGTGAGCAGCTCCTGCTGTACCGGCATGGGGAGGATGAACAAATGATGCCATATATGAATGTGGAGAAAGAGCAAGCAAATGGGTATTGTTGCCTGGCAGAGATGGGCTGGCAGGAACACATAGACATTTGTGTGACTTGTTGGAAGAAAAACAGAAAGAGGAGCCAAAGAAGGAGCAGTTCAAGCAGATGGATATGAAAGGCACACAGTGGGACGACTGGCTGTTGTTTGTTCTCCATAGCCTATGAATGAGAGAACGGTCTGCGACCAGGTTTTAACCATACAAGATACTATTTGCAAAAAATATGCCAAGCACTGACAAGTTGTTGCTGACACTGACTGTGGGTGCGCCTAAGGTCTGGGAGGTATTAGAGGCTGACTAAATACTGGAAACTAAGACACAAATTGACTTGGACAGTGCACACAAACATAACAGATACATGAAGGAGGAGGTGCTGGATTATAGAATGACAGGAATGCTCAGAGATAGAAAGGGAGGGACATCTAGTTATGACTGTTTTTGTTGTTTTAGATGCACCCTAGATAATCATTGATGATGATAATGGGGAGTGTTTATGCAGTGCAATGCAGGAATTAATGCCTTCAGATGCGTTAGGCCATGCATTCGTTTTTTTGTTTCCTTATTAAGTATGTATATGAGATAATCGTTTTTATTGTAGTGTGCTTTATGTAGTTGGTCAGAGATTGCAACTAGGCAAGGTTTTGGACAGCCATTATAGTGGATCATAGAAAATGAGAAGAGAAAAAAGTGGGCATGTCACCAACTCTGATACTGCATTTGCTTTTGGTTTCTCTGAGGCCCATCTGATGCAATGAGACTGTCCTACAGCTGAAAACACGTGCCTAGCAAGGTTGCAAAGCTGTAGAATGTGTTAATGCACAGGCTGCCCGGGCCAGTTCATGAGCCCTCCTGAGAAGTACACAACTGACGACACTGCTGAATCGAATTCCCAAGGCCAGAGGATGCTTCGCAGATATGACAGTGAAAGCATTTAACAACTGCAAGCTATACTCCTTCCCCCTTTTCACCAACATTGACATTTTTGTTATTATACATGCTTATACGTGCTGTTTCATGGGAGAATGGGTTTAGCCACTCCATTTGTATATAAGGATGAGCTAGGCCTGGGAGAGGCAGAGAAGTAAACAGCCCTCCCATGCACTGGTCGGTTTGCATTACAGAGCATTCCTCTCTACTTTTGGGCTCCTGTGTATTATTTGTGTCCGAGTGCCTGTAACAATAATGTACATAGGTTAGTATTGAAATGGTACTGTGCAGGGAATTGTATATATGCATGTTTAGCTTAAAATCCTGTCTACCTTAAGTCATGTTGTTATTCAATTGCCCCAGGTGCATGCACATGAATGTTTACCTGGTTGCTGTGGTGATGATCTAAGATTCTCCATTGTTTTGGAGAGTTTAAAGTGTCCTCCTCTGTCAAGAGTCAGTTGGCTGGGTTGTTATGGAGGGGGCCTCATTGCTGTATGGCTGAAATAAGGACAGTGAAATCCTTACCAGAGTGTCTGCTTCTTTGGATTGATAGAACGAATTCAACAGCTTTGGCGACAAGCGCCCGGACCCTTGGAGACCCCCCTGCCATTTGTTACGGTTTTCCTCCAGCTGGAGCTCATAGCAGCGAATGGTGGTGTGCTCATGGTCAGCTGATAATTTGTTCATCAGGAGCTCATTGCGGCGAATGGTGGAGTGCTTGTGGTTGGCTGATAACTGTCACCCCTCTAGGATGCTGGCAGCGTATTGAGGCAGCGGATTGTGGGGCAAGCTACACAGCGCAGAGTCCACCGCTCAACTTTGCTGTATCAACCGCAGTACCTGCTGGTGTTGTCTGGCTCGGCAGTGCTGCACCGGCATCCGCATTGCTTCTCAGGACCCGGCAATGAGGTCAGCAGCATGTCGTATGGTGCATGTGTTGCATCGGCTGGAGCTGGATACTTGAATAAAGGACCGCAGTGCGTGTAACATCATGCACATTATCCAATCGGAGCACCTGATGTATTGGAGTTCGTTTGGCTTTGTGTGGCAACGCCCAGGAGCTGAGTAATCTGCATAAGATGTCAGTTACACAGGGCTCCTCTTTGTCAAAGTACTTGCACATTTTAAAGTCTGGTGGAGCAATTTTACTAATTACATCTCTGTTCATTTAATGTTCTGAGGATCACAAGGAGTACCTTACTGCCTCAATTCCTACCCACTACTGGTGAACCAGTGGTTAAGTGGAATACCTGGAAAGAGGATTTCATGGATTATGCTCTGGCAATCCATGGCTTTAGTTACAGTATTGAGCATAGGAGAGCACTTCTTATGCACTCATTGGGATTTGAAGGCAGACTTATTCACAAAGGTCTCCTTCAGGGACAGGAGAAGGAGAGGACGCCCCCAACCCAAATGAGGTAATTTTAAAGAAGGTGGACATCCACTTCGAGAACAAGATAAGTATCATTTTGCCACGTATCTATTTCGGCACAGGGGACCAAGGTGCTGATTAATCTATAGAGGGTTTTGTGACTGCCCTCAGGGAACTGGAAAATAAGTGCACATTTTCGACCACTTATAATGAAAGTATTAGAGACCAATTAATGCGAAAAATAAAAGAGAACAAGATAAGATAAGAGAAGACATTTGGGCTAAAGGTGACCCCATGCTTGATGAGTTGTTAGACCTGGCAAAAATGATTGAATACATGATATCCTGTGTGCAGGAATTGGAAAAGAGAGAAACTAAAGGCTCCGTTACTGCTACGGATGTGCAGAACTATAAGAAACCTAAAAGCACTGTTAAGAAGAGTGTGTTTAAACCTGTGGTAAAAATTGATGTTCAGAATGAGAATACATTGCATGCTTACAAATCACCCCTGTCTACAGGTCCTAAGAAGTGTTTTTCACTGTGGGAGCATATCTCACTTTGCTAATAATGTTGGGTGCCCAGGGCACACCATGATTTGTAACAAAAGTGGAAGGAGGGGACATTTTTCTTGATGTTGTCAGAATTGGCAACAGAGTTTCAGACAAATTAATGATCTGGGAGAGTGTGATGTGGTGGAAGAATTTGTCACAGAAGATGGAGATTTGGGAAATTGTTGGTCTGTGAGTGAGGTTGTCCGGTGAGGGGTGTAGATAAGAAACTGCATGGACTGATTGTAGTAAAGGGCATTGGCATAAGCATGTTGATTGACTCAGGTTCTGATTACACGACCATAAACAGAGAGGTGTGGCAAAACAAATATGTCAATACCAGTCTCTTGCCTCCCAACATAAGAGTGAGTGCAAATGGCGGTGTGCATATTGATATTGTGGGTTGTTTTTTTGGCTACCTTGGGATGGCGGAACAGGAAAAATAAGGCTAAGGTGTATATATCAGAACGAGGCGGATGTTCATTAGGGTGGTACCAACAATCAGAAATGGATATGGTTATTGACCGTAAAGTCCAAGGAAGCATATCAGTAGTATCAAGGAGAAGTGACAACAGACCTGAAGATGGTTATGGTGAAGACCTGAAGATAGTTATGGTGAAGACCTGAAGATAGTTATGGTGAAGACCTGAAGATGGTTATGGTGAAGACCTGAAGATAGTTATGGTGAAGACCTGAAGATGGTTATGGTGAAGACCTGAAGATGGTTATGGTGAAGACCTGAAGATAGTTATGTTGAAGTGTTCAGTGAAGCCTTGGTTGTCTTAGAGGTCATTTTTTTTTTTATTTCTAGCATTTTTAAAGTGCTCACACAGCCCACGGGCATCGAGGCGCTGTTACAGGAATTGTTTGTTTTTTAATTGCGTAATTGTTTCGTTTGTCTTAGTTGCGTTATTTATAACGCGCTTAAACACCCAGAGGTTTCTAGGTGCGGACCCTGGCGTTGCGTGATGAAGTGTCAGGTGAAATAAAGAGATTGATGGCGGAAGACAAAATAGCCAGTTGTGGCCTCGGAATGGTGCTTTCCTGTGGAGGTAGTAAGAAAAGGAAGTGGTGCAGTTTGCTTATGTGTGGACCTTCAAGCTCTTAATAAATGTGTTGTTGTAGATAGATTTCATCTACCCAATATTGGGGAGTTGCTGAGTGTCATAGCGGGGAGCCAAGGTGTTCACCACGCTGGATCTTGCTGCAGCATATCGTTAGATGGTTTTACACCCAGAATTCCGAGATCTCACGACTTGCATCACACATGATGGAACATTCAGGTTCAAGAGAATGCCCTTTGGATTGATTTCAACGGCTGTATTTTTTCAACGGGTTATGAACGCCATTTTAAGAGAAATGAAAGAGATTGTTTTTTATTAGGATGACTATTGGTCATGGGAGTTGATGAAAGTGATCATGATAAAAAGGTGTGTGCTGTATTGGAGAAATTGTGAGAGGTGGGTCTGATGCTCCAAAGGGCCAAGTGTAAATTCAGAGCGAGAGATAGATTATCCGGTGAAGACATATGCCCGAAGAAGAGTCTAGTAAAAGCCATTCAAAAGATGGAAGCTCCCAAGGAAAAGCAAGGTGAGTTGTCATTCCTGGGAATGCTGAAATACTATGCAAAATGTATACAAACGTGTTCAAAGTGTTGCATCAATATCAGGAATTTGTGTAAGAAGGATGCTGTGTTTGAGTGAACAGTGGATTGTGAGGAGGAGTTTGGCCACATCAAGGAAATTATCTCTAGGGCTCCCATACTGGCATGGTTTTATTCTTGCAAAGAAGTGTTCATTATGACAGATGCTAGTAGCACAGGGCTGGGTGCAGTACTGATGTAGAATGGAAAAGGTGTGGAAAGCATAACTGATTTGCATCAAGGGTTCTGAGAGGAGCAGAATCTCGCTATTCGGTTATTGAAAAGGAGGCGCTAGATGCTTTATGGGCAATACAAAAATGTAAAGCTTTCATATTGGGCAGGGAGTTTGTGGATTTTAGTGTTCGCAAACCATTGGTTGTAGTGTTCACATCTAAGGGTTTGGATGGAATCTCAAGAAGAATTGCAAGATGGTTACACCTCTCTACATTGACATTCATTATACAGTATGTTCCATGTAAGGACAACATTATTGCAGAATATCTTTCCCAAAACAGTAGTTGTGACGCCACTGTGGTGGAAACTGAAGATGTTTAGTCTACCCATGAGGTATTTGTGGTATGTGATGGTTCACTGACCAAATAGGAATGGGAGGCGGCTAGTAGAATTGATTTGGAATTGCAAAAGGTGAAGGATTTGATTCTGACTGACTGTAATGGCTGAGTGCATTTTGCGGGTCCATGCTATTGTTTTGTTTTCCTTTTGAGCCTCTTTTAGTCCCTGGAGCAAGGGCCTTGTGTATGCAGCATAATCTAGAACCCACACAGGGTTGGAAGTGTTTCATCGGGTTAAAGGTGATTTAAGTGTAGAGGGAGGGGTTGTGTTGTGTGCAGGACGTTTGATACCTCAATCAGAGATTCTTAGAAGAGGCACATTGCAGACATTTGCCAATTGTAAAAACTGGTGGCTTAACTCGGATTGGTGAAGAACTGCAGTGAGTGTCAGGCATCAGATAAAGTGCTGAAGACACAGGTTCAGCCTCTTTAAACCCATTGAGTTTCATACATTACCGTGGGAGTTTGTAGCGTTGAACATTTTGAGTCAGGTGTCAGAATGGAAGTGAAGAAATGTATTTTTCTGTTGGTAGGCAAGTATTCTAATCGGGTTGAGGCCAAGACGGTGCAAGTCGCGGATTCAAGGGCGGTAGTTGACCTCATGGATGAGGTGTTTCATTGAGAAGGGTTTCCAAAAAAGATGCTGATGGACAAGGGAGTATAATTTACCTCAGGAATTATGAGAGACCTTTTTAGGAATATTGGTGTGGAACAACACAAGACCTCTCTGTTTTATCCCTCAACTAATGGAGTAGTGGAGAGATTTAACAGGACGCTGATGCAGAGTATTGTGAGATATATTTATGGGACCACAGGTAATGTGTGAAGTACATTCCCCCCAATCAACAGTGCCACACAAATAAACCTTGATATTCTATCTAGCCCTGTCTGTGACTCATTTAGAACCAGTGAATCCCTCACCCTTTAGTAATGTTAAGCCGAGAAACAAGCCTGTGTATAGAAAGAATATATTTTGATTAATTATCATGAACAATGTACTATTTACACTACTTCACATGACACGCCACATTTTCCGTGGCACAAAACAAATATTCAATACAAATAATTTACCTTTTTGGGAATGAACAGTAACAAAAGATCTGAGATTCTGCTGCATGTGTGTTTTTGCTGTTCTGTCTCCAGTAAATAGAATACAGGTCAAATGAATATTTCAACACGTTTATCACCCACAAAAACCCCTTAATGCCAAATTAAACATTACCTTGGAACATTACCAGATCATGAGCATTGGCATTCCTTGAGAAAGTTTAGATATAAATGAATGCAACATTTTTCTATTTTCAAAAGCAATTTCACACATGCAGCACTTTGTATATTTAATTTCCCTACGCACTTCAAAATGCTAGCAGTTTTGAAAACACAACAGACTTTTGATAATATGTTTTAATGTATAGAACCCTGCTTTCTTCAAACGTATGCAATTCAGAATCTCCTTCTATCAGGAGTCCCTCCATCAATATCATTTCATTTAGCAAGACACTTGCCTGCCCCAGCACCAAAAACCCAGACAGTCAGTTACATTCAGCACCCCTCTGCTTAAAGGCCAGGTATGAGGAATTGGGACAGTTCGGGAATTTTGTTTTTAGACAAGGACAGCACTTCCCTTAAGGGAGTTTTGGGGCTGGGAATGAAATTAGGAGTACTCACTAAAAGACTTTATTTCTATTTACACTGGGAGTGGTTTTGTTAATTTTGAACTTTAACAAAATCCCCTTGTATTATTTTGCTGTAGGGGAATTAAATAATATTATTTATCAATATATACTAAGTGTGTACTTCCATACCCCCCCACTACTAATTAAGTGGAAGGTATTACATCAAAAAGATCCCCACACGTGTGGCTTTGTTGGACAAGCTACTTACATGGAATATCTCTGGGCTTGGAGCCCAGGAAAGAAATCAGCATTTCTGCACCCTGTATTTAGCTGTCCTTGCAAATGATACCAGCCTCTCTCTAGTTCCCTGCTTTCCTTAAGAAATCTCCTTAGCATTTTCAATCCAGGTAATGTCAGGCTATCACCCAGCCAATGTTAAATCTCCATCAAGCTTTCAATAGTTCCACCCAGATGATGTCAGGCAGCTGTACTGAATCTCATTGTACAACACTTTATATACCAGTCACCGCTCCCCTCCCCAAATATTAAAATGAGGAGGTGCCAGCTTATTGTCTCTCAAACTGGATTGGACAACCACGTTCCTTTACTCCTTATAAGGCCCAACCTCTCACTGTTGATAGGATCCCAGAGTTATGAAGTTGAAATGATGGGAGGGATGAAACCCCCCACTAGCATTGACATTTTATTTCATGTCAGTTTTGCACTCAAAAAGTGCTAAGTGTCAAAAACATTTATTTTACAAATGAATACCAAATAATATATATATATTCAGAGACCTCTAATCATGCCACCCTTGATGAACAAACTCCTGTCCCAGCAGGAGGTTGCAAACTGCAGTTTTTCGCAGTTTACACACAAATAATAAAAGCCAGTATCACCAACTTTTACATCAAGTTACATGGTTCATTAAGCTGACGTCTCCCCAAGTTTGTGCTTCACCACCTTTTCTGGGGAGCTGGAAATACATTTTAGGTTGTAGCTTGAGTTACCAAGGATGAATTTAAATGATAATTAAATCAACACCCGGGCCTTGGGATACACTTTAAAATGATGTTCAAATTGTTTTCCTATGACTTATTGTTCCTGAGAAAATCCATAAAGTATGAATATGCATGCACCCAGTTCCTTTGTCCACTAGGTTTCCTTGCTCCTGAAACCTGTACTCCAGGCCTCTCTGCTCCATTGTTCATTTGGGCCTGGTGTTAATCCATTACTCACTCTTTGTAAGTCAGAGGCCGGACTAGTGGATGCTGGAGAGATCTTATCTCCGTGGCAAGATGGGTCTCTGGCATCATGTGAGAATCTTGATTACAACACCTGCTCCGCAGTCAGCCCAGGGATGATCCACAAAATTTCTTTAATTTTGGGGATTTTACCAGGTTCAGCCCATGGTAAAATCACTCACTCAATCCTTCTGTGCCCTGAATAAGTGAAATACTGGATACTTGCTTTAAAATCTGTTGCATTTACTTTTCATGTGAAACCTTTTAATATCTCTCATCATGACATCAATGTCCACTTCACTTTATGATCTACATTTGAATGGATTAGGCCAGCGAGTTTCACTGGTAAAGAGTCCCTTTCCTTCCAAACTATAGAATGCCCACATTGTCAAGGCATCTTTCTTTTGTCAGCAAGGCTGCCAGTGTTGAAAAGTAGGCCTCAGTCACATGTAATGAAAGCTACTTTCAAGGCTTTGAATTTTGCATGCCAGGCCAATTTTATAATTTTCAACATACACTGCATTTTGATGTGTGGCGGTTGCGAGTGAAATTCTGCTGTTTCTCCATCAGTCAACAACGTGCCTTTCCAATTCCCTTCTGCAATCTGGTGTCATGTTTCGTATGTTCCTTGTTTCAATTGCAGAAGTAAATACATTTGAATTCACTTGGCAAATTGGTGGTGTTGAAGTTTTGAGGTTGGCTTTTCATTCGGCCAGGCTGCCTTTCCATTATAAGAAGGTATTTCTGCGCATTTTGGGCATACTATGTCCTTTCAGTTTATCCAATCCAAGGGGGCAAGGATTGGGAGGAGAGTGCAAGAAAGAGTGTGTATGTGTACAGGTTGATGCCCCATGCGATGACAGGGTTGGTACCCTTTGAGGTATTGAAAAGGGGGTAGGCAGATACTTCAGTGTGTCCCCCATGGCTTGGACGAATGGCATTTGTATCATGGGATGAGGAAGCTCTTAGAGAGTGGATGATGGTCTATAATGAGAAGATGAAGGATAGTTATGATGGTGAGAAAAAAGCACGTCTCGCTAGAGTTGAGGAAGGTGACAGAGTGTGGGTTCGAAGACCCTGTAGAGTATAACGGGACAAAGTAAATTTGCAGGGACCTTGAGAGTGAGAAGAGTGTTCAGGGATGCTGTGCAGTTGGAATATGGAAGGACATTGAATAAGAGCATGGTGGCAGTGGGGGGGATCTAGAGTGTGTGGAAGGGTGATGGGTTAATTCATCTCATTGCTGTCAATACAATGTGCATTGGGAAGGGACGTGTGTAAGGTGTGTTCTTATTAGGTATAACATGTTGTAATAAAGAGTGTATATAATGTTCATGGGTTAGCATTGAAATGGTACTATGCAGGAATTGTACATGTACATGTTTAGCTTCAACCGCCGTTTACTTTTAGTCATGTTGTTATTCAGTTGCCCAGGAATGTTTGCCTGGATGCTGGTTTGATGATGTAAGATTCTCCATTTTATAGGTGAGCATAAAGTTCACTTCTCCTCTGTCACGTTACCTGGGTTGTTGTGGAGGGGGGCCTCATTGCTCTATAGCTTAAGTAAAGATGGTGGAATTCTTACCAGAGTGTCTGCTTCTTTTGATTGATACAACAGATTCAACACATACATCGCAATGAGGTCACCGGCACAACCAAACGCCCTCTTGGTAATGCAATCAGTTTGCTTGTTTAGTGTGGTGCCATGGCCATGGGAGATACTCTAGCGCTTTAGTCTAGCTGCCTGACTCAAGAGTCGGTGTTAGGAAAGATTTCGTTATTGTAGGGAACTTTCCTTCCATGTGGCAACCCCTAAACTTTTTGCTATTGTTTTCAACCTGTTTTCTTGACTTTGCCAGAGAAGTGCAGCCTTCTGCTGTACTCCTCTGGGCTTTCGCTCCTTTCTTACGGGGAAACTGACATGCCCTTAAGACAGTCAGTACCGGGGAACGCTGTTTCCCGTAGTTTCTTTTATCGTGTCGCCATTTTAGAGCAACACGACACAAGAGGGCACTGTAACCTAAGTTACAGCTCTCTTGGGTCTCTAGCCTTCTACAGACCCTAGACACTCTTGTAGGATGGTTTTTGGATCGGTGCAAGTCATTCAGGGACTGGGCTGGTGGCAGCGATCATTTGGTTTATTTTGAGCTCCTTTTGCCGTTCTGAGCACCTTTTTGCCGCGAACACAAAAGGGTGGCCCGGCTACCCAAAATGGCCGGACCACGAGGCTCCTTTGTCTCGTCCACTGTCCGTCTTGCTCCCTTTACCTTCCCCCGGGTCAGGCGACCCGGGGCCTTCCTTATTTGGGCATGTAGTTTCCCGCGAAACACGGTTGCTTTCGCGGGCTTCTACATGTCGTTTGAGTGCCCCCAGGATGTGGGCTGGGCTGTCTGGTCCCAATACACATCCTGGGTGCCAGAGAGTCTAGGGTGGTGTGAATGCCTGGGACCACTGTGGTCCGTGATTGGTCCACGTATGGTATGTGTGTTGATGAGCGGATCTCCCATTGGCTCCCCTCCGTTTTGGCGCGAAGGGAACCGTGGATAAGAGGGAGCTGGAAACACCACTACCATGTCGATCTCCTGAGTTCTTACGAACCCAGGGATACAGGAGCCAAGTATCCTGCGAACACGAGGCTGGACCGAGGAATCACTGGTGACCCCCTGAAGAACTTCTGCTCCTCATTGCTGTCGTCCGGTGAAGCCCTTTCCACCTAAGATCGAACAAGAAGGCCTGTACTGGCGCTTCGACCTATTGGAATAGCAGGACCAGCTATTCCCGGCACCTTCATCAACTCCTGCTGTAAGCCTTCGGAAGTGTCTCTGGGCCATCCAGTTGACTGACCAGCTTACTAAGGAGGCCTGCTCTGTAATCGCCGACAGGTTGGGTGGTATTCTGAGTCCGGGGCATGCTCACACGCTTCGTTTGCTTAGCAGTCCTAAGCTAGAGGTGAGCGGTGCTCGTTTGGCTTGAATACACCCAGCCGTTCCGTTGCCCTGCGGTGGCGACAAAACTGTGCTTGTTTCTTCGATCGGGACGTCTTTTTACTCTGCACGACGACGAGACGTTCCCTGCTCTTCAGAACCTGCCAGAAGCTGCATCTATCGAGGAGAAGCTCGGGCCTGCTTGCTTCGGGGACCGGTGAGTAGATTAGCTAGGATCTGGTCGCCCTCCTGCAGTGCCCTTTGCTTTTCCCCGCTGTGAATACAGCACCCCTTGTCCGTACTCGCGCCCGGCTTCTGCCTCACAGTGGAGGCTGCGCTAGAGTCGCGGACCGTGTTCTCCTTCATTAGAGCTCCCTACAGAGCTGTTCAACGTCCTCCGAAGAGCTTCACCTTCTGCCCATTGGCACCGGCGTGTGCAGGTACTTTTGAGCGCTAGGCTCCACTCTTCGTAGGGATTGGACTACCATCCAGTTAGGGGCCTCAGAAGGCGGACATATCACTCGCATTGGTTCGCACTGCCTGTTTTCCTTCCCCTGCAGGTGGATAACATATTTCGTGCTGCTAATGCTGTGAAACTGTGTATTCTGTATATATATTGGGTGGATAGTGTATGTGTTGGTTTAATATCGTTGTATATTGCTGCTTTTACTGTGGTTATTAGTTTCAAGGCCTTATAATAAATGTGTATCTATTTTTGATATAAACAACTGTTTGGAGTAGTTTGTAAGCGCTCTTGCTTTGTGTGCTCATTGCGGGCTTTCAGTCACCCTCACCCCTCTTGAGACCTAGTCTTGACCGCCGCGATCGCTACCTTGATTGGTCTGGCTTGTCCAGAGGTTACCCTGTTCCAAGTAATTAGGTTGGCCTTCTGAACCTCTGCGCCACCAGGACAGAGTTCAGAAATCCGTCTTAACAAATTGGTGTACAGCGGTGGGATACGACTGAAGGTATCCAGTGTTGCGCACGAGCTAAGGCGTTTTCAGGTTATTCCAACCAGGACACGCAGTAAAGTATTGAATATAACGTTAAAAAGGCCATAGTCCTATCAACAGTATGGAAACGAATACTTTATTAACCTTAAATGCTTCGAAATCTGAAACATTGAAGAAGATGTGTGCGGAGAGAGGGGTTTCCTCTCAAGGCACTAAATTGGAAATGATCCAGAGAATCGTGGCGTGGCAAGAAGCGCAGCTTGACGCTATAACTTCCGAGGACAGTGCAGAAGGTGGTGGGGCTGCTCTCACTGGCAGAACCGACGGTTCTGCCGCTGCACTGATCCATCACGACCACGAGGACAGGGAGGATGTAATGTCTAACGTTTCCTCTGCCAGTGTTGATGGGGAGGCTATGCTTGAATTCAAGAAGCAAGAGCTGCGGTTTAGGCAGCAGGAGCTTGAATTCAGCATAGCCAAACTGAAAATCGACCAGGCAGAAAAACAAAAAGACAGGGATCACCAGTTGGAACTGGCCAAGCTTCAGTTCGCAAACGGGTCCAAGGGTCCTGGACATGGTTCTGGGGCTTCCTCTCATCCACGGTTTCCAAAAGATCTGCTCAGTGTGTATGAGGAACGAAATGACATTATGGACTGGTTAAATGCGTTTGAGTATGCATGCGAGGTTCAAGAGGTTGATAATGCGGATAAGATTGCATGGTTACTCAGCAGACTGCCCCATTCTGGTTGCAGTGCCATTATGGAAATGTCGAAGGCTGAGCGCGCTGATTTTGCAATGTTGAAGCAGACTCTCATTTTAAAGTTTGGGAAGACTCCGACCCAATATTTGAAAAGGTTTAGAGAGTATAAGAAAAAGGAAGGTGGTACTTGGGTGTCGTATGTAGCTGAGTCCCTGAAAAACTTAACTGGCTGGGTTGAAGGTTATAAGGTTTCTACCTTCGAAGGCATGATCAATCTGGTCATGCTGGAACACATTTTTGCTTCTTCTTCCCCGGAGCTTAAGCAGCATTTGGCCGATTCGAAGGAGATAGATCCTAAGAAGCTGGCCATTGCAGCAGACTTATGGGTGTCACATCGAGTGTCCCATAAGGACAAAACTCATCCTGGTAAGCAGGAGGAAGGGAAAAAGTCCAAAGATATGGAGGGTGGGGAATCTGCTAAATCTTCTTCCCATAAGGGCCACAAAAAGAAAAATAAGGGTAAGCCATACGAGAACTCACAGGGTAGTGGAGGTTCGCCTCCGAAACAGAACTCTGGTTATAATAAGCCTCCCTACGTAAACAGACCCAATGGGGCTTGTTTTTCTTGTGGAGCAACTGACCATGTGAAGGGGGATCCCCGTTGTAAGGTTAGACCTTTGGGGGTCCACTCCGCTAATCTGGCCTTCTCCTCCTACGAGGAAGAAGAGATTACAGGAGCATCCTTCTCCTCAGACTCATTTCCCAGCGGAATAGAGGCTGAGGTAGTTTTAGTGTCCCTGGGTTCCTGGGAGCCTAAAGTCGCAGAGGCGTATGCTAGGATTCCGGATAATACCAAGCACTACTTTAAAGACAGTGTGCTGATCAATGGAGTGGATACTCCAGCTCTTAGGGATAGTGGGTGCAGTCGAACTGTAGTGGATTCTACCTTGGTAGACTCAGAGGAAGTTGCCAGAGCTACTCTGATGCCCACTAAGTTGGCTGACGGCCCCCTCCGTATGTTTCCCGTGATCCCTGTTAATCTAACTTTAAATGGTACAGCAGTTAGGATTCCAGTGAGCATTCAGAGAAACGTCCCGGGAAAGGTCTTGTTGGGCAATGATCTCAGAGCTCTAGGGCTCGTAGGAGACACTGCCGAAAGACCCTACACACGGTCTCAAGCACGGGCAGCATTGGCCAAGTCCAATACGCCGCCCCAGCCGAAGGGGAAACCCAAGGCGAAAGGAGTCAACAAGTCCCGACGGGGGAAAGAGAATATTCCCCCGAGCTCGCCTACCACTGCGGTGGAGGGAGTTGGTCAATCGCCCGAGCCTGACGAGGAGGTGGCGATGCCTGAAGTGTTCGACCCCAACGACCATCCTGAACTAAAAGACTTGTTAGTTGAAGGAGGTCCTGATAGGGACGACTTCAGTAAGGGCCAACGTGAGTGCCCATCTCTGGAAGGCCTAAGGAGACAGGCCTGCTCCCAGCTTGAGGGTGAACCTCCTGGGAAGCATCGGATTTATTGGGAAGGTGGACTCCTGTACAGTGAGCCCACAGAGTCTACAGAAGGAGACCATAGGAGGTTGGTGGTTCCCCTTTCTGTTAGACCCTTCCTCCTGCAGTTGGCGCATGAAGTTCCCCTTGCTGGTCACCTTGGAATGAAGAGGACCAAGCAAAGGTTATCTATGCACTTCTACTGGCCCAAGATGGGGGAGCAAGTAGAAAGTCACTGCAGGAGTTGTGCCGCCTGCCAGTTGTCTGGTAAGGTTGGCGCGACAATCCAAGCTCCGTTGGTACCGCTCCCAGTTGTGGGGGTACCATTTGAAAGGGTAGGGATCGACATGGTTGGTCCCCTTGACCCGCAAACATCCTCAGGCAATAGGTTTATCCTGGTGCTGGTCGACCATGCAACCAGGTATCCTGAGGCCGTCCCATTTACAACTGTAACTGCCAAGCCAGTTGCAGAAGCTTTACTCGGCATGTTTACTAGGGTTGGCTTCCCTAAAGAAGTTGTGCCGGATGATGGCAGCAACTTTATGTCGAAGTATAGGCAGGCTATGTGGAAAGAATGTGGGGTCACCTACAGGTTCTCTTCTGCATACCGCCCCCAGACCGATGGTCTGGGGGGGCGTCTTAACAGGACGTTAAAAAGCATGATTGGGGCTCTGGAGGAGCCTCAGAGAAGAAAATGGGATCTTCTTGTTTCATGCTTGCTGTTTGCCTACCGAGAGGTACCACAGGAGGGTGTTGGCTTCAGCCCCTTCGAACTTCTGTTCGGTCATCCCGTACGGGGACCCTTAGCCATCATCAAAGAGGGATGGGAGATGCCCACTCCCCCTGTTACTACCAATGTAGTGGATTATGTGCTAGGGCTCAGAAAACGAATGGTACTTCTGATAGGCTTGACTAGTGATAAATTGAAGGCAGGGCAAGCGCTGGTGAAACCTTGGTACGACCAGAAAGCTTCCCTCATCAACTTTACACATGGCCAGCAAGTCCTGATCGTGAATCCCATAAGGCCTCGAGCTTTACAGGACAAATGGTCAGGCCCTTACCCAGTGGTGGAGCCCCTGGGTGAGGTTAGCTATTCAGTGGACCTTGGAAGGCCTGGACAGGCTCTAAAAGTGTTTCACGTGAATAGGCTGAAGGCTTTCGTCCCAAGCGGCGAAATCGCAGCACTGCTATTGGCTTCAGACGTTGAGGAAGAGGAGTCTGAACCTCTCCCTGACCTGTTCCAAAGCAGTCCTTCAGAAAGCTCTTTTGAGGGTGTCCGAGTGGCCCCTCACCAAAATGGACAAGGCTCAGTGGTTTGCCTTGGACATGAAGTAGGTGGAGGGAGGAGACAGCCTCTATCCAGTAAGGTACCAGCGGTACAAGACTGGCCTACCCCCACTACGCAAACCCAAGTGAGAGCCTTCTTAGGACTCACGGGTTATTACCGCAATTTTGTGGCAGACTATGGCACCATAGCTGCTCCTCTGACTGCCCTCACAACTCCGAAGAAACCCAAGAAGGAAACTTGGACTGACGAGTGTGAGAAGGCCTTCAATGGCTTGAAAGACTCCTTGTGCCAGGCCCCTGTGCTCAGGGCCCCTGATTATCAAAGACCTTTTATCGTGCAGACGGATGCCTCTGACACTGGGATAGGAGCTGTACTATCACAAGTAGATGAGAAGGGTAAGGAACACCCTATCGGTTTTATTAGTCGCCAGCTTAAGGACAGAGAGCTCAGATGGTCCACGGTAGAGAAAGAATGTTTCTCTGTTGTGTGGGCCCTAAGGAAGCTGCGGCCCTACCTCTATGGGACCCACTTCACTGTGCAGACTGACCATAAGCCGTTAAAGTGGCTAATGAACATGAAGGGGGAGAATCCAAAGTTGCTTAGGTGGTCCATAAGTCTACAAGGCTTCGACTTCACTATTGAGCATAGGCCAGGTGTCCAACATAGCAATGCTGATGGGTTGTCCAGAATGTTTTACCGACCTGAACAAGAGACTCATCCAGGGGTGGATTAGTTCCCCCTGTCCATAGTCTGGGAGGGGCGAGTGTTAGGAAAGATTTCGTTATTGTAGGGAACTTTCCTTCCATGTGGCAACCCCTAAACTTTTTGCTATTGTTTTCAACCTGTTTTCTTGACTTTGCCAGAGAAGTGCAGCCTTCTGCTGTACTCCTCTGGGCTTTCGCTCCTTTCTTACGGGGAAACTGACATGCCCTTAAGACAGTCAGTACCGGGGAACGCTGTTTCCCGTAGTTTCTTTTATCGTGTCGCCATTTTAGAGCAACACGACACAAGAGGGCACTGTAACCTAAGTTACAGCTCTCTTGGGTCTCTAGCCTTCTACAGACCCTAGACACTCTTGTAGGATGGTTTTTGGATC
Organism: Ambystoma mexicanum; assembly: GCF_040938575.1. NCBI lineage: Eukaryota > Metazoa > Chordata > Amphibia > Caudata > Ambystomatidae > Ambystoma > Ambystoma mexicanum. The sequence continues at coordinate 680,805,757 of NC_090924.1, read as the reverse complement.
GGTGCAAGTCATTCAGGGACTGGGCTGGTGGCAGCGATCATTTGGTTTATTTTGAGCTCCTTTTGCCGTTCTGAGCACCTTTTTGCCGCGAACACAAAAGGGTGGCCCGGCTACCCAAAATGGCCGGACCACGAGGCTCCTTTGTCTCGTCCACTGTCCGTCTTGCTCCCTTTACCTTCCCCCGGGTCAGGCGACCCGGGGCCTTCCTTATTTGGGCATGTAGTTTCCCGCGAAACACGGTTGCTTTCGCGGGCTTCTACATGTCGTTTGAGTGCCCCCAGGATGTGGGCTGGGCTGTCTGGTCCCAATACACATCCTGGGTGCCAGAGAGTCTAGGGTGGTGTGAATGCCTGGGACCACTGTGGTCCGTGATTGGTCCACGTATGGTATGTGTGTTGATGAGCGGATCTCCCATTGGCTCCCCTCCGTTTTGGCGCGAAGGGAACCGTGGATAAGAGGGAGCTGGAAACACCACTACCATGTCGATCTCCTGAGTTCTTACGAACCCAGGGATACAGGAGCCAAGTATCCTGCGAACACGAGGCTGGACCGAGGAATCACTGGTGACCCCCTGAAGAACTTCTGCTCCTCATTGCTGTCGTCCGGTGAAGCCCTTTCCACCTAAGATCGAACAAGAAGGCCTGTACTGGCGCTTCGACCTATTGGAATAGCAGGACCAGCTATTCCCGGCACCTTCATCAACTCCTGCTGTAAGCCTTCGGAAGTGTCTCTGGGCCATCCAGTTGACTGACCAGCTTACTAAGGAGGCCTGCTCTGTAATCGCCGACAGGTTGGGTGGTATTCTGAGTCCGGGGCATGCTCACACGCTTCGTTTGCTTAGCAGTCCTAAGCTAGAGGTGAGCGGTGCTCGTTTGGCTTGAATACACCCAGCCGTTCCGTTGCCCTGCGGTGGCGACAAAACTGTGCTTGTTTCTTCGATCGGGACGTCTTTTTACTCTGCACGACGACGAGACGTTCCCTGCTCTTCAGAACCTGCCAGAAGCTGCATCTATCGAGGAGAAGCTCGGGCCTGCTTGCTTCGGGGACCGGTGAGTAGATTAGCTAGGATCTGGTCGCCCTCCTGCAGTGCCCTTTGCTTTTCCCCGCTGTGAATACAGCACCCCTTGTCCGTACTCGCGCCCGGCTTCTGCCTCACAGTGGAGGCTGCGCTAGAGTCGCGGACCGTGTTCTCCTTCATTAGAGCTCCCTACAGAGCTGTTCAACGTCCTCCGAAGAGCTTCACCTTCTGCCCATTGGCACCGGCGTGTGCAGGTACTTTTGAGCGCTAGGCTCCACTCTTCGTAGGGATTGGACTACCATCCAGTTAGGGGCCTCAGAAGGCGGACATATCACTCGCATTGGTTCGCACTGCCTGTTTTCCTTCCCCTGCAGGTGGATAACATATTTCGTGCTGCTAATGCTGTGAAACTGTGTATTCTGTATATATATTGGGTGGATAGTGTATGTGTTGGTTTAATATCGTTGTATATTGCTGCTTTTACTGTGGTTATTAGTTTCAAGGCCTTATAATAAATGTGTATCTATTTTTGATATAAACAACTGTTTGGAGTAGTTTGTAAGCGCTCTTGCTTTGTGTGCTCATTGCGGGCTTTCAGTCACCCTCACCCCTCTTGAGACCTAGTCTTGACCGCCGCGATCGCTACCTTGATTGGTCTGGCTTGTCCAGAGGTTACCCTGTTCCAAGTAATTAGGTTGGCCTTCTGAACCTCTGCGCCACCAGGACAGAGTTCAGAAATCCGTCTTAACAGTCGGCACATCTGTATGCAGATGATTTCTGTGAGTCATGCCTTCTGGGAAGAGATGTTATCTGTTTAACAGTCTTATCTTGGTTGTCAAGAATTCGTTCGGATTATAGCATTTATATGTGTTCAATGGAATTTCCGAAGCATTTTAGACTAATAGATTAGTGGAAAATGGTTGGGTGCTAGAGTAACTCATCACTGACTTCCTTATGCAAATTGTGGCAATGCTATAATGGAGGGTAAACGGTAAATACTAGTGGTAGTTCAGCCCCCACCCACCCCCCCAACTGGATAAGGACCAGCTACTGCTCGGCTGGAAGATCTGTTCTGCTGATTTAAAAGAGATTTAACAGAGTGAGGTGTGCCAAAGTGTTCTTACGTAGTTGTAAGTAATAAGAATTCATTTTTACAGTCTTGTTTGTTTGATACAGCTAAATAGCTAATCAGGGTATTAGATTCGTTTAATGAAAGAACAATCGTAATATATAAATTGCTTTGTTGCATTAACCAGCATGATTTTATTGACTGGACACCAAGTTCACACCAAAGTGCCTACACCGACTGCGGAACCCCCAAGATAAATCGGTGTATCTTAACTTCTAGTTTGTCCACCCAGACCATCACATTTTCCGGGACGGTGGCCAAGCCATATAATATTCCTGGTACGATGCTCTTCCAACATAGAGCAATTTGTCCTTCAATATTGTTCCCTCCCTTAAGATGAGTACATTTTTTTTTTAAAGAAACCATTTCTTCAATATTTCGGAACAAATATAATTATTATAGAAATCTGGCGTGGGGGAATCACATATGGGAAATCCCAAATACACATATCAGTTAACTACTTCCAAAGTCGAACCATTCATTGACCAGGTAAACAAAACTTTCCTAGATTATGCCGCAATGGCTAATATTTTTGTTTTTTGGTTATTGACTTTTAAATTATTGTCATGAGCATATGTAGCTAGGGCATTCATTGAGCAATGCAGCCCGATTGGCATGCAATTCAGTAAGATGGTGTCATGAGCGTAACAAAGCCAAGGCAGCGCAATAGTTTCTATATGGAGAAGGAAATTGCAAGCTGATTGGATCGCTCCGCTCATCTCACTGACATATAAATTGTATAATAATGGTGCAAGGGCGCATCCCTGTTTAACACCAATGTTAATAGGGGTTTCCTATTTGGCCTTCCAGGTTCATCCGAACTACCGATGTATTATCTGTATACATTAAATAGTAAAATACAGTAATGAGCGATCTATACCCTGTTGACGCAATTTCAACCAAAGCAATGGACGAGACACAGAATCAAAAGCCTTGCTAAAATCGATAAAATATATGTAGAGCCTGTCCTTAGGAGTCTTTTTACAAGCAGCAATAGCATACTGGAGGGCGCAAACATTATGCAATGTGTTGTGTTCTTTACGGAAGCCCGTTTGGAATGGGGACAGCAAGCAAGCTTCCAATGCCCATTTTACACGTTTTTTCAATAACATATTAGAAAAAATCTTTTGCCTGGTATCTAACATTGCCAGTAGTCGATAATTGGAGGGATCGGCTCTGTCCCCCTTCTTATGGACTGGTATCAGAATCTATCGCCTCCAACTAGCCAGGATAATACCTTCATTCAGTATCTTCTTAAACAGTTGCTCAAGGACAAATGTCCAAAATGGGGGATTCTCCTTAAGAATCGCATTGGATAATGTGTCAGGGCCTGGTGCAACTATGAACGAAGTGGGAGCCCCCCATTGTGCTGCTTGTTAGTTGGAGCTGTTGGCATTTCAATGTGCCCTTTCATGTCTGTTGAGACACTTGATCCAAGAGAGATCCCTTTCCTCCAACATCTCTGAGCAACATTGGGGACATTGGCTGGAAGAACTTTGAATGGTGCCTTCACTGAGGAGAAAGAGCCAGGACACTGACTTTCCCAAAGGAAGAAAGTGTGCCTAGATTGGCCTTCCTCAGCCTGAGGGGTAAGTTGCAAAAGAGAGCTACAACTCTGAGTGGATCTCTGAAGGAGACCCCCGCAGTGCCCTTAAATCAGGGGGCATTACCTCTGGCCCCTGCTATTGGCTCAGCATTTGAAGAAGGCATGTCAAGCCTTTTCAGCCACATCGAACTGAGGGAGCGCTTCATGCACCAGTCTGATATCTGAGCTTCGAGCCACTGCTACACCTACCAAGCTGCCCTGGAAAAGCAAACATGAAGCCTACCTCATCAAAAGCCATCACACCCGAATGGAGCCTTTCACGGCACTTACCACCTTTGAAACATCCGAACAAGACCTTTCACGTCTGACAAGGGTGGATAGCAACATTAAAGCATTGGTCTCTGACACAGGGGCTGCCTGCACTTTGCAATTTTAAATCTTACTGCAGGACCGACTTAAATTTCATCTATCTGAGGTTGATCAAGCAAGTACACTTAAAAAACACGGTGATAATAAAACCTGTTATTACAGCACTTAGATCCTGGAGGTGTCTGCAATGAAGCACTATATAAGACCACAGGATCGTTGTTATGTTGATCAAACAGCCTTTTGAGGCCATTAAGCCATGGCAACTCGAACACCCTGCTGCAGTACCCAATTGGTGCTGAGCCATCGGGACACCCATATGTTAATACACAGTGTAGTGCTCAAATAGTACTGAGACAGCTCAACACATGTGAACCATAGCTAAAAACTGCCAGAAGTGCCGAAAAGACCTGCTGTCAATTGTCTACAAAGATCTGAAGAGGAAACGTGTGGACTAAGTGCTCTTTCTGAGATGTTCTAGGTACTGCAACTTCCTGGACGTTCCTTGGTCCCTAAGCATAGGCAGCTCGTCCATAATTGACGACAGGGTCCTGCCCTCCAACCGATTCTGGAGGAGAGAGCCAGGGACCCAAAGGCAGGCCTGGTGAAATCTGAGCACTGTGTCAGTAGGAGCAAGCAGTTGAGGGAGCACTCTTAAGCCAGTGTTGTGTGTGCATGTTCCTGGAGTACCCGAGTCCATGCATACCCAATGAGCCATGCAAGCTCTGGGGGAATCTTTCTGACTCAGCCTTACATGGCCAATGGGGAATGCTGGTGGGGGTGCTTCATGGGCATTCTTACACAGGGGGCCCTTTTTTATCCATCAACACAATTGAGGGCTGCCTTGGGCACCATCTTGAGGTGGCTGGCACACAGGCGGGAAGCAAGCCCCTGTGAGATGTGTTCATATACTGCTTTCTCTGCTTCTTGTCTCATAAGTGGCATCCTCCTGATCCTGCTCTTGGAGTTGGCATTGCAATACAACTTGGATTCTCGAGGCAGGCAGAGTGGGTCAGATTAAAAACTATATATATATATATATATATATATTTTTTTTTTTTTTCACGGAAAAAACTTTATTAAAGGGACGTTATGATTAAGTTGAACTAATAAAAACCTATACAATTCACTGAAAAAACTTTGTTAAAGGGACGTTATCTTTAAGTTGCACTAATAAAAACCTATGAAATTCAATGAAAAAACTTTGTTAAAGGGACGTTATGGTTACAAGTAAAACCAGAAAACCTCAGAAAGCTAAGCAACCATAACTCGTGATAAGACCAACACCCAGAATGGCACCACATTTATAAGCCTTTACAACATTTTGGGACCCCCTCTTCTAATTGTGTTGCCTCTTGACAAAACAGCTCCACACTTTCCAACACCATTCAGGATCAGGCCTAGAATAGAATTCCAAAATGTCATGCAGTTTCATTGAGTTGCGCCAATGTTATAAGCCATCCAAATAAATGCTTTTCACCAACCCTGTAATTTAGAAATCGATATAGATGCCCCCGAACAGCTGAAGTGTTCCCGAACATCACAGGACTGTACCCAAACATCCAGACTGTTTGCGGACTTCGGGGATGAAAAATGCCAGTTTTTTGGCTCCTTGCAGCCAAATCCCATCCCACCGTCTTCAACCCTCACCTCCCCAGAGATTGTTTGATAGGTTTAAGTGCAATTTAGTGTTTTTGAATATATTTTACTGGGATATTCACGGACACTGGCGGTTGTCCGTGAATCCAACATGGCGGGCGTTTCCAAAAATCTGACACACTTCACACTTTTCACCATCCAATAAGTGGGCATGTCCAATGTCCGCAGACATCACATCGTCCTCTAGGCCAATCAGATATCCGTCCGTGGACCGAACAGGGAAGTGAGTCCGCCGACCAAACCCAGATATCACAAATTTTGTTTACCTACTTTTGGGCTGTTTTAAAAAGAACTACTGGACGGATTTACCCAAAATTTACAAAAGCACGCTTTCAGGACCTAGCCGCCGCTCCTGCTGCAAATTTGGTGAAAATCTGTCCAGCGGTTTGGGCTGTAGACATGAGCAAAATAGTTTTTCCATTGCGTCGAAATTTTGGGACCCCACTTCAGCTTTGCCTCCCCCTTACGAAACCTCACCAAACTTCCCAGAAAAATTCTGATGCGAACATATACTTTCTTTGCAAAGTTTGGTAAGGATTCATCCAGGGGGGCAAAGTTATAAGCTGCCCAAAAAATGTTCTTCCTATGAGTTGAGCAATTTAACCATAACTAAAGGGCCACTACCGCCCTGTAAATAAAAATAATATATATATATATATTTTTTTTTATATGTGTGGGTGTGCACACGTGTGTTTGAATGTTGCGTGTGTGCACCCCCTGAACCATGTGCTTGTGGGGGAAGGGGTAATGTGGTGGAAGGAACGGAGGGAAAGATTTGTAGTGGTGCTAGCAGATTTTTTGTGGCAATCCTGATGTGTTTTGTACCCTTCAACAAAACAGTGTCAGAGGGCAATACGCTGGAATATATTGTCATAGTAAGCATGAGAATGGCTTACTGCAGTGGCAATATGGCTTCATTGGACACAGCTACCACAGGTGCGACTTGTACTAGCATCAATAGGCACAGCCACACGTGTGTTCTTAAACGGTCACTGCATTATTGTGCAAAGCTACCACAAATGTGTTCTAAAGAAGCAACAATGGGGTAAATTGGCACAGACAGCATGAGTGTGTCGTTCAGTGGCAATTTTAGAATGTACTGATATTTCCAGCATTAAATTGTAGTCTAATATTTGTAATACTTGGATTATCAGGCACAGCCACCATGAGTGTGCACATGACCTATTGTGGCAACAACTGGTATTATTAGGCAAAGTGTGTGCTTTTACTGGTGGTAATGGTATTATGGGGCACAACCACCACAACAGTGTTCTTAGAGTGGAAATATGGGTATGATTAGCACAAACAAAATGAGTGTGTCTTTTCTTTGGAAATACTGCTAAATATTGGCATAGCCAGCATGCCATTGTTTTCTTATAGTGACCATTCTGATATTATTGTGTATGGTCAACATGAGTGTGTGCTTACAGAGGAAGTACTGGCATATATTTACAAAACGGAATGGCAAAAAATAGAATTATGCTGTGGTAAGTGCACAGGCATATTGTGGGAAAAGGCATCATGGACATGATATGATATGATAGGTTATTTATAACACGCTTAATACCCAGAGGTTTCTAAGAGAGGACCCGGGGATCGAACCTGTGTTGCTCTGTGTTGACTTGCTTCCAAGGCAAGGACGTTGCCCCTGAGATATCCTCCTTTGTTGGAAAAGGCCCATGTGTACTGTTGGTGATCTTATGAAGGATTGCCATCTGTCAAGGGTATAAGATTTTGGGATTTTAATAAAATGATGCATAGGTGTTGCTGGCAGCCCACAAGATAGCCATTTTATGTCTTGGACTCAGTGTCAAAGCACCACATATGTTGAGTATATCAGCAGATATCCCTCAGTAGAAGAGCCCACTTACCTTTATGGGTGCTCTGTAACATACCAGGAGGAGAACTTCATGAGCCACGGCAGAGTGGTGGTGAGGCATTCGAGTGTACTCTTGCAGGATGATTGTGGCACGAGGCACATAAGCTGAGCTCCTCCATGGTGCGGCAGATATGGCCAGTCGTATGTGCAGATAGGTGGTGGAGTGCCCTTGTGGGCAGCAGATGGACCACAGTTCAAGTGTTGACTCCGGGTGAGGATCTTAGATGCGAGATCCACCAGTCCTCTGTCATTATTGCCAGTAAAAGTCTGGAGCTGGCATGGCTGCTCTGGAGCTGTCTGTCTTCCATTTCTGATGCTTATGCTGTATTTGGCAAGCATCTTTGGGTAGGAATGCCCATGTCTCAGAGGTAGTCAAATCTGTCTATTTTCAAATTAGACTCCTGAAACCTATTCTACGTCTGGTCTCTGAATCAGATCGTGCAACGATTGTAGGTAGTATGGTAAACTGAAGATTGGACTACTGCGGCACACTGCTACTTGGAGCCCCTGATTGTCAACTTCAACGAATTCAGGAAGCTCAGATCGCTGCTGTTTCATTAGCGTACAACCTCCCAAAAACAGTTTAATCTCCAAGTACCGTCAAAAATTGCACTGGTGGCCAGTACGGCAAAGAATTGAATTCCAACTACTATGCCTGATTTTCAGGTGCATTCAAGGAACCGCACCCAGGCATCTGATTTAATTAAAGTAAGATCTATCAGCCAGAACAAACTTTGCGCTCCTCGGGGAACAATGTCTTGGCTGTCCCCTTATCCAAATGCCTCTCCCGGGGAGACTGATGCTTGTCCATCAGGGGCCCTCAACTCTGGAATGCTCTTCCAGCAGAATCGAGCAATATGTCATCTATTATTCCCTTTTGGAAAAAACTAAAAACATAGTGATCGATGAGTTCTGTGACTGTGTCCTGATGTGAGCAAAGAATGTTAACATCTGCGCCTAAATGCAGTTTACTGCTTGGTTCCGAAAGGATATGTGCATTACAAATCCCTAATCTAATGTAATGTAATCTAATCTGATGCCACCTCCACTATGACAATGTCAGTGGCCATCTTGGAAGGTACTACGGGTGCATTGTAACGCTCACCTGGCTCCCACGGAGACGCGGGCGTGGCTGGGACTGCTGTGACCTCTTCTGCAGAGATGCCTAAGACCCGGAAGATGGACTGGATTCCCCAACCTGGCTTTTCTGGCTCGGAGGAATATCCCACTGTGTGTGAAAAGGAAGGGTTAATAGTCTGCGGGTGATGTTCCGAACTCCCACTTCCCTTCTCTCCCTCCGTGAAACCCTTATGGGATTCCCTGCGAAGACTCACCTTAGGGACCAAAATGACGAGCTCTCCATCCTGCTTCTGATGCAGGGGCGCGTTGTGATTCCAGTTACTTCACTGGATTGATGAGTTTAAACTAGTTTGTCCATTCCCGTCGTACCGCAAATGTTTATGGCAAGTTTGGTTTATATTCACTCATCTGTTCTTTTCTTTCGCAGGTGCTGGAGAAGATTCCGGGCTGCAGGCGATTTGGATGAAGCCAAATTCTGGTAAGAATTCCGATGAGAGATTCCTTTCCAGTTTTAAGTATCTCCTTTAATGTCCAATGTCTTTTTCCCCATAGGGGCCGGGGTACGGCAATGCCGGAGGTAAGGCGCCGACCCGAAAAGAGCTGCTGTGTCTCTCTTGCAAATGGGTAAGTCTTGAGTGAGCGTATTGCTAATGTTCTCACATGCACTCACTAATACAATGTCTGTTTCTTTTCCCCTTAGGGGCCGGGGTGCTGAGATGCCGAAGGTATGGCACAAACCCGAAGGCGGAGAGGGAATTGAACCACAGGTAAGTTCTACTTAGATTCGTGTTTCCCTTCTCACCTCTCTTTCTCCTTCCTTCCAATAGATGCTGGATGGCGGTGGAAGCTCCGGATGGACGTCGCAGGACTCGAAAACGCCACGTGCAGGTGAGTGAAATGCAGCGTGCTGCGCGCGACGCAATGCGCTTTTAAAATGTTTGCCTTCTTTGCAGGATCGTCGGCATGCAGAATCCGGAATGCAGATGTATCAGGTAAGGTTCTTGTTTTCACCTGTTCTCTTCCCTTTTCTTCTTTAGGTGTTTCCAGGATGCTGGCAGGCGTGATGGAGGACCAAGGCCGGAGCAGGCACGGTGAGCGTCCAGCTGCTGAGTGCAGAACAACGCGAAGCGTGGTCTGCTGCTTGGGTGAAGCTTAAATAGCCTTTCAAGTAGTTCCAGGTATGTATTCTTCCCCCAGAAATATGTATTGCTCCACCGGTCACACCCTAGAGATCAAGTAGTCCCTAGGAAAATAGTTCCTTCCAGTCTTGGAAGTTGCACCATGGTCTGCACAGGTAAGTTTACACCAAGCACTACTCCCAACCTACTTCTGTATGAGCCTGGCGCTGATGGCGCCAGGAGTGATGTCCCCTATGAGCCTGACGCCAACGGCGCCAGGACTGAGTCCAAAGGGCCCCCATCTGGGGCTGCTGGGACTTCCCTTGAATGCATGGTGTCTTTCTCTGAGGGTGCCGGGTCTGGTTTGGCTCCTTGGAGGCAGGCATCATGACATGCATAGTGTACATGTAGTTCTTATTTACAAGAGTGCATGAATGCTGTTACTTAAGAGCTTATTAATCTGAACAGCTACACAAGTGAAAAGATTGGTGGGAAGGAGCTGTATACCCCTGTTTTACACTGAGCAACTGACCGATGACCTTATGTCATCAAATAAAATGATACATCTTAATGAAACGAAGAGGCCAACCCAATTGCCACTCAAGGTCCATTAGCATCCCCCCGGATGCATGTAACTTCCCCAGAACTAACTCAGTCAGTGCTGCCTTGCCTACACTTTCTGTTATTCAGAAAGCCATGTCATCTATTGATAGGCACACCCAAGTAGCTACTAGGACACACAGAGGAGAAAATATCCACTTTGGAAGAAAGGTTTGAGGGCATGGAGCATCTTCAAGGCAGGCTGTGTGAAGTGGAAGTTAGTGTCATGGAGCAAAAGGACGAAACAGACGTAATAACATGAAACTCTTCAGATTTCCAGAACAAGTTGAACGTTTTGACCCTGTGGCCTTGTAAAGGAGAGGCAGGGGCACTCTTGGCAGCTTCCCGATTACCAGCAAGAGGGTACTTGGGCCCCAACAAAATCCCTGCCGCAAGAATGGAAGACTCATCCATAGGGCAAGGTTTACTGCTTTATTATCAATCATGCTGTTCCAAGAGTTCTCATTCTCCAAACATGCGTCACATTATTTTAAAGGCTAGTGACGTCACAAAACAAGTTACATCTCAGAAAACAGGGAAGGGAAGTCTAAATATGTAAGACATATGGGTTAGTAGACTATTGGATAGCCATATCTGGTGGCTCCTCTTAGGACTACCTCTAAGTGTACCAAAAACCAAGTTGCAAGCTAGCCGGAAAGTAATTAGCTTGCGCAACATAGTGTACCTTCATGTGAAAGGTAGCTTGGGATTGGGCAGCACAGATCTTCCCAGCCTTGGGCCCTTTGACAGCTACCAGGCCACGTGTGTCATTACCCTCGCCCAAATCCCCCTCTGGCAAACCCATTGGCCAGGTGGAGTCAGGACTCGGGCCTCTTGAGCATGGCATCCTCTTCAAAAGCCCTCATGGGGCCAGTCCTGGCGCCTATGGCGCCAGGCTCATACACCATGAACAACAATGTGCTTGGGAACTACTTTATTGTATTGTCAGCCAACATGGAGACATCCACATAGCTTGGTTCCTAAGAACCAAGTATGCGGTCTAGTGTTTTGGGTGTGGCAGGCCTGGAACTACTTCCCCTGGTACTACTTTACCTGGGCTATATAAACCACACCCTGACTGCAGAACATGCTTTGTGTTACTTTGCAGCTTGCAACGTGACGCTCACCATGTCCAGCTATTCCTTCGAACCTCAGAGAAGCAGAACCTGCAAGGAGACAAAAGGAACATCATTAGCAGTAGCATCTTACCTGCAGTCTTCATCTTTAAACACTTGCAGCTACTGAGAACAGCTTCCTCGAATCTGCACGCCTCCCGGACAGAACGACCTGAAAGAGGAAGATAGAGGCAACATTAAAGAAAGCTGTAGAGACATTTACAAATTACGAACTGCTCAAAAGGCTTACCTGGCTGGTCGCCTCTCGGCTGGCACCACTCCGGACATTCCACTCGCGCTGAAGAACACTGCGACCTACAAGGAAGGAAAACACAGGTTAGCAAAGGCAAGACTGCAGCGCTGCGCATAGCGCTTACTTACCGCATCATAGCACTCTTAATGCGCCATCATTTACCAGCGGGGCTCAACCAAGTCAGTTCGCCGCGCGGAAGCTCTGCATACCTAAGGGAGAAAAAAGAGCCATTTTAAACAAAGAAAGGCATGCAGGATAGCAACAAAACTAAAGAACAGCAGTAAGACCTACCTGAACAATATCAAACGGGGTGCCAGAGGGACTGAAAGCATACGGGGGTGGAAGGAGGATACTTACCAAAGTCGGTCAGTCTTGAACTCAGTCCTCCTGTATTTTCAGGCAGAACCTTCCCCGAAGACCACATCAGGGCCAAGCTGAGAAGCATACCAGCGAGTAACCCAGCAGGGTGGCGTCCTTGTGGATACCAGGTGAGCGTAACAACGTGTACCTGCTCAAGGCAATGGGAATGATCGCAAAGGTGCTGTGTGTTTCCGACAAGTTGCCATCTATGATCATCTAGGCCCTGAAACAGAACAGTCAGCTTTCAACCTGTGTATTAATTGTATCTCTCCACAGTTGGTTTGATGGGAACAGCTTTTCCCCCCATCTGCCCCGAATGAATAGTCACGGTCACGTGTGTATGGAAAACAAAATGAAGCTCTCCTGCCAGTGATTATGAGGATTTTAGGCTATATTCCCTGCAGGTGCCTTATTGCCTTGGTAAAAAGGGAACATTGCATCTCTGCTCATCCTTGGCGAGGATGTGCACTGTGTCTGAGCTGGAAACTCTGTTTGCATTTAGATGAATCAGGCCATCTGTAGTTCCTCTTGACTTCCTATTTACTTCAGTGCACCTATGGCTTCCAGCTTTTCTTCATGGCCGTTCATGTTAGTCGCAATTTAAGCAGCGCAAGCTAGTTGTATGTGTTTATGGTTTCTTAATGGTTTCGCTTAGCAAAGGATATATATGTGTGTGTGTGTGTGTGTGTGTGTGTGTGTGTGTGTGTGTGAGTGTGTGTGTGTGTGTCAGTCCTCTATTCTATGTGAGTCCTAAGCATTTGATTTGTGTCTATCTGGATAATCTAAAATGTCTTCATAGCTTCGTGCATGGATGCCTATAGGCTTCATGTCTAACACAGCTATGTCATGATGTCAGTGGTGACGTCATCACTATTTTCAAAGTTATAGTCCGTTGACATGTTCGATCAATGACCACTGTGTCTCCTCCATATTATCCGTCGGGTATGGTTTGAATGGCTGTCTGAGCGAATAGCGTTTCTCACATCTGCGATACATCACTGATGGCGAGGAAGGGCCCAGGAGTGATGTGCATCCCTCATTTCAAGTCGGGTGTGGGTCACAGGGGCCACAGTTGGCTCTCTCTCTTCAGCCTGGTTGGAAAAATGTTTCCCATTTAAGCTACAAATAACTTCCCTTTATTTATTTATTTGTTTATTTGTATTTGATTCTAAAAGAACCTTTACAAAAGATTAAAAATTGTTGTTAAATGTCAAAGTACACATGTTAAAAATACACATGATACAAATCACAAAGACATCACATACGGGCCACTTATGGGCAATGTGGGCACTGGGGACTTGCCAATATAAGAAATTCAACATTCAACTTTAAGAACAAAAATAATGTTGTTTGTATAACATAATTATCCCCTCTAACAAATAGCCAGCTGTCTTGCAAGCAAATTTATCAATCATAAACTTCAGTCTCCTGGCATTTCCTTTTTTGGACTAAATAATATAAGAACAATCCTTATTGCCACTCATTTCTAGCCCCATGTACAAATATTTATCAACTTAGTTCAAGGTACCCAGTCCTGTGTCAAAGGAAGGTCGATCCACCTTCCCAAGGGCTATCAACATAGCTTTTGTTTTCTCCATGTTGATTGACAGTTCGTTCTTAGCGGAAAAAGCTATAAATTCTGCACACGTTTCCCTTGCGCCGTGGCTGGTATGATTCAAGTGATCCACGTATAAAATACACAGTAAGGGGGCTCCCCCTTTTTGGACAGCAACCTCTGGCCTTAGCCTAAAACGCTGGTAGACTCGCCAGATACAAATTAAATAACAGGGGAGCAAGAGTACATCCCTCTTTGACTCCAGTGGTAATCTCAAACAATGCAGTAGTGGATCGCCAATAACAAATTAGGGCATCCCCACTCCTTCAACTTGCTCCATAGGTTTTCCCGGTTGACCCCAACAAAAGCCACCTAAACATGATGTATAAAGCTGACCCCCTCTTCGCAGCTGCAGACCTTATCAAGCTGACCCCCTCTTCGCAGCTGCAGACCTTATCAATCTATCCACAACCCTAATTATTGTGGGAAGTGGCAGAGCCAGGTCGGAAGCCTGTCTGAGTGAATTACAGCAGCTGGTTTTCTTCATCCCAGGTCTGCAAGGCCTTCACAACTAAAGACAAGAAGATTTTACCTGTCACGTCCAAGAGGGATAACCTATAATTTTCCGGAAGCAGTCTGTCCCCCATTTTATAGACTGGTATGACAGACAGCTGCCAGGAAGTAGGTATTTCTTGGTCCAGGCAGATCCTTGTAAATAAAGTATAAAGAATCTTGGCCCATCCTTGTGTGTTGAATTTTAGAACCACACTGGCAAGGCCGTTAGTGTCCGGAGCCCTACAGCTCTTTAATTTTTGGATAATCAGCTCAATCTTGTAATCAGAGAGAACCAATGGCCAGCCCTCGCGCATACCTCTGGGCTCCTCTCCTTGTAAGGGGAGGTCCATCGATTCCTAAGATGCCTTAGCTAAGGTTTTTCCTTAATAGGATGAATTAGTTTATATTCCCTTTTGCCTTTTGCAGAGGATAAAATCCACCATATAGTTCTACTTGCGTGACTCTGCAAGGCAGAAATCATGTTTTGCCATTGGCTATACATAATCGAGAACCACCAATGCTTAACCCAGCGTCTACATTCGATCTTAATAGTCTTGCTCTTACAGTGCCTCTCGCTTTCAGGACAGTCTGCTCTGCGTAAAATTTGTAATTTCTTTCTCAAAGCCCTCTTTGCGTCACAAATGGTTATAGCAAACATGTTAGCGTACTTGTCAACAATAACCGTGGTGCCCTTAGTGCCCCGTCCAGTTTCGGTGGTGAGAGCCTGCAACCATTCCTCAATCTCATTACCAGTCAACCTACCCAACTTAAGTGTATTTCTAGGTGTAAGTTGAGAGATAGCCCTATTTGCTTTACTTTTGTGGCCCGCTGTCCACCATATACAATTTACAGAGTGATTGAAATACAGTCCCCGGCTGACTCTAGGGTTCCCAACCGTCTGCTAGCCTCTTATTGTTAGGGCCAAGATGGCATGGTTGCTATAGGTGTTATGTTAGGCACTATCTTCAGCTTCACTACCCTATCCAGACAAGCATTGTTGCTGAAAGAATAATCCAGTGTAGATCTATATTTGCCTATCCCTCGTGTATACTGGCCTGGGCAATCACCCCGGGTTCGACCATTCAATAAAGTAAGGTCTTGTTCCTTTAGAAAATTCACCCATAATAAGCCCATATTATTGCTGCCCTTCTGTGTCATTTCACTTCTTTCAAACACATTTTGATACAATGCGGCCTCATGTTCATCTACACAGTGAGCGTTCAGATCTCCCCTAGAATTATTGACTATCACTTGCGCCCCAGGAGATCGTGTATAGAATCCATAGAGGGGGGAATTCGGGGATACAAATATATTTACATTCACACAGGAGCACTTCTCGTCCTCGTCCCCCAGTATTAATTCCACTGCTTGTACTGCACTGCTCTTGGTGGTTAGGTCAATATAGCTGGATGCTATACCTTGACTTACGGCAATTATTAAACCCCAATATGGTCGTGCCCACTGTCCCTTGTTGGCCATTGCCTGGTAGAGGTGACAACCTTCTATGTGTATTGTGGAATAAAGCCAAGTTTCTTGCAAGAGGAACACGTCAAATGTTCCCAACAATGAAGCAGCTCCATCTTTGTTTAACAGATGGCAAAAATCCCTCGTGTTCCAACATGCGATGTTATAATTTGATTCGACCTCACCCCCAATCAAGTGTTTGGCCTTGTGATCGCTTATATGGCCCCACACCTTTTGTCACATATTTCGCTGGGCCTATGGCATACAAGGGAGAGGCAGGTCTTGATACCCCATATATATTTTGTTAACCAATCAGGGGGCATATGGGATTGACCATACAGATGAAAACCCAAGTTTGCTAATTGGACCTCACAAGAACATAGTAATTGCTACTATTGCCATGAATGCACATTTAATCAATGCCCGGTTTGTAAAACCGTCCCATTTGGGTAGTTCAATGACTAGCATATCTGTACTGCGAATCATGGATAGGCGAGGAATATGCTTCCACAGTTCTAGCAAGGTCGTACAGTTTAAAAAAGGGCTAGCAGCCGGAGGGCTCAAATGCTCAATTTTCTCCAAGGACCCCAAATTAGGTGCCATATAAATTGTGACTCGGGACTTATAAACTTTCACTGCCTCTTTACTGTGACGATTGTGCTCTGTGTTATACTGGACAGGCTCCCTGTCTTCCCAGCTGGTAGTGGTGCCTGCCGGGCCACTTCTGGCATCACTCTTGTTCATCAAAGCCTCTTCCTGAATCACTCCCCTGTGTACTGGGGCTTTCATAGTCTTGTGTGCGCAAATGTCTCTCATTGATTTAGTGTGTCCAGCTTCAATTGTTACTCCCTTCCTCTGTGGTACCGTAAGCTGCAGCTCACCTGCTGATGATAATGGGGGTCTAAGACAGACCCATTTGTCTATCGGGCCTCTCAGTAGCACCTGCCTCCTTGTTCTGTCATCCTGGATCTTACAAATGGTGATTGTTCCAAGGTGCAACGCAGGCGTCTCACTGCTAGGGCATAAATGTAGCAAATAAGAAGTGTCTGAGGGAGCTTTCACAGCTTGGTTTATAACTCTAGTCTTTTTTGCAGGTGCCAAAGGTGAACTTTTCATCAAGGCTAATTCGTTACAAAGAGCTTCAAGGGCATAACCCTCGAAAATAGTTGACAGGCAAGTAGAGGAGTCCAAGTGAAGATAACCCTCCCTGGAGGTATCGGAGATAGCAGTGATACCATTCTCTGGGTTTGTCCCTTCAGTGTTTCTTGGTTTGTTTGCCAGAGCATTCGATTTTCTCAACTCATGTTCTTTCTGGAGAGGGGTGCCTGCTACCTTTTTTGATTTTTTTTTACAAGGAACTTGGGGTTGGTCACCCTGACTTACCTGGGGGAACCCAGACGTGGACTCCCTGCTCACTGTGCTCAGAGAGGCACAGCTCCACCTCACTGATGAGGCCCAACAAGGCTGAAACACGTGTATGGGGTTGCTGTTGGTACTCGTGTTCAGAAGGGAATTGCCATAGCATTTTGGTGCTGGACTGCCCATGTGGGTGGGACAAAGACTGATATGTGAATGGATATTTCCCATCTGTGAAAGGTACAGTGAGCAAAAAGCGATGGCTCAGAACTCTCAAAGTGTGAAAAAAGCACAGAAAAGGTTATCATGCCATGTTCTTTCTTGAGCAGGGCGCCTGCTATCTGTTTTGAAACATTCTCGTAATGATAGGCCTGCATGGTAAGCTAGCAAAGCGTCCATGGATTTTGATATAGTGATTCTAAAGGCTCGCTGTTCGTCGGCCCGGTCCCGGGGGTATAAGCTTCTTTTAAAGTTGACAAAACTGATTCATCAGATGAGGATTCTGTGTCTAGGGACTCCCTAAGGGACAGCAGAGCATGTAAATTTGGTGTACTTGAAAGGTTTGTCCCTGGCATATTGTCTTGGCCAATATGATAAATGATATTTTATTTATATTGTGCTTGTACAGAAGTGTTTCAGAGCGTGACCACCAGGCAAAGGGAAGGGAACAGGGAGAAAAAATAAATAGAAAAATAACGATTTTACAAGGCTCTGTGACATTGAGAACGCGCAAGTGCATGGGGAAAGGGAAAAGAGGGAAAGTGCCAGAACAGGGGTTGGGGGGTGGGCAGAAGTGGAAAGTGTGGAACAGAGGAGAGACAGAATAAATAATAAAAACTAAAATAAATAAATAAACAAAGGCGATACACAGTAGTAGCTCAGCCAGCACGTTGCAAGTGCTAGGTTAAGCAGATAGTGTATATCTGATAAGTGCAGAAGAAAAGTGGGTGGGGGACTGTATGGGTACAGATACAGACCCCAGTGCAAGGGGTGGCCCGGAGGCAGTGCAGGAGGGTGACAGAGTGAGCAGGTACCTGGGCCCGAAGGACAGAGGGTGACCAGGTGCACAGTGCAGAGAAAGAAAACAGGTCAGCAGGGGAGAAGAGGGGGAAAGGCAGAAGCGAAGAGGAAGGTCTTGAGGTGCTTCTGGAACCAGAGATGGTTCTCCTCAAGTTTCAAGGTGGCAGGGAGGCTGTTCCAAAGGGAGGCCCCAGCCGTAGACAGAGATCTATCCCCAGCTCGTTTCTTGGAAAAACGACGGACCCTGAGGGAGTTTGAAATAGAGAAGCTAAGGGCTTGGGACGGGAGGTATTTATGGAGGGATAGTTGAAGGTATTTTGGACCCAGGCCCCAGAAAGCCTTGTGGACAATGCAAAAGTTTTAAATTTAATCCTTGCATCCAGAGGGAGCCAGTGAAGGGATTTCAGAGCTGGAGAGATGCGATCCGAGGGCTTGAGTCCAAGGACAGGTCTTGCAGTCCTGTTCTGGATTAGTTGTAAAGGGCAGGTAGTGGAGGCAGGTAGATTTAGAAAGAGGCTGTTACAGTAATCCAACCTAGAGAGAACCAGAGCTTGGGAGACAGTGAGCTTCTGAGGGAAGGAAAGGAAAGGCAGAGTGCCTCTGAGGAGGTGCAGTAAGAGGTTTGACTTTTTAGAGACGTCAGAGATGTGGGCGGAGAAGGAAAGAGTGGAGTCAAAGATGACCCCGAGGTTCTTAGCCTCACAGGTAGGGGTAGGAGGAGAGCCAAGGGAGGCCAACCAGAGAGTGAAGGGAAAGGAAGGTGAAGGTGTACCGATGAGGAGGATCTCAGTCTTGTTGGCATTTAGACAAAGATCATTGGCGGCACACCAGTTTTGAATGGCGATTAGGCAATCAGAGATGAGGGAAGGAGAGGAGGTGGCCGAGGAAAGCCTGAAAATGAGTGGAGCGTCATCAGCAGAGCACTAGAAATTTGAGCAGAAAAAGGAAATGCAGTAGGCGAGAGTTGCCAGGTATTTGTTGAAAAACCAAGGCGAGAGGTTAGACCCCTGGGGAACACCACAGGGAGAGAGGGAGATAGATGATAGGATGGACCCAAGTTGCACGTGGGAGGGTGGATCAGAGAGGATGAGGTCAGCCAGGCCAGAGCCGGATCGGTGATACCCAGGTTGTCACGGAGCCGGTTGAGTAGAATAGTATGGTTGACTGTGTCAAAGGCAGAGTAGAGATTAAGTAGGATGAAGACAGAGGGAATGTTACAGTCAAGGTTGGAGAGCAAATCTTCACGGATGTTCAGGAGAGCAGTTTCCATGCTTCTGGCAGCTCTGAAGCCAGATTGGTGGTCATGGAGAGAGCCAGCAGAATCAGAAGGAAGGTTTAGCTGAGAAATGGCCAGCTTTTCCAGGAGTTTACCCAAAAAGGGAGTAATGGAAATTGGGCAATGGTTAGAAGGATCAGCAGTGCGTTGCTTGAGGAGAGAATGCACAAGGGAGTGCTTCAGAGGGAAGGGAAAGATCCAGAGGCAAAGGAGAGGTTGCAGAAATCGGCAAGGCCCAGAGCAAGGGTATCAATGTGGTCCTTAATGGTTTTAGAGGAACAGGGATGGGCCTGTTTAGATGAGGCTTTCATAGATCGGACTTGTCTAGTGACCTCATCAGGGGAGAAAGAGGAAAGGAGGGGAAGAGGGAGGGGGGTAACTGAAGGAGGGTCAGCAAGCAGAGATGAAGAGGAGAGAGAAGGGGGAGCGGAGGAGAGGGTGGACAAGATGTCCTGGGTTTTAGAGATAAAGTGAGAGGCAAGATCATTGCAAAGAGCCTGGGAGGCGAGAGGAGGGTTGGAGGCTAAAGCAGGGTTAGCCAACTCCTTACAGATTTTAAAGAGTTCGGCCGAGTTGTTAAATGCTGCAGAGACACGGGCTTCAATGTGGACATTCTTCTTGGTGCGGACAGAATCAGTATTGCCTTTGGAGCAGGCGGCAAGCCAGTTTGTCAGAGGGTGAAAAAGAAGCCCTCCATTTCCTCTCAGTTGCCCAGCACTTACGTTTAAGTGTAGCTAGGTCAGAGTCGTACCAAGAATTGTACTTGGTTTTGGACTTCAAACAAATCCTCATGACAGGGGCAAGAGCATCAAGAGTGGCAGAAATAGAGGACTGGAGCAGGGACAGGGCTGTGTCAGGGTGTCAGTCATCCGGGGGTGGAGGTGGGGGAGAAGGTGGCAGTGAAAGCCTCAACTGACACACTCTTCATGGGGCGGATGTCCGAGAAGGTGGGTGGCAATCTTGGGGTAGGCTTTGCCTTTTGCCTCTTGGGGAGGAGATGGAGAGATGAGAGGAGAGGAGGCAGTGATCACTCCAGGGGAGAGGAGTGATGAGGAGAATAGAGTGGGGGAGGCCAGAGGAGATCAAGACATCAAGTGTGTGACCAGCAGAGTGAGTCGGGCCGGAGCGGAGGATAGAAAGGGAGAGTGAATCGCAGAGGTCGCGAAAGAGCGCAGAAGAGGGAGAATCAATATCACCTGGGCAAAGTGACTTACGTTTTAGCTCTAGGCAGAGTTTAAGCAGTGAGCCATTATTGTCAATCTCCTGGGCGGTGCTTGTGAAATGATTGTTAAAAGACTATCAGGGTGAGTGTGGTAGCTTTAGAAGCTTGTACCATAACCGCTTGACCATCGGTCATGGCTCCTGCTGGTAAAAGACTGGAGGGTGACTTATACGAGCTATCCTCCAATGGACTCGGCCCTTTACTCAAAGCATTAAAAAAAACTGTAATCATAGGCTGTCACACCGGAGACCTGTAATCTGTAGGTACCAACTCGTTTTTATTCTTTTTCTGCTTTGGGGCTCCTTTACGAACTTGTTTACTTTTGAGGGTACTGCGAAGGCATTTGCCGATCTTAGTTGTTTCACTGCGCAGTCCAGGCCTCTTACGCATTGTGTTTACACATTATTTTATATATCTCGAGCAATACAATCATCACAATACGGTCCAGGTGTACCCCAACAAGAGTGTGGGGGGGGGCTTGATGTCTTGCCCTCAGAGGCAACCCAGTGCAGAATAACCAGCGCATTAGCATTGTCCCTGCTCCGTAGCAGACTGCACCAAACCAATCATGTCAGGCTTCGGGTTCCCAGGCTCTGTGACAGTCCACTGGTCCCCTTCCTGGGAGCAGGGTACAGCCCCTGCCCCACCCCACTTCCACCACGAACACTACAGTCATAGCGGGGGCACGGCCTGCACTCACCACTCTGCATGTGTCGTATGGATGGGGAGGGGTAATGGCACAAGTGATGTGACTGGCCGCACTGCAGGGAGTAAGGAGCCTGTTTACCGTGCGTCGCCCCCGACAGTGATTCACCAGCCCACTCTCAGATCTTGGTCTCAGGCAGAACTGGGCTGAGCAGAAAGACTGGTCGCAGGAGAGCAAGGGCACAACATCGATGTCACCCAAGCGCAGCAGTGCACCTCCGACCTGGCCGCCTGAAACTGTTCATCCTAAGAGTTAGAGAAATGTACCTGGTATGATATAGTCCAGGGCACGCCAAAGCACATCAAGCCACACTGAACACTGTATCTGAGACTCCCGTTCTCATACAGGTACAGCTGCTTCTGACAGCTTTAGATCATTAGAGATTATAAGAGAGATCACTTTCTCTTCCCCCCCAAAGAGTACACTAGGTCAGCTCTATGGCAACCATCCAAGAAGCTAAACCCAAGCCACTAATAGAATGTTTCTTACGTTAGACTCATTTAGCTCAGATTTTGTAAGCAGTTAAAAATAAAGCAACCAATTATGTCTTGAAGGATGCCAATTTACATAACTCAAGACTTCTCCAGTCTTGCAATGACCAAGAGAAAGCAATTTCTCAACCTTTGCCTGGAGCTCCATCATAGGGTTCTGCGCTAGGGCCTCCTCCACAAAAATGGTAGTGACAACTCCAGGTGGCCTCTCCAAATTCTTTGAGGACCCGGTGGTCCTCTGGAAATTCTTAGAAGCCTCATCTGAAGACCCCACTGAAATAGCTCATTGCACGACGGCTGGCTTCACAGCTATTCACATAAATCAGAAACCCAACTCTCCAACTCTGTGATTGGCAGCAAGGTTGCCCTGTTTCAGATATCAGAAGGTCCCAATGCTCAGGACGATCTCTCTTGACACAGATGCTACAAAGCACAAGATACGGGAACAATGAGGCAAGTCCAGATCTTCCTCGAACATCAAAAACTCATCTACAATAATGATTGGATGGATTGATTGGATATGGGCACCTACTTGGGTGGTGGCGATATGCGCAATCATTTGTATCCAAATATTTATTTGTTGTTTATATGAAGGATGGGACTGGGGCTGTAGTGGTCTCTATGGTTCTCTTTCCCCTTAGTAATACTTTTCTGGGGCCTACGATGGGTTTCAGATTCGTAGTGGGTTTTGTAAGGCTGGTGAGGCAATGGCCTTTAGGAGTTAACCTTGCAGTTGACCTCCTCAAAGCAAAAACAAAGAGGTGATGGCTGGAAGGTTTAGAATGAATCTTAACCTCTGGCATCACTCTGGACAACCCTCCAGACCATCGTTCTTCGCCTGCCAAGCCATTACAGAAGGGGAAAGACCATATGCAAATCAGGCTTGGCCCCACCCCAAAAGGGGCAGTCCAGCCCGGACTGCTAGGTCACATCCCTTCTGCACGAGACCACAAGCATTCCCTGACATGTTTCGGCCTTGTTGGGCGTCATCAGTGAGGAGTAGCTTGGTCTCTAGGCCCAGCAGGCACGGGACCCACTTCTGGGCATACCCGTCCCACTCGGGGTGACAAAGCAAAAACAAAGAGGTGACACATTACCGGAGGTAATTCCGCCAGAGGTCATTCCAACAGGGGAATTTCCACACATTTTTCTGTAGGTCACAATTTGGCATAGTGGTAAAGTTGGCGGTAACGGAATTACCGCCAATGTTAACACTTAATGCATTACTGAAGTCCAAAGTACTAACAAAGCTACAAAAATACTTTTGAAGTGCCACTCCACATTTTCGAGGGGTGATAATAAAGTGGGATCCTTACTTGCCTCCTATCTAAAATCAACAACGCAAAATAATAACGTTGCGGCTCCAAAGATAGGCAATAGTACGATTGTCAAGGACAAGGATGTAGCTGGGGAGTTTGCCAAGTTCTATAAAGCCCTGTATATGCCTGAATGTATTCTTTCGCCAAATTATGTACCTCTTTTTTTGTAACCACAGATGATAAGTGTGGATATGGAATATATCTGGCTGGGAGGTGGAAGAGGGGTTGCGTGTGGGTCGGGGGGTCTCCCCCCACTTCTGTGGTAATAAAGAGGTAAAAACAACAGAAAATCGGCAAAGTTGCCATTCGCTAAAATAAATAAATACATTGGCAAAGCCTAATAGATCCACATCTTTGCACCATAAACAGGGTGTGGTAGGATTTCCACATTTCAAAAGATACTCCAAGGCATTTGTGCATACTCGAGGCTTCAGGTGTCATCCTGAGGTGAATTCAGCCTCCTCGCCAGTCTGGCTAGGTCTGGAAGCAGATTTAGCCGCTCCTTTTAGATCCTTTTAACCTCATACCTCAGAGCTAAACCTTCACTTTTTATTTTCTGCATATGCAAAACCTTGAGTATATGGGAAAATACAGCGCGATGTCATGGCATCCCCCCAAATACATGCCATCTCAGGTTCCAAGAAAATGTGAAAGTAGGAGGTATATCTCTATTTTGGCCTATTTGGGTGAAACAGGATATTGTATACAAATCATGTGTGATCTGCCTCTGTTGTGCTTCCTTTTACCTCGCTATGAGTGACTTTCTTTCACGGGCAGAGAATTTTTAAGACATCTTTAACGTTGCGTAGTGATAACATGCAGTGGTATGGAGTAAAGATTGTGAATCTGTGGTTTCTGAATGACTTTGGCGAGCCATCTGGAAGAAGATCTGGTGCACTTGGTTGGCAGCCTCAACTACCCAGACACTATACATGAACTATAACAGAGCCCTCTTTACGCCATCCAGGCATAGAAAATAAGGCCAGTATTCCTCACACACGCTCTGCTGGTCATGCTGTCTGGAAGTTGGGACATTTAAACATATGTTGTTCTCATGTTAATACACTCCAATGTTATGGGCATTGGTGTGGCCCCTGATTTAAAATATTTGGGATATTTCCATACCCTTTTCTGCCTTCTCAGCCATGAGTGGGAGTGTGCACTCTGACTTCATTGGCAATTTTGCTCAAGGAAATCGTTTTGATGCTCTGGTAGTCAAAGCATTCAAGGTAATAACATCCAACTGGAAGATTTTCCTAAGCTCTCTGTGACATCAGAGTGGGATCCGTTCGCCTATGTGTTGGGTGGCTTAGATTACCTAAGTACAGTATGTTATTGTTTACTGTTATTATGTATTAGTACCCGACTGGGGACGGGGGGTGGGTGGGTTTGGGTTGGCAGACTCTCAGCCAGTGAGGGGGGCTTGGAACGGGGGAATTACCTGGGGTAATCCCCCCACTCCAAGCTGCCTCTTGGCTGGAGGCCACCATCTTCCCGGTCAAGGTCAGTGTGGTCCCCCTCTCCTCTCCCTCCTCCCCCAACCACATAATTCCCTCCCCGCACCCCATCCCCACTTACCTCCTTTTCAGTCCATTTTGGGATCGGACATACTGGAAACACTTCTGTCCCCAGCACGTCCGCTCACAATCTGCGACAGGCTGTCATAGAAAGGAATAAGGGACTACACATAGTCCCTTCTCTCCTTTCCATGGCAGTCTTTTATTTTGTTTACTTTTTTTAATGGGCGCCATGGAAAGGGAGAAGAGACTATGTGTAGTCCCTTCTCCAATTTCCATGTAAGCCATTTGTTTTAATGACCTTTTTCTATTCTTTTCAATGGTCGCCATGGAAAGGGAAAACAGACTTCGTTTTCCCTTCCCTTGGCAGCCATCTTGATTACACTTTTTTTTCTGTTGCAAAATGGCAGAACATTTCGGAACAGAAACAAAAATGCTTTTAGTACCCCGGTCTTATGGGTCAGGATATTAATAGCAATACACCCCTCACAGGGGGGGGCATTACCACTTCAGGTAATGCCCCTGTAACTATGGGCCCTGGGGCATTATCTGAAGTGGCAATGCCCCCCTGTTCAAGGCTTATTGCTTAATTATATATTACTATGTATGAGTTGTTACCTAGCATTGGAAGCAAAGTTTCACTACTCCCTTGATTATTTTCTGTGCTGTATCTGTCTACTTTTCACTATCTCTCTTCTATTCTCTCTGACTTTACTTTCACTTTCCTGTTGTATAAAGCATATGAGTTTCTTGTGTTGGTTCCTGTCTGCCACTAGAATGACGGCTACCAAGCAGATGAATGTTGCACATATGAGGTCTGACGCTCAGAAACAAATTGTATTTTGTAATCAAATCCTGATGCGACTGCCCCATTGTTCTTTTTACTTGCTCATACGTTTTAATAAAATGAATAAAATGTGTCAACGACGAATAAGATAATGCTGGTAATCCATCTCAGAAAGGGTGGACTGCTAGCCAGGTCCCCCTTTCATTAGGGTCCATGTCATAGCACCGCCTACACATGTGTCCTGCTGCAACAGGATCCTGCTCTGAGGCTTCTGCTGTCCAGTGGCATAGGGCAGGTTTAGAGGTCACAGGTGATCTGTATGACAGCTGCTGTGACAGCCAAGTCACTGCAGTGCAGCGGTCCCAATTAGGTCCATAGCTTTGTTCCAAAACATCATATTTCTGATAAACCATTGCCTGGTGGCAGGATAATCTGGAGTTGTAAACCATGCCTAGGTTTTGTTATGGTGGCTAATGGTCATGTAATAATTAAAAGCCACGTCTGATTTGTAGCATACCAGTGTCATTCCTGTGAGCTCAGGCCAGTTATGAGAGGTGATGTGGACTCTAGGCACCCAGCCGTCTGCATTCAAGTGAATTGGTCAAGGGACAGGATTCCTACCTCTGTTGACTCTGGGAGGAAGAGTAACTCCTTCCTGACAGGCCTAGTGGCTCACAAAAGGAGATGTTCTGGGAGCCTGGCATCAAAGAAACAATTCCATATCAAAGGCCTGCCTCACTCTAGAAGGTTGCACACCACAGAGCCTTTGAAGCTGCAGGCTAGAGAAGGGGGCATAGTGAGGGCAGTAAAAGAGCAGAGTGGACTTAATTAATGGTTTCTTCATCTTACTTTTCTGTGCGCTTCTATTTCCTTCCTGTCCCCTCCACTTCCTGTGGAACTCAGTACTCTGGGTATGGCTCAGGAGGCAAGGGCTCATTGTCACAAGAACACGGATTATACCCCTTATTTTTGTCCAATCACCTTTGGAGTATTTTTGCTATAAAAGAGGGGGCTACCTACTCCTTTGATTCACTTTTGGCCCATTATGGAAGAATGAATTTGGGCCCTGTTGGTAGACAGTCCTTTCCAAAGCCCTCTGCAAAGTGAAGAAAGTGGCAATGCAGAGGAAAGCTCTGTTCTCTACCCATCCCCAAGGCACATTGGAGGTGACTTTGCTGAGGACCAAGACCTGCCACTCTGCTAGCAAACCTCCCTAGGTGCCTAGGTTGCGAGCGGAGAAACTGCAAAGGAACTACCTTGCCCTAGAGTCCTTTGCAGTTGGATTCACAGCATCCAATGGGCCAAATTAGCCAGATCTCCTGTTTTTCAATGCTAAAACCAACATGAACTACATCCATACTGTGTTTGCCACTTTTGATCATCCAAAACCCGCAATGCTGTCTTTGACACTCACCTTTGAGCTTTGAACTGATGGTGCTGCATCGCCATAGTAGAGTTTCATCGCCTTTCCAGCTCGGGCTCCAGCACACCGTACAGGCGACTTCCAGCCAACACATCGACCCAATCATCGAGCCGCCCTGACTTCGATCCTAGCTCGCCTCGAACTGTTGGATCATCGCATCACGTCATTTTTAATAGTTGTGTAATGGATTTTGTCAATTAAAGAATGTATATTTTTATAGAAACTGGATTGGACATTCTTTTTGTTTTGGAACTATAGGGCTATTGCTATTTAGGTTGCTACTGTCTCACATTCACACCCCATCTAATAGCATAGCCTTTCCTCAGCCCACATTATCACAAAAGGCGAACAAGAAATGTCTCTTGGCTGTGCCTGTTTTACCTTTATGACTGGGATACCCCTAGAATTGTGAGTGCTGACTAGGCGGTTTAGTCACTACTCATCCTTGTACTCCTGCAGCGCAGAAGTCCTTTCCCATACCTGGCATTTACTACATTTATTTAATGTGCTATCGTAAAGAACAAATGTGAAGTACATGGCTACTTAGCCAGGATTTCACAACAGTGTGCTGTGAAATGCACCATTTGAATACTTTATTTTTTTTAAATGTCGTGGGGAGGGAGAGAACGACCCAGAACCACACTTGATTGGTTGGGGCACAGGGACGTCATTTCACCAAAATGCAAGGGGTAGCGGAAGTGACGTCACATGATCTTTGCCCTCTGATGACATCACAGGAAGTGATGTCATTTGACCCCCCACCTCGACGTGACATCACGGGAAGCGATGGAACACAACCTTTCACCCTTGACAAAACAGGAAGGAACATCACATATTGTCCCTAAGTACACTACAGAAAATATGGTTGAAATATCACTATAATGTTATATACATTTCCTACAAGAATGGATCACCATATGTATCATTAATATCAGTGTTTATAGGACCATATTACCAAATTACTGAGAATGCAAGCAGACGTCCAAGGCCAAATGATAATGATATGTTATTATACAGCACTTAAGCTTAAGCACTTTACATGACTGACACTTTATATGGCAGTGAGTGACAGAGGTACGGCGCCAACGCCTATTCAAGAATCATGCAGCGCCTTTGCATTCTGGTATTTGTAGTCTAGAGGTGGGGGGGGCACCCAAAATCACACACAGGGCACTGGTACTTGAGGCCAGCACTGGGCTTAAATATACTGTCACCCAAAGCACTGCATGTCTTGGTTCTTTGGGTGACAGTATATTTAAGAAAACAGTATTATCCCTGCGTGGACAGCATCGGCCAACAGGGCAAGCGTGAATGAGGGGCTGGCACCAAATTGGCTGTCCTTGGATAGACCGGAATCAAAAAAATAGATTGAGAAAGCGATTATTGGTGATTAAGCGCCACCTAGCGGAATGTTAGATTACTGCTGGTCTTTTTCAACTTACCCACTGCAGTCATTGAGAAGCTCGGCATGATAGGAAATACTGTATTTGTATTTTTTTCAGGTTAGCTCCAAGCAACCAATAGCTTATGTAGAACGGTAGCTGGAAAGTTGTGCAGTATTTGATCTTATAAAGAGAAGCTTCTGGAAATAAAGGAAGACTACCGGGAACTAACTGCTAAAAATGTTTTTTAGGTTTATAGAAGAAGATGTGGAAGGTATAATTAAAGATCTAAAACCTTTCCGAGCCCCAGAGCCCCATGGTCTCCCGAAAGCTTTGTTTAAAGCAAACCCAAAAATGTGAACGCGTATATTTTTTATTGTTTTCCAAGTGATTGTTACCACTGGACGCATAAAGAGCTCTTTCGAGAGGTCGCTGTTAGTGTCAATTTACAAAAAGGGTCTGAGAACCTCACCTGCAAACTATCGCACTTTAGCTTTAACTTCTAGTGCAAAAAACGTTTGTAACCTTTTTTTTACGATACATTAATGAGTGGACAAATGATACAAATATTTTTACTAACCAACAGACTGGTTTCAGACAGGGCTTCAGTACATTATCAAACCTCTGCACACTGATATACTTTATTCGAGATACTCTGAAATCCAAGTCAGTGGCCTTATGTATATGTTTTGTTGACTTTTCAAACGCCTTTGACAAAGTGAATCGGGGTATCTTATGTGAAAAAATGAAAGCCTGGCAATTGCACCCTCAAATATTGTATTTTGTAAAGGCTTTCCATACTAACAACAGGATTCAGATTAGGCTGATTGAAGAAGGCCTTCTGAGTGAAGAGATTATGGTTAACCATGTTGTACAGCAGGGCTGTACTCTGGCCCCAGTACTGTTTAATTTTTATACTGCAGAATTAGAGTCTGTCTTTAAAAAATGTAATAATTCAATCCCACGTATTTTTCAACGTCAGATAACTTTGCTATCATACGCGGATGACATTGTAAAATTAGACCAAAAGGCAATAGGACTTAAGCATAGTTTAATAGCGCTGGAAAACCTTTTCATTGACCATACTGTGATCATAAATTGAACTCAAACTAAGATTATGACTATTAAAGCTAACAGAAGAAACATTCAAAAGTATGGATGGACTATACAGAATGTTTTAGTGGAAGAGGTCACCGGCTACTTGTACCTTGTCTATAACTAATGACTTGAATATGGTGGCATTCTCTAAGAACATAATGAATAAAGCCTTCACTAAGTTTAAGATGATAAGAACATTCATATAAAAAACAGAGGGCAACTCGACTGATGGCTTGTTGCAATACTATATAAGGCATGTATATTCCCTTCCATTTTATATGGGCTAGAGGTTTACACAACTAAAGAAACTATGTGGTTAAAAGCTTTACAAGGACAATTATGGAGAATGTGCCTGGGATTGTCTCAGTTGGTGCATATGTTGTGAGTTAGGTATTATCTCACTTATCACATGGAAATTGCTTGCTACTTGGAATTTATATGTAAAGATGTTGATGTTCCAGAAAATTGATAGATTATGTTCTCCTATTTCTTTGACCAAAACGGCTGTGGTGATCTCCAGCAAGTTCTACAACCTTGGTTCAAAGAGATTGGCGTCTTTCCCAATGATATTGGGTGTTCCTGTTCATCAACTGAGAATTTAGCTGTGAAATGTAAAGAGATTAAGGCAAAGGCAGTGTGTGCCTAGGTTAATGAAGAAATCAAGTTACCTTGAATGTGCTATGCAATCTTTCCTAGTAAATTCTGAATCTACCAATACAGAAATCTGCAGAATGTTTAGGTAAGGCGGTTTATAATGTGTTTACTGTTTAATCAACGACCCACTTTATCCTATATTGGGGCTTGGTATGATATACCTAGAGAGGAGCGCCTTTGCAGGCTACGTAAGGGAACCATTGAAATTGGCTTATTAACCGAATGTCCTTTTTGTCAACACTATATGTGAAGCGTTACAAAACGCTAGTGTATGATTTACATTTAATATACAGTGACCGATTTTGGTCTCATTTATTCTGAGGGAACAATTTAGTCATGAATTTTACGATATTTTATGTCTGGCAAATTATTTTTAAGAAATGATCCCAGGACGAATGAGTTTATTATTTTACAATGGCTGCGATAAAATCACAATATTAAATATTGATTAAATAATTTATATGTAATTATTATGTATATGCATTTATGTATATCTTCTTTCTAAAGTGTTTTTACAGGTTATATTTAATCAAATAAAACACTATAAGAAAAAATAAAAATATTTAATCTGCATGCACAGCAGTGAATCTTTTTCTTAGAGCATTTGATTTAAGCATCATTTGTTTTTTTTTACACATTTGACACAGGTAACCTTAACTAAAGCTCAGGTTGCAATGTAGTTTTCAATTTCAACGAAAATATTGGAGTAAAAAGCGTTTCTCAATTACGATCATAATTCGGAAAGAAAATGTTTCCATTGGTGAAACCATGACTTGTAGCTAATGCAAGGCTGCACCTCTGCTTGCAATAGAGTGTCAGTCAACACCAATCTCTCACATCCTTCACAGTTCAGTTCAGGATCCTTAAGTGCAGGGGCATTTCGCTGAAGTTGCACATATTTAAAATGCGGGTTGTCCAGACATTCACAAAATGTAAAAGCTCTTGTAAATGATCTAATTTAATGTATACAACTGATAGTTGGGTAATATTTCCTTTATGACATGCTTAAGTGTGACTGGCAATCAATCTGGATTGCCTCGCCCACATTTGATCATAGTCTCATATAGAATGGATCCCAAAGAATTTCACTGGAGCAAATGAGAAGATCCCGGTGGATCTCAGATTTGCAGCTGCTGCTGTATACCTCATTCTCAAAGCCTAGCACTGGAGCAGTCCTGGAGAGGCCTCAAGCATCTCTGAGAGGCCCTTCAGCCTTTGTGAATAACATGTGTTCAAGGGCATCTCAAAGAAAAACCAGGCATCTCCAGATTTCATCCAGTGTTGGGGCACTGTGACTCAAGCCCGGGGCAGCAGGGGTTAATGACAGATGTTAGCCAGCATCACCTGATTTTCTCCAGTGCAAATCTTTATGGAACAGGCCATGAGTGTCTCGAGGCCTCAAGCTTCATTCATGCTAATTGGCTCCTGCTGAACTTAGTGAATTTATTTCTGTTAAGGTCAATGTGTCTTTTGAAGTCATCACCTTTGTAGTTTGAGTCTTACCTTAAATAGATTGCATTAGTAGGTGTTTCCCCTATTCTCCTGAAGGGGGTTTCCTCTGGACAAACCTGGCCTGCTTCTTTTACTTATTCTTGGTCTCTTTTACTTATGACATGACTTGGTCATACAAGACCGATTTCGCACAGTTGTGAGTTTGGTGGTGGTGGTAACGTCTGGTATTTTAGAATACCAGAAGTTTTACCAATCTGCCAGATCATGGGTTTTGTTAATGAAACTCCCTTTTCAGCCTCCTTTGGTGTGAAGGGAATGTCCACAAAAGCATTACCGTATGCAGTAATTTTTACATTAGGTTATACCGCCAAAATCAGGTTTGGCCAGGGGAAACCCCCTTCAGGAGAATAGGGAAAACACCTACTAATGCAATAGTAAGCCATGAAAGGATGCAAAGAGCAATGTATAGGGAGGCGTGGAAGCTTTCCTACATGGAATAATTGTGCAAAGCATAAACTGCAAAATCATGCCGTTCAAAGCAACTTTGGGCAGCAGCACTGACCAGGAAACATGGGATTTGAAAAAACACAAATGTTGAAGCTCTTCAGAAAGACAGTTATAGAAAACGATTTTAATATCATGCATTTTAAGGGAAACTGTGCCAGTACCTTGGAAGTGAGGCAGTAACTGCCACTGGGGGAATTATTAGCGCATTTCAGAGAAACACTCCAGTGGCGAAACTTTGAAAGGAAACTGAAGACACATATATTTGTCTCTTATTACGATGCTTATGCAGTTTTCTGTCACTCATTGGACCCAAAGGTATAACCAGCAATAGTGCCAAGAGGCCACTTGTTCCGATAGAGCACGTTTACAAATCTCAGGACAATACATACATAATATTTCAGCCTGCACTTGTGATATGATAACAGAAACTGGACCTGTGAGAGCAACACTTCACTTAGGGTGGCTATACTTTGCACAAGCCATAAACTGATATTATGGGGGGGGGGGCATTTGAGGCTGCACTTGACCTATGATGACACCAACTGGACATGTGAAGCTGAACATTTCATTTGGTGACTATACAATGCCTAGGAGACATTACCTGGCATTGGATGGCATTACTCCAGTTTTGGGAGGCTGCGTTTGCATATGATGGCAGCGCCTGCACATGTAAGGCTGCATCTTTAACATATCAAACTGTCATCACAAGAACATTATTCAATTCCAAAGCAAATCATATGGCTTTATACATGGGTATTTATTTCAATATTCATCTTCCTTGCGCATAGGCTCTTTTGGAATCCTTTTATCTCATGCCACTTGCCCCTTCGTGCCTCCCCACACAGTGTGGAAGAACGGGTTATTCATGACGACCTGCTGCCTTCATCGTAAGAAGTTGATGTTAAAATAAATGCACTTCAAAGGTTCAACAAGTTCTAAACTGTGGAAGCAGTCCCATTATCAGCTCCATTTGGCGCAGCAGAGGAGCCAGAGCAGAGGTAAGACCGGGGGGGGGGGGGGGGGTTACAGGGTGTTCGGGGGGGTACAGCTGATGATCTGGAGGGCTGCACGCGGTCCACAGTCCCCCATAAAGAGTGTCACTGCCCTAGAGAGAGAGCATAACTCATAGATGGTGCAAAGAGAGCACCAGTTCATTTAAGCTTCCCATTCTCCTGCATCTACATAATAGTGTTACTCATATTCTCAGAGCGAGGTGCTCCTGCTCAAGTTAGGTTATTTTTTGGAAGAATTGGTTGCCTCTGTGTTGCATATCTTTCCAGATGGTACTTGGATTACCAGTCGCTCCTTTGGGTTCTTTCACAAAGACATGGCAAAACTCAGCCAGACAATCACTACATAGGTTTTGATAGCTTCTGTCTATTGTAGGAATCTAAATAAAGACTGATCGCTGCTGGGTGGGAGTCCTTCTGTTAAGAGATAGGAATAGGAATGGTCACCTACAAAATGAGGAGAGGCGGTTACCAGTCCACCTTCTGGTTGTTAGCTAGCCAGCGATACGATAACACTTTCCTTCCCAAATTACCTGCCCAGACAAATGCAATTCTTGGGGTTGTGATCCTGTTGTCTCCTCAGGGAACCTTTCTGCAAGTACCAGAGCTCTCTGACTGACTCTCCCATTTCCTTGGTGTAATGGGTCAGCACAGTCCCATGCAGTTAGTCCATCTCTTCCTCTTCCTTCCGAATGAGGAAATAAAATTAAGCAACATAAATCCTTTATCCACAAGTTCAAAGTCTTTAGTTCACATTCTTTCCACACCACGCTTACAGTCTTAAGTAACCCAAATGGTTCTTTTCCCCACATAGTATCTCTGGCGTGTTCCCCGGCATCACTTAATCTCTTTGCACAACAAATGACTCATGTGCTTTTAGAAGACTTTTTATTATTATTATTTAACTTGTTGCATTGGGATCCAGTTTGTCCTCTCGGTGGCCACAGGACAGGAAGCATCCATGGGGTAGACCATGCACTCACCTTGCAGAACCAAGCTCTATTGCAAAAGTGCCCACAACATCACCTAGCCTGGGGTAGGACTGGAGGGCCTCCATGGATCTGGGTAGGTGCTGGGGGGCTGTGCTGGCCCCAGGACCTGGTCCTGCCACCCATTCCCAGTTTACTCGACTCCTTGTCAGAATGTCATCACTTGTAGCTGGGAACCTTGCGCTAGGAATAGATGCTGACCCTCAAGCTGTCTGTTGGCTAGACTCCTCGCTGGTTAGCTACATTCTCAATCCTACTCCCACTCCCTCCAGACAATGGATGGGCTGATGTTTTACTATCTGTCCGTGGCTGGCCCACTGACCCCAGAGACCTCCCAACTCTCTACTTCTATAGTGGTGCCCACCTCTGGCCCACTCTGTACTCTTCTCTCTCACAGGTCCATCTTCTCCACCAAACTCTGCTTCCTTCTTGCATCCTTGATAGTCTCCTGAAACATCGGTTATCTCTACTCCTGCGTAATGTTCTCCTCCAACCTCAGTTTTCTCATGACCTGCTTGATGTTCTCCTCCAGCCTCAGTTCTTTCTCCTCCTGCTTAATGTTCACCTCAAACATCTGCTCTCTCCCCTCCTCCTTGAAATCTACTACACCCTATGTCCTTGCCCCTCCTGCTTGAGGACATTCTCTATTGTATGTCCGCTGCCCTCCTGCATCTTCAACTTTCTCTTCACCTCCTCCTGCTCATTCTTCACCTTCAGCACCACGTGTTACTCTTGCACGTAAAGCACCCCCTCTTTCTCCTGCACCTTCAGCTTTCTCTGCACTTTTGCTGCTCCATGCCTGCTGACTCTGCTTCTACAAACAGCCCCCTCCCCCTACAAGCACTTTCTCTGGGCATTAGTAGGCCTCCAAATCTCCCGTTGGACAGGCTGTGACCCTATGACCTGCATGCGTGTGCAATAGTGCCTCTGAGCTGGATGGGGCCCCCCTCCAACAGACCAAAGGAATTAAGAGATATAGAATATCTAGGGCGCTGCACCCCGTGTCACGATAACAACCCATAGCTTGAAGTGCTGCTTTGCAGAGATCAAAGTAAGCATGGTAAACTTCCTTTCACATAGCTTACACTCTTCATTCATGTTGTAATCAGAGTGATAAACAAGTAGCATTTCAAGGGCAACATTAGCAGTCTACGACGAGGGTACTTGTGTTCAAGCATAAATACAGCAAACATGTCATCAATAGCGGCCACGTGGAAGCTATACTGGACATAGTATAACTGCAGGACACAGATTTTATGACACAGGTACACTTAATCCAGAATAGTCTTAGATTAGCTGCCTCCGAGAAAGCAAAAGTGCTCAAGCATGGATACAGACGACCAATGGGAAGCAAGTATTAAACTACACATACCATAGCATAGAGAGTAGATAATGATTTGAAGATACCAGGAAGGTGTCTGT
The DNA here is from genome assembly GCF_040938575.1 of Ambystoma mexicanum. NCBI lineage: Eukaryota > Metazoa > Chordata > Amphibia > Caudata > Ambystomatidae > Ambystoma > Ambystoma mexicanum. Next base: position 680,770,429 of record NC_090924.1, on the reverse strand, counting down.
ATCCAGACAGACTTAGATTAGAATTGGGACATGGATTTCAAGCAGTGTTGCCATTCGAGAGCAAAGAAACAGGTGGCTGTGGTGTGTAATATATCAATGCTCACTATCATTATAGAGGAAGCTACACTATATATAGCCAGGGAAACCATAAATGAGTCTTTCTTAAAGGTCATCCCCTGAGAATGGAATCACTCAGAAGGGCTGACAATTTTGAAAGGTTTAGGCACTTGCAATTTTGATAGGTGAAGAAATACAAGATTGAATGAGATACCCAGGATCACACATTGATTAAAAGGTGAAGCTGGGATTCGTACCCACAATTGCTGCTCTTTACCAATTCATTTTCAAGTTTTTACTTTGAACTAAAATAATCCGATTTTACAGAACTGACTTTGAAAATATGAAGATCACATAACCCAATATAAACATTTTAAAAAACAAAACGTTATAAAAACATATTATTAAAAATGGGAATGATTCTAGCTTCATTGGGCCTCATTTTGACCCTACGTGGTAGCCGTGCCGCTAAATACCGGAGTCATGATTTTACCAGCACCCAGGGGGCATTCCAGCCCCGGCAGACCCAGTAATTGTCTATTGCCAGTAATTATTAGTCCCCATTCCCATTGAGCCCCAAAGGGCTCAATGGGAATGGGGAGGACAGTAGCACCGGCACCAATCAAAATGGAGCTGGTGCTACTGTCAGTGTCTGCGAGCGGCAGACCTGACGGGCAGAAAGGTACCCGCTCGCAGACCTTCTAGTTTGCCAGTCCAGTAACAACGGACCGACAAACTTGTAATGAGGCCCATTGTCTCCATCATCAAGGAAAGTATATAAATACCAGCATACTAATAGATGTGATCTTAAAAGATTTCATATAGGTTTCTTTTTTGTAAAGCTTTAAATACACCCCAAACACAGGCTTGTGCAATGGTATTTAAAAACATGCAAATAAACCTTTACATTGTACAAAAAAGCAAACCATGTTGTTGTCACATAAGCAGACCTTAACATATGCTGGTAAGAAGCCTGCAATATCTGGTCTGCTCTCTTCTGTCTAGAACTCCTTACACTGAAATGGCCTACATGATAGGAAAGATCAGGTAATTGGCCAAACAATTCCACCAGTATGTGAGAAGAAAACCTTTTCATAGAAGGCAGTACAGTACTGTCAGTGATATAAGATGTGTCCATGATCACTGTATCATCTGCTGGCAAAGCCAGGATCCAAGCATGAATGTGCAGGTACACTGGTGATAACACCTGGAGTGATATAGAACAAAGTATATATGCATGCAGGCTTAACAACTTCATACATTGGAAATGCTAAGTCGGCCTAGCTGGAATTTGGTATTGTAATCTTTCACGTCAGCACATATCACTGCAATGAGTGCTTAACACACTGAGCTAACCTCTGAACCATCAGGACACTCATATGTATCAATATGTATTTCAACTTTGGCTATTATTGCACATGATCAATATAATCCCCACAGAAAGGTGAGAATGCTACAGGTGTTGTGCCACGCAAACTATGTATACCACAGTGAACATAGCATTACAGGATGAAAAGACCAGAACAAAATGTACTTATCAACAACAGACAGAAATTAGGGTTACCCTTAGCAGCACGCCAAATTCTGATGTGTGATGTTTAATTTTGTTGATTTAGGGAAACTGACTTTTTTTTAATAAGGCTCCTTCTTGGAGCCCCCTCCAAGGTGGGGGCCCAGGGCAAGTGCCCCTTTTGCCCTCCCATAAAGACGTCTCTGCTCAGAGGCAAACATGATCTGCATTGGCAAAAGACCCATAAATGGCTTCCTGCCTCCCCAGGCCACAACAAAAATCCATATCTGCCCCTTGTGTCCCCACCCCCCCCACAACAAAAGACCCTCACTTGTCATCCGGTCTCCTCACCAGTATGCTTTTCATATATTGGTTTTTAAAAGAATTCTATATTTCTATTATTTTCAAAGCAAACAACATACTTTCTTGTACTTTTACCACAGTTCAACGCAGTGATTTCAAAATATGTCAAAAATCCTTATCTTATGTGGGCACCATTGCAAGATATAATTACTCTGTAGGTACAGCAACACAGTTCTCCAGTCCGGCTTAAAAGAGTCTCTGTTCCCCTGAATGTTGTAGATTAACTATTCCGTTGAGATGAAACTCCACACTTTCTGCAGCCAGTCCTGATTTGAGGGACTTAGTTTTTGTTTCCAATGCTGAGCTATTGTAAACCATGCAGCTACTACTAGTGTCATGATGGCCCTCTTCTGTTTCTTAGTGTACGTCTCGATGATGGGTCCCACAGGCTGCACATCCAAACTCTTATGTCCTTTGTGTCGATCCCTTGGAACATGCTCCTCATCTGTTCTTTTGCTCCCTCCCAAAATGGCAGCAGGATCGGGCATTCCACCCACACATGCATCCAATCACCTCCTGCCCTAAATTCCCTCCAACAACGATCTGGTACTAAGGGATACATGGCATGAAGCCTTTCCGCAGTATAATGCCATTGTAGTAATACTTTAAGCCACATTTCCCTCACTTGCATGGAGCATGTTAACTGTGGAATTAATCCCCACATATAAACCCAATGTCCTTCCGGTAAGGATGGTTCCTAATGTCTTTTCCCATTTCTTTCATGTACTTCCATTGGACTAGAGCTGTATGGTCATTAGGAAACTTATAAAGAATCGAAATAATGTTCCTTTCACCCGTATGGGTCATAATATATCTTTCGAATGGGGTCAGCTGGCGTGTGGCCGCTGTTCTGATAAGTGGGCTACTAAGCCAGTGCTTCAATTGAGTGTACCGAAACGTATCTACTTCCTTCAATTCTATATCCTTAATACATTCCTCAAATGTTCGAATGGTTTTCCCGTGAAACGTGTCCCGAATCTTTAGGCAACCTGCCTCTCTCCACGCTTTAAATGCACCCTTTTCCTTTCCTGGCAGAAAATCAGTTTTGCCAAACATTGGAAGTAATGGGGAAGGGTTCTCGGACAGGGCTCCCCTTCCCACTGCAGAATCCCATACCTCTGCCTCCAGCCCCACTATTTCGCTGGCACGAACATTCAGATGTCTATGCTTCTTATCTAACCACAATAATCCTGAAAGGGATACACCCAACATTGCCCTATCTTGCTTAGCCCAGATTTTCTGTCGACCCTCTGAAAACCATTCTCTCACCACCCTTAATTTAGCTGCTTCAAAGTATCTATTGAAGTGGAGAATGGACAATCCAGACCGATTTCATGGTGCTGTCAAAGTAAACATTGCTACGCTAGGAGGTTTGTATTGCCATAAATATGCTGACAAGATTTTTGTGAGAGATCGGAAGTAAGCCTTTGGGATACGGATCGGAGGTGCCTGGAAATTATATAATAGTTAAGATAATATCACCATCTTTATTGCCACTATTCTCCCCAGCCAAGAGGTTGCTAGGGGACTCAATTTCTGTAGATCAGTTTTGATCTTGGTAGGTAATTGGGGGTAATTTGCCCCGTAAAGCTGTCCAAGTGTTTTGGTCAGGGTTACCCCTAAATATGAGATACCCTTCTCTGCAATCTTCAGTTGCGTTTGAGATCCTAACCTAATCAATTTATCAGGGTCCACTGATACATTTTGTAATTTGACTTTCTGCATATTTATTTTTAGTCCCGATACTATCCCAAACTCCTCCAATGCATCCACCCATACCGGCACGGAATTTCCCGGATCCGCCAGCGCAAGCAACATGTCATCAGCAAATGCTATAGCTTTATGCTCCTGCCCCGCCATTTCAATCCCCCTTATTCAATCTGCTCCGCGAATTGTAGCTAGTAATGGTTCTAGATAACTAGCATACAACAAGGGGGACAGGAGGCAGCCCTGTTTAGTACCACGACTAATCTTTATATTGCCAGACACCACCCCATTCAGTGCTATTCACATAGTTGGTGATCTATAGTTGGCTTTGATCATCTGAAGGAATCCTTTGCCAAACCCCATCTTTTCCATCATAAGAAATAGAAAGGACCATTTGACTCTGTCAAACGCCTTTTTCGCATCTAAGGCCACTGGCACTGCCAGTTTTTGCGTCATAGTCATTTTCTCTATCAGATAGCATATTCTGTGGGTGTTGTCATGTGTTTGTCTCTCTGGGATAAACCCTGATTGGTCTTCATTTCTACGCTTGGGCATTAATTGGGTCAGTCTACCTGCCAGGTTCTTAGTGTATAGCTTAGCATCCACATTGATCAACACTATGGGTCAATATGCTCCTGGAACGGCCGGGTCTTTACCTTGTTTAATAAACACCACACTTTTTCCCTCATTCATTGAATGTGTTATTGTAACCAGTGCTCCAGATAGGGTTTTGGAGTGAGAGTATTTTACTCCCAATTGTTATACTTAGAGAGTAAATCCAATTTCAAGAGAGTCAAAATGATTTTCCTCCTTCGCAAAAGAGAGTAAAAAGTGTCTGAAAACTATCCAATTTGTGAGTAAAATTAAAACTTTGTTCGAAAACATAAGTGACAAAACCGATGTATTTAAAAGTGGTTCTAAATTATGTGTTGCACCTATGGAAAATATTTTCCCAACACAAGAACCTTGTAGATGCATACTACCCACTTTCATCTTCATGATACTTAGGCACAAACTCTTAACAGAGTTACTACAGATGCCAGGTAGTTACATCAGGTGATTCATAAATCAAGTCCCACACTCTACCAGCATTACTTCTCTGCCTCTCGGGCCTGCTGTTGCTGCCTGGCACTACCTGCTTGACAGCCACTCCATCTTTTTGCTCCATCTCTCAGTCCCTTTGCTACTTTGTTTCCTCTGTCCATCACTTTCTGACGCTATGCCTCTCACCCTGAAGTGTTGCGATGCCACATTTTGTGGTCTATTTCTCTGTAACTCTGCCTCTCCCATCTCTGCATTGTATTGTTGCTTCCACGTGTAGAGACCTAAAACAAGGGTGCATTTTAGCATCAAGACTTTTGATTTTTTACATAAAAGATATCAATAGTGTGCTAGAATCTACTAGAAGTTTTGCTCCCACGATGGAGCACAGTCGATTTCATGGTTACTCTACGCGGATGACCTTGTTTTGGTTGATCTTGCCCCGATAGGCTTACAGCAGAAACTGAATGTATTAGAAGCCTATGCATAGCAGAACTTTTTAACAATCAACATAACCAAATCGACCACTCTAGTGATTTTGAAAAGCAAAAGGGACACACCTGTGTTCAAGTGGAGCATTGGCACCACCCCTCTTGAAAGAGTTCAAGAGTTTAAATATCTTGGCCAAATTATTAATGACAGCTCCACAGACAAGCATCTAAAATTGAAACAAGATATAAAATGGAGTTCCCAACATCTCAAGCAAAAATAATACACAATAAATATGGCAAATTCTCATGTAAACCAATATTACTATTCTATAAACCGAAAGTCATCCCGATTTTTACATATGGTGCACAAACGAAATCGTTAGTTGACCACCCAAATTGGAATTTATTAGAGGTCATCTATTGGAAATCACTACTAGCATTACCCAAATGTTTTCCTATGCAAATAGTTAGATTTGAACTTGGACTAACATTCATTCAGACACTAGTTGCATGGCAGACTTTGGCACTATACAGAAAATGCTTACTAGCTGATTCTTTTTTATTTATTTATTTATTTACAAGTATATACAAAAAACAACATCATAGTACAGAGGAACAACAAGGAAAAGAAAAATAAAACGGATCAAACAAAATCATTGAACATGTTCCAAATCTTTTCATATGAAGACAACTTACATTTCAATTTGTAGATCATTTTTTCTGTTCTAGACAGGCTATGCATTTCTTGAACCCATTCCTAAAATGACGGACGGATCCGACCTTTCCATCCTCGAAGGATCAACCTTTTAGCAACAATGGTTGCTCTAAAAAGCCATTCTTGACGGGAGAGCTGACATCAGCCGGCTCAGAATCTTCCCCTAGGATCATTGTCTTAAAGTCCAGGACACACCCTTCACCCAAAATTCTGACACACACATCACAAATGTCAATCCAGAAAGCCCTGACCCGCACGCAGCTTCATAGGATGTGTTCCAATGATCCCACTTCCTGAGTACAACCCCAACAATCAGTAATGCCCCTTTTATGCAACGGTTCCGGACACCAATACACACGGTTCAGGATTTTAATTTGTCTAGACCTTTCGCCCAGATTCAGCGAACATAAGGAGACATTTCCGCATATATTCTGCCAGGCCTCAAGATCAATATCAGACCTAATTCTCTCGCTCCACACTTCCCGTAAATTGCCATTGCTCCGAAAATACGACACAAAAAGTTTGTATAACCTACTGGCTAAACCACCTCCCTGTCCATTAGAATCTGTCAGAAAAATAGTTATGTCAAAGGAGTCAGACCAGTCCACCTCACCGACAGACCTCTTGAGTCGTCTATAAGCCGAGTCCGACAAATCCTCAAAACTCCATCTCTCTCTCAGCTCAGCAGCAGTCAGCCACCGAACATCATTCCCCAAGTCAGAGACCTTTTTAACATTCATTAGGAACCATTCGGGCCAAAAAATTGTCCTGGAGTTATCTCTAATCCTAGGATTCAGCCAGATAGAGGAATTGAATCACAGGACCTTCAGAAGGTCTTTGAGTGAATTGAATCACAGGACCTTCAGCGCATCCTACAATGCATGTGCCTGGGCGGCCTGTTGTTGTAACATTTTCAAGCTTTCTATTGCTCCCTGAGGCTTACACGAACGATGAATTATCAAGCTAGTAAAGTACATTGAGATCAGTAATGGGGCAAGATAATTTTTCCTTTGTCACCCTTGCTTGTTCCCATGTTTCTTGAACATCAACCTATATATTTATGATCTCTGTCAACAATTTCTTTTCCATCAAATGCATTTTTTTTTGTTGAGGGGTGGCCGCAAACCCCCCATTGTTTACCTTTAAACCACCCCCAAACAAAATAAACCCTTTATCCCACACACACATGCATTCGATGGAGAAAAAAAATCGTTGCAAAACCTTCAATGGAAAAAGTTTAGTTGGAAACTTTTTCGATGGAAAGACTTGACACTGAAATAAGGTGAACAATAAAAAATTGAATTATCTAGGGATGTTTGTGCCAGGAAATTAATTAACACATTTATGCCAAACGAAGAAGTTTCACCATGAGGACCATCCATTCAGCATGCAGGACAACTTCTCACCACAGTCAAATAAACGTCTACAAAACAACCATCATGGAAGCATCCAAAAAGAGCAGAGCAATCTTCCAAGTCATGAAGCACTTCTTCAAACCCCTGCCAGTACCTCCAGTACTGCAATCCACTGCCAAATGCACTGACACACACAAGATAGGCAAGGTACTGCAGAAGACATGACCAACACTCTCACAGCCCTTAACCCCACCAGATAAAAAGGCGACATCCCCTTCTCCCGCATTGTGAGGGCCATCCAAGGTGAAGCATGTGCACCACTTGTCAATGTCATCAATGTGCCCCTCACACAAGACACCTTCCGAGATGCACTGAACATGGGGCAGATTCTCTCCTTGCTGAAGAAACCCGCACACAACCCAGAGGAGCTGGCCAACAAACTCCCCATCACACATCTAACCTTCCTCGGAAAAGTGGTTGAGAAAGACTGTTTCCATCCAGTTGCATGAAACGATTACTCCGTACAATTTCCTGCAGGACTGCTAATCCAGTTTCCGACCATGACACATCACGCAGACAGTCCCAATCCAAGTTATCAGCGATGCTTCCACATCCAGGACAAAGGGGGCCACTGTTTATTTGCCACATGAATGCTGCATTGAGGATCACGTCAACCTCTACAATTTTGGCAGACAACTCTCTAAAAGAGTCTCCCCGCCCTCGAATTTTTCACACAAGTGTTCCTTGGTGGCTCTCACCACTGTCTAAGCTTCGGTGGGCATCTGTATCGGAGAAGATTTCCCTACGCTTTAGTCATTGTCACACAAATATTCCATAGACAAGCCTTATAGAGAAACCACCCGGAGCCTCATAGACTTCTACAGCAACCCTTGCTTCTGGACGATGGCCTGATCCCTTTGCTTCCTGATGGACTCCTGCTCCCTCTGTTTATCGATGGATCTTTCTCTGAGCTCAATGCCCTTCCTTTTATGATCCAAGTTCTAGCTTCCCATTGACATAGTGATGCCTCTTTTTTGTGCTTCCTGATTGACTTTGGGGCTTTCAGTACTTTCCCATTCCTCCTTACTCCTTGGGTTGTTTCCCTTTTCACATGCAGTGGGAAACAAACGCCAGAAAATTACTGCTTTCAATCTGAGTCTTAATGTTGTGATGTGAGTATGACACCAAAACAGCTGAACGAAGGTACATTCACACCCTTTCGTCAAGTATACAAGTTGTGGCAAAATCCCATCCCTCAGCTTGGGAATAAGGATTAGAAGGACCCTTTGGTCCTTGACACGCACTCTTTCATACCACCCAGAGGAGCTGGCCAACAAACTTCCCATCACACATCGAACCTTCCCCGCGAGGGGAACAGGGAGCTAACAATGTGCCCGTTCGTAATGGGCCCGTTGTTAGCTCCCTCCCCATTCCCATTGAGCCCTATGAGGGCTCGAATAGGAATTGGGAAGGACCGGGCCCGGATTCCCTGAAGGAGGAAACACCTGGCCCTCCATACTCGGAATGGCCCGGTATTTCCCCATTCAGGGAACCCGGACCCGGACACGATTTTAGAGGCAGCCATGCCCTTATTAAGGGCATGGCTGCCTCCAAAGTCGTAATCGGGCCCATTATGTTGTTCATCGTAGACACATTCCATGGATAGCCTTTTCAAACGAATGTTATCCCAAAAAAACAGAATTATTAAATATGCAAAAGTATTTAAAAGGTTTGATAAATGAAATAATAAATCCCAGACAGTAATTACATTTAGAAGGCCTGACAAAACAGGTGATTTAAGATGTTTAAAAAATATAACTGGTGATCAATGATGAATTGTGCCAGCATGTTCCTGTGCCTAGTACCAATGTCACTCCCAAAGACCTATACATTGAATGCATTTGAAGTTAAATTGGAATACAGAATCGGTCTGAAGAATGCAATACTTTTTTTTCAGGCAAACCTTATGACATAGTAATATTCTTTTAATTGGGTTCTACATTAAATTGTTTAGAAAGGTTAAAATATTTATGGAGGGGGATTTGCTCGTTCCACATAGCTTGTGGGATGATTTTACCCATGCATCCAAGCCCTACAATAAAACTGTGCAGTACTGGCATGGAAAACATCATGATGGCCAGAACTCCCCAGAGAGTGCACAGAGAAAACATGAAGAATAGGCTGCCACTCATTTTTGCCTATGTTGTGAGCACAGGAGGGCACTGCCTAAAACCACCAGTGGGCTACACACACAGTAGCCTGAAACCATTGGGAATGGCAATGCTGATTGCCAAGAAAAGCAACTCAGAACTGTGGGGAATTCATTTTCTTAATCCCAAAAATGGTTGCATTACCAGTACTCACCACTATCAGAAAGCCGACGTTTTAAAACCACCAGACTTTTGTGTAAAACTGAACAAATGAAACAAAACCAGACCAAGGAAAGACTTGCTAAGAGGTGGATACAATGTAAAACTATATTCTGAAATGACTTGAAGGAAGTCATTATTTAATGTTTATGTAAAAATTGTCAGTTTGATTTGAATGTAGAAAACTGGGAACAAAAAGTGACATTTAGCTGAAACCTGGCTTAATGAAACTGGATTCTGCCTGACAACTACCCCCGACAGGAGTTGAAACCTGTTCAGCCACTCCCCTTGCCAAAAGGAGTTATCACCTCTCTGATTAGATTAGGGGTGGAGCAGCTGGGGACTACAGGGAGTTGAACAAAGGCCTGTCCTGGACTCAGGCAAATGTTATATTGGGGGGCCGTAAAGTGGCTTCTTCTTAGGGGAAACTGGGAGGGGCAGTGCGTCTGCTAGCAGCTGAGCTTGGGGGAAGTGGATAAACCAGATATTCCACCCTGTGATGTGGGAAGCCACACCCCTTTTTGACCAGGGCATAATTTTAAAAAGATAGATAACTCATAGTGCAGACTTGTCAGAATTATATAAGTAATATCATTATTTTTGTGATTTTTCTGTGAACATTTTGAGAGGCGTTAGGACCCTGTGGTGTATTCTGGGGGGTTGCTAGCGGAAAATAGGGTCTCACTCCAAATGTCTGCATGTTAAAAATCTGACACTTCATCAATTAATGTCCATACTCCTTGCGCACATGTGCGTAATTTTGGGTAAATGTCGATATTGCAAAACCAGTTAAAAAGCGCAAAATGTTGTTATTTTTGAATGCAAGCCCCCAGGAAGATCAGAGGCGGACAAGCATGGACCATAAGGAATATATAATGTGCACATGTAATTTCAACAAATTGTATATCTGGGAAGGATGTATTTGAATCAAATATAGATTTGTGGGCAAACTGACCAGGGGAGGATCCTCTGACCCATAAACCTACAGCATCACTCTGACTCACATTTCCTTTTCCCAATCAAGGGAGAGAGGAGGAATTGGCCAATGATAAGTGAGAGGAGCAGGCTTAGCTAAGCCCAGGCACACACCCATTTTCAAAACACATAAAAAGAGACTGCTGGGACAGGTAGAGACATTCAATTCCATTTGCTGCGGAGCATGCTGACCGACAACTTCACATCCAGAGATCCAGACTTCAAATCCATCAATCTCCAAAGACCAGAACTTTACTTCAGAACTTAAAGCAAGGGCCTAAACCCACAAACTGAGAACTCTTCTCAGCAGGCCTCAGCAACCTTAAAATCATTTGCGAACTATTCCACAGCCAGGCGAGCTGTTTGAATTCTTTTGCCAAGAACAATTGCCAGAGACCAGACCAGAGATTCAGAGTGACCCAGACCACTGTGAGCAGAACCAGAGAGCTGACCCAGATCACTGTGAAGTGCCGAGACCAGAACCGGAGTCCAGTCCAAAACCTGACCAGATCCGTTGCGAGGCCTATTTCAAATTTATATTGTGAGTACCTAGCAGAACTGTGCAGAACCAATCTCTTAGTTAAAATAATCTAATCCAAACTATTTTAACCTAAGTAGAACTGCCTCCTAGAAATCGTGTTATCTGTCATTTTTAAAGCTGCACAACTGTCACCCGTCAATTCTGCAGCTGCAAGCTGTCACCTTTCATTTTGAGTTTTACTTTAAATCCGAAAAACGACCTTTATAAAATCGTTCATATCTCTGGAACCGTTTGTCCTAGGAACTTTAACTTTCCTCTGAAAGCTTAGAATCTCAGCTTTCCAACGAACCTAGAACCGACTTGCCATACTTTTGCCGTAATCACGATTCACGCACTCGCGAATTTTGCCGCAATTTGCGATTTGGCCTGATTCCTTTACCTGTAAAAAGATAGCAGCTTTTTGCTTTCCTTTCCTAAAAATTTGTTTGACTCTTAATAACCATCCCTGAATCATTGCTAAAGTGAGCCTGAGCTCATCCCAAGTATCTCTCACTCACCCTGAACCTCCTAAAGGGAATTAAAAGCATTTTCAGCATATTTCTCACTTCATTGCCACCACATTCAAAGCACTTGGGCCTGTGTTTTAAAACTCATACCGGTTTTCTCTAAGCTTGCTGGGGTGGGAATTGAATTTCGTATTGTATTTGATTGCATTCCTGAGAACTGTGTGTGTTACTTCCATCTCCTTCCATTTCTTAGATTGCATAGGGGAGGGGGGTGAATTGCCAGAGAAAAAGTGATTATCTTATCTTTTGCTAAAATCACATCAAGTATTTCTGTACTGCATTTTATTCCTCATTGCTTTTTCCCTTGAAATCATAAAAGTATTTTTGCTACTTTATCCATCCTATACTAACTCCTCATTGATTATAAAGAAGTGTGTTAGTGTCAGATTACCCATTGTTGATTAACATTATATTTATAAGGGTGATATCGTTTATTAATTTATTATAAAAGCGTGGTATCTATATTTTGTTTTATTTCTCAAATAAACCTTTTAAACTTGCAAAACAGAACTACTTCTTGGCTCAGTGTGGTCAGGGGGATTCTAAGAGAGGGGTGTTATATAGGGGTAGTCATCCAGAACTCATGAACTGGACATAAAGTAATATCAATAAGGGTTTCCATTCAGTATCCCAGACTACGCATTGACTTAGCTGTAGTGTTGAATTGAATCCTCTTACAAATTGGGGGCTCGTAGCCGGGGATTCCGGATTAGATCTATCACTTGTGCAGATTAATACAGTGTGCTAACTGACAAGATACATACATCCGTTCGGATCACCACGCTGTGTTACGCTGTAAAGCACTCCTCAAAAGGAACGCTCTAAGGAAACGGTCTGTTTTGCAAAATAAAATACAAACTTCTGTAAGTCAGGAAGGAACTCAAATTCCAGAATGACGACCTTGGTAGATATGAAAATAGCCAGAGAGCACTTCTTACATAAGCTATTTGTGAGAGGTGAGTGGACTCATCAGGACCAAATGGTCTGGTTGCAGGCAATCGCGCAACAGGTCACTGAAACAGGGTCAGATATATGGGGAGATCAGGGTCCCCTATATGTGGCCCTGAATGAACTATATATGGCCCCTAAAGCCAAAGATGAACATAATAAGATTGCCAGGATAGCGGCATATTTGTATCTATATATAGGAGCCATGCAGGACAAATGTGCTGAAGGCCAAGATCTGACAAATAGGCAACAGATGGCGTTAGAGAAGGCCAAATCTGATCTGGGCTCTTCTGAGCAGAGGCTGCTCAGGAGCCAGGAGTCAGAAAAGGACAGCAGACAGTACATCACTAAAATAAAGGAGGATATGGATGTGCTGAAACAGGAAAAGGCGGACCAGGATACCAGATTTCTGGCCTTGCAGAAGGAGTACCAAGAAGGTTTGGACTCCCTACTGCAGAGCCAGAAAAAGCTGGAGCAACAATTAGATTTCAATAGGGCATGTGCCGAGCAGGTAGTCACCCTGCAAAGCCACCTAGATAGGGAGAAGGCAGAGAGCAATAAACTGATTTTGAAAGACCTGGATACCCAGGCAGAGTTTGACCAGGAGCGCCAGAAAGCTGGTGCCTTCCAAAGGAAAAGGGACGACCTGGCGGCACAGATGCAGGCTCTTAGTCAGGAAAGGGATACCTTAGGCCAGGAAGTCTGCCACTTAAAAAGGAAAATGGAAGAAAATCACCTGGCCCCCCAGGGACTGGGTGACCTCCAAAAAGAACACCAGAACTTGTTAGAGCACACCAGGAGGGTGGAGGATGCTCTGGCAAGAAAGGAGCAGGCCAATAGGGACACAGCTCAGGAGGTAACCCTCCTGCAGCAGAGACTGGCCCAGTTCTCCAGGACCAATCAGGAGGCACAGAGAGAAAATGAGGCTCTCTGTCAGCACAATGATAGGCTCCAGCAACAGGTAGCCATACAGGAGAGGCTGATAGTTTCTAGTAAGGCCTTAACTGAGGAACTGAAAGCGCAGGCTCTTGCATTGCAACAGGGAGCAGGGGCGGATAGAGATGAGGTTCGCTGGGAAAGAGAAACTCCTGAGCATAACCTCAGGAGCCCTAGTACCAGAGGCCTTCATCTCTCCCAGTCCCTGGACTCTACCACCCCCATGTGCCCTCACGCACATGAGCCCTGGGCCACGGGGATGGCAGATTACTATCCAGCTAGAAGTATGGGGCTCATAGGCCAGTACCTCCCAGGAATGGATGGGCGGGCATCCGGGTATGGGCACCCAAGCACAGTGCAATTTAGTGGGGAACCCCAGGAGAGTAGGCCCATTAAGGGCATCCTGAAAACCTCTGCCCAGTTAGGTCAGTGGGGGGGTACCCAGCAAATCCTGGTAGCAAGGAGGGATCTGAAGACTCCTCTGAGCGTCACAGGACACAGGAGACCAGGTCCCCACATTCTGCCAGCCATTCCCAGGCTCGCAGAATCCGGAAAAACCTGGAAGATCAGACGGGCACCTCTGGGAGTAGCGCTTCTGAGTCGGAGGATGAATGGACCAGGGTTACCCGAACCAAAAGGGCCAATAAGGCAAAAAGGGCCTTGCTTAAGGACCCATTGAAACAAATAAAGGCAATAAGGAGTGTCATCACGCCTTACCATAAGAACGCCAAGTATTCTGTTTGGGAACACTTGGAGCTCTATGAGCAAATGATGGAGACTTTCCATTTGAAGGACAGCCAAAGCTGTATTCAATATGTAAAGTGGACCTTCTCACCAGAATACTCCAGTTTCTTTGCGGGGCTGGAGGATCAAAACCATTCAAGGTGGTCCAAATACAGGGCGGCCATCTTGAAACATTTTTCCGTGCACAGAAATCCTCAAGAGACTCGCAAGGCAGCCTACAATTTGCAATGTGGGGAGGATCAGGCCCCACAAGAGTTTGTGCAAGAATTAAAGCATGCTTTTGCGCAGACCACCAGAAGGGTGTGCACGGATAGCAGAGAATGTATCAATATGTTTTTCCATGCCTTACCCAAATACATAATGACCCAGCTTGTGAGAGATTTTCATGAGAAAAGATCTTTAGACTGGGTCATTGAACAGGCTACCCGGATCTATGAGGTGCAGAAGCCTATCGAAAATAAAAATAACGCGCCGAAAAACCCCAAAACCAACAGCACCCCTGCTGCTGCCAAGGTGGCAGAGGTAAAGGTTGCCCCCGTTTTAGATTTGGAGATGGGGGGGCCTAAAAACCTGCCTGCACCAAATAATTCACAGCCCAGAAGGCCCTCGGGCCAGTCACAGACAGGGAGTCGAGGAGGTAGTCCCACAAATGGGGTCCCCCACCCCCGTGACTATGTAAGTCCCTGCTACAAGGGAAACCGACCAATCCTGGGTTATGTGTGGACTCCTCCAGCCCAAGGGGGGGATCCAGCCAAGCACCTGACCCGGGGAACTTCCCTCCTAACTTCCCCAGGAGGGCAGAAATTCTCCAAATCCTGGGCAGAACTTTTTCCCCAGGTATCCGCCCAATTTCCAGCCCCAAAATCATCCATCCTTCTTCCCCCAATTCCCTGAGCCCAGACAACCTAATCCGGGAGAGGGGAGGCCAAGGGTGGAGGGGTACCAAAATCTTCCCAACCAGGGGTACTACCAGAGAAGGGATAGCTACCCTTGCCGGGATCAGCCCAGGGGAGAAAATAGAGCCCCGTATCAGCCTGAGCGGGTTTCACAACTTGAGCGCCAGGTCCAAAATATGGCACGAGATCTGGGTCACATACTGAGGGCTCAATAGAACCCTCAGATGAGCATGCCACCGCAGAATGCCCCAAACTCTAAACCGGGTGCTCCAGAACAATGACGGGGGCAGCACCCCGATAACCCACCGGTTCCCAGGGAGGAGGCACAAGGGGAAGTGGTGTGTAAAGCCTTGGAGGAAGCTTCCTTCCCAACTTGTAAACAGCCCCTGGAAAACCAGGAACCGGAAACAAAATCTCCTGCCCCTGAAAGCCTGCCTCCCAAGGAGCAGAGGGGGGGTAGGAGAAACAAAGGACCCAAACAGACCCACTTTGTGGAGGAGGTACAGGTCTTCCAATTTGAGGGTGAGGGATCCTCAGAAGACCCTGGGAAAAGGATCTTCTCCTTTAGAGATGGGGGAACTCCTCCCAAGGAAAAATGGGTCCCAAGGGATGTCAATTCAGACTGGGGATATGTGGAGACTGAGCAACCGCCGCCCATCATCTCATCCCAGAACCCACCATACCAAAATCCCCTGGTTCAAACCCATCATGGTGACTGCCTCCAAAAAGGGGTGGGGAGGCGGCCCAGAACCGGAACCAGGGGAACCCACAATGGCTCTGATCTCCAGTTGCCAACTTATTCTTTCAGATTCCCAAGGCTCTCCACAGAATTCTGCCCAAATCTCTTCGCTAGCAATGTCCAAAACCAGAAAGTTAGCCCACCAGTTGTCCAAAAATGTGCATTATCTGTGCCCCCTTGAGGAGGAGGAGGGAAGATACTATGCCCCGGTACAAGTACAGGGGCAGGGTACAATTTTGGCACTGGTGGACACTGGATCCCAAGCTACCCTTCTGTCCAAAAGAGCCTTTGAGGAACTAAATGCAGGAAGGGGGGAGAATTACCGAATTCCTCTCACCTCTCTTCCTGGACAACTGCAGAACTTTGACGGGAAGGAAATTCCCGTTGAGGGGACTGCAGACTTGGACATTAAAATTGGGCGACACAAGGTGAAACACCCGGTCATAGTAGTGACTCCAGAGGGCACCCCTTGTTTACTAGGGAATGACCTCCTGAGAAGGTTGTCACCCCTAATAGATTGTGTAAACAAGGTCCTCTGGACCCAGACTAGCCGACCAATAAAATTAAAACAGAGTGTCAACCATGTTAGTTTAAACGGCACCTGCCACATGGTTGAACAAAAATATGACCGAGTAGAATTTCACTTCCAGAACAACCAAATTCCAGACGTCACAGTAATAGCAGTAGGACAACAGACTGGTGATGGGGGGCCCTCTCTATTTCTGAAAATCAACCTTCTTCCAGTTTAAGGTGGTATTCCACACTGGAAGGAAACACCCTGAATTTCTTTACTAATCCACAATCAGACACTCCCACTCCTATAGTCCAGAAAGATGTGGAATCAGCTCAGAGCCTGGCTGATATTCAGCAAATTGGAGAGCAGTTGTTCCTCCCTGTTCAGTTAAATGATGGGAAGGACTCTGTTCTCGCTCGAGTGTGTGTGAACAACGGTAAGAGCTTCATCAGCGAAGCCATGTTCCGCCAACTCCCAAAAGATCCAGCCATTCCCACATTCAAACTAATAGACAAATAGGAAATGGACTTGGAAGCACCTAATTCCAAACATCTCCTACCAAGCAGGTGTATGCTCAAAATCTCCATTGGCAACAAGAGCATAGTCCATAATTGTTGGGTCGTGCGAGACGTCACTGCCGCCTTTTACTTAGGTAGTGACATTCTCAATCGCTTTGCCATTAGTTTGGACCTAATAAACTTCAAAGCTTGGTCCCGATTAACGGATAATCCCATGGGCTTTGATGATCCAGAAAAAGCATTTAGGTCAGCTCAATTGCTACCTTATGCAGTTGAAATTCAGATCAAAGAGGAAATCACCATCCCAGTAAGGACCCGACAATTCTCCCTGGAAGTGAAAGTTAAAAGAGGACAAAAATTGCAAGGGTTGGGGGTAAACCCAACTCCATTAGTCAACATAGAACATGACACCATTCCAATAGAGGTGGATAACAGCGACTTAAAGAGTATTACTCTAGCCGCAGGCACCCTTATTGGAATGGCGGTTGATGACCGACATTTCTCCATTGATCTAGGAAATTAACTGTTAGGACCAATCCACAAGGACTGTTTTGACAGTGACAGTGATGACAAAACAACACCAGACAGGATCTTCACCCGGCATGGGGGGGACTTCCTGGTGTACACTTCTTGCCCTTACGGTAAGGAAGATGTGACTTGTGACTTCAGGAGGGATGAGGTGATTTTCCAGGTCTATGAGGGCTACCTTTCCCACCGGAAGCCTCCAGTCCAAATCAGCACTCTGACCAGGGACTTCTCCACCCAGCTGGAGGAGGCCGCTGAGATAGCCAAACCAGAAGTCTTTCCAGGCTTCAGGCAGATGGTGGAAGAGAGAGTCAACCTAGCTGATGCCTGTGTGACTCTGGAACAGAAGCAAAAGTTGAAAAAAGTTTTCTTGGATTGCCAAGATCTCTTTGCAGTAGACTCATATGACTGTGGTCGCACCGACATCCACACCACAACAATTCCCACGGACCCTGGAATGACTCCAGTGTTTGTGAAACAATATTGCTTGCCTCTCGCATCCATGGAGTCCCTTACTGAAATAATTAAGAACCTAGAGTCCCGGGGAATAATCCGTCCAGTCCACAGCACTTTCAATAATCCGGTACTGGGAATATTGAAGCTAAACGGCCAGTGGAGACTCTGCGCCGACCTTAGGGAGCTCAACAAATGGGTCCATACTTCCCGATGGCCTCTGCCCTACATTGACCAAGGGCTGGCCCAGATTCAGGGGTCACAGGTATTCACAGCAATAGACCTGACCAATGGATACTGGACCGTGCCTGTCAGTAGGGAGGACCAATACAAACTGGCTTTTACCTTTGGGGGCCAGCAGTACACATGGACCCGGACTCCCTTCGGATACCTCAACTCCGGCAATGAATTCAACATTTTCCTACATAAGGCCATGCCCGACCTGGGTGCGAGGGGTAACCTGGCTTCTGTAGATGATGTCCTCATCAAAAGTTAATCTGTGGAGGAACACATAGCGGAGATCCGTTATGTTCTGACACAGTTGAGGGCCGCCGGAGCAAAACTTTCCTTTCAGAAAGCACAGTGGTGTAGAACCCGTGTTAATTTCTTGGGGCATGAGATTACTCTTCAGGGTCTCTGTCCCCAAGAAAAGAAAGTGGCAGCACTCCAGAAACTGAAAGACCCCACAACACTGCGGAACTAAGGAGCCTCCTTCGACTGACTAATTACAGCACAAAGTTCATTGAATGCTACGCAGAGATCACTAGACCCCTAATTCATCTCTTGAAGGGGGGGTCAAGTGGGAATGGGGTCCAGAACAATCCGAGGCGGTAAGACAACTCAAAAGAAGCCTCTCACAAGCGCCTTGCCTAGCTTGCCCTGTCAGAAACAAGGAGTTCTTCCTGGAGACGGGGTTCTCTAATATGTGCTTGACGGCAGTATTATACCAAAAGCATGACAAGGTCAATAAAGTAATCTCCTATGCGAGCAAAACTTTTTCCTCTGTGGAGGAAAAATTCAACGATTGTGAGAAGGCACTCCTGCCAACGGTGTGGGCATTGAAGAATTACTGCCCGTTTATCCAGGGGGAACACATCATAGTGGAGACTCCACACCAGCCTCTGCAATATCTCCAAAGTGACAGAATCCGGGCCGGAAATATGAGTAATTCCTGAATTACTTCCTGAATTCTGTCAATGCAAGGCTTTCCTGTGGAGGTCAGATATGGCCAAAACAAGAAGAGTCCCCTCGCGCAAGGTCTGGCTGACTTGCATGATTATGCCAGAGAAAACTGTATCGAGGACGAAAGTCTAAAAATCAAGGACAACATGGAGGCATACCTTAATTCCCCACACAAAGTCTTTGAAGAAGTCAAGTGTGAGGGAATGCCCACTGTCTATGTGGATGGATGCTCTTACCATGTTGACAACGACGCGGAGAAAGAACTGGTGGCTGGCATAGTGAATGCATGGGTGAAGGAGTTCCCAGAACCCTCCACTGGATACAAAATTGGTCCCTGAAGTAGTCAGGTGGCAGAATTGATGGCTGTGCATCAGGCCATCCTCACTGCTGTCCAGCATCAACTCCACGAACTGGTCATAATCACAGATTTGGATTATGTACGGAACGGGTTTGTGGAGCACCTGGCTAATTGGAAAACCAGAGGCATGTTATGTGCTAATAACAAACCCTTGAAACATGGGAAGTTAATCCAAAACATTGATGATCTGGTCACATCGAATGGGATGACCATCTACTGGAAAAAGATCAAGGGTCATTCCAAAGTAGAGGGACCAGACAAAACTGGAAATGACTTAGCTGATCAGCTGGCCAAAACCGGGGCCATCCAAGGGGATCTAATTGAGATTGAGTCCCTGTTGGGGGAAATCCAGGTCACTGCTATCACTAGGTCCCAGACAAATGCTCACAATGATCTTTCAACTGCCCAATGGAGCAAGGAGACCCCTGATGCTGATTTGATTACAGCTCAGAAGGGGGATCCAATTATTGGTAAGTTTTACCAACACCTTGAGGACCATGAGAACTTTCCCCTGACGGATACCGATTACATTGGGAAAGAGGACCTAAGAGTGTTGATGAAATGTCCAAAAATGTTCTGGATCCAAGACGGTTTGTTGGTAAGGAAATCCCAAGCTGGCCATGATCAGTGGGTGGTTCCTACCTCATTCCGAAGCCTGATGTTAAGTCACGCCCATGATGCGGCCACCGCCGGTCATAGGGGGTTTCACAAAACACTGGAAATCTTAAGAGAGGTTGCATACTGGCCACACATGGGGCAGGACCTCGACCAATACTTGAAGGGGTGTCTTGTGTGTGCACAATTTCAGCCATCATCCCTCACACACCGTGCGCCTCTCCAAAAGAGGGGGATGACACTGCCATGGTCAGATTTGCAAATCGACTTTGTAGGCCCTGTGATTCGCTCGTCTAGGGGAAACAAGTACATGTTGACCGTTACATGCTTGTTTACCAAGTGGGTCGAATGTCTCCCAGCGCCAAACTGCAAGGCAGAAACATCAGCTGCCCTGATGATTAACCACATCTTTTCCCGTTTTGGTCTACCTCAAAGGATTGAGTCAGACAGAGGTAGCCACTTCACCAGTGAAGTAATGACAAAGATGTGGGAGATACTGGGGGTCAAAAGAAAGCTACATATTGCTTACCGGCCAGCTTCTTCTGGGGCAGTAGAGAGATACAACCGAACCATTGTGAGCATCTTAAAAAAGTTTGTGGCAGATTCTGGGCCAAGTTGGGATATCCGATTACCTCTGGTCCTGATGGCCATCAGATCTACCTCTTCATCTGCAACCAAAATGTCACCATTTGAGTTGATGACGGGACGCAAGATGGTGCTTCCCCAGCATTTGCTCTACAGGACCCAAGAGCAGACACTGATAAATGCCTCCACAACTCATGAGTATGTGGAGAATTTAAGGAAACACCTTCAACATGCTTTTGCCTATGCTCAGCGGAATCTAGAAAGATCAGCAAACAGCATGAAGACCCACTATGATTTAAAAACTACCCGAAAGGAATATAAGGTTGGTGATCGGGTCTATCTATACAATTTCCAAAGAAACCAGGGCAAACAGAGAAAATGTTTGCCTACATGTAAGGGACCGTTTGAAATTATAGGCAAGATCTCCCCTGTGGCCTACAAGATCCGCATCCCCAAAGGCAGTTTGGGAGAGGGGGAAGACAAGTGGGTACATATAAATCAGCTAAAGTGTTGCCATCCCAGGCACACTCTGCAGCAACTGGAGGAGTCCTCTGCAATACCAGAGGGGACCGCTCCAGATTAATTCAGTTCCAACCCTAAAATATCCCACATATAGTCTCTAAAATATTATACTCTTGTAAGCCACTGTCTTTGAATGATAACTTGTATCTCAAAAGTAAAATGTTAGGTATGTTAAAGTATAAAATTTATATGTCTGCCACACCATTAGTAGTGATGGAAAAATGTCTACGAATAGGTATTGCCGCTTTTCCTTTGTCGTCCTAAGAGAAAGAAAACCTGGAGACTGGCCAAGGAGGACGATCCGGAGACCGCGAGCAGAGACCCAAGGGGCCCGGGGTACCGCCCAATCCTCCATCAGGACCAGCAAGGAGAACTGATTGATCGACTGGAGGGAGGAAAAGATGCTGAACTGTGCCACCTATGGAATTGGAAGAAGAAGAGGCGAACATCCCAGATCTTGCGAGTTCCATCAGTGAAAGGACAGAATGGCCATCGCAAGAGGGGGGGGTTGTGGGATGTTTTTACCCATGCATCCAAGCCCTACAATAAAACTGTGCAGTACTGGCATGGAAAACATCATGATGGCCAGAACTCCCCAGAGAGTGCACAGGGAAAACATGAAGAATAGGCTGCCACCCATTTTTGCCTATGTTGTGAGCTGTTCTGACTTGAGTGTCGTGTAGACCGTTGAGACCTCCGTCCCCAAGTGACGCACAGGGGAACCAAAAGAAACCCGCTGTGCGACCTTTGGGGCCACAGGTGGGAGATGTTACTTCCCGGATCCACAGAACCTCTGGAACACCGATGCTGCTGCAAAAGAATGACGTTAAGTACCAGGCAATTACAATATATATCACAATAACCAAAGGATCTGAATAGTCCTACCTATCCGGTGTTTGGAAAACCCAGGAAACCTAGGAGGGAGGTTCGAGACTCAGATGAAGCGGTCCCCAAAACGAGAGGACCGCAGTCAAGCGTGGATACAGGATAGGCCACCTGTAGAGTTGAAGGCGTAACTTGAATCCCAGAAAGGAAATGGCGTAGAAGTTCAACAAAGTACCAAGGGATGATCCAAAGACAAGTGAGGGTCATGTCAGAAATCCAGCAACAGGTAAGCAGTTCCAAGCAAAAGTACAAAAGGATAATCCGAAGGAGTCCAAGTGAGAGTTCCAAGATCAAGGTAAACCAGTAGTATTATCCAAAACGTAGCGCCAAACAGGGTCTGAAGACAGCTGAGAAGCAATGAGTGTTCCGTGCATCAAGCCTTATATACTGTGCGTTTCGGGGTCATGTGACGTCCACCAAGGTCACGTGGGAAACGCCGCTCTGAATCACGTGAACAAGTGAACGATCGGCGTGGAGGTGTTCCGCCGCCCCTTCTGCTGTATATTCTCCATGGCAACTGCCAGTGCAGGAAGGGCTGCAATCGAGCCCGTAAATCGTACCTGGTACGGAGCTTTCGGTCCTTTGGGTAAACCGAATCACATGAGCCTCGAACCCTGGAGGGAGTCGTGTGGGAACCCGATGAAGGTGTTGGGGAAATGTGAGCAGTGTTCTGGTGTGCAGTGGATCGGTGTGCAGAGGATTGCCTAACATAAGCACAGGAGGGCACTGCCTAAAACCACCAGTGGGCTACACACACAGTAGCCTGAAACCATTGGGAATGGCAATGCTGATTGCCAAAAAAAGCAACTCAGAACTGTGGGGAATTAATTTTCTTAATCCCAAAAATGGTTGCATTACCAGTACTCACCACTATCAGAAAGCCAGCGTTTTAAAACCACCAGACTTTTGTGTAAAACTGAACAAATGAAACAAAACCAGACCAAGGAAAGACTTGCTAAGAGGTGGATACAATGTAAAACTATATTCTGAAATGACTTGAAGGAAGTCATTATTTAATGTATATGTAAAAATTGTCAGTTTGATTTGAATGTAGAAAACTGGGAACAAAAAGTGACATTTAGCTGAAACCTGGCTTAATGAAACTGGATTCTGCCTGACAACTACCCCCGACAGGAGTTGAAACCTGTTCAGCCACTCCCCTTGCCAAAAGGAGTTGTCACCTCTCTGATTAGATTAGGGGTGGAGCAGCTGGGGACTACAGGGAGTGGAACAAAGGCCTGTCATGGACTCAGGCAAATGTTATATTGGGGGGCCGTAAAGTGGCTTCCTCTTAGGGGAAACTGGGAGGGGCAGTGCCTCTGCTAGCAGCTGAGCTTGGGGGAAGTGGATAAACCAGATATTCCACCCTGTGATGTGGGAAGCCACACCCCTTTTTGACCAGGGCATAATTTTAAAAAGATAGATAACTCATAGGGCGGACTTGTCAGAATTATATAAGTAATATCATTATTTTTGTGATTTTTCTGTGAACATTTTGAGAGGCGTTAGGACCCTGTTGTGTAATCTGGGGGGTTGCTAGCGGAAAATAGGGTCTCACTCCAAATGTCTGCATGTTAAAAATCTGACACTTCATCAATTAATGTCCATACTCCTTGCGCACATGTGTGTAATTTTGGGTAAATGTCCGATATTGCAAAAGCAGTTAGAAAGCTTAAAATGTTGTCATTTTTGAATGCAAGCCACCAGGAAGATCAGAGGCGGACAAGCATGGACCATAAGGAATATATAATGTGCACATGTAATTTCAACAAATTGTATATCTGGGAAGGATGTATTTGAATCAAATATAGATTTGTGGGCAAACTGACCAGGGGAGGATCCTCTGACCCATAAACCTACAGCATCACTCTGACTCACATTTCCTTCCCCCAATCAAGGGAGAGAGGAGGAATTGGCCAATGATAAGTGAGAGGGGCAGGCTTAGCTAAGCCCAGGCACAGACCCATTTTCAAAACACATAAAAAGAGACTGCTGGGACAGGTAGAGACATTCAATTCCATTTGCTGCGGAGCATGCTGACCGACGACTTCACATCCAGAGATCCAGACATCAAATCCATCAATCTCCAAAGACCAGAACTTTACTTCAGAACTTAAAGCAAGGGCCTAAACCCACAACCTGAGAACTCTTCTCAGCAGGCCTCAGCAACCTTAAAATCATTTGCGAACTATTCCACAGCCGGGCGAGCTGTTTGAATTCTTTTGCCAAGAACAATTGCCAGAGACCAGACCAGAGATTCAGAGTGACCCAGACCGCTGTGAGCAGAACCAGAGAGCTGACCCAGATCACTGTGAAGTGCCGAGACCAGAACCGGAGTCCAGTCCAAAACCTGACCAGATCCGTTTCAAATTTATATTGTGAGTACCTAGCAGAACTGAGCAGAACCAATCTCTTAGTTAAAATAATCTAATCCAAACTATTTTAACCTAAGTAGAACTGCCTCCTAGAAATCGTGTCATCTGTCATTTTTAAAGCTGCACAACTGTCACCTGGCAATTCTGCAGCTGCAAGCTGTCACCTGTCATTTTGAGTTTTACTTTAAATCCTAAAAATGACCTTTATAAAATCGTTCATATCTCTGGAACCGTTTGTCCTAGGAACTTGGTTTAACTTTCCTCTGAAAGCTTAGAATCTCAGCTTTCCAACGAACCTAGAACTGACTTGCTACTTATACTTTTGCCGTAATCACGATTCACGCACTCGCAAATTTTACCGCGATCTGCGATTTGGCCTGATTTCTTTACCTGTAAAAAGATAGCAGCTTTTTGCTATCCTTTGCTAAAAATTTGTTTGACTCTTAATAACCATCCCTGAATCATTGCTAAAGTGAGCCTGAGCTCATCCCAAGTATCTCTCACTCACCCTGAACCTCCTAAAGGGAATTAAAAGCATTTTCAGCATATTTCTCACGTCATTGCCACCACATTCAAAGCACTTGGGCCTGTGTTTTAAAACTCATACCGGTTTTCTCTAAGTTTGCTGGGGTGGGAATTGAATTTCGTATTGTATTTGATTGCATTCCTGAGAACTGTGTGTGTTACTTCCATCTCCTTCCATTTCTTACATTGCATAAGGGAGGGGGGTGAATTGCCAGAGAAAACGTGATTATCTTATCTTTTGCTAAAATCATATCAAGTATTTCTGTACTGCATTTTATTCCTCATTGCTTTTCCCTTGAAATCATAAAAGTATTGTTGCTACTTTATCCATCCGATACTAACTCCTCATTGATTATAAAGAAGTGTGCTAGTGTCAGATTACCCATTGTTGATTAACATTATATTTATAAGGGCGATATCGATTATTAATTTATTATAAAAGCGTGGTATCTATATTTTGTTTTATTTCTCGAATAAACCTTTTAAACTTGCAAAACAGAACTACTTCTTGGCTCAGTGGGGTCAGGGGGATTCTAAGAGAGGGGTGTTATATAGGGGTAGTCATTCAGAACTCATGAACTGGACATAAAGATATATCAATAAGGGTTTCCATTCAGTATCCCAGACTAGGCATTGACTTAGCTGTAGTGTTGAATTGAATCCTCTTACAAACTTCTGAACCATGAATGGCTGTGGCATTATAGACATATGAAGATGGTACCCACCGGTGGCTGCGCATCATTAAATAATGAGCCAATCTACGAATTTTCAAAAATGTGAGCTATATGCCTCATCTGTGATGAAAACACCAGGGTGGACTTTTTTGAGGCCCTACATCTGATTTTCGCCCATCTATAAATTATATTCATTAATGGGTCGTTCTCTTGGTTTGGTTTGGTTTATTTATTTGATAATGCGCTCCGAGCCCTTGGGCAGCTGGGCGCAAACAATACAAGTAGGTTCGAGGCTTAGTTACAGTGTCTGACATAGGCAATTACATACAGTGGTAACTTACAATAAGTGATACAAATGATACAGTACATATAAGATCAAGTTGGGAAAGCGAAGAAGAATGCCAACTTAACAGGTGTGTAACATGATCAGCTACATAGGGAGAATATCATTACTCTTTTGAGAATATCATTACTCTTAGAGCCATTTGAGAGTGTTACATCTAAATCTGGTGTAGGGTGATGGGCGTCTAAGGTCAGGTGGGAGTGAGTTCCATGATTGTGCAGCTTTAACAGGGAAGCTAGAGCCACCCGCGGTGGTGAGTTTGAATCTCGGGACTTCTAGTAAGAATGTGTTGGCCGATCTCGTCAGTTGTTGATGTATTTAGATGTGAGAGAAATAGTTTTAAGGAGGATTTTGTCCTTTATCTTTAGCCAGTGGGCCTCAGTCCGGTATTTGGAGATGTGCTCTCTACGTGGGATATTCAGCGCCGCTCTTAGGGCATTATTTTGTAGTCTCTGGAGTTTGTCAATGACCAATTTATTTGCGCCTGAGTATAAGGCGTTACAATAGTCTAGTCTGGACATGACAAGGGCATTAGCCAAGGTGAGGCAACCGGCACTGGACAGGAAAGGTCTTGCAGCACGAATGAGTTTACAAGTGTAAGTGGTTGTAGAGGCGAGGGAGTTCACTTGCTTTTTAAGAGTGAGGGCTGAGTTGAGGTAAAAACCTAGAGTTTTAACCTCTCGCATAACCTTAATAGTATTGTTGTCGATGTTAAATGAGGCGTAGTCCGGGGAGAGTTTAGTTAGGTTATAGTCTGATCCAAGGAGCAGGATTTCGGTTTTATCGTCATTCAAGCAGAGGCCATGGGTGGCCATCCATGCCTGAATGAGGATGTATATTTTGTTCACCAAAGCCAGGTCCACTTCATAATTGCCTGAAAGGGGTATGAGGATCTGGGTGTCATCTGCATAAATTGTGTAGGTGACGCCCAGTCTGTCCAACTTGTCGAACAATGGCTTGGTGAAAATATTGTACATAGTGGGTGAGACACATGAGCCCTGTGGGACTTCACATGTAATTTGGATGGGATCAGCACAAGTAGAAGTGGAAAAGACTCTCATGGTCCGGTTGGCTAAGAAGGATTGGACCCATGCTATGGCTTCCCCTGTGAAATTGGCAGCGAGCTTGAGATGGTTGCATAAAACTGCATGATCCACCAGATCGAAAGCTGCTGACAAGTCCAATAGGAGTAGCAACGCTGTTTTTCCACTATCCTTGAGTTCCTCAATTTTATTTTTAAGATCTATCAAGGCAGTTTCAGTGCCATGGAGGGGGCGGAAGCCCGATTGGCGCAAGCCTAGAAGATGGTTAGCTTCTAAGTAATCTTGCATTTGGAGATAGGCTACTCTATCGATGATTTTTAGTAGGAAGGGTACAGTGGTGATAGGCCTATAATTAGTTGGGATGGATGGATCAAGTGTTTGTTTTTTAAGAAGGGGGAGGACCCATGATTCTTTTAGGTTAACTGGCACTGTGTTGGATTTGAATGAGGAGTTAATGAGCTTCGAGATAAACGGGGCTAAGTCTCTAGCTGCGTCCTTTATAATTTGAGCTGGGCAACTGTCACCTTTGCAGTTGGAAGGCTTCAGTGAGAGGATAACATTTTCAGTATCGATGATGGAGATAGGTTTTAAGCTAAAAGGGGGGATAGTATTAGGTTCGGTCACTAAAGGTCCTTGTTGATTAGTAGGAGAGAGGGTGTCCTTTTTATTAGTTATTTTAAGTTGGAGGGTGGAAATTTTGTTCGATAGGACGTTCTGTATATTGGTGCACCATATCTTATCCTTGGGGACCGTGTCAGATGATTGGATAGGGGATTCCATTTCCCGGAGGATAGCAAAGAGTTCCTTGGTATTAGATTTGGCGTTAGCAATTCTGTCGTTGAATAGATTTTTTTTGTATTGATAATTTCTGTCTTGTAATATTTGATAAATTGGGTTAAGTTAGCTTTGTTACCGTCAGTAGGCGAGTTGCACCAGATAGTTTGGAGTTTTTGTTTCTGCTTTCTAAGGTCCTTAAGTTGGGGTGTAAACCAGGCATTAGGTGGGCTTCTTGTTTAGCTTTACGTAGTTTGGGTGGTGCAATGGTATCTAGTGCATGAGACATAGCTTTATTAAAGGTGTCTACTAGGGTGACTGGGTCAGTGTTATTCTCCAGGGCATTAATAGTAGGCAGAAGGAGGGGGATGAGTTTTTCTGTAGTGATGTCTTTTTTACTTCTGGTGGGGAGTGGTGGTAACATTTTGATAATTTTAGGGCTGAGGTGGTCGAGTGTGGCAGTGAAATGTATTAGATAGTGGTCAGTCCATGGTTGAGGGATAATGTCAGTAATGACTATGTTGCCGTTAAGTTCGGATACCCAGTCTAGGGTTCTGCCTTTAATATGAGTAGGGGAAAGGACTTTCTGGGTAAGGCCGTGGTCGTTTAGGATAGATGTAATGGAGAGGGCATTTTTGTTATCTGGCTCATCAAAGCCAATGTTAAAGTCACCCAGCAGCAGCGTCTGCGAGTGATTTTGGGTATTGCTAGCTATGAGGGTGGTGAGGTCATCTTCGAAGGTTCCCAAGGGACCTGGGGGCCTATAGATCAAGTGAATAGTTAGTGTGCGGTTGTTAGAAAGTTGCAGTTTTGCTGAGAGTACTTCGCAGGAAGCACAGGGAGGTGAGGTAGTAAGTCTGATAGGCATAGTGGTTTTAGCGATGATGGCTAGGCCACCGCCTTTAGCATTAGGTCTATCTACTCTATAGATCTGGTAATTGTCAGGTATGGCTAGCATCAGGGAAGGTCCTGCTGCCTCGTGGAGCCAGGTTTCTGTTACGGCAAGGAGGTCGATACTGCTGTTGTTTAGTATGTCAGCAATTTCAGTTGCATGGGCTACCATGGATCTAGCGTTGATAAGGGATCCAGTAAGTGATAAAGTATTCTTAGGAGTAGGATGGCTTATGGGTTTATCTGTGAGCTTGTTCCGACTCTGGTGTTTCTTTTTATGAAAGTGAGTGGGATTCGGGGTCGGAGTTGAGGGTTTCGTGGCTTGAGTTTGCTTAGTCCAGTGTGTCAGTGTAGTTGAGGATCTAGTAGTATTGTTTGTGCTGTTTCTTTTGGGTTCATATATGCAAGGTAGTCTTGCCCTAAGTCTCAAGTTTCTGTCTGTGGGGGGACTAGTGTTGTAAGTAGCAGAGGCCATGATTATAGTTAGGATGGTCAGGGAGATCAGGTTTCTACACATGGTGGTTAGAGAAGTTGAGTAGTTCAGGTTACTTCCCTTAATCGCTGGGAGATCTGGCTGGGTGTCGCAATATGGATTAAAGGTGGCTGGTTGTAACTAGGGGTTCACCAAGTGATATAGATCATGATCTTCGCAGATCGCAAATATGAACTCGAGTGCATGGACTGTTAATGATCATAGGGCACAACACAATTAAAGTAGACTGTTAGCGACCGTGCGGCACAATGCCGTCAAAAGGGGTCTGTTAACGACCATGAGGCACAACACAATCAGAGTGGTCTGTTGGCGACCATAAGGTGCAATGCAAACATATGTGATCTGCTAGCAACCATACGGCACAATACAATTAAATGTGGTCTGTTAATGGTCGTAGGGCACAGCACAATCAAAGTGGTCTGTTTGCGACCATAAGGCACAATGCAATCAAAAAAGGGTCTGTTAGAGACCGTAGGCACAGCACAATCAGGGTGGTCTGTTAGCGACCACAAAGCACAATGCAATCAACAAGGGGTCTGTAGGTGACCATAAAGCACAATGCAATCAACAAGGGGTCTGTAGACGACCATAAGGCACAATACAATTAAATGTGGACTGTTAGTGGTCGTAGGGCCCAGCACAATCAAAGTGGTCTGTTCGCGACCATAAGGCGCAATGCAATCAAAAATGGTCTGTTAGAGACCGTAGGCACCACACAGTCAGGGTGGTCTGTTCGCGACCATAAGGCACAATGCAAACAAAAAGGGGTCTATTAAATACCATAAGGCACAATGCAAACAGGTGTGTTCTGCTGGCGACCTGGAGGCACCATGCAATCAAATGTAGTCTGTTAATGACTATGGGACGCACTAAAGGTGCATACACTAAAGGTGTAAATAGAGGCAATGTAGCACTTCCCCAAGGTAAGGCGCTGCTAGTGACGTGGCGGCTGAGTGCAGACAGTGCCCAGATAACAAAGCCATGGGTGCATTATGCAAGTGGGGTTCATAAAATGGCATGCGTGAGTGCAGCCAGTAGCAGCAATTTGTGCGTTCGTTAGAGGCAAGTGGGTGAGCACGGAAGTGTGTCTGAGCTAGACCTTGGTCATGGGTGGCAGTTGATAGCAGCAGTTCGCTAGCGTTGGCCCTATTAGGCAGTTAGCGGAATTACACGTTGAGCAGGGTCAGGCCGGCACGTACCTTAAGTGCTATGTAGGATATATAGCTTAGCGTAACCATGCGCATATCAGGGGCACAGCAGAGTGGTACAGTTGCGCAATGCTCGAATCATGGAACATGTGGGCGGGGGGAGCGGGCTCTAGCCTTTTCCCCTTCTCTGCAGTCAGGCGGCACGGCGCGCACAGACAGGCACAGACAGGCAGGTGCCTTTCACCGTGTGCCTTTGATGACGTGGGCCGGGCTAGCGCCTTCCGGCGGGGCCCTTCCACGGAAGAGCCGGCGACGCTCCAGTGGGCGTCGATGGTGGTTGCTAGGCAACCGGAAAACAAGAAATGCGGGCAGCCATTTCGAAGAGCCTAACATGCAATGCCACGCTTATAATGGCGCCGATATGTATTTCAAAAAAGAAACGAAGCTTGGATTGATGTTGCTGCAGGGGAGGAGGCATCTGATCCTGGAGTAGCAGTAGTGGGTAGCGTTTCTTGTTAAACGCAGGCTCGCGCTCTGCTTACCCGAGGCTGGCTGGTCTTCCTCGCATCTAGCGGTGGGGTTAGCGGCTGTGGTGCTGTTGGGCCTGGGCTCCTGCCCACCCGAGCATCGGAAGGAGGATGGCACAGGCACAGACAGGCAGGTGCCTTCCACCATGTGCCTTTCCTTCCTGTTCATGTCCCTGTGTCGATCTAAGCTGCGTTGTGTTTCTCGCTCTGTCAGCATGTTTCTCGCTCTTCCAATTGCCTCTATATCCCAATATCTCTTCAATGTCTGCCTTTCTCACGCTCCCTATTTCTCTATTTTTCTTCCCTCAATTAATCTCAGTCAGAATATAAACTATTGTGCGCCATATAGGATTGAATAAAAATAACTGAAAAGTAACCAACAATTCAGACTGGCTTGGACCTGGGCCGAGGATTCACATCCCTGAATAAATGAGGAGTATATTTATTGGGTCCAAATTAATTCATCGATACATCCAGGCCCACTTTCTCCTCAAGGTCAATAAGGTCAGGCAAAATAAATTCACTATTTCTGTTGAATAAAGTCAGGATTGGAAATGTATGCTGTGAAATTGTATCTAGAGGCAAAGGGAGTGCATTGGATGTAAATTCAGGCCATTAAGGAAGAGGAGGATTGAGGAGAAGACTGAAAGAAGGGAGTCGCAGGAGTTGGTCTAGAACATGGCCTTGGATGGAAAACATTGGATGTATTGCCATGAAAGTCATTTGGATACACAACGTGCAATTACCCGTGGAGCCTTGCTTAAGACGGCTCAACCTCTCTAGAGGGGTTAAACTATCATGGAAATGAAGTAGGGGGATTTACCTTTTAGGGAGTGAAGTACAGAGCGGGGAAATTGGGTTGAATTAATTAAAGCGTAACTGGTAGCCAGTTGCACTTCTCCAAGTTAATGGTTGGGTAAACCGTTATTGTACCTGGAGTAGCGACAGACTGCCTCACTGTTGCCCTTGCCTAGCGCATAGAGGGGCGTAATCACCCCACGTTCCCAATGAATTAATTAAAGCAGTTGTTTGCCCAAAGAAGGATCCTGTAGCCTTGCAAGCCTACAAATGTCGGGGTGCAAGCAGTGCTAGAGTGTCTTATTATGCAGTGTTCTTCTGATGTACAAGTAGCCAGCTCTGAGGTCCCTCCCCTTTATCCCCCACACTGGACCCCCACTTGTCAGCCATGTTTCTGCTTGTGGTTGCTGTGGAGGGAGAAACATGAAGATCATGAGGCCCCTTACGGCTTTGACTCACCTTTGTACAGGCTGCTACAGGGCCCCTACTGATGGGCAGGGACTTCTCCATCCCAGACCTTAGTGAAAGCTTTGTTTCCTCTGTAAGCTGCAGCAGCAATGTGGTCCTTCTTTTCTGTTGTCACTGCTGTTGCCAATTACATAAAGCCCTGATGTCCTGTGCGACAGCCCACATTCCATTTTCCCTTTTTTGTTCACACCAGTGTATAATATCTTTAAAATGCATTGGAAGTAAACAGTGCATGATAATGCATGCTACCTCAAATAACGTCCAGAAGTCTAGAGGCGGGGGGCAAACAATCTGTATGTTTGTAGATGATTTAGATAGTGTGAACCTAGCTAAAAAGCAATGGAGGGCAGCACAATAAAGGGAGTGGAACATGGAAGGCTAGGAGGGGAGAATCAACACGTTGGTCTATGGTCCTCATTTGTTGGCAAAGTGTTCCTTGAAGAGCATGGTCTTCCGATCTTTCCTGAATCAGAGAAGGGAGAGCCCGCCGGATGTGACTAGGAAGGTTGCTCCAGAGCAACGAGAGCACAGCAGGAGAATTCTTGTTTTCTCATCTTCTCTTTCATGCACATATTGGATTCCATTCTGGCAATATCTTGACTTCTGGTGTTGCGCTGACCTCCTTAGATGGTGATTTTTTTCAGTTATCTGTATCTTTCTTTTATGACCAAGTGGTTGCCTTCGCCATTCCGCTATATGGAGTGCAGTGATAAAGGCCAAGTCAGAGGTTATGAAGATTACGCAAGCATTTCCATCCATCGCGTTTTATTTTTTCACCTAGGTCTTTCTAGTCGGGAGGGATATGTCCAGCTGGATTCGTTTTTTGAAGGGTTTCAAGATATGATATGATAGGTTATTTATTACGCGCCTAATACCCAGAGGTTTCTAAGCACGGACCCGGGGATCGAACCTGTGGTGCTCCGTCGTCTTGCTTCCAAGGTGAGCACGTTGCCCCTGAGCTATCCTCCCGGGTAGCATCCAAGGGATGATTTCCAATAAGCTGATCATGTTCCTGTACACTGGGGTGCTGAAAAGCAGTTTGCGTTGGACTGCTCCCCGCATGGCCAGGAGTGACCTGCACATATCCGGCTCCCTTCTGTAAGTGATGTCTAAGATTAACCCTCATTAATTCCTCATCTAAATCCAGCAGCACCTGCGTCTTATCTTCAGATGAGTCGGATGTGTTCTTGTGCATGTGATATTTTCGTGTTGGTTTCACACTGACATTGCAATTTCACGTACACATTTTGCTTGCATAGGTATGGAGACAGGACAACGCGACCTATTCATATTTGCTTTTTAATGGCGTAATCCAGGTGACTTTCCTTTCACCGTGAGAATTATTAGTAATCTCAGGTTATCCTGTGTGTGCTGAGTTCGATGACTAGGTCATTCCTAAAGTGGTTGAGTGAGGCAGGTGACCTTGGATTTAATCTTTAGTGTTTGGCCTTTTGCCTTTTGTGAAGAGAGCCACAGGGTGCAGTGACAAGAGCTTGCTAGCAGGGGTAGGAGAATGCATGGAGGAAGTGATAAGGTAATATTCAGAATGGATTGACAAGGAGTTTGTTTTTTGAGGGGTTCTGAATACCATGAGAAGGTACCTGGAGGATATTTAAGCTTAAGAATGGCAACAACATCAGTATCTGACTTAGATTCTTTACTTCGGGTCCTGTCAGAGTCAAAGTTTCCTTTCCTGTTAGGGGATGGCTCACATGATGCTGCTATTAACAGAATGGGTCACAGAGCTTACATTCATTTCTAATCATTGAGAGTGACAGGGTCATGGATCTGACCCTGTTAAGTGGGGACATGGACCCCTTCCAATCTGTGGTAGGGGGCCTATCAGGGTGTTTTCCAGAGACGGTCTTGGCCCAGAGGTGAGATGTGTTCCTTCTACTCTTGCCTGGTTAAATGTGGGAAGTACCACATCTTCTTGACCCATACCTGTTGTGCACAATGCTTGCCAGTGTTCCTTCTCTTTTTCCCTAGGAAAAAAAGCAGCCCCAGGTTTACTAGTGGTAGAAACCTGATTCTGTAGCTCACTGGCGAAAGACGAGTCTACGATGACCGTGGCTGAGGAATGTCGTGCACATCAAACCGGCAATCCAGGCGCTCCACTGAATCCAGATACAAACTGTGAAATTGACTATACCTTTAGAAGGCTGCCCTCACCACAAATGGGCAGACCTGTTTACAAAATGGGGGTGGGGCTTATTGCCTGTTACATGTTGTCTGATGTCTATAAACCACCACCTGATGAAATGGAAGCTAACGGTTGGCCCAGGGAACCAGCTAGGGGGGAAACCAATCGAAGGAAACAGGGAAAGATAAAAAGAAGCAGAAAGATCAAGGCAGTGCAGGTTGTTCAGGGAAGGTAAAGGGAGGATGAGAAGGTGGACCAGGAGACCAGGCGGAGGAAGGGCGGCACAGCAGAGCATGGAGGAGGATTAAAAAGAGCCTGAGTGGTACTTCGCTGTGAGAGTGAGTTTAAGGTCAGTGAGTGAGGTTAAGGGAGAGTGTAGGGAAGGTGATAGTGATAGTGATTGGGGAAGGTGACTGGGTGAAAGGGGGGTGACTGTGTAATTAGGCATAGGTCTAATGATCTTTAGAGGGAGGACAGTGTAGTCTGTATTGGAGAGTAATGGTGGGAGAGTGTAGTGGAGAGTAGTGGGAGGAGAGTGCAGTATTGAGTAGTGGGAGGCAGGAGTAGTGGAGACTACTATGAGGAAGGAGTGTAGCAGCAAATAGAATGGAGAGTAGGAGTAAGGCGTAGAGGAGAGAAAAGATAAGAGCGACAAAAGAAAGAGGGCGAAGATAGAGGAGGAAGGGATGGCCATTAGTAATGCCCTTCTCCAACACAATAAAAAGCTTTGGACTGTCTTCGAGAGTTAGCGTGCTATTAAGGCCATCTGTGACATGAGACACACCAAGAGAGTAACAGGCAGTACATTTATGGGATTCAGTGCCTGGCATATGTATGGTGCAATGATTATAACTGTGACGACGTGGCTCAGTATACATGGCTTGACTGGACCCCCTATTTTAAAACCAAAAGAGCAGCCGTTTGTGGTGAGATAACTAAATAACAGTGTTAGAGGTCAAGGGTGTCCCACAGCGGTTTGATCTGTGACAGGACTGTGACCCTCGCTAGCATCGCTGCACAGCCTGCGGGGTACGCCCTCATACACTAGGTCATTCCAACAGGTAAAGAAGAGCAAGAAAGAAAACAGCGCGAGTTCAAAAAGGCGCTGGAAGAGCGAAGCTTAAAACTTAGCGGCCATTAATGCTCCCTATTCAGAGACGAGTGTCCTAACCACTTCATAACCAACTCTCTGTGCATGACACCTGTACATAAATGCACGGAAGCGTTGACACATCCCCATATGTCACCATGTACTCGGCTCAGCCATCACCTGGCATGTGGCCAGTACGGTTCACCTATAGTGAAACACAACTGAGACAGTGCAGGGGTTCCACTCGTTCTTCTTTACACCTAACCGCGATGGGAAAAAAAGAAATCAAACAGTAATCACTCGCTGAAACAAGGGGACCCCCATTGGGGTGCATCGTGCGTCGTGTTTCAAAAGTTGATGACGCGTACTGTACGTTTTGCTAGGACATTCAATCCCCTTTTCCTGATCAATAACATTAAATGTTTGTATTATTTGATCGCTAGCACGGTCTAGAAGTGTTTTGTAAACCGCTTCAAGCAAAGCATCTTGCCCTTCGTCTACGCCATTAGCCAACCCTCTGACTCACCTCATTACACGGATGGCGGTGGACCAAGGTGCTATTAGCTATTAGCACCTTGGTCCATGCCGGTAAAATACCGGCACCACCTTGGTGGAAAGGGGAATTACCGCCCTATTCCAAGGTTGGTGGGGCGGTAATTCCCCCTTCCCCCATTGCCCCTCCCCATTCCCATTTTTGCCCCATGGGGCTCTATAGGAATGGGGAAGGCGCTAATTACGGTACCGCGAATTGCGGTACCGTAATTAGCTCCCTGGTCCCTTTGCGGGTTGGTTTTTAACGCCTGCAAAAAGCAGGCGTTAAATTCCCCAACCCGCAAAGGGACCTCGTAGTAAGGCGGTAAGGGTTTACCGGTACCGGTAAAATACCGGTACCGGTAAACCCTTACCGCCTACTGTGTAATGAGGCTAGTGTCTTTCTTATCACCGCTTTAGTGATTGTTATATTTTACATTCAAGGGCTGTGTTCAAAGTCTTTGGAATTTGCACCAAATCTGGAAACCTCTGTATAGCCACTTCATCTACTGGTTGTGCCTAATGTAGCTTAGTGTAAAATGTCTCAAACACTTTTGCAATCTGTAATTCTGTTTCTTATTTTCCATGTTTTCTGCCCTTGGTCTGTGCATTGGAGAAGGAACACAACAATCGGCAATAGAGTTGGTTCTTTGGGGCTGGAAAGGACATTAGGCATCGACGGGACTGACAGGACCTTGAAAGGCAGTGTTACCAGATCCCAGAGGCTACATGGAGACCAATAGAGTACCGAGCACAGCGTAACTAATGTGACGCGTATCATGAAGCGTCACATTACTTCACTAGTAATGGGATTTGTATGCATCTATCTCCCAGCACAATCATTATCCATGGAGAAGACTCAATTTAAATGTTGCCCTTATTGCGAATGCGGGTACCCCCAACCATGGGGTCTGTGTCTGAGAAACTAGACCCGCACATCAATTTCAGGTGATGACAAACACTGGCAGCTTTATTCATTGGCTTGCAAGGCAAGGAACACAGCAATCTATGTCGCGCAGTAAACTGACCCGCCCTCCAGATCCCACACCTTTATAGGTCACTGGCCACCTAACAGAGCCGAAACCTAAGAACATTCTAGAACCAACACCAGATCTTCCGGCACATGTATCCTACCTTCTACAATGGATCTTTTTTATCAGTCCTTAGTCCCTTTACAGCGTTAACTTCTAGCTACTGTGTCAAATGATGACTGCCTGTCTTGTGATTCCTGCTGAGGGACTTAGGCACCCCTGCTCATGATGACTTCTGCTCATTTATGAGCAACCTTATTGTTCTTACCATTCCTGACCAGTCTATGCAATCACATGAGTGCCCGCGACCTTGGCACCAGTTTCTGGTGAACAACACTTTTTAGTGCATTTTAGAGCGCAAGCTCAGAAAGGTCCATGGAATGAACAAGCAGTGGCAAAGCCAAAGAAAGGGGAATTTGGTATCCAGTTATTTTATTGTGAACATAATACAGTGGTACATAACAGAGCGGCCAATAACACTGAAAAACAGCGAAAAGATTAAATAAATATATAAAGGGTAGTGGGGTAAGGTGTTGAAATGGGTCGGGATGGGTTTGGTTTTAAAAGGGTGAAAAAAAGGGGATTAGGGGGACCCCCAAAATAAAAAAAATAAAGAGAATTCAGTGTTTTTCAATATTTTGTCCACTCTGTTTTTGTAGTTTGGAAGATCACATATAACCGGGGAATTCCTAGAGAATAATTTATAACTTAGAGGGGCTTGCGGCTGAGTCGTCCCAGGGGGTGTAATCAACTTATTTTATCATGGCTATGGACCGTTATTAATAATGTATTTTCATTTATTTCCCATTCTTCTCCGACCCCTGTAACCATTGTTTTACAAGGGACCACACAACAAATGCGTGCTTGGTGATTATGAAGTTCAAACCAAAGACTTCAATTAGGAGCAAACAGTGCTTGGCAACATATGACATGGCGGCTGCCGCGGTTGTTGCCTTCAAATAATTGAGGTTGAGTTCCTGATGTAGGGTGTACAATCTGGCCCAGATGATAGGGAGCAACTCAGGCTCAAACACATGGAGCTCATAAAGTATCCTAGGGCCTCACCCAAGACTCCTGGTCCCCACAACGAGCTGGGATTCCCGCAAAGCCAGTCCCATCAGGGACAGTACTGTCAACAGAGAAGAAGATGAGGTTATATAAAGGCAGAACAGCATCCAAACCCTGATTTATGATCTGATGTGATATGATAATTCATTTATAACGCACCTGTACACAAGTGTTTCTAGGCACAAAAAGACAAGGAAGGGGAACACAAAGGGGAACAAAACAAATGATCTTACTAGGCCTTGTGTCATTCAGATCATGCAAGTGCAAGAGGAAGGGAGATGAGCAGTGCCAGGGGGAGGAAACGGGAGAGTGCAATAAGCAAAGCTCATGTAAGTTCTGCCAGGGTGGTTGGCTCTAAGTAAGCGCAAGCAGGCAGGGGACTGTAGGGTTGCAGATACAGTCCCTAGTGCACGGTAGGCCCGGAGGAAGTGCATGTGGCTACTGGTTGTGAAGGAGCCTGGTCCCCATAAGATTCAGAGGGAGGTCAGGTAACCAGTTAGTGCAGCAAACAAGAACATCAGTAGGGGAGAGAGAGAGAAAAAGCAGAAGCGAAAAGAAAGGTCTTGAGTTGTTTCCGGAACCTTAGGAGGTCCTGCTCAAGTTTGAGAGAGGCAGGGAGGCAGTTCCAGAGGGAGGCACCAGCCGAGGAGAGAGATCTACCCCTCATTCTCTGCCTGGAGAAGCGTCTGACCCTCAGACAGTTGGAGGTGGATGAGCGGGGGGCCTCGAGAAGGAAAGTGCTCAGGAAGAGAGAGTTGGATGTAGTGTGCTCCTGGCCCCAGAAAGCCTTGTGGACAATGCAAAGGTCTTGAACTTGATCCTTGCAGCGAGTGTAGAGATTTCAGGGCTGGAGAGATTCAATCCCTGGGCTTGAGGCTAAGGACAAGTCTCACAGTCCTGTTCTGGATTAGTTGCAGAGGGCAAAGAGCAGTGGTAGGGAGATTTAGAAAGAGGCTGTTGCAGTAGTCCAGCCTAGAGAGAACCAGGGATCTGGAGTCAGTGAGCTTCTCGGGGAAAGTGAGAAAAGGAAGAACCCCTTTCAGAAGGTGCAGTTGGTAGTGGGACTTCTTAGAGAGGTCCGTGATGTGAGGAGAGAAGGAAAGGGTAGAGTCGAAGATGACACAAAGGTTTTTTGCCTTGCAGGAAGGCACAGGTAAACGGCCCAAGGAGGGAGGCCAGAGAGAACGAGAGAAAGCGGGAACAGGGGTCCCAATGAGAAGGATCTCGGTCTGATTGGCATTAAGGTAGAGATCCTTGGAGGCACACCATTCCTGAATCGCGGACAGACAGTCAGGAATGAGAAAGAGAGGGGAGGAGGCAGAGGGGAGCCTGAAGGAAAGCTGGGTGTCATCCGCATAACACTGAAAGTTAGGAGAGAATGTAGAGATTAGGTGGACCAGAGGTGCCAAGTAAAGGTTGAAGAGCCAGGGTGAGAGGTTAGAGCCCTGGGGAACAGCACATGTGGAGAGAGAGGTGGTGGAGAGAAAGGACCCCAATTGAACCTGGGAGGAAAGGTCAAGGAGGATGAGGACAGAAGGAAGGCTAGAGTCGAGATTAGAGAGCAGGTCTTCATGGGTGTTCAGGGGAACAGTTTCCATGCTTCTGACTGCTCTAAATACAGACTGATGGTCATGGAGACAACCAACAGATTCCGTATGGAGATTAAGCTGGGAGATGGCCAGCTTTTCCAGGAGTTTGCCCAGAAAAGAGTGATAGAGATCGGTCGGTAGTTTGCCAGAGAGGAAGGATCGGCAGAAGGCTTCTTAAGGAGGGAGCGTACAAGGGCGTGCTTTAGGGCAGAGGAGAAAGTTGCAGTGGTAAAAGAGTGATTGCAGAAATGGCAATTGCAAGGCTGGAGCGAGGTTGTCGATGTGGTCCTTGATTGTTCTGGAGGCACAGGGGAGCACCTACTTGGATGACACTTTCATAGATCAGACTTGTCTAGAAACATTGCCAGGAATGTATGTGGCAAAACGGGAGAAAGGAGGGGGAAAGGGAGAGGCAGCCAGAGAAGGGTCGAGAGAGGGAAAGGAAGAGGGGAGAGGGAGGACAGGATGTCCTGAGTTTTAGTGGTGAAGTGAGAAGCCAGTGCCGTGCAAGGGGCCTGGGAGAGAACAGGAGAGGTGGAGACTGCAGCAGGATTGGCCAGCTCCTGGCAGATTTTAAAGAGTTCAGCCATGTTGTTAGAGGGTGCAGAGATGCAGGCTTGGATGGAGGCTCTCTTCTTGGATAAGATAGAGAGTCTGTATTGCCTTTGCAGCTGGTGGCAGGCCAGTTTGTCGGAGGATGTGCCTGATTCCCTCCACTTCCTCTGTGTCCCCCCCACACTTGTGATTAAGGGTGGTGAGGTCAGAGTCATACCAAGAGTTGCACTTGGATGTGTGCTTAAAACGG
This sequence comes from Ambystoma mexicanum, assembly GCF_040938575.1. Taxonomy (NCBI): domain Eukaryota; kingdom Metazoa; phylum Chordata; class Amphibia; order Caudata; family Ambystomatidae; genus Ambystoma; species Ambystoma mexicanum. Next base: position 680,730,123 of record NC_090924.1, on the reverse strand, counting down.
ATCCTCATGATAGGAGCAAGGAGGGAAGAGTTTTAGAGATAGAGAGATGCAGGTTGGAGAGGGCTCTGTCAGAGTGTGAGTCAGCCACACACATAGGAGGAGAGAAAGTGGTAGCATAGGCCTCCACTGACACACACTTCATGGGCCAGATGACTGAGAATGTGGGTGGCAGTGCAGGTGTCGGCCTCACCTGGGGGACAGAGAGCGTCATGTGGGAGGAGAGAAGAAAGTGGTCAGTCCAAAAGAGAGAAGTGGAGAGAGGGTTAGCGAGGGGGATGTCTGAAGAGAACATCCATGGAGTGCCATGCAGAGTGTGTCAGGTCGGAGGGTAAAACGGAAAGCGAGAGAGAGTTGCAGAGATTGTCAAAGAGCCCAGAGGAGGGGTTAGAAGAATCCAGGTAGATGTTGAGGTCTTAGAGGAGGAGAAGCTGAGAGGTAGAGGCAAGGAGAGAAGAGGAGAGGTTGGCCCAGACAGAGAGGAAGAGGGTGAGAGGGCCAGGTGGCTTGTAAGTGGTGGCCACAGTCAGAGAGCGGCCAGGAGAGATAGAGAGCCTGCAGACTAGGCATTCAAAGGAGGAGTAGGCCTGCGTAGGAATGACAGCAGCAGGATTCCACTCCGGGAAGACCAGGGCTACTCCACCTCCTGGATGGTTAGTTCTGGGTTTGGGGAGGATCCTGTAGCCATCAGAGAGGAGAGTGTCAAAATCTGTGAAAGAGCTTGCCATGAACCATGTCTCTGTGAGACTGAGGACATCCAGGTCAAGTTCTTCGAGGAGTCGGCAGATGTCAGAGTAGTGTTTGTCAGCAGAGCGAGAGTTGAGAGTAGCGACGTGGAGCAGATTGCCACATTTGAAAGACCTCAGTGGAGGGGTAAAAATTGCCTGCGGTCACTTTATGAGAAGCACGTAGACTGGTCTGTAATATTAATGTAACAAAGCTACATTTATACATCCGGCCTTGTCAAAGGGTAAAGTGTACATATGAAATATATGCAAACGGTACAGGCACATCTTATAAAAATGTTGAATAAAAATAACTCAACTCCCTTCTCTGGTTACAGCTCTGGAGTTAGCAGGGGACAAAATGGAAATAAGGTAAGTTACCTGCTGCAGCCGATGTACCTCCAATCCCTTGGGCTGAAACGCCATTAAAATATGGTAAAATCACAAGTGAAATTTGTAAACTATACCTAAGCATAGACACTGCAGTAGAGTAAAGACAGTTGGAGAAGGTTCTTGGAATCTTCGGGTGTGCATTGTCATGGTGAAGTAATGGATAAGGGCGACCTTGAACATTCATGTTTGGGAAGCAGCAGTATTCCTTCTAGCTGCACAATGCAAGCACCTTTTATAACAGTTGAGGTGATACATACTGTTTACATCATTGCTGTTTGTGCAATTGTTCAATATACCCAACATTCCAAGAGTAAAATTGAGCAATGGCTCAAGTGTTCCAGCACAATGTTACCTTTGCAGGTGTTTTTGAGGCTATGGGTCTTGCCAGCTTCCATTTAAGGTCATCTAAAATGTGTGTCCACACCGTACAGTTGGTTTGACTGTACAATGCATAGGAACATTTTGAGATGCGTGGGTATAGATATAGATGTCCTGCTGTCGTTTGAAGTATGGTTTCACAGTACAAGTCCCACCTTGTATTTAAAATATAATGAGTGTAAAGATTACTTATTAGCATCAAGGTTATGCATTGTGTGACATAGTTTGCATTTGGTTTTCCTGGTAGCACTGAGCATGCAGCAGAATGTCATCAAAGACACATGATAATCTCAGCTGGGATGCCATTTGCCTGCTTGGCACTGAGCAGCTTCTGTAAAGGTGGCTGAATGTGTATCTTTACAGGGCACCTTTACAGCTGTGAAACAGTGTGATCTTTGGCACACCGGTTTTGTTCTCACCCTTCTATGGCTATGGGTATCCTTTCACAGGTTTCTTGATGCACTTGCGCATTCAGATTTACTCTTTGCCATTTTAACTTCTCTATGATCTATTTCATGCTTGTACCTTTCAGGCAGCCAGAGACTTTTGAAATGTGGCTGGGGAGGCAAATTAGTGCTTGCATCTGAACATCATTTTAGTGCCACCCGTGGGAACTCTGTGCTTGAAGTATGCATAAGCATGTGTTTAATATTGTAAAAGATACATCATTTTTAACCTTTACTTTTCTGTGGGGAAACCCCTAATTTCTGCAGCGGTTTAAAAAATGCATGTTGTGTATTTGAATATAAAAGTAATGGTTTAACACAGTGTATGTATGTATTCATTAGAAATAACTCCAAAGATAATGTGAAGTGGTGCCAATAAAACCAATGAGGTTTTGCCTGTTTTGCATAGTAAAGAACATTTGGGGAAGGTAAGAATGACCAAAGAGCTTAATATGTGTCATACATGTATGTGAGAGTTGTATGACTGAATCACTAAATACCTAAAGCACGATGGGTTTGGTACGCGGTGCCTTTTTATTTTTTATTTATTTTAAACAAAAGTCACCCTAACAATAAAGCTTTGCAAATATCAAGCATATATACAAGTTTGTCCATGAAAGACTTTAGCTGTCAGAATGTTATGACTGCTAACAGCTCAAAATTTCTTGCAGTATTCTGGATTGGCCAGACCTGTAGAATCAAAATTGGCTCTCTATTGAATAAATGACAACTAATACATTGAAAATAAACTGCAATAAAATGCTGCTCATCTGATAATCTGCTGCTCTAAGCCTGTGTCTATTTGGCCTTGTTGTAATTGCATCTATGGTGATAGGCAAGAAAGCAGAGAGCTAGAAGTGGGTCAGGGGGGAAGCAATGGGCAAGTGAACATGGAGGAAGTAGTGGGGCAGTGGGCCAGAAATCAAGGAGACAGTGGCAAGCCAGAAATAAGAGAGAGAAGAGCTACAGGCAATGGGCGAGAAAGCAGAGAGGGACCGGTTGGCTGGGAAGATGCTGTGAGCTGCATATTGGGAGAAAGGATGAGGGACGAGTATGAGAGAAAGGATGCAAGATGTAGAAGTAGCACAAAAGAATGAAGGACTGTACACTGGAACAGGACTTGGAGAGCGTGAGTTGGGAGTATCATTTGGAGTGTGGCAGGAACTGGGGAGTGTGAAAGAGCATGTGAGTATGAGAATGAGTGGTTTGGGAAACCAAGTTGAGTGGGATGGTGAATTGGGAGGTGTGTGGGGATTGGAGAACATAGACGGGTACTATTTTTAGCAATACAACTAATAATGATGAATACAGTTAATAATATTAAATAGGCATGCATTTTACACCATAAACATAGCCAAAATAAACACTTTTCTGCCAAGCCAGAGACATCTGGGTCTCTTCCTATTAAATTGATACAAAAGGTTCAAATAATGAACCCCTGGCTCTCTTGTAGCCTTGCCCACTGTCTCTTTGCTGCAGTGTGCCAATCTAACACCCTCCAGTCAAAAGAATGTGCTGCAAAAATGCTGCAATAAATAAAGGTTTGTGCTGCAATATGTGCCATTTCCTGCTGCAAAATAAGCCATTTCATGCTTCAATATTCTAGAGGATCTGTTCTATCCTTGCTTCCTCTCGGTTCTTCTCATTCATGCTCCTTGCTCCAAAGCACTGGAACTCCCTTCCCCTACATCTCTGCTCCTCCCCTTTCCTGCATGTCTTTCAAACCCAGCTCAAACCCCATCTGCTTCAGCCATTATCCCAAGCTTTATTCGGTCACACCCTTTTTTCACTTCTGTTGCTGTTATTTGTATCACAGTTACTTTTAAACATTGTTAAAGAGCTTCGGCAAAAGTGCTCCTCTATAAATAATATGAAATAAAAATACAAATCAGATGTCTTCTTTGCATAGGGGACTGTTTTTAGAACTCATCATGGAGAATGCTTAATCAATACAGAGTAACTCTGATGTGTAAGAATACCAAGGTTTGTAAAAGGACAGTATTTTTAAATGCAAACTCCAACCAAGCTTTGCATCTGAATCCACCCTTATGTGCAGAAACATGATTTTTAAATGTTGCATCTCTCTTTCTTGCACACACGTAATCTGCTGTACCAGTGATGTCACTAAGTGATGTCATATGTGATAACATCAGTGATGTAATGTGTGCTGTCATCATGCTGCTTATGGTCTGTGCAATGAGGGCCTCGTAGTTAAGTTTCCATAGCTTCCAGCACCTGCTGTAATTCAGGGGGTTCTGTTAATAAATCGGCACCTTGACGTCACTTCAAAAAAAAGATTTTTCACTGAATTTCTAAGGTTTCGTTGCATCAGATTGTTTCACCTGAACGGTTCTTCCACTAATGTTTTTTCCCTGAACATATATATATGCATATATATATATATATATATATATATATATATATATATATATATATATATATATATATATATATATTATAGGGTGACACTGGTCGCCCTATAGATAAAGGTCAAACCTATCATCCACAGGACATGTGACAATTCTACGGCTAATAACTCTTGAGCTGTTCGACAGATGAGCACTATTTTTGTCATTCTAATCTGGGTCCCGGCACCAAGAACTGGAAAATATTTGACAAATCCCTGTCAATGTTCAAAAGATGAAAAGGGTCCGAAAAGGGTGTGTCTTTTTCTTTTCCATTAAATTTCCCATCGGTAGAATGTCACATTTTTTCTAAAGCACACAGTCCAAAGTGCTGGACGGATTTGCACCAAATAAGAAACAAGTCAGGCAAAAAGCGCTTGAAGGAAATCTTTTGATGGTTTGGCATAAATCCAGCTACTTCATTAAAAAAAAAATTGGCATACCCCTCTACCCAATATCTCAAATGATGCATTGTTGTTGCCAATGTTTTTCATGTTTGGAAAACCTGCCATTACGAGATAGAATCAAGTTCTCAAATAGATTTTGGAAAGTGCCCTAAAATTATCCAAGGGGTGTAAGTAGGGCAGTTGTGAGGCCAGGGAGCATGTGGGCAGGCTAAAAAAAGATGATTTGTGACGGTTTTGGACTTGGCGATTGTTTCCTAAACGAGCAAAGAAATTATGCTGTTTTCTTAATATACATTGTTTGTACAGGGATTGCTGCCTGAATTAACTTAAAATGTGTAGGTGGGGCATATTAGTGGGCTAGTACTGGTTTTGGAGTGGTAAATATGTTAAATAAGCTTATATTTGATTAATTTGTTTTAAAAAAGTGCACAAAAAATCACTTGGGAAGCCAATGCTGGCTTACTGTATAGCCTTTGTTTTGATTGGACAAGCTTTTCATGAGACTTAACAGTGAACATCTTGATTCACTCCTGATGTCAGCAGGGAGAATATCTATATTATCGAACCTCCCTCTTCTTCATAACAGTACATAATTAGCAAAGCTACCTGACCACCTACATCCCTCTTCCTTGTCCCCACACTGAATAGTAATCTTATATACATACCACACCTCATTCTTCCTTGTTACAGTGCCCAAGTAACTCAGTCGCACTCTTCTTGGTCACTGTACCCCACTGTCACTACGTTACTCATGATCATTACAGTATGCCACTAAAGCAACTCACTTTTCCTCGTCACAGTACCCCACTACCACCACCTCACCCTTTCTCATGAGTACCCCACAACCACCATGTCACCCTGCCTTGTCACAGTACCTCACTATCACCAACTCACGCTTCGTCTTCAGAGCCCCCAACTGCCACCATGTCACTCTTCCTCATCACAGTACCCCACTGCCACAACAGCACTCTTGCTCATCACAGTACCCCAGCACCACCAACTCACTCTTACTCATCACAGTACCCCACTACCACCACATCAATCTTCTTCATTACAGTCCCCCACAACAACCACCTCATTCTTCCTTGTCACATTCTCCCACTACCACAAGATCACTCTTCCTCTTCACAGCCCCCCACTAGGACCATGTAACTCTACCATGTCAAAGTACTGCACTATCACCAACTCACTCTTCCTCATCACAGTCCCCCCACAACTATCTCACTATTTCTAGTCTCAGTCCCCAGCTAAAACCACCTCACTCTTCCCCGTTCCAGTCCCTGACTACCACCATGTCACTCTTCTTCATCACAGTACCCCATTAGCACATCAATCTTCCTCATCACAGAACCCCACTACCACCACCTCACTCTTTCTCCTCATGATTCCACACTACTACCACCTCTTCCTTGTCACAGTACCATACTACCACCAACTCACTCTTCCCCATCATAGTACCCCACTACTACCAAATCACTCTTCCTCATCACATTCCTCCACTGCTGCCACATCACTCTTCCTCATCACAGTACCACACTAACACCAATTCTCTCTTCCTAGTCACAGTTCCCAACTACCTCACCTCACTCTTACTCATTGCAGTCCCAACTGTACAACTTCAATCTTCCTTGTCACAGCCCCCATTTACCCCACCTCACTCTACCTCATCATTACTACATACGCACACCATTACGAATCCCTTCTTATCCAGTGGACACAAAAAAAGATGACATACTTGATAAAACAGATGCTGCATAGCTGAAGGATAGATATTGATAATAAATGATCTGATAACAGCATGAGAAAATCCTTGAAATACAGTGAAGACCTTTAGTTAAGGGACAGTTAAGGTGAAAAAGTTCAGTGCAACAAACTCTTGAAATTCAATGAAAACACTTTAATTGAAGCACTGTTAAGGTGAAACAAACTGATGCAATAAAACCCTTGAAATTCAGTGAAAACAAATTAGTTGAAGTGACATTAAGGCGCCAGTTTAATGCAACAAAACCCCAGAAATGTAGCAGGTGTTGGAAGCTACCCCACCTCAGCTATGAGCCCCGCATTGCGCAGACCCTGAGCACACTGACGGCATCACTTAAGGCATCAGCAATGATATTACTGGGACAGCAGACCACACTGCAAGTAAGAGAGATGTAAGATTTAAAAAGCGGTACTCTGCATATAATGGGGGTTCATGTGCAAAGCTTGATTGTAGTTTGCATTTAAAAAGACTGCCCATTTACAACCGTGGTCTAGTACTTTTATCACTCTGTTCCAAAACATTGCTGTATGCAAAGAAGACAATTGGGTAGTATAATTATGACTTTGCACCAGACCACCAAAGAATAAAACATGCACGAGAAGGAACAGTTTCTGAAATCATTGTATCCTCATATATCAGACTACTCACTGTCAGTGTAACAAATCAAAAAGTAGGCCTTAACCATGACAAATGGCAAAGCTTAGGACTGGTTACCTGCAAAGGTAAACCATGTTAATAATCACTTTCATGTTGGGGACACATGGTTATCAGACCAGAATAGCTAATGCACTGCACAGACGAAAGTCGTAAGCTGTTTAATGCCAGGGCTTGAAGCCTGCATCCTACTACATGTTTTGGACTATGCATCCATGGTCCCTCACCATTGCCTATGGTGGTAAGAGCTAGTGGAAGGTGTAATGTAAAATCTCTGGAGGTTCAAAGCTTGCAGACCCCCTATGTTTTGAATCTGAAATTGTAGGTTGCTAGCTGCAAGACCAACTTTCTGCAGTTCCCCAACCATCATCTACAATATCTGACAAATGTTTTCAGACCTTCATGAAAGACAGGGTACATTGCATCTGTGCTATATCTTCAAATACAGTGAATCGATTCCCATTCAGCAAAAGGCCATTAGTAAAAAGTAGCAAAGTTACCTCAAAATTGTATACTTCTACTTTGTGGACATCTTGGTGTCTCTTCACCAGACGAGCCACAATGTTGCACACCTCGCTCCAGTTGTCGATGTTCTCGACGATCTGGTTGAAGGCGATCACCACTCGTTTGCCATGGGCCTTTATTACGGGGCTCGTCTGCATCTCTTCCAGAGTCGAGACATCCTTTAGCTTCTTGAAGTAGTTTTTAGTCTTTGGGAAATCTACAAAAAGCCTAAACGTAGAAGATGAAATAAATTAGCAGTTGTTGAATCACAAATATCAATTCGCACAGTGACCCGTCTACAAGGGTAAAACTAGACCACTTTTCTGTCATAGACATTCTGTGATAGACATTGCAGAATAACATAAATGAGTGCTTTGTGCATGGTAGAGGTCATTCCTTAGCCAATCAGAAGACATTCAATAACTGGCCACTTTGGAAATATTCTGAGAGGGGTTCCAGTTACAAGGGCACTATTCCACCTCACCCACTCTCCCCTCACCACACTATGCACTGACAAGGCATACCTGTCAGTAAGTGGAGTGGCATATCACTGTGGAGACCAGAAGTCAGCACGTGCTCCATGTCCTAACAGGGAATGGAAATTGATGGCACACAAAGCTTTGACATTGTGCTCTGATCATCTTGCCCATTCTTCCATCGCTGCCCGTCTCCGTGTCTCTGCACACAGCCTGCCCTGCCCACTCTTGTTGTCCTTCACCAATGTCTGCAATGTTGCAATGTTGCTCAGGGTTCGGGGGCAAGATTGGGCATTCATAGATGCACTGTACCATCAGGCAAACCATTAATACGATGATGGATTCCCCTCAATATGTGTTAAGGTCAAAACAATGTCCTAATAGCATTATTTTCCAGAGGAGCCACCATTATTGCCATTCCAGGCATTTTCAACATTTATATTGGTAAGATATGGAAAATTGAAGCTTGAACTTCACCAAGAGGTCTCTCGGTGCTGGTTTCAACAGAGAGAGTGGGGACTAGAAAGCAGAGAGAGATTGCTTTTGAGATGGTACCCGAAAGATAGAGGATAGGAAAGAGAACGGAAGTGGAATCAAGCTTTTTCCACTGTTGGGCAACAAGCACACAAACACACTGGCCGGCAGATTGAGCGCACCTAAAAAAGCATAAGCCAAATGGCACGTCTTTGACTTATTGAGCCTGATGTGCTTTATTTTCAATTTAATTCTCTCATATTGCATTGAGATGGCCTATTTACCAATTCACTACATACAAGGGCGACACTCTTTCTCTCTTCTCCACGCATGGCCAGTCTACTATGGCTCAAGGTGGGGATATCCTTTGTCAATTTCTCCTTTTGTGTCCCACAGCACTCTTATTGCACACAGCCCATTCCTGACGCCTCCATCAGTGGACTCTGCATTAACCGCTCCAGGCTATCAGCTGGAAGGAGTTCAATATGTTTATATGGTTAGAGGCTCAACTCCCAAGAACTCTTGTGCACATATCAAGAGCATCACGCAACCACAACATCACTTAACATAATATTACCTGACACGAGCAACTGCCTCCATGAAAGTTCTGCTGGCCAATAGGGGAAGCACCCATCCCTTTTTTTGATGACATTTTCTTTTTGTGAAAACGATACATTAGTACCCGGGAAGGGAGGGGTGTGGTGGCCTCCCAGACAATGAGGAGGCTCGGAACGGGGTCCTTACCACACAGGGAAAGACACCGCCCCATGCCTCCTGATAGCTGGAGGCTGCCATCTTTCCTCGCCGGGAACAAAGGTATCCCCTGCCCCTCCCCCTGCCCCTCACCGCTATTACCGTCATATCTACTCCACTCCCTAACCCCACTTAGCTGTGCTGCCCAGTTCCTCGCTGGCACTGGGATCAGTACTATTCCAGGCGTAACTCCACCATGCAGATAGCCACCACTTTTTAAATATTTTTTAATGACCGCCATGGAAAGGGAGAAGTGACTACCTGAAGTCCCGTCTCCTTGATCCATGGCGACCATTGATTTTGCTTTTTTATTTTCTCGAGTTGAGAAATGGTTTACACACCATTTCTCAACACGAGAAAAAATACTATTAGTACCCCAGTACAACGTGCCAGGGTGCTAATAGCAATAGAACCCTCTGAGGGAGCATTACCGGTCGAGTAATGCCTCTGGGGCTACGTTAAAGCCCTCTCTTCGCTCGGGCTTGTAAATCGCTGACCGGTACTGCCCCCCTCTTCGGGTTCTATTGTTTCATTCATCCTAGTGATCACTGTCACTCCTCCGTTATGTTTTCATTTCCCTACATGTTGTGAGTTAAGTCTGTTTTTGTCTCCCTGATTTTCACACTGTTCCAGTTTCCCGCTTCCTTCCTTGACTCATATTTCTTTTGCCTCACAGAACAGGGTCTGGCGCCCACCCGGGGCAAGGTCACAATTCACCTATACCAGTACTTTAAGGCCACTTTGGTGGCGATATGCACAGGCTAAAAGACAAACAACATGAGATCAGTTGGGGCAGTGCCAGCCCTAGCCATGCACTATTTTTATAGTAGAACAGTGCCCTCGCAATTCAGCAGGGAGCCGATACCTTCAGAACTTTCATGTGCCGCATTCCTAAACATTTATCTAAAACATACAAATATTGTAAATTCGAAACATTTCATGCCACAAATCAATATACACTAGAAGAAGACATATAGTTTACACATTATGCAAACTGACTGTTTATTTTTATTAGGTTTCTTACCCGTACCAATTTCTGTAAAAAGGCAAAGAACAGAAACTGAGAGCTCTTCTCCACCTCTTTTACAAACTTTTGCTTCTGGTGGGACACCTTCACTTGACAATTACCAAATTGTTTAGATGGTTAAATGACTTCCCGAGACATTAATGGCATCAGCCTGCACAAGCAGATATCCGCTTAAATACCCAAGCCCCTGTTGCTGTGCTGGGCAGGCTCTCCTACAGTGGAGTCACGTGAGCGTACGCACACCTGACTACACGCAGTCCTGACGATATCATGCTCTTCTATGGCTCTCCATTGGAAAGGATGGACATCCAGATTTGGGTGTGACAAGCAGGGACAGCTTCTGAAACTCACTGTGACTTGCAGTCCAGTATCATCTCCAGAACTGTGATGTGTCCCGGACACAGCTCCCCCCAACTTTCAATAAGGCCCAGCAAATGACCATTGTAACATGTCTTTGTCCATTTAAATAGGACGCTCTTGATGTCTCCTTAAAATAGGAAGCTCTCAATGGGCCTCATTCCGATTACTGCGATAACCCTGCCGGTGCTACTGGCGGGTTGCCACCGGATCCGGAATTAATTACCAGTGCCTGACTTCCCGTTGCCACTGGGCTATTCTAAGTCTGGCGACCGGGAAGTCAGGCACCAGCAATTTCCTTAATTGCAATTCCCATAGAGTCCGAACTCTATGGGACTGGAGACACAGGAGTGCCGGTGCTCCCATGACAAGTCTGCCTACCGTGGCCGCTGTGCCCGGCAGGGTCAGACCTGTCGGGCACAGCGGCTCCGGCAGTCAGACTTGTAGTTTGCCGGTCCGGAAACATATAATGAGGCCCAATGTCTCCTTAAGGTACACCGTAATATTTGGACTATAAGAACTGATGGGGGATTTTTCATCTGAACATGCCCAAATAGCTTTGGTTAGCTACCCAAATCTGTGCCTTTTCTCAAGATAATTAAAGACGAGTCAGAAAATACCCTGACACCCCCGTTTTAAACTCTGTAGTTTACTCACAATTGGCCATGCACAAGATAGGTTTTGCATTCATAGGAGATTCAAATTGTTTATTTCATGCATAATTACTGTCTGCAGGTCTGCACCGAACAATGGCTAGAAGCGGGTGACTTTATAGCGCAGGTTCTTTCGTTGTAAATCTTGATAGCGCAGCTGACTTTTTGGGACTTGTGCTAACTTTCATCATGGTACTTTTAGCCTCCCAATTAGTATGGGAAAAAATAAAACGACAGTCATACTGTGTTTGTTTCAAGTATTTTTCATAAGATTCGTCTGTTTGGTTGGTTGATTATGTGGTGTGTACGATTTAAATTATAGCCGAGAGTGCATTTCACGGAAAAAACATCTTTAAAGGTACAGTCTCAGCGAAATGACAGAGAAAGAAAAAGGATTTCCATCCCTGTTTAGGGGACGGAAATGCAAGTGTAACAGACGCGGTTTAAGTTACTGCTGTCACACTTCAAAAACAAATAATGACAGGGTCAGAAATGTCCCTGCCAAGATTTGCGCCTCTTCCTGCGCCTGTTCAGACCCTCGTTTCTGGCCATTTTAATTTTAAAGCGCATTCTGTTTCTGAATTTGGGATGCGCTTTAAAATGCCCAGAAATACCCCTTATTTGCGCAAATGAGTTAGTTGGGAAAACGGGCCTCTGAATGATCGCATCTAAGATGCTCTCATTCAGAGGCCCTTTGTGAATTGGGCTGCCACTTCTTTGGCCTGAAGCGAGGAGATGCAGGTTTTGCACGCTTGCTTACCTTTTGCCCCGAGGGTCCTCAAATACAATGCAATGGCCACGGGTGAGAAGAGAGAAACTGAGAATGGTAGATTCTACTATCCACAATCCTTTGCTTAGTCCTGTCATTTCAATTGTCACTCTGATATTAATAAATACTAAATTATAGTTCCATGCGGTGTCACAAGACATACTTGCAGCATTATTTTTGCTCCTCCCTTGCACCCTCGTATGCATGGGTTATCCCAGTTGCACGGATCCAATAATTTTTTTACCAGAAAGGAAACTTTGTTTTTCTAGAAATGTTCATTATTTAAGAACAATCCCTGTGCAGAAACAATTCTTGCGGCTGTAATTGTGAGATCGTTGTTGTTTGGGTGACTGGTATTAAAACAGAATTGTAGACAGTTCCACATTTTATGCAGGTTTTAACACAAAAATAGGGCAAAAACCACTGTGCTGGAAGTAGGTTATAGCTCATGAGAATCCAAAGGCCTGTGTAGGCAAGGACCAATGTACAGGAACCCAAAGAGAGGTTGCATGTACTACAAGGCTGTGGTGGAAGGACAGAAAAGGAATAGGATGAATATCTAGCTATCCCTGCCTGTGTGCAATGCCTCCACTAGGTAACGGTGCTGTGCCGCTTACAAACAGAGGATAGAAAAAGAGGTAAAACTAACCACTTCTAAGTAAGTAATGCTTTCAGCCTTGTTGGTCCTATTCCACTCTCTTCCACTATGTGCAGGTGTGTATTGGAAGAGAAGTACTCAATGGTAACTTAAAAATGGTACACCAATGGTCAACTGAAAAAACATCTAGTGGGGTATCAGCCAGTTTATTAGCCACTAGATTGTCTTTCTGGCCAAGGTGGACCCAGGTCTAAAAATGACACAAACACAATGACAGACAATGTTCAACAGAACATTCAACAAAGAAGACACAAAGTCCCATACTCCGTCTTGAAGTGGTGTTAATGTGAGGGTACTGGGCAATTGGTAAAAGGTAAATTCAAACTACATGGTAGGCCCAGTTTGTGCCTCTTGTATGTAGCAACCACCGTCGACCGGTTTCAGTGGCAGAAGTGTGGGTGAGGCCACTTTCATCAGGACAGTCTTCTACTCCCATCAAGCGGTACAGTCAAGGAAAAAATTAGCAACTGACCATGAAACTGACCTAGAAAAACCCTCCCTCGACCCATCGGTCCCAGGGAACTACGGGCCTATCACTACTGTGCCCTTTCTGCTAAAGGTTTTGGACAAAGCAGCTTACCTGCACGTCCAAAAATTAATCGAGGACAATCACCTTCTTGGTTTCTGGCAGTCTGGCTTCCGGCCCAGGCATGGCATGGAAACAGCTTTGCTTGACTTAAAAAATCAAATGGACGACCTAAGATACAAAAGCAAACCTGTGCTCCTTCTTCTCTTGGATCTATCCCCTGTCTTTGATCTCGTGGATAACAAGACCCTTTGCCATCACCTCTCCACCACAGCTAACTTCTCCCCAAGGGCCTGTGCATGGATAACTTCCTTCCTACAGGAAAGAGTGACGCAGGTTTTCTCCGAATCTTCTTGTGCGAACCCTAGTCTCATCAAGTGGGGGGTCCCACAGGGTTCCTGCATAGCTCCCACCCTCTATAATCTCTTTACAAGGCCCCTGTTCAAAATTCTTGACGCACTGGGCATCTCATACACTAACTATGCTGATGACACCCAGGTGCTCATCCCCCTCTCGGGTGATTATTTGTGTGACCTCAACACCCTCAACTCCATCTACTCAATGATCCAATCATGGATGGCAGAAAACTGGTTATGCCTCAACAGTGAGAAGACCGAACCTCTGCTAATAGGATCCCTGTCCACCTTGGGTAAATTGGAAGAACAATACCGCTTCTTTACAGTTGATAACATCCATATCGCTGTCTCCAAAGTCATCAAGACGCTGGGCATTTACATTGAACCTGACCTATCCTTGAATAGACAGGTTAATGCAATAGCCTCTACTTCAGCGTACCACTCCAAACTCCTCAATGCAGCCAGACCCTTCCTATCCCAACTGAATTGCCTCACCCTTGCTAGGGTGATAATTGGGTCAAGGTTGGACTACTGCAATGCCCTCTTTGTTGGCACCTCCCAAAAAAAGCTGGCCAAACTTCAACTAGCACAGAATAATTCCCTGAGGGCTGCAACTGACATCTCAAGGCAGACCACATCTCTGAGGTCAGGAGGAAGGTCCACTGGCTCCCAGTCAAGGAAAGAATGACTTTCAAGACACTAGCCTTGACGCACAAATGCCTTCACGGTCTTGCTCCTCCCTACCTAGCTCAACGAATTGCCCTCCACACCCCATCCAGACCCTCTAGAGCTGCCTATACTAACAGAATCACTGTACCCCTTACCCGCAGAGTGCGGGCGGGCGGTACCAGCTTCCCTAACATGGCAGCCAGTTACTGGAACTCCACCCCCCCCCTTCAGAAGGATGATTGATTCCTATGCAACCTTCAGGAAAGCGATCAAAACCACGTTATTTGTGTGACAATGCACTTGTTCCATATGCTGTTTAACCTTTCATGAACATGTCCTTGATAACTGCAACTAAGCTCTCTTTACTAAGTATTTATGTGCTGGGCCGCATTCATGTAACCCTGAATCAAGCCTGCTTACGTTTCCTCATAGCGCCTCGATGCCCGTGGGCTGTAGTGCGCTCTACAAATACAAAAATAAATGAATAAATAAATGGATTAGTGATAGTGAGTGTGTGCATTTTCGAGGATGGATTAGTAAGTTAGTGTTGGATGGCTGAACTGGTGAGTGCGGCAGGATGGATTATTGACAAAGAGTGAGTGTTAGATGTTAGATAGATGAATGCATATTTTCTATCTAGATGGATTGGTAAGTGAGAGGTGGTTGGGTGCATAACGGTTTAAGATGAAAGGTTCTAGCCACATAGAACAAAGGGCAGTGCATAGAAAAAACAAGTTCTGGTAATCTTTGCAGGATGGATTGGTGAGTTCTGTAATGGATGAAGGGGTAAATACTGGATGGATGCATCGATTGGTTCTCAAAGGAGAGGCTGTGTATTGGATGGTTTGTTGACAGAGTGATTATATAGGCGATGGATGGTTGGACTGGTGAGTGAGAAAGTGAGGTTATTATATAATTGTTCTTTTATAACGTGCTTAATACCAATGAGTGGTTTCTATGTGCGGGATTGGGATTCACACCTGTTTTGCACTGCATTGCCTTGCTTCCAAGATAGCATTGCCCCTGAGCTATCCTTCCTCCACAGGTTGAGAGATGGATGTTTGTGAGCAAGCCTGTGAGCTAGAGATTGATAGTTGGATGTATGGATAGATGGAATGATGATTAAAAGAGGTTGAGTAGTGAATGAATGAATGAATGAATGAATGAATGAACAGTTAATTGAGAGACAGTGATAGATTAATTGGTCAGTGAGAAAGTGAGTGAAAGGCTGAGCAGTAGATGGTGAGTGAGAGGATGAGTAATGGATGAATTGAGAGAGTGAGACAGGGATTGATGGATTGATTTTAAGTGAAAGAGTGAGAGGATGTGTAGGATGAATGAATAGATAAGTGATAGAGCCAATGAATGACATGGTGAGTGTTAAATTAATTTTCTGCGTGAGAGAGTGAATTGAGAATGCATGGATTGGTAAAAGAGTGAGTGCGAGGACAAACGTTGGATGATTGGATGGATCCGTAAGTGAGAAAGTGAGCATTGGATGGATTAGTGAGGGAGAAGAGTGAGTGTGAACGTGAGTGTAGAAATAATAGATGGATGGGTGAGTGAGAGATGGATGGATGGATTGGTGTGTGAGAGATGGATGGATGGATGGATGGATGGATGGATGGATTGGTGAGTGAGAGACAGAGGGAGTGTGCAAGTGTTGGTTGAATGGATGGATTTGTGAGTGAAGGTGAGTGGGGGATAGATGGATGAGTGAGCAAGAGGATGAGGGGTGGATTGATTGGTGAGTTTATGTGAGGACAAGTGTTGGATAGTGCATTGGTAAGAGGGCGAGGTAGCGATGGATTTGTGAGTGAGAGGGTGAAGGTAGAATGATTGGTATTTACAAATGCTGGATGGATAAACTGGTGAGTGAGAGCAAGAGGGTGAGCGAAGGATGAATGGATTGGTAAGCAATAGAGTGAGAAGTTGAGTTTTGGGTCACTGAATTGGTGAGTTAGAGGGTGAATGATGCATTGATGGAGAGGGTATTAGCTGGTTGGAACGATTGGTGAGATTGCAATGTAACTGGGAGCAAAAACAGTCTCTGTAAGAAGCATTGCACATATAGCAGGATGAAGATTTTGTTTAAATCCTGCTGCTCCTAGGATGCTGGTTAGCCAGATGGGTAGAGAGGGTGGAACCCCTGTTGACCCTAATCACCACTCAGCAAAGCTATAAAAAGTCGATTCACACCTCAAGATTTCACAGTTTACAATTGAGTATATCAAGTCCTCATGGGTCCCTCTGAGCCAGGAGGCATACTCTTCTAAAGATGATGTTCTTGGGGGCTGAATGATGGGTACAAATACAGTGCCAGCTTTAGGTCCCCTTTGGCACAACTCCATCAATTACCCCAACTTCTCCCAGTAGACAGCTGAATAGAACCAGAATAAATCAAGAGTCCCGGAAGATGTATGTAACAATTGTGCTGAATTGCCATCTGGCAAGGACGTAGAAGGCCTGGCTTTTTTTATTTTTATTAACCAATACAATGATGTGGGTAATTCCATCTCAGAAAGGGTGACTTGCTAACCAGGGCCCCTTTTACTAAAGTTCCATGCAAAAGCATAGGGCCCCCTGTGCCCTGCTGAATCAGGAACCTAATTGCAGTGCCTGCACACCAGTGGCACAGATCAGGTACAGGTCACAGGTGCCCTCTTGACAACTGCAGTGACAGCCCAGTCACCACAACTTAGGGGCTGCATTTAAAAAATGCAACCCTGTTTAACTATGAGGATCCTATCCTGGTGGAAGGTTAATCTGTAAATATAAAACCATACATGAGTTTGAGGTATGGTGACTAACATCTCTCATAATTATCCAAGTCACTTCAATTTAGCAATGCACATGGGTCAGCCCGGAGAACCCAGCTCAGTTGTGGGAGGTTTGTATGTATCCCCCAGCCATGCTGTCCCTGCTTCTCTTAGCAAGACTACAGCCTTGGGGGTTTCCTGCCCCTCTTTGATCCTTTGTGAGGTCAGGTTTCACCCTTTCCAGTAAGACAGACACTCCACATGAAGCTGTCTTGAGAACAGGAATCAAAGGGGCACACTCACTCACAAAAGGACTAGACTCACGCCAGGGTGCTGCATACAAGAGGGGCCTTTAATGCAATTGACAAGGGAAGGGGGTGGGATTAATGTAGACCGTTGGAAGCTACAACCACCAGGAGGAAGGTTCCACCATCTTGTTTTCTCTCAGTATCTCTCTTCCTTCCCACCCTTCCACTCCCTTTAACACAAAGCACTTTATGTGTGATGTTAGAAGGCCGAGCAGGGAGTCGAACAGGGATTGGACGCTTAAGGCAGGCTTTCTTTTATGCAATCTCCTGTAGACTTTTGCCTTTAAAAGAAGGAGTCTCACACTCCTTCTTTGAATCATCTTTGACCTTCAACCATTGTAGAAGATATTGTGTGGCCCCTGTTGGAAGAGCAGTAATATCCAAAGTCCTCCAGTTGTGAGATGAAGACAGGTGTACCAAGGATAAGGACGCAGTGAGCCATGATTCAAGTGCATTTAACATCGTTCAAACAAACAGAGCCCTCCCAAGTGGCCTTTGGCACCCACTGATCTTCGAACTGCAGTACAGCCTATTTAAACAAGTTTGCTGCCGCCCCACGCCAGCTGAAGTGTGTCATTGCCTCAGCTCGAACAAAGAAGAATCGCTGCGCCTGCAATGCTCGAACTGCCATTCGAAACGCTAACCTCTTCAGTCTTTTCACCGCCAATCCAATCAATGATCAAACTTACTCTGGTGTTCTCACCGAACTGCATCCTTTCAGCACAGCATCGAATTGACTAGCCTGCTCATCCCGTCACTAACCGGTATGCTGCTGCACCATCAAACTGAACCTAGTTACACCCACCATTCGCATCACTCAAACATTGCTTTGAACCACAGCCTTCTTCAGTTTGGCCACAACTCAACATCTGCTTGCCACTGGAGTACTGCAACTGCCGCATTTTGAACCAAATCGAACCACTGAACAGCGCTGAGAAATCTGGTTCACCGTTGTCAAACCACCAAGACACTGCAAAGGTATTACTGCATGATGACTGCCTGCCTAGTCTTTTTTGGGCTGTAGAGACTGGCAAGGTCACTTTAATCCCTTTTTTCAAGAACATATTGTTTACGAGAACATTTCAGTTTTTATTGCTCTCCCCCCACCCGCTGTCTCATTACCCAGAGTGTTGCATCGCGCTATCTTGCATATGTTTTTTTTAGTGGTTTCAATTTAATTATTTTTGCATATGCTGTGTTTAATTAAAGCATATATATTTGTATAGAATCTTGATTGGACATTCCTATAGTTTGGACTGTTCTATTTCACTGTTTGGGTTGCTACTGTTTCACATTCACACCTCTCATGACAGTATAGCCTTCCCTCTGTCCATGTTTCCACAAAAGGTGAAGGAAAGATATCTCTCAACCTTGCCTGTCTTACCTCTATGATTGCTCCACTTACCCTTATACTCCTGCAGGGCAGAAGTCAATTGGTCAGAGCAGGGAATGCAGGAAAAAGGGTAAGCAGGGAGCACAAACCAGGGGTATAATCAGAGATTGTGAAGGAATGGATGAGAGCAGCAGGCAGGAGGTGCCTGTATTTCTGTATTCTTTTTGTATTTTATTTGTCATTTATATAGCGCCCTACATCAAAGCGCTGAACAAAAACACTTACAGTACAATATAACCAATTCTCAACTTAAGACTGGAGTAGGTACATTTTAAGAGAAGTGCGAAATAGAGAGTAGGAAACAAGAGCAGAACCGTGACTTTGACCTGGGAGGGTGTATGCTGCACTACACAGCTAGCAAGCCATTTTCATTTCCCCTATGCGACCACCTTCTTGCGAATATACTGCACAATGTAAATTGAAAGGGTCAGAAAACAAGAGCAGTCTCCACAGCTCTCACAGCGATCACTGGTTACTCTCTCTTGACACTTTATGCCACAGCCTAATTGAGGATTAAAGCGGCAGGTGTGACAAATCAATCTCCTCACTCTACCCATCATACCACTGACACATCTGCAGAATGGCACCAAAACTCCTAGCTCCCTCTTTACCATACTGTGCTGTACTTGCATACGTTTGAAGTGCACAGTAAATCAGATGCTGTGAGCGTGGAAAGTAATGTAATTTTCTAACGACACAATTGATGGTTCAAATCGGAATACTCAGCCCAGGAGTAGAAGCAGATATAGATGGGCACCCACAGCCCTCCTGCACCACCACAAAATTCTGCCAACATAGAACCGCATCCAAGAATCCCCAGTGTGCGGTGATGCAGCAGTATGTGCTGCACTGTGATGCTGCCTCACTGAACAAATTGGATGGGAGGCCTGCCGCATCTGAGCTCACTCTCAGAAAGGCTGGGTGACCAATGAAGGAGACATTCCTTAGCTTACTGTTGCGGTCCTGCGCTCTCCGCAAGAGAAATCACTTCAGACACCATGCTCCTAGTGCCTTGGTGGCGGCTCAGGGATAGAGAGCACCACCAGGACGTTTAGCCAAAATGCCCACAAAATATTTTTTTGAATGCGTGATTTGGTTCCGAATTTTCGAACGGCCGAAAAGTTCAAACAGATCACGCATTCGCCGCTGGGACTGCGGGGGTGTCCCCCGCACCCTTGCTCACTATATTGTGAGTGGAGGTTGTGGGGGTGTCCCCCGCAGCAATCCCAAAAATAAAAGGGCGGCGGGGGCTATTTTCACTATACTGTGAGCTAGGTTTGCAGGGGTGTCCCCCGCAGCTGTCCCGCAGTCCCCCAATCAACAAAAAAATAAAGAAAAAGGCTGCAGGATCTGCAGTGGTGTCCCCTGCAATGCCCCGCGCACAACACTATGCAGTATAGTCAGCGGGGGTTGCGGGGGACACCCCGCAGCTGTCCCGCAGTCACAAAACAAAGCTGCGGGGCTGCAGGGGTGTCCCCTGCAACGTCTTGCTCACTATACTATACAGTGTAGTGAGCAGGGGTTGCGGGGGACATCCCCGCAGCTGACCCAAAGAAAAAAAAAAGGAAAGGACCCTGCAGCACCAGTTCCTGATCATGGAAGTGAAAGAGAACAGGCATCGTAGGGACAGGGCGAGATAGAATGCAAGGTAAGTTAGGGGGAGGTGGTGTTTGGGCACATTGGGAATGTTCAGGGGAGCAAAGACCGAAGATTATTTGTTCGAAATAATCTTCGGTCGTTTCTCCCTCAACGTTTCCACCGTGGTAAAACAACCCCAAATCCCACCAAGGACCACATCTGCAGGCAGGCCGCAGGGCATGATTGCCGGTGACATCATTGCCCTCACGGTAAGCTGTGCAGTGTTGATGCCATCAAGCACATGCGCTCTGGCCTGGAATGTCTCAAAACAACCATGGTAGAAGCTATCAGCGCTTTTCAACTGTTCTCAGAAGAGTTCACTGTCCCCGTCCCCATCGCCTTGATTCTGTCTGCTTGGCCCCTGGTTTATTGGACCTCCTTCTTGTATCCCCACATTTGGGTACAGCGTTTTGGTTGGTTTCTGCCTTCCTGGTGTTCTGGACTCAATTTTGTTTCATTGATTGATCTTGCAGATTAGCTCCTCTTGATTTTGTTTGTTTCTTTGTATTTTTCCTACCACCCGGACTTTACAAGGGTTTCTACTTCCTTTTTTGTTCTATAGATTCTGGACCATGGCCCTAATATAGTTGGGAAAGAAGACTGGACTCTTGGAAAGTTTCCCTAACATAGTTGGGAGAGAAGAGCAAAGTTGTGTTTTCTTACTGCCTTGTTCTGTGCTCTAGCACCTTCCAGCGTCCCTTGTGCTATATGGAATTACCATTAATGACCAAATAACCAGACAGACTCAGAAAATATGGTAAAATACTACTTTATTATCATTTCAATAAGCAGGGCAAACTGACGAACAATGAACTGATGCTTGCACAATCACACACAAACTTGATTATACACAGGTTATAAACCCCAATATGCATCACCTATGACATTATCCTACGTGGCAAAGTGTAAAACCTATTGAAGGGAAGGATTGGTTAGGGGAACATATGTATCTATGGGATACATAGGGGTTAGTACATCATTGGCTGCCCCTTATCTGTACGGCATGTCTTGAACTACCTCTAAATACATATAATACTGATTATAGCAAAGAAAATGGCAGTGGTTGGTCTATGCAACATTGTATACCATGTTGCCTCATAGACCCTCTGATTGGTTGACATGCACACCCAACCTTGGACATTCGGCTCACCAGCAGCACGTAGGCAAAACATCAGATTATTTCCCACTTTCCCAATTAATCCATCATCTCTCATCAGTCCAAATATAAGCCAAAGTTTCCCATATGTAGTTGACCTTGGAGCCTGCTCTCTGTTTTAGGTAATTCGAGGGAGTGTAAGCACACAACTATCTTCATCCAAAGCTTAATGAATAGCCCTTGTTTTTGACTTCTGAATCACATGTGAAGAGACCGTAAATTTGTCAATTCGACCTCTTATTTACTGCTATTTGATTTCATTATACTGGGTGTTCTTGCTCTTCTTGGCCTCTAGAGACTTGCTCACTCCATCTTTTATAGACCTTATTCATTGTTAATTGTCCAATACTTGGGTATTGCAAAAGTGTTCTTCTTCTTTAATCGAAGAGAAATATGTCTTACTACACACATGGTTGATCCGCCTGCCTCCCTTTAAGGCTTGCAATTATTCCTTAAAATAGCATCCTTGATGTTAGGCCAGCATAGACTCCACTTTACTTTGCACACAAAGCTATTTCACCAACCTCTCCTGACTCTACTTCCATGGTCTGTTTCTGAGGTAGCTGGATGGAGTCGTAACACGAGCCGGCGTCCATTTTCCTATCATGGCGATCCTAACCACGTTACAGTTTCCTCTTTGGCAAGCTTCGAAATGTCTCATCTACCTTGCCTTACTGCGTATTTACACTTATTGGTCAGCAAGTTTCATTATCTTCTTTGTATATATGGTTACTTTATCATTTCGTACATGGTTCTCTTGTCACTGCACTTGCATCATCACTCTAAAGTATTTTCATATAATTTCTGTATATCCTCATATATCTTGTTGATGACATCACTCTGCCCTCGTCAAATTTCACTCAGCACTACACCGTGTCCAATGGTGCGTGCCGACATCCTTTCACTCTTTCAGTACGACGGTACATTTGATATGGTTTCCTGAGTGCATATCTTCTCTCATACACTCGATGTGGTATAGGGACAACACATGGGGTCCCACATACAGCTCTTCTCCTGCTGTTGCAGTATGACGGCAGTGAGTGGACAGGAGATAGGGAAAACGCATCCACCTGCTCCTCTCGTTTCTTTTCTGGAAGTCTATGGTACTGGTTTCTTCATGTCCTCTAGAAACTAGGTTTCTTTCTCCTTTTCCCATGCTGGATTTGATTTTGGTCCCATTTCAGCCTAGGAAGGGTCTTGGATCCACCTTCCACCCTATCTTTTATTTTATTAGCTTGTGTGGTACTGTCAAAAGAAAGGTCTATCACCCACCACCAGGGCACTCATTGGGCCCCAGCCATAACCCATTGTAAAGCCTTTCTGGGGTGATAGATGGAGGGGACTGCAGATACCATCACGGCTTTCAGGTGGTAGCAGCGTTATGTGTGGACGTTACAGCCGCAGAGGCGACTATCAACCAATGTCTAGATGCTATTCAGAGCAGCACCCACGCCCTGCCTCCAGATCCAGAATTCTCTCCCGATCCTTCTCTTGCATGTTCCTCAAATCGGGCCACACAGTTGCCTGCTCCCCTTTCAGTGGTTCTGCCTCAGTCTTGTCCCTTAGAACTCCCGGGAAAGATTCCTTGGAGATCCCACATGTTAACATACTTTCATTAAAGAGTGAAAACTTCTTTTTCTTTGCAACCCAGCGACTTTTCCGGACTCCATCACCAACGTGGCCTTTGTCTCATCTAGAATGGCTTGTGGCTACCTCTGCAAATCCTCTGTTGGAAGAAAACAGCCCTGTATTATTTGACTTTGACACCCTAATCACTGCCATGGGGCGTGTCTTTGACACTAGGTACAAGGCCCAATCCCAAGTCCTGGAGTTATTAGAACTCCAGAAGGGTTCACAAGGTTTGTTGCACTAATTCACTGAAACCTCTTGGCCTGAAGCCAAACGAGCAGCCTTGTTCTGTAGAGGCCTGTCAGAGTCACATGGATACCTTGTCGGTCTTCCCAAACTTACCTGGTACTTAGCCTGACTTGTTAGATGTAGGTTTACAAATCAACACACTCCTATAAGGGCATAAGGATGAGAGGCGCCAGGGTCTATACATACGAAGATGAGATCTTACACACCCTGAAGAGGGGACAACGGAAGCACCAGAGCCCATGAAAATCAGTCTAGTCAGGGGCCGTTATCCCCACAGAAATGTTGATCGAATACGTATCTCTGATCCCTGCTATTATTGTGTAAAAGCTGGACACTACATATGTACTGTACGACCAGACCAAAATGGCAGCTGGAAAACTCCAAGACGCAGCCTGAGAAGCGGGTGTCTGGAGTAGTTCGATTGATAATTGACCATCTAGTATTTCCAAGACCCATGTCTATCTTGAAACGTCATTGAGCTTTCCCAATGTCACTTAGTTACTCTGTTATTGGTGGACTCCAGAGAATCCAGTAATTTCATGGATGCCGACTTTGCTCATTAGCATAAGATACCCACAATACAAATAGAGCAGCCTGAGACTGTCTAGGCAGTAGATGGCTTGAACTTGTCTTCTGGTCCCATACCCAGAAAAACCTGTGATATGATCATGAACACCCTGCATGGACGCTGTAAATGGATATCATTTGACCTTATAGCTGCTTCACACATCAGGGTGATCTTAGGAGTGCCGTGGTTGTTGCAACACAACCCCATTATTGATTGGTCTACCCAGTCATTATGCTTACCTTCTCATTATTACACCTCTAATTGCCTTGACTCTGTGTCGGATCCAAGCCCTTGCCATTTTCTGCCGGTTGCATGCTCCATTGAAGCAGTGCAAACCATGTTGCCTGATGTATACGAAACATATGGAGATGTATTCTGCAAATGCCAATCTGAATGCTTGCCTCCCCATAGAAACTTTGATTGCCCAATAGATCTGATACCCCTTGCACCAATACCCCATGGTAGGATTTATTACTTAACCACTCAGGAAGATCAATCCTTTGGGAATACCTGGACACCGCCCTAAAGAATGAATTTATAAGACCATCCAAGTCGCCTGCAACATCACCCTTATTGTTCATCCCTGAAAGGGAAGGGGATCTTAGGCCCTGTATTGATTACCGTGCCCTTAACACGTCATTATAAAAAAACGCTAGCCTTTGCCTTTAATATCTGTTATTCTTGATAAAATGTGCTCTGTTGCCATCTTGACGAAGTTAAACCTGAGACGGGCAGATCATTTGGTGCAAATCTGACAGGGAGATGAATGGAAGACAGCATGTTGTGCTCTGTATGGCCTCTAGGAGTAATGCCACAGCAACATTTCAGTATTTCGTCAATTAAGTCTTCTGGGGCATCGTAGACCAGTTTCACATCATTTAACCTTGAAAACATACTGATTTACTAAAGCACCCTTGAAGAGCACATTAAACACATCCAACTCATTCTCCAACAACTGAGAGAAACAATCCTATCCACGAAACTAGAGAAATGTCTATTCCATGTCTCAGAATTTGAGTGTAAGGGGTTCTGTATCACTGCCGAAGGTCTCTATATGGGCCAACAGAAAGTTCAAGCCCGACCACACTGACAACTTTCAGTCTTTTGTGGGGTTTGTGAACGTTGACAGATGGTTTTAAAATCCTTCTCCTCCTTGGCTGTCCCTCTTACCGACCTCACAAAGATTACTTCTGCATTTCGTTGGACACTGAAGGCACAACAGGCATTCAATGCCCTGAAAAGGGCATTTACCACCACCCCGGTTCTGCAACATCCTCATCTTATCTTAATAGCATTAATATAGTGCAGCAAATGCCCTAGGGCATCTTGGCATTAACTTAGGATGATAAGCAAGAAAAACTAAAATAGATATGTTTTAAGAGAGCACCTGAATGACGGATATTCATCCACAGCCCAGAGACACGAGAGAGAGAATACTGCAATGATGCAGCTGCTTTTGAAAAAGACTGACCACCAATATGGGTCAATTTAAACCATGGAACCTCAACCAAAAAAGCATCATTGGTGTAACATGAGCGCAGCGGGGAGCGGAAGTAGCCGCTCGGGTCACAGAGTTCTACAGGATTTACAGGTGCTGAATCAAATAAGCTGGTTGTGCAAGAAACAAAGAATTGCAGTAATCCAGGGAGGACAGTACCAAGGAAGAAAGTACAGGTGCACGGAGATAAGATAGAAAAGGAAGAACCTTGCACAGAATTTTAAGTTTAGGATGCCCTGTCTGGCAGTCCGTACTGATCTGGGCTGCTATAGAAAGATATGACATCATTTTAATCCCCAGATCTTTGACTACAGGGACTTGAAAAGGCCAAGGACCCAGCGAAGGAGGCCAAAAGAAAGAGGACCAAAGAGTAGCAGCATCAGGACAACCCACCACCAATACCTATGTCTATCTCCAGTCCAGCCGAACCCCGATAAGCAGTATATCGTGGAGTATATCTGACATTGCAATGGGGGCGGTGTTATCCCAGAGATGCTCACAAACCAAGCGATTACATCCCATTGGCTTTTTCTCAAAAAAATTCAGTCCCATAGAGCAGAATTATACCATCATAGAGAGGGAGTTGTTGGCTTTTAAATATGCTTTTCAGGAATGGAGGCACTACCTTCAAGGTGTGAAAGAACAAGTTATGGTCTACACAGAGCATCGCAATGTACAGGCTTTTGTCCCCCTATGATGCACTAATGCCCGTCAAGTGCGATGTCACCTGTTCTTCACAATGTTTGACTTTATTGTCACTTACCGACTTGGGTCTTTGCAAGGGAAGGCAGATGACTTGTCTCGATTGGGGGAAGGAGAGCTGTATCCCTCCAATCTGGAACCTGTGTTAACAACCAAGAAGGTGATCTGCACCTGTAACCTGTCAGTGATATTTGTGGATTTCATACGACAGTTTGCTCGGCTACATCAGACAACCCTCAATTAATGAAACACAATGATTCTTGATAGTCTTCCATACATGCAGGACCAGTTACTTGTGCCTTCAGAACAACATCAACGCACAACGCTAAAATGGTATCACGATTCCAAGGGGGCTAGCCATCCGGTACAACATAAGACCTTGGAACTATTGAACAGATGGTGTTGTGGCCCTTGATGAGGAGGGATGTCATTGACTACATCAAGAACTGTTCTGCATGTATCCAAGGAAAGTCAGATCAGCAGAAAGCAGTGGGACTCCTGATAGCCCTTCCCAATTCGCACAAGCCATGGTACGTTATCTCCATGGACTTTATTGTCGAGCTTCCGATGAACCAGGTATTCGATACAATGTGGGTGGTAATTGATTTGTTAGCTAAGATGGGAAAATGCATCACTTGCCAAGGCCTTCCTTTTGCCCCAGCACTCACATTTTTGTTTTTCCAGCACATATTTCACAGTTCGGCCTGCCTACCATCATATCCGATATGGGCATCCAATTAACCTCACGGTACTGGCAAGCTCTAAAGACCCAATTAGGGATAGATGCTTGTTTCTCCTCAGCTTGCCATCTCCAAATGGATGGGCAAACTGAGCATGCCACTCAAGTCTTTGCACACAACATCAAGAATCCTGTGTGATGTTATTGGGGGTGTTGGAATTCGCCTATAACAAATTGCTATATGCATTTTGTTATAGGTGTGACCCACTTCTTTGACTGGTATGGTCAACATCACACATGCTCCCAATAGCTGACAATCAGCTCTCTAGTGCTTCTGCGGTAGACCACAGAATCAGTCACATTGTATAAACACAAGAGCATGTCAGGTCGCATCTACAGGATGCTCAGGTGGTTGAATGTTGATCAGCTAACGTCCAAAGGCAGAGCGCCCCAGTATATGCAGTAGGAGACCAGGTGTGATAACTGACCCGCCATTTGACCCTTCATGTCAAAAGGAGGTACATGCTTCAATAAATCAGCCCATACCATATCATTAAGGTGATCAATCCCATAGCATTGTTTAATTTGTGCATTTAAAACAATTGTAATGGTATGGTTGTTTATAATAATTGAAAGTACAAACATGTGTTTGTCAATGAAACACTGCAATTGGCAAAACGAATGGGTTTGCCAATACTTGTTCTTTCATAAATTTTTACACAAGTGGTTTGTTCATAGTAATTGAAGCTTCGACCATTAGTTTGTCAACTACAAGAGGGAAGAGTATTGGCTTTGGCAATGCTTGTAATTTCATAAATGTTTGCATGACTGGTCATAATAATTGAAGCTGCAAACATTTGTTTGTCAATAAACAAGTACACATGAGAAATGTTTTGGCGTTGTTTTTGCTTGTTTCGTACATTTTTACAAAAGGGATTGTTCAGACTAATTGAAGATAAAAAACAATTGTCAATGAACAGTTGCAACGAGCACATGTTTTGATTTTGCTCATGCTTGTTATGCAACATATGTTTACACTGTCCATGTCAAAAATAGCATTTGTGCTTTTTCTGAAGTTAGTCTCTCCTGGTTGGCTGGTGTGCTTTTCAAAATCTGTACATTCCATACAAAGGGGATACTAGGTTTTACATTTGTAGTAAAAATGTGATAAATGGAAGCAAACGTTTTTGAGTACTCGTGTTCTGAAAATCCATTGTCCCTATGTCTATGTGTATCCCCATTCTAAATCACCTTTTTCAACTTCTAACCTTTCAACCTATGCATGGATCATAACCAAATTTAACACGATCCATCATATTAGAAACGATCAGTAACTTGCCAAGTTTGGTGAAGATCCACCCACACTTTCAAACGTTGTCTACATTTGTTTAGTGCTGCTTTAGTTTGTGCCTGTGACTCCATGTGTATTTCCCTAAACCCACTGATGGAAGTACATCCACTAAAATATGTCTTGCTCTGTGCGTTTACCTCCAGACAAAGGAATGCAGGAAACTTGTCCTGACATGGTGTGTCAGGCTTGGGTACAGGTAGGGGGAATGTGGTCTCTGCTTCTGAAGCCTCAGTGTTTTCAAGAAGTGCACTTAGCTGTCCCAGACTGAATATCACGCTTAAGGACCTGGTAAAACCTAAAGCAACATAATCAAACACCCTTGTGGTGTCAGGGCATCGATAAACACAGCTATCCGTGCCTGAAGTGCAAGCATGATGACCCGATGAAACCTACAGCAACACAAGCAAACACCCTTGTGGTGTCAGGACATCCATACACATAGCTGTGCGTGCCTGAAGTGCAAGCATGATGACCTGATTAACAACACAAGCAAACACCCTTCTGGTGTCAGGACATGCATACACACAGCTATCCATGCCTGAAGTGCAAACATCATGACCTGAGGAAACCTACAGCAACACAAGCAAACACCGTTGTGGTTGTCAGGGCATTCATGCGCACAGCTATCCATGCCTGAAGTGCAAGCATCATGACCTGAGGAAACCTACAGCAAGACAAGCAAACACCCTTGTGGTGTCAGGGCATCCATACACACTGCTATCCGTGCCTGAAGTGCAAGCATGATGACCTGATGAAACCTGCAGCAACACAAGCTAACACCCTTGTGGTTGTCAGGACATCCATACACACAGCTATCCATGCCTGAAGTGCAAACATGATGACCTGATGAAACCTGCAGCAACACAAGCAAACACTGCTTTGGTAATCAGGACATCCATACACACAGCTATCCGTGCCCGAAGTGCAAGCATGATGACCTGATGAAACCTGAAACACAAGCAAACACCCTTGTGGTTGTCAGGGCATCCATACACACAGCTATCCGTGCCTGAAGTCCAAACATGATGACCTGATGAACAACACAAGCAAAGACCCTTGTGGTGTCAGGACATCCATACACACAGCTATCCGTGCCTGAAGTGCAAGCATGATGACCCAATGAAACCTAAAGCAACACAAGAAAACACTATTGCGGTTGTCAGGACATTCCTACACACAGCTGTCCCTGCCTGGAAACATTGCATATGTTGTGAGAAGCTGGAAATGGGGGTACACTATCCAGGCACTGTGTAACTGCCTTGCAGCCCACACTTTCAATAAACCTTGTTCTCCTCTACACTTTCTGTCCTGGTCATCTCCTGTGCTTGGTGTGAGTGAGTGGCAAGATCCTTTCTCCTGGGGCAAGTGCTGCGCTTAAGAAGGAGAGTAAAGACCTCCTCTCGCTGTCAACATGATCGCTTGCTCACGAAGCTTGGGAAAACAAAAGCAGAATACTGAAGGGGCGCACCAGTGCCGCGTGCAGGTTTTTACATTTCTAACGGATTCTTGTCCAAACTATTCAAAATTAATATCAATCCACCTCAAATTTACAATATTTCAAACCCAGGTGTTGATCACAGGCATATAACTAGCAGATAGACAGTCTTTCATTGTGCATTGCTTTAAACCTTTAATGAAACGCTTTCCCAAAAAGGTACTCAAAACCACGATGTCCTTTGGCCAGTGTACTGTATCTGCTGTCCCAGGCGAGCTGGAACATAGCGGCGTCCAGGCCATACGCTGGCAAGGCTCTAACGGTCGTATCAGGCACAACCCGAAAATAGGGCAACATTTTCGTGAATTGAAAATCAACTGGAACAGCTGGACATTAGAAGCACACAGTGCAGTACCACTAAATGTTAATAGGTGGAGCTGTTCAGGCCTCCTATAGACACAGACCGACATTGGCGTTGCAGAAGCAAGGATGCAATCCTATAGGCCATTAACAGGTGGTCGAAGGAAGGAACAAACTGCTCATCTGTTTTGAATAGACAAGCCAAGCGCTTTGTGCAGAGACCATTTTTTTCCCCATTACCGTTTGTTTTTAATCGCTTTGGGCCATTAACACAATGCATGGGACAGACTTACACAGTGCTGCAGGCGCCAAGTTACAGCCCACAGTCTTATAGATGGAGGTCGGGCACTGGCAATGGATGCAGAGGGATAGCTGATGTCGCTATGCAGTGAGCAGTGGAGACCTCTTCCTGTCATCCAGTCAAATTGATTTTAGACAAGGCGAGTGGACCCCCACCCTTCCTTAAGGAACTTTTTTCTTGTGAAAAAACACTTGTAAATCGAATCATACATGATGCCATTAGATCCCTCAGTGTTAGGAGCGCATTGCTCAGGCCTGGTCAGACCTGTCAGGCCTGTAGAGTGAAATGTGCCTCTTCGTTGGATGAATTGTATTTTGATGTTGGGTATAACACACATGAATGCAGGTTTCTCCTTGCTTTAATTTTAACAGTTGCCGTGACTCAGACCGCGACATAACTGGATGGACATGGGTGCAGTATTACATGCTATTAACAGGTGACATTGCACACACCGGCACATCACACCATGCATCTGGTCAAATGGATTTTAAACAAAATATAGTCTCCTGGTACAAACGCTAATTGAAAAAGGAGGGGACTCGCTGAGCTACTTCATTCTGTGGGCTTTTCCAAGTAGAAGCATCAGACTCGGACTTATGGTATTGCTAGTTAATGGCGCAGTTTGAATCCCTAATCAGATTCAAAGTCAACTGCTTATTCCAAGGGGTCACCCATCTTCTGGTGGCTTTTATGAGTTTCCTTCTAAGATTGGGTCCATCACCCCTGAGACTGTTAGGGGCAAAGGCTATGAACTTGATATATACATGTAATGGACAGTCCTGTAGCTTACATGGGTCACAGGTAAGTTCCGCAGAATCAGTGAAGTCATTTTTGACCACAAAGCTCGGATATGGCTGAGGGAGTACAGCAGAGGCGTAACCAGGATTGTCTAACAAGTGGGGCCTGAATCATCAGTAAGGTAAGGGGTCAAGTCTCAATGGGGGGGAAGGCATAACATACCAAATGAATGTCAGGTCACCAGAAATTAGCATATCAAGGTGCCCTTTGAAAAAAGTGATGGGGACTCCTGATAAAAGTAGGGGACTCCGTCCACCCGTGTGCCTCTACGTGAGCACTGATTAAGGTGGCTCGCACATACACCTAATGGCACAGAGGTGTCCTTTAATCATGTTATCGGACACATATCGGGTCCGATTTAAAATGCTATTCATTGAACAAGAAGGAATTCTTTTCCATCAGAAAAGACATACACGCTTTTCAGCTGACTGAGCCATTCCCTCTGTGCCTTTACAAGAGACAAACGTCTGGATGAGCGTGTACCTGGTGACGGAGGCGTGGTACAGTGACCCTCATACCAGGAACAGTGACTAGGGAGCAGTCATACATGAGACACACAGTCTAGGCCCAGTGTCAGAATCTACATAGGAACAATTGATGTCTTTATAATTGTGTGTGACATTGTCAGGAAAGGTAGGGGAATTGGTTCTTTGGGGAGGGTTACAGAGGTAATAGGAGATACCCTTTCACCAGGTAGTAAGTGGAGCTTGAGTAGAGTCTTGAACATTTCCACAGCTTTGTTCGCTTCGAAGGATGGGGGGGTGGGGCAGATCGAGCTAGTGGAAGGGCGAGGTAGCGAGAAGGAGGCATAGGAGGTTCCGGGACAGAGTAGAGAAGGGGTGCAGTGCCGAAGGTAATGGGGGCCAGGTCATGGATAGATTTGATGATGGGGAGTAGGAACTTGCAGTGCGAGTTGCTTTGGCAAGATATCCAACGGGGTGGGAAACACTGGGCAGAGATTCATTGAGATCACCCTGGACCTCTCTTTACTAAAGAAACTTCTCTGTTATCAAAAGAATGACGCAAAAGGCGTGAAATGGTTTTGTTTCCCAGCCACTGTTCCCCAAGAGTGAACATAGGTTTAGCGGCTTGAAGAAATGATGCTTATCCTCTCATTTATACAGGAGCTGACCAAGTGTTGGCTGAATACATGTATCAAATAGAATCAGCGTATCACCCGTTAACTCACCAGCAACGCTTCTGCAATTGCCAATGCAGAAAGACCTACACACAGGCATTTTAGCAACCACCAATGATGTACTCTTGGTGCATGCATTGTGCCAGTCTTCCAAATCCATGGGGTCTGGATACTCCAGAAGCCTTCCATCGTGGCCATGCATTGTGATGCTTTAAAAGTACTAGCACCCTATTGCTGCTGGCCATGGACAGCACCGTTGCTAGTTGCGACACAGTAGGCTTTACTAAGAGCACGAGATTGTATATGATTTCATGATAAGAAAATGCAACGTTTTTGACCCCCCAGTAAAACTATATTGTGTTGGGTTGCTTTGCTGTTGGACTAGTCCTTCACCTTGTATGAAAGTCAAAGGACACTGTGTATCTGCAGAATCAGGTACTTAGGCACACTTGCCACCGACCCAATTATGCTTCACAATCACTTCTGATAGTGCTAGACAGGTTCTAGGTACATGTTCTGCCTAATCCTATTTCGGAAAGAACCACGCAGGCATAATCCCTCGTGGATATGCCCACTCAGAAAATAAACTTAACATTGAACATGCTCGACTATGAGCTCATGTTGTTATGGTGTGGCCATCATTACAAGTTTGCCGGTCCAGAAAAAAAGTGCCAGTATTTTCATATACCAGCACTTTTCCAGACCAGCAAACTACAAGTTTACCGGTGGAAAGTACCTGCTTTCTCTCCAGCCAAGAGCTGGAGGTAAATCAGGCCCCCACCGGTAAATAAACAGCTGGTATTACCGGTGCAGGAAATACCGGCAATCCCCTCCATGGAGTCCTATGGAACTCCATGGAATGGGGATTTACCGGTATTCCTGCTGCCTGTAATATCCCAGGATTTCTGGGATATCAGGTGGTGGAAATGGTAATACTGTTTGCCGGTATCGCAGCAAACGTGTAATGTCCCCTAAGTACGCTTCTGGCTACTTCAATGGTGAAATTGCCACATGCCTATCCATTCTCAGATTACGCTACATTCAGTGTTCTCAGTGACACGTCGGAGTCTCCCAGTCCTCTCCTATCCCTTCAAAGTACCAAATAGGCTGCTTCCAGGACTCAGAACCTCCTAATGTCTCTGTGCCCCCCTCAATCTTTGTGGCCCCTTGCTCCTGCCAGGGCAATCTGGGTCCTCCCAGTTCTCCTTGATGGCTCTCTACCACCCTCCACTAACTCCCAGTAACTACAATGCCACTTCCAGTCCCAACTTGCCCTTCTAGTTTCCCCTTGACCACTCCCGGTGCCTCTTGCACCCTTTGCCAGTGCTCCGTGTGGCACCTATTGGCACTCAGAACCTCA
Organism: Ambystoma mexicanum; assembly: GCF_040938575.1. NCBI lineage: Eukaryota > Metazoa > Chordata > Amphibia > Caudata > Ambystomatidae > Ambystoma > Ambystoma mexicanum. The sequence goes on along the minus strand of NC_090924.1, from coordinate 680,696,412 downwards.
GATTTCTATATCAATCCCTACTAATTTGTGGGTACAAAAAAAATAACAGTGCTCATTCCTGCCCCTGATGATCCTAATGCCCCAGGCAATTTTCCCCAACAATCCCACCCCTCCACAGCCACCTGGGATGCGCACGTTGGAAGCGCCACGGAAGGTCCTCTACACCCTGAGTTCTTTCCATGTGACATTCCTCCTGTTCTGAAACCTTGGGCACACGCATGTGCACACTTTCACAGAGCTAGATCTTTTGGCTTTTCACAATGTCCTCCTCAACATTAGAAGGTCTTCAAACCCTGGATGAACTTTTCCCGCAAACCACATTCGCCAGCAGCAAATCCTGCCAACAGTACATACCACTCCGAGCAACTTTATTTCCCTAACTTCAGTGGTTAGCAAAAAAGAAAAAATAACCTTTGAGATCCGGACTTTGTTTTCATTCTCAGAAGATCATGGCTCTCCAGCAGATGTTCCCCTTTGCTGGTGTTTGCTCTTACAACAAATTAACATCATAAAACGAATACGCTCAGTTTGTAAATTTTCACATCAAAATCGCGCATTAGATCCAAAGGTTTAAAATCCCTTGAATGACGATGGCGGACTCCTAAACACAAAATACGGTTGTATGTGATTTTATTGAATAGAATTCATCGATGGAGAAGTCATCCATTTTTTTTTTTTTACTGATCAGTTTTGCTGCAATTATATGCAGGAGAGACATCCCCTCAACCCTTGTTAACCCTCCACACTTTTTGTATTCACCTAAACCCATCCCCCACATATATTTGGTGCAAAATCCGATCAAGTAAATTAGATGAATTCTCCTACGATTAATTGTACTGCAGCAAATACTGCTGTTACCCAAAATACATTGAAGACTAGATCAGAATGTCAGCCATGATGCATAAAGGGCTAGAGTGAGATGCTGCTTACACAGTCTCCCACACTGTTACGCTCACCTGGTTCCCACGGGGCGTCGACCGGAACTGGGCCGCTGTTGTTCCCATCAGCGTGACGTGTAGCGCCGAGATGACTGACTGGACTGGCCCGCTCAGCCTAGTTCATCTGGCTCGCAGGAATATTCTTCTGCAAAGGAGAAGGGGAATTAACCACCCGTGGAATTGAGTGTCAACCCACCTTCCCCACTCCTGTTGTCTTCCCACAGATCACTCTTGATGTCCCCTCCTTAGTCTCACCTGATGGTTTGGAAGGATGAGCTCTCCATCCTGCGTCGACCGCAGGGGCGCGTTGATGACCAGTTACTTCACTGGCGTAGAGGAATTGCTGAGTTCCAGTATTGACTCTAAAGTCCAATTGTTCATAAAAGTTCAAATGTCTGATCTTCACTCTGTCCGATTCCTTGCAGGTTGCTGATTAATCCACTCGAAGATATCCAAATGGCAATTGGTAAGATTCAGGTAAGTCTATTGTGGTTTTCCCTTTAGGGGCCGAGGTACGGCGATGAAGCAGAGTTGACTGCGCCGACCCGAGATGAGGTGAGTACCCCCCGTGGTAAATCAGGTAAGTCCTTGGGGGTAGCTTGTATAGCCTTAGAGAGTCCCCTTGCTCACCTTGCTGTCTTTGTCTCCTTAGGTGTCGGAGGGCGGCCGCGAGATGGAGAGAGCGTGATGGAATGCTGAAGTACCGCCAAGCAGGTGAGTTCAGCGCGGCGCCGTAGGAATGCGAAGCGATGCTTCAAAGACTTCTGTCTTTCAGCTCCGTGGCGAGATGGATCAGGATTCAGGTAAGGATTAAAGTTAAAACTCCTGTTCTAACCTTTATCCTTCTTTTCTTCTTGTTTCAGGAGTCCCAGGACTGAAGCGGGCGTGGCTGAAGACTGGAGCTGCTGAAAACACGGTGAGCGTTACGCTGCAGCAAGCAGAATAACGCGAAGCACGTGTGGCTGTCCGGGCGTGGTTTAAATAGCCTTGGAAGAAGTTCCAGGTAAGTATTCTTCCAGAGCCCCACCCAAGTAACAAAATAGTCCCTTCAGTAAAATAGTCCCTCCTAAGCCTCATTTGGCTTGAGTCTTCATGCAGCATGGTCTGTCTCAGGTGAGTATGCAGCATGGTCTGCTTCAGGTAAGTTATCAATAATGAGCCTGGCGCCATAGGCGCCAGGACTGCACCCAAACAGCCCCTAACTGGGGCTTTTGGGCATGCTCCAAGTGGCATGATGCCTGTTTCCGGGGCTGCTGGGCCTGGTCTGGTCTTCCGGGGGCAGGCATCATGACAGCACGCCCCCTCAAAGCCCCTCCTAAAGTCGTTCTCCCCCTTGGCCGTGGTTTGTCTGGAAATTCCCGATGGAACCTCTTCACTAAACGAGGTGCATGCACGTGGTCACTAGGTTCCCAAGACCTTTCCTGCGGACCATAACCTTTCTAGTCAATTAGGTAAAAGAGTTTTGATCTCACTCTTTTTGAGTCCAAAATATTCTTGACTTCGAACTCGGGCTCTCCATCTATGAGGATAGGTTCAGGTGGAGTGGTTAGCCTAGTTCCTGGTTGCACTGGCTTCAAAAGAGACACGTGGAAGACGGGATGGATTCGCATATGAGCAGGTAGGTCCAACTTGACGGCCACTGGGTTAATAATTGCCTTGACAGAAAAAGGTCCCAAATACCTGGGGTTAAAGGTCTGAGTCCCCTTGAGTGGTAAGTGCTTAGTGGCTAACCATACTTGGTCCCCTATTTGGTATTGAGGAGCTTCACTTCTGTGCTGATCCGCATCCTTTTTGTATTTTTCCTTAGCCTTTTGCAAATGGATGGTTGCTTCTTTAAAGGCTTGTGTAATAACAGCGTGGAGATGGTCCACTGCGGGCATCTCTAAATGCTGGGGTGAGTCCAAATCCGAGGTTCGAGGATGGTGCCCATAAATGGTAAAAAAAAGGACTTTGTCCAGTTCCTGACTGTACGGAATTATTGTACGCATACTCTGCGATCCACAGAATGTCTTTCCAATTCCCCTCAGACTGATGTAGCATACAACGGAGGTACTGTTCAAGAGTCTGGTTGGTCCTCTCCGTTTGACCGTCGGTCTGAGGGTGGTGACTGGTCGAAAGCCTAACATCAATTTGTGCCAGTTGGCAGCATTTCCTCCAAAAATGTGAAATGAAATGACTGCCCCGATCTGAAATTAACACTGAAGGAAAGCCATGCAGGCGGACAACATTTTCAAGGAATTCCTTGGCCAGGATGTGGGCCATTTTAGAAAAAAGATCTACAATAACTAGAATGGTATTGTAACCTTGGTACGGGGGTAAATCCGTGATAAAGTCTAATGACAAGGTATGCCAAGGGGTAGGTGGTATGTCTAATGGTTGCAATAATCCAGCAGGTTTTTTCTTTTGCCCTTTATTTTGTGCGCAAATGCCACAAGACATGACAAATGACTTGACATCCTTTCGCCAGGTGGGCCACCAAAATTGCTTCCTAATTTTAGCTTTGGTTTTTGCAATACCCGGATGCCCTTCTATTAAGGTGTCATGGTAATGGGAAATGACAAGTTCCTGTAGTTCTTTTTGCGGTAAAAATAGCCGGCCTTGGTAATAAGGTAAATCATCGATGACAGAGTACTCTGGACCTTTCTTTCCCCAGTCCTGTAGGGCAACGGAATCAAAGAGTTTGTGGATCTCGTTTTGAATGTCCTGCAGTGTCTGTATGGATGTCAGGCCAAGGATTCTCTGTTCCGGAATTATGGGTACGGGTTCTAAAGTTATTTCTGCTTCTCCCATTCCAATCCGGGACAAGGCGTCTGCTTTACCATTCTTACAACCTGGTCGATAGGTTATTACAAAATCAAACTCGGCGAAGAACAATGCCCAACGGAGTTGGCGCGAAGATTGGGCTTTGGCTGTCTTTAGGTATTGTAAGTTGCGGTGATCGGTGATGACCGTGATGGTATGTCTGGCACCCAGTAGATAGTGCCGCCAAGCCTTGAAGGCAGACTTGATGGCCAGCAGCTCCTTGTCGGTTATGGCATAGTTTAATTCGGGGGCTGAACATTTTCTTGACCAAAATGCCACTGGGTGAAGCTGGTTAGTTTCGGGATCCTTTTGGGAAAGGACTGCTCCCATGGCTGAACTGGATGCATCTGTTTCCACTATGTAGGGAAGCTCGGGGCGCGGGTGTCTTAATATGGGAGCAGATGTGAATTTAGCTTTTAACTCTTGCAAGGCGTTCTCGGCTTCCTCTGTCCACACAAAGCGTTTGTTTTTTCGCAATAGCGTTGTAATGGGATGTACAATGTGCGAGAAGTCCGGGATAAACCTGCGGTAGAAATTGGCGAAGCCAAGCATGCTTTGAACTCCTTTGATTGAACTTGGCGAAGGCCAATTAAGAATGGCATCCACTTTTCGTGTATCCATCCGGATTCCTCTCGGGGTCAGAATAAATCCAAGGAATTCCACTTCCGTAGTGTGGAAGATGCACTTTTCCAGTTTAGCATATAATTTATGCTGGCGTAACTTCTCTAGGACTGCTCGGACGTGTTTTACATGCTCAGATTCTGATAAAGAGTATACTAAGATGTCGTCGATGTAAACGACCACACAAACGTCGATAAGCTCTCGGAGGACATCGTTCATGAGGAACTGGAAGGCTGCTGGTGCATTGCATAGTCCGAAGGGCATCACCTGGTACTCAAATAGTCCGTACTTGGTGCGAAAAGCAGTCTTCCATTCGTCACCCTCTTTGACACGTACCAGATGATATGCCCCCCGAAGGTCTAGTTTCGTGTATATACAAGCGTCCTTCACCTGGTCTAGTAGTTCGGGGATCAAAGGCAGTGGGTATCGATTCTTGATGGTTATCTGATTCAGCGTGCGGTAGTCTATACATGTTCTAAGGTCGCCTTCCTTTTTCTGTACGAAGAACAAAGCTGAAGTTGCAGGGGACTTGGACGGGCGAATGAAGCCATTAGCAAGGTACTGGTCTAGGTACTGGCGCAAATGGATATTTTCGGGTTCCGTAAGGGCATAGATTCTGCTGCAAGGTGGTTGTGCTCCAGGTACAAGATCTATTTGACAATCATACGATCTGTGAGGTGGTAAGGTGTTTGCCTGTTCCTTTTGGAAGACATCCTGAAAGTCTTTGTATGGCTACTGGAATTACTGGGGCCAGGACTGAGTTTTGAGTTTTCCTTGGGTAGCAGGTGTGAGCACATTCTGGGAAGGTTAGTCTCTTCTCTCGCCAATCAATACAGGGATTATGTTTTTCCAACCAAGGTATCCCCAGTATCAGCTGAAACTGTGGGGCCTTGATTAAGTCAAACACCATAGCCTCTCGGTGCCCATCTTGACTCAGCAATGTCATCTCTGCAGTGGAATGAGTTACGGGTCCAGAGGCAATTTCCGTTCCATCTACAGTGGTGACAACATCGGCCGTGGTCTTGCGGGTGAGAGATAGATTCATCCTGGTAGCCAATTCCCAGTCCAAGTAATTTCCTATGGCTCCACTGTCTACGTACGCCTTTACCGCGTGAATGCGTGATGGCTGCTCTGGATCTACAAGGACCATGGGTATGGTGAAATGCGAGGTCAGAGTGTCCTTCTTTAAGCTCGGCAAGCGGACCTCTATGCTTGCCGGGCGTGGTCGTTTCCCGAGTCAGATTTCACATGGTTTTCGTCTGCTGCTCCTATAACTTTTTTGGGTGGTTTTACAGGGCAGTTCTGAAGAAAATGACCAGTAGTTCCGCAATATAAACATAATTGCAGTTGCCGTCTTCTATCTCTTTCCTTCTGGGTTAAGGGTCCTTTAACCCCCCCGATTTGCACAGGTTCTGAGACATCTACTCCCTTAGAGCTTACGTGGGTTTTAACCAACACCCTGTTCTCAAACTTGGTTCGGTCAGCCTTCCTGGTTTGAAGTCTGTGATCGAGCTGGACCACTAGATCTATATATTCAGCACAGTCTTTAGGCGGGTTCACGATTTGGGCCAAAACATCTTTGAGTTCTCCCCGAAGTCCTCGATGGAATAATGTGATTCGCTTGGCTTCAGGCCATTCGGTTTCCACTACTAATCTATTGAAAGTCGCAATGTAAGATAAAAGATCCTGGTTACCTTGCCGTAGGGATAAAAGTTTGTTGTCCAAAGCCTGTCCTAGGGAGTGTCGGGCAAATAGTCTTTCCATGCTTGTTCGAAAACCCTGGAAATCTCTGGAATGGACCAATCCGCCGCACTGCCGCTGAGATATGACAGTACAAAGGCTACCTTGGCCTGATCGTTTGGGAAAGCTCCAGGTCTACATAAAAAGTGCAAGCGGCATGAATTCATGAATGTCTCCGGCAAAGCGTTCAGGCGGAGCCAAAGGAACGGCTCGAGGTAAATTTATCTGCACCAGGTTACTCGATGGTACAGGAGCTGGACTTGCCCCAAGTCCTGGTAGAGGTGTTTGTCCAGCCTGGCTCTGTAATAGTTGTCTGGCCAACTCATCAGTTGTTCTTTTGACACTATCAGTTCCCTCCTGAGGGCATTGGTTTCTTGGCGGGCGGAATGCACTTTGGCCCTTAATTCCCCTAATAATTGGGCCAACTGATCAGTTTCCGAGGTCTCCATGACGCCCAGGTGGGTATTTGTGGGTAGGCTTTGCGTTCTGTTACGCTCACCTGGTTCCCACGGGGGCGTCGATCGGAACTGGGCCGCTGTTGTTTCCACCAGCGTGACGTGTAGCGCCAAGATGACTGACTGGACTGGCCCGCTCAGCCTAGTTCATCTGGCTCGCAGGAATATTCTTCTGCAAAGGAGAAGGGGAATTAACCACCCGTGGAATTGAGTGTCAACCCACCTTCCCCACTCCCGTTGTCTTCCCACAGATCACTCTTGATGTCCCCTCCTTAGTCTCACCTGATGGTTTGGAAGGATGAGCTCTCCATCCTGCGTCGACCGCAGGGGCGCGTTGATGACCAGTTACTTCACTGGCGTAGAGGAATTGCTGAGTTCCAGTATTGACTCTAAAATCCAATTGTTCATAAGAGTTCAAATGTCTGATCTTCACTCTGTCCGATTCCTTGCAGGTTGCCGATTAATCCACTCGAAGATATCCAAATGGCAATTGGTAAGATTCAGGTAAGTCTATTGTGGTTTTCCCTTTAGGGGCCGGGGTACGGCGATGAAGCAGAGTTGACTGCGCCGACCCGAGATGAGGTGAGTACCCCCCGTGGTAAATCAGGTAAGTCCTTGGGGGTAGCTTGTATAGCCTTAGAGAGTCCCCTTGCTCACCTTGCTGTCTTTGTCTCCTTAGGTGTCGGAGGGCGGCCGCGAGATGGAGAGAGCGTGATGGAATGCTGAAGTACCGCCAAGCAGGTGAGTCCAGCGCGGCGCCGTAGGAATGCGAAGCGATGCTTCAAAGACTTCTGTCTTTCAGCTCCGTGGCGAGATGGATCAGGATTCAGGTAAGGATTAAAGTTAAAACTCCTGTTCTAACCTTTATCCTTCTTTTCTTCTTGTTTCAGGAGTCCCAGGACTGAAGCGGGCGTGGCTGAAGACTGGAGCTGCTGAAAACACGGTGAGCGTTACGCTGCAGCAAGCAGAATAACGCGAAGCACGTGTGGCTGTCCGGGCGTGGTTTAAATAGCCTTGGAAGAAGTTCCAGGTAAGTATTCTTCCAGAGCCCCACCCAAGTAACAAAATAGTCCCTTCAGTAAAATAGTCCCTCCTAAGCCTCATTTGGCTTGAGTCTTCATGCAGCATGGTCTGTCTCAGGTGAGTATGCAGCATGGTCTGCTTCAGGTAAGTTATCAATAATGAGCCTGGCGCCATAGGCGCCAGGACTGCACCCAAACAGCCCCTAACTGGGGCTTTTGGGCATGCTCCAAGTGGCATGATGCCTGTTTCCGGGGCTGCTGGGCCTGGTCTGGTCTTCCGGGGGCAGGCATCATGACACACACACAGTGTGACATCTCAGTAAAATAGGTGGAGTACCGTGTTAGATAAAAGCAGAGGCCATCATTTAAAATAAAGCAAAGAAAAGCCAACCAATATTTTACCTTTATTAGGGTAATGGATATTTTGGCTGCTAGCTTTCAAGGCCGCATACATCCCTTGCTGAGGGGAGATTGCCAGAAGCAGTGACGCACTTTGCTACCTTTGTGTTTCAAAGTCCAATGCTCCAGCTCCAAGCGTTGAAGCCCCACAGAGGCAGAATGTCAGAAGAAGAATGGGCAATGTGCCCGTGGGCAGAGGCTGATGCCACTCAAATGAAGAAGACTGCACAGGAAGCTTTAGGTAGTTTATTCCGAGAAAGACGCCCCAACTTCCGGGACCAAGGCGAGACTTAAACAGATCTGGGAATGTGGCAACGCGACCTACTTCAAAAGATGCAGGAAATGAGAGACCACTAACATCTCCAACAATGCAATTATTAATGCAAGACAGCTGTATGATATAACACAATAAAACTGATAATGTATAATGTATAATGGTGCAAAAGATAGAACTGTTAAAGGAGAAAGGAGATCATAACATAGGATAAGGTACAATTAGCTGCAGAAAAAGCACAATAAGAAAATATATACATTTAAGAAAAAAAACAAGCAAACATTAATTTGATTAAGCACTATTTATCTAACAAAATAAATTACTTTTTTCAGTGCACCTTTGTATTATGTAATTATTGATTGTAATATATCTTGTTATGTGTTATATCAATAATATTCCTCATGTACGTTTTAAACTTGATTTGACTTCAAATGTATTTACACTCTGAAAATGTCTTCCTTTATGCACATTAGCCCGTCGGCACAGGCGTTTGCACTCGTTTACATATATTTGATTATGGTGGACGAGCGGTCGCATGCCTGGCTTGCGTCTGGTAGTGGAAGGCAGATTCTTTTTGCTGGTCCTTGTCATAACCTTTAAAGTGACCCCAGAGAGAGCCTATCTGCTCTAAACTCTGCACTATTTTGCAAAAACTTACAACTCTGAACGATCATGATGGGTTTCATGAAGTGTTACATGATTGAGAAATATTGAATCCCTGAGAGGAAGTGGACAATGATCGACAGTTTAGCATTGAGATGTCAGTCCTCTGGTGCTTCACCTTCAAGATTCAAGCAGGTCAAACAGTACCTTCAAAGAGACCCTTCTCCTGGGGGAGGTCAGTACAGAGGTGAGAGGTCTTCTTGCAGCAAAGGCCATCCACTGCAGGTGCAGAAGGACAGCTTTCAGGTCCTGCATCTGTGAGTAGGGTAAGCCAGGACCCCACTTTTGTCCTGGTATCTTAAGGTTTCCTACCCATTCATTTGTGCTGGGACGTTGGTCCCATGATCATGTTGGCCTTATAGGGCAAGTACAACGATTTGGCCTGTATTCAGGGGGTTCTAAATTATGGCTTCTCTGTATGGTATGTGGATTGGTGCCCCTAACGGGGGATCTGCGAGTTGAGGCCAAACCTCGTTTTTCATCAAGTCAAATCCAGATGAGGGCGCTCTACTGTCCATTCTCCCCAACCCCCCACCAGACCCTCAGAAATATCACATGCCACATCTTGGAGTCTTACAGCGCTAGATAATGCAAATCCTAAAATCCAGCTCTCCCGCCTTGCAGAAACCTCCTTCTCGGCACTCCACTAGCTTGTCGATCACAGGGCAGATGAAAAAGATCAGCTATGTTAGCAAGTTGGGGCCTGTCACAGGATGACTCCCTTCCTTGCAGGGCTGCACAGGCAGGGAGTTCCTAATAGTGGCCATGCCCTTGGCCACCAGCCACAGCCTTCTGGCCCTGCTCGTGGGGTGCGCCTCATGTCTGCCATGGACGTGCCCAATGGGAAGAGTCTGGTGATTTCCTGGTGTAATTTTGTAATTACAAGTGCAGGAGGAGCCTGAGAAACTTGGAAAGAAAAACCGCAGCGTTTTCAAACACAACGTTGTATTTATGTTTGCAGTCGCTTCAAAAGCGACCGCAAACATAAATACAACGTTTTTAAAGCTGCAGTTTTATTTCTAAGTTTTCCGGGCTCCTCCAGCCCGGAAAACTTAGAAAAAAAAACGCAGCTAGTGCTTATTTTTAAAAATAAATAAATAGCACTTACCGAGATTCAGCTGCAGCTTTCCTGCTCTGGTCTCCGGTCCCCGTCCTCCGCGTACAGCACCAATGAAGGAAAAGCCACCCAGCGGTAGCTTTTGTTTACTACAGCTGGCTGGCTTTTCCTTCATTAGTGCCGCAAAAGCAAAAGCCAGCACAAGCGGGCATCCATTTCACAAAATGGATGCGCCCATGTGCTTGCTTTTGCGAATTATGAGCTTGAATAGCTCAAAATTTTACATAGGAAGTTTAAAAAAAAAAAGTGCTAGTATTTTTTTTTTAATGTTGCCTATCTATTTTTTAAATAACATTTTTTACTGGACTATCCCTTTAACCTTTGGCTGTGTACGTGAGGTTTCAAAGAGTAGATACTAGCAATGTTGGTGTGTACTGCTAAGATGTTTGATTTGCTGGAGTGTGGCATGTGCAAATAAGGAAGTCGCTGATAAAGCAGAGTGGATATGATGGAGAGAAATTCTGTTAATGGAGCAACTTCTTGAAGGATTATTTTAAGCTTGAAATACCGGGAAAGATGAATATTAGGAGGACTGAAAATGGCAAATGGCATAGGCGGTCATTATACAACAATAAGAAACCTTTGGGAGTCTCAATTGGCCATACACACTATTGCACAAGCTTTGTGCCAAACAATCGAGCATCAACGCCCCCACATGCCTTCAACTACAATACAAACAAGGGGGGTTGCTCAGAGGTCGACGTGAGTGGGAACTAATGGGAACTTAGTTCCACTACTTCTATTTTTTACTGTTCACTACTTTCCAAAATTGTTGACACGGTTACAGATGTTATTTTTGCAGTTAAAGGATACATTTCCATTTTACTTATTGAGTGCTATGTGGCTAGTGATATTGCATGGGCTCTTCTTCTGGTGAGCAGTTAAACAATGCATAAGATCCTTTCAATCAATGCTTTTTTAGCTTTTGTGTAGCAGTAAAGGGAAATCAACTGTGCAACCCGACGAGAAGCACAATTGCATCACATTTTCCATCTATGTTATTCCGTTTAAAAGCTGGGGCAGTTCTTATTTATTTATTAGATTTATAAAGCGTACTAGCAGCCCAGAGGCAATTAGGCGCTGTTGCATGAAAGTGTCAAAGTGCCTACGCTTTGCTCATGGTTACAGTGAGCGAATAACCTTATATGAACAAAACAAATACATTATTTCTTGGAACTTTGTATCATTTTATTTTTTGATGACTCAAAGGTGTTCACATATTGTTTTCATAAACACCCATACTGCTGGCTACTTTGGGGTCATTATTAGCACCTCCTACATCATCGGCCAGAGACTGTACAGAGGATGTGGGGCTGCTTTGCCATAAAGATCCTCATACAACATGGAACAGGACTTTCCCTTCTCCAGATCTGGAAACTAGACACATGTTAGGCCGGTGTGGCTCCATGAAGTTCCGTTTTTACTTTGTGCATTCTAGTAGTGTACGTTTTGAAGTTCCCATTATAAAACAAGCCTTTCAGTCCTAGCTGAAAGAAAAGGACGGGAGTGGATGAGCCACACCTGGCAGACATGCACGGGCTGAAATATCTGCCTTTCCCTCTGCAAAGCCCACACCATCCTGTAACACGTATACAGGCAGAGCGTGTACAACATTACAAGGCCCAGCGTTAACAATGCAGGGCAAACCTACATGTGCACTCGTAGTGGGTTGGGCTATAGGAAGGTCTGGTGATTTCCTGGTGGGCACTTGTAATTTTGTAATTGCTGCATGCACCAGACAATTACTATTTTATTTTTATTTGTATGTATATGCTCTGCATTCCATATAGCAACTGGGGTAGGCAAAGCCCTACCTGATGCTCTTCCCATTGGGCACGTCCATGGCACGTCCATGGCTCCCTTTGGGGAGCACCGGAGACCCAAAGTGATAGCCACAGCAGGCAGAAACACAACGCGGTTGTGTTTGAAAACGCTGCGGTTTTTCTTTCCGAGTTTCTCAGGCTCCTCCGAGCCGGAGGAGCCTGAGAAACTCGGAAAGAAAAACTGCAGCGTTTTCAAACACAACGTTGTATTTATGTTTGCGGTCGCTTCAAAAGCGACTGCAAACATAAATACAACGTTTTTAAAGCTGCGGTTTTATTTCTAAGTTTTCCGGGCTCCTCCAGCCCGGAAAACTTAGAAAAAAAAACGCAGCTAGTGCAGCTAGTGTTCTCCGGTGCTCCCAGGGGAGCACCGGAGACCCAAAGTGAAAGCCAAGGCAGGCAGAAACACAACGCTGTTGTGTTTACATGCCGCTGTGTTTCTGCCTACAGCTGATTTCCCATTTGGGGCTCTCGGGCTACCCACGGGGGGCCCGAGAGCCCCAAATGGGAAATGCTAAATGCTACAGTGTTTCTGCCTAAATCTGATTTCCCAGTTGGGGCTCTCAGGCTCCCCACGGGGGGCCCGAGAGCCCCAAATGGGAAATGCTAAATGCTGCAGTGTTTCTGCCTAAATCTGCTTTCCCATTTGGGTCTCTGGCCCCCCGTGGGGAGCCCGAGAGCCCCAAATGGGAAATGCTAAATGCTGCAGTGTTTCTGCCTAAATCTGCTTTCCCATTTGGGGCTCTCGGGCCCCCGGAGCCCGAGAGTCCCAAATGGGAAAGCAGATTTAGGCAGAAACACAACTGTGTTGTGTTTCTGCCTGCCTTGGCTTTCACTTTGGGTCTCCGGTGCTGTGCCTGGGAGCACAGTTGTAGAGAGCCTGGATATGTGTGTGTGTGTGTTTCATCACATTCTTTCACTAGATTGTTTACCTCAAGCACATTGACTTGTTATTCGCTTAGAAATGCATCACATAAGCAGTTTTCCAGATGGCCGGGCTGCTCCAAGTTCTCATTATGAGTCCAGGCTCTCATAGGCTAAACCATTTCATGTATCCTCTGGGACTTGTGTGTAATTCAATTTGAGGAAGAATATGAAAGGGAATGGACAGCAGTGAACACGTTACTATTGGCATCAGTTATGTTGATCCCATTGTATATTCCATGAGATCTACACCCAGGAATAGACCGCCATCACTGTCAGAAACAATAGGACTGGGCTAGGTTAAGCTATGTGTATCGTCACATACACACTGCAGCGTTCATATGTGAGGTGCAGCCTCATATGTGCTGCCACAGATCTTACATTTATTATTCTATATTGTGTTTCATGCCTCTAGGGGTGGGGTAACGGGGAGACAAGCATAGCCGGTAACTATGGCAGCGAAGAATGCACTCTGCCATTATGTGCCTGAGGCCGACCAGAGCAGGAATAGTTCCAGTTCCCTTGGGAACCGCAACTGATTTCGCTGTAATCAAAGATGGGAAGCTAGTTTGTTCTAATGGAGAAAGCATTGATTTACGGGGGGTCTGCGCCAAAACCAGCTGTGTCATCAACAGATTTTGGCCAGCCAAGCTTTGGCGTCTAGCTAAATGATAGTGAAATATGCCCAGGTACAGCCTCATTTGCCCAGATACTGACATTCAATTTGGAAACAGCCTGTTATGCCCACTACAAACTTTTAGGGCCAGCAGGTACGGCAGTGACATTTTCCCTTTAGGGTTCCGAGTCTTCACTAGTACTGTGTCACCAACCTGTATGTCACTGTTCACTGCTCTCCTGGCTAAGTCCTCTCTTGCATTGTGTAGCCGCCTTCTTGTCTTGATGTTGTCCCAGTCGGCTGGGGTTGGTTTCCAGGAGTGGTGCAGGGGCAAACCCCCTTGGATAGGGACCTGGAACATCAAGTCAGCTGGGCTGAGGCGTGTTGAAGAGTCTGGCGTGAGACGGTACGTGCGTAGGAATCTGTAAATCTCGGTTAGCCATCTGCGGCCTTTGTCCTTTGCAATTCGGATAGTTTTGTTGATAGACGCCATGAATCATTCAGCGTCCCCATTCGCTTGCGGCCAGTATGGTGTGATGTGATGATGGCGTATACCTAGATCTTCCCTAAAGCAGCGGAATTCCTTGCTTGTGAACGGCAGGCCGTTATCACTTCGAATCGCTGATGGAATGCCATGCGTTGCAAACATTTTTTCTCTAGCTGTAGTAACCACTTCTGCTTCTGTGGAGTAGACCAACTCTACTTCAGGATACCTTGTGTGCTCATCAATCGGCACTAACAGGTAGGCTTCATTAGCGACGGTTCAAAAGTCAATGCTGATGGATTCCCACCTGCGAGTGCTTCTTGGCAAATATTCCATGGGCTCTGGTGGTCCCGGGCGACGGGAAGGTCGGCAGGCTCTGCAGGTTTCTACAAGGGCCAATAATTTCTGTTGCATGTGAGGCAGCCAGATGCATGACTTCAAGTATACCAAAGTTTTGACAACACCCTGGTGTCCTTCATGTGCCAATTGGATTGCTCTCTCATGTAGAGACAGCGGCAGCACAATTCTATGCCCTTTTAGGATTAGCCCTTCCACCGATATGGAAAACTCATGGCGTATCCCAAACAGTGCATAGAAGAGTTCTTGCACTGATTGTGTTCTCCTACTAACTGCCGACAGAAATGTCTTCCATTCCCCTGTCAGAGTAGCAGACTTCGCAAGCTGTAGGCATGGATCAGCCTCTGTTTCAGACTGAATTTCCTCTAGCGTCATGGCTTTTGGTCTAGCAAGCTCAATAATTTGGCAGACATGTTCTTCTGCAATTTTCGCAGCTTCCTGTTCAGATGCCATGGCTGCTCGTGGTTGGCACGATAAGTAATCTGTGGGATTGTCGGCTCCTGCACAGTACTGCACATTCAGGTCAAACTGTTGCACTTGCAGTAGCCACCATTCAATTCTTGCAGGCGGGTGTGGTGCCGTGCTCCAAAAATAGGGATGAGTGGTTTACGGTTGGTGAGCACTTTTATCAGGTGTCCTAGGATATACATATGAAAATGCTTGCATCCCCAAATAAAGGCTAGTGCTTCCTTCTCCATATGAGCATAGTTCTTCTCTGCCGGTGTAAGTGCTCTGCTTGCGAACGCAATAGTGTAGACCATTCCATTCTTGTCTCTTTGTGTCAACACTGCTCCTAATCCAACTGGACTGGCATCCACGAGTAATTCCGTGGAGTGATTAATGTCAAAAAATGCCATGGTGGCATCACTGGAGAGCAAGTCTTTTATCTTCTGGAACGCCTGTTCTTCCCTCATGCCCCATTGCCACGTGGTTTTGGCTTTTGTGAGTTCTCGTAGTGGAGCAGCGACTGTGGCAAGATCTGGGATGAAACTGCCACAATACGTAGCCATGCCTAAGAAACTTCTTACTTCCGACACGGTCGATGGTGCTTTTGCACTTTTGATGTCGCTTACTTTACTGGGGTCTGGGGAAACGCCTTTTTCATTGAATACATATCCAAAAAAACTCAGTGACTTCTTTGCAAACTCGCATTTTTCTGCATGGAGTGTGAGTCCTGATTCTTCTAGCCGTTGCAATGTTGCTGCTAGCCGAGCTATATGTTCCACTTCCGTTCTTTGTAGACTAAGATATAATTGCTGACATTGGTGACACCTGGCAGATCCTGGAGCACTCGGCGAATCTCATTCTGGAAGACCTCCGCTGCTGAGGATATCGGAAAGTTAAGGCGACGGTATCGTCGGAGCCCTAAATGTGATGAGAAAGTGGTAATTGTGATGCTGGAAATGCATCGGAGGGACAGGGCCTCCTTATCCTTGTCCTTTACTGCCTTTTTATCATGTGTTCTGTCATATTTTCCACGCAGGAGTTCATGTGGGACTCCTGGCGGTGCAGCTCTCTCTCTTTTGCTTTGGTGAACAGACCCGTGGGATACCCTTACGGCACCCGTGGGTGGGGGTACAACCCTGTGCCCCTAGTGTATGTTTTTGGGCACCTGTGGGTGGCCTGCAGAGCAGGATATAGGCTGGTGGCAGCTCCATGCTGACTTTGACATGTGCGCTGAGTATCCTTCATTTTGGGGATCCCCAGGCCCTGCCATTGGAATCAGTTGATTCCGGATGGAAAACAAGATGGCCCCCTGTGGCCTCTTGCTTTCTATTACCTATTACCTTGTTTTCTCAAAGTCCTGGGAAGCCCTGACTCTGTCCATTCCCCCTGACTGGCTGTTGGGTGGAAGTTCCATTTACGGTGTTGTTG
Organism: Ambystoma mexicanum; assembly: GCF_040938575.1. Taxonomy (NCBI): domain Eukaryota; kingdom Metazoa; phylum Chordata; class Amphibia; order Caudata; family Ambystomatidae; genus Ambystoma; species Ambystoma mexicanum. The sequence goes on along the minus strand of NC_090924.1, from coordinate 680,680,302 downwards.
TGAAGTCCAGTCCAGACTGACTGGAGCCTTCCCAGTGACTGTATGTTGTGGGTACCTCCTGTGGGTGGGACCTGGGTAAATCTAGTGTGTGACCAATATGCACTTCTTGTTGTGGCTGTCTGGTTTCTGGGATGAGAGACAAAGACTGAGACAGCCCTGCCCGAAACTGGCCCGAATGCAGTGTGTAGTGTTGAATGGCTGGGTACTCGTCCCAATCCACATTCCTTGTTGTGAGTGTCTGAGAGGGAGGAGGATGGCCTGAATGCACTGTGTGCCTGATTGGCTGACTGACTGCATGAATGCCCTTCTGTATGATTGGCTGCTGAGAGTGACCCAGCAGTGTGGATGAGAGACAAGATAGTATATCTGGGAACCTCTCAAACTTGAAGAGTAACTGGAACTGCTGATCCTCGACGTCCAGCTGGAAGACGAAGACTTGCTGTTGCATTTGCTTCGACCTGATCTGAAAGCTGCCGAACTCATCAAGGACTGATCCGAGAGAGCACCTGGTAAGGCGCCCTCTTCCCGTGCTCCGAGGGACCATCGAGCACCGCTAACCTTCGCTGAAGCTCCCTGGAAGTCAGACCCTCGAAAGGCTGCTGACCCGAGACGGGACTGCTGAGGAGAACGAAGCAAAGCACCCAGGGCTCGCAGGTTTGTGTAACAGCTGGAGGCACGTCGAAGTTGTGTTGCCCAGCCGTGGGGACCACAAGACGCCGTGCCACCGACGACCGGAGCCGCCCGCTCCTTTGCCTAAGAACATTTGAATCCAAGGACTCCCTTGCCCGCAACGTCGACCGCTTTGTCCCGCCAGAGAAAGTCGAGGACGACCAACACGCCGAGGAGAATCCTCCGGTGGGTTTCTCGCCACCTGAAGGCCACAAAGACTTCGACGACTCGACGCCCTTGTTGGGCCACAGTTCTTCTGAAACTTTTTGCGGTCCTGAACTATCCGTCGCCGAGGTGCCCCGCACACCTCATCCTTGCAGGACGTCGCTGACGAGCACCGCCTGGATCGTTATTGGGGTCTCGGCACCCTTGAACTTCTCATTGCCGCCGTTGACGACAAGTTCACCATCTTTGACGCCTCTCGACGATCCGTGGCTCCTGCTTTAAAGGGAGTCACTCAAGAAGGATCCTTCGACGCGTCTTCGAAGAACTCTACTCCACCAGGCACATTCGGGGGTAAAAACTTAATAGGAGGAAATAAGGCTATTGAACAATATATGGACTGGGCTGGTGCTATATATCTTTATTTTACAGGTTGCCCAGGTGGGGGGATCTCCACACAGAACTGTACCTAGTGGTAGGGGCCAGTATTCTGCCTACCGTTTCAACCATCTTGCTTTCCTTCCTATCTCTATTGCTGGTTTCCGCGTTATTGATCTGTGTGACATTTTAACCGTACAGTTGATGCACTTTAATGAGATTTGATAACATTGGTGGTCCCACTTTAGAATTGTATATATTTATCATTGTTGAGTACAAAGTGCATTATTGTGATCGTGTACATACCTTTGAATATTAATTATATAAAGACTGTGTTTTCAGTAATACAGTGTGTGGACATTCCTTTGTGGGTTTTCAGGGACTACCCTGTACTTAAGAACCAGCCTGCATCACCTCCTGAGAAGCTAGGCCTTGATTGCTCGTCCATTGCTACCGCTTGAAAATCTTGGCTGGGGTCCTCTGAGCCTCTCCTCTACCATATAGAGAGTGGAAGTACAGGCACCCCCCACCAGTATCTTCACAGTAATGTAGCACGATTCCTTGGCCAATCGAAACTGATGGTAGCCAGATCGAAGATCGAGCTTGCTGAAAACAGTTGTGCCGGTGAGGCCTACGATCAGCTCATCAATCGTTGGCGTAATGTGTCTTTCCTGACCAATAGCTGCATTGGGAAGACGCATGTCAATACAGATGCGCACAGCATTAGGTTGTTTTGGTTTTGCCGTGACTACCATGGAGGAGACCCACGGGGTAGCTCCCGTTGTCTTTTCGATGTTTTTCTGATCTTCCAGTTTCTTCAGTTCGGCTTCTACGGCAGCCCTCATATGAAAGGGGATGCTCCTGTGCCTCACTGCTCGGGGTTCAATGGCCGGGTCGATGTGTAGCTTCACTGAACGACCTTTGAGACACCCAATGCCAGTGAAGAGTTTTTTGTGTTTTTTTAGAAGGGTCTCAATGTTCTCAGGTTGGATTTCAAGATTGAACTGTATTACTTCAAGGCGTTCAGCCGTGGTGCAGCTGAGCAGGGTTTCAATGCCAGCATCCACAACATGGATCCGGGTTTTGCAGCTGACGTCATGATGTGAAAGCGTCGTTTTAAAGTATCCTTTTACTGGGAGAGGCTTCTTGCACCCATAAGCATACAGCAGGACTGAGCGTCGTCTGAGCATTGGCTGTGGTTTAAGCTTGTCGTATCTGGAGACTGGCATAACATTTACAGTGGCTCCGGTATCTATCATCATGGTGACTGGCATATCTCCTACTAGCACTGTACATCGACGGGACTTGGCACCACTGTAGTCATTGTTGTCTCCTGGTTTCACAGCTGATATCATGTGTGCCTTCTCTGATTGTAGGTCCATCTGGTGTTGCTTGGGGACGTTTCCCTGCTGGATTGACTTTCTTCACTACTACTCGCACTGTCAAACCCTTCACCCCCAATGCCGCGTGCGCGCCCACTTCTGCTATGCCTGGGCTTCTCCATGGATCTTTTCTGACGGTGTGGCTGTCTCTCTCGACGCTTGGTGGATCCTCGGGTTTCCGCACCATCTCTGTGTCGTGGCACCTTTTCCCGGCAGGTAGTATCCCTGGGTGGCTTGGAACTCAAGCATACTGATGGGTAATGATTCTCTTTCCCGCACTTATGGCACATGGTGCCGTACGCAGGGCATGGTTTGTTTCTGCTATGTTGTCCTCCACACCATGTGCAGTCTTTTGACTTCTTGTTGGATGGCCTTCCTTGTGGCCGCTGGTGCCTCAGGGCGTTGACAGTTGGGGTATTGCTCTTTGACAGATCAGTGTCTAGCGGTAAGTGGTTTATAATCTGCTCCATCTCTGCTGCGTATTCCTCTGTCCTTTCACGTAAACGTCCCATTGTCAGGATAGTGTCAAGGGGGAGGTCTTCTTCAGCTAGGACTGCACGCCTTAGCTTCTCCAAAGACAGCCCATATATGACTTGTTGCCGGACTGCAAACTCCTCATCTGTGAAGTCACACGACAGCGCCATCTCTCTCAACCGACTATGGAAATCATCTATGTTCTCCTGTGGGCGTTGTCTCGCTTGACTCATCTTGAATCTTTCGAAGTCATGGCTGCCTTTTGGTTTAAATTTCTTCGTGAGGACGTCTCTGGCAGTTGCGTAGTCATCATCTGTACCTCTGTTTGGTAGGGCATTGAAAATGCAAAGGGCCATTGTGCCTAGGTTAAGCATGAGAAATGCTCTCTTCATCTCCTCATCTTCAATCTTGCGGGTGTGGAGGGAAAGTTCAAACTGTTTCAGCCACAGTTCCCACCGGAGGCCAGTGCGGGCCCCAAATGGTTGAAATGGTTGCATGAATGTACCCTGCGTGGTATCCAACCACGTGCTGGTGTCTGGGTTCCGGCTTTGGTTTTGCACCCTCTGCGGCGTTGTGATGTCATCTGCCATGTTCACACTTATTCCTTGCCACCTCCTCCTGACAAACGTAGCTTGGCTGTGGATGAGTCAGTAGGGTCAACACGTGTATGGGGTTCTAACGTGCTCTTCACATAAGCTGAGGTACTCCTGGTGCCGTGTTTGAGCTTCAGGTCTGCGACACTACAGGATTCATGTGGGAGCTACTAGATGCTCAGTGCTCGCATGTGCTGTACTGTTGCTTTCGACTGTGGTAGTAGGTTTATGCCTTTTAATTGGATCACTGTCTTTGTAGGTGCTCAGTGCTAGTACATGCTGTACTGCTGCTTTTAGCTAAGGCAGTATTTTTCTCTGGGCTTGTGAACAGGTTCCCTGTTTTGTGCCTTTTTATTTATTTTGTTAGGTGTGCCTTGGTTGATGAAAATGTCCTTTTAGTCTATATAGTGCTCACTCTCTCAAACATAGTTTATTTTTTCACTTCAGATGATGTCTATAGAAGGGTTGTGAAAATGGCCTCTCAGTCCTTGTTGCACTTACTCCCCCACACAGAGATTATTTGCTTCACTTCAGGTGATGTATATTTGTAAAAAATGTTTTTTTTCTTCAGCCCCCCCTCCTCTAGTGTTATGTGGGCATGCTGGGGCACAGCTGGGGCTTCTGTGAGTAGCCGTTGACTGTTGCGCGGGAAACGGGAAGCACAGCCCTTACTGTTTAAGTCTGCGACGGCAGGCTTATGGCGTCGTTTTTTTTTTTCCTCACGCTCCCCGGCTTTACTGCCTGGCGCGAGTAGCTCAGTGAGCCTAGGCTGCCGGGGGAGCGTGAGCACCAGAAGTTTTCCTTCCGACGGGTCCGCAGGGGACCCCCGCCTCGTCGCCAGTGTGGTGTGTGAGGAGGAGGGCCGGGCCTAACTCTGTGATGCACGTAGTGTTAGGCGAAATGAAAACACAGACACTGGGTATGGGAGTCAGAGCGGGAACTGCCGTTCCGCGGGCTCCACACTCCCCTTTATTAACTTACTATACACCAAACTTCGCCAGGTAGCCAAATGATAGTGAAATATGCCCAGGTACAGTTACATTTGCCCAGATACTGACATTCAATTTGGATACAACCTGTTATGCCCACTACAAACTTTTAGGGCCAGTAGGTACAGCGTCACATGCACAGGTACTGCTAGTAAATGTTAGTTGTAACCTGATTTTCAAAGTTACTGCCCTCATAAGTCAGTTGCAGCCCAGGTACATATCCTCTGGAATAGTCCTACATGCCAGGTACAGCTATCACTTGTCAACAACAGCTGCTAATGCCCATGTGTATCATCAAATGCCCCATTATTTAAATCCTATACCAGCTGCAGCCTCGTATGCTGAGGTGCAGATACCATAAACCCACAGAGAGCTTCAAATGCCCCAAAGATGTACATTTCCAGAGACGTCATCAAAAGCAGTGCTATGCCATCACGTGCCACATTAAAGCCTGGAATGAATAGGCAGCAGCATACTTTTTCCAGGCGCATCTGTCAGATGCCCAAGTAGCTAGATCAAATACCCAGGTAAGCCTTACATTGCCAGACACTGCAATCATATGTTAGATGAGGCATTATATACTTTGGGACGGGTATCCTGCACTAACGTTCAGCCCCATGTGCCCAGGTACAGCCAGCATATTTCAGGTACCACCCAAATATTCAGATATAGCAATCAGATGCCCAAGGGCATTCTCACACGCACAGGCAGGACCATTATATGCTCAAGTACCGCCATCCATCATGTGTCCAGGTACAACCATCATATGTCTACTAATAGTTATCATGTTCTAGCAACAGCCACCATGAGCCAATGTGCAACTTCATATGCCAGGGTGCAGCCTCATAGGTAGGTGATACTGTAATTGTGTATCAGGTAAAGACGTCCTTACCAATGTGTAGCCTTCAGATGGTCAGAAAAATAAATTATATGCAAGTATAGCCTTTTCTGCAAAGATACAGCCGCTTAAGCTTTGGTCTGATCCCGTATACAATTAAAAATCCATAACAATCCTGGACAAAAACGTCCAATATTTACATTTCCCTTAAAAAAAACATAAGACGTTGAGTGAAAAAAACTCTCTCTTTCATTTGTCCTGGGCTGCTTTGGAGCCCCCACTCTAGCTTCCAGAATGCAATGTGCATGTCTTTTCTTCCTCACAATTATAGTGTTCCAGGCTGTATAGGGTGGAATTACCCAGCCAGAAATGGCTCCCAGCCCGAGGTAATTGGCCTGGGGTATAAACGCAAGTACCGTTGGAAGAAGGGATCATAGCTGTATGAGAAGAAGCGCCAAATACACAAACCACCCAAAGGTTAAATGGTAAACACCTAGTCACATTGCCACATTTGGCAATGAATGAGAACTATTTCCGAGTCAATACAGCATTATGCCAACAAATGACAGGTGCGTCTATCGGTGCAAAAAACTCATGCCCGAGGTTGCAAATAATTTCATTAATTGGTTTGGATGTTATCAAGTTACATACAGTAGAATGGGCTACAGGCGGACACAAATGGCTCAGATAGCTTGAGGAGTTCAATTCATCCTACCATCAAGTTTAATATGCAACTTAGATCCACTGAAGTACATTTGTATAACGCAAACGTGACAATGGAAGACCATAGCTTTTTCATCCCACTGGTTTCATGTTTATGTGCCTCGTCCGTGCATCCACGGAACAGATAAAGTCATTGCCCTAATCAATACTGACGTTACAACTATCAGAATGATATCAGATTTCAGGAGCAAGGATATTCAAGACAATGTCGATCATCTACATCAGAGAAAACTAAATGTATGCCAAGAATTAAAGAGCCATCTACCAACACAAGGACATAGCCCGCAACTCGCATCAATTGCGTCCTCGTCCTCGGTCCAGGCACGAAAAAGAAAATCCCAACAAATCATCAAAGAAAACTGACATCTATTTAAGATTGATACTACTACACAAAGACAATCCTCACGGCCATTGCAGTTTGGCAACATGCAACTATGCAATCCATCTAATCATCTAAAAGGTGTGGATGTCTTTGGACCAAAGGATTGTCAAAAACACTTTGGCAAACAGGAAAAGGTCTTGGCCTATCCTGCTCTTTTTGTGTTAACATCCAAAAAGGCGATTCATTTACACCTCTCATTACGGGAAAGCCCATGAAACCGAAGCTTTATGCAACACCTTTTCCAGAGCGTGTGGCTTATGCATGCGTTCGTCCATGCAGCAACTTTTAGGCCAGCCAAGCCTGCAGGTGGCTTAAAGGCAGACTGACAGAACTCAAGTCAGACCTCATTAATGAGCACATGAGATTTAGTATTGAGAGACATTATCAGGAAGAAAGACAGAGTCAGCCAATAGTAAGGCTTTGTTCTTGATATTATAAAACCACATCCCTGAAGTAGTGGTCATGATCTGCAGATGGTTTAGTGTGTTATGTATTTTTTTTTAAATATGCTGTTCTTTTAATATTGTGCACGTAAGGTTACCTACAATGGCCATGAGTCCAGCAGGCACCAGTCATGTTCATCATTGTCTACGTTTCTTTCGTGTTGTCACTTACACTGAGATTACTTCCTCATAAACCAGTCCATCATTAAATGCAGTCGTAAAATACAAATAAATAGAGCTTTTATATTGCGCTTCACGCTGGAGACCAGCCTCTAAGCACGTTCTGCGGTATCTTTCTTCAGAGACCAACGCGCTGCTCGTGCGCTTTCCTCCCAGCTCAGCTGGAGTACTTTAAAGTTAAGCGATCAATGGCATCTCAACTTTCATGACTGAATTCTAACGTGTGACTTTTTTTGCTATGCATAGGTTTTCTTGTTTTCCTTAAAATAAGAAAATATTGTAATCCTTTTCTGTTTCTTTATATATCTTGAGAAAGAGTCAATTATCCCTGAAACGTGTAGTGCTGAGCTCAATGAAATGCCTGCCCCAAGGTGTTACAACTATTAGCATTCTGCCTGCAAATCTGGGATGCTAATGCCCATTGTTTAAGTAAAAAAAGAACACATTGAATGCCCTTGAATGAAATCTACAAATGAAAATGGCGGCCAGGGAAAGAACAAAGGGAGCTGCATGAGTCCCTTTTCTATGTCTTTGTTGGTGAACTGTGATGTGCAAAGGGGTATAGAAGTGAGGAGGGAACTGACAGCAGGCAATGATAGGTACGTTTTCCATAGTGGTGCAGGGACGGGAGCACAGGGGATCCTGATCAAAAAAAGATGGCAGCTTTTGGGAGAAGCGCTGTCAACCAGAATAGAATGCAGGCTTTCATTGTGTCATAAAGACCCACTTCCGGCTACCTGATTGGCTGGTTCCTTTCCCGCAGGTTTTAACTTTCAATTTGTGCTGTTGCAAACAGTGGAACCTCCATTCCAGGATCCAGTCGGATGTGCAGATTTCTCTTCACAATCTACTACTGTACACCAGTGAACCTTTACTCCACGTTCCAGAATGCAGTACATATTTCTCCCTTTCTCACAATGTCTCAGTGTTTGCATTTTATGATTATGCACTTGGCAACCGTCCCTCCAGGTTTCAGGGTGAAGCATGTTTGCTTTTTCTGACAATGTTAACTAGTGTTCCTTAAATGCCCGAGAACCTTCCCTCGCTGTTCCAGTATGCAGTACGGTTGCACACTTGTTCTCACGATGGTCAATGGTGTCCATTGCACACTCGAGAACCTTCCCTCCAGGCCGCAGCAGCGGTTGCACTGTCCTTCTTGCACCACTTACTTGTGGTTGTTACACACTTCGGAATACTTACTCCACATTCCATAATGCATTAAGATTGCTCTCTCACTCTCAAAATGCTCCAATTTATCCTGGCAGCCAGAATCTACACCATATTCCTTGATCTGCCCTCTCCATCCTCCTCCTTCTCCCAGGACACCCCATTCCTCTCGCCACGGTGGTGATGTTGTGACTCTCCGAGCTGGCCACACACCAGTTGTCTCTCGTTCTATATTTTCTGCTTAATGCATGGCTACTCTCCCTTCTTAGAGACATCTGCCGCTTTTCCTCCTCATTCTCCTTCATCAGTTCTCTCTCATTTTCGCTCATTCTCTCCCTCTCATTCTCCCTCATTCTCTATCATTCTTTCTCTCCATCTCCCTTGCTCTCTCTCTTGTTCTCGTTCGCTCTCTCTCCCTCTCGCTCTGTTTCTCTCTTTCTCTCCTTCGATCCTTACAGCTTCACTGTTGGACATCTAATGTATAGGGGTTTCCAGCGGCCTCATTGGTTATCACCTCTCGCAAGGCTCTCATTGGTAAGCTGTTAAATTGTACTCTTGTGCTGAAAGAAGTAATCCAGAGCCACAGGTAGGGAGCAAGCTTCTTTACTAGCTTCCGGGTTACAAGATGACACAAGAGGTAAGTTTATGGATAGGTAAGTGGAAAGCACAAGAAGGATACATAAGAAATCATCCACCGGTCTTCACTCTCAAAGGCAGCTCACTCAAACGCAATCTCATGGAACACACAGGGGAACTCACACTACAACATTCCACAGCTAACTTTCCACCAGGCATTTCATCAAGCATTCCATCAGGCAAGCATCCACACAGGGCCAGAGCAAAGTGTCACAGGACATAAGATAAGCCTTCCTTTTACTTCTGAGCGGATACTCCTCTGCAGCGTTTTTGTTCGAACCTAGCAAGATTGAATTTCCTCTTGGCATACAATGCTCCTCAACCTCTCTATTCCAATCTGCTAGGATATTCTTGCCTCCCGCCATGCACTGCTAATCAGAAACCCTACTGTGCGCCAGCTGGACCTCCTCTCCCTGGACCTCCAGGGTTTTTTCTCATGCCAGTGAAGGTGCAGATCTACTCACATGATGATTGATGCGGATAAAAGACTGCAGGAGGTTGTGTACTAGAAGCCACAATGTGAACACCTCATTGCAATATATAGCCACTGAAAGGTACCTTAAAACTAGCATTGTTTCAGTGGAACAGAATGCAGTAGGTTGACAGCCACTAGTGCAGTAAGCCCTTTTACTGGCCTATAGTAGGAAAGGTGCCTTGAAAGAAGAAATGACTAGCCTCTGAATGAGCAGCGAATGCCTAGTGACTGCTGCAACACCAAATGCTGCAGTGAGTTGCCCATATATGGCAGGAACACCCTAATCTGAGTAGTTTTAACATCATACGGCAATGGGCTATTACACTCAGTTTTAAAGGTTGTTTACAGGATATAGTTCATTTTTTCATCTGAAGGCATATGCAGGGAGCATGCTTTGGTTCCACGCACGCTTCTAGGCCACTCATTACACTATGTACATGCTCACATCCTTTGAAATCGAATAACCTCCATGTTGTTGTATACTGCAGTATGAAGTTACAGAATACAACCTGTCACCATTAGCCTCCTAGATGCGACCGCTGTCTTCAGGTGAATGAGTGCACCAGTCTTCATCGTGACAGACTCCCAGTGATGATGTCCATGTGCCGCTGGTGACAGTACGCCTCCACAGGTGACTGCATCCACAGGAGTCTCCAACCATGCTGCTGTGAAACCACTGCACCAGTCATAGTTCAAGAAAGACAACACCGTGCTTCTGAAAACGGTGACGTGCAGGAGGAACAACACAAACTCCCTCAAAATCCTGTCTCCACCCAAATGCCTCTCTATCTCTGTGATCATTGGGATGCCTGCCAATTCTCTTGTTACTATTCCCCGGAAACCTAGCAAAATGGTTGACATTCCCAGCACAACCGAGTTGACACAGACTGCCTCTCAAAGATGTCAAAGGGACGCGAGCAACTGGCAAATGCATCCAAAGGCCTTTACTCAAATTCATGCTTGGTTGGATTCTTGTTCAATCGAAATGATCACAATTATATTGAATACCCAACCTTCTCAATTTTTCAACCGTGATACATTTTCTCAGTTATTAATCAGTTCTTCTGTATGCGCTGCCCTTATTTCAACGGACTCTTTCACGGGTTATTCAGCAACAATCGGAGGTTCTAGGATGTTCACCGCAGCTAGCTCAATCGTGATATTAATTCCCTTTCCAGTCCATTTCTAGGGAATGTTTAATCTCCTCACAGATGGAATATGGACTAGCCTCACCAGGTCACCCTAAAAAGATAAATTCTCCCTGCCAGCATGTTGTACTTCAGGGGCTAGTCTCATCTCCCTGAGATTTCACCAGATAGCGTTGCCTCTCTTAAACACCTCTGTGCCTTGGGAGCCTTGACTTCCTATGGTATCCAGTCATTTTTTCAAAAACATAGTTACGAATGACAAAATTATAAAAATGCATCGAAAAAATGTAAAACTTAGGTAGTTTTGTTTTTTTTTTTACAAAAATGGGTGTTAAGGGCTAAAAAAACAGGGGTTGAGGTGGACACCCCCATTAGATTTTTTTTTTTAAAATGCATTTTTTCGATGCATTTTAATTGGAAACTTTGCAATTCGAAACTATGGCATTCAAAAATATCACTATAGATCCTTCCTACAATTCCACCTGAACGAGATAGTCCAGAAGCCACTGGGAATTGAAATACGACTCAACACACCATTATATGGTATTTCCCCCGTTGTGTTGCTTTTTCATGAGAACATCTTATCATAGAAATATTAATGACAATTTTGTGTTGGAGGAAGTAAACCCTCTGAATCCCAAATGTTCTAGCTTGTGGGGCGTCTGGAAATGGTTTGAAAGATGTTTTGCATACGAGACCCTTTTAGGTAAGCTCATGATTATAATGGCCTTGCGTGTGTTTCGCAGAGCCACCAATATTACTGCATTAGACTTGTGAACGATCTATCTGTTTAAAGAAGATATCTGTCTTCAATTGGTGGGGGGGGGGCACAAACTAGAAATATCCTGTCCTTTCTCCATCTATCCCTCGTATTCCACTGATATCCATAGTGCATACCTTGCAATGTTGTGCTAAGAGGAATTTCTCCCAGAGACCTCAACGAGAAGATGTTCCTTTTATATGTTTTGGCAAGTTTCGCACGGGTTAGAGATTGCAGATTTGTGGTGCTCATTACATCAAGGGCACTGCCAGTAGCATGGCAGGGACCATCAGGATGAGGATGGAGATGCAAAAAAGGGGGGGGGGCATTTGTCGCCCCATTTGCCCATGCCACCATCATTCACACATCTACCAGAGAATTACAGAAACAGTTATTCTTTTCCTTAAATTCTGTTTCATATTTACCAATTATGCAAGTCTCATGAATGTGCATTAAAATCAAGGCCTTGGAAGATTGGGTAGTTCAAGTGCAAATGCTTTCTCGTTTCGAGAAATTGAAATTGGGCAGACTCCACAAAGAGGATATTTATGATGAGCAGTGGAGTAAATTCAATGGGCCTCATTACACGGTAGGCGGTAAGCCATGGTGCTATTAGCGCCATGGCTCATGCCGGTAAAATACCGCACCGCCTTGGCGGAAAGGGGATTTACCGCCCCATTCCAAGGTTGGAGGGGCGGTAAATCCCCTTTCCGCCATTGCCATTGCCCATTCCCATTTCTGCCCCATAGGGCTCTATGGAAATGGGGAAGGCGCTAATTACACCACCGCAATTTTGAGGTGCCGTAATTAGCTCCGAGGTCCCTTAGCGGGTTGGATTTTAACGCCTGCAAGAAGCAGGCGTTAAATCCTCCAACCCGCAAAGGGACCTCGTAGTACGGCGGTAAGGGTTAACGGTCACCGTTGCCATTAACGGTGACCGTTACCCCTTACCGCCATCCGTGTAATGAGGCCCAATGAGTTTTATGCCTGATGCTCTGTCTGGAATTTTTGTTTCTTAGCTTATTCCCCTTGGGTGGTGGGGGCAGGAGGGGGGGGCTGATGTTTGTGATGTCTTTGATGTTGTATTCTTGTTGGTTAGTTGTAAGTGTAGTATTTGAGATAGTTAATTATTGGTGAATGGTCATTTATTGATTGTTATGTTTTATCTGCAAAGTATTTGGCTAGTTATGTTGTTATTCTCATTTTATAGTCTGTACTTTGACCGTTTCACTTATGTCTATCTTTTCTGAATTGTGTTTATTTTTGAATAATCTAAATAAAGAGTATAATAAAAAAAAAAAAAAAAAAAAAAAATCACACAACATCAAGGCCTTCAAAGGTGTATCTTAATGACACAGAGATGCAGAATAATCCTGCCATATTGTTTTCAGGGCTATTCTTTTCATAGTTGACTTTAATAGCACTTTTACGAAAGTGTAATGGGTTCTGCAGATTTGCATTAGGTAGACAATGTGTTAGTTCAATAATTAGAAGCATTAATTTGCTATGTGCTGGACTTACTCAGTCTGATCTTACTTTTTGTCCTGCAGAGAGGTCAGATATAATGTTCTCAAATAATTTAAAGCAGATATTAGTTCACAATAAGGCATTGTTCTATACAGCTGCTCAAAATTGTCACACAACCAAAAAGCCCACTGACTACAAACAGAATCGTGGAGCGGACATACATACAATAAAGCTTTTCGGGGTGTACTACCACTCTAAGATGGCACACTTTAACATACAGCTTTAGTTAAGATGCAATGGCCCAAAGAAAGGCACGTTCTGCATTACAGAGCATCTGACTTCTAGACTGTGAGGTTTGTTGTTAACATCTTTGTAACACAGCACAAAAGTGAACAAACATCAATGTAAACCACTAGGGAAATAAAAAGAAGCTCTTAAAAGCCTCATGCAACAATAACAACTCTCTCCCCAGTTTCACAGTTGCTCTACAAAATCGATTATGGTATAACTGAACTTTTACCATGAAGCGCTATTTTCACAGAGCAGATAAGACAGTTCTATGCATGGTGATCCAGTGTCTGAAATAACCTCCCCAACAACATCAGGACAGGACTGCAGTCTCGACTCTCAAATTCTGTGAAAATCCTAAAATCAATGGAGCAACACAGTCAAACATTCTGGGGTCATGCAGGCCAACAACAAAATATTCTTCCATCCATATAAAGTACTATGCAAGCTAATGGGCCTCATTACGACCCAGGCGGAGGACCATGGTGCTACTAGCACCATGGTCCATGCCGGTGTCCGCCATGGCGGAATGGGGAATTACCACCCCATTCCGAGGTTGGTGGGGAGGTAATTCCCCATGCCGCCATGGCACTTCCCCATTCCCATTTTTGCCCCATAGGGCTCCATGGGAATGGGGAAGGCGCTAATAACACTACTGCAAAGGGACCTCGTAATCAGACGTTAAGGGTTTAACGGCGCCAACACCTTTTACGGCGCCGTTAAACCCTTAATGCCAGGGTCGTAATGAGGCCCAATGTGTTCACTTGCTCAATGGTTTTGGGACTGTAAACAATTAAGAGGTTCCAGACCTTTCATGACCCGACATAGACGTAGTCAACTTCAGCTTTAACATTAAGCCTGAGACATGGTGCTTACAACACATCCCTAATCTTATGTGTGCGTACTCCTGCAATCAGGGAGGATGATAATCTCCTAGTTTTCCTATTTAGTGAAAGCTATTTATTCTCCATATGTTTTCTTGCATTAAAAACCTTGCACATTAAAATTTCTGTATGTGATCTCCAACACAATTCTGTCTCCTAACAGATCTCTTTACTCCCAGATTTGATTATTATGCTGATTCACTGTGACCACGGTCCCCTTAGTGATAGGTGTACTTACCAGCCAACAACCCACTACGATGGCTTCGAAAAATGTATCTTATTAGAGAGTACCTTAAAACCATTGTCGATAAATTCATAGAGCACATGAAAGAGGCAGGGTTTAAGCCACACTTGCAGCCCACGATAAGCACTCAACAACACAACAGACGTGTGCGACTGTGTGTATGTATGTGCATGAGTGTGTGTGTATGTGCATGCATGTGTGTGTAAGAACGTAAGAAAACTGAAATGGGGATCCCTTCCTCAGGGAGAGAGAGACTTTCAGCACTGCAGGAGCAAACACATCCCAGAACAGCCCTCTTTTGCAACAGGTCAGCTCCTCTAAAGCCCGAGCCTACATACCCTAGTGAAAATGTGTGTGAAGTCAAGGATCAGAGCAGAGGATGATCACCTCGCTTGTGTGACGCTTGTCAATAGATGCCAATGAGTGCATCTGGATAGACAGACGTCCCAATATCCTGGAGAGGAGGTTTGTGGCTCGACCTCTTTAGCCTGCCATTAATATTGGTAACCCACCGTGTGGGGTAGTTTCCACTGCCAAGATGGGGCCAGAATCAAGAGAAAAGTAACAGACCTGAAGCTCACACATCCACAAATACTGAGCTTGAAGAGAAAGAGGGTGGCCTGACTAAATATATCCCACAACGTCGCAAATACCTTGAGGGCATTTAGCTGCCCACTTGCATTCTCTGCTACAGCACCACAATCATATATACCAGTCTACCCAGGCAAGCCGTTGGACAACTCCAACCTTACTTCCCCCAGGATCAATCACAGGATCTCTAGGCAACCCTAGTACTGCCAGTTTCTCATGCATCTCACAGCCTTCAGAAGTCATACATACAAAAGGAACAGCATAGACAGAGCCACTCTCACCTAGGCCCTGAAAGGTCCTGGTGGCACAGAAAAAGCTACAGGGACCATTCAACGTTGGCCTACCAAGAGATTTACTTCCCAAAGTTTAACTGCAAAATGTTTTAAAATTGAATTGGGGAAAGCACTTGCAGCAGAAAACAATCAAAATAATAGTTTCCCCATGGAAAGACCACAACAGAGCTAGAAAGAGGACAGGTGTCAGTGGATCAGGCAAGATCAAGTTAAAACTCTCCCAGTAAATAACATCCTTTCCGCCCACAAAGTTCCACTGGTTGGGTAAGCTTAGGAGTTCCATCGGCTGGAGATTTGATCATTCTTAGAGATATGGGTTGAAGCATTCACCACTGATGTAACTGTTCAAGTGCCGAGATGACACCACAGCTCGAGGCCTACCCTAGCATGGAATTCTGCTCTTGCGATACTCCTGCATGGTGGAGTCGATTTCGTTTTTGTTTTGTAAAAGTTAGACACAGGCATCAGTGTCCTCATATATTTATTTTTTTAGACATTACCCGCTCTCTCCATGTAACAAATGTACTATACTTTTGCGATTCAGCAAAAGTGATGCCATTTTCCAAAAGCAACATGACAGCCACGCCTTTTCCCACATGCACAAATGTGACCTCTTTTCTCACTCTTTTGTTTGGTTAACGTGATGTGGATCTGATGTGTACAATAATTCGGCCTTATAAAAGTAACTCTTCTCTGCCTCTAAGGCACTGATTATGAATTCTGGAATAGCCCGACTCATAAGGATGATGGCACTATTTAACGCAGGAATAACATAGTTTTCCAATTTCTCACCTAGAGCTGCAATATTTCTGTTGAAATGATATGTTCATTTGTGAAGCACAACATGAACAGAATTACTAAATTGGACTAAATCGGTGGACAGAAAACTAACCTGACTAAAACAACCTGCACTCCCCACCTTTACTACATTCTCAAATAACTCCCAAAAGATTAATGCCACAAAAGAAACATTATTCTGCCCAGGGATAAAACCTAGCAATTAATAGGTAATTATTTTGCAATGTTTCGCAGCAGTCAGAAGATTAGACAGTGGTATGTGTTCTTGCCAACGTTTTTCCATTTCTGCTGCACCCAGCTCTTCTCCGAGTGCCAGGTCTTAACAAGCGAATAGCCGGTTTCTCTGGAAGCTTCGGTGCTTGTTATGCAGATTATATATCTTGGCTTTTGTGTCAGCCGAGGACATAGGAGAACTACCATTTCACTAATATGCTAGCAATATGCACGCACACATTCGCATTGTTGACCATATATTTCTGAAACACGCTACAAATAGCCAAGCACCCATACACATAGAACATACATTTCTGTAATATGCTAGCAACAACCTAGCACACATTCACATGAATTTGAATTCAGGGCATTTGTAACCACGCACAAAGACAAACTTATTCGTACAAAGGCACAGATGATGTGGTGATGAAAGGTAGGGACAACAGGCAATAAAGTGGGCCATCTATTGAAATGGGAACATTGAGAACCCACAAAGAGAGCCTCTATCGGTCCTTTATTTAAAGAAATATCTTTTTAGGGCTCTTCGAAACTGGTGGATAGATCCCAATTCTCTAATTTCTCAGGGGGTGCTATTCCACAATTTCGGAGCATAGACAGCGAACCTTCTGTCCCCCCTTGTGACACAGCAGGGTCGAGGAATTTTCAGCAAGAGTTGGTCCCCAGAACGTAGTGTCCTAGTCGGTTGATACCACTATGTTTCTCTCCCAAATAAGATGGGGCAGAGTCCTTCAGGCTCTTAAGGATCAAACAGGCCACCTTAGAATGTATTCTTTTTTCCACTTCCAGCCAGTGGAGGGTCCGGCGAGCAGCTGAAAAAATGGGCAGACCTGCTCAATCCACAGACGAATCTTAGAGCAGCGTTCTGTTCCAATCTCTGATGCTGCCTGCCTGGCCAGAATTCCAGTGAGAAGGCTGTTACAGTAGTCCAAATGTGAGTTCACTAAAGAACCCACTGCAACATCATGATCACCGTCTAGAATAAATGGCAAGATTTGTCGTAACATACGCAGAGAATAGAACACTGTCTGAACCTTGGTGGTGACCTGGCTTTCGCTGACGAGATTGTCTTGTCAAATACACCCAAGACTTTTAATCATGGGAGCATATTTTATTTCCACCCCCGGAGAATAGGGGTTTCGAGGACACTTCCCTGCAGCGAGAATATGATTATGTCCAAAAAGAGCAACCTCGGTCTTAGCCGGAATAAGTTGCAACTGATTCTCCGACACCCAAAGACTGACTTTGTCGAGACACTGTCCGACCCTAAGGAATGTTTCATCAACATTCCCTATTTTGATGAACATCTGAGTGTCATCAGCATTAGAATGAAAATTAATCTGATAACGCCTCATGATGTCCATCAATGGGCATATAATACATACAACATATATTTCTGTATTATGCTGGGAATAGCCTAGCACACATTCACATAATAAACATATTTCTGTACATATATTTCAGTATTATGCCAGTAATATGCAAGCACATTCACATTGGTGAGCATACATTTCTGAAATATCCTACAAATAGCCAAGCACACATCACATAGAACATATATTTCTATATTATGGAAGCAATAGCGTAGCACACATTCACATAGAACATATATGTCTGTGTTATGCTAGCAATAGCCTAGCCCACATTTGCATACAACATATATTTCTGTAGTATACTAGCATTATGCAAGTACATATTCACATTGTTCAGCATATATTTCTGAAATATGCTACGAATAGCCAAGCACACATCACATAGAACATATATTCCTGTATTATGCTAGCAATAGTCTAGCACACATTCACACACAGCATATATTTCTCTATTATGCCAGCAATAGACTAGCACACATTCACATAGAACATGTATGTTTTTATTATGCCAGCAATAGTGTAGCACACATAAACATAGAACATATATTTCTGTATTATGCCAGCAATAGTGTAGAACACATTCACATAGAGCATATATTTCAGGGCATATATTTCTGTATTATACTAGCAATAGCCTACCACACATCGCATAGAACATATATTTCTGTATCATCCTAGCAATAGCCCAGCACACATTCACATAGAACATATATTTCTGTATTATGCCAGAAGTAGCCTAGCACACATTCACATAGAACATATAATTCTGTATTATGCCAGCAATAGTGTAGCACACATTCACATAGAGCATATAGTTCAGAGAATATATTTCTGTATTATGCTAGCAATAGCCTAGCACACAACGCATAGAACATATATTTCTGTATTATGCCAGCAGTAGCCTAGCACACATCGCATAGAACATATATTTCTGTATCATGCTAACAATAGCCTAGCACACATTCACATAGAACATATATTTGTGTATTATGCTAGCAGTAGCCTAGAACACATTCACATAGAACATACATTTCAGTATTATGCTAGTAATAGCCTAGCACACATTCACACAGAGCATATATTTCTGTTTAGTGCTAGCAATAGCCTAGCACACATTCACACAGAACATATATCTCTGTATTATGCTAGCAATATGCAAGCACATTCACATTGGTCAGAATATATTTCGGAAATATGCTACAAATAGCCAAGCACACATCACATGGAACATATATTTCTATATTATGGAAGCAATAGCGTAGTACACATTCACATAGAACATATATGTCTGTATTATGCTAGCAATAGCCTAGCACATATTTGCATACAACATATATTTCTGTATTATGCTAGCAATATGCAAGCACATTCACATTGGTCAGAATATATTTCGGAAATATGCTACAAATAGCCAAGCACACATCACATAGAACATATATTTCTATATTATGCTAGCAAATGCCTAGCACACATCGCATAGAACATATATTTCTATATTATGCTAGCAATAGTGTAGCACATATTCATATAGAACAAATATTTCTGTATCATGCTAGCAATAGCATAGCACACATTCACATAGAACATATATTCCTGTATTATGCTAGCAATAGACTAGCACACATTACCATAGAACAAATATTTCTGTATCATGCTAGCAATAGCGTAGCATAGATTCACATTGAACATATATTCCTGTATTATGATAGCAAAAGTCTAGCACACATTCACACACAGCATATATTCATGTATTGCTGTATTATGCCAGCAATAGACTAGCACACATTCACATAGAACATATATTTTGTATTATGCCAGCAATAGTGTAGCACACATTCACATAGAATACATATTTCTGTATTATGCCAGCAATAGTGTAGCACATATTCACATAGAGCATATATTCAGAGCATATATTTCTGTATTATGCTAGCAATAGCCTAGCACACATCACATAGAACATATATTTCTGCATCATTCTAGCAATAGCCTAGCACGCATTCACATAGAGCATATATTTCTGTATTATACTAGCAATAGCCTACCACACATCGCATAGAACATATGTTTTTGTAACATCCTAGCAATAGCCTAGCACACATTCACATAGAACATACATTTCTGTATTATGCCAGCAGTAGCCTAGCACCCATCGCATAAAACATATATTTCTGTATTATGCTAGAAATAACCTAGCACACATCGCATAGAACATATATTTCTGTATCATGCTAGCAATAGCGTAGCACACATTCACCTAGATCATATATGTCTGTATTATGCTAGCAATAGCCTAGCACACATTCACATGGAACATATATTTCAGAGCATATATTTCTGCATTATGCTAGCAATAGTGTAGCACACATTCACATAGAACATATATTCCTGTATTATGCTAGCAATAGGCTAGCACACATTACCATAGAACAGATATTTCTGTATCATGCTAGCAATAGCGTAGCATAGATTCACATAAAACATATATTCCTGTATTATGCTCGCAATAGTCTAGCACACATTAACATAGAACATATATGTCTGTATTATGCTAGCATAGCCTAGCACACATTCACACACAGCATATATTCATGTATTGCTGTATTATGCCAGCCACAGACTAGCACACATTCACATAGAACATATATTTCTGTATTATGCTAGTAATAGCCTAGCACACATTCACACAGAGCATATATTTCTGTTTAGTGCTAGCAATAGCCTAGCACACATTCACACAAAACGTATATCTCTGTATTATGCTAGCAATATGCAAGCACATTCACATTGGTCAGCATATATTTCTGAAATATGCTACAAATAGCCAAGCACACATCACATGGAACATATATTTCTATATTATGGAAGCAATAGCGTAGTACACATTCACATAGAACATAAATGTCTGTATTATGCTAGCAATAGCCTAGCACCTATTTGCATACAACATATATTTCTGTAGTATACTAGCAATATGCAAACACATATTCTCATTGTTGAGCATATATTTCTGAAATATGCTATGAATAGCCAAGCAAACATCACATAGAACATATATTTCTATATTATGCTAGCAATAGTGTAGCACATATTCATATAGAACAAATATTTCTGTATCATGCTAGCTATAGCATAGCACACATTCACATAGAACATATATTCCTGTATTATGCTAGCAATAGACTAGCACACATTACCATAGAACAAATATTTCTGTATCATGCTAGCAATAGCGTAGCATTGATTCACATAAAACATATATTCCTGTATTATGCTAGCAATAGTCTAGGACACATTACCATAGAACATATATGTCTGTATTATGCTAGCCATAGCCTAGCACACATTCACACACAGCATATTCATATATTGCTGTATTATGCCAGCAATAGACTAGCACACATTCACATAGAACATATATTTTGTATTATGCCAGCAATAGTGTAGCACACATTCACATAGAAGACATATTTCTGTATTATGCCAGCAATAGTGTAGCACATATTCACATAGAGCATATATTTCAGAGCATATATTTCTGTATTATGCTAGCAATAGCCTAGCACACATCACATAGAACATATATTTCTGCATCATTCTAGCAATAGCCTAGCACACATTCACATAGAGCATATATTTCTGTATTATACTAGCAATAGCCTACCACACATCGCATAGAACATATGTTTCTGTATCATCTTAGCAATAGCCTAGCACACATTCACATAGAACATATATTTCTGTATTATGCCAGCAGTAGCCTAGCACACATCACATAGAACATATATTTCTGTATTATGCTAGAAATAACCTAGCACACATTGCATAGAACATATATTTCTGTATCATGTTAGCAATAGCATAGCACACATTCACATAGAACATATATGTCTGTATTATTCTAGCAATAGCCTAGCACATATTGCATAGAACATATATTTCTGTATACTGATAGCAATAGTGTAGCACACATTCACATAGAACATGTATTCCTGTATTATGCCAGCAATAGTCTAGCACACATTATCATAGAACATATATGTCTGTATTATGCTAGCTATAGCCTAGCAAACAAGCACACAGAGCATATATATCTGTATTATGCCAGCAATAGACTAGCACACATTCACATATAACATATATTTCTGTATTATGCCAGCAATAGTGTAACACACATTCACATAGAGCATATAGTTCAGAGCATGTATTTCTGTATTATGCTAGCAATAGCCTAGCATACATCGCATAGAACATATATTTCTGCATTATGCCAGCAGTAGCCTAGCACACATCGCATAGAACATATATTTGTGTATTATGCTAGCAATAGCCTAGCACACATCGCATAGAACATATATTTCTGTATAATTCTAGCAATAGCGTAGCACACATTCACATAGAACATGTATTCCTGTATTATGCTAGGAATAGTCTAGCACACATTACCATAGAACATATATGTCTGTATTATGCTAGCAATAGTGTAGCACACATTCACATCGAACATATATTTCTGTATTATGCTAGTAATAGCCTAGCACACATTCACACAGAGCATATATTTCTGTATAGTGCTAGCAATATCCTAGCACGCATTCACATAGAACATATATGTCTGTATTATGCTAGCAATAGCCTAGCACACATTTGCATACAACATATATTTCTGTAGTGTACTAGCAATATGCAAGCACATATTCACATCGTTGAACATATATTTCTGAAATATGCTACGAATAGCCAAGCACACATCACATAGAACATATATTTCTATATTATGCTAGCAAATGCCTAGCACACATCGCATAGAACATATATTTCTATATTATGCTAGCAATAGTGTAGCACATATTCACATAGAACAAATATTTCTGTATCATGCTAGCAATAGCCTTGCACACATTCACAAAGAACATATATTCCTGTATTATGTATTGCAACAGACTAGCACACATTACCATAGAACAAATATTTCTGTATCATGCTAGCAATAGCCTATCACACATAGCATATATTTCTGTATTATGCCAGTAATAGACTAGCACACATTCACATATAACATATATTTTTGTATTATACCAGCAATAGTGTAGCACACATTTACATAGAACATATATTTCTGTATTATGCCAGTAATAGTGTAGCACACATTCACATAGAGCATATATTTCAGAGCATATATTTCTGTATTATGCTAGCAATAGCCTAGCACACATTGCATAGAACATACATTTCTGTATCATCCTAGCAATAGCCTAGCACACATTCAAATAGAACATATATTTCTGTATTATGCCAGCAGTAGCCTATCACACATCGCATAGAACATATATTTCTGTTTTATGCTAGCAATAGCCTAGCACACATCGCATAGAACATATATTTCTGTATCGTGCTAAGAATAGCATAGCACATATTCGCATAGAACAAATATTTCTGTATCATGCTAGCAATAGCGTAGCACACATTCACATAGAACATATATTTCTGTATAATTCTAGCAATAGCGTAGCACACATTCACATAGAACATGTATTCCTGTATTATGCTAGGAATAGTCTAGCACACATTACCATAGAACATATATGTCTGTATTATGCTAGCAATAGTGTAGCACACATTCACATCGAACATATATTTCTGTATTATGCTAGTAATAGCCTAGCACACATTCACACAGAGCATATATTTCTGTATAGTGCTAGCAATATCCTAGCACGCATTCACATAGAACATATATGTCTGTATTATGCTAGCAATAGCCTAGCACACATTTGCATACAACATATATTTCTATAGTATACTAGCAATATGCAAGCACATATTCACATTGTTGAACATATATTTCTGAAATATGCTACGAATAGCCAAGCACACATCACATAGAACATATATTTCTATATTATGCTAGCAATAGTGTAGCACATATTCACATAGAACAAATATTTCTGTATCATGCTAGCAATAGCGTTGCACACATTCACACAGAGCATGTATTTCTGTATCATGCTAAGAATAGCATAGCACATATTCGCATAGAACAAATATTTCTGTATCATGCTAGCAATAGCGTACCACACATTCACATAGAACATATATGTCTGTATTATGCTAGCAATAGCCTAGCACACATCGCATAGAACATATATTTCTGTATAATTCTAGCAATAGCGTAGCACACATTCACATAGAACATGTATTCCTGTATTATGCTAGGAATAGTCTAGCACACATTACCATAGAACATATAGGTCTGTATTATGCTAGCAATAGTGTAGCACACATTCACATGGAACATATATTTCTGTATTATGCTAGTAATAGCCTAGCACACATTCACACAGAGCATATATTTCTGTATAGTGCTAGCAATATCCTAGCACGCATTCACATAGAACATATATGTCTGTATTATGCTAGCAATAGCCTAGCACACATTTGCATACAACATATATTTCTATAGTATACTAGCAATATGCAAGCACATATTCACATTGTTGAACATATATTTCTGAAATATGCTACGAATAGCCAAACACACATCACATAGAACATATATTTCTGTATCATGCTAGCAATAGCGTAGCACACATTCACATAGAACATATATGTCTGTATTATGCTAGCAATAGCCTAGCACACATCGCATAGAACATATATTTCTGTATAATTCTAGCAATAGCGTAGCACACATTCACATAGAACATGTATTCCTGTATTATGCTAGGATTAGTCTAGCACACATTACCATAGAACATATATGTCTGTATTATGCTAGCAATAGTGTAGCACACATTCACATCGAACATATATTTCTGTATTATGCTAGTAATAGCCTAGCACACATTCACACAGAGCATATATTTCTGTATAATGCTCGCAATATCCTAGCACGCATTCACATAGAACATATATGTCTGTATTATGCTAGCAATCGCCTAGCACACATTTGCATACAACATATATTTCTGTAGTATACTAGCAATATGCAAGCACATATTCACATTGGTGAACATATATTTCTGAAATATGCTACGAATAGCCAAGCACACATCACATAGAACATATATTTCTATATTATGCTAGCAATAGCGTAGCACACATTCACATAGAACATATATGTCTGTATTATGCTAGCAATCGCCTAGCACACATTTGCATACAACATATATTTCTGTAGTATACTAGCAATATGCAAGCACATATTCACATTGGTGAACATATATTTCTGAAATATGCTACGAATAGCCAAGCACACATCACATAGAACATATATTTCTATATTATGCTAGCAATAGTCTAGCACATATTCACATAGAACAAATATTTCTGTATCATGCTAGCAATAGCGTTGCACACATTCACACAGAGCATATATTTCTGTATTATGCTAGCAATAGCCTAGCACACATTCAAGCAGAGCCCCAAACACGTATTATTTCTCTGCCTCCTTCAGTTGCGCATTTGGATAGATGGATGGATGATACTTGTATAATTCCTCTGCTCGAAGCAAGTGGCTGGATGACGTATAGGGTGCGGCACCGCATACAATGTTATTAAATGAACCACCACCGGGAATGCTATTGAAATTGGCCTGCTTTGGAAAAAAATACCTGAAGACTGAGCATGTGCATTCCAAGTAAGAACGAAAGATGATATATGAAGACACAAATGTTCTATACGAGACACCCTCAGCAGCGAGAACAATAAACAGTATAGTGCTGTTAACCTTGGGGCCAGTCCAAACGCGATAGAACAGCTCGTGTATTAATGAAACGAGAAAGGGGGTGAATCACCCCCTGGAAAAAGGCGCCACTCCTTCAAAATGAGCCAAACAAATCCTTTATTTCCACAGTGAAAAATAGAAGTCACAAAGCTGCCATTTTGTCACGCGTAATCTATCATATTAAACATGATCGGGAGTGTGGAAACATGAAACAAGTTTGGTGATATTTCCAGAGACAATAACGGCAAACTAGTTATGCGCCCCCAGTTCCCTCTCCCCTCAATCCACACACCGTGCAGACAAAAAAAAAATACCTGGCAAAGAAGATGCTGTGCCTCCCCTTGTGTTACATCCTAGCAGTTAAGTGGGACTTCCTTACTTCTCTGCTATGATATCAAAGCATGAGGATGGATAACGTATTTAGAACAGGAAACAACTGTTACACAATAAGTACGTTAAGTAATATGTGAAGGCTCATATTCAATAGTCATAACCTATCTGAAATGAACTCTTATGTTGTCATATTCGGCAGTATGATTGGTTCGACTTGGCAGGATGATTGGTTGGGCGTGGATGATTGGTTGAGTTTAGCAGATGTTGGGTTGGGCTTTACTGGATCATTGCTTGGACTTGGATGATTGGTTGTCTTGCTTGGGCTTGGATGATTGGTTGGCTTTAGCAGATGATTGGTTGGGCTTGACAGGATGATTGGTTGGGTTTATCAGATTGGGTGGGCTTGACTGGATCATTGGTTGGGCTTGCCTTGATCATTGGTTGGCTTTAGCAGATGATTGGCTGGGCTTGGCAGGATCATTGGTTGGGTTTGGCAGATGAATGGTTGGGCGTCAATGGATCATTGGTTGGGCTTGACCGGATCATTGGTTGGACTTGGCATGCCAGCACTTAAACTTGGGCATTTGTGCTCATGCAGCAGTGAAAGACTGATTTTGGGCTACATCCTCCTTTTTACATTCTGGTGGCCTCTTCCTAGTTTAAAGGCAGGGGTCCCACCTTTATAACAAGCAGCAGATATGTGTGGCCTTGTATTACTTCAGGACAAGTGGTAGATGGGCTTCCATGCCAACCTCAAGTTGGCAGATGGCTATTCTTGGTATTGACAATTGGTGCAAGTCCTTCTGCCAGGCAGGTTCCCAACTATGAGCATTCATGCAACGTTCAGAGGAGTCTTTTCTGCCAGCAGTCAGGCTGCTGAAAAGGTACCAGAAGAGTGCTGCCTCTGTTGCTGCTTTGCACTTTAAGATAGAGTCCTTAGTGCTGCAACCAACTAAGCCGTCCCTCAAACCCCTCATGCACCCTAACATTGCTATATGTACTGATTTCCTATTCTCCAATGTGTCCTTGGAAACACAATCCAGTTATCACAACGCTTAAGAGATGTGCTTCTTTCTGCAATTTGGAACTATGGTCCACCTAACAGGAGCGGCATTAACCAATGCTATCACAAAATATGTTTTCCCCACTTCATGCCTCCCCCCTTTGCTCATAGCATCTATTTTACTCTTTCTCATCCTCTTATCTTCCCCTGCTCAGTTTCCTTCTGCAGACTAAGCCCCGGAAACCACTGAAAAGGGTTCAATAAGGATACGCTGGGGCACTCTCAAACTACTACGGTGGTAATTTGGTGCTGTATAAAAACATATCAGCATAATAAAATATGTCACATGTAAAGTAAAAGTGGATCATTTCCACTGGCCATTAGTAGTCAGCAGGCCGCATCAAGAGAGACCCAAAATGACTGAATAGCTACAGCATACACTGATTAGTAAACTCTTCATATTAGACACTAGTGTCTCCAGAGGTTACAGACAATCTCAGTGGCACTTCGTGCCACCACTGACCCACCAAACTATGCAGGGTGTCATTGAGCCACATACTAATTCGTCACACACTTGCATGAAAGCGAAATCAATTTTTCTAACACAGAACCATAGTGAGACTGACCCCCAGACAGCTCTCACTAATTAGAAATTCATTTCGGGTGATCAGAAATGTCATTTGAGATGTCATGCCCTGTCTAAAAAGTCGGAATACCTCTAAGATGGAAATTTGCGTATGGAATAGTAAATGTGAACGTGTTTTGATTTCCCAAAATGTGTGGAGATTTTTGAACGTTTTGGATTATTTTGCTTGAGCACTGACCTTCACTGTCAGAGCCCACCTAGGCACATGGCCACCCATATGTTCACATAGGGCATCCGTGATGGATAACACGCATATACAGATTATAGAGAGGCCACAGTCTTCCACGGGAGACATTTTGAGGTCGGCCACCAGCCATGTTTCTTGGCACACAGATATTACTTTCTAATGAGCCCGAGAATGCATGCTCCTCCTTCAATCCCTCATACACTGTATACACAAAATAATATTCTTGGGAGGAAGACAAAAGAGATCTACTACAAGTAATAATTTACCCGAGGAATAATCGATTCCTTCATTTTGATATTGATCATGAAGATTGAATAACAAATTGGCAATCACAACATAGAAATATATGTAATTGTTATTTACATTTTCCAAAGTATTCAAACCCATAGAATCACATTCAAACCTCCTCCATGCAGCCAACATCTGTTTGCTTACAACTTCTATGTAACCACATCTTCACATAAATTGTGCTACTGGCCCTTTTTAAATATTACACAGATGAGTTGAATAGTGATATTAGTTGGTCCCATTTACCTGAATCTTTACTTGCATGGTAATATTACATGTTGAACTTTCCCTACATGTTTCTGTTCCCATTAGGACTTAGTATGGAGATTCTTTGGGCGACCACTTTAATAGCTATCAATACACAAAGGGGGCGGGGGTTTACTGGCCAGTTCTAAATAAATCAATAACGGTAATTGAGGTTTTGAATGTTAGGGCAGTTTCCCAAATAACGCTGTAGAGGTAACATCAGTTTTCCCTTATGGATCTGATATCTTAGGGAAATTCATAGAATTATGAATATATAAGGAATATATGTAAAGACAAGAAGTTCTACGCATTGTTAGTCACCCATGAGTACTGTTCACTAATAAAGTGGACCTTTGAAGAATGAACAGTACTAACTTTGAATGCGGACAGAAACATGTAGGGAAGGCTTAACCAGTGGTGTATTTAGGCTTTCTGCTGCCCTAGGCCCAAATAAGTGCATGTGCACCCCCAACTTTACTCCACCTCTGCCAGACTCTGCACCTTCACCAGATTCCAGCACCTTCAACAAACTCTGTCCGCGTAGTCCAAACTACTCTCCTTCAGCCCCATTCTGTCCCCCATTCTGGCTCCATAACATTATAAGGATGCTTTTACGGTTGCAGGGATTAGAAAGTTATTGCTTCCTCTCTATTAGTTCAAGCTTGTCATCTTCTGTGTTAAGGTTAGTTGAAAGAGTGCTTTCAGATCTATTCTGCCCAATCTTTTAGAGGAAGTGACAACAACATAAGCTGTCTGCCAACTGGACACAGGTGAGAGAAGGTTGGAATCAGTACTTTTGGTTTCCATGATAATGGGCCTCATTACGACCCAGGCGGTAAGGGATTAATGGCACCGTAAAAGGTGGCAGTGCCATTAACCCCTTACCACCTAATTACAAGGTCCCTTTGCGGGTCTCTACCTTAACGGCTGGTTTTACCAGCCGTTAAGGATTGGACCCGCAAAGGGACCTTGGTGGTAATTACGGTACCGCAATTTGCGGTACCGTAACTACCGCCTTCCCCATTTCCATTGAGCCCTATGGGGGCAAAAATGGGAATGGGGAATGGCCAATGGTGAATGGGGAATTACCACCCGCCAACCTCGGAATGGGGCGGTAATTCCGCCATTCACCATGGCGGAATTGGTAAAATACCGGCGGCAACCATGGCACTACTAGCGCCATGGTTACCGCACGGGTCGTAATGAGGCCCAATATCTGGTTTCTCTCACAAATTGCCTGCTGTCACTCTATGAGAAGCACCTAGACTGGTCTGTTATATTAATGTAACATGGCTACATTTCTACATCCTTTCTTGTCAAATGGTAAAGTGTACATATGCAATAGTGGTACAGGCACATCTTAAGAAAATGTTGAATAAGAAAAACTCCTTCGCTTCTACTGAGAATCTTGCTGTCCTATGCATTAGGAGTTCTATGTTTAGTAGGTGACATTTGAGGACGTCAACACTACAGGGCCTAAGGGGCATTTTCAAATGCTAGCCTAGTTTGGTCATATAGTGAGGAAATTACGGAGATACTCAAGATCCCAAATCATGCAGTTATATGTGGGTAGCGTTTTATCCTCTTGGCCCATTTCCAAGATGTTTCATGCAGGCGAGTTGCATTTAGGCAAACCAAAGAGATCAGACTTTAGGCAGAGGGGGACATGTTTGTTTAGGTTTCCCTTTACTTATGGAGAGCGGTTTAGACCCCTAGAGGGGCGCATGGGTGCTTGACGCAATTAAAACAGGCTAACGCTTTAGGCCAGTGAGGGTGAAAGAAACAAAGATAAATAACAGAATCACTTGCAAACATTCAACCAAATGAAGAAAAAGAAGGTTTTAAGTTGAAAAGACCCATGCTTATCTTCCTTCTAAATACATTCAAATGATGCTAGTGAATTCCAGAGATGGAACAATTGAACTGAGAACAAATAGCCACCTCATTTCATTAGTCGATATTTATGTGGGCCAATGCATTTGCATTTGAAGAGAGAAGGGAGCAACAAGGGACACATGTTTTATTTTGTTTGTAAGGAATACAGGACCTTTGTGATGGATGGCATGATGGACTAGCTAGATGGCTCAAGATGTTATCCTTTCAGCAACTGGAAGCCAGTGCAGTTGTAATAATCCATCCGATGTGTGTGCCCTTTGGGGAAGTTTGAGTAGAATTCTAGCTAACACATTTTAAATTCTGTAGACTTAAAAGTAAACATTTTGGGAAGATCCAAGTAAATTCTGTTACCATAATGAAGCTGTGAAGCCACCAAGGTATCCATCACTTGGACCTGATGACTAGAGTTTCTTTAGTTGGCATTTTGGGCTAAGGCAGATGCCAACCTCCATGTTAACTGGAGACAAGTGAACATTGGTTGTAATGGTGATGCCTACTTTTTGGACTTTGTTTACGGCATTTGGTGGGGTACCAGGAACCTTTGGCCACAAGATTGGGTCCAAGTTGACCAAGTCTGGACCACAAATATGAGGTTCTGTTCTGCTTGCCTTGCATTTTTGAGGATTGTGTCCATCCACTTACTTACTGCAGTCAAACCTGTGAAAATAAACAAATAAACGAAATGATGAGGACACCCCATCTAGTTGCAACAGAGTTGGGGTGTCATCTGCATACTTATAAAAATGCATGCCATAATTATGCAGGATTTTCGATGGAGGTTGAAGGTAATGGATAGGGTTGTGTTTCAAAGGGAGCTTCACAGAAAAGCATTGTGAACTGTATTTTTGATTTACAAAATCCTAGTCTTCTAGCTTTAACCCCATTATCTGCTATAAGACTGTTTAACAAGTGGAGTTGACTGGGAGTCAGTAATTATATCGTGGTCTTTTAAATGCAACTCTGAGAGCAGAATGGGGCATGCAGGCTTCAGTCTTCTACTACTCATCTGATAACTAAACATCCAGAACATGCACCCTCGAGTAGCAGGCTGTTAGAGCGTGATTGTGGCATTTTTATATTAGGATGTTATGAAGTTGGCACAAGTGTCAGGTATCATCAAAGCATTGAAGTCCATAGGTTTACACTTGATGTATTCAAGCAAATTGGGTGCATTGGCACATATTGTGACGAAATGGCTACTGCTCTGCCGGAGTGCAGAGATGAGTAAACTAAACCAGCAGTGATCCCAATCATAAAGGTAAAACAGGCACAGACTGAGGCAGGAGGTGTTGAGTTGGGGATGCTAAAACATTCAGAAGGTCTCAGTTGAAGAGGCAGAGCGTTGTCGTCAGCATCGAGACCTGCAGTGATGATCAAGCGTCGAAGTAAAAGAGGAATCCAGGTGGCAGTTCCCTTGCAGGAGCTTGGACAGCATTGAAGATGTCCCAACTGGCATCGAGGTGATTTGGAGTTGCAGGAAGAGCCAGGGGTCACTATCGGTTCTTTGGTTGCTGGGAGGCTTGGTCCAGGTCCTCAGTGGCAAGGGAAATCTGTTTATGTGTCCTCCCAGCCAGGAAGGTTTGTAAAGAACTTTACACGGTTCTGTCACCTCCAGTGAGTAGGGTCCTGGGCACTAGTGTCTCAGTTGCTGTAGACCTTTCCAGCAAACTGGTCATTGCAGATAGGTTGATGGGATGGTTAGAGAGAAGAGCGTTCCTCTTCCTTGAAACGCTCTGTCTTAACCTCTATGGTAGAGAACTTTGGAGAAGACGGTCAACACAAAAGCTCGAGCTCTGCCCCCAGAGGCACTCCCGCCACCATGTCTTATGTTCACCCTCCACCGCCTACACGCACCATCTCACCCACTTTACCCCACCTCTCCACGCCATGTAGTCCATCCTCCAGAAATGTCAGACTATGAGCTAGACTACCTAAACTATATGAACGTCGTGCCAGGGAGTCCAACCAGTCCAAGCTGACTAACCGGACCTCTCCTATGCACATAGGCACTCCCACCAACTGCACCATGAACAGACCCAAGCATAGCCTAATAAATACTACGACTAACATTAAAGTCCTCAATACAGCCACCACATCCACATGCACTAAATCCACCGCCCCGCCCTTTACGGGTGCCTTAATTAATGCGGGCTCTGTAGTTGCCCATGCCACAGATATAGCAGACCTCATTCTAGAAGAAAAACTAGACTTTCTAACCATCACTGAGTCCTGGCTACATGCAGCTGCTGGCCCAGCTCTCTCGTTAGCTATCCCTGATGACTATACTATCCTCCGAGTGGATAGAACAGATTCCAGAGGCGGAGGCCTCACCATAATTTCCAAAACACACCTCAACCTTAGACTTGACACCACAAATAACCTCACTTCCTGCAAATCGCTTACAGCTAAGCTGCCCACGGCCAACTCCCAAACTATCACCATTCACCTATTCTACAGACCTCCTGGTCCCTTAGGCTCCTTCGAGGAAGACTTCACCACCGTTTTCACTAACAACCTAAAAAATACCTCACAGAGTCTCATTTTAAGACATTCTAACCTAGGCCTCAAAGACCCACAGGCTACACTCATCGACAATACCCTGTCAGAACTAGGCTTTACCCAAAGAGTGTCCACTCCTACCCACATTAAAGGAAGAACTCTTGACTGGGTCGCATACCACAACTGTGTGTCCTCCATCACCGCAATCACCCCTCACCCGTGGTCCGACCACCATCTCCTTACCTTCTCCCTCGAAGCCTCAAGCCCCATCTCCAACAACCTACTAGCAACAGCCATTCCCACAAGAAAAAAGAAAAATATTACAGCGGAAAAACGTATCCCCCTTATTCTCCCGACACTTAACCAACTCGCAGTTACTTCCAATCCTCACCACCTCGCAGAAAGTTACAACAAAATCATGCACTCAGCTCTAGACTCTATTGCCCTGCTAAAACTGAGAAAAAGCAAACCAAAAAACACCTGAACACCTGGTTCTCCACCCACTTAAAAGCTCTTAGATTAGAGAGACAACAACAAGCTAATATTCAACAAAATAGACTCCACATATAAAAAAGAAATCATAATCGCTAAACAAGAATCTTATAACCAGAGAATAGCTCAAGCCAAATCCAGCACTAAAGAACTGTTTACTATCATCAAAGAGCTAGAAACACCCGTCCCTATCTTGGACACATGTGTGAAAGATAAAAAATGGTGTACTAGTGTCCAAAATGCCCTCTCCAACAAAGTCTCAGGCCTACAAATCAAAATCAATAACAAAAAAGAATCTCTAACCAACACTACTAACTCTCCCAACACCCCCCGCCCCACCCCATATAACCCCATACCCAAGCCACTCTCCCGATTCAGATTCTCCAAAGTCTCCACACTAGAAGTGGAAAAAATTATCCTTGGCCTCAAACCGTCAAACTGCCAGGGTGACCCCTTCCCCTCACAAATCATCAAAGATGCGGCAAGAGACCTCTCTCCCTTCATCACTAAACTCATTAACGCTTCCTTCTCCTCAGGTATCATCCCCAGTAATCTCAAAGAGTCCTGGGTTCTCCCCTTACTCAAAAAACCTTCCTTAGACCCCTCTATACCGACTTACTATAGATCCATCACCATCGTCCCCTTCCTGCTCAAAATATTAGACAATACAGCTTATCTACAAATGCAACAATACCTTGAACTTAACCAACGCCTGGGCATCCGGCAATCGGGCTTTAAACCCCATCACGGGACAGAGACTGCCCTCCTTGACCTAAAGGCTCAAATCGACACCCTCAGAGATAACGGGAAAACGCCTCTACTACTTCTCTTAGACCTCTCTGCAGCATTTGACCTAGTAGATCACAAAATTCTCTGTAACCACCTAGACTCAGCAGCCCACTTCTCTCAAGAAGCTATCGGTTGGATCAAGTCCTTCCTGAACAACAGATCTATGCGTGTCTTCTCCGCTTCAGCAGCCGCGGACCCTATTCCCATCACCTGCGGGGTCCCTCAGGGGTCTTGCGTCTCCCCCACATTTTACAACATGTTCACAAAGCCCCTGTTTGATGATCTTGACGGTCTGGGTATCACTTACACCAACTACTCCGATGATACCCAGATCCTCATCCCGTTGATGGGAGATTACAACAAGGATTTGGCCTTGGTGAACAGGGTGTATCTCATCATCCAGGCATGGATGGCCTCACATAGTCTATGCCTGAATGATGACAAGACAGAACTCATTATCCTCGGTTCCACCCCTAACCTAAACAAACTAGACCACAACTACTCCAGCTTCATTATAGATGGCAATTCTATCAAGGTAGCCAAGGAAGTCAAAACTCTCGGAATCTATCTAGACTCATCCCTCTCCTTCCATAAACAGGTTAGCTCCATGACCTCCTCCACAGCCTACACATGTAAGCTAATAAGAGCAGCTAAACCCTTCCTTTCCTCCCAGAGTTGCATCACCTTAGCCAGAGCCCTCATACTATCAATACTGGACTATTGTAACGTCCTCTACGTAGGAGCCAGCGCTTAGCATCCCCAAGAGGGAACACATCTCCAACATCAGGAGAGCCCACAATTGGCTCATCACCACTGACAAATTCTTGCTCAAAGTAGCCTCCTTAACTCACAAATGCCTCAACAACGCAGCCCCCCGGTACCTAGTCGACAGAATAAAAATATATACCCCTAACCGACTTACCAGATCCGCTAACGCCAACTTGCTCTCAGTGCCCAGGTTCAAACAAACCAAAACGGGTGGCAACAGCTTCCAGGTGAAAGCAGCCCAACACTGGAACTCCCTGCCACTATCCATAAGGACTCCTCAAACCTCCACCCACTTTAGATGCAACTACATTCAATGGATAAAGGACAATGAACGATAACTTACTCTGCCTACCCATGTACTCCTTGTAAATATGTATATACTTAAACTGTTTATCTTGCTCGCAACTGTTTATCTTGTCGCAACTGCTCTAACCTATGTACACACTGTAATTACTGTACAGCACTTTAACCAAGCTGAGAATAAGGTTGTATACGAATTGTTCGTTTTACAACTGCTCGAATGACAATTGACCTTTTCACAATTGACCGAATTGTGAAGGTCAATTGTACCATATATGATGGGGGAAACCCCCCACAACCCCCCACCCAACGCCAAACCCCCCAAAACCCATATATATATATATATATATATATATATATATATATATATATATATATATATATATTACCAAACCGATATATATTCGGTCAATTGTGAAAAGGTCAATTGTGACCCTTTAAATTCAGTCAATTGTTCATTCGAACAATTGTAAACGAACAATTTGGGTAATACCGAGAATAACCTTGCTGCTCCTGCGCTCTTTTATCATCGGGTCCGGCGCACAATAGAAATGTATAAACAAACAAACGAAAGAGTTGCAGGTGAATGTTCCATAGATGAATGAACTGAAGGGAGCCTTACCCCCACCTTACATAGGCAAAATGCAAAATGAACCAGGCACACCTTATATTTAGGTATTAATAACTGCCAGCAGGCTGCTGGTGTACACAATTATAATATTTTGAACCAGAGGGGCAGGGGATTAAAAGCTACTTCTACCTGTTGGAACCTTGAGTGCCAGCAGCTGTTTTTAGGAATGCACATTTTACCTTTGAACCTACACTGCTGCCAATGCAAAGCAATTGCTGGTGATTTCAGGAGACGGTAACGGCAAGGTACATGTGTGCATCCGGCATTTTGGCATGGGGCATTATGAAAATGCAGTCTGATTAACAGATCTCACTTTCAGGAACAGAATTACCACCATCATTTATTGATCAGAATAAAAAAAACATGCTGGGCACATTGATTTAAATGTATGTGATGGCACTAATCAGAACTTTCACTTCATGAAAATTTATCAGACTGGTGTGCTACTTTTTCAGATAAGGCATGTTATCGTGTGCCCGTTTAATTTAAATTTCCTTGAATTTGTTAGGTTTAATGTTTTTGCTAATACATAAACCAAAATAGATGTCATATCGCCAATAGGTGAAAGCAACTGTTCATTTTTTTAATTGGGCCCATAAGAACCCATGAAGGATGACAGCTGTGAGCGAGGGTTGCTACATTCAAATTAAAACAGTAAGCAATGAAAACACATAGAAACGTGTCACATGTCACAGCCTATTTTTGGTTACATGTGTTGTGTTTAGAACTAGCCTCCAAATGTCCTAGCTCTAACTTAACACCCCATACCACTATAAGTCACCTTTATAAGGTCAATATTCTTTAATTTAATTCATAAATGGCCTTCAAAGTGCCCATTCCAGAACTCATATAAACATGTCAAAGTGATTGTCTGCATTCCGTTGTTTCCTTATGCATCCTAAACCGTTAACAATGATTAATATCGATAATACATGGATAGCAGCCTGCACTGCAAAGTGTATTAAGACATCCAAAGAAGCTAAGTCAGCCATTAACTTAATCAAGGATAACTGAAACCTGAAAAGTCACCAACGTATTTGTGGTCTCATCGTAAATAGAATGATTTAATGCTTGGGGACTGTAATAAAGGCTGCTTCAAACGTCTTCTTGGAAAAGTGTCTGGCAACTCAGACACAGCACTTTTCCGTTAGAACACGTACCTCCGAATCAGCCGGCCATTCAGAGACCAAAAGCATGCATTAGCAGAAAAGCACTTCAGCTTTCCGCCGCCTTGGTTTTCAGTCATGTGGGCGCACCTCAGAAGCCCGTGTTAGCATTTCAAACACTGACGCACACACACCTTTCAGCTGACATTCTTTGGTCGGGTCAAAAGCACTCCATGCTAAACAATCGAGATAATAATCTTGTTTGGTTCCAGGGCACGCAGCGCAACACAAGGAATGCATCTCCCACTCTTGAATGCATTTTTCTTAAGCCTTCCATTTTAGAATGTCAACATGACCTCTTTCTTCGCCAAATGGTGTTCCATTTATATTGCCAAATTTACAGCTGTCTCGAAAGCAATATTATTTACCAACCATTTTGTCAAATCCTTAACATGCACAAATGAGGTAGGCAGAGAAGGATTTAGCACTCGGATGACAGACAAGGGGCAAGAAAGCCTTGCCATGTCCTGGTCCACCACCTTCCCAATCTCCTCACAGCCACAACACACATGCCCTCCTTCCTGCTTGCTGCTGGCATTCAGGCACATTGGAACAACAAAGAGCAGCCTTAACGCTTGCTCCCAGGGCCCAGCTAAGCATTGGTCAGGGCTTGTGGTGCCCCATTTCAATATGATTGCCCTCCCCCTTGCCTACAGTTAGGGGGATGGGCACAGTCTGTGGCACCCTTGGGTTGCTTACATAAGAATGGATAAAAGGACTGCTCTTTAGTGCCAGGCAGCCAGAGAGGAGCTGAAACACTAAACTGCCACTAAAATGTTAGTAATTGCTCTGTCAGCAAGTGCTAATGCAGATGTAACCAATTTAAACGGAAAAGAGGTGATAACACTGCTGGATGCAGTGTGCTATCAAAGGCAGTAGTTAACCTGCTGTAAAGAGCACATTTAAAGTCTTCAGTTAAGGGGACAGCTGACAGCGAACGGCAGCCTGTAACATACACACAAGGCAAAGTGCACTAATGCCATGAAAGAAAGAAAGATGTTTCTGTGTAGTAAGGCTGCCAAAACAGTGACCTGCCCCCCTCTTCCGAGACTCTTGAACACCTACACAGAGCAACAGCATCCCACATGGGACTGTTAGGCATACAAAGCACTGATACGTTCTAATTTGTCTTCCAGACCTTTCCAGCAAAAGATATGCAGGACCCTAATTTGCATGAGATGGATTGACAGGATCAAAAGCGACATCACAGTAAGTAACATTACAAGCAATGACATCAGTCTTCAATAGTCTAGGACACCATTGGTAAATGCATTAAAATAAGTTTTCACGTGTAAATCAAGAGTATAACGTTCTCTGCAATATTTAAATATCCACTATTAATAATATGCAACAAGTCAATGGTTTAGTAAACCATGAGGGTTTTTCTTCATAGCAAAAATTGCAAACTAAATCACTTCTAGAGACGTCCAATGTGAGCAGATCAGGCACAGTGAGATTAAATGATTTGCCCAGGATCACCCATTTCGTTAAAGCAGAGAAATCAGTATTTGGACCCAGGCTGTGATTTAAGCATGCGACTACATATCTTCCCAGTGATTGGTCACATGCATAATTTT
Source organism: Ambystoma mexicanum (assembly GCF_040938575.1). Lineage (NCBI taxonomy): Eukaryota > Metazoa > Chordata > Amphibia > Caudata > Ambystomatidae > Ambystoma > Ambystoma mexicanum. Next base: position 680,642,187 of record NC_090924.1, on the reverse strand, counting down.
TAAGGTTTGGGTGTCCAAAAACGAAATAAATTCGTTTTTCTATCAGTGCCTTGAAAAGTAAACAAATCAGTTAAAAAAAACAACATCACATTGTATGGATTACCGAGAAATGTTCAAATACGAAATGTCCCAGGGAGAAAAAAACAAAAGTTTTTTTTTTTTTTAAATAAGTTTTGGTTTTGTCTCCAATGGATATTTCAGACCAACCGCTCCCCCCACCCTTACTTACCTTCTGGCGCCGACTCCGCAATCGCCCCGCAAAGCCAGTTCCCTTCAGGCATATGGAAGGGAACCGGCACCGCAGGGTTCTTTCCTTTTTACATTTTTTTAGTTTACTTTTCCCCTGCTTTTCTTTTTATGGAAGCAGTGGACACCTCTGCAACCCCAAGGCCCCGAATGTCGATCAAGGGGGCGGGGTACACCCCCGCAACACCCGCTCCACTTGATTGACATTTGAGTAATTCTTTTTTTTCCATGCCATTTTCAGCATGTTTTACCTTTGTTTTTTTTCTCGATTATTTCTTCAGATTCCACATTGTATACATTGTTATAGAAATAGGTCAAGCAAAAAGGCATGTATAGCTTTATTTTTGCCACCCTGAATGGACAATTGCAGTAGCCGGTTGCACAGGAATTTGGACCTAAACATTATCATTTGGTTTTAAAAAAGGTATTCACAGTGATAGAGAATTCAGTATAAGGTAATCTGCTTGAGACATTATTTTACACAGCATGCATCATTATACTTCCCTCCCATTTATTATCACCTGCCAATCTAACCTTTTAAGTGACAATAATCCTTACCTATGCACCCCTGTGTCTGGGTCATCAACCTCTAATCGGTTTATTGAATTGAGGTACACACAAAGCTGAACCTGGGGCTACTGGGGGAGCAATGGGAAATGTACTGTGCTTCCCTGCACTTTTAACTGTCACACGAAAAGCGTGAGCAGGGAAGACTTTGGACATCTTGTTAGTCAGAATCCTATGCAGTGCCCTTAGGGACCACTGCACAGAGTTAAGACTACAAGTGGTAATACAGGTTCACCTTTGGTACAAGCCTGTACCACACAGAGAGAGTGGTAGCAGTGACTGAGCAGCCAGACTTATCTCAAGAGCAAATGAGCAGTAGTAGAGATTACACAAAGGACTACAATTACTGTGACTCAAGCAAACACTGACTGAAGGTTTCTGGTTAAAAATATAAAAGTACATTTATTTTTTAAACCATCTGTTAACAAAACACTTGACTTCTAGTAAAATAAAACCACACTTCAAATACACTACACACAACCAATTCCCCTTGTGCAGAACAATTCAAGGTGAGTACCTTAGGATTTGACAGACCAGTGTTATGAAACAAAGAGGTTACCGGGAGTACATAGGCAATCACTTTTTGACAATAATGACAGTTTGGTCTTACTAAAGATAAGCGTACCCGCGGGAAGAAATGTAACTGTAGTCAAACACACTTAACACATGAATTAACACAAGACAGTTGGGGATAGAAATCATAGGCAATGCTTTTGTCAAGGCAGAGAGAATCAGAGGGCACTTTCTTACAAGAAGATAAAAGTCAATAGGCCTGCGCCAGTGAAAAATGGAACAGGGTTCCTGTTGCTGAGGATCACACGGTTAGAACAGTTCACAATTCAAGATTGCCAGGAGTACTTAGATATTGTCAGAAGAGGAGGCAAAAGTTATAAGAGTGAAGGAAGAAAAGGACAAGCCTTTGGTGAGGAAGAAGGGTTCACCCCAATTCCTCGAAGTCGGACACAGTACCTGATTCGATGAAGAAAGCTGGTGCCACGGCAATTGTTCCCAATAGTTCCTGCAGACTCACGGTTCCTGGAGCTTCAGTTGTGGAGACAAGAAGGAGGACGTTTGGAATGATCTGCACTACCCAGGGATGAAGCCAGCAGCAGCGAAGCAACAGTGAATAAAGGTGCGCTCCTTTAAAACAGGAGAGGCTCTTCAGATGGCTATCTGGACCACTACAGCTATGTGCAGCGATTTCGACCACGAAGAGGGTTCTCTGGCTGTGGAAGATGAGCTGGTTGACCCCACCAGGCTCAAGGGAAGAAGACTCCGGACTGGATCTTCTCTTGTCGTTTAAGGGTATATAGCTCAAGACTGCAGCAGGGCTTCACCGGGACTCGGGGATGCAGCAGCCGTCTTCTTCTCCGCTTCTCTTCAGTTCCTTGCAGTTCCAGTGGCGACTCTGACTTCCAGCCCAAGAGTCCTGCCTTTTATGCGAAAATCCCCCATTCACACAGCCTGGCTGTCAATCACTCAGCAGGGGGGTTGTCCGGCCCGGACAACCACCTCAGCAAATCAATACAAAGTGCGGCTTGGGTCTCCAAGGAGACCCTGTGCAGGGGGTGACTACACCCCTCCCTCACATTCAGCCCACCTAGACACCCAGGCGCCAAAGGAAGGCTTCTTTGTAGAAGCCCAGCAAAAAGACGGTGAACAAAGAAGGCAAATCTGGTTTGCCGCGCAAAGTAAAACACAAGAAGGACTTTAACAAAAAGAAATGGCGACTAAACACGACCGGAGCCGAAATAAAAAGTATTTGGGCAAGCGGGTTTATGTTCGAGGCTAATACAATAGTCTGGAACAGTACCACATAATATAGTATAATCGCAGTAGGGAAGTTAGGGTAGATACCACTGCCACAGCCAAGTCTAAATGATAAAAGAGCAAAACAAAGCTCCATGAGGCACAGACAAAAAAGGGGTAGGAATTAACCCTTTCCAATACTCCATGAACGATGGGGTGTACTGGGTCTGTAGTATAAAGTGACTACATAAAGTTACAGGTGTCTGGGGGACAGTAGTCTGCCCCAGAAAAATTGAGTCAATGGGAAGTCTCAAAGACAACCCTGTGTCACTGCACTGAAGGTGCTGTGTAACACACACAAAAACTGGGGCTCATGGAGTGGTGTGGCTCCAGAGCCCAAGATCACACAAAAAGTAGAAATACACAAGATAAAACACATGTATGAGGGGAGAAAAGGCTCACACTCTTACCAGGTGCAAAAAATAAACCCCTGAAATCCAGCAAAGCTGCTGAGGGACTCACCAGGTGAGGGAAATTAGCCATAAATGATAATTCTCCCTAACACAGCTGATCCGACTTCAGAGGAGAAAGGTGAGGGCTTATTTCTGCCTGAGCTGGATGTGTGCAGGCTCGTACTGGCCTATAGGGCAAAGCCCAAATGACATGCCCAACATGCTAGTGTGGGCCGTTGTTAGGCAGAATCACCTACAGTACCCTTTGGGAACACTACAGGTAATTAGGACTACAAGTGTAAGCACAATTTCACCTTTGTTACAAGCCTGCACTACACAGTAAAGTGGTAGCGATGGCTGAGCAGCCAGACTTATCTCAAGAGTTTAAGTGAGCAGTAGAACAAGTTACACAAAGGACCAACTAATACAGTGATTCAAACAAACACTTACTCAAGGTTTCTTGGTAAAATAATATACATTTATTTACTCATTCAGTTCGAAAACATTACACTAGTATAAGCAGGTCAATATCACACACTAATAAACCACAAAAATCCAACCGGTAAGTAAAAGAACAAGTTTTAGCTCCTATGAAGTGGGAGCAAAATGGCACTTCAAATACTTATTAAAGGGATAAAAAGACAAGGTTATAAGAATAGACAGCCCAAATACATTCATAGGCAGGGCAAAGGGTTTCAGTTAAATACAACCAGCAATTCTTTTCATAGGTCTGGGCCAAAGTCGATGGTTCAGAGTCTTTGTATAGGATAGCACAGTTCTGGTAGATAACAGTTAGGTCTTTGCCACAGAGTTTAGAAGAATTTTGTTAGGCGAAAAGTTTGACGAATGTTTAGGGAAGGACAAGCCTTCGAAGTTGAGGAAAGTTTTACGCACTTTCTCGATGGCCGAAAATAGTTCCGGACCGCATTTGCACAGTACCTTGTTAATGAAGAAAGCTGTAGCTGAGGCAGTCGTTCCTGGAAGTTTGAGCAGATCTTGCTGTTCCTGAGCTTCGGTCATGGGGACAAGAAAGATGACGTCGGGAGGTTCCTGCACTGCCCAGGAATGAGGCCAAAAGCTGTAGCAAGACGTCGGTTTAAGGTGTGAGTGCCTTAAAGTCCACAAGCTGGTTTCCTTCCCTCTGGCTATCCGGTTTTCAACAGCACTCTGACGAAAATTCGACCAGATGGGGATGGTGTCCAGGTGGCTTGCGAGTTGGTTGTTCCCACCAAACTCAAAGGAAGAAGTTAACCTTGAAGGGCTTCTCTGTCCGATTGGAGTTTCAGGCAATTCAGACTGGTAGCAGGGCTTCAACGGTCATCCAGGAGTTGCAGCAGTCCTCTTCCTTCAGTTTGTCTTCGGTTCTTTTGTTCCAGTGGTCGACTCTGCTTTCCAAGTCCCAAAGACCTGCTTTTAAACAGTTTTCCACCCTTCATTCCAGCCTGGCTGTCACTCACACAGCAGGGTGGCTGTCCTTGCTGGACAGTCAGCCGGCCAATCATTCCAGAGTGCAATCAGGTCTCCTAGGAGACTAAGCACAGGGAGTTCCGGGCACCACCCTCACATCCTGTCCACCCCAGACACTCAGGCGCCAGAGGAGGGCTTCAGCCTGTGAAAGGCCAACGAACAAAGGGACCAAACACAAGAAGGACTTTTCCTAAAAGAAATGGCAAAAAAAGATGACCGAGTCTGTTTTTACAGACAGGTCAGGGGTGCCATTCTGAAAAACATGGCTGCGCCGATTTTTAGCTACCGTTGTTAGCGGTCGGGAAAAATCATGGTAGTTAATCAAAACCACTGACACCAGCCATTTAAAGTAAGAAAAGGTAATATTTTACTGTTACATGAGTGTTTTGACTCGGGGGAAGCTAAGCAACCCCTCCAGCACTCTATAGGAAGATAGTGTGTGCTGGGTCAGTAAATTTAAAGCGACGAGTAAAGCCAATTTAACTTTACATGCTCTGGGAGACAGTAGTCAGTCCCAGAGAAGGTGTTTAAACCTTGGGAAGTCTGAAAGACATCCCTGTGCCACTGCACTGAAGGTGCTGTGTGACACACAGAAAAAGATGACGCCACTGGAGTTGTTTTAAAACTCCACAACCAAAGAAAATAAAAGTAAAACATACACAAAATACATGGAAGAGTGGGAAAAAGGCTCACACTCTTCCCAGGTAAAAAAAATCAAATCCTAGAAAACTAGCAAAGTTGCTGGGGGTCTCAAAAGGTAAGGGAAATTAGTACATTTTGAGAATTCTCCCTAAAACCGTTTTGTTTGTGTGGTCAAAATGGGTCAGTATTTTGGCCAAAGTTGGCCACTTGATTAGCTACTTTACTATGCAGCGAGTAGTTTTGATATGATATGATCGTTTATTTATATAGCGCCTATACACAATGATTTGAACAGTGTTACTGAACCCATATCCTTTTATAATGCAGAATTTACAACACAGCACCAGAAATCTTCCTCTTGGGTAATACAGTCTGTCACAAAAGGAATGAACTGCTATTTGCAACTGTGGGCCTCTTTTTCATTTGTGCCTGGGCCATGTGTATACCCTAGTCCGACCCTGGCTGTGCGTGTGACACGGCACATGAAATTGGGACAGCTCTGCAAAATTCAGTATGGTTGGCCACCTTAGAGACATACCCAGCCCTGTTCCCCGACCTTGGGTTCCATCTGAGCTTGTTTTGCTGCCAACTTAATGAAGGTGTATATTGATAACTCCCACAAATGGGATTTTTGTCAACCATGTGGATCTTTTTGGCACATTTCAATACAACATTATCTAAGTGGCTGCATTTTGTTTCCCAGTTCTTTTATCTATTGCAGCTGTGACTGTGTATAGGTGGGCAGCTAGAGAAAGCTTCTGCCCCTGCCCACCTCACATCAGCAATATGCTCCCCTTTAATCCTTTCTCTCCTGCTTCCTTTTTCTCCCAAACAGCATTCTTTTTGCCCCCCTCTTTCTTCTTTACTGGCAATTTCCTCTCTACTATCCCACCATTTCCTGCTGAACACTATGTCATCCCCTGTTCTTGGTTCATTCCCTTACTCCTCCTGCCTTTTTGTTTCTCCATTTCTGCCAAAGGTTCTTCATTACAAAGATCCTGCTCTCTTCCTCATTTCGTTGCTATTCCCATACTCACCTGCTTTCCTTTACTCAATTATTCCCTCCCTCGTTTACCCATGTCACACCAGTTACCTTTACAATGCTGACACTCCAATACCCATTCTTCACTCACTTGCTTCCCTTCTCTCCCTTGCTCCTGCCCTCCCCTTACTCTTTACTTCATCCGAACTCTTTAGGCCTCCATTATTCTCCACTCTCCTTACACTCTTGAACCCCTGCTCTATATTCCCCCCTTTAATCCTCTTTACCCTGCATTTCCCCTCACTCTTGTGTCTCATTAACTATTTCCCCATTCTTCTGCCCTTGTTCATTCTCTGCACCCATTCACCCTTTTACCCTTACCTGGCTCCCTTCAATCACCTCATCTCCTGCCTTCCATCTCTCTCAATCTCCCCCTCTCGCTTCTGCCCTCCAGTCTCCAGTCCCATCAGTGTTCATGTTACCTGCTCCTTCTCTACTTTTCTCCTTCACTATCCTGCCCTTATTTCCTCTCCATTTCCATGAATTGTCCTGTAGAGGTCCCCGTGGAGCTGGAGGAGATATGGAGATGGTGGGTTTGAGTTAAGGGGTCTTTCACGTGGCACAAGCAGCACACACAAAAAGACTAAGGTAACCCCTGGTATGTTTTGAGATTAGAAGGTGAATCCATTAAGTGTGCGATGTTCAATGATATTTCAAGAGGGTGGGGTAAAAACACCAAGGATATGCACAAAAGGTTTCTCCATGATGTAGGAAATATCCTGTGATATCCTCTCCTGTAATGTCCCTTCCCATTGCCCATGTTATTGCCCATTGCCTTGAACCCTATCATTTCCAAAATTAGCTTCAGGCTTGATCATCCAATATTAGCCGCCTTTACAGCAACAACTGGCGAGGAAGCCCAGCTGTCTATAGCTAGAGTCAGACCCCCAAACACAGAAAACTAAAAAACACAACTTAAAGAAATGTAGCATTTGTCCCTAAAGTTCATAATTGCGCAACTCCGCCCACTCTAGGCTCTGCCTCCATGACCCACCCACCTGGGGCCCTCTGTCATTTTTGGCCCACAGGGCCATTTGCCTTAATTCTGCCACTGGAGATGGGCCTATAATGTTATTTCAGACTGCAAATATTCACCTTTAAAAAGGTAGAAAAACTCCTCTTGTTTTTTCCCCATCTTTTTAGTGACATACAAACTGGGCTGCTGTTCCGTGTGCTACAGAATATTATGCCCATCTGAGCACATCAGGGTTGGTGTAAAGATTTATGCTGCTTGAGTTGACAAGCCACTTTTAGGACCCTTCCCCTGCGTTCTGGCCAGATTTGATGTTTAAGAGCCAATGTACTCACTGGATACTGGCAAGCTCTTGGTACATCCTCTGACAAATTGGCCTGCCGCCTGCTTCAAAGGCAATACCAGCTCTCTGTCCTCACCAAGGCGAGAGCTCACATCCAAGCCCACGTCTCTGCAGCATCTAACAACTCAGCTGAACTCTTTAAAATCTGCAAGGAACTGGCCAATCCTGCCGCAGTCTCCACCTCTCATGTCCTTTCCCAGGCCCTCTGCATAGCACTGGCTTCTCATTTCATCTCTAAAACTCAGGATATCCTGTCCTCTCTCTCCTCCTCTCCTCTTCCTCCCTCTACTCCCTGCTCTCCCCCTGGCCTTTCTTCTGCCACCTTTCTTCCCTCTTTCTCTGCCTTTCCCCTGTTCTCCCCTGATGAGGTTTCTAGACAAGTCTGATCTATGAAAGTCTCGTCAAAACAGGTTCATCCCTGCTTCTCCAAAAGCATCAAGGACCACATTGACTCCCTGGCTCCTGCTCTGGCCAACTTCTGCAACCACTCCTTTGCCACTGGAGTCTGTCCTTCCCCACTGAGGCACTTCCTTGTGCACCCTCTTCTTAAGAAACCCTCTGCCAACCCCTCCTGCCCAGCTAACTATCGTCCAATCTCCATCACTCCTTTCCTGGGCAAACTACTGGAAAAGCTGGCCATCTCCCAGCTCAATCTTCACACTGAATCTGTTGGTTGTCTCCATGCTCATCAGTCTGGCTTAAGAGCTGCCAGAAGCACAGAAACTGCTCTCCTGAACATCCGTGAAGACCTGCTCTCCAACCTTGATTCCAGCACCCCATGTGTCCTCATCTTACTTGATCTCTCTTCTGCCTTTGACAAAGTCAACCATGCCATCCTGCTCAACCATCTCCGTGATAACCTGGATATCACTGGTCAGGCCCAACTTGGGTCCTTCCTCTCCTCTATCTCTATTGCTACCTGTGGTATTCTGACCTCTCTCCCTGGCTGTTCAACCGATATCTGGCACTTCATGCCTACCCCATTGCCGCGCTCTGCCCCAACTTCCAGTGCTATGCGGATGACACTCAGCTCATTTTCAGGCTACCTTCAGCCACCTCTTCTCCCTCCGTCATCTCTGGCTGTCTGTCCGCCATCCAGGAGTGGTGTGCCGCCAATGATCTCTGCCTTAATGCCAGTAAGACTGAGATTCTCCTCATTGACACATCCGCTCCCTCCTTTCCTGTCACTCTCTGACCGGCTTCTCTTGGCCCTCTTCCTGCTACCACCTGTGAGGCTAAAAACCTTGGGGTCATCTTTCACTCCACATTATGCTTCTCTCCTCACATTGCCAACGTCTCTAAGAAGTCACACTACCAGCTGCACCTCCTCCGAGGTATTCTTCCTTTCCTCTCCTTCCCCCAGAAGCTCACTGAGTCCAGAGCTCTGGTTCTCTCTAGGCTGGACTATTGCAACAGCTTCTTTCTAAATCTGGCCGCTTCTACTCTCTGCCCTCTGCAACTCATCCAGAACAGGACTGCGAGACTTGTCCTTGGCCTCAAGCCCAGGGATCGTATCTCTCCAGGACTGAAATCTCTGCACCGGCCAGGGAAGTTGCTAGGTCTGGAAAAGACCCGGGGCTACGCTGATGTCGGAACTGTCGGGACTGGGGGCTAGCTAGTCTTTTGGCTTTAGCTCTTGAGATTCTATCCGGGGCTACAACCAAAAGACCAGGGGATATAGCCCCCTTAGCCCCCCCCTAGCAACGCCCCTGGCACCGGCTCCCAACAGCTGCAAGGATTAAGTTCAAAACCCTCTGCATTGTCCACAAGGCCTTATGGGGCCTGGGACCTCAATAGCTTCAGCTCTCTCTCTTCCTAAATATCTTCCCTCTCAAGCTCTTCGCTCATCCTCCTCCAACTCCCTCAGGGTCATTCGCTTCTCCAAGCAATGAGTTGGTGGTAGATCTCTTTCTTCGGCTGGGGCCTCCCTTCGGAACAGCCTCCCTGACTCCCTGAAACTTGAGGAGAATCATCTCCAGTTCCAGAAGCACCTCAAAACCTTTCTCTTGGCTTCTGCTTGTTCTCCTCCTCTCCCCTGCTGAATTTCCTGGCTGAAACTGCACTGGTTACCTGGCCACCCTCTGATCTCGGGCCCAGGTCCCCACCCCCGCCAGTCGCACACCTGCACTGCCTTCCTGGCAACCCCCGCACTTGGGGTCTGTTTTCTGTATCCCTACAGTCCCACCATCAGCACTTGACACCTGATGTCTGCTCTTACCCTTGCACTTGCCTTCAGCTGGCTGTACTTTCACTTTATTTATTCTATTATCCCATGTACTGCACTTTCCCCTCCCCCTTTCCATGCACTTGCGTGATCTGGATGACACCTGGTCTAGTAGGATCGCTGTTTGTCTTCCCTCTGTTCCCCTCCCTTGCCTTGTCGCACCTTGAAACACTTGTGTATAGGCGCGTTATAAATTGCCATATCATATCACATCAAGCCCGACGACCGCCTAAATCTGTTTAATAGTAGAACTGGCTCTGCAGCCGTTATACACAAACTGTGCAATGGCAGCCCATCCATAATGGGCAACGGGGGTAGTTTCTCCCCGTTATGGATAGGTCGCCACTGATGTCATGTACAGTGTTCCTCAGTCAACCTGATGGGGACCATTCTGCATGAAAGTGCCAACTTCTGCCTTGAGGGCCTACTGTGCTGCAGGCCTAAATGCGTGACAGGGTGCCATCTCACATGAGAGCCTTGGCAAGGTCAATAGGACAGGCTTTTAATTTTAGCCAATATGTAAAAGAAAATCTAGGCCTATTGGTATGGCCTGCATTTTCCAAGTCATTTTCATGATGCATTTGCTCAAAATATATGCCAGCATTGTCACTGACAGTGCCCACAATATATTACAGTATTTTGTCACTGAATTAAGACCTTTTAATGCAGGCTGTTCAAATATATACAGTAATGCCATTTTAGAAATATACACTTGTAGGGGATGAGCCTATTAACGCTAGTATTGCAAAGAGAACAACATCATGATGGTTATGCCTAATCGTTCCGGCATAATTTAATGTTTGTTATGCTGTGCCTTAGAATGACATTATATCAACACACTTGCGCTGGCTGTGCCTGATAATGTTGGTATAAGTACATGCTCATGGTGGCTCTGATCAAAACCGCCAGTGCTAGAACTCCCTCAGGGTGCCTGTGCCTGATAATAGCACCGACTTCTAATACGAGTATCACCACTATTAAAGTACACACGTGTGATGGCTGTGCCCAGTATTACCTGCTTATGAACATGCTTGTGGTGGCTGTGTCTGATAAAACCAAATTGCCACTGTAAGTACTGTAAACACGCATGGTGGATGTGTTCAATAATGCCATATTGCCACTCTATTAAGCCATTCTTATGCTGGATGTGTGGCCAGTATGTGGCCCCTTGGCACTGTCTTGCTTCGAGGGTCGAATGGCACAAAGCCACCTCCACCCCCCCTTCTTCCTTCACTTCTGCACCATCCTCCTACTTCCTCCTCCTTTCACCACAAACACACACATACACAAATGTACAAATGTACACCCCACAACACACACTCACTTATTTCTTCTTTAAGCTTATTGCTCCGCTGCAGTCCGCCTCCGGCTCCAAGCCGCAATTCATGCATGCTCCATCCACAGGCACCAGTCAGGAATCGTCACTGGCACGCACAACACAAGAGGTCAGTCCATCTACACAGATCCAGGATCTCATTGACCATAGCAAAAAGATGTTTCTGTACGCTGTGGTGGACAGAGGTCTTATTACTATGGCTAGGTGTGAAAAGATTATCTGGCACTCATTTATGGATTTTCAATAGTTTGATGAATTGATTCTGCCCTGCAGAAGTACAAGGATGAGTAGAGGCTAAAAGGCCCACATTGCCCTCACACTGTTAAAACCAAGAAACAACACAATCATAAAGTTAAGACAGGCACAGTTAAGAGATATCCCTCCTTTGCCTTTTGTGGTAAACGTGCGCTGAGGGAAAGTATACTCTCAAGAGGGGTGTGAATGTGATTCAGTAGCAAAACAACCAGTAAAGCAGAGCAGTCCCAAAAAAAAGGAAATGTCCAATCAAGGTTCTATAAAAATAGATATACTTTAATAAACACACTACAAAATTGGTAAATAGACAAACACTACACAGAACTCACCCCTGAGGAAAGAAAAAAGAATAAGCAAAACAATCACACTGCAGCACTCTGAGTAATGAAACAGGGGTGCAAGGTAAGTAGAATACACAAAATACACAATTTTCTTTTAAAATGGTATGTTTCTTGAAGGTAAGAATGGATTTAGTGACCTAAGCAGTCTCTAGGGCCCACAACTGGACCAAGGGGGCAATTAAGGGTCAATATTACCTTTTGGGTTGCTTGGTGGTTTGACAGCGTCAAACCAGGATTTTTGGTGATGTTCCAGCAGTTTGAATCAGTTTGGACTGTGTTGGTGGTGCTGTTCCATCTGGGCAACAGGCATTGAGCCACAGTAAAACTGAAGCTTATTGCAGTCTGAAGAAGTGTGAACCATGAGGGCCACCAGTGTAGGTCCGTCAGTGAAGTGGCTTGTGACTGGATGCGCAGTTCGAGTCGAAAGACTCGAGTGCGATCTTCAAAGATCACCATTCGAAGGTCCCTCCAGGGTCCTGTCAACTGATGATGAAGATCTTCAGCGAAGATGCTGATGGTTTAAAGAGATGGTTTGAAGACATTGGGTGAAATGATGAGCTTCAGGTTTGAGCTGGGGCAACGACGTGCTGAGTTGGCATGGTGAACTGGTTTGAGGGTGCACTTCAGCAGTTTGGGAACAGCAGCCACGTTGGTCTAGATGGGGAGTAGTGTTGCGCTGGGTTCGCACAAGGGCTCACCACATTTCAAACACGATACTTGAGAAGGGTGAATCATAAGGGCCACCAGGGTTGGTTCGACTGTTGGTTCACCTGTGAAGATGCTGGAGACTGGATACATGGTTCTACTGCATCAGTTCAGTGAAGTGCTTAGGGAGCTGTGGATTGTAAGGGCCACCAGGGTCAGTATGACTCAGAAAATGCTGCAGACTGGACACACAGTTCAGTTCAAGTAGGCTTGATGTAACTTTCGATTATGGACCGGAAGGGTCGGTTCAACAGGCAATGGCATTCGACAGCAAAGATGCTGGCAGTTCTAGTGGCGGTTCAAAGGTGGCAAATGTAATTATGAGTGTGTAGTTCGAGCCAAGGCAATGACTTGCTCGGCTAGCATGGTGCAGTGGCGAACATGGAGGAGATAGAGTGCCCAGCAGCTCTGAAAAGTCCTGTTGGTTCACAGGCATCAAACGGGCCAGAACTGCAGTTCACATTGGGTTAACAGTGAGAACAAAGGTTTCCAGGCTATCTTGGTCCTCTGCTTGCTGGGTGCTGAAGGATACGTTTTGGTCCTTGTTCTCATTTTGCCAAGTACTAGGGAGGCTAGTCCACAACTGTCCTACAATACAGTGAGGTCCTGAGTACCGATGTGACAAAGGCAGGTCCTGTCCCAGCAGCAGGGTCATCCCTAATGGTCCCTGAGGATGGTTAAGGGGCATTGCTTGCCGCAGCCTTGGACAATCAGTCTTCACCTCATTGGAGGAGGACTTTGGGTTTATGTTCAAGAGTGAATCAATGAAGTGGTGTGTGACCCCTTCTTTTAAAGGTAAAGGTCTGCAGGCAATTGTACTAAATTTAGCCTGCTTTAGGGGTCCAATCTATTTTATTGAAAGTAATGGATTTTGCCCTTCTGGATCACACTAGAGGAAGTGTAGGGGACAGGAAGGAGAGTGAGAGGCAAAGAGAAACAAGATGGTGGAATCCTTCCTCTGACTGTACGGACTTCTCCCTGTCTACACTAAACCCGCCCCCTTCCATTCTCAATACAATCAAAGACCATTAAGCATATAGCACCGTTTGGGTCTACTCCCATTGACTGGGTGTGTTAATTTGATGCCTGGGACAAGGGCAGCTTCTTGTTGAGTTGCTATCTCTGGGGGAATGCGTTGCCTACGATTGTCCCATTGAAAATCACTTTGTGAAACAGGACCACAGTCTCTTACTTTTGGATGGAGATAATAGAGAGGATCAGCATGGTACAAGAAACACAATTGAGGCTGAAAAAAACTATTCTCTCCAATAACGTTCCTAGAGTGGCACACTTACCCTCCGACAAGAGCCAGTGGCTAATGAAAGCATTTCCATGGTCCGCTTTGCTAATACTAAGGTGATTGAAGTCTATCTGAACACTAAAAGTGAAAAACTGGATTAAGAAGCTAGGAAACTGACTCTCAAGTTGAGAGGTCAAGATGCCAAATGTAATGACAAATGGGCTAGTTAACTAGAACTCTATCTAGAATAGTAACAGTAACATGGTCATCAAGTACAGAGGGGGAGAGCTCTCTTGAGGGGAGGTCAGGAGATGGGAGGAGAGTTGCATCCTGTGAATGAGGACAACTGGAATGAATGACTGGCCTATACAGAGTAGAGTGGAATGCTGGGAGTGTTGTCTGGTTGAATTGTCTGTGAGATTCAGTTGGTGCTTTGAAGCTGGATGGGATAATGCACCAAGCATGTTGACACTAAGCTTTCTAACCAAATCCCCAAACATTCTACCCAGCAAACTGAACCTGCAATACAACCTGTACTTGTGACCTGAAGACTGCAATAAACTTACAAGAAGAACTTGATACTCCTGTGTTATTTGTAGCTAACCAGTCTTTAGATTTTTGAGACATCCTTAAAGGAAATCATGTGTGCAACACGCGCTATGAGGGGGCAGCCAGCAAGACACACCATCCATCAAGCAACAGAAGCCATCACCAGTTATCCAGAAAGTACCACCTGGCTCCCCATGCAGCTCTGGACAACAGCACCAAGGTATTTGGGGGCACCTACACAGTCAATACTGCATTGCTGCTTTCCCGCAAGGGCCAACGGTATTTATTTATTGTTATTTATCGGTTTCTCCTCTGCTTCGCACTTTCCACTTACCCCTCCTTCCATGCACTTTTCCCCTCCGCCTCTCCCATGCACTTGCGCGTTCTCAATGTCACTGGGCCTAGTAAGATCGCTGTTTTGTTCTCCCCTGTTCCCCTCCCTTGCCTTGTCCCGCTCTGAAACACTTGTGTACGAGCGCGATAGAAATAAAATATCAATCAATCAAAAACCCCATTTAATGATACCCCGCCAAGCAAGGAGAGGGAGGGAAGTGTCCACCACGCTGTAGGGACAACACTCTGGAAGTAAGCAGGTACAAGGGAACATCCATGCCAGTGTCCACAGAGCCAAATCTCATTGCTGTATCTGCCAAACACTCTTAGGGATAATCCTCAACTGATGAGGATCAGCAAATGCCCACTCCAATATATATATAGTGACAGCAGTGACGAAGACAGGGAAGGTTGACCCCACATACAAAGGGACAGTCTTAAGTGGTAAATCCAGGGGAGGTCAAGCACACACACAAAGGGGCAGCCTCAAGTGGAGAAGGACCAAGGACATCCACCCCACATCTAAATGGACTGTAAGGACCATACTCTCTGCGGGTGTGAGGGTCAAGGGAGATATTCCCCACTTCAGACAAAAAGTGGGCAAACCCCAAAGTTATTAGCGTCCAACACCTTGCATTAAGAATCATCCTGTAGCTTGTGCGTGCTCGATAAAGCTCTTTTATGTCAGAACAGTGTTTTGATTATTCTATGACATCTATTAAGTTGCCAACTGCCACCCTAAGGTAAGGAACAAAGGAAAGAGAGGAAACAAAGGGGAGGGGCTATAGGTAGTGCCCCCATACGTGTTGTTGCGCCCAATTGGTGGCTGTAACACTGCCATATATCTTGCACGTTTCCCTGGGCTCAAGTGAGCTGTTCCTGCCTGAATTGTTGTTAATCGAAAGCCTGTGCCTCGCATTGCTCCTGCAGGGAGTCTTGAGGGATCCTATGGACATACGGGGTAGTATGACGAAAAGGACATCTCACAGGCCTTTGAAGATGGTCCCTAGCATCATGGATGCTTACTCTTCCTCAGATGTCGTCAGCTATGCACCTCACTCTGGTAGGCAGACCCCCCGGAGAGTTGAGCACCCGTTGTGTTTACGCTAGTCGGTTGAGCAGGTTGGACCGATGCACTGTCTCCTATACTCTATGAGACAACATGTGTCTTGTTAGCAAAGAATCAAGAAAGATACTATTGCATCTGGTGTCTGTGTGATTTGACCTGTTGTATTGACGACATTTCACATCTCATGTTAATGTTAATGTTAAAGGACATTTGTACCGCGCACTATCACCACCGGAGTGGTCCCCTGGCGCATGAGGATTCATTCTGGCCACGACGAGATGGACGCTAATGGGGTTCATTTATTATATTATGGTACTACTGTAAGTTATGGTTGTTGTATTGCGTTTTTTTAATTTATCGTGCACTCCTTTATTGAACCTTGCCTTAAATCCAAGAGCCCTGCCAGAGGGTGGTAAGCACACAAGGGTGATTAGAATGATGTTACTAGGGTTGTTGCCTTGAGTATAACCCTTGATCCGTTCTGCGAACCTTTAGTGAGGTCATCAGCCTAGTGTAATTCCACTCCACATTAGTCTTCACTGGTATTCCCTATTTTTTTCAGTGACAATTTGGTGCTCCTAGGGTACAGTGGTTAATGTTGCTTCACATGAAACCTATAATACCCCCGAGAAGGGTCACATACCTTTCCCACTCATTTTCCCCGGGTGAATCTAACTCTGGGCATTGTGTGGTTGTGTGAAGGTCGGAGGTATTGAGCGAGAGAGAGAGAGAGAGAGAGAGAGAGAGAGAGAGAGAGAGAAAGAGAGAGAGAGAGAGAGAGAGAGAGAGAGAGAGAGAGAGAGAGAGAGAGAGAGAGAGAAAGAGAGAGAAAGAGAGAGAGTCCTGTGAATTAGTGCAACTGACATGTATGACAGGCCTGTAAGGAGTGGAGTGGGATGTTGGAGTGTTGCCTGGTTGAATGTTCTGTGACAGTCAGTCTGTGCATGGGAGCTGGATGAGACAGTGTGCCAAGTGGGTCCCCTAACCTTTATACTTAATGTGCTGAACCTGAACCTACACCTGCAAACTGTGCCTGTGACCTGAATACTACAATAAATCAACTTAAAAGAAGAACCTGAGGCTGCTGGGTTATTTATCCACATCCAGCCCTCTACCAAGAGGTATTGTAAAATCACAAGAACACCCCTTCGAAATATTACACAAATATTTGGACATCTGGTCTTACCGTTTTGCAGAAACTACCTTATGTACAATTGGCAGAATGTTAACATTGTGAAAATCTAATAAAATGCATACCTATTCAAACAAGAAAATAAGGCGTTGAAGCTGTTTCCTCAATTGTTCAACAGAAATTATTGCTTTTCAGTCTTTTACATATTAATGGAGTTTCAATATTGGCGACCCAGTCATTTGCAACAACATAAGAGACCCCGACAGGACATACACTTTATGGAAGCTACACTGTGAGCCAATTGTCCAAAAGGACAGCGAACATGAATATAGGTTAAGGAATTCTTTGGCACCAAAAAACTGTAATTCAAAACTGCCCATTTATATGATTACATAGCCCACAAATCTCCCCCGTACAGAAATGCAAAAACAAGAATTATTGACCACAGATGCTGCCTGAAGGATAAAGAAATGGCAACACATTTAGTTGAACATCATAAAAAGGATGACCTACAAGGAACAGACCTGCAAAACAATTAGAGGTTCTTTGAATAAACGCATCATCCCAAGACGTCATAAAAAGGGTCTCAACGAGAGTCTGGACTGGCACAAACTAGCATAGGATGAAATGGTACAAGAATAGGAGAACAGCAACCTCCCATCTCTTCAGGTGTTCATAGCCCTCTATCTAGGGGATGATTCAAGCAGGCTTCATGTGAATATGAAGTTGGTACCAGGACATGCCAGGTGCCCCTGGGTGGTCATTCTTGAATAAATACGAATGAGAAATGTACTGGAGTAGTTCATAGTCTGAGGACTGTTCGATTTCCATCTCTAGCCCCAGACGCTAATTTAGTCCAATGGCTATTCATTTTTTTTCATTTTGTCCAATTTATGTACCCCCAATGCCAATGACAAATGCTATAGTGTATATACAGAGGGGAGGAGAAATGTACACTGCAGAAATTATATTTCCAATAAGGCACAGGGCTTTAAATTTGATTCTACTTACCCAAAAAAGGCCAAACATTTTCCTGGTGCTACATGTGGGATTACTGCTCGCAGCAGAGTGTTGGGAAGGGGGCGACCCCGTCCCACCCCTTATGTCATTTAGAGTAAGGCAAGCTGCATTCAAAGCACTATGATGGGCCAGGTGGAGGGTGGACGGTGGAGGTACCCCACCCCAATATAATATAATCAAAGCACATAGTGTAGCGCAGGGCATGAGCAAGACTGCCATTTTGCTAGATGTTGGTAATCATAGTTAGGAGACAAGGCCTGTGCGGCGACTACAGCATTTCACGCACTAGGCCCTAATTGCGAGACGAGAGACACTTCCAGCCAAGCCCGAGCTCCCATGAGGACAACCCACACCCACAACCGCAACAAAACTCATTCATTGTTCAAACAGTGTTGCAAAGATGGGTTTTTTTTACCCAAAAGGAATGTGCCCTACAAAGCCACAATCATAGACCAGCACCTGTTATGCATGTTATCTCACACTGGCCAAAGCATGACCCGTCCCACCCTCAGGCAACCACGAGTTATAGCCCACATAACTGGCTATGCCCCAAGATCCATGAATTCCATGGCACCAGGTGACCTTCGAGCAACAACCCTAAAGTAATAAGTCCTGGACAGGGGGGCGCTGTTGAGCAGCTTCGAAGATGGCGACCTGACCGATAGCTCTGGCCCATACATTATCCTTCTTTCATTAATATCCTCCTGGGTGAAAAGTACCATCTGGGAAACCACACACGAGTGTTGCACAATGTGTGAGGTTCCTAAGGGCCTAAATTTGTGCTGACCTGAGGCCTGTCAGTGCTGTATTGTCCGATGGAGATATTGCTGAGCTTCCTGCGCTCCCGCCTGTCAGCCGCCTCTGAGTGACCGAGACGGCTCTGCGAGCTGTGTGCGTGGAAAGGAACTGGTGTGGAGGAGGAGTGTCTCGCTGTGGCAGTGAGCCAGGGCTTCTGGGAGTGCCCGAGGACCTGCAGAATGGGAAATCCGGAGAGTACATCGAACCCTGCAGGAGAAACCACTGCTCCCCGAACCTGGTAACAGCAGTGGACTGTGGCTGTGAAGGTGGGGGATAAACTGGTGGGCTGCGGCTATGGTGTCGGCCTGTTGCACCTCCTTTCTGCCCCCCGCCTCATTCATTCTCCCGCCGCACTGACGGGAGACGTCGGACAGTGCCGATTGCTGTGAGTCCCTGGACCCGACCCGTCACTGTCGGATATGGGGCCCGGTGGTGGACACGTAGGCTCGGCTTTAACCTGGGCCGCAGTGGTGATCATAAGGTGGCTGGCGCCTTATCCTTGGTGCTTTTGGCTAGGAGCGACTGCGGGCTGCAGAGACCATATGATGGTGGAGGGGAGTGGTCTGCCCGGCAGAAGAGCCTAGTGCAATGCAACAGTGAGGAGCAAGCTGTGCAGTGTCTCCACCCTACAGTACTAGACACAGGTATTTATCTTGGATTGGGAGCTAGGTAGCCGGGGCCTGTGCTGTGACTGGGGGACACCCCTGCTGAGTGGCGATGCCATAACTGGGGCGATCACACAGTAAACAGGGGCATATATAGTCTGGTGGCCCAAACACCAGGACCTGTGTGACTTTGGACCTGCAGCAGGGTGGCCCTTTTACTGGGTGGCAGTACTGGCAATCAGTGACTGGGCTACATCGGTAGGAGCACGTGCTATCATAGGGAGCCCCTGGACAAGGGAACCAGTATAGACTGTTAGGCTCACAGGATGTCAAAAGGTGATGGGAGGAAGAAAGGCCCCATGGACACATACACTAGTACACAAGCCAAAACCCACAGCCTCAGTACCTCGGAGCTGGAGGATGCCGTGGGATATCCATCGCAATGAGGCCCAAGAAGATCAATTAATGGCAGCAATGCAAGCCGGCTTCCTGTCAGTCAATAGCAAGCTGGACGATCTGGTAGCATCAATCAGCTCACTAAAATGTGAGCTGTAAAAAGAGAGTGGTCGCATAACAGAAGCGAAGACTAGAATTGGGGGGTTGGAGGACACAGTGGGTCGACATGACCGCACCATAATGGACATGCAGACGGAATTGAAGAAGATCAGGTGCAAATGTGACAACTTGGAGTCCTGCTCGCAGCGGAATAATGTACACATAGCGGGGGTCCCTAAGGCGGCTTGTAAAGGACCAATGGAACTGTTTGTGGAGAACCTCCTCACAAAACTTTTTGGTTCTGAGAAATTGTCCCTGCATTTTTTGATACAGAGGGCGCACCATACACTTGCTCCAGTTCCTAACTCGGGTGCCCCCCGCGCACCATAATTGCGAGATTGCTCGATTATAGGGACACGGACTATATCCTAAAGTCCTCCAGGGAGCAGGGCACTCTCTGATTTGAAGATGCTACAGTCCATATATATCCTGATTTTGCTGCAGGGGTCCAGCTTCAGAGGAGGTCCTTTGACCCTGTCAAGAGGCTACTGAGACTGCACCAAGTACCTTACGTCCTCATATTACCAGCAAAATTACGAGTGCAACATGGATGCCGGGTGCATTTCTTTGATAACCCCTCTAATGCTGTCGCATACATAGAAGCATCAATCCCATTGCCGCTGCAAGAGCGCAGGTACAACCACAACCCTGGTGCCGGGCAGGAAGCAGAGCAGAATAATTAGGGTATTTGAAGAACACATCCAACACTCAGTTGCTATGGACATGATTTGAAGGTATAAGCACCCAGAACTGTTATTTCAGGAATAGCCAGGGCATGGGAGCATCAACGTCACCAGAATGCCATGGCTGCTCATGACGCACCCCGGGAAGTTCCCACAGTTGAAAGGGGACAACACCATCAAGTTGGGGAAGATGGTGAGGGAGCGGGGTGGCAGTGGGCAGGGGTTGGTGGGGCGAGGGCACTTGGGGGTGGAGTTTGTTGGGTGGGAGAGAAGTAGGGATGTGCAGGTTTCAAAATCAGCAGACATGTCACTGTACGGATAAGACAAGTAACAAATCTATGAACATGGAGGATGTGATGTATATGTTAGATACAGTAGGCACAGCCATTGGGTGAGAGAATCTCCTTTTTAACATGGAACGTCCATGGCCTTAATAATCCTATTAAGGCGAGGAAGGTCCTTGCATATATACATCGCCACTGCCCAAAGATAGTGATGTTACAGGAAACCATGCACAGGGGATGATCTACAGGCATTTTCCACCTGGTTGGGGGATCAAAGAGGTTACACTGACTATTGGTCGCAAGCTAGAGGGGTGCTCACTATGATACATTGCGCATGTTGCTTCCAGGAGGATAAACGCAGCATTGACCCTCCGGGCCAATATGTCATTCTGTGGGGGAAGATCTCTGGTGTGAAAATTGTATTGGTTAATACGTATGGCCCTAATATTGATGACCCTGAATTTTATGGAAGTGTGTTGAAAGTTATACTGAGAGGGGATACCACCTCAATAATCTTTGGGGTGGGGGATTTTAATTCCATACTGGACTGTTTGCTAGACAGATCAAGAGGCTCCCAGCATGATCTCATGGGGCAGGACGTATGGTACACCAATTTATGATACAGATGGAGCTTGTTGATGTGTCGATAGACCGTAACCCTGGGGTGTGCAAGTTTACTTATTATTCATTGGTCCATGATACCCAGTCAAGGTTTAATTACTGGTTGATCTCGGCAAGTTGGATGGCACGTGTGTCAGATTGTGTTATTTACCCAAAAAACATTTCAGACCATTTGCCAATATTGTTGACAATAAGATGGGGGGATATGGTGTCCCCTGACCATTATGGAGGATGCCCCCTTCATGTCTCCTTGATGCAGACTTGATCTCAGGATTACGTGATAAGATTCAGGTCTTTTTTCAGAGGAATGAAGGGCCAGTGCCCCACTACTCCACAGTATGGGAGACCTTTAAGGTGTGGCTGAGGGGAGAATTGATCTCCGTGACAGCCAGGGCCCTAAGAGGGGATAGAAGGGACTTGCAGTAGGTGGAGACAGACCTATGGCACCTCGAAAATGACTATGGCACCTCACACGACAGACTGCCTTTGGGATTGATTAAAGGGAACCTACTGAAGTTCAGGGAGCTGGTGGATAGGGAAGTCCGTTTTATGGTCCAACCTGTCCAGGCGCGGTGATACCGGGAAGCTGATAGATTGGGGCGCTTCTTAGCTGGGGCGAATCAAGTTGAAAGGGGCACACAATATATTACTGGGATTAGAACGCAGGCAAGTAATATGACCACTACACATGACGAGATCAATTGCGAATTCCGGCGATACTATGAGGCCTTATATGCTAATACAGATGCATGCATAGATGAGGATTTAACCCTATATTTAGAGGGCATAGCGCTACCTGGCTCTCTGATGAAGTACAGGTGGTACTATATCAACCATTGACCAAGGAGGAAATTACTAATGCAATTATGACACTAGCATCATGGAAAGCTCCCGGCCCGGACGGGATATGCATCGAATTGTATAAAGAAAGGCAACAGTTACTGGTGCCAAAGCTATTACAGATGTGGGAAGAATCCCTACGAATCGGCCGATTACCAGCCACATTGTCCGGCTGTGATCACTGTTTTGTTAAACTCAAATAAGCCAGCGGCTGACATGCCCTCATGCAGACCACTATCGCTTATTAATTTGGATACTAAGGTTTTCGCCAAGGTCTTATCAACATGCTTGCTTCCATATAGGTCAATACTGGTGCACCCGGACCAGTCTGGATTCATTCCAGAGCGGTCTACAGCTTGGAACTTACGCAGGATTTTTTGTGTTATCTCCCAGATTGATCCGGGCGCTGCAGCATCGGTGCCTCGATGGACACAGAAAAGGCTTTTGACTCCATTTCCTGGAAGTTCCTCTTTGCTGTCCTGTGCCAAATGCGACTTGGGAACCCCTTTATAGAATTTGTTCAGTTATTATATGCGGAGCCATCCGCAAGAGTGCGCACAAATGGTATGCCGTCATCCGCTTTTAAAGTTGGACAGGGAATGAGGCAAAGATGCCCATTCTCCCCATTGCTGTGTGTTTGCCTTAACAATAGAACCCTTAGCTCATAGGGTGCGAGATAGACATGGACACAGGGGTATCCGTATAGCGGGTCCTCCCCAGGTTATATTCATGCATTTCTCTGGGTATGAATAAATGAGGCAGAATCGGAATTGTTCCCCCTGACAGATGCAACTCCCGCGCCAAACCATCTCACAGGGTTTATGTGGGTTCCACATAGATTAAAGTACCTAGGAGTGGTGGCCTCGCGCTCACACCAATCATTGTTCATGATCAGTGTACATTGAAGCTCTAGCGGTTAAGCTATAACTGTGGTCAAAGATCCCAATGACCCTGTATGGGAGGCTCTCATTACTCAAGGTAGTACTAATCCCTAAACTGCTGCATTATTTCAGTAACATCCCCATGTGGCCTGGGCGTATTTATTTTGACAAACTACGATCCTTGATGACTGGTTATGAGTGGGCAGTGGGTGCATCATGAATGAAGTGGGAGGGCCTGGTGGAAGTGTATGAGCAGGGTGGCCTTGCGGTGCCCAATTTTGAATTGTACTACATTGTCTGGCAGGCACAATATGCCGGGCACTGGTACTCTCTGGACCCAGGCCCGATACATCGGGTCCCTGAGTCCTACAGTGCTGCTCCAACTTATTTGAAGGCGATAATCCTTGGGGGACGTCACGAAGACTCGTGCTCGTTTGACCCAGTCTGTCCCACAGTGAATGCAATGGTAAGACTATTTAAGAGGCTGGATATATCAGCCCCATATTTCATGGCGGTCTCGCTGTGGAACTGCTCCGGGCTTCCCCCAAAGTATGATGCGGATATTAAGAATGGATGGGACCCATGGGAGGAAATGACGCTAGGTGGCCTGTTTCCAAATTGTGTCACTTGAGGACTTTGTTGCCAAACTGGGGAATAGCCTGATTAGATGTCTACAATATTACAGGATGAGAGCTGCGGCTCGGCGCCGCTGGCCATCGTTCCCTCAGGAACCCGATACGTGTGAACCATTTGAAATGTTAGTACGTGGTGAGAGTTCTAGAAGACTTGTCTCTAGATTGTATAAAGCGTCCCAGAGTGTTCAAAAATCAGTCAATATGACCAGGGAGAAATGGGAAAAAGACCTGAATACAGTTATACAAGATCATCAGTGAACATGATGGTGTTGCCTCATGAAGGAGGTCTCGCTCATCTCCCTAAACGTAAAATTTAGGCTGATACAATTCAAGATATTGAATCATTTACATTACACCCCAGCGCACATTTCTAAGTTTGCCCTGAATGAAAGCAGTGAATGCATGAAGTGCGGTAATGTGGAAGCCAACTCCTTCCACATGTACTGGGGATGCCCCGCGGTTGCTCAATTCTGTCAGTAGCAGGAATACTATATGACATTACTCAAATACCCCCAGCCATCTCCCTACCCCATTAAGTATCTCCTGGGAGATATAGGAAAGGTCCATTTGAAATATGCAGATTCTTTAATTTAGCTTGTATGATTGCTAAGAAATATATCCTGAATATTGGAATCGAGAATTGCCCCCCGGGGCGGAAGTGTGCCTAACTGCTGACCGAAAGACATTTGGGGGCCCTTTCAGGGTTATCTCCTGCAAACTCATAGGGCCTCATTACGACCCTGGCGGAGTGGGTTTACGCCAGCGTTATTCGCAGCGGACCCGTCCGCCCTACTACGAGTTCCCGTAGCGCCATGGAGCCGTTTTCCGCCTGGTTTTTCCGGGCGGAGAAATCCATGGCGCTACGGGACCTTGATGTTAATTACGCCACCGTATTTTACGGTGGCGTAATTAACGCCTTCCCCACTCCCATTATACCCTATGGGGCAAAAATGGGAATGGGGAAGGGTAAAATGGGGGATGGGGATTTACCGCCCCGCCAAGGTCGGAATGGGGCGGAAAATCCGCCAACCCCCATGGCGCTATCGGCAGCTTTCCGCCGTGCTCCATGGTGCATTTTGCACCGCGATTTCCGCCAGGGTCGTAATGAGGCCCATAGGGTGGAGGGAACTTCTGAATAGACTCTGGAATGCAAGACTGGTCGGGATGTTCCGTAATGGCTGTCCGGGTGGTATTTTTTGACCTTGTTGACTCATTGTACCTCAGTGTTTATGATTTTGCTCCTCTTAGTCACACTCTGTATATGACTTGTCGTGATGTAACATGTATGCTGCTATGTTAAATAAAGGTTTAAACATTTTTTTTTAAACCAAAAAAAGTCCTGAATATTCAAAGAGAACAGACCTTGCATGCCTTTGAAATACAATCATATGATCTGTGCTGGGGGGAATAAATTATAGTTCAAAATGATGGTGGAAACCTCGGAGTCTGATGGCACGGGAGAGTGTGAGTTTAATGTGTGGATAGATGTCAGAGTGCCCCAGAACCTCCCTTGGTTCATATCAGCAAATGGTAAAAGAATACTACCCAATAGGGCAGTGTCAGTATGTGCTACCCCCAGACCCACCTCAGTTAATGAAATGCAGATGTTTTGGGGGCTGTGCAACTACTGTAGGGCATTGATCTTGGATTATGCAGTATCTACAAGACCCTTCTGCAGGCTCTAAAGGAAGCACAAAAAACAAAGGATCATAAGCTACAGTGGGCTGCAGATATGATCAAACAGTTAGGATTTAAAATTAGTTATTAGTTCAGCACCTATACTGGCCACCCCTCATTCTACACACAGGAATTGTACATGTTCTCACATTCAGATGGCCAGCTCATGACAGCAGTTTTGACACAGAAGAGCACTATGGGCCATAAGCCATTGGACTATTACAGCGGCACACCGGATTCAGTGATGCAAGGGCAGTTTGTGCGCAAACAAGCACTAGCAGCTGCTGCATTTGCAATAGAAAAAAGTTCTACTATTGTAATGGGGTGCTCAGTTACATTGTATGTGGAACACTCTATATTTGACATCCTGGAGAGGCCAAAATCCACCCTGAATACACAGAGATCTTCTGCATATGAGATTATTATTTTAAAGCCCTGCATTCATGTGGTTAGATGCAAAACAGTGAATCCTGCCACCTTCCTAACAGATATGGCCAATGTTGAAGATCTAACGGTGCACGACTGTGCCACATAGGAGGGGGAGGAGGATGACATCCCCAAAGGGAAAGATTGCACATTGACGGAGGGTGAGGTGCTGTTTGTTGATGGATCATCCATAATTGACCAAGAGACTGGACAGAGACATATAGAGGCAGCAGTGGTATGACTTGAAGACGGGGAGTACAAGATGTGGTTATGAAAAGATTGCCCATGCATTATTCTGCACAGGTGGCAGAACTAATAGCGCTCATCGAAGCATTGAGAGCATCCCAAGGGTGCCATGTCACAATATATTCAGAGTCAGTGTACATCACAACAACTGTGCACACTGGTCTATCCCGCTGGAAAAGGAGGGGGTTTGGGAGGGCAGATGGGTCTCCAGTGCAGCATGTGACACTGCTAAAAACACTAATAGAAGCATTATCCCAGCCATCTGTTGTGGCGGTCGTGAAGTGCGCCACCCACACTAACAGGACAGACAAAATATCAATGGGGAGTGCAACCACCAACATGGCTGCATATCTGCCAAATATATTGCCTGCTGGATACTTCATGACCACCCCACCAGCAAGCGAACATCCAGTACGTTACATGACATTGCCAATCTCCCAGATAATTGAGTTACAAGGAAGGGCACCAGAAAGGGAGAAAGAATTGTGGCTACGAAAGGAATGCAAGCAATCCCCAACAGATCTATTGTGGAGACAAGAGAGCTCCGGGAAGACAGTAATGCCCCAGGAGGTGCTAGCAGTAGCCTTTGAACAGTTATACTACCCATCCCACAATTCAAAGCAGCACATCACAGCAGATATACAGGAGGACTGGTTCATACCGAACATTCAGGTGAACATCACAGAAATGATCGTAGATTGCACCACATGCCAAAGTTTCAGTGCAGGGAAGACACTACGGACGTTATGGGACACATTGCCCTGCCCTACTGGGCCGTTCTGTGAATTACACATAGAACATACCTCATAGTAGTCGTTTGCCCTTCATCAAGGTGGGTAGAAGCAGTGCCTTGTACACACCCAGATGCCAAATGTGCTGCTCGATTCTTGGTATGCAGGTTTTTCCCTCCATGGGGTGTGTGCGAGGTGTTATTGTTAGGTGTTAAGGTCAGACAATGGTACACTTTGGTTGTATGTGTTGCTTCTGTACCAGCTCACACCCCTCTAGAGAAGTAGAGCCTGCCCTCACCGAACTCTACCAAATGAGGAGAAGGAGCTATACCTTTCAGGCTTTGCCTATTTCACCTGATTGGGATCACTGCTGGTTTAGGAGTAGTGTGTGGCTGAGTAGGTGCTATATCCACTTCTGACCCCTGTTCAAAGCAGTAGTCTTTTCATTACAGGAACACATACCTTTACTGAGACATTCAGCCAATAGTTCATTTTTCTGATAGGAGGAGCACACACACACATACACACATTCACAAAAATACAATATTCTTTTTGAGCAAAGCAGAATATATTAAGTGGTACTAGCCCATGAAGTCTTTGGTTTTCACAGACAGAAGGGCTCCGAAGAAAGCATCACATAGAATATATATTTAACCTGTACATTAGTATCCCTCCAGGAATAGCATTTTTTGGTGAGTAGGATTCACAGAGAACTGCTTAGATGCTTCTTAAAGGGTATTATTATTTACACAGCCCATAGGTTACAGGTTCGTAATTTCTTGTGTGTTTGTTTTCACTAGCATTCTGGATTTTGTGAGTGTTTTAAAGGGAAAAGAGTTCTTGATCCAAAGGAAGAACAGATTAGAACAGTTACCAAAGAAAATGAGTAAAGAGGCCCTCACTGCAGTATGGTATCAAAATGAGCATGCACAAGTGAGTGGAAAGCACTGTAGGTTTAGTGCCGACTTCCACGTCTATAAATAGTTCGCAGGACCGTTACAAATGAGACTGTACAATTGTGGTGCGACTTATAAATAAAGACACAGGTAGAAAAAACAAGTGTATTATCTGAGAATCTTCAATTATATGAGATTTAAGGTTGATGTGAAATGTATGCTGCATATAAAGAATAAAATGTGATTTTAATAATAGCAGCACTGATGATTGTTTCTTGAAAATCCCTGTGAACTGAGGAAATGGCTATATTAAAGGGTAGAAGGAAAATTATGCAATAGCTATTGTCATCAGCTTTAGAACTCGAAAGAAGGTGACAATAAGATGGCTGCTATGACATTAAGTGACTTTAGGCCAATAAATGGAAAAGGTCACCCCGAGTGTAGAAACCAGAAATACTTAAACAGACCTTTCCTACAATTCTGCAAGTGTGTATGACAAGAATCTCACTCAAATCGACTCAATACAAGCGTATACATCTTAAATTGAGTTATCAACATCTAAAATAGTCAGTACATATACATAAACACATCACTACCAGTGACAGAATCTTGCGTAACCACCACCAAAACAGGGCATAATACTATATTACAGTCTTAAGATATGCCTTCACACACTAATGTCTATTTCTAGAGTGTGTTATTCAACACCAGCTCAGCAAGTTAAACATGGTAGATTTGAACAAATGCTGACACGTTTCATCCCTTTAAGTAACTTTTCACTGATTGCAGGGACTTCTTCGGGGGACCCATGGTAAATGCAGTGGCGCGGTGATACTCGATAAAAGTTAATAAAATGTGACACAACGCCTACAGAAGAAGAAGGTAAACGCACATTTAAAAACGCATATATTCTAAAAACATTCACTAGAACAGGTTATTATTACTACTGATTTGTAATTGCTTAATCTAAACTTCATGTGAGGGTTATTTATTTTTCCTTTTTCATGGCACATTAATGGTTTTAAGTTCCATTTGTAACGGTAACATAACTCACCTCAACACATGGTTAGCAATCAGCAGCAACAGCATGATAAAGTGACAGTCTATAACAGTAAATACTGCATCATCAAATGACATTCAGCCATTTGTGTTAATATTTAATTCACAGTATGATTAAAAGAACACAATTAACAGCTCTAATACTTATGTGTGCAGCCGACCTACATTTTAATGAAAAATTGTAAATTCCGTTGGCTTTATTATTTCGTCTCATGCAACACAAATGGTATCTGTAAACCGAATTTCTAATGTAAATAAATGTATTCCTATTAGTCTTACATTAGTTGGTAAGCGTGTTGCAATCTTACGTGGCAATATGTTGCATTTCCCCTTTGCTGCTTTAATACATGCAGCACAACAGTAGCGGAGGTGCCACTAAAGGGTCTTTTCCCCTGTGCAACACATCACATGAAGCACTAGGTATCAGATACCAAAATGCAGCCTCTCGCCAACAAAACACACACAAAGTGGCGCACCACAGAGATTAGGCCAGTGCATGTCACTTCTTGCTCTAGCACAGCGGATGCAAAACCAGATGTCAATGCACTCCCTGTTCCCAGTGAAGCAAGGCAAGTGCAGCGTGTGATAGGAGGAGCCAGGGTGTGGTCTCCACCGTGAGATTCTTGCTAGCTTTGTAATGAAAGGTAGGGGGTGGTAATATGTTGCTTCTGCACACCTGTGCATGCCAATGCACTTTACGAAAGAGAAGAAGGATATGTGAGGCCTGTTCCCTTTGCAGACATCAACACTCTGGAGGTGGTCTCTCTAGCATAAAGCATGGCAAGAAAGACCCTAAAGGAAAAAGTACCTCAACCTCTCCTTTTAATAAGTGCATCACCAGAGAGCACATGCCAATATGTGCCCTCTTCCTGCTCAAGCATGGCATGCTCTGCACCAGGCAGTGGAGGATGGGCACTCCTTAAGCAGGCAACTAAGGATGGGCACTCATTAACCACAGCAGCAGAGGATGGGCACCCCCTTAAGCAGGCAGCACAGGAGTGGCGCTCTTTAGGCAGGTACCACAGGATGGGCACTCCTTAAGTTTAAGCATTTCAGTAACATTGCACGTGCTTTGCCCACCTGCATTGTTTGCCTTTTGATAGGAGATTCCCCTTCAAGGCCCTCTGCATGGCACACAAAGAGCATGGTACAGGACCCACCTTTCTTCAGAATGAGACCAACCTATTGACACTCTGAGTTCCTCATCAGTGCACCCTCTTACTCGCAATCCCCAAAGTTAGGAGAACGTGTTCTGGAGTGTATGCTTTCTCTTTTCTTACCGCAATTCTGGGACATGTATTGACACTAAGTATCAAGTCTTCATATGATCACATCGCCCCTGCAGACTCCATAAGACCCATCCTTTTCTCTGCTGAGGCTGAGGCTCTCAAGTGTGTTAATGTCATCTGCTTGTCTAGGGGCCCATAGGCCAGGGCATTGGTGATAGTCTCACTTTGAAATAACATATAAGAATCTAGATCCTTCCTTTTTTTCTCATATTAAGGGAAGTGGGGGCGGCCACAGTGAAGGGCCTGTGGTCCCACTTCTGTGGAGGCAAACCGAATTCCATTTTCCTTGCTATCCAAATTGGTCAAGTTGAAAGATTGCTCTGTGGCATCTTCCATCTTCAATTTGATAATTGCAGCTCCAGGAACACATGAGCACACTTTGCTGGGCCACACAGACACAATATAACCATCCAATTTTGCTGTCTTTCCACAAATTGTGCAATAATTCTACATCCACATTATTACTGCAAGCACGTGGGCACTCAAAGGTTTTCTCTTTTGCTGTGTATGAGGTGGGCATCTGAATCGGACCTTGCTGACAGAATATGTTGAAAATTACACGTCACTTTATTTTTTAGTCTTGGCTATTAGGTGGCAATGAAAGTGCTACCTTTAAGCCGGAACTATTGTCATTAAAATAAGAGCTTCAAAATGGAGCTGTGAATGTGTGTCTGTAATGCTTTCCAGTGGATACATAGGACTTTTATGTTGTTTCATTATGTGTCCACCCATTTAACGCCCATTACTAAGTGAAATCTACATAATTTTCCACCCAAAACCACACCCCTTGTGCACTCTTTCCCTGCATTTGTATTGTGTGCTGAATTTAGTAGCCATTCTAACTTCCAAAATGGCAGCCGCTATATGTTAATGTTTCTAAAAAGTTATTTAACTTGTTTAATGCTTTAATAAATCGGTGCTAGAGCTATTACGTTATGTACTATATGTGTATTCATTTTTTATTGAAAATAAACAAGATACTGTTATAGATACGTTTTGTTGCAAAATGTCTCTGTAAATGTCCATGTAATTATTTGTGGGTGTTGGTCCAGTGTGTTGTGATTGGAAGTGTAGTTTTGTGATGTCAGTATGATGTGATTGGGTGTGCAGTATAAGCTTTTTCCCCCAAGGTAGCCCTTTTCTTTCACCAAATCATGCAGCCGGGTGGAAGGTTGTGCCGCCCAGCACCCGGCGCTGAAGCTGCCCGTTCTTGACTGAGTGGCAGTCAGTGACTGTCACCAAAGGTATGACGGGGACTGCGGGCCCTGCCCCGCTAAGAGCTCTCTGGTGCAAAGACACAGAGGCAATGTCGAGTGCGTTGTCATTGCGGTCGCCCGCCCTCACAGTCTCCGTTTAGCTTGTGGAAGTGCAGAAAATCAATACAACATTCTGCTCTGCAGGGGGAATTCCTATAGTGGAGGCTTTAACCTTCGCGATTCTCGTGGAACACTTCACGCTGCAGCTTAACCGGCTGCGGGCATAAACGCGTCATCAAATATCTATCTAGTTGCACTTCATGTTTAAATACTGGGAGAAAGCAGTGCCATAAATGGTGACTTGGCCATTTCGCAAGGCTCCTTTCCATGTCAAGTATTAGTGGGTGCAGCGCATTGGCAGAAAAAGATGCCATCCCAGAAGAGCTGGGCTACTACCACTGCAAAATAACTTGTGACTTTTAGTACTCCGCGATCTTCTTATTAATAAAGATGCTACTCCAGAAGAGCCGGGCTTCTACCACTGCAAAATAACGTTTAGTACTCTGCAATCTTCTTATTAATAAGCAGATTGCATTCTGAATTCAGCAAGAACGCTGTGCTGCATTTCTCATGTGGCTTGCCGACCTTCAACTGTGCTGAATTGCTGGGTCATTAGCAGATCGGATTCTTCTAACCTGTACACTTCACGTGCATTTCTCCCTGCAGGAAAACGACGATTTCAACAAGCAATGAAATGAGCTATTTATGAAGGCACAACACACCGTTGTGCATGTCAACCACACCCGACAGTGGTCACCGTGGAGTGCAAAGGAAGTATTGCTACTGTTCTCTTGTGGCTGACCTCCTCAATCCTTTGAATAGTAAAATCAAGTAAAGTTTTCATAAAAACCCACAAAATAAGCGACAGGTCGGTACTTTAATGTCATGTCATTTCCTTTATGATTCTGAAAACTCGACTGTTGGGAACTAACCACTGCAAAATATTTTATGAGTTGTTTTTATTATAGCTGTTAATATTAGTGTATTAACATATATCAGATATCATAAAAGACATATAGGCATGTGTTCTCTGCATATTATCTTAATTTGATGTCCACATTTCCAGGCTCAAAATTAAATTCTTTCCCCCAGCTGTGTTGCCTTCAATGACCCCATTAGATGTCATAGATCAGCAGAAGTCCCAGATGCTACTGAAATGATCCCCACCTTCTGCCGAACTGTTAAACTATTTCTATACACTTAATCAAGCAACACATCTTGCACCTGCTCACAATTCAAAAACATGTTAATATAACCCTCTTACTCATTTTGCAACTGGAACACTCATCTATGCCATGCAGGTGGCCAGTGGATCTGCAGATACCAAGGGATTCCTTTAGACAAGGGTGGAGGGTAAAATCTGCCAGGTTTCTGCCAGTGGAAAACCGGTGTGACGCGGATTTATGCAAACTTGAAATAAGGGGCTTGATTCTGAGCTCCGTTTAAAAGTAAGAAAAATGTCATTCTGTGATGGAAGAACACTTTCCTTATTTTCCCCCTATTCTATATTTTTATTTTAAAAAAGGGGGGAAGAATATGGAGCAATGGCTATTAATGGTAGCAGGTGGGAATTGGTGAGACAATCTGGGCATCTAATAGCAAGGCCTGACAAATGCCGAATACTTAAACAAAAGCCCAAACTGCTGGCTTTGCCAATGCTTGTTTTATTGCGCACTGTGGGATGTTTTTCCCCATGCAGCCAAGCCCTACCATAAAACTGGGCATTGAAAACATCATGATGGCCAGAACTCCCCAGAGAGTGCACAGGGAAAACATGAAGAATAGGCTGCCACCCATTTTTGCCTATGTTGTGAGCACAGGAGGGCACTGCCTAAAACCACCATTGGGCTACACACACAGTAGCCTGAAAACATTGGGAATGGCAATGCTGATTAAAAGCAACCCAGAATTGTGGGGAATTCATTTTATTAATATCAAAAGGGATGCAATACTGGTGCTCACCACTATCAGAAAGCCAGCGTTTTAAAACCACCAGAATTTTGTGTAAAACTGAACAAATGAACCCAAACCAGGCCAAGGAAAGACTTGCTAAGAGGTGGATACAATGTAAACCTATATTCTGAAATGACTTGAAGGAAGTCATTATTTAAGGTATATATAAAACAAAATAGCTGGGGATGTCAGCAGCTTAAGTGAATTTGCGGGTAAAGCCACTAAAATCGAAATGTTTAGAATAAAAGAGTGACCTACTTGTGAGTGTCACATAGGTTGCAATTGTTTAAATGTCATAGTTTTGAACTTAGAATCAGTGTTCTAGCTGCATGTATAAAAATTGTAAGTTTGGGTTAAATGTAGAAAAATGGGAACTAAAGTGACATTTAGCTGAATTCTGCCTGACAACTACCCCCGACAGGAGTTGAACTGGCTCAACAACTCTTCCCAGGCCTGGCTGCATCCTGCTGCCCCTGCCAAAAGGAGATGACACCTCTCTGATTGAATTAGGGGAGTGGCACCTGGGGACTACAGGAAACTGAACAAAGCCCTGTCCTGGACTCAGGCAAATGTTATATTGGGGCGGCCGTAAAGTGGCTTCCTCTTGGGAGAAACTGGGAGGGGCAGTGCCTGTGAGGGCAAGCTGAGCTTGGGGGAAGTGGACAAACCAGAAACTCCACCATGTGCTTGTGGGAAACCACACCCCTTTGGGCCAGAGCATAATTTTTTTTAAAAAAGATGGATAATTCATAGTACGGACTTGTCCGAATTATATAAGTAATATCATTATTCTTGTGATTTTTCTGTGCACGTTTTAAGATGTGTTAGGACCCTGTGGTGTATTCTGGGGGGTTGCTAGCAGAAAATAGGGTCTTACTCCAAATGTCTGCATGTTAAAAATCTGACACTTCATCAATTAATGTCCATAATCCTTGCGCACATTTGTGTGATTTTTGGTAAATGTCCGATATTGGTAAACCGACCAAAAAGCGCAAAATGTTGTCATTTCTGAATCCCAGCTCGCAGGAACATGGGGCTTGAACAGAGACCTGTCTTAATTCATCTGTAATATGTACATGTAATGTCAACCACTTGTGTATCTGGGAAATATGTATTTGAATCAAATATAGATTTGTGGGCAAATTGACCAGGGGAGGATCCTCTGACCCATAAACAGACCTCATCATGATGGGAATCCATTTCCTTCCCCAATCATGGGAGAGGGGAGAATTGGGCCAATGACAAGTAGAGAGGGGCAGGCTCAGTTATGCCACGCACACACCCACTTTCTAAACACATAAAAGCAGACAGTGCAGGACAGGTAGGGACATTCACTTTCCACTTTCTTGCGGGACGCTTTGCCGGGAGACTTCAGACTTCACATCCAGAGATCCAGACTTCAAATCCATCAATCTCCAGAACCTGTAGCAGAAATTAACTCCAGAATTTGTAGCAGAGAGGCCTGAATCCACAAGCTGAATCCTCTTCAGCAGGCCTCAAAACCAACCAAACTATTCAACAGCCGGGCGAGCTGTTTGAATTTTTTGCCAAGAACTTTTGCAAGAACCTTTAGCAGTATCCAGAAAGCAGTGCTGTATCCGGAACCAGAGAGAACCACAAACCAGACCGTTGTGAGCAGAACCGGTACTTGACAGACCCATAGAGCAGAGCTGACCCAGATAGCCGGGACTTCAGAACCACCCGCCGGAAGTCCCGTCCAACCTGACCAGACCTTGACGGCTTATTTCAAAAATATAGTGTGAGTACTCACTGTGCCAAAACCAATCTCTTAGTTTAAAATAATCTAATCCAAACTATTTTAGCCTTTTAGAACTGCCTCCTAGAATCGTGTCATTCTGTCATCTTTAAAACTGAAAACTGTCATCTGTCATTCTGAGCTTTAAAATTTCAAATCCGAAAAACTACCTTGACTAAATCGGCCGTATCTCCGGAACCATTTGTGCTAGGAGCGTGTTTTAACTGACATCTTAAAGCTAGGATTCTAGGCTTTCCAACGAACCTCGAACCGACTTGCTACTCCTTATAGGGCCTCCGTAATTACGCTCGACGCACGCGATTAAATTTGCCATTTTGCACAATCTCAGCCACGTGTAAAAATCAGCAGCTCCTTGCTTTCCTTTGCTAAAATTCGTTTTAACCTGCTAGTTACTCATAGAGCATTGCTAAAGTGAGCCTGAACTAATATAAACTAGATATCACCCACCCTGAACCCCCTATAGGGAATTAAAAGCCTTTTTAGCATATTTTTCACTTAATTGCAACCACATCAAAGTATCTTGCCTGTGTTAAAACTCATACCTGTTTTCCTCTAAGCTTGCTAGGGGGGAATTGCATTTCGTATTGCATTTTGTTGGGATTCTTGAAGACTGTGTGCTCTCCTTCCATTTCTTACATTGCAAAGGGGGGGGGGGTGAATTGCCAGAGAAAAAGTGATTATATTATCTTTTGCTAAATCATATCAAGTTATTTCTGTACTGCATTTTCATTCATCATTGCATTGTCCTTGAAGCCATAAACGCATTCTCAGCTACTTTATCCTCTCTATATCACTTCTAAGCCATCAAAAAGAGTGTACCACTGTAACATCATCCATTGTTGATCACTATCATCTTCACAAGTGTGCTATCAAACATTAATTTATTATAAAAGTGTGATATATATATATATTGTTTAATTTCAAATAAACCTTTTAAATTTGCATAACAAGCCTACTTCTTGGCTCAGTGGGGTCAAGGGGGATTCTAAGAGAGGGGTGTTATACAAGGGTTCATCATCCAGATTATAACTTGCAGTAAAAATACATAAATAAGGGTTTCCCTTGGGCATCCCAGACAAGGCACTGACTTAGTGGGATTGCTTGATTGGAGTCACTTACAGAGTGGGGGCTCGTAGCCGGGATATTCTGGATTAGAATTACCACTTGTGCAGCTTAATACAGTGTGTCAACTGACCGGATACACATATCCGGTTAGATCACCACGCTGTTTTACACTGTGAAAGCACCCCTCAAAGGAACGTTCTAAGGAAACGGTCTGTTTCGCAAAATAAAATACAAACTTCTGTAAGTCAGGAAGGAACTCAAATTCCAGAATGACGACACTGGTAGACATCAAAATAGCCAGAGAGCACTTCTTACATAAGCTATTTGTGAGAGGTGAATGGACTGAGCAGGGCCAGGATGCGTGGTTGCAGGCAATCACACGACAGGTCACTGCAAGTGGGTTAGATATCTGGAGAGATCAGGGTCCCTTACATGTGGCCCTGAGTGAACTATACATGGCTCCTAAAGCTAAAGATGAACACGACAAGATGGTTAGGATAGCGGCATATTTGTATCTATATATGGAAGCCATGCAGGACAAATGTGCTGAAGGCCAAGATCTGGCAAATAGGCAACAGATTGCGTTAGAGAAGGCCCAATCTGACCTGCTCTCTTCTGAGCAGAGGATGCACAGAAGCCAGGAGTCAGAAAATGAGAGCAGACAGTATCTCATTAAAGTCAAAGAGGACATGTGTATCCTGCACAGGAAAAGTCTGACCAGGATACCAGATGTCTGGCCTTCCAGAAGGAGTACCAAGAAGGTTTGGACTCCCTACTGCAGAGCCAGAAAAAGCTGGAGCAACAATTAGATTTCAATAAGGCATGTGCTGAGCAGGTAGTCACCCTGCAAAGCCACCTAGATAGGGAAAAGGCAGAGAGCAATAAACTGATCCTGAAAGACCTGGATACGCAGGCAGAGTTTGATCAGGAGCGCCAGAAAGCTGGTGCCCTTCAAAGGCAAAGGGACGACCTGGCGGCACAGATGCAGACTCTTAGTCAGGAAAGGGACACCTTAGGCCAGGAAGTCTGCCATTTAAAAAGAAAAACTGAAGAAAATCACTTGGCCCTCCAGGGGCTGGGTGACCTCCAAAAAGAGCATCAGAACCTGTTAGAGCACACCAGGAGGGTGGAAGAGGCTCTGTCAAGAAAGGAGCAGGCCAGTAGGGATGGGACGCAGGAGGTAACCCTCCTGCAGCAAAGACTGGCCCAGTACTCCAGGACCAATCAGGAGGCACAGAGAGAGAATGAGGCTCTCTGCCAGCACAATGATAGGCTCCAGCAACAGGTAGCCATGCAGGAGAGATTGATAGAGTCAAGTAAGGCCTTGGTTGAGGAGCTGAAAGCCCAGGCTCTTGCATCGCAAAAGGGAGCAGGGGCTGATAGAGATGAAGTTTGCTGGGAAAGGGAAACGCCTGAGCATAACCTCAGGAGCCCTAGTACCAGAGGCCTTCATCTCTACCAGTCCCTGGACTCTGCCACCCCCATGTTCCCTGGCGCACATGAGCACGGGGCCACAGGGATGGCAGATTACTATCCAGCTAAAAGTATGGGGCTCATAGGCCAGTACCACCCAGGAATGGAGGGGCGGGCATCCGGGTATGGGCACCCAAGCACAGTGCAATTTAGTGGGGAACCCCAGGAGAGTAGGCCCACTAAGTGCATCCAGAAAACCTCTGCCCAGTTAGGTCAGTGGGGGTGGTACCCATCAAATCCTAGCAGCAAGGAGGGATCTGAAGACTCCTCTGAGCGTAACAGGACACAGGAGACCAGGTTGCCACATTCTGCCAGCCATTCCCAGGGTCGCAGAATCCGGGAAAACCTGGAAGATCAGACCTCTGGGAGCAGTGCTTCTGAGTCAGAGGATGAATGGACCAGGGTTACCCGAACCAAAAAGGCCAATAAGGCAAAAGGGCCTTGCTTAAGGACCCATTGAAACAAATAAAGGCAATAAGGAGTGTCATCACGCCTTACCATAAGAACGCCAAGTATTCTGTTTGGGAACACTTGGAGATCTATGAGCAAATGATGGAGACTTTCCATTTGAAGGAACGCAGTAGCTGCATCCAGTACGTCAAATGGACATTTTCCCCAGAATACTCCAGTTTCTTTGCTGGGCTGGAGGACCAAAACCATTCAAGATGGTCCGCATGTAGGGCGGCCATCTTGAAACATTTTTCTGTTCATAGAAATCCCCAAGAGGCTCGCAATGCAGCCTACAATTTGCAATGTGGGGAGGATCAGGCCCCACAAGAATTCGTGCAAGAATTGAAGCGTGCCTTTGCGCAGACCACCAAAAGGGTGCGCACAGACAGCAAAGAGTTTGTCAATACTTTTTTCCATGCCTTGCCCAAATACATCATGACCCAGCTAGTGAGAGATTTTCACGAGAAGAGGTCACTAGACTGGGTCATTGAACAGGCTACCCGGATCTATGAGGTGCAGAAGCCCATAGAAAATAAAAATAATGCGCAGAAAAACCCCAAAACCAACAGCACCCCTGCTGCTGCCAAGGTGGCAGAGGTAAAGGTTGCCCCCGTTTTAGATTTGGAGATGGGGGGGCCTAAAAACCTGCCTGCACCAAATAACTCTAACACCAAAAGGCCCTCAGGCCAGTCACAGACAGGGAGTCATGGAGGTAGTCCCACAAATGGGGTCCCTCGCTCCCCTCATTATGTAAGTCCCCGCTACAAGGGAAACCGACCCATCCGGGGTTATGTGTGGACTCCTCCAGCCCATGAGGGGGGATACGGACAAGCACCTAACCCAGGGAATTTCCCTCCTAACTTCCCCCAGGAGGGCAGAAATTCACCAAACCCTGGGAAGAATGTTTTCCCCAGGTATCCACCCAACTTCCAGCCCCAAAATCATCCATCCTTCTTTCTCCAATTCCCTGAGCCCAGACAACCTAATCCAGGAGAGGGGAGGCCAAGGGTGGAGGGGTACCCAAATATTCCCAATCCGGAGTATTACCAGAGAAGGGATAGCTACCCTTCCTGGGATCAGCCAAGGGGAGAAAATAGAGCCCCGTATCAGCCTGAGCGGGTTTCACAACTTGAGCGCCAGGTCCAAAATATGGCACGAGATCTGGGTCACATACTGAGGGCTCAACAGAACCCTCAGATGAGCATGCCACCGCAGAATGCCCCAAACTCTGGGCCTGGTGCTCCAGAACAATGACGGGGGCAGCACCGCGATAACCCACCGGTTCCCAGGGAGGAGGCACAAGGGGAAGGGGGGTGTAAAGCCTTGGAGGAAGCTTCCTTCCCAACTTGTTAACAGCCCCTGGAAAACCAGGAACCGGAAACAAAATCTCCTGCCCCTGAAAGCCTGCCTCCCAAGGAGCAGAGGGGGGGTAGGAGAAACAAAGGACCCAAACAGACCCACTTTGTGAAGGATGTACAGGTCTTCCAATTTGAGGGAGAGGGATCCTCAGAAGATCCTGGGAAAATGATCTTCTCCTTCAGAGATGGGGGAACTCCTCCCAAGGAAAAATGGGTCCCAAGGGATTTCCACCCAGACTGGGTAGATGTGTGTTATCTGTATAGTAATTAGATATTTAAAGAGGAATGCACTAACCTGCACATCCAGCGGTAACCAGGAAAGGCAAAGGTTCTGATGATTGTGAAGGCTTCCCTTTAAGCCCAATCCTCCTCACCCGGATTGAACAACCAGGAGCAGAAAGGACTGTGCCCCCAGGGAAACCCCCTATGGGAAAAAAACCCTGCGCGGCACTGAAGACTCTGGTTCTGGGCTGGGTTCAATGTCCTGGAATCTTGCGGGAACTGTGATGCTGAGGTACGAGTTCGGAAGGATGGGTTCTGTAGAAATGAGAAAGAGCTGATGAGAGAGGTAAAGGTCAGAGAAGGAGAGTTCCCCAGAATCCCTGCACCTACCTATATCTGCCTTGAATGCTATAGTGCAGACAAATTGCACTTCAGGAACTCGGAAGACGGGAGAGATGGAAGGAACACTCCTGGAAGGTAGGGAAGAGAAGGAAGGTTAGTAGAATGACGGGGTTAAGCAAAGGGGAGAGGAAAGGATCTTAAAGTAAATACCATAGAATGAAAGTGCGTGGGCTGAATGCGGATAGAGGTCCGGAGATACACGGCAGGGGGTCTTGGTAGTTGAAGTCAAAGAATCCCTGAGTTCTGG
Organism: Ambystoma mexicanum; assembly: GCF_040938575.1. Lineage (NCBI taxonomy): Eukaryota > Metazoa > Chordata > Amphibia > Caudata > Ambystomatidae > Ambystoma > Ambystoma mexicanum. Next base: position 680,602,073 of record NC_090924.1, on the reverse strand, counting down.
AAGAGTAAATACTAAAGCACACAAGAGGGAAAGAGTTAGCAATATGACACAAGTCTGAGAGTAAAGATCCCTAGAAGGCGATCACTTACGAAGCGTCTGGGCTAAAGGAGTAGCGACGCGCAGAGGCAAAGCGCTCGGTTCCTTATATCCGGTCACATGACCCGCTGGCGACGTCTTAGAAGTGCGTGAAACAACTAGACCTGCACTCACAGGATAACAAGAAAGATACGTCACCATGCTGGGGGGATTCACGAATGCCGAACGGCACGTCCAGCCGCGATGCCACAAAGACCAACGTTTATAGCAGGTTGTAACAGTATGCCCCCTCCGCAAAGGCGGGGAACCCGGCTTTGCGGGATGCAGTCGGAAGAACTTGCGAACCAAACGGGGGGCATGAACCCCCGTTGCTGGTTCCAAGGACCTCTCAGCTGGAGAAAAACCCCTCCAATCGATCAAGAATTGAAGACGCCCCTGTAGTAACGGGAATCACAAATAGCAGCTACCTCGAATTCAGGTCCCGTAGTAGTAGATACAGGGGGAGGACGAGAATCAGGGGAGCGTAGAAAACGATCAGGCACTTCCAACTTAATCTGGGAGAGGTGAAACACAGGATGTATCCGAGACCAAGAAGGAGGCAGTGAGAGTCTGAGTGCTGCTGTACCCACCAGAGACACCACCCTGAAGGGACCAAAGAACTGGGGAGACAGCTTTGAAGGAACCAAATGGCGAGGAAGAAATCTAGAAGATAGCCATACATTGTCGCCAATCGATACCTTGGGAGCTGGCCTTCGATGGCGATCCGCAATCTCCTTGCCCCGATCCTGAGCCGAGCAAAGAGCCCTTTGGGCAACTATATGACCCTGTTGAATGTCTGCAACAAGCTGGTCCACTCCGGGACAACGGGAAGGAGTGGGTGAAATGGTCGGAATGTAAGCAGGAAGGTAACCATAAGTGCAATAGAAAGAGCTGGCTTTCAACGCTGATTGCTTGGCGTTATTATAAGCGAATTCCGCCAATGGCAAGAGTTCAACCCAGTCATCTTGGGCCGCTGATACGAAACAACGTAAATAGCATTCCAGCGTTTGATTTAAGCGTTCTGTTTGCCCATTAGTCTGTGGGTGATACCCTGCGCTCAGGGCCCTTCTGATTCCCAAAAAAGAACACATCTTCTGCCAAAAAAGGGAAATGTACTGGGGTCCTCTGTCCGACACGATCGTGTCTGGGACTCCATGACGTGAGAAGATATCAGAAATGAAGACTCTGGCCATCTGGTCTGTATTAGGAAGTTTAGACAATGGGGTGAAGTGAGCCATCTTAGTGAAATAGTCTATCGTAACCATAATCACAGAGTGATGAGAGGATTGGGGAAGTTCCACTATGAAATCTGTAGAAATCTGCTGCCAGGGTCTTTCGGGGATAGGCATTCGGGTAAATAATCCCAACGGAGGCTGTCTAGGTGATTTGGACTGCGGACAGGTAACACACGCAGAAACATAGTCATGCACGTCTGAGAGAGGGTTAGGCCACCAGAAATGACATTGGATAAGATCTAATGTGGACTGATATCCACGATGACCAGCTGCTTTAGAATCATGGCACATATATAATACCTCCTTTTGAAGGGTGGTGGAAGGTACTAGCACTTGCTCCTTATGAAAGAAGTTTCCATTGCTCCTTGTTAAGTGGTATCTCCGCTCAAGATCTTCACAGGATTGAAGATGTAGAATGGTGTCCTGCTTAAGGGTCTGGAGAAAATCAGTTAGAACCGAAATGAATCGAGCCCTGGGAAACAGACTTTCTGGGCAAAACCTAGCCGTAGGATGGTCCTTCAGCGTCTGCTCTAAGATTTTGGCTTCTCGGTAAGAAGGTGAATTTGATACGATAGGGGAGGAAGAAATGTGCCCATCGTACTTGACGACTATTAGTAGTCTGGGCCTGTTGAAGCACTTTCAGGTTTCGATGGTCAGTACGGACTTCCACAGGGAATGGAGGCCCCAATAACAAATGCCTCCACTCCTCAAATGATCTCTTGATGGCCAGCAGGTCTTTTTCCAGTACTGAGTAGTTTACTTCTGATGGATTAAAGGTCTTGGATAAATAGGCAACTGGTAACTCCACCCCTTGGCTGGACTTCTGCAGGAGGACTGCTCCCAAAGCGTAGTGAGAGGCGTCAGTCTCTAGAATAAATTGCTTGGACTGGTCAGGGGTTGACAGTATCGGGGCAGAGGAAAACAATCCTTTCAGTTTATCAAAGGCCTCTTCTGTCTTTGAATCCCAAGAAAAAAGTACATCTTTTTTCAACAATCTTGTGACGGGAAGAATGATGTCGGAAAAACATGGGATGAATGTACGATAGAAATTTGCGAAGCCCAAAAACCGTTGTATCTCCTTTATGTTTGAAGGTGATGGCCATTCCAAAACGGCCAATACCTTTCTGGGGTCCATCGAAACTCCCTGAGCCGATAGCACAAACCCCAGATAATTAACTTGGGTCTTGTGGAATTCGCATTTCTTGGCTTTGCAATACAAATGGTTAGCTTGAAGCCAGTCTAGGACTTCCTTCACATGTCGGGTGTGATCCGTTTCATTTGCTGAGAAAACCAATATGTCGTCCAGATATACAATCACATAGTGCAGTAAGATGTCCGCGAACAAATGGTCCATGAATCTTTGGAATATGGCTGGGGCATTTGAGAGCCCAAAAGGCATTGCCTGATACTCATAATGCCCAAAGGGTGTTCGGAAGGCTGTCTTCCATTCATCTCCGGGAGCGATACGGATGAGATGGTAAGCCCCTCGGAGATCCAGCTTTGTGTAAATGGAAGCCCCTTGCACTGCTTCAAGGATGTCTGGAATTAGAGGCATCGGATATTTGTCTGGTACGGTGATTCTATTGAGGCCTCTATAATCGATACAAGGCCGGAGCTCCTCAGTATGTTTCTTTGGAATAAAGAACAGAGATGCCCCTGCAGAGCAGGTGGATTCAGTAATTAGGCCGTTTTGTAAGTTGGTATGAAGGTACTCCTTGAGAGCCTCTTTCTCTCGCTGGGACAAAACATACATTCTTCCAAATGGAACTGGCTGATCGGGAAGCAACTCTATATGACAGTCATCTCTCCGATGCGGAGGTAAGGTAGGAAATTGCGGTGTGGAAAATACCGATAGGTATTTCTGATAGCATACAGGGACGTTTCCTAACTGAGAAATCGTTGTGATCGGAGTGTGACTGGGCTCCTGTTGAGGGATATGAAGTCCCACAGATTCATGGGAGAGACAGTGAGTCACACAAAATTCTGACCCCAGAAATAGGGTACCAGAGGACCAATTAATAAACGGATTGTGTAACCGCAACCAGGGCAAGCCTGGTATAATGGGAAAATGTGCGGCTCTGATCAAATCAAAGGTAAGGGTTTCCTTATGAGACGCTATTAAACAAGTTATGGGTTTAGTTTGCTCCCGAATAGGCCCAGAGCTTAAAGGGCTCCCATCCACCCCTTGAATGGGCGTAATGCGAGTCTTAGCGATCCGGGCAATTCCTTTGCTTTCGGCCCATTTATCATCAATGAAATTTCCCGCGGCTCCGCAATCCACTAAAGCTGGGACCCTCTGAATTACTTGGTCTTGGAACATCAGAGTCATTGACACCACCACCATAGTAAGATCTTGTGATTGGGACGTGTGTGAAACATCTATCTGGGTTGAGGAACCTCTTTCTTTTTTCCCAGCCGTGGTTCCTCCTACGACTGGGATTTGGAGTTTCCCGAGGCTGGTGCTCCTGTTCTGCGGGGCGGTACAGTCGGACAATCTCGTAACACATGAGTGGAGGAACCGCAATACATGCATAGACCTAATGTTTTACGTCGTTCCTTTTCATTCAACGACAATGGACCTCGGGCTGTTCCAATCTGCATTGGCTCTTCTGTCTGTGGGGTCTTGCTAAGTGGATGGTAGAGCTCGGATCGTGGACGAAACCCTTTTCCTTTCTTTCTTTCAGCTAATCTCTCATGGAGACGATAGTCCATCTGCATGGTGATAATGATCATGTCAGCTAAATTGGCAGGACGGGGAACTCTGCACACTTCATCCTTTAGCTCCTCTGAGAGTCCTCTTCGGAATAGCGTTATAAGAGTGTCGTCCGTCCAATTAGTTTCAGAGGATAACTGTTTAAACAAGGTAATGTAGGCCAGGAGATCCTCTTTCCCTTGCCTAAGATCAAGGAGTTTCTCCTGGGAGGCCACTGATATCTCTTGCCGGTTAAACATGGACTTAAGGCTGTTAGTAAAGGCTGGATACGAATCCAGAATCGCATTTCCCGAGGTAACTAAAGGGGTTGCCCATGCTAATACAGGGCCGGTAAGTTGAGAAATCAAAAAACCCACTTTATCCTTATCAGTAGGGAAATATCTTGGTTTGAATGTAAACTGTACAGTGCAACTGTCCAAAAACTCTTTTAACTTATGAGGACTTCCATCAAATTTGCCCGAGGGCAGAGAGGACGGAGGGTTCTCAGGGGCTACTCGAGCTATTTGTTGGCGGAGCTGCGCATTATCTTGCTTGACACTTTGCAGTTCCATAGACATGGACTGCATGGCGGCCATGAGTTGTTGCATTTGCTGTTCCATGGTCACTTGCCAGAAGTACCAAAAAGAAGTTTTTAAGGCGTCGCTATCTGTTATCTGTATAGCGATTAGATATTTAAAGAGGAATGCACTAACCTGCACATCCAGCAGTAACCAGGAAAGGCAAAGGTTCTGATGATTGTGAAGGCTTCCCTTTAAGCCCAATCCTCCTCACCCGGATTGAACAACCAGGAGCAGGAAGGACTGTGCCCCCAGGGAAATCCTCTATGGGAAAAAAAACCTGCGCGGCACTGTGCTGGGTTCAATGTCCTGGAATCTTGCGGGAACTGTGATGCTGAGGTACGAGTTCGGAAGGATGGGTTCTGTAGAAATGAGAAAGAGCTGATGAGAGAGGTAAAGGTCGGAGAAGGAGAGTTCCCCAGAATCCCTGCGCCTACCTATATCTGCCTTGAATGTTATAGTGCAGACAAATTGCACTTCAGGAACTCGGAAGACGGGAGAGATGGAAGGAACACTCCTGGAAGGCAGGGAAGAGAAGGAAGGTTAGTAGAATGAAGGGGTTAGGCAAAGGTGAGAGGAAAGGATCTTAAAGTAAATACCATAGAATGAAAGTGCTTGGGCTGAATGCGGATAGAGGTCCGGAGATACACGGCAGGGGGTCTTGGTAGTTGAAGTCAAAGAATCCCTGAATTCTGGAAGAGTAAATACTAAAGCACACAAGAGGGAAAGAGTTAGCAATATGACACAAGTCAAGATACACGGCAGGGGGTCTTGGTAGTTGACGTCAAAGAATCCCTGAATTCTGGAAGAGTAAATACTAAAGCACACAAGAGGGAAAGAGTTAGCAATATGACACAAGTCTGAGAGTAAAGATCCCTAGAAGGCAATCACTTACGAAGCGTCTGGGCTAAAGGAGTAGCGACGCGCAGAGGCAAAGCGCTCGGTTCCTTATATCCGGTCACATGACCCGCTGGCGACGTCTTAGAAGTGCGTGAAACAACTAGACCGGCACTCACAGGATAACAAGAAAGATACGTCACCATGCTGGGGGGATTCACGAATGTTATAGTGCAGACAAATTGCACTTCAGGAACTCGGAAGACGGGAGAGATGGAAGGAACACTCCTGGAAGGCAGGGAAGAGAAGGAAGGTTAGTAGAATGACGGGGTTAGGCAAAGGTGAGAGGAAAGGATCTTAAAGTAAATACCATAGAATGAAAGTGCTTGGGCTGAATGCGGATAGAGGTCCGGAGATACACGGCAGGGGGTCTTGGTAGTTGAAGTCAAAGAATCCCTGAATTCTGGAAGAGTAAATACTAAAGCACACAAGAGGGAAAGAGTTAGCAATATGACACAAGTCTGAGAGTAAAGATCCCTAGAAGGCGATCACTTACGAAGCGTCTGGGCTAAAGGAGTAGCGACGCGCAGAGGCAAAGCGCTCGGTTCCTTATATCCGGTCACATGACCCGCTGGCGACGTCTTAGAAGTGCGTGAAACAACTAGACCGGCACTCACAGGATAACAAGAAAGATACGTCACCATGCTGGGGGGATTCACGAATGCCGAACGGCACGTCCTGCCGCGATGCCAGAAAGACCAACGCTTATAGCAGGTTGTAACAATGTGGGGATTGAGCTGTCGCCACCCATCATCCTATCCCAGAACCAACAAAACCAAACTTCCCTGGTTCAAACCCATCCTGGTGACTCCCTCCAAAAAGGCAGGGGCGGCCCAGAACCGGAACCAGGGGAACCTAAAACCGAATCAACAGACTGGGAAGATGTGGTGATTGAGCTGTCGCCGCCCATCATTCTATCCCAGAACCAACAATACCAAAATCCCATGGGTCAAACCCATCCTGATGACTGCCTCCAAAAAGGGGGGGGCGGCCCAGAACCCGAAACCATTTCCAGTTGCCAAATTTTTCTTTCAGATTCCCCAGGCTCTCCACAGAATTCTGCCCAAATCTCTTCGCTAGCAATGTCCAAAACCAGAAAATTAGCCCACCAGTTGTCAAAAAATGTGCATTATCTGGGCCCCCTTGAGGAGAAGGAGGGAAGATACTATGCCCCGGTACAGGTACAGGGGCAGGGTACAATTTTGGCACTGGTGGACACTGGATCCCAAGCTACCCTTCTGTCCAAAAGGGCCTTTGATGAACTAAATGCAGGAAGGGAGGAGAATTACCGTATCCCTCTCACCTCTCTTCCTGGACACCTGCAGAACTTTGACGGGAAGGAAATTCCTGTCGAGGAGACTGCAGATTTGGACATCAAAATTGGGCGACACAAGGTGAAACACCCGGTCATAGTAGTGACTCCAGAGGGCACCCCTTGTTTACTAGGGAACGACCTCCTGAGAAGGTTGTCACCCCTAATAGATTGCGTAAACAAGGTCCTCTGGACCCAGACTAGCCGACCAATAAAATTAAAACAGAGTGGCAACCATGTTAGTTTAAACGGCACCTGCCGCATGGTTGAACAAAAATCTGACCAAGTAGAATTTCACTTCCAGAACAACCAAATTCCAGACGTGACAGTAATAGCAGTAGGACAACAGACTGGTGATGGGGGGTCCTCTCTATCTCTGAAAATCAACCTTCCTTCCAGTTTAAGGTGGTATTCCACACTGGAAGGAAACACTCTGAAATTCTTTACCAATCCACATTCAGACACTTCCACTCCTATAGTCCAGAAAGATGTGAAATCAGCTCAGAGCCTGGCTGATATTCAGCAAATTGGAGAGCAGTTGTTCATCCCTGTTCAGTTAAATGATGGGGAAGGACTCTGTTCTCGCTCGAGTGTGTGTGAACAACGGTAAGAGCTTCATCAGCGAAGCCATGTTCCGCCAACTCCCAAAAGATCCAGCCATTCCCACATTCAAACTGATAGACAAATGGGAAATGGATCTGGAAACACCCAATTCCAAACATCTCCTGCCAAGCAGGTGTATGCTCAAAATTTCCATTGGCAACAAGAGCATAGTCCATAATTTTTGGGTCGTGCAAGACGTCACTGCCACCTTTTACTTAGGCAGTGACATTCTCAATCGCTTTGCCATTAGTTTGGACCTAATAAACTTCAAAGCTTGGTCCCGATTAGCGGATAATCCCATGGGCTTTGATGATTCAGAAAAAGCATTTAGGTCAGCTCAATTGCTACCTTATGCAGTTGAAATTCAGATTAAAGAGGAAGTCACCATCCCAGAAAGGACCCGACAATTCTCCCTGGAAGTGAAAGTTAAAAGAGGTCAAAAATTGAAAAACCCTGATGCTTATATTCATATAAATGCTTCTCTCCTACAGCCAGGGTTAGGGGTAAACCCAACACCATTAGTCAACATAGAACATGACACCATTCCAATAGAGGTGGATAACAGCGACTTACAGAGTATTACTCTAGCCGCAGGCACCATCATTGGAATGGCGGTTGATGACCGACATTTCTCCATTGATTTAGGAAATGAACTGTTAGGACAAATCCCAAAGGACTGTTTTGTCAGTGATAGTGATGACACTACAACACCAGACAGGATTTTCACCCGGCATGGGGGGAACTTCCTGGTGTACACTTCTTGCCCTTATGGTAAGGAAGATGTGACTTGTGACTTCAGGAAGGATGAGGTGATGTTCCAGGTCCATGGGGGCTGCCTTTCCCACCTGAAGCCTCCAGTCCAAATCAGCAGTCTGACCAGGGACTTCTCCACCCAGCTGGAGGAGGCCGCTGAGATAGCAAAACCAGAAGTCTTTCCAGGCTTCAGGCAGATGGTGGAAGAGAGAGTCAACCTAGCTGATGCCTCCGTGACTCTGGAACAGAAGCAAAAGTTGAAACAAGTTTTCTTGAATTTCCAAGATCTCTTTGCGGTAGACTCATATGACTGTGGTCGCACCGACATCCACACGACAACAATTCCGACGGACTCTGGAATGACTCCAGTGTTTGTGAAGCAATATCGTTTGCCTCTCGCATCCATGGAGTCCCTTACTGAAATAATTAAGAACCTTGAGTCCCCGGGAATAATCCGTCCGGTACACAGCACCTTCAATAATCCGGTGCTGGGAATATTGAAGCCAAACGGCCAGTGGAGACTCTGCGCCGACCTTAGGGAGCTCAACAAACAGGTCCATACTTCCCGAGGGCCTCTGCCCTACATTGACCAAGGGCTGGCCCAGATTCAGGGGTCACAGGTATTCACAGCAATAGACCTGACCAATGGATACTGGACTGTGCCTGTCAGTAGGGAGGACCAATACAAACTGGCTTTTACCTTTAGGGGCCAGCAGTACACATGGACCTGGACTCCCTTCGGATACCTCAACTCCGGCAATTAATTCAACATTTTCCTACATAAGGCCATGCCCGACCTGGGTGAGAGGGGTAACCTGCCTTATGTAGATGATGTCCTCATCAAAAGTTCATCTGTGTAGGAACACATAGCGGAGATCCGTTATGTTCTGACGCAGTCGAGGGCTGCCGGAGCAAAACTTTCCTTTCAGAAAACACAGTGGTGTAGAATCCGTGTTAATTTCTTGGGGCATGAGATTACTCCTCAGGGTCTCTGTCCCCAAGAAAAGAAAGTGGAAGCACTCCAGAAATTGAAGGATCCCACAACTCTGCGGGAACTAAGGAGCCTCCTGGGACTGACTAATTACAGCAGAAAGTTCATTGAGGGCTACGCAGAGATCACTAGACCCCTGATTCATCTCCTGAAGGGGGGGTCAAGTGGGAATGGGGTCGAGAACAATCCAAGGCAGTAAGACAACTCAAGAGAAGCCTCTCACAAGCGCCTTGCCTAGCTTACCCTGTCAGAAACAAGGAGTTCTTCCTGGAGACAGGGTTCTCTAATACGTGCTTGACGGCAGTATTATACCAAAAGCATGACAAGGTCAATAAAGTAATCTCCTATGCGAGCAAAACTTTATCCTCTGTGGAGGAAAAATGCAACTATTGTGAGAAGGCACTCCTGGCAACAGTGTGGGCATTGAAGAATTACTGCCCGTTCATCCAGGGGGAACACATCATAGTGGAGACTCCACACTAGCCTCTGCAATATCTCCAAAGTGACAGAATCCGTGCCGGGAATGTGAGTAATTCCCAAATTATTTCCTGGATCCTGTCAATGCAAGGCTTTCCTTTGGAGGTCAGATATGGCCAAAACAAAAAGAGTCCCCTCGCGCAAGGTCTGGCTGATTTGCATGATTGTGCCAGAGAAAACTGTCTGGAGGACGAAAGTCTAAAAATCAAGGACAACATGGAGGCATACCTTAATTCCCCACACAAAGTCTTTGAAGAAGACAAGTGTGAGGGAATGCCCACTGTCTATGTGGATGGATGCTCTTACCATGTTGACAACAACGGGGAGAAAGAACTGGTGGCTGGCGTAGGGAATGCATGGGTGAATGAGTCCCCAGAACCCTCCGCTGGATACAAAATTGGTCCCCGAAGTAGTCAGGTGGCAGAATTGATGGCTGTGCATCAGGCCATCCTCACTGCTGTCCAACATCAACTCCACGAACTGGTCATAATCACAGATTCGGATTATGTACGGAACGGGTTCCTGGAGCACCTGGTTAATTGGAAAACCAGAGGCATGTTATGTGCTAATAACAAACCCTTGAAACATGGGAAGTTAATCCAAAACATTGATGATCTGGTCACCTCGAATGGGATGAACATCTATTGAAAAAAAATCAAGGGTCATTCCAAAGTAGAGGGACCAGACAAAACTGGAAATTACTTAGCTGATCAGCTGGCCACAACCGGGGCCATCCAAGGGGATCTAATAAAAATAGAGTCCCTGTTGGGGGAAATCCAGGTCACTGCTATCACTAGGTCCCAGACAAATGCTCACAATGATCTTTCAACTGCCCAATGGAGTAAGGAGACCCCTGATGCTGATTTGATTACAGCTCAGAAAGGGGATCCAATAATTGGTAAATTTTACCAACACATTGAGGACCCTGAGAACTTTCCCCTGACGGATACCGATTACATTGGGAAAGAGGACCTAAGAGTGTTGATGAAATGTCCAAAAAGGTTCCGAATCCAAGATGGTTTGTTGGTAAGGAAATCCCAAGCTGACCATGATCAGTGGGTGGTTCCTACCTCATTCCGAAGCCTGATGTTAAGTCACGCCCTTGATGCGGCCACCGCCGGTCATAGGGGGTTTCACACAACACTTGAGATCTTAAGAGAGATTGCATACTGGCCACACATGGGGCAGGACCTCGACCAATACTTGAAGGGGTGTCTTGTGTGTGCACAGTTTCAGCCATCATCCCTCACACACCATGCGCCTCTCCAAAAGAGGGGGATGACACTGCCATGGTCAGATTTGCAAATCGACTTTGTAGGCCCTGTAATTCGCTCGTCTAGAGGAAACAAGTACATGTTGACCGTTACATGCTTGTTTACCAAGTGGGTGGAATGTCTCCCGGCCCCAAACTGCAAGGCAGAAACAGCAGCTGCCCTGATGATTAACCACATATTTTCCTGTTTTGGTCTACCTCAAAGGATTGAGTCAGACAGGGGTAGCCACTTCACCAGTGAAGTAATGACAAAGATGTGGGAGATACTGCGGGTCAAAAGGAAGCTACATATTGCTTACAGGCCAGCTTCTTCTGGAGCAGTGGAGAGATACAACCAAACCATTGTGAGCATATTAAAAAAAGTTTGTGGCAGATTCTGGGCCAAGTTGGGGTATCCGACTACCTCTGGTCCTAATGGCCATCAGATCTACCCCTTCATCTGCAACTAAAATGTCACCATTTGAGTTGATGACCGGACGCAAGATGGTGCTTCCCCAGCATTTGCTCTACAGGACACAAGAGCAGATGTTGATAAACGCCTCCACAACTCATGAGTATGTGGAGAATTTAAGGAAACACCTTCAACATGCTTTTGCCTATGCTCAGCGGAATCTAGAAAGATCAGCTGATAGCATGAAAACCCACTACGACCTGAAGACCACCAGGAATGAATATACTGTGGGAGACCGGGTCTATCTATACAATTTCCAAAGAAACCAGGCCAAACAGCGAAAATGTTTGCCTACATGGAAGGGACCGTTTGAAATTATAGACAAAATCTCCCCTGTAGCGTATAAGATCCGCATCCCCAAAGGTAGTCTGGCGGAAGGGGAAGACAAGTGAGTCCATATTAATCAGCTAAAGTGTTGCCATCCCAGGCACACTCTGCAACAACTGGAGGAATCCTCTGGAATCCCAGAGGGGGCCGCTCCAGATTAATTCAGTTCCCATCCTAAAATATCCCACATATAGTCTCTAAAATATTATGATTGGAAAAAAAAATGTTTCATGATGATATCTTGTTGTTCAAAATAAGAATGCTATGATCTATTCTTGCGATTATAAAATGTATATGTCGCCCCACTATATCAATAGTGGTGGAGAAATGTCTATGAATAGGTATTGCCGCTTTTGCTTTGTCGTCCTAGGAGAAAGAAAAACTGTAGACTGGCCAAGGAGGACGACCGGGGACCGGGAGCACAGATCCGAGGGGCCCGCGGTACCGCCCAATATTCCCATCAGGACAGGCGTGGAGAACCGATCGATCCAACCGGATGGAGGAAAAGATGCTGAACTGTGCCATCTATGGAACTGGAAGAAGATGAGGCGAACATCCCAGATCTTGCGAGTTTCATCAGTGAAAGATCAGAATGGCCATCGCAAGAGGGGGGCTTGTGGGATGTTTTTACCCATGCAGCCAAGCCCTACCATAAAACTGTGCAGTACTGGCATTGAAAACATCATGATGGCCAGAACTCCCCAGAGAGTGCACAGGGAAAACATGAGGAATAGGCTGCCACCCATTTTTGGCTATGTTGTGAGCACAGGAGGGCACTGCCTAAAACCACCATTGGGCTACACACACAGTAGCCTGAAACCATTGGGAATGGCAATGCTGATTGCCAAAAGCAACCCAGAATTGTGGGGAATTAATTTTATTAATCTCAAAAGGGATGCAATACTGGTGCTCACCACTATCAGATAGCCGGCGTTTTAAAACCACCAGAATTTTGTGTAAAACTGAACACATGAACCCAAACCAGGCCAAGGAAAGACTTGCTAAGAGGTGGATACAATGTAAAACTATATTCTGAAATGACTTGAAGGAAGTAATTATTTAAGGTATATAGAAAAAAAATTGCTGGGGATGTCAGCAGCTTAAGTGAATTTGGGGGTAAAGCCACTAAAATCGAAATGTTTAGAATAAAAGAGTGACCTACTTGTGAGTGTCACATAGGTTGCAATTGTTTAAATGTCATAGTTTTGAACATAGAATCAGTGTTCTACCTACATGTGTAAAAATTGTAAGTTTGGGTTGAATGTAGAAAAATGGGAACTAAAGTGACATTTAGCTGAATTCTGCCTGACAACTACCCCCGACAGGAGTTGAACTGGCTCAACAACTCTTCCCAGGCCTGGCTGCATCCTGCTGCCCCTGTGAAAAGGAGATGACACCTCTCTGATTGAATTAGGGGAGTGGCACCTGGGGACTACAGGAAACTGAACAAAGCCCTGTCCTGGACTCAGGCAAATGTTATATTGGGGGGGGGCGTAAAGTGGCTTCCTCTTGGGAGAAACTGGGAGGGGCAGTGTCTGTGAGGGCAAGCTGAGCTTGGGGGAAGTGGACAAACCAGAAACTCCACCATGTGTTTGGGGGAAACCACACCCCTTTGGGCCAGAGCATAATTTTTAAAAATAGATGGATAATTCATAGTACGGACTTGTCAGAATTATATAAGTAATATCATTATTCTTGTGATTTTTCTGTGCACGTTTTAAGAGGTGTTAGGACTCTGTGGTGTATTCTGGGGGGTTGCTAGCAGAAAATAGGGTCTTACTCCAAATGTCTGCATGTTAAAAATCTGACACTTCATCAATTAATGTCCATACTCCTTGCGCACATTTGTGTAATTTTTGGTAAATGTCCGATATTGGTAAACCGACCAAAAAGCGCAAAATGTTGTCATTTCTGAATCCCAGCTCGCAGGAACATGGGGCTTGAACAGAGACCTGTCTTAATTCATCTGTAATATGTACATGTAATGTCAACCACTTGTGTATCTGGGAAATATGTATTTGAATCAAATATAGATTTGTGGGCAAATTGACCAGGGGAGGATCCTCTGACCCATAAACAGACCTCATCATGATGACAATCCATTTCCTTCCCCCAATCATGGGAGAGAGGAGAATTGGGCCAATGACAAGTAGAGAGGGGCAGGCTCAGTTATGCCACGCACCCGCCCACTTTCTAAACACATAAAAGCAGACAGTGCAGGACAGGTAGGGACATTCACTTTCCACTTTCTTGCGGGACGCTTTGCCGGGAGACTTCAGACTTCACATCCAGAGATCCAGACTTCAAATCCATCAATCTCCAGAACCTGTAGCAGAAATTAACTCCAGAATTTGTAGCAGAGAGGCCTGAATCCACAAGCTGAATCCTCTTCAGCAGGCCTCAAAACCAACCAAACTATTCAACAGCCGGGCGAGCTGTTTGAATCTTTTGCCAAGAACTTTTGCAAGAACCTGTAACAGTATCCAGAAAGCAGTGCTGTATCTGGAACCAGAGAGAACCACAAACCAGACTGTTGTGAGCACAGAGAGCAGAGCTGACCCAGATAGCCGGGACTTCAGAACCACCCGCCGGAAGTCCCGTCCAACCTGACCAGACCTTGACGGCTTATTTCAAAAATATAGTGTGAGTACTCACTGTGCCAAAACCAATCTCTTAGTTTAAAATAATCTAATCCAAACTATTTTAGCCTATTAGAACTGCCTCCTAGAATCGTGTCATTCTGTCATCTTTAAAACTGAAAACTATCATCTGTCATTCTGAGCTTTAAAATTTCAAATCCGAAAAGCTACCTTGACTAAATCGGCCGTATCTCCGGAACCGTTTGAGCGAGTTTTAACTGTCATCTTAAAGCTAAGATTCTAGGCTTTCCAACGAACCTAGCTACTCCTTATAGGGCCTCCGTAATTACGCTAGACGCACGCGATTAAATTTGCCGCGATTTGCCGCGATTTGACATTTTGCACAATTTCAGCCACGTGTAAAAAATCAGCAGCTCCTTGCCTTCCTTTGCTAAAATTCATTTTAACCTGCTAGTTACTCATAGAGCATTGCTAAAGTGAGGCTGAACTAATATAAACTAGATATCACCCACCCTGAACCCCCTATAGGGAATTAAAAGCCTTTTTAGCATATTTTTCACTTAATTGCAACCACACCAAAGTATCTTGCCTGTGTTAAAACTCATACCTGTTTTCCTCTAAGCTTGCTAGGGGGGAACTGCATTTCGTATTGCATTTTGTTGGGATTCTTGAAGACTGTGTGCTCTCCTTCCATTTCCTACATTGCAAAGGGAGGGGGGTGAATTGCCAGAGAAAAAGTGATTATATTATCTTTTGCTGAATCATATCAAGTTATTTCTGTACTGCATTTTCATTCATCATTGCATTGTCCTTGAAGCCATAAAAGCATTCTCAGCTACTTTATCCTCTCTATATCACTTCTAAGCCATCAAAAAGAGTGTACCACTGTAACATCATCCATTGTTGATCACGATCATCTTCACAAGTGTGCTATCAAACATTAATTTATTATAAAAGTGTGATATATATGTATATTGTTTAATTTCAAATAAACCTTTTAAATGTGCAAAACAAGCCTACTTCTTGGCTCAGTGGGGTCAAGGGGGATTCTAAGAGAGGGGTGTTATACAAGGGTTCATCATCCAGATTATAACTTGCCATAAAAATACATAAATAAGGGCTTCCTTTGGGCATCCCAGACAAGGCACTGACTTAGTGGGATTGCTTGATTGGAGTCACTTACAGCACTCCATTGTCAAAATCGCAATTCAGCAAGAACACAAGCGAAATAATGTGGCCATTCACCCCAATCGCTTACTATTCACAGCAAATGCAAAATAATGTAAATGTTTCATTTAAAATGATGCCCAGTGCGCACAGAGTTATCAGCATCATTGTACTCATGAAGGGCAGGTGTTGACTCTGTAGGCCAGGATTTCTAAACAGACTCAAAACACTGAAGTTGCCTAAACAAAAATTGTCATGTTCCCCCTTTTATTATATACCTGTGATGCATATATTGTGTCAGGACATATAGAAAACATTCTAAACAGTATTGAGGATTGCAAAAATAAGTGGCTTAAGTGTAAGCACTGCATGTTAGTTATTTAGGTTTTTGGTCATTGATGGCGCTTTAACACTAACCAATGTGCCAAAACTATTGCTATAGACATTGTTATTCAAACTCTGAGGTGCGCTCCCCTGTTTGGGTGTGGCATCATGCCCGGGGGTGCGGGCTGGCCATGAATCAGACAGCTTGAACAACAATTAATAGCCGATCAATGTTTGTTGTGGCAAGCGCTGCTTATTTCAAGAAAATGCAAAGTGTTGCAGCAAGCGCTGCCTTTGCATTCTGCCTTTCAGTCAGGTGCTCAAGTTTACTTTCTATCACTGAAGCACACTTAAGAGGAAACAGAAAGTGAGGCTTAGAATAAGAGTAAGAGAGAAAGTGGCCCACATGAGGGGAATGAAGAAAGAAATGTGAAGGAAAGCAAGAATGCTAGAGAACAGGGCCAGGGAAGAGACAGCATGAAAGACAGCGCTAAAGAGACAGCGAAGGACGAACAAAGAAGGTGCTGCAAAACAGGAGAGAGAAACATGCACAGAATGGGACAGGACAGGAGAGACACAGAGTGGTGAATGGAAACCAGTGAACCAAAACAATGTAAGGGGGTGAAAGGGTGAACTGAAACTAGAAATGAGGAAGAGAGAATGAGAGGGACAGAATAGGAGGCAGAGACGGAACAAGAGGAAGATATAAAAGGAAGGAAAGGGCTAGACAGAATAGGATGGGAAGTGAGACAGAATTGAAGGGGAAGGGAGGAAGACAGAATAGCAAGGGAGCGAGATAGAATATGAGGGATAAGGAGTGAGCCTGAAATGGAGGGGAGTGAGAGAGACAGAATAGAAGGCAGAGACAGAAGAGGAGGCAGACATAATAGGAAGCAGAAGGTTATACCGACTTAGAATGGGAATGAGGCAGAATTGAAGGGGAATGATGTCAGACCGAATAGAAGGAGAAAGGAGTGAGGCAGAACAGGAGGGGGCGAGGAGTGACAGATAGGAAGGAGATGGAGTGAGGCAAAGTGCCAGAATGTGAAAGGAAAGAATGCAGATTGAGAAGGAATGATTATGTGAGAGAGAAGGAAACAGAGAGGGGGAGAATGGGGAGAGAACCTAAAGCGGGTGATAGAGGACAGAAGATTGCAAGATGAAAGAATATGGGAATGTGAAACTAAGGAAGAATAGTAAGAGAAGAAACAGAACAGGAAAAGAGACAGGCAGAATGGGGAAGAAAATAAAAAATAGACCTGAAGCAGAAGCGAGAAATAATTGTTAGGGAGTCGAGAGAAAGCAGAAACCGCAGGAGTTGAGAAACCAAATTGAGAATGCTATGGAGCCAAAAGCCTGAGTGAGATGTTTAGAGAGCCAACAGGTCAAATGGGCAAAGGGCTACAGAAATAAGAGACAGAATTGGAGGAAGAGGGAAGATAGAATGGGAAGGATGAAGGGAAGAGAGAATGGAGAGTAGGAAGTGTGCAAGGAGGAGAGTTAAAAGATGAATTTGAGGGGACGAAAAGGAAAAACAAGTGGTAAGCTAAAAGAATAAGAAAATGGCAGTCAAGCCAAAAAGGCAAGAAGAGAGACAATACAAGTGCCGTAAAGAAGGAAGAAAGAGAGCAGCAGAGAGTTAAGGATGGGGAGACTGTATAAGGAAGACATGTGATACAGAAGGGATTAATAGACAAGGAGGCAGCAACAAAGAATTAAGAAAAGTGATAAGGATGTGAGGGAGTCTGCGGCTCAGTTATATAATCTGTAAATCGCATCCATAGCAACTGAGGTTTTTATACTGTCTGCTTGGGACGGATGCTCACCCTGTGTGCTTCTGTAATGAAATAACATAGGATGCAAGGCCATTTCAACCCTTCCACCAAAGCAAACTTCTGAACTCTCCCTGAACTCTCCCTTGAGAGGTAAGTGTGGGGGCCGATTCACGGAGCATTTTCCAATGGGATTGGGCCATTATAAAAGGCTTCTGTCAATCAGGCCCTTAGTCTGTTGGCATGCTCCCCGCTCAGAGCTATCTCTGTGACCATGAGTTTGTGGTCTCTGGACAGCTTTGTCTGCCTCGAATACAAGGACGACCTCAATGAACCTGGTTGGGCGGAGGGGAGAAAAGGGGTCAGCTTCAAAACCTTTTGCTCGAGGGGGCCTTGGGATAGAAATGTTTCAAAGCATTGAATTTACCATCTCCACATTCCTTCCACTGTAGCTTTGATTGGATTGCTCTGTGAGCTTCAAAGACTGTTTGAAGTTATTAGTAAACGAGTAAGGCAGATGTGTTTACTTGTGCTAGGTCTTACAATAGCTCTGAGATGTGATAAATCGTTCAATGCTCCTCTAAGGCAGGGCAAATTGTTTATCAGTGTAGAGTGTATATCAAACATAGGCAAAGCCAACAGTTTGTGCTTTAGAAAATGTGTAAAAGTGTGACATGAAAGTGGTGTGTGTGCTTATTTGAATTTTGGTAATTGTGAATTTTGAAATGTTGTGCTTTATTGATATTTTCCGTGTGGATTTAGTCTTGTAGTCAATATATGATTAAAACACTGTAACACTATCAATACAGTATACAAATAGTGCATCCTACATATTTTGTGGTGTTCCAGTTTTTCGTATTTTGTGTGATATTCCCTCCTACCCCTTTGCACTCACAGTTTATTTATATGCTTTCTTTCTTAGATTTCTTTTTCTTCCACCACATGCACCTGGTTTAATGTTCAGCCATTTATAAAGCATTTTATAACCCATTTTAAAGTCCCAATATTTGCAGATCGAAGAACTGAGGCCCATGGATATCATATAGTTTTCCCAAGATCACACAGTGAGTTGAAATGAGATGAAGGGATTAGAATCCAGGTCTGTCTGGGTGCAGGATACAGTTACGGGTACCCTGTGCAGGCTCCCCGAATTGCAGGCCTGCTTACAGGGTTACGGGGGACCCCACACACTGTTTGAAGGGTGCATGTATGTAGCTAATCTGGTAGTTTCCTGCTTTGTGTGTGGGCGTGTAGGGGGTGTTCCAGCCGTGACTTTTGAATACGGTTGATTTGCGTGAACAATTCCATTAATACGCGTGGCACGCATTTTTCTTTCTGCGCGCATGCTTGCGCAGTGTCTTTCTTGGTGTGCAGCCCTTGCGTGATTTCTGCGCAGAATTCCATGAATCGGCCCCATAGTGTTTATGGCATATTTTATCATATATTTTATCACATGAAATGTGTACTGATTGTTTCACAATTCGGTATTTCCCATAGCATATCAACTACACACAGCAGTCATCACGTGAACCAATGCCAAGCATGACATCAAGTCCTGGTTTTTAAGCCAGCAGCAGTTTGCATTCTGGGATTTGTAATTTTGCGATTTGTAATTTTGTAGGTTGGATCTAAAGGTCCAGGCGTGCAAAGCGCAGTTCGCTAAAAAGTTACGATTGCCTCACTCCAGGTGTCACCCATATAATGGGCCATTTAGCTGCTATGTGAAGGTCTTAGAAGGAATTTATGTTACTATACAACTACTTTTTCACATAATTAAAAATGTGACGAAACTCTTTTTACATGCAGGGAATTAGTGGATTATATTTTAGAATATACACTTGAGAAACGAACATCTTCACTCTGAGCAACCCAGACAGGACATATAGTTACACAATGCATAATGCATACACAGACACTGTGCACATATGGTCAATCTCTGAACATACCTAAAGAACCCGCGTGCGCGCACGCGCGCGCACACACACACACACACACAGTGCCTGCACCCTCACTTCACATGCATCAATACACTGCACATACGCCTCACCTGCACAGGGCATAAATGCACCCTCACGTGGAACTCCTGCAGCCTCTCACTGTATACATACGCTCACAATGCACAATTGCCCATACACAGTGCATCTGCATCATGGAAACGTACTCTTACATTGTGCATGCACACTGCTCATACTGTACCTATGCACTCACACTGAACAAAAAACACACACTGCACACACATGCCCGCACTGTACATGCACGATCATGCTTCTAATACACCCACTGCATGTACCCCCATACACTATGAATGTGCACACTGCAAACACAATCTACACCTGCACGCAGGAATGATAAAAAGCACCTACAAAAAAGAAAACTATTGGCTTTGCAAATGCTTATCTAGATAAAAGTCGTTAGCTTCCATTGCAATTATTCGGATTTTGTCATTCAAGAAAGATAGGGCTTCCGTGAGATTTGTCTCCAGCGCATACTGGAAACATTAGCCACAAAATTACAGTGACATAAACCATGGCGGCAAACATCGGGTTTTGATCCGCAGGATGTGGTTAGTTTTGCGAATAAGGACATTTTTGTCAAACCAAAACGTTGCCCGCCAGCCAGTTCGCCTGGACTCGACCTCAACATTTGCTTTGGACTCCATTTAATTTACGTCACAGTACTGATATATTTATGAATTTGAAAGGCTTCCATGAGATGGCTTGAGCACCGCCAGAAGCACCAGCAGCCAAACCAACCAGCAAGTCAGCGCTCTCTGACAGGGGTCAAAGGTAAACGTGCATTTCCTGCTTGCCCCGTGTCAGCCAGCAGAGTTCCGTTGAGAGTCCCTGAACCAGTTCACTGACCACGCACTTTCCATACCTCACGGTATTATCAAGTAAACTTTCGTCAAACGGGTAGAATGCTGCAGATGCGCAACGTTTCAGAGCCGCAGAATCGTTCATTGCAAGCAATAGGCTCCAAGATTTGCTTTAATGTGAAGAGGCAGTGGTGGAAACAGAATACATTTAAAGGGGGATCCCACAAGGACCGGGTTGGGCGCATAGTTTGGAGAAAGGGGTGGAGTTCTGAGGAGGCAGAGTTCAGAGCGGGGCAGAGCTGGCAGTTGAACTCTTCAAAGGAAATGTTCAACATAATAGTTAAAAAATTGTGCAATTTCTTTCATGCTTCTTTTTTCCAAACTCCACACTGTACATCAGTTCCAATTTAAGTCACTGCCATGGCAGTGGTGCACTCAAAATATGTTATCATTGCCACTTAAAATCCCTTTGGGATCCCATCATGTGATGAGGTGTGGAGGCAAGCTGCGGGCGCTGGGGTAGGGCTTACATCTGAGTAGGCTGTGGTGAGGAGTCTATTCTGCATGGCATTTGCCAGACCTCAGAAGAATTGCTATTGATTTCTAGATCAACCTTTCTCCCTCCATGCAAAGTAGCCCCTTGACATTTTAGAATATTGTCAGATTCTGTGGCAAGTTTGGCTTAAAACAATGCTCTATCTTATAAAGATAACTTGAAAAGTACACAAACCATAGTACAGTACTCACACAAATATATAAATCCTTATAGAAACGTTTTCAAAACGTTTTCAATTATGGAATTATTTATCCCCATCCCTCTACCTTGAATGGAAGACTACAAATACCAGAATGCAATTCAGCAGAAGGCAAAAAAGGGCATAAAGACTCAGAACAAAATGTAATGTGTGAATAGGTTACCTAGGCATGTTTCAATGTTTGACAAAGGTATGCTTCCTATATAATGTGAGCAAAATTGTACCTTCTACCTAAAATAAGCGCTTTTTGGTGTGATAAATATGAGCAGGTGAAAATAAGGCAGATCATGTAAACAGGTTTGGGGGTATGTTTAACTGTCCTAGAGCAGGGCATAGATTTAGGCAGATAACTGGTTTCTTTGCGTGTGCTTTCACAATAAAAATGTCCCTTTGCAGTTCTTAACATGGACACATTAACATCTTGCTCAAAACAATGGTCTCTTTATAGGGACGCCATTTCATCAAAATGCCTGGGGTAGCAGAAGTGACATCACACGCCCCTTGGCCTCTGCTGACATCACAGGAAGTGATGTCATTTGACCCCTCCCCCAAGTGACATCACAGGCAGTGATGGCACACGACCTTCATATGCCTCTAACACCCGTTAGGTGCTCTCATTTCAGCCAGATATAAGAAACAAGGAACAGAGGGAGGCACGATTTGTCCATGATCACACATTTGGGGAATGTAATTTTCCAGATTCGACGTGGGGCCTATATGTAAAACATACATTAGGCAGTACTTGTAACAGGGTAACTGAAATGTCTAACCCAGGCTACAACTAGTGTATGAAACATCTACATATCAATGGACACAGAAGTACTCATTATCTGTAGCATGGATGTGTTAAACAAGCCAAAAAAGCACTGACCTAGGGAGGCGTGCGCTGTCTTTTTGCTCAGCAGCAAAATGCAGCAAGACCAAGGTCTGAAAATTAAATAATTGACCAGGATTTGCTATCAAAATAATTCCCTGGTTATAAATGTATCTATGAGTTAGCTACCACTACGATAGAAGATCGGTCTCCATGTGCATTTCGCTTTAAGTTATGTGAGTGTTAGGAAAGATTTCCCTTAGGTGCAATTTTCCCTCCATTTGGGAACCCCCCCCCCAAACTTTTTGCTTTCGTTTGGAGTACCTAACCTGACTTTTTCCAGTGGAGCACAGCCTTAACCTGCGCTTCTCTGGGCTTTCGCTCATTTGTTATGGGGAAACTGACCCATCCTTCCGGATGTCAGTATTGGGAAAATATGTTTCCCTTAGTCTTCGACTTTGTTGCCATTTCTTGCTAACTTTTTATCTATGTGCCAAGTATCTTACAGTACCGTGCATAGGGGTCCTTTTGTTTTATGGTCCTAGCCACCCTCTAAGGAATTTTGGGTGTTTGTACAAGTGTGCCTAGGATGAGTTGGTGGCAGCATTTTACTTTTAAGTATTTTTACTTCGATTTTATGAACCATACAGCGTTTGCCACGTTTGGCCTAAGACTGTGGCTAGTGCCGATAGTCCCGTACCGCAGCCGCTGAGAGCCTGAGCGTCCTGAAACTGCAGGGTTAAGACCAGCAGGCGAAGTGGGCTAGACTGCCAACGTTTGGCCTGGATTGTGTTGAGATTCGGTGAGTACTTTCTTAATTTATCAGTGGCCCCCTGCCCCATCCATTCATTTTTACGCACAAGTGTCCCTCAAACGATACTCACCTTGGCTGGGATAGCCTGCACTCTCCAGCTATTCTGAACTCTGAATGGCACTCTATCTGCAAGGGTAGACCCTCTTCTAGGAATAGGAACTTATTCTTCGTCGCCACAAGCCACTTCCTGAGCAGCTATAACCCCCTGAAGAGAACCCACTTTTTTGTTTACTGTACTGCAACTGTAATCTTCATAGGGCTGGACTGCATAAATTAGGGATTGTTGATGAAGGACTGCCTAAACTGATATCTGTGTTGATTTAACCCCTTTGCTGTTACAGGACAGGGTTATTTTCTTCCCCCCCATCATCAGCCTTAGGCTAATCACATTATTGTATATATGTTAGATATTATATGAACGTGTGTGGTATTGTTTCTTAACTCTGGTTTAATTGTGTTTTGATTATAAGGCCTATAATACATGTATTTTTGATACATCTGTCTAAGAGTAATGTGTGGAGTTTTACTGTGTGTGCTCATTGTGGGCTTCCAGACACTCTCACCCCTCCTGAGACTTAGTCTTGACCACCTGCCAAGCTACCTACCGTAGATTGGTCTGATTTGTCCAGAAGGTTCCCCAGTTCCACTAAACTAGGGTGGCCTCCTAAACTTCTGCCCACCAGGTCAGACTTTAGGAATCCATCTTAACAGTGACAAGCAACCACAACCCAGAGCCGCACATAACACCTTAATGTCCTAGGCTTTGATACAGGACTCTTCTTCAGTCTTTTTTAACAGGGTGAGGTGTGGTGAGTGGGGGTGCTGCACTTCCCTCAAGAATAGGGCTCAATGCATCTACGATTTTCAGAGCTCAGTGTGTGAGGTGCGTTATTTAATGACCCTCCCAGGACTGGCTCATGAATGAAGCTTCCACAAAACCCTTTCCATGAATGAGTTTGAGGGGGCAGGGGTGGCTCACTCTATGGCTCTCTCACATCTGAGACTCCGTGACCAGCACTTATTTTCTTAAACAATGCTGCACATGAGCAGGGTCCTGATCGATGTTGTGGACCCTCTCAACCATTCATATCACACTTGAATGTGTTCACGGTGAGCAGAGCCCAATCAGTGGCATAGCACAAAATCTGGGGCTGCCCTTACGAGCCATGCTGAGGTCCCCCGCAAGCTCCTTAAAGCACAAGGCAAGCCACACCCTGGGACAGCCCGGACCACCAGGTGTGAGCAATGTCCCGGATGATTTTGCTGCTGCAGGGGTATGCACTGCTCCAAGTGAAAGAAGTAAATATGTTTTTTAATCAAAGCTTAAATGTTTCACCTAGTGCAGAAAGAAGGGAGCAGTGCCTGGTCCCCAAATATACCAGCCACGAGTGGTGGCTCGTGAGTTGCTTTATTGGGGTGTGTAAATATTTCTCACAAGTATGCGATTGTGACAGAGCATGACGAGGGGGCTTGAACTAATGGAAATGGGTTTGGGAGGGTTCGGGGGGATTCTTCCCCCTCCCATGAGAAAATATTTTGAATAATGGGTTCAAATGGGACATTACGCAGCACACATTCTGTGAAAATTTGGGTAAAAGGCCAGATAGTTTGCAATCGGTTTTTTAGGGTGTATGGTAACTCATGAAAAAAGTACAATAAAAGCAAGTAACCAAAAGTGCACAAGTGCATTTCCCAATGCATTGTCATGCCAGTCCCTTCAATGTATGCCAGTATAAAAAAACATTTTCATGCTGGCTGCGCCCATACATTTCCATGCTGGCTCCACCAACGTATGCTAGTATTCCCATATAAGAACATACTCATGTTCGCTTTGAGATGTTTTTTTATAGTATCATTACTGGAACTAGGCACAAAGCTGACTCTGCCAAAATATGCCAGTACTCCTATGTAAGAAAATACTCCTGCTGGTTTGGCCATTAAAAGTGACATGTCACAATAAGAACCCAAAAGAAGCAAGCACCTCGCACTCCTAATGTATTTTAACTTTGCAATAATCTTCTGTCGGATTACTATAGGACATTTGTTGAATTTTAGGTGCAGAGGAGATGAAAATCAACACTTGCATATGGGTTGTGAAATGAACTAGAACAAAAATACCTACTCATTCTCTAGAATTCCTAATCTTCTCGTTGGAGACACAGTCTCCAAGCCCATATGAGTAAGAGTTAATCACACACTTGTGGCTTCTTTATGACTTTGTGCACTTCCCTAATTTTAGGCCCACACACTTACCTTATGTCCATTATTACAGATTATATCCAATATCTCAGGTTAAAAAACCACATTGGGATTGTTCAAGAAAAATTATATCTTCTAAAAAGAAAAATCCACCACTTAATAAGGTCCACCATCGCATAATTGCCTATGGAACAGGAAGAAGGACAGTAACTTTTAAACTAGCACAATTTTAACCACATAGGGTACTCCCAATTAGATAAGAGTGTATAGAAGTTTTAAGTATTGGTTAACAAAAGTATTGTAATAACCATTAACTTTGAGTTTTGATGAGATTAAACTTTACTAATGAGTATCATGGTTCAGAACACATGGAAAAAAGTCGGGGTTATGTAAATCTCTTAGCTACCTATTTTTTAATTTTTTGAAAAAACCTAGATCTGAAGAAGATGTTACTTTAAATGTATAATTAAATGTTCACAGGTTGCTCAGACACTTAAATAATTGTCATTTATGTTTGATTAAATTTGAAAACAATATTCGCCCCTGAAGACGAGAATTGTCTCGATACGCGTTGGTCTACATTATTTGTATTAATAAATTGTATATGAAATCTGAACCTTTGGGTAAAGTGTACTACTTATAACAGTATTGCAAATGCATTATTGATATTATTTTGAAAAATATTTTTGAAAAAACGAAGACATATTCTAAACTGTTTGGCTTGTATATTCAGTCATTGAAAGTGTGCAGGGGATGGAAGTTCCCTGACTGGGAACTATTTTCGTTCTATGTCACAATAAGAAAACATGTCCGCACTGGTTCCAATGCAAGCCAGTCTAGACCCATAAGAACACTTATCATCCTTGCTTCATCATAGATGATCAGCTAATAAAAGGTTATGCTACAGAAGGAACTAACCAGGCCACTACACCAAAACGTCAGTATAGCGAGGTAATACTAATTATCAAGCTTGCTTTATCAAACATGCCGAGTAATACATGTCATGCCACAGTAAGAACTGGCTAGACTGACTGTACCAAAATGCCAGTCTAGCCAGGTAATGAGACACATGGGGCCTCATTACGACCCAGGCGGTAAGTTACCGCCTGGGCCGTGACTTTACCACCATGGCGTAAACTATGTTTACGCCATGGTGGTTGGCGGACTTACTGCCCCATTCCGACCTTGGCGGGGCGGTAAGTCCCCAATCCCCATTTACCCTTCCCCATTCCCATTTTTGCCCCATAGGGCACAATGGGAGTGGGGAAGGCGTTAATTACGCCACCGTAAATTACGGTGGCGTAATTAACTCCATGGTCCCTTAGCGCCATGGATTTTAACACCTGCTAAAAGCAGGTGTTAAAAGCACCATGGCGCTAAGGGACCTCGTACTCAGGCGGTAAGGGTCGGCGCTGTTAACGCTGCCGTAAACCCCTTACCGCCTGGGTCGTAATGAGGCCCATGAACTTGGCTTTGCCCAAAAATACCAGTAAAACCTGCAAATTAAATAAAGGATGTGTCAACAATGCTCGAGTGATCCCCAGTCTCCCATTGCGCCTTACACACACACACACATACGCAGGCATCCCCTTTCACCCACCCATACATCTCCTCTCACATTCATTCACACTGCATTCTCCACACAGGCACACACCCACACAGAACATTCAAACACACACACTATCACATTTCTTCTCACTCACCCACCACTCACTCACCCATAGCACATAGATACATCTGACACGAACTTCACACATGCAAAATACACAACACATTTGAAAACAAATAAGACTTCTTACCTGTTTTTCCAGCTTCGATCCGTTACTCCGGGCCACCCTCGGCTCCTCTGCTCTGCTCACAAACAGGAGCCAAGAAGCTGCGAGAGCTGGAGCAGTAGGGGTTGGAGCTGAACGTGGCATTTGACATGTGCCAGATGTCATGGTTAGCTCCAACCTCTACTGAGCACTTCCTTCTCGCGCTGCAAGCCCCAGCCCAGCCATCACACTGATGGGTGAGGGCTGGGGGCCCCAATACACCAGTGCCCAAGAGCTTACATTTTTTTTTAAAAATCGTATTTCTTTTCATTAATGCAGGGGCAACAAGGGAGACTGAAGGGGTAGCAAGGGAGATCACAGGAGTCGTGGCTGCAACCCCTGGGGGCCCCCAAATGACATCCCTGTCTCTTTAATGGGACATCTATTGTAAATCACTCACACTTTAAATGCTCTGTTTGAAGAAAGGAAGTTACGGGCCTGCAAGGTCTGATGGGCCGCTGGCAGGAGGGCATTTATCTCATCACAGCAGGAGGTGCCATGCCTCGGACCGGTTCTGGCTGCTAGGACATTGAGGATGCTGAGCAGAACACTTCTGCACTTCTGCTCGGCATCCGCATTATGCTGCCAGCAGGACACCTTTCCCTTTCGGCAAACTATGTGAGGGTTCCGAACAGGAGAGGTGTCCTACTCCCAAATGTTCTGTTCTGAACTGCTGTCAGGGCTGAGTCAGGCTAGGTTCGAGATCCAGGGAGACATATGATGCCGGATCTCAGACCCGGCAAGAGCCGGCCCATTGACCAGCGCTGTGCAGAGGACAGATTGTGCGTGATGTTGTCACTTGGTACAGGCAGCAAAACCATGTTCAATCTGCTCTCATCCAAAGTGCAATTCATTGCGCTTCTCTGACCCATGCCATCCCTGGCAGCTAGGTGGCCTCTGCAAGCAGTGCACTTGCACATAGAGAAAGACAGAGCTAATCCACAAAATGTAAAAAAGAGTGGGTAGATTTGAATATAATGGCATCAGGGGTGGAGCCACCCTCAAATTTTGGGGGTGGGGGGCTGGATGGCAGTTTTGAAAGCTGGTAGCGAAAGGGGCCATTAAACCAATGGTGCTATTGACTCCCCCAAGCACAGAATGGCTGAGTAGATAGTATGTCTTTCTTTGACCCATTAGATGCATCATTCACCCCAAATCACAAGAGGCGTAGCCAGGATTGTGCAACAAGTGGTGCCTGGAGCTAATGCAGTACCTCTCATCCAAAGGTGAGCCGACAGAGGGAAGGGGGCTTGTTCTGCCCCTGGCCAAATGCACAGGAGTGACGGAGCGTAGTGAGGGAGCGCAAACCAATCAAATGGGTTTGGGACAGAGGGTTCTCCCCCTGGGAATATTTTAGAAAAATAATGGATTAAAATGGTGCAGTTTACAGCACACTTTCTGTGGTATATTGGGTAACAACCCACAGAATTTTCAATTGGTTTTGTTGGGTACATGTGAGAGGGGAACCCTTGGTGGGATGGAGCAGCATGCAGAGCAAAGCTACCAGACCAACGGGCCTCTACAAGGTACAGAACAGCATGCAGAGCAAAGTCACCAGACCAACGGGTCACTACAAGCTAAGGGCGGCTACAGTGAAAGTACCACGCCGCAGAGTGTGATGCTGCCATTACCCGACCCCGAACAGAACATCTGCAGGCACAACCTCACACTGCAACCTGGGGGTGAGGACAACATTATTTACAGACACACTCATCGGTATAGGAAGATGGGTCCTCTGACTCGGAACAGGCCGCTTGCGCGGAAGAGAGCCGCACGGCAGGGATGCCGGAAAGCAGAGGCATGAGAGGGAGTGTGGGATCGGGTCCCAAACAGCACGTCATCAGCATGGGAATATGGCGGCCATGGGAATCCCTAGTTCAGGGATGGGGCCGGCCAGAGTATTTCAACTGCGTTACAACAAAGCTCCTAATTGGCCACTGAGACCAGCCTTCCCAATAAAAACCTGAAACACTGGTCTAAGGGGTATTCTGTCTCTGACTCTTCCAGGAGACACATGTACCGGACGAAGAGAAGGCTTTCCACTGGGCATATTGAACCACAGGCACCATGCAGCTACAGGAGAAGGCATCCCTATCTTCAACCAAGAAGAATAAAGCCTAACTTTTAAGGACTTTTATGTTACAAACCTGGAGTATCATTTAGGAAGCTGTATTCCTAAATAAAGGATTTATATTTTGTTTAACTGCATTCTGTCTCTGTAACGCTTACCTGACAAATCTCTGCAGAAGCGCCTAGGAAGTCTGAGGTGAATTCCCTTTTTCTGTTCTATGCTCTCAGGTGAGTTCTGTAAGGAAACATGGAAAAGACTTCAGCTATCTAGCTACTGCTTTTATCTCTGACCAAGAACCTAACTGTATCAACCCCTTTTTTAGGATAAACACTAAGGCTCACCTTAACCTTTAGTTTGGGGAGCTATCCATCCTGAACTCAAGCAGGGGCCCTAGTTCTGAAGAAATGCAGAGGGAATTCTGGAGTTGGTTTTCAGGGTAGGGAATAATCAGATAAAAATATAGGAGAATTTGCCATAAGACGGCGTGTGGGGAAGAAAATGCCAATGCCTTAGATTTTCCTAACCGATAGTAATTTGCGGTTGGCACTACATCTAAAACACCAGGCATGTATAGACAGACACTATATGTGGGCAACCACAAGATATATTCGTGAACATATAGCTCGTCACGATATACAGCCTGAACCCAGCATAAGGTGAATAATAGCACTGGAAAACAGCACTGACAGGATACGTAACACTTGAATAACTCCGAAAACTTCACATATAATATTGCCGTCACCCTGCGGTGCATACAGTCAGTCACAAAACTAGGAACACTCTGGAGAAAAAGGCATACAATAGTAATGCGCAGGTATAGACCAAAATAACTGTACTCGCGTGACACTGAAAACCGGGAACTAGTTTTCAAACACCACACCTCAGGGGAACAGCTTCGACTGACAGGAATACTAGGAAAAAAAAAGTAACAGGAACACTTCACCAAGAACGGAGGAAAAACTAAGAGAGGCTGGAACAGAAATAGTAACTGACTGACACAAAAACTGTAAATGGGAAATGGGGTATTCTGAGGAATTTCTGAGGAGACGAGGAAACCGCGGTAAGCGTTGCTTCTGCTGAAGCAGTCACGACGCGAAGCGCGGACCTCCAGAGGTGCGGGGCTTAAAAGGAAAACTTAGCCTGAAGCATAAACCGGCAACGTTAGTAGTCAAGGGCATATTGCAGGCGGCCATGATAGGAAGGCAAGGGTTTCTAATTCCCCATGACAGCCTATACCTTCTCTGAAGCAGTTCGCCACCTATGCCATGCCCATGCCTAACCCTTCAAGACGTTCCTATGGGAATTGATACCTGGTGTTTTGCCCGTGATCATGACAGTCTCTTGCGTTGTCTGTCACAAATGTTGGTGGCAGCGGTGGGATAGACAACACATCATGGAAGACATTGTGAAGACCCTTGCAGAGGGACAACAACAATTGCAGCAGCTACTACATGTGCAAAGTCACCAGGCACAGGCCGACCGCCAAGCATTCCAACAGGCCATACAAATACAGAGTGCTACTCATGAAAAGAACCAAGAAGCTCTCAAGCAGATCACAGACGTGTTGATGTCATCCAGGGGACATCCTGTTGTACCCACCAGCATCCTTCAAATGTACCAACCAGGAGAAGATCCAGCCTTCTTCTTCACCAATTTCGAGAGAGTGGCCAGAATAGCCCAGTGGGCCCCTAATAGGTGGGCGCATTACATCGTACCACTTCTCACCGGCGTCATTCAAGGCACCTATCAAGCTGAAAATCCATCCGGTGACATTTCTTATGGTGACAAAAAAAGGGCCATCCTAGAAAGGCTTGAGATGGACTATGAGGCCTTCCGTATCCAACTCCGGGAAGTGAAGCTGAAACCATGGGAGTCACCTCAGCAATTGTACTGCCGGATCCAGGATCTAACAGAGATGTGGCTAAAACCCACCTCGGCCACAATGGTCCACGTAGTGGAGAAAATACAATCGGAACAGTTGGTAGACGCTTTTCCAGGACCCGTACAGAGATGGGTGAGGCAACATCACAGGCCCACCCTCTCAGAAGCTATCAATATAGCCACGGCCTTCCAGAAGGCAGGGTTCAGCTGACATCCAACAGCAGTAACTGCAGAGACCTTAAACCTCTCTACACATCGTTGGGCTGTGAGTGAAAAACAGGTTCCACGAGCGTTACCACATATACTTCCTGGACCTCAAGACAACCTCAATGTTTTGATTGTGAACAGTGGGGCCACATTGCCAGATTTTGTCCCCACAGAAGCAAACCAGAACCAATGGAAGTAGGAATGCTACAGTCTCAAGAGTATCGAAGAAGAAGATACCATACATGGTTGAAGTGATGATCGATGGGAAACCATCTCTGGCATTGTTAGACAGCGGGAGTCAACAGACTGACATAACCCCCCAAGTAAGTGGTAACAAGAGATGGGACAGGGTAAAAATACCAGTTAAATGTGTACATGGCGATTTACGGTCTAATCTGTCCAGACTCGTCACTCTAAGCATACACGATCACACACTGGACGTTAGGGCCGCCATAATCCCCTCACTGCCCACCCCTGTGTTGTTGGGTACCGATCTTCTTACATTCTAGGAATCCATCAATGAGAAGGAATGGCTACAGATGGCCCCCTTTTCTCAAGAATTACTACAAACCCCAGAATGGTTAAAACCCTGGCAAACCAGAAGCGAAGTAAGAGAGGTGAAGAGAAGATGGGCAGCCGCTGTCATCATCAACTCGCTTCCCCAGGGTTCAGAAGCTTCCTTCCGGGCTAAGTGCCAGAGCGATCTATCCCTCCACAGGGCCCGAGAACAAGCGCTTGAAGAGAAAGACAAGCAGGACCATACAGGACTGTGGTTTATTGAGAAGGGAGGTCTATACTACCGAATGGTAGAGGAGAAGGATGGAAATGAAAAAGAGCATTTACTCGTCCCTGGCCGGTTCAGGAAACTGGTACTACGACTCACTCATGATTAACCCACTGGCAGTCATTTGACCACCGAAAAAACATTAAGATGTGTTTAAAGGGAAGTGAATGACTACTACCAATCCTGTGTTGTCTGCCAAAATGCCAAAAAAACAACCCTATTATACCACAAAAAGCTCCACTTCAATGAATGGCATTGACCAAACAGCCGTTCCAATGGATAGGCATGGATATGGTGGGTCCTCTAGAACCATCAAGTCGAGGATACCAGTATCTGTTGGTGGTGGACTACACTACTCGATACCTAGAGGCGTTCCCAATGCGAGGAACCTCTGCTACACAAATATGTGATCTGCTCATCCCTTACTTTGCCAGAGTGGGGATACCCAAGGAAATAGTGAGCGACCAGGGCAAGAACTTCATGTACAACATAATGAGCAGAGTATGTCAACGCCTGAACATAAAACAGCTGAGGACATCTGTATACCATCCCTAGACTGACAGCCTAGTCAAGCGGTAAAACAGAACTATAAAACAGATGCTGAAACGGGTGGCCGTTTCTAGCGGGAAATTCTGGGCCTGGGCGTTGACTTCGATTCTAATGGTCCTAAGAGACACCCCACAATCGTCCACTGGATTTTCCACTTTTGAGTTACTTTTTGGACATCGCCCTAGGACCCTATAAGACATAACCAAGGAAGACTGGGAAAGAGGGGAAGACAGATCGCTGTTGGCATATGTGGACGAATTAAATACACGCCTGGACATGCTGAAGACTCTTGCCCAAACCAATCTAGGGTAAGCAAAGGAAAAACAGGAAGAGTACTACAACCGTTCCTCCAAGTTGAGGACTTTTAAATCCAGAGACAGGGTACTAGTGTTACTACCAACAGCAGCAATAAAATGCTTGCACAGTGGAGAGGGCCTTATACCATAAAAGTGGTATTAGGTCCAGTGAACTATCTCGTACACCAACCAGACAGACAAGACAAGGAGTAAAACTATTGTGTTAATCTATTAAAGGAGTGGAAGGAACCAGTGAAAAACGTGTCCTTGATTGTCTCCGAACAAAGAGCCACCGAACAGTTCCATAAAGGTGAACCCTCAGGGTTACAAGATGTCCAGTGGGGATCAAATATGTTGACCCAATCCAAAGAGGAGGTCCTTCAGATCCTGAAACCCTGGGCCAATACCTTTTCTCATCTACCAGGCAAGACAAATCTTGTCGACCGTGCCATCGATACCGTCCCTGGAAAGATTGTAAGGATGAGACCCTATTGCATACCTGAAGCAAAAAGGGCTGAAGTACAGAGCGAAATAGAAGAGATGTTATACATGACCATTATCGAGCCATCATCAAGTCCCTGGTGCTCCCCAATAGTGTTGGTGCCCAAACCTGATGGCTTGATCCGTTTTTGCATGGCTTTCCGACAACTCAATTCCATTTCTTCATATCAAGCATACCCCATGCCACGCATAGACAAACTGCTGGAATGGCTAAGAGCTGCTCATTACCTCAGTACGATAGACTTAACAAAAGGCTACTGGCAGATACCCCTGAAAAAGGAAGACAGGCTGAAAACAGCCTTCTCCAGACCAAAGGTTCTATACCAGTTTACAGTACTCCCGTTTGGACTCCACGGTGCTCCAGCCACTTTTCAATCATTGATGGACAAGATAATGATACCTCACGAGGCATACGCTTCAGCCTATTTAGACGACATCATGATGTTCAGCCGTACTTGGTTTGAATACCTGGAACACCTATGCAAAGTGTTTGCAGGTACAGTGATCTACTCATCAACCCAAAAAATACTTGGGATATACTTGGGATACACTGTGGGGGGTGGTGAAATACGTCCACAGGTAAACAAAGTGGAGGCCATAATATGACTATCTATACCTATCAACAAAAAAATATGTGGCTTCCTGGGCTTCATTGGATATTATCGACGATTCATTCCTCTGTTCGCTACCAAAGCGTCACCACTCAATGAGGCACTGAAATCATCTCACTGTGGCGATCTCAGGTCAGATTAGATGGCTGAAACCGCGCTCGAGTAGCTCAAGAAGGTCATCTCATCCCTTCCGTTGCTAAGATGTCCCGATTTCTCACAACACTTCTTTCTACAGACAGATGCCTCAGGACGAAGACTGGGGCGTTCCTCTCCCAAGGTTCTAGAGATGACTTGTGGCCCATAGCTTTTATTAGTCGCAAGCTACTTCCCCACGAAGTGTCCTACTCCACGATTGAGAAAGAGTGCCTTGCAATAAAATGGGCAATAGAATCCTCACATTATTATCTGTTAGGTCACCAACCACGTGCTGCTACAGTGGCTGTCAACCCAGAAGGACTCTAACCATTGTGTCCTTCGAGGGTTCTTAACTCTCCAACCTTTTCAATTTCATACCATACACAGACCTGCTTCCTTCCAGGTTGTTCCGGACTATCTTTCTAGGTCTGTTGATCTGCCCGACCGGCTAAGTCCTTTGGTGGGGGTTTGTGAGAGGAGAACCCTTGGTGGGACGGAACAGCATGCTGAGCAAAGCCACCAGACCAACAGGTCGCTACAAGGGACGGAACAGCATGCAGAGCAAAGCCGCCAGACCAACGGGTCATTACAAGCTAAGGGTGGCCACAGTGAAAGTATCATGCCGCGCAGGGCGATGCCGCCATTACCCGACCTCGAGCACCTGCAGGCACAACTTAACACTGCAACCTGGAGGTGCTTGCGGCGGTGTTCGCCAAAGGCTGCACAGGAGCTGAAGCCCTCTCCTTCTGAGGACAACATGGTTTATGGACACACTCACTGGTATAGGGATACGGGTCCTCCGACTCGGGAACTGGCCGCTCACGAGGAAGAGCGCGGCACGGCATGGACGCCGGAAAGCGGAGGCATGAGCGGGAGTGTGGGATCGGATTCCAAACATCATGGTGGTAGCATGGGAATGTGGCGCCCATGGGATCCCTAGTTCGGGGAGTGAGCGGGCCAGAGTATTTCAACTGCCTTACAAAAAACTCCTAATTGGTCACTGAGACCAGCCTTCCCAATAAAAACCTGCAACACTGTGTCTAAGGGGCATTCTGTCTTTGACTCTTCCAGGAGACACACGTACCGGACGAGGAGAAGGCTTTCCACTGGGCATATTGAACCACAGGGACCCTTCAGCTACAGAAGAAGGCATCCCTATTGAATAAAAGCCTAACTTTTAAGGTCTTTATGTTACAAACCTGGAGTATCATTTACGAAGCTGTATTTCTAAATAACAGATTTTTATTTTTCCGTATTGTCTGTCACAGAAAGATATGAAAAAAGTCCATTAGATGTCAAGTCATAAACAATGCACAGAAGCATATTCCAAGAATATTTATAATGACTTTGCCCACTATATGCCAGTACTCTGCAAGTGTAAAGAAAACATTTTCAAATTGATTTTGCCCTCATGCCATTCCGCTGCACCTATATATGGCAGTATTCCAACGTAAAATCATACTCATGTTTGCTTTGCCCATAATGGCAATAATCATTCTATAACAAAACATGTTCATGCTAGCTCTGCCAATATATGCCAGTATCACCACGTAAAACCATACTCCCGTTGGCTTTGCTCTAATGCCAGTTTTAAAAAAATCAATGGGACAGTAAAAAAACAAGTCCTTGCTAGCTGGCCGGTGAAGTAGCTCAGCGTGTTGAGAACTTGCTTTTGCGATCTGAGTGTGATCTGCAGGTCACAGGTTAAAATCCAGACAAAGCCATCTCAGCCTTGCACAGGGTCGGACTGGGGCATACAATTGTCTTCGGCACCAGTAAAAAAGGAGCCCACAGTTGCAAATGGCAATTCATTCCTTTTGTGACAGACTATTTGAAAAGTACCCAAGGGGGAGGTTTTTGATAAAATGTGATGCAAATTGTGCATTTTAAAGAATATATATTCAGTAACAATAGTCTAAACTACAAGCCGCATGGTGAAGTAACTTATCAAACTGGCCAAAAAAGCTGCTCACTTTGACCAAAAAACTAGCCCACTCTAGCATTTTGCGTTTTTGGTTCGGGCATTGCCCTATTGCACTATAGGCCAGTCGAGGTACAGCCTTGCATTCTGCCAAGGTTGATAAATAAGTACCAACTTCAATTCTGTGATAATTGCATGTACGTATGTATTCGGTTGCGTTTACCCACTAACGCCAGTAAAAAATGTCTTGCCACAGTGAGAAAGCATTGCCTTGCAAGCTGTATAAATGACCCTCTCCCTACCCCTCATGTAAGGACACTTATGTTGTGACCTTAACACCAGTATAAAAACTGCCATGCCAGTAAGGAAACATGCCCTCTCCCATGTAAGGGCACTCATCATGTTGGCTTTGCTCTTAATACGAGTACAACATTCCCAACCAACTCCATTGTTGTACACAACCCCTCCTTCACATAACCCCTCCTTCACATAATTACACTCAAGTTGCCTTTTCTTTTCCCAAAAAAACACCAGTAAAACAAGCCATCAACCTGTCAAAAAATGTTCATGCTCCAATGCCCCTCTCTGGGCCCCATATATACAGATACACTCACACACCTATACACATGTAAATACACACACAGATTCACATATATACAGACACACACACACATGTTACAGGGCTTGTGGTAGCGACCCTGTAGTTATGGTAAAGTTGCTCAACTCATAGAAAGAGCACTATTTGGACAGTTTATAACTTTGGCACTGTTCGACAAATCCTCACCAAACCTTTGCAAAAAAAGTATATGGCCACCCAGAATGATTTTGCGATGTTTGATGCAGC
The DNA here is from genome assembly GCF_040938575.1 of Ambystoma mexicanum. Taxonomy (NCBI): domain Eukaryota; kingdom Metazoa; phylum Chordata; class Amphibia; order Caudata; family Ambystomatidae; genus Ambystoma; species Ambystoma mexicanum. The sequence continues at coordinate 680,565,535 of NC_090924.1, read as the reverse complement.
AACGTTATAGGACGGGTCCCATAATTTTTAAAATCCTATTACACAATGGAAAAAAAATTGTGCTTGCACCTGAAGCCCAAACCAATGGATGGATTTGCACCAAACTTGCGTGAGGAGCGGCGGCTTGATCACGAAAGCATGTGTTTACAAATTTGGTGTAAATCCGTCCAGTAGTTTTTTTAAATGGCCCAAAAAATAGGTCAACTAAAATTAGTGATATCTGGGTCTGGTCCACAGACTCATTTCCTGATTCGGTGTCCGCGGACACCTCTGGAACAATCAGAGAGCAGCGTGACATTCGCAGACATCATACATGCCTGCTGATTGGCCAATTAAAAAAAATGTAAGGTGTGTCAAAACATTTGAAACGGACGCCATGTTGGATTTACGAACACCGCCCGTAGTCCACAGACATCAGGGTAAAAACATATTAAAAAACACAACATTGCACTTGTCAAACTAATGAAACAATCTCTGTGGAGGTGAGGAGTGATGAGGATGGGATGGGATGTGGCCATAAAAAGCCATAAATCTGGTGTTTTTCTTCTACGAAGTCCGCAAACATCTCAGATGTTCGGAGGCAGCCCTATGATGTTCGCAAACATCTCAGATGTTCGGGACATTCATGCATATTTCTGCATTACAGGGTCGGTGAAAAGCAGTTTTTGGTTGGCTTATAACTTTGGTGCCACTCAATGAAACTGCATGAAATATTGCAATATCATTTTGGACTGGTCCCTGAATGGATCTACAAGATTTGGTGCTGTTTTGCCAAGAAGGGGCAAAATTAGAGGGGGGTCCCAAAATATTTGAAAGGCTTATAAATTTGGTGCTGTTTGACGAATCTGCACAAAGGTTTTCAGAAACATTATAGAGCCAACCTTGAATATTTGTGCAAAGTCTGAATGGATTTTGTCAAGTACGGTTGACACTTTTCAAAAAATAAAAAACATGGGTGGATTTGCAGCAAACTCGTACAAGGATCAGTGGCAAAGATCTGAAAGCATGGTTTTGCAAATGTGCTTGTGTTTTATTTTATGAAAAGTAGTCATAATGTAGGTACAAAACATAGTGATATGCCTTTAGTGACTGAGGTATAGCATGTGACCAAGGGCAGTGGCCAGATTATCTGGGTCATGGCCTTTTTGACCTGGACAATCTGGCAACTGGCCATAACGATGAGGGACTGGTGATGGGGTTAAACTGGGCATGGCCACCAGGGACCCGCTTTGTGGTAACATTTTTCGTAATTGGGTAGGTTTCAGTGGGGAAAACGAAATCTGATCGTGGCTATAACCAAAATGGGTTACAAAGAATTGCAGGAAACTTTCGCGAGGAGCAACAGCGAGTACCTCAAAGCATGGTTTTGCACATTGGTCCTCTGTTTTATTTTTTCTAAAGTGTCACAATGTAAGTACAAAATATTGTGATACAACTTTGGTGCCTGGGCAATGGGCCTGGCCATGAGCAAGGACAGATGTGTACCATGATTTGCTTATTGGGGCCTGTGGCATGGCCAAAGCCCTGTTTTGAATGAGAAAACATATTTGTGATGTCATCTTTGATGTCCTGGGTGTTAGTCTTAGCAGTCCACGGTGGTTGCGTGAGTTATGGTTGCTTAGCTTGCCATAACTGGCGCATTTCTGGGGGTTTTCGGTTTTACTTGTAACCATAATGTCCCTTTAACAAAGTTTTTCACTGAATCTCATAGGTTATTATTAGTGCAATTTAACCATAATGTCACTTTAACAAGTTTTTTTGTATATACACACACATTCACCCACCAGTCCCGCACCCATTCTGCTTAACTGCCATCTACACAAGCAGCCACAACATTTACAATGTACTCTCATTCACATACGCACTAGCACCCATGTACACCATTCCCATTGCATTCATTCTTATGCGTGCACTTCCAGACATCCCCTCCATATAAACATACACTCCCACACATGCATGCATACCCGCATACACACAAACAATCCTTTTTTAGTTTGGGCTATTAGGTTGCAGAGACACCTATAAGCCAAAACGATTGTATTAGAGTACAGATAGGGAGAAATGCCATATGAGGAGGGGCACAAAGCTTGAAGGTGTTGTTTGTTTATTTGCCCACCCATCAACTACCCATGGCCATGCTAATCTCAGTATCCATTCTCACCCGGTTCCTGACCCACCCCACACAAAACACCTCCGGGAACTCTTTGTGCTCGCTTTAATCAAGCCCTACCATCAAACTTTGCATTCAAAGTGCCTGCCATTGTTTTTTCAAAGGCAGACTTCTGATAGTTAATAACTTAATTGGAGCTGTCAACACAATGCTGGTATAATAAAAATGTCTTACCCAGGTCTGACTTCAGCCACTCGGTTTATAAACCTGGTGTGTGTTCTTCACTGAAGACTTGTCAAAAACAAGCATTGGCAAATCCAACAATTTTGGCTTGTGTATAAGTATTAAGCATTTGCCAGACACTGCTATTAGATGCCCAGGTACTCACACCATTTTGCACTTGCTACCACCAATGGCCAGTTAATACCAGTACGGTAGTGCCTGGCAAGTGCCTTTGAAATGCTTATACAAAAGCCCAAACTGTTGGCATTGCCAATGCTTGTTTTCTTACCTATTTCTCTATGAAACACTCAGGCTCTTCCTGTATACCCTGTATACCTCTACAACTCACAGGTTATTTAGTTAATTCTAATTATTGGAGGCCTGAGCCAACTAAAAGCTAAGCCCAGCAGTTAGGCCTTTAGTTTAGGGAATAGGGGATCGGTTTCACCTCTCTGCATTGTTTTAGCCGTGTATGGCCCCTATAGGCATTCTTTCTAGTTTTGGGATGAAGAGCCAGGATTTGAGGAGTTTCCTGAATAGGAGGTGATCTCTTGTGTACCTATGTTCTTTGGTAGTTCGTTCCATGTTTTTGGTGCGAGGTGAGAGAAAGGTGAGGTGAGAGAAAGAGGATCCTCAGAGTTTTCTTTTGTTGTATGGTTTTGGTTCCAAACGGATATCGCTACTGGATCTGCCATTAGGTGCCAGCCCTCAAACACTTGGCGTCTGGGTTCACTCCTGACTGCAAACTCAAATGATGTGTTTGTTGTCAAATTATTAATTATAGATAAGTATATTATTTTTAAGCTCCCCTGTTACAGTGTCCTGTGGGTCTTATGGTAAAGAGCTGGCCCTTGCATCCCAAAGGCACACTAACGTTTTTATTATTTTGGTTAGCTCAAATGATTAATAATAGATAAGCGTAGTATTTTTTCATCGCTGCTCTTCCAGTGTTCTGTTGGTCTTGTGGTTAGGTGCCAGCCCTCGAACAGTTAGGACCTGGGTCGGCATTCCAGGCAGCACACTCAAATTGTTATTGTTTTTTTAATCAAATTATTGTTCGTGGACCTTTTGTAACAGCATGTTATATTTTTCGCTGAAAGACTTGCACCGAAGCAAGGCGTTTTGGTGGAGCTCTTCTGCATCCAGGTGCCTCAGTGCGGCTCCTTGGCCACAGAGCTCTTGCCGACATGCCCACCGGGTGCAAGAATCTATTGGTGTCAGCATGTTTTTCAGCACTGCTGTTGGGGTTATGTTGGTCTTGTGGTTAAGTGCCAGCCCCCGAACCTGGGTTCACAGCTCTCATTCATATTAACTCAAATTATGTTTTCTTCCCTTCAAGCAGCCTCTGCGAGCCTCATATGATCTTGCAGCATTGAATCCTTACCTCCTGCTCCCCAGTGTCCTCCCCTCTGTAATGGGACTGATGCCCTTGGTCTCTTCCTCGCCTATCTGTGTCCCCCCTAACAGGTGTCATCCTGAAGGTAGGATTTTGAAAATGTGGCATCTATTTAAAGTAAATAAATAAATAAATACAGACATAAACAAATAAACAGCATCCAGGGTCGCCAGTTTCCAAGGTCCGGCACACACCCAGAAGGCCAAAGGAAGCTTACGACTAATATACAAGTTAGACTAATACTGGATATATAGCAACTATTTCAGTATAAGTATGAAAGCTGTGCCCAAAGTAGAAGTAAACTGAATGCGGGCCTTGTGGCTAAGTGCTGGGCTTCAAGCACAGATGCTCCCGGTTCGACACCGGTGAAAGTAGGTCTTCTTTCCCTTTTATTTATTTATTATGCATGCCGTTTTACTCATTTGGCACGAGGGCGGTTAAGGCCCAGCTGTTCAACGTCAGCATTGAGCAGCTGACTGTGCAGCCTATTATATGTCAGCCTCGCACCTAATGAGCAACACATTTTCTCTTGCACATAGTTAGACGTTCACAGGCTGCGTGACATTTGCAAGAGATAATCCTTGCCAAATCAAGTCGCTCATTATGTGCAAGACTGATTTTAGAAATAGGCTGCAAAGTCAGCTGCCAAATGCGGACACTTAGCGCCTGAATCACCCTTGCGCCAAATGACGGGTGCCGATTTGGCTGTGGCGCCAATGTGGCCACGCCGAAAGTGGTTATGCGACCACAGTAGTGCGGCAAAAGCAGGGGTCAAGTCCTAAAAATTAAAGTGGCGGGACTCATGAGCAAACGCAATGGGATGTGATGTCACCGGAAATTAGCATATCAAGGTGAATATGCACATTTCATTAAATTGGGTTTGCATAACCACCCACATTGCACAGGACGAATGGCATTTGCCTTTCATAAAATCAACACACACACACACACACAAAACCAAGACAGGATATTTTCTTCCAATGGAGTTTTTGAAAACTTTAAAAGGTGTGCATGTTTTAAACTCCAAGAACCAATACACATGTTTTCCCTGGGACTTGCAGTACCGAATTGGGACATTTCACCTATAGTTGTTCATTATTTTTCATCAGGTTATATAGTGCAGTGTTGAAGTGTCCGACCTATGAATCTGCCGTCTGCGGTTTGAACCCTGGGGGTGGTTTTAATTCATAAATTCAAAGAGGACATTCAATGTTTTTCATTTTTGCTGGGGGCACTGAGTCCACCCTCTGAATAAAGTGGGACTCCGTCCCCCCACGTGTACCCTCGCCTTGAGCCCTGGGCAAAAGGCTTGCTTCAAAACAGCAGTTGTATTCTTTATTTAAATAGATTTCTCCATTAAAAACTTCTTAAACAAATGGCACCAACAAATAATCATAAAAACACATCATGAAAATATGCACACATAGGTGTGTGTTCCAATCTGTTCACCATTCATATTACCTTAAAATGTGCATAATTGAAATGAATTTTGACCAACGCAACAGGGCTTCTCGTGTATACTGAAACAAACTAAAGATGACATGTATTATTACAGTTCATTATTGAAATATGAGATCTAATATAACATTTTAAAATAGGGCTTTAAGCACTTCCTTCTAAAGTCAAATATATCTTTTACAAATTACTAGAAAGTGACCGAAATCTTCATGCACTCATTTCACAATAGCACCTTGAAGACATTGCTCCCCCTGCCCATCTTCTGCAGGCATTTAGAGCATGTTGAATCCAGGGAAGTAATTTCTCCAAAATGCCAGGGAAGTGACATCACATGACCGCTGTCCTCTGATGACATCACAGGAAGTGATGTCATTTGACCCCACCCCGAAGTGACATCACGGGAAGCGATGGAACACGTCCTTTCACCCCATGACAAAACAGGAAGTAGCATCACATAGCATTGTTTCTAAGTACATTACTAAAAATATGGTAACGCTATCACTGTAAATTGATATAATTTCATAGAAGAATGGATCACCATATGTATCGTTAATATCAGTGCGTGTAGGTCCACATTACCAAATTACTGTAAAATGCAAACAGAGGTCCAAGGTCAAAGGATAATGATGTGTTATTATATAGCACTTATGCTTGAGCGCTGCATAAAGAACAAATATACAACCCAGGAGCCTCAATTAAAAAAAAAAAGAATTAAAAAAAATGTTTTAGGGGTATCAAGGGAGACCACTTCAGTAGCAAGGGGGACCTAGGGGTCGTAGGTGCGACCCCCGAGGCGACCCCTAAATGACGTCCCTGGTTGAATCCAGTCATCAGGATTATTCTCCTGCTTTCATGGAAGTATATTTCACAGACTTCACCTTTTGCCTTTAGAGTCTGCTGCACTGTATTGTATATACAAGTGAGGTTAAATTAACCACCTTTCTCCTATCCGTCTCCCATTCTTGCACAAATGCTTTTTCCGTTGAGTCCTTTTACATTTGTTGTAGTCACACAGCTGTAAATCATCAACTTGATGCAGATCCCATGCTATTTAATGTTTGCACCCTTCATTATACCATTTATACTTTTTGGCCTCAGAGTTTGCCCCCAACACAGGGTGCACTGGGACGTCAGTGAGAGCAACCGATATAAATCAAGTGGCTGAAGGAACACTTTGGTTAAGACATTTCTATCACACAGCACATTTACAACTTCAGTGAAACAACCCTGAGCAGGCGACTTACAAATGACAATGGAAGGGGAAAGTTTGATGGTACTTCCTGAGAGAGCAATCTCAGAGATCCAAGTGGGGTGTGGTTAGGACGGGATGGGGCAGGTATTGGTTGGAAACGGCCATAGGGATTCGCTTTGTCATGAGCAGCCATGAGCAGCCAATTGGTGCATACAAATTGCAATCACCCCTACGTCGGGGGCATACCATGGTGGTAACGGCTTGCCAGCTATAGCTTCGGCAGGCCTGAGTGAAGCAGGGGCCTCGTCAAGGGTTTTCGGCCATTATGGCTTTGGTATGCCCCCCCAATATCCGGGTGGGAGCTTTTCGCACCCTAGGGCTCCTTCCAGAGTGCAAATTGTTTTTTTTTCCACTAGCGATGGGCTCTGCAAGTTTTACGCAAGCCCAATCTCCCTAGAAAAAAATGGTCTCTGCCATAGCAAAAAGAAAAGGGACAAAGTCCCTTTTCTTTTTCCATAATGGCAGCACGACAAGAAGGAGTGACAATGCCAGGGATCCCAGCAGGTAAGAGGGTTGGGGGATGGCGTGGAGGGAAGATGTAGGGGTCAGGGAGAGATGGGGAGCGGCACGGGGCTGAAGTAGGAGTGGGGTGTGCCAAAAACATGTCAGCACCCAGTAGGGCCACATGTGGCTGGAAACGCAGGCGGTACACTGTCAGTTCCCGCTGCATGTTCAGCCACCTAATTGGTGGTGCGAATAACCAAACAACATTTACGAGCTGTGTTCTCTTCTTCACATATCTCTCTCCTAGCCGTTCTTCAATGCAACAGTTTCATCTTATAGGTGGCGCTTAAGCGTCACCTAATAGCCAACACTAAAAAGGGAGTGCCATTAGGATGGTATGGTGAGAAATCATCTTCGATTACCTCTTTTTGAAACCAACTTCAGATTATACCTGCCATGCAGCTATGCAAATAGCATTGCCAAATGGGTTTCGGTTAAAGCAAGGAAATTAGAAACTGGTGGGTGAGGACAAAAAGCATGGAAAAAGGCTCTGTGCTTTTGTCCACTGGTGCCCAGTTGCTTTGGAATGCAAAGAAGTTTCCTCATAGTGTGGGAACCCCGTGCAGAAACTCCAAAATTCAGTGCCCACCCAGAGATCCTGAAGTGTGTGAAACGTCCTCAGGCAAGAACTGGGGCTCAATCTTCTGATTCCCGCACACCTGCATGGTTTCCATGTCTTAACCTTGTATGCATTATGGGCCTAATTCACAGAAGCCTTTTATAATAGCAAAACCCCATTAGAAAACGCTCTGTGAATCAGGCCCTTCGTGTGCCGGTCTTTCCTGTGCAGCAAATACATCAAAGCATCTTTCCTTGCCGCCTGGTCCCACCCGAAACGCCTCTTTGAAGGGGGTTCCTCCTCTTTAACCTTCATCCCCTGCCTGAGGACCCACAAGGGAGGGTTCCACAGCGCTTCGACCACCCACCCCACCCCCAGACACCAACCATCAAATCACGCTTACCTGTGTCTCCTGCCACAGGACCACTACTTCCACTCCCATACCATCCCTTTGTCACCCTGCCCCCCAAATATTCCCTACCTACCCACTCCACGCCCACCTCTCAATGTAAAGAGGTACACCTCCCACCGAAGCGGGGTTCTTTGCCCTGCTACAAGTGCAGAGCTGCAAAGAGCCGCGTTGTACTTAAAGTTCAGCAAAGATAGCTCCACCCAGCAGGATTCCAGAGGATTTTGCAAGAGTTCCGTGCATCAAGCAAGCCCAATCCCGTAGGTGACTCGTCTGTACATTCCTAAGTGGGTAAGTGCTACAGTGCTCCTGCATGTGGATCTGAATAAGTTCCCCATCAAATATGGTTTTCCTGGCTAGAGTAGTACAACAACTCTTTTCTTGTTAATACCAGGACCATACTTCACCCTTGGCTCAGCACTACATTTGTGGGTTGGCAGGAGGGAAGATGTACTGTCTAGATAGAGAAACCAGATCCCTCATATGCAATGGAGGGAGGAAAACCCATGCAGATCATACAATGCTCATGATCTTTGCCTTGCCTTTCAATGGAGCTCTCTATCGCTTTGCCTTGTATCCATCTTTAACTTCCAAAACAAGCCTTCCAAAGACCTTTAGCATCAAGTGTACCCTGCATGCTATTATTACTACATGAATCACAATGAAAGGTTTTTAACCTTAGCAATACCAAAAGTCACTTTTCTTTCCCTGAAAAAATATTCTGAGATTTTCATTGTGACCTATGAAGTCACATAGCCTGATTCATGGAATTATTTGCGTGAAAAACGCAGATTTGCGCGCCTTTCTGGCCAAAAATCCCCATACTTCGAACAGAGATTTTCGGGCAGAAAGGCGCACAAATCTGCGTTTTTCACGCAAATAATTCCATGAATCAGGCTGACATTGTTACGAATTAGATTGTAATGAGTTCAAGACATACATTTAGAACACAAGTAGGCACTTGTGGCTCTCCAGATTTTTAGGACTACAACTTCCACCAGCCTTAGCCAGTATAGTCAATGGTGGGTGAACATGGGAGTTATAGTCAGTGGGGACTCACCCATAGGGGTACTAGGGTTATGTCCGGCTAAAGTTGTTGAATCCTCCATGCCCGCTTTAGAAAACCAGCAGAACAAAATGCATTTGCATTTTGAGCAAGTGATTTTAACTCGCTCCATAACAATGTAAATGTAGAATTTGCATTTGCAAAGAACCTAAAAACATTTCAACGCTTTACAAATGCTAACACTGGTGGTGTCCATTAAGTCCTGCACAGCCCTTTACATGGGTAAAGGCTGGCAAATAAAATGCCCATAAAAAGAAAAACAGAGTGGAGTCCACCCTGTAGAACCAAGTGCTCCTCGTTGCTCCTCTATTGGAGCTAAATTTATTTCTTTTATAGTTACAAATGTGTATAGCTTGTGTTCATATTTCAATTCAGCGTTGTTACTCAAAGCTGTAGGGCTGCAAGCTCATGAGTTTGAGTTTGCAATAATCAATCTTTCAAAGTATACTGTAAATAGTTCATGTTTTAGTCACACAGTATTTTCAGGCGAATGAGTAAATCCCAAACTTAGACTATAAGCTATTTAGCCAATGCATTTCGGTGCAGAGCACCATCTTCAGGGCTACATTCATTAGATACAGAAATCATCACATTTTAATTATAAGATATGTTGTGAATTGTAAATATACATACCCCCACGTGAGCAAGTCATAGAAGATGCGTCAATTTATGTGGGTGAATAGTTAAGGAGAAAACAGAAATGTCCTCATCAGTGTCCTAGACCCAATTGGTAAATCTACTGATTAAGAGGATTTAACATTCACAGTCACCAACTATACTGCAGAATTACCTTAGCTTAGATCAGAAAATTGATTCACCTTATGTGTCCTCAATCGTGAGCACACAGGAAAGTATCCTCATTAGGAGGAAAAGGTAATGAGTTCCTATGTTGTGCTGTGCCCGGAATAGTTTCAGTGCAACTGCGAGGTGCGGTTTCAGTGTCTTACCTCTGTGCTGCTGTGGTCCTTGTCTCTCGAGCGACAGGTTGCTAATGCGCCCGCCCGCTCAAGCTTCTGGTTTTGAAGTTGCCATGGTGATCGTGGCAGCGTCCCGCGTCCAGGATTGGACGGAGCGGGCGCGCCTCCAGTCCCACCCACCCATGGTTATGGGAGGGCGGGACTGTTGGTCACCATGGCGACCCAGACTTAAATGCAAGTATTTTTAACAGATCGTGCGACCCGATTTCATGGATATTACTAAACATGATTGTTGGTCCACCCCCATGGGGTAGAAGAAACTATCAGGTGTTGTGGGGCATAGCCGGACGTGCTGTCTCGTGTTGTTAAAAAAGACTGAGCTCGCATGTGGACCGAATACCTCAAATTCTTAAAGCGATAGTATGCTAAATACAGGCCTACTTCTAATTAAATGCCCATGCCTTTATTCATGTAGAGCTTTATGAAAGGCGTTAGGTGGGGCACGGGTGATGTCACGCTCTTCATAATCCTTCTAGGACACTGGAATATCCGGTGCAAGAAGCATCCTGAGGGCTCTTGATCCCTCCCTCTGTTCGTCTGTCTCAGTCGGGGCAGGGTCTGAATGTTGACCCTGTCTTCTGCTGGATACAACAATAGGCAAGAGGAGGGTTGAAGGGTGCCAACTGCCCCCCAACCCTATCCCCCCAGTGTGATGACGTTTGGAGGAAGAGGGAGACCTAAGAGAAGATCACTGCTGAAGCCCATGTAATGCTGTGAGCATGTGTTTGCGAGATGTTAGTTGTAAAGGGTGAATGTGTGCGAGTGACAGATTTTATCTGCATGATTAAGTGTTCTTTCTGGTGGGTGCTGTGTGAATAATTGGGTGTGCGACTGCCTGTGTGAATGTGTATATGAGGGCCTGGTTCTGAGCTCCATGTAAAATAAGAAAAGTGTCAATCTGAGATGGAAAGACATTTTTCTTATTTGTTACTTATTCTGTGATAGTTATATGGATCAGAATATAGAGAAAATAAGAAAATGGTTATTCCATCAAGGAATGGCACTTTTCTTATTTTACATGGAGCTTGCAATCAGGCCCGGAACGTATGTGTCTGTGTGAGTACGTGTTCTGGTGGGCGCCAAGTCAATGATTAAAAGATGCTTTATGGGTGTGTGACTGCTTGTGTGAATGGTGTAAATGTGTCTATGAACGGTGTGAATATGTATGCGAATGTATATCTCTAAACGTGTATGAATGGTGTGAATATGGACGTGTGTGTGTGTGTGTGTGTGTGTATGTGTAAATATATGTATCTAAATGTGTATAAAGTGTGCATGTGTACATTAATGTGTGTATCTGAGAAGGATATGAATGGTGTGAATGTATATATCAATACATGTATCTGAATGTGTGTATAAATGGTGTGAATGTGTATATGTATATGAATATGAATGTATGTGTTTGGATATGTGTTCTGTGTGGTGAGAGTGGTAAACGATTGAGAGATGGGCCAAGAGGGTCGGGAGTATAGCGCACTGGCAACGTGCGTATCTTGGCAGCAAGAGAACACCAAGCAAAACAGGTTCATATTCCGATCCCATGTTTAGAGAGTGGTTTGTGGTGTTAAGCGTAAATATTTGCGCCGTTCCAATTAAAAAAATCCACCAGCCGCCTCTGGTTTTAGGCCAGAACATCTGGAGAGTAGAGTTTCTGGTTGCCTTCCCCTGATTTAGAAAAGGGCACAAATGTTGTTCAGACCCAAAGCAAGCAAAGAAACAAATCATGAAGTTCGTAGCAAGTGGGCTAGCCCCTACCAAGTACTGGGGTGGGTGTGGGGAGGGGGGGGGGGCGGTTGCTTCGCTTTAACTTTTAGAAAAGCACACTCATTTACAGCAAAGACGCGGTTACTGAAAAAGACATTCCGGTCCACACATTCCTTCATCCTTGAGCCATCAATGGACAATGATGGCCTCTGGAGCTTTTCCAATGATGGTACCTGAAGACACACAAAACATCCATAGCCCCAAAGCTTTCCCCCTTCCTGTGCTCTCCAGGGCAAGATAACACATCCTAAACAGTGGACATTTTCCAGGGAGAGTTTGCACACTTACAGATTAGTTCAAATCATTGAGGGAATTCTGGGTAGGGTTACTAGATGAGTTGACGTCACCGGGTCACCATATTTCCAGCCTTGGCCTTCTGTTTACAGGTCACTAATATTAACTGCCAGACTCCAACATGTTCAATTGAAGTCAGCCAAGTCTTCTACTACCAGAATGCATTTGTTTGTTAAGTGAACCACCTCAGCGCATATCCAGCGCTTGGCAGCATCTAGTCTCCTATGTGGATTGATATTGGATTGTATCTGATATTACCTACAGGTAAGGGGTGGTAAATCACAGAGGGATTGTGTTACAAGTTGAACTTTAGCCGCCTTCAGGGTGATTGTCAGTGATCGCAGGCGAAGAAGTTATGTTATGTTAAAGGATATTTATAGTGTGCACTGTCAACACCTGAGTGGTCCTGTGGCGCACTGGCAAATAAGAAAAACAAGAGGGTAGGGTAAGTTAGTAAGTGCAAGAGAGCTGTGATGTGCTGTTGGCAGCTTCAGCTTGGTTTACACTGTTTGTTAAGCATAGGTGTGATTTTTTTCAGTCGGCAGATGTCATGTGCTGTTGTGCAAGGCTATGTGTGGTTTGTTGCGGTGTAGTGAAGTGTGTGCAGTTTGTTGTGCTGTGTAGGTATGGTTGTGTTTTGTTTAAGGTTTGAGAGGTGTAAGCAGAGGGATGAGTTTTTTTAGTAGGTTGGTTAGTGGTGGTGCTCCATCGTAGCCCCTCTGCTTTGGCCACATGTGGCACGGGTTCCTGCAGTGCTGTGATTTGTACTGTGCTTGGGGGGGCCTCCCTCCTATATTCTGTGCAGGGTTGTGGGTTGTCAGCAGGACTAATGGATATCTACACCGCTTTGACCTCTAGCATATCCTTGTGTGCAGTCAACCATCACCTACCTGGGCTCCTTGAGGGGTTAGGCTGCTCCCTGTGCCCTTGAGCTCCTGGGGCCCTGTGGTTTATATGTTCGGTCGCCACTCCTTCCCCTTCAACTCTAATGCCCTCTTTCGGTGGTTCAACCTAGGACGCTCCCAACTCTCTCCCTAGCCTCTGGTAGGGCCCTCCATAGGAACGGGTGCCCCCAGTCTCCCTTCCACTCGGACGTCTCTCCACCTTCCTGCACTTTGTCGTGGTTTGGTCTAGTCCTCCGTCTTGACATTTGTGTGTTCATCCTGGAGGTGTGGGTTTTGCTTATTCATTTTCGTCCGGTTCTGAGTTGAAGAGCCATGTTCTTAGGAGTTTTCTGAATTTTAGATGGTCCTTCATGTTTCGCATTTCTCTCGGGAGGGAGTTCCAAATTTTAGCGGCTGGCAAGAGAATGCTGATCCACAGAGTATTTTCCTTGTATATGGTTTAGGTTCCAGGCAGATGTCATTGCTGGATCTGAGTGTTCTGGCCGGTTGGTAAATGGTGATGTTCTTTTGTAAGAATTCCGGTCCTAGGCCGTGGATTGCTCCGTGTGTTATGCACATTATTTTGAATGTGATTTGTTTTTTGACTGGCAGCCAATGTAGCCTCTTTAGCGCTGGAGTGATGTGGTCCTTTCGTGAGAGTTCGAGGAGAAGTCTGGCTGTTGCGTTCTGTATACGTTGCAGTTTCTTCAGTAGTATCCTGGCATTCCGAGTTATAGGCTGCTGACGTAGTCTATCCTGGACGTGACGAGGGAGATGAGGACCAGTGTTTTTTGCGTTGAGAGGAATAGTAGAATGCTTTTGATTGTGCAGGTGGAAGAAGCATTTCTTGATTATTGTGTTTACTTGTGATTCTAGGGTAAGCTCGTTGTCCATTAGGATTCAAAGGTTTTTGACTATTTTGGATGGCGTGGGCGCTGTTCCTAGTTCTGTGGGCCATGGGATGTATTGGTTGCTTCCCTGGTTTTTGGATATAATCATGATTTCTGTCTTGCCCCGATTAACTTTGAGGAGGTTTGTGTTCATCCATTCATAAAGTTCTTTGAGATAGTCTACTAGCGTTGTGTTCTCTTCTTGTACATCTTTGATTTTGTAGATGATTTGGGTGTCATCTACTTAGTTGTAGCAGGTAAGGCCGTGCTTTTTGATGAGGTTGATTAGTGGAGTCATGTAGATGCTGAAGAGGAATGGGGATAGGGAGGATTCTTGTGGTACTCCACAGGTGGTGTCCCACGGCGTGGATTTTAATGGTTTTATCCGTACTGTTTCAGTTCTTTTTTTCCGTGAGTATTCAAAAATTGGGAAAACACTGTTGGTTGAGATGTGCCAACGTTTCTCTTTTTATTTTGTTCAGTAAAGGCAAGAGCCTTCATAAAACCCAAAAGATAGACGACTGGCTTGTTGTGCTTTGATGGAAGGCCAGAGAAAGCAGCCGAGCAAAGCACACACAGCCATACCCCGCTGTTCATAAATTGAGAAATGTCCCCGGCCACGCTCTCGCAATGGAACAAAACAAAAACGCCAAAGACCTGTATTCTTCACATAGCAACATATTGTGGACCAAGCTGAGGCCCTGCGTCATCAATCACGCCACTATAGAGGCGGCAAATGCCTAGGCCGCGCATGCGACCCAATGCTTCTTTTATGGCGCCATTACTCTTCAGCAAGTGCTGACAGAGATGCATTTATCACGTCTAAGGTGACGACGAGGCCTCCTGGGGAGGTTCAACGGCAGTCCACTGCCCTGACTAATAGGAGGCCTAGTCTCGATTCTCGCACCAGCTGCTACATCTGGCCTTTGGTCAGAGGTATCATTATTGGATGCTGACAGCAGAATTAAGATCTCTCGCTCCACTAAAGCAACATGGCAAAGACATGGGGGGGGCGCAGAACTGTCATCAGGAGCAGAAGAAGGCGCCTTCATCAGAATTCATTCTGATCCATACCAAATATAAGACAAGACCTCAGGCTTCACAGCAACACAGCCAGACACCATCGAAGAAAGGATGTGTTGTTTATATAGCGCTTTCACCAAAGTTCTTTGCAGAGAACATATTTCCATACAATATCACCCAACTGAAGTTAGTACTCAGGCTGAGGTGGCCTTGCCGGGATTCGAACCGGCAACCTGCTATCAACCACAGATCGCATCAGCAAGTACTCAACCCACTGAGCTATCTTGCTGGCATGAGTAGCTTTTAATTGAAAGAAAAGAGCTGGAAATGGTAAAACTGTACTTTGTGAATCCAGCAGGTCAGTTTTCAATTGAAATGGATGGAGTCCCCACACTTTAGGGGTGCTCTGTTCAGTGGCAGTTTATCCATAATAGGTGACGGGCCTCCATAATGGCACCCATTAGTGAGGAGCAATGCCAGCCCAGTGGAAACACTGAGCATTCCATCAGATGAGCCCAGCAGCTGAGAATGTGCTACGTGGTTGGCTTATCTTGGGAAATGTGCCTTCCCTTGGCTTGCAGTCCCCCAGCCTTGCAGCCCAATGAGCCATGCAAGGTCAGGGGCATGTTGCTTCCTCAGCCTTTAATGGCCCATTAGACATGCAAGCCGGGTTGCTGCAGCCTCCAAAGTATGTAGGGGTTGCTTCTTTGCATCCCAGCATCAGGAAGAAGGAAGGGTGAGGTATTTGAGTGGCACGTCCCCCTGCTTACTGGTTCCTGTCTGTGGGCTGAGCAGAAGCCAGAGGGTCATTCAGATAGTCCAACTTGCAGGTGTGAGAAAAAACGTTGTGTATGTATGTATATATGTATATGGGCATGCAAAGGGTTGCGTCTGTGTACGTGGGTGCATGAATGAGAGTGCAGAGTGTATGTTGCACCATATGGTTGGGTGTATAAATATGCATGAATATGTGTGCATGCGGGCAAAGGGAGAAGAACCTCTGATTCCGGGTGTCAGGTCCCAGGCGGAAAGCTTATTTTTACTTTATGGGCAAAGCCAACAAGTTGAGTATTGTTGTATGTGGATACTGGGAAAAAGGTACAGTCAATATGGAGAATTACTTGCAGTGGCATAGCATTTTAACGAGCATTATGGGCACAGTCAACATGATGAATGTTCTTACGTGGAGATACTGGTCTACATTAGTGCAGCCAGTATGAACATGTTTTTCTAGACTGGCAGAATACTGGCATATATTTTGGGGATTCCTCCCCCCAGAGAATAGAGGAGCAAGATGTGACTGTGGGGATGCACATATTCACGAAGGAAGATTAGCATTGTGTTGTAATCCTAAAAGTGAGATGTTAAAAATGTTGTGGAGAATGAGGAACAAAACATATAATTGTCCACAAATTCTTCCCAATCCATCGAATACATTGGTTGTGTGATCAGATATGTGAACATTAAGAAACTAGTTGTTCACCCAAAAAAGTGTATGCAATTTTCAACTGCCTTTGGACTCATTAAACTGCACCACATTAGTGCATTTTTGATGCTGACATATACGGTTGGTTTGTCCCCACTTGAAATCAAGGGAGCCCCCGGAAATCAAATGGGTCCACCCATCTTCAGCCTGCCCTAGAAATCGACCACCTGGCAATATAGCTGGACTCGTGGAGGACAGCTTATAGGCTGGTAGGGTGCTTCAACTCAAACTTGCCCTTCTTGTAGTCAGTAGACGGATCTGGGCAGAGACCTCTGCCTGGGCCCAAGCTACCTCTGTTTCACTCTCTTACAGCTCTAGCTCGTCCTGGCTCCATGCCAGACCATCATGCCTACCAAGGGGCTGGAGCTGAGGGGAACCTGTATTCCCATGGTCAGGACTTAACCTCGAGCAGGGGCAGCCTGGTATTGGCCTTAGACGTCTCCCTGCAGCCCACCTCTTCCTCTGTCCTTACCCCCCACATCCATGATCCTGCCTAGCCGTGTTCCAGCCAGACCTCCCACTTGTAACCCTTTTACCTTTCCAACACTCGCACCCACACCACACCAACTGCCTTGCTTTCACAAATCCTGCACATCCCTAGCACATTGCAACACTGATCTCCTACAGCTCCAGCAATCCCTAAACACGGAAAGAGAAGAAAAACGTTATTATTTTTTTTAAAGTGTTTTTAAATTGTGTCTTCTGGTCTGTGGCCAGCAGCACGTGGCTCTTTGTTTCTGCGGTGGCTGGTTTTCAGATAGCCATAGCCGGTCAGATAGGTCACTGGGTTGAGCGCATGCTGCTGCACTGGGTGTGTGATCTGCAGGTTGCAGCTTCGACTCCTGGCAAGGTCAACTCAGCTTTTCATCCTGCTGAGTTTGATAAATGAGTACCAACACAGGTGTTCTATATGAAGTGCTGAAGCGTAAGTGATATATCATACCACATCATTATCATTTGGCCATTGACGTCTGCTTGCATTCACAGTCATTTGGTAATATGGGCCTCTACGCGCTGATATTAACGATACATATGGTGATCTATTCTTGTATGAAATATATATCATTTTACAGTGATATTGTAGCTATATTTTATGTATTGTACTTAGAAACAATGCTATGTGATGCCATTTCCTGTTTTGTCAAGGGGTGACAGGTTGTGTTCCATCGCTTCCAGTGATTTCACTTCAGTGTGGGGTCAAATTACATCACTTCCTGTGATGTCATCAGAGGTGAAGGGTCGTGTGATGTTACTTCGGCTACCCCTGGCATTTTCGTGAAATGACGTTCCTGAAGCAGGGACGTCATCTCCCGAGTACAGGAGAGCAAGACACATAGCAGCACTCTAACACCTCTTTTGCCTCGTTTGCCTCTTTGCCTGCCTCTCTGCCTCCTCCTCCTGTCTGCATGGGAGATGGACTGAGACCCAGTAGAGGTGGCAGTGGAGTGGGGAGCATATGGCATCAGCTCCATGTCTGCAAGGCAATTCCTTGCAGTAGGTACAGGAGGGGTGCATTTTTTGTTCAGGTGGAAAGGTGATATGGCCAGCCCGTCTCTGCCAGTTGTATGCCAGAAATTCAAATTGGATGATTCCATCCCTCATACACCCCTACCCTTTGCCCCTTTCTCCTTTCTTCCATTCACTTCCCCACTTTCTGAAGACCTTTACAGGGTAATTCATGTAATAAATGTGCACCGAAAAGGGGAGTACAAGTGTGAAAATCACAGCGCACGCGTGCAAAAGCCACGCACGCAGCCGTTCGTTGATTCATGGAATGCGCTGCGTGTGTAAACCCTGGGATGTGCGCCAAATCCTTGGGTGGCGCACGCGGGCGCACCCGTCACCAAACGCAAACGGAACACGAGGCGTAACCCGTGGAATGGGGAACAACGTGTGAAAATGTGGGCGTTAGGGGGAAGTACGGAGGTAAATGCTCACAACGCCCACACGCGCACTAACAACACGTATTCATGGAAACCCGAGCACCATAAAAGCCGCGCTAATCTGGAAACACGTACGCCAGCAGGAAGCAGGCATAAGCGGCCCTGTGCAACATAAAAGTGAGCACAAACAGCAAACAAGCTCATACGCTACGATGAATATACCGTTCCTCGCAGCCGTGGTCATGGGACACCGCAGGAGGAGGAGGATAGCCAGGCCCTGCATTTTTTCTACCCAGGACCAGCCTTTTTGGGATGCCTAATGGCCAGGTGTATGGGAGGTACAGGTTTCCACCACTAATAATCCTAGAACTGGGCAGGGAGTGAGAGGATGACCTCAGATCACCCACCCTGTTCTCCCAAGCACTGAGCCCCTTGGAAAAGGTGCTGAATGTACTTCACTTCTTGGCAACTGGGTCATTTCAGCGGACAAGTGCCATAGTTGGGGGTGTCTCACAGGCCACGCAGTCACGCTGCCTACACCAGGTGTTGGCAACCATGACTGCACGCCCCTCAGTCCACAGGCACATATACATGCCCAGAACATCTGCAGAAAGGCAGGCCATCGTCCAGGACTTTTACGGGGTGGCACACTTCCCCAAAGTGCTAGGTGCTACTGATTGCACCCATGTGGCTCACCGTCCTCCCAGGGCCACTGAGCACATCTATCGAAACCGCAAGCAGTGGCATTCCATCAACGTGCAGGTTGTATGAGATGCCAAGGGAATCATCACCTCAGTATATGACAACTATCCGGGGTGCAGCCATGACAGTTTCATATTCCGAATGCCACCCCTAAACCAGGACCTGGAAGCTGGGCGGCATGGCGACACATGGCTAATTGGTGAGTATAAATGCCTCTGCACATGCATGTCAGACACTGAAAAACGGGAAAACCCCACTAATGACAACCATTATCACCTCACCAGGGGACAGTGCCTACCCTCTGAGCACCTACATGATGACGCCAATACGGAACCCCACCACACCACACCACCCGAGGTAAGATACAACACAGCCCATATTGCAACCCGGGGCATAGTGGAGCACACAGTCGGAGTGCTGAAGTCACGCTTTCGCTCCCTTGACCGCTCTGGTGGGCAGCTGCTATATGCGCCCACAGTAGTGTGCAGGATCGTAGTGGCAGCATGTGTCCTGCACAACGTTGCAACCCGGCGGGCGTGCCGGTGGACATGGCGGTGCCACCACATCCCCAACCACATGCACGGCCTCTGCACATGGGAGGGGAAAGGGCATGTGGTGAGGCAGCCCGTATCTAGCTTGTGGCAAATTTCTTCACCTAAAATCCCACCCCTGCGGAGTGCACACAGGCCTGGCACATACCAGCTCACAATTTATGATGATGACAAAAGGGACACTCAACTGTCACAACCATACCACCCTGAGATTGTTTACCTAGAAGTGCTACATTTTGTGCATCCCTAGCTACTTAAACACACCCCATGCTGTGTTAGTAAAAGGCACACATTCATGCAGCATGAAGGAATACCCCCTTGCAAAACACTACAAACAAATAGTGGCATGTCACCCAACCCCTCCCTAAACCCATATCAGCTACCCAACACACCATGGCATGGCATGCGATGTGAAAGCAACCAAATGAATGCACATCACATGACACAAGTGTCACAAAGTGCACCGTCCCTAATGGAACCAGGCCACAGACAATTGCCTCTCACCAATGAAAAGAAACCAGCACACATTAATAAATACTTACCAGCAAGACAAAACATCAGTACAAGATCCAACAGTGGCAACATATGACAGTAAAAAATTAAAGTAGTGCAAGTGTCACAACCTGACTAAGGCAGTGCATCGACCCCTTCCAACTGCAGAGTGTTGCTGGTAGGCAAATGTGGCAGTGTACTGCATACAACATGAACTGCATCTGCAAAGGAGACGGGCTCGTTAAGACATGAAGAAGCTACATGTATATATGCAAAAAGTCCTGTATGTAAAACCATATACAAATCCACCATGCAGTGGAGAAATAAACAACAATCCCCACTAGTGATGTATACACAGTTTGGACTACAGACTGCCCACACAATTTATGGGACCCTAATGCCTCTGTGTAAGTTACTGTCACTTGGTCACACCCTTTGCGAGCCCATGGAAAAGGGAAGCAGGAGGGGTGTGTATGTCAGGACCTCAAGTTTCTAACCCAAAGACAGGACACGCCTGCATGTGTCCAGCTGGAATACACAGTGGATGCCTACGGGA
Organism: Ambystoma mexicanum; assembly: GCF_040938575.1. Classification (NCBI taxonomy): domain Eukaryota; kingdom Metazoa; phylum Chordata; class Amphibia; order Caudata; family Ambystomatidae; genus Ambystoma; species Ambystoma mexicanum. Next base: position 680,545,057 of record NC_090924.1, on the reverse strand, counting down.
GCCACACAAAGCAACACACTGTAACATTAATTCACAATCTGAAAGAAAATGGTTATGAACAAAAAAGTAAATGCAAATTAAATATAGAAAAAGAAAAAGTAAATGTAAAGTAAAACAAATAAATTAAATAATAAAGTAAAAATCAGAAGCTTAATCAAATAAAAATAAATGTATGAAAATCAAAATAACAAATCAAGAATTAAAATAAAATGAAAATAATAAATAGAAAAAAGAAGAAGAAATAAAGATAAGAAATAAATTACATACTAATTTAATTTAGCAAATCGGAATGAAATGTGAAAAAACCTTAAAAAAAATGTAAATGAAAAAAAATCAAAAATGCCCATGTGTCGACCGGGGGTGGGGGGAGGCCACCCAGGAGGGACGAGGTACAGGGTGCACCCCAACACCCACATGCGTGGATGTTGACAAAAATAAATTCCCTCCATGGGTTCATGGCCTGCACGGCTACCCTACAGTGGGAGAACTGCTGTTGCTGTCATCACCCTCTGGTGGTACATCAGAAGGTGGGCGTGATATGGGAGGCAGACCACACAAAGCCCTGGCATGCTCCTCCATGGCAGCAAGCATGCAGGTCTGAAAGGTTTGGTTCTGCAGGATGATGGTACGGAGATCCCCATGCAGCACCTCATGGGTAGCATACATTTCTGCCTGCAAGGCCTCGCGTGATGCCCGGATCTCCTCACGGGTTGCCTGGAGCTCAGCTGAGAGTGTGCGTGTTAGCTGCTCCAGCTGCTGTTCTGACCTTGTACTCCGGGACACCTCAAGTGCACCCAGAGTATCTCTGAGGGACCTGTCTTCTAACCTCATGGCATCCCTGTGGGCCTGTGACTCTGCAGATATGGCTGTGCGCAGAGTCTCCAGTCCAGCCCGTCGGTCCCTGTTGGACGCAAACATGTCCTCCCTGTGTGAGTGGCACATGGACTCTGTTGCCTGCTGCTGTCGCTCCACCTGCCTTTCATGGGGGAGAATGAAAGTGGCCTCCCTATCCATGGGCTGAGCCATCATCTCACACAATGCCCCCTGTTGTGCTGCAATAGTGTACATGGAGTTCTCCCACACTATATTGCCTGGTGGCGCACGGCCACCGCGTTCGCGGGCCCCACACCTGTTTGGGGCAAGGTGATGTGCACCCTGCTGTGCTGGCACTACCTGAGGCTGCAGGATTGCATTCCTCCTTTGATCTGCTGGCCCAGGAACAGGAGCAAATATTGTGGAGTGTGACCCTGCATCAGTAACCGCCACAGGCGGACCTTCCAACACTGAATGCCCCATAGAGGGGTCTACCCCCAGTGCAGGTTGGTTGGACAGAACAACATCCCTGCCAGAAACACTCACCTGCGATGGGACATATGTCTCAATGTCAGATTGAGCACCTGATTCATAGAGGTCTCCGGAGGTGTACCCAGAGACACCCATGGACAGTAAGGTCTTTAGGAGTAATGGGTTTTCACCCACCACCACCCCACGTCCTCCACTGGTGCCTGATTGTGGCTGTGAGTAGTCCTGCCTCTGCACCATCTCCTCCTCCTCAACAGCATCTAGTGCCTCATCACCTGCAAAAACATAAAAGAAAAGTAATGAAAACAGGCATATGCATCATAGCCCACACACATAGGCATGACGAGGTAGACATCGAGTACATAAATGACACATGTCACACATGATAATAACTCTGGCATGCATGCACTGGCAATGAGTTGGAAGGACAGCCAAAAAGCAGACACTGAGGACTCCTAGATGGAAAAGCAACACATGTGCTTCATGCTGCAACAAAGCCAATGTTCACTAATGCAGTGATGGAAGGCCCATGGATACATCAATGGTTGGTCACTTGGACATGACAGAAGGCAATTGTCATGTTGAACATTCTGTGAAAACAAAAAGATGATATCAAGGCTGAGTACCCCAAAAAGGAAATACACTGAACACGGGTTACAAAGGAACATACAAAGATCTTTATTTTATACTGAACAGTTTCAAAGGACAAAGCAGCAGATAGATATCGACCCTCAGTACAACACAGCGAACTCCAGCGTGGTTCGGTGTGCTCATTGAGTGGGACTGTACATTAGAATAGTTGCACTTTATATACCTTTGAAAACATGATGTTCAACCGATTTCCCATTTAATATTAGTTAATGCATTACGGATCTAGGGTTCGTGCCGAGTTCACGCATCTGTGCACTTAGGGTTCGCCTTTAATGTATTCACTAACAAACCTTACTGGCAACAGTATATCTTAGGATTTCATGTTAAGCCTTTCAAACAGTTTTATAAAATGTAGTCAAGCAAGTGTTCACATTTCAGTATTTGAATACATTGTGTTTAACATATGCTTGCGGATTAGCTTTGTTGGCGCAAGTAATCCTCTACACACAGGTCAGCAAAGGACAAGGTCTCAGTTCATGACCCCAACATCTAGCCTGCAGGCAAGTTATACATTAGTTTATACACAGAGGTCAAGACGGCCATGTTGCATTCGAAATTACATTGTCTACCATTTTAGAACACAGGGTGACTTAAGAGGGAGAATCTAAAATGGCAGATAGATCTAAAATAGCAGCTTACACTGATCTAAGGTCAAGACCTTGCAATGCGGTTTTCCTCACAAGCGACTTATAAACAGCTTGGCGTAGGCCAATATACGTATATTCATACAATATAGGAGGCACAATATAATTTTCCGTTCGACAATTCAAACAGGGCCCCAAAGTGATTGTGTGCAGGGCATGTGTAGGTGCACAATACTCAATCAGCCTGATTGAAGAAATCTTTCCCATAATAATTAAACAAATGTGGGGCATTGTGGGGTGTAATCTATGTCTGAATTTTTTTTAAATTTGGGGCACAACGGCACAAGAATCTGTGCTAAACATGCAAAGGATTCCATCAATCAGGCAAAATGAACAGGAAAACAGTATGAACAATGTTGTGGCATGATGGCAGTTGAAGGGCAAGTGCAGTAATCAGGTGCAAATTGTTCACTGCGGTCAGAAGGGATACTGTAAAACCCAAACCCAAGGCCAGGGGATGTTCTGGAGGCACCACATGGGTGACCCATAGCAGTCATGACTACACAGCCTCACCTGGCACTCAATCAGAACACCCAAGCAACATACACATGGTTTGCACACACATGCATGGCCACTCACCGGACATTGCCTCAAGATCTGGTTCAGATCTACGCTTTGGAACTGATCCTCTGTGATGAAGCCTTCAGCGATAGACTAATGTTCTGTGAGCACTTCCTCCTCTGGTGGAGACCCACTGCCAGTCACCAGAGTAGAGGCATGATTGGAAGCCAGCTTGTTCTTTGCTCTGTGTTTGAGGTCATTCCACCGCTTAGAGCAATCATCAGCTGTGCGCCTCACAAATCCAAGGGAACTAATCTGGTCTGTGATGCACTGCCAGTGGGCCCTACGTTGAGCAGTCGTAGTCTTGCACCCTGCAGTCACCAGCATTTCGTGGCCATGGGCCGACATGTAGCCCACAAGTGCGTCTAGTTCCACATCATTGAAACTACGCTTCCTTGACGTGCCGGAGGGGGGAGCCGTGTCTGGGGTCCCAGCCTATACCGCAAGAGCACCCTTCTTCCTCTTGAGAGGTGGTGCGGACCCTGAGTAGCTTACGCCACTCTGGTTGGTAGGGGCTGAAGCGCAGGTTCGACTGTGCACTGGAAGTAGCCAAAGGCACGATGATCAGAGGTCTCATTGCAGGCATTGGCTGCTGGGTGATGTTGGCAGGACCAACCTCGGTGTGATGGACTTGGACCAACACTCTCCCGGCTGGGTGACTCAGAGCTGGGGTGGATTGAGCTACAGCTGCCCCTGCAGCCTCCTCACCCTGGCTACTTGGGGCAGCAGATGACATTGCTGCCCCAGATCCATGCGGCCTGGTGACAGCAACTTTCACCGCCACACGTGGCTGTGACACAGAAGTTGGCCTGGGAATCATCCTGTGCTGGTTCGGTCGACAATATGGGCCGGGTTAGGAAGGCCTGAGCTGGGATGGTGTCTTCTGCATCTCCCCGATCCACTGGGCAGGGGGGGCATAGGTGTCCCCGATTGGTCCTCCACACACTGGCCTATTGGGCCACCCTGCACATCCTGGCCACATCCTCTACCGCGGACACCTCTTGTAGGTCGGCCACCTTTGCCTCCCTTACCACTTGGTCGCCTCCCAACCACGGCACTGATGTTCTTGTGCGAATGGGAGGTGCAGTAAACAATTGTCCTGGCCCATTGGGGTGAAAGGGGCAGGGTACTAGATGGAATACATACCCTAGTGCTCAAGCAAGGCTGTCTGTGACCCGACGGGTCACGCAATGCTCAGGCACCCCAAAAACAAAATTTAACATGCACGCGACCCCTGGTAGCCCACGTGCGTGGAATAAAGAACCCGCCCTACGCTGTGGCACCCAGAAACACAAAAATTAGCGTACACGTGGTACACGCAGGCTACAATGACCTCTGAATGGGAACGCGACACACGGGGGCAACCACAGTTGAAAAATACGTGCGCGACTCACCGTCTGCCTGGAAAAAGAACGTGAAAAAGACCTGTGTGTGCGCGTTGGCAACAACCCTGCTAAAAGAAGAATTGAACGCTGTCTGAGTATACAAGGAGTACGAACTGGAACCGTTGCGAAGTAATCGCGTGTGAACCGACAAGAAGCACAAGAATCACCTGCTCGCTCTCCACAAAAAGCACGTACAAGAAAATGGCGTCCTATGCGTACCTTTTAACCCAGCCGACACGTGCAACCTCACTTACGTGTGTATGCGCTAAGGGCCTTTCCTCCAATTACACGCAGTGACACCCGGAAGTGCAGTTTATACACGTGTACAATCAACATAAACCTGTGTGGAGGGAAACGCCTGCACGCATTACGTCACAGATGCACTTATGCGCTAAGGGCCTTTCCTCGAATTACACGCTGACATGTCGTTTTTTCACGTGCCAAATCACTCCGTATCAAGCTGGCCACCCGACAACAAATGGAAGACCACGCTCCTGCCCAGAAGGCCATTTTCCTGCCCCCCAGACTTCCCCAAAGCCCTGAGCACGCTCCCACCTGCCATCTGCGGCTGCCTGCCTACTGGCCATGTGCCCTGCTATCTGGTGCCTGCAGGTCAGCCATCTGCAGGGGTCCAGTTGCTGTGACCACTACTGCTGGAACAGAAGACTCCCGACTGGTATTCCATCGCTCCACAGCCCAGCCCCAGGACCCAGTTGCCCACCCACACCTGCCTCGGGGTTTGCCATGTCAGACACAACACCATCTGGCACCAGTGGCAATCCCCCAGCAGAGAGGCAGAGGGCTGCCAGCTTCAGTGCCAATGAAGTTGGCATCCTGGTGGAGCAAGTCCTGGAAGTTCATGTGCCGACAATGAAGGATGGAAGAGGATCTGGAAGGACATCGTGGCTGCCATCAAAGTGGAGGGGGTGGCACCCCGCGACATGCAACACATCCGGAAGCGCTGGGAGGACTTCAGGTCCAGGACCCTCAGCAAGGCCCGGCTCCTCTTGAAGGCAAAGCATGCAGAGGGGTGCCGGGTCCGCCTTACCAACATCCAGATGAGGGTCCTGGAATGCATAGACCCAGCGCTCCACCTCCAGATCCTTCAGAGGCTGACCCGTCCGGAGTCGAGCGGTAAGTGTACATGCGTACTGATTGGATGCTGTGCATGTTGAGGTGTGGCAGGAGTGTGCAGGTTGGACATATGTCTTGGTAGGCCCATGTATGGATGTGTATATACAGGGACATGAGCCTGCCGCATGTGAGTCCAGTCATGTGTGAGGCACATCAAGGGTGTATGTGTTCAAATGCATGGTGGCCAAATGCATGTGTGGGTGCAGACATGTTTAAATTTCTGTGTATGTACTGTGGCATGGTTGTGGTGTGACACATGGATTCTGGTTCCACCTTCATGTATGTGCACAATGTACATGTGCATGTGTGTGTATTTGACATGTGTGCCACTGTGATACACCATGGATGCATGTGACACTGACATGTAGGAGGCTGATTGGCAGATGTGACATGGATGGTGATGATTTAATTGCGACAGGTGGTGGAGATGTACAGATGCATATATGTCTGGTGGGTTGTGTGTATGTGTTCGGCACTCTCCGTGTTGCATGTGACGTAAGGCTAACCTTCGGATGCTCATGCTGTTGTATGTGTATGGATGGTGCTGCCTGTTGCAACATTCCTATTAATTTGCGCATGTGTGTGGGTTGAAATGATATGTGTGTTGGGGAGTGTGATGCCATGTGTGATGTTTGACACTGCCACTCATGTGCAACTGTCATGTGTGTATCAGACCATTGTACAGTGCCCTGATGCCTGTGTTCTGTCTCTCCCTATCAGCAGCGTCAACTGATGAAGAGGGCGGAGACGGTGCTGTGGAGCACAGCAGCAGGGATCCCACCGCCAGCTGGAGACGCAAGGCCCAGCTCCCCTCCTAGGTTGTCATCTCGTCGGGGAGTGAGGAGTCTGGTGCCGCGTCCATGGCCGCAGATGCTGAGGGTAGGACCAAGAGGCAGAGGTCAGAGGTGGACTCCTCGGCAGCAGAAGGGGCAGCTGAGACCCCACAGGGACCTATGGAGGAAGATGGCACGGAGTCATCCAGGTTGGTGGGGGGTTTGTTTGAGGAGGAGGCCTTGGAAGGGCCACACACGGGGTCTGGAGGGGGTTTCCACTGGTGATAGTGGTGCAGTCCAGGGGCAGGGACAGGAGGCAGCACAGGCGGCCGCGGAGGTGCCTGTGTGTAATCCTGTCCCCGATCCTGTGACTGTATCATCCCGCACCAGCAGGGATGCCTTCATCCAGACCCGTTCTCAGGAAGGGGATGCGCAAACAATAACTGGCCTTCCTCTCCCTGCGGACGTGGCAATCCGGGACTGTGTTGAGCCTGTCCTGGCATTGCGTCAACATGGCATCCGGGCCGACGTGCAGGGTTCTTGTGAGGACTCTGCACGTTATTTCTGATGCCTCATTGACCGCGTCGACCTACTAGGACGGGTCATCAGTGCTGTGTTCCTCCGTCTGCTGGACCTTGTACCGACCCACTCGTCAACTGAACCCCCTATGCGCCAGTCGTCCTCCGTGCCATCTTACGGCCTAAGTATCACCTGGGCACCCTGTGGAGCTGCCTCTGACCCAGCGGCCAGGCTGGTGGAGGACACATCCCTGCCACAGTTGGGAGTCAGATGTCCAGCAGGGGTGGCCACTCCAACAACTGTACCCCAGCAGGAGGAGGACGTGCAGGCATCAACAGGCAGGGCACATGCATGTCAGCAGCAGGCTCAAGGTGGGAGCGATGATGGCTCTGGGCCATCAACATCAGAGGGGCAGGCATCGGCCGGAGGGCAGGAGGACCCGGGATTGGGAGTGTCTTCCGTGTGGCAGCGGTTGGGCCGGCAAATAGATGGGGAGCGGCGGTGGGCGGAAGAGGCACGGCTCACTATGGTCAGGGCGGAGAACTCCATGCGCAGGGCATTGAGGCGGGCTGGGTGCCTCGAGGAAATTCGCAGGGAGTTGGAGGTGGACATGGCATTATCCCTGCGAGACCTCGGGGCCAGGGAACAGGCCCGCCTCCAGGACGTTGAAGAGGAGTTCGATGATGCCCTAGCCCGGGAAATCAACAAGTGAGCCGTAGGACTTGCCCGCCGCCATTGTATATATTTCATTAGTGTTAGGTTTGCTTTCTATTTTTCTTTCATTTGGGGCGCATGGACTATGCCCCACCTTTTTGTATATAGTTATTTATTAGGTAGGGTTCTTTGTAGGGTTCCTTTGGATTGTTGGGCTCATGGACCCTGGATTTTTACATTGTATATAGTTCTGGATTGGATTTGACTTCATTGATTTTTTTTTTCCATGGAGCAATGGTTTTCATTTTTTTTTTTACCTTTGGATTTGGTTTAATGTACGAACGCTTTGGAGCCATTTTCATTTGGATTTATTTGGATTCAGCATTGATGTATTGTTCATTCATTTTGGACATCCAGCCTTTTGTTTATTATTTATTTTCTTGTGTGATTTTCTTTCATTCCTTTAATTTTGTATTTAATACATTTTGATTTCATACTTCATTTGTGTGGTATTCTCTCATTGGTTTCGTGCAAGTCACGATGTGGGTTTTCTCAGTCACTTGCCCCCATTGTGTGTGTCTGACGGACACGTATTGATGTGCATACTTGTCATTTGGGATCTATCATGACATGGGGATTTCAATGTGGAGTGGATGGAATACTTGGTTGGGTGTTTGGACTGGGGTGGCATGGGGTGGGATTTGGTTGGCCATAAGGGCCATGAGTGTGGATCGTGATGATGTGTTGGGTGGGGGACATGAGTCGGGGCCTACTGGCAGGTGCCCGTCACTGGGGGTGGGTGGGTGTGCAGGGGGACATGAGTCGGGGCCTGCTGGCAGGTGCCCGTCAATGGTGGGTGGGGGAGTGGATGGGGGGCATGAGTCGGGGCCTGCTGGCAGGTGCCAGTCAATGGTGTGTGGGGGGGGCATGAGTCGGGGCTCACAAGTGTGCTCACAAGTGCATGGTGCCATGTGGGCTGCCTGCAGGGCATGGTGAGGTTTGTAGGGTACTCCCCTGTGGTGTGGGCTGCCTGCAGGGCATGGGGAGGGGGAAACCGCACACCCGGGAGGGCCCACGATGCCAAATAGCGTGTGAAACTCCCAGCGTACACCCCAAATACACGTACCCCGTTCTCGCCTGGAGTATCGCATGTGAAACTGCCCGCGCACCCCCGAAATACACGTACCCCGCTCACACCAGGCCTATCACGTGTGCAACTCCCCATGCACCACCCAAATACACGTACCCCACTCTCACCTGGAGTATCGCGTGTGAAACTTCCCGCGTACCCCCAAATACACATACCCCGTTCGCACAAGGCCTATCGCATGTGAAACTCCCTGCATACCCCCGAAATACACATACCCTGCTCTTGCCTGGAGTATCGTGTGTGAATCTTCCCGCGTACCCCCCAAATACACGTACCCCGCTCTCGCTTAGAGTTTCGCGTGTGAAACTTCCTGCATACCCCCAAATACACATACCCTGCTCGCCCAAGGCCTATCGCGTGTGAAACTCACAATGTACCCGCCAAATACACGTACCCCGCTCAGGCCTGGAGTATCGCGTGTGAAACTTCCTGCGCAACCCCAACAAACACGTACCCCGCTCGCACAAGGGCTTTCGCATGTGAGACTCCCCGCACACCCCTGAAATACACGCAGGCACCTCATCCACCCTGGGCATGCCCCACAGGCACCCCCACCACAAGGGGGTGCTTTTTCTACGCAATTTACCTGGCGCGAGCGGGGCACGCGTATTCCAAGGGGTGCGCCAGTACATTTTCATGCTTTTGGCTGCCATGAGTGTGGGTGCGCGTAGTATTTTCACGCGATTACAGTGTACTGGCGCTGTAAGCTTGAGCAGGGTTAGCGCGGCCCTTTGCGCTGCATTGGGGATTTCAATGCCTTTTCCTTGCGCAAGGGGCGTTCCTGGGGGCGTAACTGGCGCTGCTGGATGTTCTCTGCGCCAGCGCTCAAAATGGCTTGGTAATTCCATGAAAAAGCGGTGCGCCAGAATGCTGTTTAGCGCACACAGCTGGCGCACGCTGGTGCACGCTCACTCTCTGCGCTGCTCGCGTATGCTGCCACTGCGCTGAAATCTATGAATTACCCCCTTAATTCCAACCTTCTCTTTCCATACCGACCACATACACCTACGGACGATATGAAAAGCCATCACCTAACGTCGGGAAAATGAGGGTTCTCGTTCATATTTTGTAATGTACCCCTGCAAGCCATCTCTGTCCATTGGCCATTTCGATCTGTCCAGTCCATTTTCCTCAGCTGCTCATACGTCAGTTTTTGTGAAGCTTATGCACTGAGCATCAGAACTAGGCACCCTGCTTCAAGTGGCCAGTCCGTCTCTGTACATCAGTGCAGGTTCACAGGCTCTGGAGAGGAATACAGTGCAGAAAAATGAGACCACTCAACCTCCCTCCTTAGAGTGATAGAGCCTTATCTTTTACAGGGAGAAGGAGCAGCATATAGACACATTCCTGGATCATGAAGGTCATCACAGTCCAGCAGGCTGATAACCCGCCTCGTTCCTATGGGTGCCACAAAAAAAGGGACGTTGTAGATACCACAGAAGCAATGACTTAATAGAATGTGGCTGGGCAGCACATTAGAACTTCGTTTCTCTCACTTTTTTTTCACTTGGCAAGCACATGACTGGCTCATAACTGCTGAACCCATATGCAGGCAAACTTGCATTTGTTGTGATGGGATGTGGGTGTCATGTATAGCCGACCCCTTCCCACCCCATAAAATATTACACCACAACATTTGGTCAAGTGTTGGCAATAAAAGGCTGCAGGTTTTTAATGTTACAGATATGGTTATGGAACATAAACAATCGCATATCGTAATAATATAGTACTTTTGGGCACTGGGTCCTGAGGTTACCCCCTCAGGCCTGTGCCGCCACCCATGGGTAGGTTATCGGCTGCCTGTGTTTCCCTAAAAGTTAGGTTATCTACAGCCTCTGATAGCTAAAGTACTGGTGATTTCTCTATAAAATTGTTCCATGCCGTGCCCTGATAGATGGGTGCCATCCTTGTGAAACAGATCAGGGTCACCTAGTGTTGTGGCCGGGTGTTTTATAAAGCCCAAACCTCTGGCTATGCAGAATTTTTCCAGCCCTCTGTTCAACTTTCTCCTGGAATTGTCTACTGATTTATAACAGGTGGCCCCCTGCCATGTTTTTCTAGGCAGGATTGCTGAGAAATACATTTCTGTATCCCTCCAATTGTGTGAAATGCCTAATAGTGAGGCACATATTTCTTCATATAACATTTACTTCCCATGCTTAGCAGATCATTACCCCCTAAATGTATTATCAAAAATTCCGACGGGTCTCTGTATGCGACTAGGTCGGCTAGCTTGTCATGGATGTCTGGCCAGTGGAGGCCTCTGTAGCCCCACCATGATGCAATCGTGTTCCTGAAAGCTGAGCCGTCTTTAGTTTCTTTGGCCCAACGCCCTGTCCTGAATACAAATGAGTGTCCGACTATCCAGGCTGATCTTAAAGGTAAGTCCCATTCAGCTGTTGTTTCTGGAGAGAAAAGGTGGGTGTAGGGGCGGGGGATAGGAAAAACTATATAGTTCAAGTCTGATGTATCTCCTATAACAATCCGACTTCCACCCCCTATTGTCTTTACTTGTTGGGCGCCTAGACCTCTTTGCCATGGAGAGGTTGCTGCCCCAAACATAAAAGAGTGGGTGCCAAAATCCTTTGGATTCCACCCTGCTTTGGTGATTGCTTTCATAAGCACCACCTTGAATTGGTAGTGACTTAGTGCTAAGGTATCCCTGTGTATTAGGAATCCCCCCCCTACTTTGGGCCGGTGTGCATAATAAAGGTTAGTGATGCACACCGGCAGTTTGGTGCATCGTCCTTTTTGCCCCTGTTTTGGATCGTTGTATTCCGATGTTGACGCTGTCCCTTCTAACCCTGGTTTCCATAATGCCTAAGCCATTGTTGGATTTTGTGCTGGAAGCTATGAGCTCCCCCACTCCCCCACTCGAAAAGCCCGAAAGTATGAGAGAAAAAACGCTGTTTTAAATAATAATGCTTCATGTGGGTGAGAGCATATGCTGTCTAATAGGCTTGTTATTTTTACTAGTCTAGTGGGCGACGGGTATCTACCTGAGGTCCCTCTATTTACCCCAGCCTTTCATTGCATATGAAATTAATACGCTTTGTGTGGGGTCTTAGTCACCCCGTAATTTTGAAAAATAAGATATTGCTACCAGGTGTCTTTTAGCCCAATCTTTTTTAAAACCCTGATCGTGAGCCCACTTTAAAAAGATTTCTATATCTTTTATTGTTATTAACTCCACATGGTTTAAACCAGTTGTTCTAAGAACCGTTTGCAAGCACTTACTGTACTTGGTGGTAGTGCTGCTTGCCAAGGCTTTCTCCTCCATCTCTACTAGGAACCCGGTAGCAGGGTTCATGTTTTCTGTGGGCAGCATGCTGCTGGCACCCGTTTTTAAGGTGACTGGTTGTTGATGTGCATCCCCGGCCTTGGCCGTCGGGCGCAGGCGTTGATGAAAATTTCTCTAGCTTACCATTATCGCACAGCAGTCCGCTGGGATCAATTTCATCTTTTCCTGGGCGTGTGCCGCTAGCTCCATAAATATTGCCCACTGAAAGCGAGATAAAGCGTCCGCAATGTTATTATCTGTTCCAGCGATGTGTTTTGCTTTGACAAAAATGTTTTCATGCAGTGTGACCGTTGTGATGGCTTGCAGTACTCTGAGCACCAAACGGCATTTGGTGGTTCTTTTGTTTATAATTCCTACCACTGCCATGTTGTCACACCAAACCATGAGTTCCGTGTTAGCCAGCTGCCTGCCCCATATGCGTATGGTTAGCCAGATGGGAAATATTTCTAAACGAGTAATGTTTTTGGTCCATCCTGCTGTGTGCCATGACTCGGGCCATTGCCCGGCCACCCATTCTGTGTCTAGCATGGCCCCAAACCCCTTGCTCCCTGCTGCGTCCGTAAAGAGCACTCTTTTGCCCCTGTGTTCAGTGGCGTGCGCCAAAGTGTGGTCCCATTGAAATTTGTGAGGAAATTCCCCCATACTTTCAGGTCTTCTTTCACTTCTTTGCCCAGCCGGATGTGCAGGTGGGGTTGCATGATTTGGTTTTAAACTCTAGGCTCCTGGAAAATACTTTTCCTTGCGGAATGATCCTGGCTGCAAAATTGAGGCTGCCTGCCAGTGATTGTAATTCCCTCACTGTGCCCTTGTTTTTGTGCTTAGCTCTTGGATTTTTTCTAAAAATTCTTCTACTTTTGTTTTTGGGATTCTGCATACTCTGTCTGTTGTGTCTATCTCTATCCCTAAAAAGATAATGTTTGTGGATGGCTTGGTCGTCTTCTCTGGTGCCAGTGGTATGCTCCATTGTGCTGCCATCCTTTCCAACTCAGCCAGTGCTCTACTGCATTCTTCCGAGCCTGTTGGGCCCATCACTATAAAATCATCCAGGTAGTGCACTACTCTGACCCCTGGTACTTGTTTCTGAAAAGCCCATTGGTAAAAAGAGCTGAATTGTTCAAATAGTGCGCAGGACACTGCGCAGCCCATGGGGAGGCATCTGTCAACATAACATTTTGTATCGAAAGTGAAACCTAGCCACTGCTGTGAACTTAGGTGGACTGGTAGTAACCTGAAAGTGGATTAAATGTCCGGTTTAGCCATAAGGGCTTTCCTGCCGCAGTCCTGTATTAATCTTAATGCCTCCTGGAACTGTGTGTAGGTAACTGCAGATGCAGTCTGGGGGATGCCGTCATTGAGGGAGTGGCCCCTGGGATATGACAAGTGGTGGATTAGCCTCATTTTACCGGGTTCTTTTTAGGTACCAAACCTGGTGGGGACACTAGTTAGTTTGGAAATGGCATTATTTCACAGTGGCCTCCAATCCTAACCAGGTGTAATTCATTCTCTATTTTTTCTCTTACTACCTTTGGGTTGTCCCTACCTGAGACCAAATTCATTGGGATTTTCTGGGACCCTTCTCCTTCAAAAGGAATAATTAAACCTTCCTTGAACCCCAGCTTGATCGCTGAGCTGATTTCTTTGTCGGGATAATTCATTAATGCTTTGCTAAAGGTTTCTCGGTTGATGGGAGTTCTGCCTGCTTCCAACCTTGGTGGAAATGTTTCTTTACTGATCTTCTTTTTTGGTGTTTTTTTAGCGTAATCTGGTGCAGTTGCTTGCAGGGGGTTCCCTGTTGCAATTGGCGCAGTTGTGCTTATACCAGCATGAGCACTGATTTTTTCCATAATTCCTGCATGGAATAGTGGATTTTGGGGCGTGGTGAGCTTTGCTCTGCCTGCAGGCATTTGACCTAGCCGGCCATGGCTGGTTTTTCCGAAAGGGCTGCTCTCCCTGCCTGTGTTTTACATTTTCAGTAATTCTATTCCCCCCTTGTGAGTTTTTATTTGTCTTACCGATTGCCTGAGCAACCTCCTCCTCTGATGGAGGCTCAACATTCAATATATATAGATCGTTCTGTACTTCATCCCATTCTATGGCTGGTCTTCCCGACATATTCCTTCTGAATCGTATGTCGTAGGCTAGCCACCACTTCCCCTTGTGGGCGAGTTTTACCTCTCTGATTTTATCTGCATATGCCCATAGCTTTATTCCATCCCCCGGGAATTTATCCAGGAAAATTGTTGCTAACATGGCAAATGATTTTGACCAGTTGTCCCAGTTCTGTTCTACCTGGGCATTCTTGGCTACGGCCTTGTCTTCGATCTTTTTGGGATCCCTGAACGCATCCCTCCCCTTGCGTTGAGCCTCGATAAGCGAGAATATTTCAATGAATTCTTTTACCCATAAGGCCACTTTAATTGTTATATCGATGTTCCATGCAAGGGATTTTTTGTACCTGTTAAGTATTTCTGTTTCAAAGGATTTCAGTTTTAAATCTAGCTGGGCACTACTGAATATCATAATATCTGTAGTGGCGCTGCTGTTTAGGTCTATCGGCCCTGTGTTGTTTGGGGTGGGCATCGCCCATGCTTTCAACGGCCCTACTGGTTCTGGCCCTGTTGGTGTGGCCACTGGTGTTGGTGGCTCTGTGGGCGTTACGGGATCTATATTTATTGTGTGTTCCAAATGTATGTCCTGACCTGCTGCCCCTTCTGGCTCATTGGAAGCATGTTGCTAGTCTCTGATTTCCAACATCATCTGTTGCATCTCTTACTTATTCTTACACAACATTGACAGTTTTTTGTTTTTGTTACCTTTGCTAGGGCCTTCTTGTGCCTTGCTTTTCTTCGCTGGGGGGGGCGGTTTTCCTCCCCTGTTGGCAGTGTCAACCCCTCCTTTAGTAGCCCGTATAAATGTTCTCTGACCCAGTCCCGGCTGCCTCCACTGCAGCTTGCAGGAGTGGTGATATTGTATTTTTTGGCATGTTTATTGGCTCCTGTGGCTTTCTTTTCGGTGCCATGTTTCCCCTGGTAGAGAATATGGAAAAGAAAAAAGGGGGGGTTGTTACCTGTAGCAGTTATGCCCCAGAGGTGTAAATTAAAATTGTTGTTTGTTGTTACCCATGGTGGGTAACTGTTGTGATGTGCCCCGTGGCAGGGTACTGTCTATGTGCCAGATTTTCTTGCAGGCTTGTTTTTAAATGTCTAATAACAGCATCAAAATCTCTCCTGATGATCCCCTGTGATGTAAACAGGGGTGAAACACGTGTAGAGAGAGAAAAAATTAATGAACAGAAGTGAGAAAAAGTTAATGCATGAAATAAAAAGATTTATTTTTTGAAAGAGGAAAAAAATCTGACAAGTGTGAAGACCTTCCTTTCTTTGGCACTCGCAATTAAGAATCTAAATACTAATTGGTATGTCGCAAGTGGATATGTCTACAATAGAAAAATCGTTTTTAAATGTCCCTTGTTCCAGTGTGTAATTGTATGACGAAACCAAACTTTGCACGTATCGTTTTTGTAGTAAAATCACTTAAATGCCTTACAATGTATTGCTTGATCCCCGTATCAATGCCTTCGCCAGTCTCTGTAGTACTGGACTGAGGAGTGTACCTTGATTTGTATTTCAAAGACCACGTGCCGTTTGTGACATTGAAAACGTCATTTAAGCTGCCCTGTTGCATGTGTCCCTTTGGTTTTGTGAAAACAAAACTGCTTGCTGTCATTAATTTTTTCAAGTGCCCTTCGCAAGCGGTTAAAATTTCTTTAACCCCTTGCTTCCCTTTACATGACTATTGTTTACTGCATGCGACTTGCTGGGCGCGATGAACCGCATGTCCTTAGTTTGGGGGACCCAACCCGTGCCTGCCTGTTATCCGTAATATTGTGCTAGTAAATTATTGGCATTTACCTATACATTGCACTTGAATACCCCTATTCTTTATCATTCATTCGTTCAAACTTTCTTCTCATTTCTATGGTGACGATTCACAAATCTGCTTCTCTTTTTCTACATTTTCTGACGCTCTTCATGCCTCTTTTTCATTCTGCCTCTCCGCCGTCCAGGGCTGGATGCACTTCACTTCCTTCCCCTCAATCCCTCAAAAACAGACATTCTCTATTTTCAATTTGTTTCTCCCACTCCCCTTCCACCGTCTCGGGTCTCCTCTTTCCTCCTTCTGTCCTCTCTTTCTACACCTCTACCCGTAACCTCGGTGTCAGCTTTGACCCATCTTTAACCTTTGCTTCTCATAGATCTCTGACGGCCCACACATTTGCCGCTTTCTCCTTTTCAATATCTGCAAAATACTTCATTATCTATACTGCCATGACGCCAAACTTTTTATTTATTAATTCTTCCATCCTTTCTCGTCTTGACCACTGCTGTGCCCTGCTCTTTGGACTTTTCTCACACCTCACTCCTGTATGCTTGTTTTTCAATTCCACAATTCATCTTCTGTTCTCACTTCCTCAACACTCTTCTATTATGCCCTCTCTTCTCTCCATCTCTCTTCTACCTTATGACTCTCGTCCTTTCATTTTGTATTGTATTCAAGTGCTATCATGGCCTGGCTCGCCATTATCTTGCATCTCTTGTTTCCCTCTACTATCCTTCACGTTCTCTTTGCTCTCAACATCTACACCTCTTTACCTCTCCTAAACCCCCTTGTGCTCCCTCACGTTTTCGTTCTTCTCCCTCCTTGCCCCCAAATACTAGAATGGTCAGAATGTACTGCTCTACTGGGCATCAGTGGTGCATACCCCCTTGCTGGACATTCCAATGATCCAATTCATTTGTGAAGAACCATCAGCAGCATTCTAGTTCTTCACCAAGATGGTGGCGTCTACACAGACATAACGCATGATTCATAAGACTGCTCCTACCATCCGGTTGCGTTGCAACTTTCTGTTGCGCTGACGCTCCCTTTTGTTTCCTGCTTCATTCTGCTCTCGTCTGTGATTCTCGTTCCTCTCTTTTGCATCGCCTTTTCCTGCCTTGTTATTTCCTCGATTAGTTCGTAATTCTCATTGGTGCTTCAGTCCTGGCAAAAATTCTGCTCTGCTGCTTGTTATCAATTCCTGCTGCTGTGATTATCTATTCATCGTCCTCAATCCTACGCCAGCACACATAGCAGGTTTTTTCTCCCTGTAGGGGAGTTTTTTGACCTGAAGCGCCTGATCCTCCTTGGAGCCATATTAGAGGCATGGAATTGTTCCCCTGTCTGTTGTGGCTTCAGGGGAGGTTTGGCTTATTAACACTGTGTCAAGCTTTAAGTGCTTGCATGCAAGGTGTTTGTGCTGAAAGGAATGCTTTGCCACCTGGCATCCATGCTTCTCCCCCTCCCTTCACATATTTCGTTTGCGCCTTAAAGCTCATCTTCTCTCTTCTCTGTCATCCTCCTAAATACTGTTTCTCATGTTGATTGTTAATGGATTAATTTGTTCATTATTTTGTACTGCATTTTGCTTTTTTGTACAGTGCATTGTCGAATGCACTTAATACATTAAAATAAATACAACCCCCCCCCCAATAAATGTTCTATTGTTACATCTGACATGAAGAGAGGTATGTTTACTGGGCAAAAACGACATAATCCAATACATTGTAACACTTGAGGAGATCGGTAAACGTGATTACAAGAGAAACTGTTCAGAAAGAACAATATATAACATTTAAATGTGTTAAATACATGACTGTGTACTAAGGTAATCATATTTTAGAATTTTGTTTAATTGGCAATAATGGATTTCATGGCACATAGATAACACATTGGACATTCATGAGACCTTATTCAAGTGACATGACTGTAACGCAGAGACAATCTTAAAAACATCAAATACATTACTTTTTTTTATTAAAAAAGCCAATGGTTAATGGACCATGCCACTTTTTGATCTAGCATTGAATGAATGAATAAATACATGAATGAAATGCATTTATATTTGGTGCACAAATACCAATAACAGCCTCAAGGTGCACACATAAGTAGACCCTAACAAACATTTATATATACACATAGTCAAATTCCCATTTCAAAGAAGTGACAAACAAAGAAAAGAAGTGTCCTGTTTTTGTTACTTAGTGCAGACTAAGCTAGCTGCCATTGCTATCAAGTAAATAGCTTGTCACCCAATTTCCCAAAGATTCCATTGCAAGCCAACAGTTAAACGAGAAGGATGTTAGTCCCAAAAAGATGAATGCAAAAATAATAATTTGTTAAAAACAAAATGTTCACAATGTCGATTCCTAGATCCACGCTGCCACGGATTGTGGAGAAATTGGAAACATTTAGGCAGGTCTGCGGTTATGCGATTAACTATGACAAATCATGTGCTCTCAATATAATGACCCATAAGACTGAAATACAATTCTTGGCACAACAATTTCCCTTATATGGCAAGAGGACAAATTTAAATACCTCGGCATAATCATCACAAAATCTCACGACACATCATATCGGCACAACTTTCAGGAACTCTGGAGATTCTTCTTTGCTGATCTAGAGAGATGGAAGAAAACCGAAATCTCCTGGTTCGAAGCTGTACAGCCATGAAAATGAATCTGCATCCAAGCCTGATTTATCCTTTCCAAGCCTTACCTATTAACATTCCACTGGAAGCCATTAAAACATTACTGGCAAAGATCCACCATTTTATATGGCTGGGTAGGCCTCCTAGAATATCCAGGGGGTGCAATCGAGACAGCAAGGGGGGGGATCGCCATGCCAAATATTTACAAATATTGATAGTTGCACAGATATCAGACATACTAGACTGGAATGATGTCCAGTCTGCCAAGAAATGGTTACAAATTGAGGAGTATGATCTTGCCGTCCCTCTATGCCACTTACCTTGGCTTTCCTCCCAATGATCGCCCCTCACGACTATCGATGTGGTCTTCTATCCGGTCCAACCTCTTTTACTGGTGTAAGTTCACCCTATCCTCCTATCCGTCACCTCTATCCCCTGTATTTGGGTGTCCAGGCTTCACCCCGGGGCTAGTTGACAATGCTTTCGTTAAGTGGAAAGAGGGTGAGTCTGAGCACATTGGCCAGAGTACAAGAAGGGGGCTCCACTAATGAAGATTGCAATGCAGCCAATTTCGCTACAGACAATTGTGTCACTGGATGTCCGACCCACAGGTCAAAAGGGGGAGCTAGAGAATTGAATGCCTTTGAAAAACTGGTATCCTTCAATCTATCTGCGCATAAAATGTCCAATATATACAAAATCTTTAATAATGCCAGCATCGAGAGAAAGCTCACCTACATGCAACAATGGGAGTGTGGAATTGGGGCATGAGATCCCCCAATCCTCCCGAGAATACATATGGCAGAGGGTGTCTGTATCCTCGATTTGCACCAAGATAATGGAAAACAGGCATAAGATACTACATCATTGGTATTTGACTCCAGATAGAATTTATAAGATGTTCCCAGGGTCCTCACTGAACTGCTGGAGGGGGCGTGGGGAGATCGGCTACATGGCGCGTGCATGATGGATTGATCCAACATCAAACCATTCTGGATAGGAATAACCAATGCAATACATAGCATTTTGGGCTTTCATTTGCCTTTGGTCATCCCTTTGGGTGATGTTGACGAACAAGATATATTTACGCTGAAGGGCACCACATGCAAAATTAGCCAATCAGATGCTCATAGCAGTGATATTGGTCATCGCCCAAATTTAGAAATCAGAATCAACCTTTATATGTGGTGGTGAAGGCTTTGGCATGTATGCGCCAGGGAAAAGATCAGAGCTACAACTTCAGACACTCTAGCCACATACATATCGATTTGGGGACCTTGTATTACCTATATTATTCGTGAAGAATATCAATCATCAATTCCATGTCAGTGGAAAGCCTAGTCGCTACTATAAAAATGTGAATTAACTCAAAGTACCAGGCAAGTTGCATGGGTCTACCTAAGGGCAAAGAAAACATAATTAATTATATGTTTGACTGTGAGGATTCAGCATGTTCCACCCCAATGAATTATGTTATATCTTAAATGGATTGTTTATTGTTGTATGACTTGTTTGGTTTGTCCATGTTTTCCTTGTGTGTTTTATATAAAAAAAGAAACCAATACAAATTATTTAGAAAAAACAAAAAACGAATCTACGAATTTAAAAGAGAAATGGGTTATTGACATTATGGGTGACATGGAGAAAACATGTGCATAAAACTTGTATACCACTGGGAGTAAAACCTCCAGTAAAAATGCAATACCATTGTTCTCCTTCTGCACTAGTTTCACTGCACAGGAGTCCACATTCACAGGGGTTCTTCCTCTTTTGGAATGCAGACCACTGATACAGGTCTTTAACGTATGTACTATCACTTTGAAAACTGCACCACTCCTCTCTGGGAGATCCTTCTTCTGCTGCTGAGTAAGGTGGACCCCTAGGACGGAAACTATGACCTTTGTCTCTTTCAGTTTCCCACTTGCAGTGGCCCTCTATAGTCCCAGGAATTGGGATCTTAACTATGGAGATGGCCTTGGTCAACACCTTTTGATGGGTTCCATATTGTGGAGCTATCTGCCTGCAGTGTCAGAGGTGGCACCCATAGAGGCCTACAGCTTTGTCACAGGCAACGCCACATTGGAAAGTAGCATGCCATCTCCTAAAATGCAGTGAACTGTTAACTCTGCAACAAACAAAAAAAAAGAAAACAAAAACCCTCCATTTGGCCTTATGTCTTTGACCATCTTAGGTCTTTCACTGGGGCATATTCAACTTGGAGCACCTAATTTGGGATATCCAATGCAGGGGCTACCATTCAAATGCTTGCCTATTATATCAGTCATTGCAGTGTCATGATTTGTAAATATCAATCAAACAAACGATAACCATGATCATTTCCAAATCCATAAAAGTACGTAAGCTAATAATTAAAACATGTAGGCATGTACCTCATACAAAATAATGAATGAATAATATAGTACAATAAAAGCGAAAATGTATGAAATCGAAGGACAGATAAAACCATCTCAAGCAGGAAATTAAACGAAAAGGGCCAAGCAGGATTCTATGTGTTTTGACCGCAGATATTTCAATGCAGTATTTTTTACTGCTCTTTTTACTGATGTGTTCCCCCCACAAAATGCAGGGCTTGGCCCCTCTTCCCCTAGGTAACCCCACTCACCCCCTCACTCTCTCCATGCCAAACAGCCTCACACATACATATCCCCCTGTATTTTGCTGCAAACATTCGGGGGGAAAAAGCATGATAATAAAAAAAGTTGTGAAATTTCTGCCGCAAGAAGACTGGATAACACTGAGGATCATTGTTTAATTCTCGTTGAATTTTCAAGAGAGGCAGATAAAATAAAAATGAAATAAATTGTTAGAACTGATGTGCATTCATGTAAAACGGCTTTCATCACCAGCAGTGAAAAACCTTAAAACAGGTCCCTATTTCTTAACGCAGCCAATGCCATCCCAACCTCACCTTCTGGAGAATGTCTCCTACACTCCACCCTTTTCTTCTGCTATGAAATCCAAAGGTGGGAGGATGGTACTATCCTTATCGCCCTTGCAAATGAATCCCCTCGCACTGCCCTGACTTGTGACTTCAATAAGGGATGGCTTCAGTACAGGCCTGAGATCCTACATGTTTTAGCACACGAAGCCCGAATGTTTTACCGCACAAAGCCTGAATGGAGGATCCTGTCAATGAACTTTGTTTGAGATGCCTCCTTTCAATTCTCCCAACGGCTCACAAAACTATCTTTAGGGAGCATGGTAGCACTTTCCCAGGTGCGCTACTGAGATCATATATTTGCATGCTTCGTTGCACACCACCGGAATTCCCTGTGGTAAAATCCCACATTTTGTTGAATGTTAAACTCATGTGGATGCTTTTGCGAAATAACATCGAGAGAACATATGTTGAGAAAAATTATGTGTTATTGTTATTTGAACAGATCAGAAAAAGAAAATAACAAAGAACAAAGGAGGAAATAATGTATTTCAATTCATAGCTTGAATGAATATGTATTGAAGGAATCATCGTTCAAGATATTAATTAAAATGATTTCCTTGTTTGTTCTTTTGTTCCAAAAGGGAAGGAACCAAAGAGTAAGTGCAAAGAAGAGCAAGAGAATTTATCAAGAGCAGTAGGAGAGGATAAGGGTATTGCAGGTGAGGAGACCCGAGGGGCGAGCCAGGCGCGCCAGCATCAACCCACAAAGGCGGGGACAAGTGTGTTGATGCACTGATTTGTTTGTTTAGTGGGGTCAACTAGTCTTCCTTTGGCAAGAGTTGTACCCCTGTAATCTCTGACGCACCTGTCAGTTCTGTGTAGTCACTGACTGCACGCCAGTGAGTGGCCAACTAGAGAGAGAGCGAGAGAGAGAGAGAGAGAGAGAGAGAGAGAGAGAGAGAGAGAGAGAGAGAGAGAGAGAGAGAGAGAGAGAGAGAGAGAGAGCGCGCGCACAACCCTCCTAGGCCTGTTCCAATAGCCACCTTGGGGAGGGCACATTGTAGATAGATGGTCAGTTTGTCACAATTGGCCCAAACCGTGTCAATACCAGGGTCACATGTCCCAATGTCATCTTAGGCACGTGGCTAGGAGCACCCGCACCACTGGGGTACCATGGACATTACTCCTGATCACTGTTCAGCCTGCCAGCCAGCCCTGCACTGCTCATTAGTGGTTAGTGCGTGATGGGACTGACAGAGGGAGTGGGAGAGGGTGCAAGAGAGAGAGAGAAAGAGCACGTGCAGGTGTCTCCAAATCCAAAAAGGAAAAGGAGGTGATGTGTTCGCATCATATACACATAAGAGTCCAGGCTGCCACGCAACCGAGAGCTGGTAGATTGAGAGTTGTGAGCAGGGTGGGCGCCCAGATGTTCATCCCCCAGTGGCCCTGGCTGAGACACCGTTCCTTGACAGGCAGAGAATGGAAGCAGTAGGCTGAGGGTGCTGAGGGTGCGAAAAGATAATCAGGTTAGCATGCCATCTCCACCCCGGGCCATGTCCATACCGGTTCACTGAGCGAGCAAGATCACTGAGCTATGCCACCTCTTTTTAGTGTGACTAGTGGGAAACGTTGCCCAGATACTTATTTTGTAATCATGTAAATTGTTTTACCTTTTTCAGTTCATCCGTAGTTCACAAAATCCACTTTTTCTGTGCCCCATCACGGCTACGGGCCTGGTGAAGACAGATGGCATGGACAGCTTAACGATCTACATCACTCAATGTGTCTTCAGAACAACCCCCCGCCGCACCCCCTCCCCCCCAACACCTCCACCTCCCCCGGGCCCCAAACCGTGCGATGTTAATCCTAAACCGGTGCAATGGAGAAATCAAAATCAACCCATACCGCCTGGGGCTGTCTATCCTGGCCCATTACTGCTGCACAGAGCACGGACTAATGCTTCACAAAAGCCTCTAAGCATGCTTGCTTTTCACTTATAAACGATTCTTACATAATTGAAACATTTCTGGTCCAAAGCACGACAATGGAAAATTACTCAAAAACTGCCATATCCGAAGAAAACAGAAAGGTTCAAAGTTTTCTTAGGCACTTATTCACAAAGCATTTTGCAATTAGGTTTTGCCATTATAAAACGCCTCTGTGAATTGGGTCCTTGATCTTTTTCAACACAAGATCAAGCTCCTAATAGTTTGTCACTCTGGTGTATTTGCTCTGAATTAGAAAGAATGTTTGCAAAAGAAAGAGGTCCTTTACTTTTTATTACAGCAATGGCAGCCTGCTAGAGTATGGCATTTAAGTAAGTTTTGCATAGGGTGAACAGATTTTGAAAATAAAAAACCGGGACAGGCCACAAATATAAAATAGGACTAACACCGGCATCCCATTCAACCCCAGACTGCCCCGCCCCATTATGTAGGGCCGCACATTAAAATTAATACAATTTCCAGCACTTCTCTACTTCCATATAAACTGCAGATTCCGCTGGGACACTAAGCACATTAAAAACAAAAGTGCTTTTGCTTTGCTTGTTTTGTCCCACAAGGTTCTTGGGTCCCTACAACACTCTCTAACATTTTTACAAGGCCACTATTTGACTTACTAGACAACAAAGGAATTTCATACACAAACTACGCAGATGATATGCAAATCCTGCTCCCCTTATGGGTAGCTACGACACAGACTCCTTGAACCTATGCTCAGTCTAGCACAACACCCAGGTCTGGCTCAATGAAGAAGACAGAAATTCTTGTGGTGGACTCACAACCCACACTCAACAAGCTCGGTCACTTGTACAAATCTTTCCTCATTGAGGGCATCACCATACAGGTTGCCAGCAATGTCAAAACACAAAAAAAAAGATTTCGATGCCACTCTGTCACTCTCAAGACAGGTCAATGCAATTGCCTCCTCTGCAGCCCACACTTTAAAACTAGTTAACGCATGCAGGCCATTCCTGTCCCCAAAAAGTGGCCTCACCAGTGCCAGTGCTCTCATAGGCACTGACTACTGCAACGCAGCACCCACAAGCTACAAACTATTATGAATAATGCCTTAAGAGCAGCTCTCAACATACCAAAGAGGGAGCACATCTCTTCAAATAGAAGAAAAGCGCAATGGCTTCCCATCCGGGAGCACATTACCTTTAAATATCTCAATCCTCCAGGCCTACCCACTCTGCCTACTCATACAAACGGACTATTCCCAGATTTAATAAATAGAACAAGATTGGGAGGGTCCAGCTTCCATGTACTTGCTGCCAAGGGCTGGAACGATCTACCCCTGCAACTACAAACGGAACAATCATACATGGCATTCAGGAAACAGCTCAGAAGACTACTGTTCTCCCAGTGTCTACCATGAACAATACCTGCAATGACACGTATGTACCTGTGAAACGAATTATCTGTGTAATATGTAAAGTACGTATGTGTATCCTGCAACCAGAGCCTTGATGCCCCCGGGTTTAGGGCACTTTACCAATGAAATAAATGAATTAATTACAGGCTTAGCAGCGAGCGTTGCTTATCCACTCACCTTGGCGCCATCAGTAAATGCAGGTGGTACAGAATAGAAAGGTTGGGGGGTTCGAGCCTTTCCTGGCGTGGAAGAGATAGAGAAGCCTATGTGATAAGTGAAAGCAAGAAAAAAGTGTATTGCCAATGAATGTCACCTTGATTTATTACATCTCTGCAGTGCTCACCAACCCTTTCCTAAAATCAGGAAGGGTTTTAAAACTAAAAAAAAACTCTCTGAGGGTGCCTAATTCAAGGACATTCGGGGCAAAACTGGGACGTCTGGTCACCCTAGCTCTGCAACACTCAAGTATTTTATGGCGACTAGTGAGTCAAGTTCAGGAATCTGGGCAGGCTGCCAACACCAATTTTTGCCAGGCAGGGACTTGCCACAATTCTAACGCCTAGTTCGTGCAAGTACAAATTCAGTCATAGAAAGTAGGCTGACGCAGGTTAAATAGGGGACAGTCCCTGAAAATCGGGGATCTCTCGTAAGCCTACTAAGTGAAAGGTATGGAAAACTGGGGCTGAGTGTAGTTGCAGGGGTTCGCCTTGGCACACTTCGGGAAGTTTACTACAAAGATATGAAAACTTCACGAAGTTGCTAAATGTTTTGCAGGCACCCTCGAACGCCCACAAATCGGGGTTTGCGAGCATTTAAGTATGCATATGTGATTATTAGTGTGTTTTTTTTTTTACGCCCACAAAAAGCTGTCACTGAAAACCAAATTCCGTCAAATTATTCCTGTTGAATCAAAGAAGTGAGTAAGGAGAAATAGTCCAGCAAAACAATATTCGATTAAGTTATTTCTCGCAAAATAATTAGCTGCAGGTCAAAAAAGGAGGGGAGAGAAAAGTATGCCTTGCACTGCAGGCGGCAGCCTACACAGGCTACCACTTCCACTTCCGGTTCTCTTCTCGTGACTTCCCTGGGAAGGATGTGTGACTACATCCTCATCACTGAAGATAATCTGGATTCATACTTTGGTCTGCTGTCTGAGCAGCGCTTTATTTATTTGGTATAACTGCTGCTAAGCTCGCAGTGTGCCTTCCCAATGCCCTAATTTTACTGCCGTCTCCAGGATCTGAGTGAGGGCAGGTCTGGGGCTGGGAGGATGTAAGGGAAGCAGGCTGAGAGCCCAGGAGTGGAGATCCTGGTGGCAGCAGGCTGATTCTCACACTGCTGGCTCACAGGAATGAGGAGGGTCTGGGCTGGGAGCATCGTAGGGTGCAGGCTGACAGGACAAGGGCAGGGTGGGAATGGGGCTGTGTGAGGGCTGAGGGAAAGGATCAGGAGATCCTAGTAAGAGAAGGACAGGAATATGTGGGGGCACAGATAAGGGGGAGGAGGGGACAGGCTGAGAGGGCATCACTACTAGATTCTATGTGCCGGGTGATAAGCTCTGTACCATGTTGAGGCAATCAGAGCTAATAGGGAGCATGCTAGGGGATTGGAAGACATTGCAGAGATGTGGGCTATCAGGGGGCACAGTGGGAGCTTGTTTAGGGCCTAGGGAGACAGACTTAGACAAAGGAGACACTGATAATGGTAATCTGAGACCCTAGAAGGGTGGCAGTATTCCCGCTGAGCAGGACCCACTCCAGTGAGTAAGTGTAAATGTCAATCCTTGAATCTTTCTCCTATTAAGTGGGACTCTCAGGCGCACAGGCGTAATCCCAGAGAATAAGACTAAACTCCACAGAGTGGCACTCAGTCAAAACAGATGGCCGCTCCAAATTATATTCAGAATAATCAGCAGGTTGGCTCATTACAGTATAAACAACTGAAAATTATCAAGTGAGAGACTGAGCTCCCTGTGATATCCTTATACTTAGTCATTGGTAGCAGTATGACGTCAGTAAAGCAAATCGCACCAGTGCCTGGTCAAATGTAAATATCATCAATGTAACACTAGGGTGCAAGCGTCTGTACAAGCCTCTTATAATAAGAAACAGGTAGTCTAGTTTTGAAAGATCTTTTTTATATATTCCTAAGGCAAGTTCATTCATAACATTGCTAGTTTTACTATCAATATGCCATGGTTCGAACGATCTCGATAACATAAATCGTGCCTGGAACAATATCTTGACAACTAATCCAAACAACAAAAAAC
Source organism: Ambystoma mexicanum (assembly GCF_040938575.1). Classification (NCBI taxonomy): domain Eukaryota; kingdom Metazoa; phylum Chordata; class Amphibia; order Caudata; family Ambystomatidae; genus Ambystoma; species Ambystoma mexicanum. The sequence goes on along the minus strand of NC_090924.1, from coordinate 680,517,902 downwards.
AATATTGTATTTGAATCAATCGATTTCTAGCACGGATTTCGTGAACAAAGCTTTCTCCGGGAAATGATATGGTCAGCCATCATTAAACTGTGCTGAATTTTCATATAAGCAACATACTCAGACATTTAACGCATTGCATCATTTATATGTCAATAAGTACACAAGCCATCATTGACAACTATTCTCTCCATCAAGCAAAACGAGAACACTGAAATAAGGAACACAAGTAAATAGAATGTTATAATACATATGTGTATATTACAGCATGAACAGTCTAAGAATCTGTGACCAACTAGCATTCCCACAAGTCACTTCAAAGTAACCAATAGATTTTGATAGTATGCTAGGAAAGTAAGTTTGCACACATGGACAGAGTATTTAATGCGGCAGGACTGGTTGGAACTATCTAATATTAGAACCCGGACGGGGGTGGAGGGGTGGAAGCATCCCAGCCAATGAGGAGGCTCGGAACGGGGGCATTACTACACAATAATCCTGCCACTCCGAGTCTCCTCAGGGCTGGAGGCTGCCATCTTTCCTGCCGGGGAACAAAGTAAGTGCTCCCCCGACCCCCTCATAATTCACAAATTTCCCTGCCTCCCCTCCTCCCACTTACCTTCTCCGTTTGGATCCTTTTCGGGATCTGACCTGCTCCGAAAACTTCTGTCCGCAGTGCGTTCGATCCCTATCTGTGACACACCACCATGAAAAGGAACAAGGGGCTATGTGTAGACCTTTATCTCCTTTCAATGGCGGCAATTTTCTTTGTTTACTTTTTCCCCATTTTTTTAATGGCCACCATGGAAAGGGAGACGTAGTCCCTTTGTCATTTACATGGTGGCCATTGTCTTTGTTTACTTTTTTCCAACTTTTAAATTTTGTTTTTTTATCGTTTTTTACGTTTTTCAATGGCCGACATGGAAAGGGAGAACAGACTTTGTTTACCCTTCCTTGGTGGCCATTTTCGTTTTGAAACTGAAAAATATTGCTTTTAGCACACCGGTCTTACTACTAGCCATAAACCCCCCGCAGCAGGGCATTACCGCTTCAGGTAATGCCCTGGGGCCTGCGTTAAGGCCCTTGCTTTGCTCGTTCCTATAAATATGGGCACGGGGAATTACCTGAAGCGGTAATGCCCCCCATGCTCGTGGCTTATCGCCTAAGTAAGCACTGATCTTTTTAATCATCAATCAAAAATTAGTAACCACCCACTTTTGTGGTAAGTCTGATACTTGCTTATTTGGAGTATTTGTTGACAGAGTCATATTTAATGTGGAACAGACAAAGGGCCTCATTACACGGATGGCGGTAAGGATTTAAAAATCACACTGCTCATATCATCATGTTTGGGTCAATCTCAACATTTCATATCCATTCCTTGTTAGAACTGAAGTGTCAACTCCATGATTATGGGCAGCAGAGACCTGGTTACATGCCTGCAGCGTTAATTAAAATGTGTGAAACTGAAATTACAATGCATGCGTTGACATTCTTTTGTGGGGAGTGTAGTGCAAAGACTTTCTTGAAAGGTAGAGTTGTGCAAGCGTTCATACTTAGGCAGACGTTGTGCACAAACATTGCAACCACTGTCCCAGAGCACTCCTTCCTCTCGCCCTTCCTCCCGATACAATGGTCCAATGACAGATTCATCCATGAGCAATTGCTGGAGAGGGCTGTTTTGTTATTAAAGAAGAAATATAAAGGCAAAAGTCAAATATAAAGACAAAAGACAAATATAAAACAAAAGCCAATGGGCTTCATTAGGAGTTAGACAGTACATCAGTGGTAAATTCAATGATTTACCGGCAAACTTGTTTACCGTTACTGCCAATCAGTCTTGTGGAATTACCATTGGATTACATGTGGTGGTGGGGCGGTGTAAGTCCTCATTTTTGGAGTCCAAAAGACTCCATTTGGATGTTTGGTGGATTTACTGAAAGCAGTAATACAACAGGTTAATGCCAATGATTTCTGGAGGTAACGTGGAGGATTTACCTCTGTCATTTTGCTGGGGTTGAATCTTCCGCTGTTGCTTCCAAATTCGGAATGTGGTGGTGCAGTAAGAGTGATGGTAATTCCTATACTGCCAAAAAAGTGGTGATTACGAAATTACTACCCATTTTTTATGGCAATGCCAAACTCATAATGAGACCCAATACAACTGATTTCACAATCTATGTTAGTAATTGAAATTAGAATGGTTGGTTTTGCCTGTAACAATTATATCCCTAACATTTATATTATAATTGTGACAGAAACTAAAATCAAAGAAATGATCAGGTTTCACAACTTGCCATAAATCAAAACAAGAGGATTAACCTTGTTTTATCACTCCTTATATCTCAGTTCTATACAAGTCATCAATGTTTTCCAAATGGTTTAGAAACATTTTAACCCTACTGACCATGACCTAGATATGTAATCCATTCTGAAGAAGACCCGCCTTGAACCACATTGAGATGACGTTAACCTGCCCATCACCGCTGCTCCCCTATAATAGATTGCCTGATGGGCAGTGTCTCCGATCTTGTCACACGCAATAGAAAAAACAATATCTGAATCCTGTACGATCAGGTGACAAGGCTGACAGCACTGAAAAAAACCCAAGCTGTATCATTAGCCGAGTGTTTTAGAGGCATTCAGTAGATTTTAAATCTGATTTTCATGGTGCAGTTTAAACTATGCAGATATGGCAGATCTTTGGGAATATTGCAGGTACTTCCATAGTGATTGGCTTAATGTCGATCCACACTTCTTGGGACGAACTTTGGAATATCCTGGTAAGATCATCTGGCACCTTTGAAAGGGTGCCCATACCAAACAAATAATAGAACCCATAAGTTTGCTAACCAGCCATTCTACTGGCACCAAAACCAAATGCTTGCAAAATGGTGCATATTACGTAAATGGGTGGGTTAGACTAGAATGTCCCATTCAGGGTTAAGGAGTGGTACTGCTAGGAAGTCTGTACTATCAGTTACAGAACCATGCATCTGGAGACCATGGAAGAGCATCTGGAGACCATGAAAATGGCAGTGGTGCGTGGTGTAAAACATAATAACATAACAACATGGTGGTGTCCCGCAGAGGTTACCTCAGAATTGCAAAATCTTGCTGGTGAAAGCCTCTGACTCACACTGATGACAGATGGTAAGTGGGAAGGGCTACAGTAAACATGTAGCCATTGCTATTGAAGCCCCTGTCGTGGCTCTGCTACTTCATCAAGTAACTATTCATACGTAATGTGGTGCCATACTAAAAGGTCTACACAAATCTAGAAAAAATCCCTTAAAAATGTCTATTCTGGACACCTGAGGGAACCCCATAGAGAAAGCCATGGATGTGACTTTTTATCAGTGTTCCTTTTGGCAAAGTTCAAAAACAACGTATGGCACAGGGAGTACACCGAACAAAAGTGTTACACTACAACATGGAGACGCACCCATATGTTGCTATCCTTTACTTAGATGGCCACCGATGGGGACTGATTGCCAGAAAGAAACATGGTGCAGCAGGCAGCTGCACCGATCTAAATGGAAAGGACACTACTGACCAAATGATATGGGCTATCTTGCACAAGAATGGCGCCTACCAATTCACCATTTTTAGAGGTCAAAATAGCACTGCAAGTGATCCACTGAACTGAAAGGGCTTTTTGCATACAAAAGTGGTAATATTGAGAGCAACTACTGTACAAAATAGTGTGGGGTGCAAGTACAGCCACGGCGTGACAGAAACTGAGAGGCCATACAAGGCCCCTATTGTGAGAATGAAGCTGGCTGGTGTTGAGACTGATCAGAATATGCAGCCAGTTCAAAACATTGTTTTCCAACATAAGGCCTAGTTAATGAACACAAATGGGCCTCTTTCAACTTCATGAAAATGGATAGGCGCTCAAGTGTAGAAAAATGTGCCTGAGAACTGCAAACTGCTGGATGTCCCCAATACATTGCAAAAGACAGTTGTGGCTGAAAAATACTGTTTTCATAAAATATGAAAAGCTACAATTTTACTTAAAGAGACAGATAGCAGCATGTTAGATTGGCCTCAATGCAGCACACAACTATGATCCAGAAATCTAAGGTGAAGCCAAACACTTTGCATTTGTCACAAATAAAAACCCTTACTTTTCAACATTCAAAATGACATAATTTAAAAGGAGAGGCCTACTTGTTTAAAAGTGAACACTGGTTTCCCATTGTAAACCTTGGCCTATGGGTGAACAATGCAGAAAGGGACACTCATGCCTTTTCCACTAGCATACTAAAGATAGACTTTACTCATGCACAGCCGACCCAGATGCCATACAAAATGTCAGGTGTAAAACACATCTTTTCAATTGAAAATGCTATTCTTTTAGAATTACATATGTAGTTTGGTTTTCTCCATTGAACCAAAGCCTGTGCATTCATAACAGTAGAACTGTACATCGTGGTGGGTTCATTCAGGACTCATTTAGAAGATCATCAAAAGCATGTCAGTTCTATGTCTCCCTTAATTTTATGTGATGTATAGAATTTGAGTTAGGAAGAAAACCATGATCGTGGCCTTCTCATAATTCAGAGGAACTGAACAGTTGGTGAGCTGATAGAAAGAAAAATGAATGTGTGTTTTGTAAAGTTTGATAGTTACTACTATTTCAGCTCATGAACAAACCAGGAAAAATGACAGTTCCTCCCAGGAAGGTTGTGCCGAAATAAAATGTGTGTTCCCCTATTCGTCATAAATTGTAGAATTCAAAAATATATATGTTCATGCAGTTATCTGGAAATTGGAGGTAGTTGCCATGTAGTGAGATTTTGAGGAAACCGAAAAAAATGTAAAACCATGTCATTTTGAAATTGTGAATTTTTCTTCTCCCCCATTATCCATAATACAGACCTCTAATTTCATTCTCTATCAGCTGACAGTGGGAGGATTAGTGGGAGGGGTAGAAAGAGATATTACGCTGTCGACTGGTTAAATTGCACCAGTATGCTGGAAGGACCTTTGTGGATATCTCACTAATTCGCTTTAAGTAAATGTTAAAAATTTTCCAAGAATTCTTCAAAAATAATAATAAGTTCAATTAGTTGTAACCAAAAAATCTTTTATTTAGAAATCTGCATTTGTCTGAGGCCTTTAGCAAGCATTATATTGTCCAATGCATTTCGGTCTGTGCTAGACCTTCATCAGGGACTATTAGTGATCAAAAGATAAAGAATAAAAAATAAAGATCATGTTATCTAATATGTTAATAACAGCATACATTTTCATTTAATCCAATACAACATTTTACATTGTACTTAAAGTTTGCTCCAAAATGTACCTGTATTAAACGATGCTTCTAATCTTAGGCCTGTTTGTATTCAATTCCTTATTGGAGAATTATCCAACTCTGCTTCACTCAAACATGCTTGTTTATATTTTGTTATATGCCCTTTGTGCAGCTTACTTCTGTTCTTGATAATCTAAATGATAACCAATTAATACTTTAATTTTCAGCAAATATCTAGTCACAAATGGTTCTATCAACCAGAGTTTCACTTGCTCTCAAAAAGAGTCTTACCTGTAGTAAACAGATGTGGAAGCAGCCGGGCACTTTGCTCGCGTGAAAACGCATTGCTGGTTGCTCGGGCTGCTTTTATAGTGCAGAAAATGGCGCGCAACGTGATGACGTCATCAAAGTGATGACGTCATTGCATGCCGGCGGCCATTTTGAAATGTTGAAAAAAAAAAACTTTAATTGGATGTCAACTGTTCCTTTGTGTGTACCAATGTACATATACAAACTTATAATGTGTTTAACTTCTGGGGTATTCACACATAATTGGTTTCTTAGAGTATTAATTCTATATTCCTGAACAAAGTAAAACCAACTACAATTCACATGTTCCATATTATGGTATAATTGCCACACATAAATTGTTATATTATTAGTTATTTTCTCATATGAATTATTGCTGTTGTAATTCCACATGAGGTTCTGTATATGTTGTTTCAGGTACATGTAACGCAACTATCAACACTTTAACTTACTTAATATGAACACCCAATGATACGAACCAATTATTTACTGATATGCTCCTGGTTGCTATATACTTCAACTTTGTATACATATTTTTGGACATTAAATAATTAACAGCATACTCACATTCATGTGTTGGTACCTTATTTCAACGTAATTTCATTTCATTAAATTTACTTTAAAGAAAACATGCAAAGTTACATTCCTCATTGAGGCCATCCGGATGCATAGAGTTGAGTTTTTCAATCCAGTAGGTTTCCTTCTGATTTAGAAGTCTGTTAATGTCAACTCTCTGTCCTTGAGTAACTTCCAATACATCCAAGATTTGAAATTTAATTTGCGCTATTTGATGATTAGCTTCTCTAAAATGTCTTGCTACTGGAGATTTGATGTTTCCTGTACGAATATTTGAACGATGTTCGTTCCATCTTGTTTTCGCTTTACGGGCGGTTTGTCCCACGTAGTACTTGCCACATGGGCACTTGATACTGTATATAACATTCATAGTGTCACATGTTGCGAATTTCGTCAAGTAGATTTTGCGACCTGTGTTTGGGTGAAACACAACGTCCCCTTTCTGAACCATGTTGCAATTTGAGCAGTTCAAACATGGAAATGTTCCCTTTCTTGTTTTTCTTGTTTTTTGTGTTTGAATGTCACTCCTTATCAACATATCTTTAATATTCCTGCTTCTGGTGTAGGCAAACAGAGTGGTATAGAGGTGTCCCAGTATTCTATCCTCTGATAGAAAATGCCAATGTTTCAAAACAATTTTCTTAACTTTATTACTCTCTGTAGAATATTTAGTCACATAGATGAATGGTGTTTCTTTAACTGACGTAGATTTGGTTAATACCTCTTGTCTATCCATGTTTGGAAATCACTTTGGAAATAGAATCATTGATCTCCTGTATAGGATAACCTCTTTGTAAAAATCTCATTGCCATATCTTGTATTTGCTTACCACATTCCACTTCATCTTGCACTATTTTCTTAACCCTTAACATCTGGCTGTAAGGGAGACTTCTAAGAGTATTTTGAGGGTGAAAACTTAAACGATGCAGCAGATTATTACGATCGCTCGATTTTCGGTACAAGGTAGTGGTAAGTTTGAGATCCTGATTTGACACAGTGACATCCAGAAAGTTAACTTCTTTTTTACTATAAGTTGTTGTGAATTGTATATGTGTGTCGATTGTGTTCAGGAATCTTGTAAATTGTACGAACTGTTCTTCACTTCCTTGCCAAATTCCGAATACATCGTCGATGTATCTTCCCCAGTATTGGAGATGATGTTTCCAAATGTCATGATTCAGTATATTCTCTGTTTCGAATTTGTACATAAAACTATTGGCGTAACTGGGTGCCATTGTGGCTCCCATAGAAGTTCCACTTGTCTGTAAATAGTACTGTTGTTGGTATCTAAAGTATGAATTTTGTGAAATGAAATCCAAGAGAATCATTAAAAATTCCTTAGATGCTTCTACCCCTCTAGTATTTAGTAACAACCATTCCACCGCTTCTTGTCCTTGATTTTGAGGAATTGAGGTATACAAACTACGTACATCTGCGGTAAATAAAATACTGTTCTCATTCATGGTAATGTTCATGAGAATATTCAAAAAATGAGTGGTATCCTTAATGTACGTGTTAGTATTTTGTATTATAGGTTGCAAAAAATAATCCAAATTTGTACCTAGAGGTTGTAAAATGCTGTTAGTGGCTGATACAATAGGTCTGCCTGGTGGTTTTTCTAATGTTTTATGAATTTTCGGAATAGTGTAGAAGACAGGTGTTCTCGGATTTGTAGTGGTTAGGAAACGTCGGGTCTTTTCTGTAATCCACTTGTTATTCTCCGCCAAATCGAGTATGTATTCCAAATTTTTTTGAATGTCATCGATAGGGTCCTTATCTATGGGTTGATATACTGATCTGTCCATCAGTTGTTGCATGCATTCTTGATGGTAATCTGCAGTATTTTGAATTACCATGGCTCCCCCTTTATCTGCAGGTTTAAATGTGATGTTCTTGTTCGAAAATAGTCTACGAATGGTACTATGAATTTTTCTTCTCCCCCATTATCCATAATACAGACCTCTAATTTCATTCTCTATCAGCTGACAGTGGGAGGATTAGTGGGAGGGGTAGAAAGAGAGACATCCAATCCGTAGCGTTTGTTTGTTTGTTTGATTGTTTATTTGTATAGCGCCTATACACAATGTGTTTCAAAGCGCTTCAAGGAGGGAGGGAACATGGGAGAAAACAAATTACATTCTTTCAAGTCCTTGGTACAATTCAGAATGTGAAATAACTATCGTAATACACCTGGCAACATTTCTGATAGTGCAAGTGCTGAAACAATTAAGGAGGTTAGGGGGAGGGAAAAGAAAAAGGGAACAAAACAAGCAGGAACATTACTATGTCTGACGACAATTGATGTAGTGCATGAGTATAACAGGAGGAAAGGGAGGGTAAGGTGAGGGGAAACGGGAGGGACAACAAATGAACTATCCTATATGGTCCGGTGACGGGCATAGATCAAGAAGGGGAAAAAGGGTGGAGAAGACAAGGAGGGCAGGGGGGACAGACAAACTCCTATCAAAGGTCAAGAGACAAGTGGTAGGAGTAAGTGCCAATGGCTAAAAGGACAGATCAGAGCTCCTATCCAAAGGTCAAGAGAACAAGTGGTAGGAGAAAGTGCCAATGCCTAAAGGGACAGAGGGAGGGTGGGGAAGAGAGGGGAAGGGTGGCTGCGAAGACAGGCAGTTAGGGTAGTGCAGGAAGGGCAGGAGGGGCGGGTGTGAGGTGGCGGGGAAGGGGAGGGTAGATTACAGGGGAAGGAGAAAAGCAAGAAGAGGGGGTGGGACAAGGACATGAGCCATCAGACATGTCTATAAGAAGAAACATAAGAGGTAGCAGGGTACAGAGAGGGGATGGGAGGGGGGGAGAGAACAAGACAAAGGAGTAGCGGAGGAAGAGGGCGGGGGGAGCAAGGATAAAAAACAGGAGGGCATGGGGTAGGGAGAAGTGAGGAGGTGCATGGGAACAAAACAGGGGCAACAGAGGGATGAGGGGGGACAAAGGGAGCAACATAAGGGGACAAGGGAGCAACAAGGGGCATTCAGGTGGGAGGGGGACAGCAGAAGCAGCACAGGGCAAACAGGGGGGTGGGGGACAGGGGGAACAGCACGGGGCAAACGGGGGGGTGGGGGGACAGCAGAAGCAACACAGGGCAATTGGGGGTGTGGGGGGACAGTGGGAGCAACACGGGGCAATTGGGGAGGTTGGGGGACAGCAGAAGTAGCACAGGGCAAACAGAGGTGTGGGTGGACAGGGGGAACAGCACTGGGCAAACAGGGGAAGGGTGTACAGCGGGTGTAACACGGGGCAATCGGGGGGAGTGGGGGGACAGCGGGAGCAACACGGGGCAATCAGGGGGAGTGGGGGGACAGCGGAAGCAGCACGGGGCAAACAGGGGGTGGGGGACAGCGGGAGCAGCACGGGGCAAACAGGGCGTGGGGGGACAGCGGAAGCAGTAAGGGGCAATCGGGGGGTGGGGGACAGCGGGAGCCGCACAGGGCAATCGGGGGGTTGGGGGGACAGCTGGAGCAACATGTGGCAATCGGGGGCTGGGGGACAGCGGAGCAACACGGGGCAATCAGGGGGTGGGGGGACAGCAGAAGCAGCATGGGGCAATCGGGGGCGTGGGGGGACAGCGGAAGCAGCACGGGGCAAACGGGGGGTAGGGGGACAGCGGAAGCAGCACGGGGCAAACAGGGGGGTAGGGGGACAGAGGGAACAGCATTGGGCAAACAGGGGGTGGGGGGCACGAAGTGTCATCAGCACTATATAATATCAGTGTCCAATCTAAAGGGGGACAGAAGGGGCAAGAGAGACAAGGAGAGCTGCCAAAACCACCATCAGGTTCAACAAAGCTAAACCAAGGCCTACCTGAAGGAGAAAGAAAATGAGACCCTGGGACACTTGCTGGGGACTTATGCTTAGAAACCTGAGAGCCCTATCTGAGACAGACCGGTGGCTGGAAAGACCTTCCTATGAATGGAGACCTGAGGTGTGATCTGCCTACCAAAAGAGGGTCCTAAAATCTGGCTGGCCTCTTGAGCTGAGAATAGAGACCTCCTGTGTAAGTAGATCTATCCTCAAAGCTATCCATTGTGTTGGGAACTACCTGCCTTAATCATTTCCATTTAATTGTGGGTGAGGGGGTGAAACTGTTTAGACGCTTATCACATTTAATCAAAGTTAATTCAATTAATTCCCATATAGAAAAGATCACGGGATGATTTGTGTTACAATTCGAAACAAACACATTTCATGCCCAGTGTTTTACATCCATTATAATAAATAAAGTAATTGGGTGACCCTATTTTCCTGTAACCTCTGACTTCCTTGCAGAAGAGGGGTGTCCTTATTCCCAAAATAAGAAAATAAGAATCCCTAAAACTCTGCCTTTCAAGTGAATTTAGTGTGTGCAAAAAGTAAAATGTTCTCTTTCATTCCAAACAAGAGTCCCAAAGCCCTACCTTTCATTTGAATGTGTGTTGCAAAACAAATGTTCCCATTTATTCCAAAATCAGAATCCCAAGCCAAGCATTTCATTTGAATGCAGGACTTTGGGATTTAAATGTGTGTTCCCCAAATCATTTTCCCATTGAGGTCCTTTACCAAACGTTGCCTTTCAACTAAAAAAGCCCAAACGAAATTCCCATTATATTCCCACTCCCTGTACCTTGCCTTCAAACTAAGGGGTCATATATAACTGATGACTGGGGGTGGGGGATTGCTGGGAGAAAAGAGCATTGTGATAAACCAAGCAATCACTGTGTGATGTTAAAATGTCCTCTCTGTTAATGTGCTAAGAAATCCTATGTGTGTTTTGACTTAAAATTCAACCTGGGTTTGATGTGGTAACGGAAAGTCTATTAAGAAATACATGTCAGTCAATTGATGAAAGTAATTTGCATTTGTGATTATTGTGTTGTGCCACGTAGTTGGTGGCTGGTGTCATTGTGATTTGTTTATTATTCATTGTAGAAATTTAAATATATTTAGACTATTATTTCTATACACCGGCCTGGTTCCTAGCTTATTGGTGATACAGAGGGTATCTGCTGAATGGTGTTATACAGGTTAGAGGCCTAACCAAATTTGAATCTGCCAAGCACTTTGTTGTGCGACACCTTGATTGGGGGGGAAAGGACCTCTCTGAGTTGAGAGTGACCGTCCAATAAACCATGACAATAGCGTAAACAACGTTGGCTAGAAAACACATTATTGAGATTACTTTAGGCCCTACTTTATTTGAGACCTTACTTAGGGGTAAACATCCATGATAAAGCATTCAAGGAGAAGTGGGGGGGGGGTGTAGGTGTCCATGGCAAATGTGTCTCTTTCTGCTGCACATATTGTTAAGACAAGATCACTTAGGCAATTTAAGTAACTTTTAAAACATTTCTAATGGAAACAGTCTTATTTTATTTAAATCAGCAGATTTTCTGGTCAACAGCGGAACTTGGAACTTGGAGCAGAGGAGCAGTGGATGTGCTGTTGTAATCAGCTGGAAATGAACACATGCTGTATTTCCCAAATATACAGCTGTGTTCTATCCTGGATACCTCTGCCTCTTGCCGGGAGCGCCATTGTTTGCCTTGGCCAGAGACTGAGGAAAAGAATCCCCCTCTCTCTGGCCCCCAATTTCCATGAAATCCACCGCCCTTGCCTCAGGTTTTCCCTACTTACCTCGATGCTGCTAGCTCCCCCCTCTCTCTGGCCCCAATGCCCAGGAAACCCACCATCCTAGCCCATAGTTTTTCACACTTACCTCGCTGCTGCTAGCTCCCCCTCTCTCCGGCTGGCAAATCTCAGGAAATCCACTGCCCTAGCCCCCAGCTTTCCCCACTTACCCCGCTGCTGCCAGCTTCCCCCTCTCTCTCGCCCTAAACTTCACGGAAACCCACCACCTTAGCCCCCAATGTTTCCTTTTTCCCCTGCTGCTGCTAGCTCTCCCCACTCTCTGGCCCAAATGCCCAGGAAACCAACCACCCTAGCACCCCCCTCCCCAGCTTTCCCCACTTAGCTTGCTGCTGCTAGCTCCCCCCTCTTCTGGCTGCCAACTCCCAGGAAACCCATCACCCTACCCTGAGCTTTCCCCACTTACCTCGCTGCTGCTAGCTCCTTTCTCCGGCCACCAACTCCCAGGAAAACCACTGACCTGGCCCCAGCTTTCCCCAGTTACCTCGCTGCTGCTAGCACTCCCCTCCCTCTGGCTGCCAACACCGAGGAAAACCACCACCCTTTCCCCCAGCTTTCCCCACTTACCTAGCTGCTGCTAGCTCCCCCCCTCTCCGTCCGCCAGCTTCCAGGAAACCCACTGCCTTAGCCCTTAGCTTTCTCTACTTACCCTGCTGCTGCTAGCTCCCACCTCTCTCTGGCTGCTAACTCCCAGGAAAACCACCACCCTAGCCCCCAGCTTTCCCCACTTGCCTCACTGCTACTATCTGGCCACCAACTCCCAGGAAAACTATTGTCTTAGCCCCCAGCTTTCCCCACTTACTTCGCTGCTGCTAGCTCCCCCCTCTCTTCGGCCACCAACTCCCAGGAACGCCACTGCCCTAACCCCCAACTTTCCCCACTTACGTTGCTGCTGCTAGCCCTCCCCTCCCTCCGGCTTCCAACACCCAGGAAAACCAGCACCCTAGCCCCCAGCTTTCCCCACTTACCCCTCTGCTGCTAGCTCCCCCCTCTCTCCGGCCGCCAACTCCCAGGAAACCCACTGCCCTAACCCCCAGCTTTCCCCGCTTTCCTCGCTGCTGCTAGCCACTGCATTAACAAGCTTATCTTGGTGGGGAATCCCTGTTGCCTCCTTAGTTCTACCTGGTGCATGGAGAGTGATGGGCTGCTTACGGACATAAAATGGCATATAACGTGAAACAGTCAAGTGGTGTCCACAGAGCAAAACTTTTTCTGAACAATTTCATGCTTCCACATATAAAAGTAACATTTGATATAAAGCAAGTGCAATTGTAAATAATGTCTCTATGCATGTGACTGCCTGTTAACCCAACTGGAAGGTTCCACCCAGTGAAAATTATTTCAAATCATAATTCCTTTTTCAATAAAACAAACAATTATGCATTTTTGTCAGGAAAACTCACACTTTGTTAAATCTTGCCATTGTTAAAGAGGCACGTGCAATGCCAACCATTTTGGCTTTTTTGTAGGAATGGGAAAGGCATTTGCCAGGCACAGCCACAGAGTTAATAACTCACCACTGGTGCTAGCAGCTACAAAATGGTGAGAGCACCTGGGCATAAAACACCAGTGCCTGGTAAATGCCAGATACAAGCCAACACTGTTAACTTTGCCAGTGGACGTGCATAGTGCTTGTAAATCGAGTGGCTGAATGCAGACCTGGTTAATACATTTTTATTACAGAAGTAGCCCCTTTACAACTCAAATTTAGTCATTAACTCTCAGAAGACTGCTTTGAAAAAACACTGCCAGGCACTTTGAGCACAACATTTGACGTTAAGGGTTGAGAAAGATAGTTCAAAGAGATCCCAGGAGGATGTGTTTTAAGCAGAGAGGGGCAGGAAGTGGGTGGAAATGGTCATAGGATGAGCATGGCAGTCAATGGGTGAGTAAATAACCAAAGAACACCTACAAGCTTTGCATCCCTCCACACATGCCATTTCTCCCTAGCTGTATTCTAATGCAATATATTTTGGATTATAGGTGGCTCTAATATCCAAAACTAAAAAATGAGGGAGGCCGTGCATCATCCTTCCAGACAACCACATTGAGTGCACTCACTGTGTTATGCTGCAGCATTTGCAGCCTGTGAGATCAAGCCAGGTGTGCTTTGAGCTTTCTGACCCTTCTCTGTGTGAGGCTGGTTTGGTTTCCAGGGAGCGACAAAGCCTGGTTTAGCAGTGGTGTATGTGCTAACTCCTGATTGCCTCCGACTGCCCCACAATCAGATTCATGAGTTAGGATGGGACACATGTCTAAAGCCAAAATTCATCTGAACACTGGCGAACTTGAATAAAAATAAATTTATTTCAAAGATGATAAGAGTGGTGGTGGTCTTGCATCATATAGTACCCCGCCTGACCACAGACTGTATTATTAGAAAATAAGAAATTCTCTTTTTTGTGTTTAGCAAGTATGAGTGAGTGTGAGTCAGTGATATACTCACCAATTCAGACCCAAAGAGCAGATCACTGGGTATTTGAGTCGGAGTAGTGAGTCACGGTGTGGAAGGCAGTGGAAGAGGTGAAGGAAGGACCCCAGCTGCTATTCATGAGAGAGCAATGGGTACGGGGTCACCACAGTGGAACTGTTCCTGCTCGTCTAGTGTTCCTTTGCCCTGACAGCCTTCAGCCCATCTCCCAGATGTGCAAGACATAGCATGGGGCATCCTGGATTGGCCCTTTCACGATCTCTCTTTTGCACCACAATTCCGGAGTGCTTGTTTCGCCTCAATACCCCAAGTCTTGGGCTCTACCTCAGCCTACGCTGGGCTTGCTGGTCTGACTCCCTCACATCAGCAACCCACTCAACGCAAGAGACTCCAACTAGCACACCACCCTGCAGATTCCCAGTCAGGACTCCTAAACGCCCCCAGATCCTGGCCGGTGTTTCACTGCACCATCGCCAGCACCAATTTGGGTACTTGGCCAATGTTTCAGTTCCATTGCCCGTCCCGGCTTTATAAGGAAGCACCAACATTATGATTATTAGGGAATTTATTGAGTATGGACATAGCTTCAGGAAGCAATGGTGTGCTGTAAAAGTCATAGGGGAGATTACACAGTGAGGGAAGCAGAGTTACAAGGGAGAGGGAAGCTAACAACTGGGGAGGAGTTGGGGGGAAATTTGGCAGCAGGGGATCAAACAGCAACATGGGGAGAAAACTGGGGGGAGCAGATCGCCCCCAGTCTCAGGTTATGTGTGCAGTGCCTGTGAACCTAGGTGCTAGGGAGATGATGAGGCACTTGAGCGAAGAGGCGAGTCATGTGTTCACAGAGAGGAGGTTCCAGATTCTGGGGGTGAAGACAGAGAAGGCCTGATTTCTGGTTCTTTCCTTCCTGCGCCCGTGCTATTCCGGTTTGTACACATCCACAAGAGTGGCAGGTGTGGGGACAATTGCAGTTAGGGGGGGGGATGGCAACCAAAGTGTCTAGCCCTGCTACAAACCTTGCTGCAACCTCTGCTTTTCTTACACCACTGCACTTTCACCCAATCTTCCATTTGGCTTATTTTCGGAATCATGAATGGCTTCAGGGTCAGATTTCTCCTCCTTCTTTGAATCATGGACTGTAAGATTTCTGAAACTTTGTTGTGTGGTTTCAATCATTGTTTGGGGGTGCCATCTTATTGGTACACTGTCAGTGTGGTGCCTTTCCATCTGCTTAATGACGTGGGGCCTACAGGAAACAATGATGAAATGAAGAGCATGAGCTAGGTAGCATGGCACTGCCCTCTGCCCCTTTGACTCTAGAACGGGGTGAGGAGACGCCCCTGTCCCTACTACCCAACCTCAGGTGAAATAACTGTAGGAAATGTACTGGAACATGACAGAAGAGCTCTCCAGCAATGTTGGTATTGTCATAGCATGCTCTCTCCCCAGACCCTGGGGATAATGCAGGAAAGCCTTAGATTTGTTTTGAAGCCAAGTACGCGCACGCACAAGAAGCCCATGCTTCAATGAACAGACTGCCACAAGAGACTGAATACAGAAACAGCCAAATCCTCCCATACTAGATTGCAGCTCTCCAATATCTTGCAATTTACTGACACTTTTTTGATAGGGGGAGTATTGTGACCAATAAAAACAGCTTCCATTATTTGCTCAAAGGTGTTTCTTGTTGAATCACTTAAAGACATGTTTCAAATTTTAAATTGTGAACATTCTTATGTTCCCATAATGCTCTTTGCTTTTATGCAAATCGTCAGGATTGGGTTTTGTGAAGAGATACTGTGTTGCGTGACCTGGCCTGGGGCAGCACTCCCTCTTCACCAAAAACACACCACACCAAGGAAGGGAGGGTTCCCACAGTTAATTTGTTCTATTTCCAGCACTGGGTGTAGTGAGGGTTGGAGGGTGGATGGAAGGCACTACACCACCCCCATACCCAGCTTACATCGCAGTAGCGGAGGCAGCTTTTGGTGCCAGGGGGGTGGCTAATAGGGTGCTATTGGGACGATGGGGGGTGCACTGTGCACCCAGGGGAACCAGGGGATCAGCCGCCACCCCCGTCCCCTCACTGCTACCATCATCTATCTCACTTCCCTACCTACCTCGGCTGCAACAATGGCATCAATCTGCAGGCCGAGAAACAGCATTGCCAGCGCCAGCATGGTCAGTATTGTGGTAGCGCAGAATGACATGTTGTTGACCACATAAAACATGAAGCATTATGTCCTCCCCCTCACCCCAGCACCACAGCGACGTTCCAAACAACCTTTGGTCCTGGGATGGTTTTTGGTATTCGCCCCTTTAGTTCACGCTACTGCAAGGCCCAGGAACAGACTGCGAGGGGAAAGAGCGCAAGCCAGCCCTCTCTGGTGGCCTCCTCTGCAGACTTCCGGCTAGTAATTTCACCTCCATTTTGAGTATAGTGCAACAGCAACTACAAGGCACTCAACTGTATTAAACATAATGTGCCCTAAAGGTATAAATCTGCGAAGATTAGTTTGAAATCAAAATGATTACCACGGCTTGAGTATTATTCATTTTGAGTCCTGATATTTTATTAGACAATGTCTGCAGTATGCTTCAGATTTTACAGATATAACATTTCATTGGCAAACCATGGAACATGAGGATCCATTCACAAACGACTGGCCAAGACATAAAGTGTGAACATAAAGAAGAAAAAGAAGGAGCGATGACCTCCTCTTGAACTCCATGACAGCAGAAAATAAACATGGGCCATGGGAATCCGTTCCTAAAGGTTCATATTACACCTTGGTGAATTATGGGCAGCCCACCAGCACAATCCAATGTTTTAGCCTTTGCAAATACTTCACACACACATTACAATTTGGTCTGCATCATAACCTCAAGGCTTGTCTATGAGCCTCAGGGATTTGGGTCCCATGTCGGGGAGCAGGACAGGGCACTTCATAGACAATATGGCGTCCACAGCAAACCACTAGTATGCACAAGGCCCGTGGAAACAGTTATACTTTTGTGCCTGGAAGGTCTCCTCGCAGGTACCGTACCAGGAAGGGCATGATTATCAAAACTTTGCCACATAAACTTTGGAAGGATGCTGTTAATTGCCCACCATGTCCTCCACTAACCTCCCAGCACAACACTGTCAACTTCTCTGCTCAAACACACTCTGCGCAGACCAACTAAACCACTCACATAAGGCCATTCAATATCCCTCCCAACAGACACCAAAAAACAAACACCTGAACCCAATATACATACCCCGGGCATGCATCCTCTGGGCACAGATGCCTCTATTTGCTGAACCCAGAACACCGAGAAATTGGCCTTCACAGAGGCACCAGGGTACTTCCAGTCTGCATGCATCACCACAACAGCAAAGTTTACTTGCATTTTCTCTCTCTCCACTGAAATAACCCACCTTCTTCTGATTCGGATTTGCCAGAGAACATGGAAACCAAGAGAATGGCAGTGGAGCGTGATATATTTCCCAGTAACATGACATATATGTAATTCTGGGCCCCGTATGAAACACAGGAGTACAGAGTTTCTCTCGTGCTGGACTACAGTAATCTGTTTACCAGGAAACTAGCAATGCACCCAAGCCACTGGACACTTTTATTGTGCAGCGTAACTTTTGTTTCCTAAAATCATACAGAAACAGCGCTCTCAATTCAGGCTCTGTAGGTCATGGCCTTGTTAATGGATTTTATTTTGCATGCCTGAATAGATTATAAACAGAGGACCACAAGTACCAGAATGCATTCTGATGTCATCTTAATGTCAGCACTACTTGATTATTTCACACCAACATCATACAACTTGAGATCACTACAAACTGTCCCATCCGTTCTGCTAAGTTTCAGACTAAGCACACCTCACACCTCAGAAGAGCCTGTACGATCAAGTCGTCTGCTTTAAATCATTGCTTATCACAGAAATAGAGATTGCTCTTATGCAAAATGTGCATAAGATTCTCAGTTAAACTAAAAGTGAGCACGCCGTTATGCAGCAAATAAGCAATTATAATGGCCCACTCAGCTTCGGGTACGCTGTGATTCAATTTACTTAGGAGCAGTCACAGATTGGGGAGCGACCTGGCAGCGTAGAGGTGCGAATTCCTGTCAATCTTTGAGATGTGCCCTGCTAGATGAACACCCACTTTCTTTTAATTTTTCATCTGAATATGAGGCACGCAATGAGGTGGACAACTTGAAAGGCAATATTATTGCCATATAACGTTGAAACCATCTGATAAAGAAAACACACTTTCATGGAAAGGGTTTGTAACCGGAAATTATGATTAAATGTACGTGCAACAAAAAATCCCTTTCAAGATGGTTTCCCATTTTGCTTAACAATAGCAAAAGAATACTCCAATCAGTGAAAATAGTACTTCAGAGCAAAAAGTAGAATCCTCAAAGTTGGTACCTATATAAAGAAATGAAAATATTTTTAGGAAATGCCTCTGAGACAAAACACAAAATCACATCAGATCCAGCTCCCAACGCCGTAAGGTATTGGGCAGGAACTGTGGGCCATTACATCTGCCGATTTGGCGGGTTGTATGGATGCCCTGATGACAAATTCTAATGATTCGGATCACCCTGATACTCTCATAGATAACTATATTAGAAACATGACGACTCTGCTTGACAAGTTTACCCCGTTTAGGTCAAGCAGTGTAAGGGATGCTCCTAAACATCAAAAATGGTTCTCCCCAGAACTGGCCCTACTAAAAACGAATAAGACAGTCTGAGCACCCCCGGCTCAAAGATACAAATACCAAAAATAAAGCTGCATGGAAAGTAAGGAGAAGGAGTGTAAAGGCAAGATTATTGGAGCTAAGCGCACTCATTATTACAACCAAATAAATAGGGCGAGGAACCAAACAAAGGAATTTTTCAAACTATTTAGAACATGGGAAAAGCCCACAGTTCTTAACCAGGACATAAATCCATCTAAGGAAGACTGTTAAAGAGTTCAAAAGGCCTTCTCTGAGAAACTTCTGCATGCCCAAAATAAGATTAGGGAAGAGCTGAACGGGCAGAGGCACGTTACAGTGCGGTTGACACCGGAAATGGGTTACAAGATAAAGTGGTTGACCTTACTCCACCACTTTCTGGGGAAGAACATCCAGAGGCAAATCCCTCCTTGTTTAGTTTTTCTATAACAACAGTCATGGAAATAGAAGCCGTTCTTAAGGCTATGCACCCTACCACCTGCCCAGGGGATCTTTTACCTTCTAAGGTATTTTGGAACACTATGATGACATCCTCACCCCTTAGCTGTGCAGATTTGTTAATGCTTCTTTTAAACATTTCTTTATCCTGCAATCTATTAAAGATGTGGTGGTGACCCCATTGTTTAAGGAACAGGGCCTGGATTTTAAAGATGCAGCAAATCTACAACCTATTTCCAACACACTGTTTTTCCTAAAGCTGGTCAACAAGGTGACCACCACGCAACTCCAACGATATATGGAAGCCGCTGGTACTCTTCACAAGAAGCAATCAGGTTTTCGATGGTCCCACGGCACATAAAGTGCATTGATAGATTTACAGACTCAGATGTTGACGGTGCTGGAAAAAAGTGGATCTGGATGCTGATATTGCTTGATTTATTGGCAGCCTTCGATCTACTGGACCACAAGATCTTGTTGGAAAGATTGGTGGTTACTGGGGGCTTTTCGGGTGGGGCAGCCAGATGGATGAGATCATTCCTGCAAGGTTGTAGATCGAGGGTGTACTGGGGAGACAGCTCATCAGAGGCGGAACTCATTGTCTGTGGAGTTCCCCAGGGGGCACGTTTGTCCCCATCGCTTTTCAATATATACATTCAACCTCTGTGTTTGTAGTTAGAGAGATTGGGTATTTTCTTCACTAACTATGCCGACGATTTTCAGCTGTCAATGGAGATTAGTGGGAACCATGCAGAGAATCAGGAAAAACTCAATAGCCTCTACCTGGTTATAAAAAACTGGATGGTGACAAATTGGTTATGTTTAAATGCTGGAAAAACAGAGTTCATGCTCTATAGGTCCTAACAAGCTAGGGAAGGCCTTGATCAGGCTTTTGCCAGCTTCCTGATGGAGGGTAGCCAAATCGTAGTAGCTACCAAAGTGAAGAATCTTGATACATACATGGAGGCCAATCTGAATGCAGATGCCCATGTGGACTTCATGGTAAAAAATACAAATGACTATCTTAGAGTACTAAGACTAGTTGGCCCCTTGATTACTAAAGATAACCGGGCTAAGTTAGTATGGGCTATCATACTTCCCGGCCTGGACTACTGCAACTCCCTGCTGGGAGGGACCAGCAAGGAGGCTATTCAAATATTACAGAAAATTCAAAACACAGCGGTACGCATAGTCCACCAAATAGCACAGAGAAAGACCTGTGTCCACTGCCCGGAAAGAGCTGCACTGGCTTCCGGTATCAGCCTGGGTCCTTTTCAAGTTACTGACTTTTGGCCATAAGTGCATCTTTGGAGCTACCCCCAGTACCTCATCTACCAACCAATTAGGGACCTCTGATCTGCTATGGCCTGTCTCCTTAGAGTGGATCACATTAAGAGAGCTCGGGGAAATGGCCACTTCTTCCCGGTTTTGGTAGCAAGGGCCTGGAATGAGTTGCCAGAATCACTCCGGAAGGAGGAAAATATCTGGCCTTCAGGAAACTACTTAAGACAAGACTGTTTATGTACATCTGAGTGAGTGTTGGATGTATCCTCTTTATAGTCCTCCCCTTGGTTCAGCGCCTGGATGCGCTAGGGCTTTGGCGCTTTATAAGAAAAATTAACATAACATAAATGTGCCAAAATCGTGTATAGTTCATATAGTTTGCTTCAAGATGAAATCTCAATTAAATCACTGTCAAGACCCCAACAACATTTTTTTATCACTGTCAAAATCGATTCGAACTACAAAACATTGCATCACCTACAATACAAGCAGACATGAAAATTACATATAAAATGTTACCAATCATTCATTGAAGGTCTGATCCCCTTCTATGTGCGACAGTATTGAATAATAAACAACCCTGTCTGACATGTTTCAATCTCTTTGAAATTATCATAGGATCTTCCTCAGTGGCCAAGAGAAATTGTGCGTGATACATAAAGAAGAACCTCCAAAATTGTGAATCAGAGGAAAATTGTTGGTCTCAAAATACACTTAATAACTAGGTTATAGTAAAAGAAAACTGTTGTCTTTTACTAACCTCCAAGACATGAAGGAACTACAGTGGTGTGTATGAAGAATGCCAATTATTTCAAAGAACAATCTTCTGTCCCCTTTTAGATCTCAAACATAGACAAGGATTTAGGGGGACCAAAAACCCAACACATTTGTGATATACAAATAAAGGAAAATTGCAATGCCCGCCATTGTAACCAGATGCATATTGATTGGATATGACTAATGTAATCAATTGAGACTATTTAGCAGAATTAACTACTTCTCACCTGTACGTGTATGTAACAAATCTTCAGGAGATTAGATCACTGAAAAGACAGCAGTCAAACCAAAACAGCAGTCTTGTATCATTTGCTACATCATATATTTGCTACATTGTTTGAAAAGAAAACATATTTTTGAAATAGGTGAACACTGAATAATGAGATGATCACTCAGTGCATGGAGAAAACAGAAGACCTGCACCGCATTGCATTCACGGCTTGTATTTACAAGCTACAATGGTCACAGCACGTTCGCTTAGCTTCCGTCCCATTTTGGTGCCTACAGTTCAGATGAAAAAGTAGTAATTTGCTCATTTTGGTGTCCTCAGTGTGACTTGTATATACATAAACAAATGATCATGGCAACGCTCTGGATAGTTCCATGTGTATATTACCAAAAATGCCCCATTAGTTCACTGTTATAAAATCAATTTATTAATTACATTTCTCAAAAACAGTTTTTCTTGAAAGAGTGAAAAATGTATCAAACATATCAGTGTTACATGTATATATTATGAACACATTGTTTTTGGAAAAAACATTTACATCATGACATTACAAACATTAATACATCAACACAAGATAAATAAAAATGACATTTTTTGTACAACTACTGTCATTTCACACAGCTTTTCTATATTGCCTTTTCACCCTCTGCTTTTTCCAGAGATATTAGTGTACCATAGACCGCACAGGTTATCCTATTTATCCATTGCATATCAATGACATGGTCATAAGAAAAATGTCGACACAAGTGTTTAGACATCATGAGCAAGTGGCCCACGCTCTAGTTTGGACATCCGTCATCAGGACGGACATCCCTCAGCAGCTGCCGTGCATTGGAAACAGGGCAGATAACAAGGTCACACGAACATTCCTGAACTCAGCTGCTGGAACCTAAAGTTCCAACAGGGAGAGGTGGCTTATTAGCTGAAAGCACCTCTGATTCAAAATGTAATAAATGAGTGTCCCTAGTAAACCTGGTGGAAGTGGATTAATAATCAAATATCAACTATGTCTAGTTGGACATGGTGGGTACTGGGATCACTAAAGCATTTGGATCTCAAATTATTGTCAGATTGGAGAGGTGACTCATTCATGAAAGGGCTTGGTGTGTATTAGTCGTCTGGCCTGGGTATACCCACAACAACCATGTGGGACCCTGCCCTAGAAGCTCCCTTTTGATTCCCCTGAAGAGGGTTGGCACCTTCATCCAGGACATAGGAGCCATACCCAGGAGGTGCCTTTGGGACCAGTACTTCATACACAGTCCTGACATGACAATTAACTTCTCACACTAGTCTAGTGTGCTGATTTCCAGAGCGCTTTTGAAGTAGTCAGATGCGTGTGGAGGAGTTAAAGTAGCCCAGATGAGACAGGTTACGTCATTTTGGATTCTGCAAGGGCTCCCTAAACTTCCTGCCCCCTTCCACTTCCTGCAGACAAAGCACTCTGGGTATGACATCAGAAGTCAAAGGTCACTTGTTAAAGCAGCCTGGATTGGTCCACAGGATTGCTTTGAACCAATACGCTGTATCTTTTTGCTTTATAAGGGGTTTGGGGTAGCTCTCTCATTTGCAGATTTATCTTTGAAAATCGAAACAAGAAGGCTTCTCTTGGAACTATGTAGGGAACATAGTCTATTCCAAAGTCCTCTGCTATAGATGTGAAGACAGAAACTTCCAAGAAAGAGGTACGATCTAGTCCCTAACCATACCCAGGGCCTATGTGGGATGACCAGCTGGCTGGTCAAGGTCTACTGCAACTGAGGCACTGGTACCCAGGACCCTGCTCACTGGAAGTGACAGAACCCTGAAAGTGCTCTGAAAAAATCTTCCTGGTTGGGAAAGGCAGGGGAAGAGGACTCGCCTTGCTCCAGAGACCCTGGGCTGGGACCACAGAACCATGAAAATGACACCTGGCTCTCCTTGCATCTCCAAACTGCCACAACACTGGTTTGAGTATCTTGGATGCCCACCAAGGTGTTGCAAGGGAACTTCCAATCACCTCTGACCTAGATGCTCAGCTGCCTCTGTTTCCTCAAGTCCCTCTCAATGCAGATGCTTTGCCGTCACCACATCTGAGAGCCATCAAGTCTTCTAGTGTCCCAAACTGACATTGTTGTCATTGAAATGCCTGTCTTGACTCTGTCGAGCCCCCAAGTAAAGCAATAAAGATAATTGCAGTAGTCCTGTCCAATGGTCCACCTAGATCAAATGTCTGCACCTCTGACTTCACCAAGAGTGCCCCTTTTGCTCTCAAAGATTTCCCACTCTGTGTTTCCTTTACAGGGGTGGGTCTTTAGTGTTTTTTTATTGTGTGCATTGTTAGTTTTAATTAAATTTCCAGTTTTTATAGAACCTTGGTTATTGGGACCAGTGTACTATTGAAGCAATAGAACCTGAGTAGGGGGAATTATTGGTCAGGTAATGCCCCCGGGGCAATAGTTAAAAGCCCGAGCAAAGTGAGGGCTTTGACTTAGCCCCAGGGGTATTACCCAACTGGTAATGCCCCCCTCCGAGGGTTCTATTACTATTAGTATGCCGGAAAATTGTACCAAGGTACTAATAGTATTTGTTCTCGAGTTGAGAAACTGTGTGTAAACTGTTTCTCAACTCGAGCAAAAATAGAAAAGCAAAACAAATGGTTGCCATGGATCAGATACATGGAGTCCTTTCTCTCTTTCCATGGTGGCCATTAAAAAGATATAAAAAAAGGTTAACAAACAAAATGGCAGCTATGGAACCTTTCCATGGTGACTAATCATGTTGCAGAGATGCGCCGGTAACAGTACTGTTTCCGGAACCAGCGAGGGACGAAGCAGCGAAGGTAAGTGGGGTTGCGGTATGGAGGGGAGTAGCTATGTGGAAAAGGAGGGTGGGGTTAGGTGGAAGGGAGAGGGACACAGGGAGCTCACTTACCTTAGTTCCCGGCGAGGGAAGATGGCAACCTGCCGCTCTGAGGAGGCTCCGACCAGAGTATTTCCCTGTGTGCTAAGTTCCGAGTCTCCTCATCAGCTGGGTGATGCCACACCCACCTCGCTGGCTACTAATGTTGTTTGGATTGTTTCTATACCAGCTCCTGAAGAGTCTAGCCTGTCCTAGGCCCACATTACTAAAAGAGGAACCATAGACTTTACTGGGCCAAACTGCTGTACCTAGCCAAGTGGAGCTTCCCTGTGCAGTTCTGGCAGTAACAAGGCATGAGAAACTATTTCGTTAACAACGCCTCTGGCTGTTTACGTCGTAGGCACTAAATAGCCTTTGAACTACAAAAGAGTGTTTTCTTTCAATAATTATATTACACTAAATAACTTCATCCGAGTTAAAGGTCAAGTGACATAACTTCATGTGATATCATTGACTCGTCAATGGCAGCTGAAGTCACTCCCGCCACCCCTGTGATTTTGGTGAATTGACATTCTTACTGCCGCTTTGCCTGAAATTCCTGGTGCAGTTTTCAAAGCATGAGTTTGGAAAACCGTTTACGTGTATCCTTTTAAACTGCACATGGCATTCCATCCTTCTAGCATGCTTAAAGGGGAAGGCTGGATAGAGATTCTTAAACCAATCATATCAGGGAAGGGGGGGGAGTGGGGATGGCCAGAGTAGGACTTTAAGGGAGTTCTTAGATGTATATGGGCCTCATTACGACTGAGGCGGAACGGGTTAACTGCCTCCGCTAAAGGAGGCAGACCCGTTAAACCCGTTCCGCCTCATTACAAGCTCCCCTCGCGGGACCCGGTAAGTAACACCTGGTCAAACCAGGCGTCCTTACCGGGTCCCGCGAGGGGAATAGGGAGCAAACAACAGGCCGCTCGTAATCGGCCCGTTGTTTGCTCCCTCTCCCATTCCCATTGAGCCCTATGTGGGCTCAAATGGGAATGGGGAAGGTCCGGGCCCGGGTTCCTGGAGGGAGGAATTTCCAGGCCCTCCGAACTCGGAATGGCCCGGTAATTCCCCATTCAGGGAACCCAGACCCGATTTTGGCGGCAGCCAGCCGCCAAAGTCGTAATGAGGCCCTATATCTTGTTACAAAGGATCACAAAAACAATTTTACAATAAATTGGTGTGCTTTTTTATTGCGTTTATAAGTTGCACGCTGAGGCCATAGCAGCTCCTCACTGATGTTGCTTTAGCAATGACATGTGTGAGGAGAGGCCGCTAAGCGGCAACAATGGGTTGCAGCATGTTCTCACTGGTATCGAGTAACACATTTCAGGCCTTCACTATTCAGACGGATGGACCTGTTACCATTTTTAAGCTAGCAGTGCCACGATGACTTCACTTAACGTGGGATTCATGAACCTGATCTTACTTTATGTACGAGGGCTTTGTGGCTTAGTTTTGCCGCTGAGTGATCACCAATTACATTTTCGAACTGCCTTTTTTTCAGCTTTGTGAAGGTTTAATCATTGTGTTTGGTTTATTAGGCATTTTTAGTCATTAGTTGAAAGGTGGCCTACTTCAGGCGGATCATTTGTCTTGCACAGCTACAAACCTGTCACCTTACAGTCATTTAATACTTAAGCATTTTCAATCTGCTAGCAAAACATGTGCGGCGCGATGTCCCAGGAGGAAATAACTACAAAAGTCTATGGATTCGATTTACAGAGGCTGTCAGCAAAGTGTGCACACCCGCTTTACCACAAACAAAACAAAATAAAGCTTGTTGGCCACATCGTGCACTCATCTCAACACTATTTTGGCCTCAATGTAGCTACGATACTCGTCGTACACAGCCTTTGGAGAAGCCGCTTATCATTTCACCACTTAATGGCTCTCTTCCATTCAACGGGTTGCCACAGGCACGTGACGCAGGCAGGGCCAGCACTAGGAATTGTGGGGCCAAGTACACCAAATTAATTGCGAGGCCTCTAAATTTGCAAATGATATCACAGGAAGTGACAACACCGGAAGTGACATCACTCCAACCTGAACTTGGAAGGATGAAACATGAGGAGATTGGAACCAGTGGCCTGCAGTTTAAACATAGATCTCAGCAGTAGGCACATTACCCAATGGCTATCATTGTTGCATGCATTCATCGCACACCGAGTATAAAGGTACTTTACTGTCGTCTACTAGTCCCTTTACCCCAACACACACAGACACTTACTTTTTTATGGTAGACTATGTGCTATACAATATTCAGTAACAGAGCATAACAGGGGATAGCAAAAAGTTTCACTCATTCTCTGGTGGGCAGTAGCCTGGATGGCCCATGCCACTTTGGTGACTGCCATCAAAATGAGAGCAAAGTTAATGATGGCTCTGCTGAGGCCAGTCCTCTACATTACAAGGGATTACCTCATTTGCCCAGGACCATACACTGCAGTTAAACAGTGACGCTGGCATTTTAACCCATGCACAGTTTAACCTCTTTAACACATAGCTTCCAAACTCCACTTGGCACAAACAAATATTTAAAGTTTGAATTTCAAGGCCTACAATAATGACGCTCCAGTTTCCCATTGCTATGCATGAGAATGCCACCCAGTCCTCATTTACCCAGGCATTCTGGGACTTCGGGTTTTGCTACATTTCAAACAGGAGAGAAACTACTGGTCCCAGAATTCAAATGGAAAAAAACAGAAACATCATGGCCTTCTCACACGTGACCCTGAGAAACTTTAGAGCTCAGATAATTTACTTATTAAATATACAAATCTGATAGCAACATTACAATACGTTAATCCTTAGAGACACTTGTCAAAGCAAAATAATAATTGGTGTTACTTTATTTTCCACATCCTGAATGGAAAACTAGAAGGCCCACAATATTACAAGCCTGAAAACAATTTTTTAGACCACTACTTGGATACAGGTTACTTTTGTCAGAAACATACAGCTGGCTGCTGCGCAAGATGTTAAGAGCATTTACCTATTAATGTATTTTTTTACATGTCAGACATCATGGCAAACCTTTAAAAGGGGAGCTTTATTTTAAGTGAACATCTTCTTGCTGTGGTGATGAGTCCATCAGTGTAAAATACGGGGTGTGCTGGATAAGAGAAAGGGGCATGTTGCAGATCATTAAAAAGCCACAGGCAGCCCAGTTTAGGACGCTGCGTGTGGCCTTGCATAAGAATGTCAACCAGCCCGAGCTTTGAAACTGCCATGGCTAGAATTGGGACATTTCTTGGCCTGATGTGCCTTCTTT
The DNA here is from genome assembly GCF_040938575.1 of Ambystoma mexicanum. Lineage (NCBI taxonomy): Eukaryota > Metazoa > Chordata > Amphibia > Caudata > Ambystomatidae > Ambystoma > Ambystoma mexicanum. The sequence continues at coordinate 680,490,066 of NC_090924.1, read as the reverse complement.
CACAATGTAAACACACACGAGAACGAAAGTCCCGGCCTCTTTTGATGTACGTTTACATTGTGAAAGAAGCCAGGCCTGGCCGAGAAGGGTCATACGGCCGCATGATGACTGGACCCACCACTGTCTACAGCGCTGGAGATTCTCAATGGAGAAAGAGGGTCAGCCTCTGCACGCGGCCCCATGAGGGCCCCATGAGTGCGCAGGCCAAGTGCAGCTGCACATGCTGCACTCGCCTAGCGCCAGCCCCTGACGTAGGCATCGACTCAAGCACATAGGCATTCAGATGCCCATCGGTTTCCGTGGCAATGGTGGTGCAGGGTTGAACACCTTCGAGGTACACCTCTGATAGATTGTGGACCAGGTTTTGAACCTGCTGAGACCCTCATCAAATGGGCAAAGGTTTCATCAACTTGGTGACTCTTCAATAAGCTGAGTCTGTACACCTCTGACATATATTTAGTATGTCTTGCTTCGGTTTTTATCGATCCACTGTATTGTTATATACTCTGATTCTGGGTGCTGCGAAGAAGCACTAGAAATAAGACTTCGAACGAATGTAGTTTTTACTAAAAACCTGTTCAATCGATGGAGCATATTTGTACATTTGTACTACAAATTTAAACTGATTTCTAAAATGCACAAGGCTCTCTTTTTGCAGGTTGCTGTTTCACAAGATGCAGTTCTTTTGCGTGATGTTCATTTTGTCATAGGAGTTATTCTACAGATCATGATTCTTGTCATTGACCGATATTTGTACAGCTCAAACATTTGTATAAATATTATATAAATAAAATAAACATTGCTCTGCCACTGTCCCCAAACACATCGCAATTGGCAATAGTTGGCAATGGTTTCCAATCAACTCACTAATGGACATTTGCAGCCACTCTCAGCTGGCAGATGTGGTCAGCAGTGGTGTGGGGTTAGAGTTGGGGCAGCAAATACTTCAGCTTTTCTTTCAGAGCATGTATTTCTACAGTTCTATATTTCCATGTGCGCACAATACATCTTTAAACATTGATCAATTATGTACAGCAGTGCATTGCTTTTCCGAGCAGCTACCCATAAGGTACTTTATTTCCATGTACATACAATACAACATTAAAAGTCGATACCCATGGAGACAGTTATGAGTGGCAGCTGTGCTCTCAGGCACAAAGCAGTGGTTGTGTTGAAAGACAAGATGTGCACAGTCCCTCCCCTTGACAGATGTATCATCAGTGCATAGCAAAATGAGATGCTGATAGATGTTATCACGACACACCCCAGATAGACTGGTACTGCATATCGTCATCAAAACATATATGTGCATTAGGGCCATTTCTGATCCTTCTGCTGTTATCTAGAATAATGCACACATGGCTACACTCAGGAATCTGAAACCTTAGGCACCTGTGAAATCAATTTTGGAATTCCTGAGCTGAGATCTGCAAAATACAAAACACAGCATTTCTAGATGAATCGTGGGAAAGGGCTAAAGCAGCACAGCCTGTCTCGTGAATGTTTAAATGTACTGTAAGCATAGCTTTTATACAAGCATGTCCAATAAATGATTCTGCAGAAGCAGTAAACAGTAAATGAAGAACACCAAAACAATGATTGTAGTTGCTCTCTACAAGTCAAATGTAGTGTGGTCTGGAAAGTTACAAAAACATCTTGTGTTTATATATAATAAAAACTGCAGAAAGTCATAGGGTAGAAATACCCACCCCGCGGACCATTCCAGCTGCAAGCCGGTACAATTAAAAATAAAGTAGGGATAGGGGATGATGCATCTGTCCTTCCAGACAGTGCAATGCCTCCCCTGTCTCGCAATACACAACAAATGGCTGCCACTGTCGCCACAGGCCAGTAGACAGCCACATTTGGACCACTCCTCTAATGTACTGCAACTTGTTCTGCTATGCGGTTATGTGCCATATAAATGAATACAATGGGCCTCGTTCCAAGTATGGAGGCAGACATGCCCTTAATAAGGGCATGTCTGCCTCCATACCGGGTTCCAGCTCCGGGTTCTGTGAATGAGGAATTACCGGGTCATTCCAACCTTGGAGGACCCAGTAATTCCTTCTTGAAGGAACCCATCCCCATTCCCATTTGAGCCCCCTTAGGGCTCAATGGGGATGGAGCCAATAACGGGCCTGTTAATAGCGGGCCTGTTATTAGCTCCTTCGTCCTCTCGTGGGACCCAGAAAGGATGTCTGGTTTTACCAGACGTCTGTTCGAGGTCCCGCTAGGGGACCTCGTAATGAGGCATCCCGTAATGAACGATGCCGGTCCCGTACAGGCACCCTTCATTATGGGAGCGCCAGCCTCGTAATGAGGCCTAATGTGTTTCTAATAATATAGAAAAATGCCTTTGGGTGCCTACACCCTCTCAAATACCCAATTTGTGACACGCCAGAGAGAGAGAGAGAGACCTGTTATTTAAATTGCCACATGCTGGACAGCTGGTCACCATCTATCTCTGTAAAGGAACTCTACTATCCCTCTTCTGTAACAATTCTATCCCTAGAGGATGATGATGGGCTGACTATCAAACAAAAGGATAGAGCAAATGACAGAAGTTACCCTATTGCTCTCCAACATCAACAATAAAAGTAAAGCAGTAGCAATTCTTGTGGTGAACTGATATCAGATAAACAGTTAAAAAAGGTACCGATATTTGTCTACCACACATCACTAATGACCATCCAAGTACCAGAAGTAAAAAAAAATAGGATTACGAAAGTCTATATGAAACCCCCATTATATTAGAATGGACTACTAAGATTTACTAATTACTCTAGAGAATATATGTGACAGTAGGAGTGTACCTATTACTCCTCAAGAAAAGATACATGATAGTTTCACTGGGTATATATGGTTTAAATACATCCCTTCTGTGCTTCAAATGGTTTCAGTGGAATCTACAACTTCACCACCTTCATCAAGACAGGAGAGACCTTTGCTTATTCTAAGGTCTCCAAACCGCATACTTTTCACCATCTCATTGTTAAGATGGATTTCTGAACCCTGACCTGGAGTGGAAGAGGTTCAGAAGGCAAGCCTAGTTTCTTGGAACAGGATAACCTCTGGACAAGCCAGACCAATCAGGGTAGCTATGGCAGGCGGTCAAGACTAAGTCTCAGGAGGGGTGAGGGTGACTGAAGGACCTCAATGAGCACACAAATCAAGGACACTTACACATTACTCCAGGTAGGTGTTATATCAAAAATATTGACACATTTATTACAAGGCCTTTGTAACATAGACCATATCCAAAGACTCACAGTAACACAAAGTAAACCAACACAACACTATCAATACAATGTATATACAAGACCATTGGGGTCTAAAAGGCTAAATGCACAAAATATGTCGACAACCTAGAGGGAAAGGAAACAGGCAGTGCAGATTGTCTTTAGGCCCCTTTCGACATCGACAATACACCTAACTAAGAGGCAGTCCAAGCCCTAAGAAGAGAGGAGCCTTGTGCTCAATAGTACATGCAATGCAAGCGCACACAGTTGTTCCAATGGGCAAAATAGGCTCTCTTTAGGGGTCTCTAGTAGCTCAGGAAGGTGGATGAGGCGATGCAGAACAAGTTCCCACTATTCAGGAAGGATCTCCACTTGAAGGCAGAGGCAGTTCGAGAGTTCGGGATGGAGTTGCTATTTTGCAATAGCTGTGGAAATGAGAGGGGCCCCCAGGTGCCCTTCAAGCGTATAAATGGGCCCTTGTGCTAGGGGCCACTGGTTTGGGTATGGAGTACTCATCGGTCCCTGACGCAAGCAGACCCAAACTTCGCCAGTTCAGTCCACTTCGCTTGCAGGTTCGAATGCAGCTAAAAGGACGTCTCCGCACCTTTCAGTTCCTGAGATACAGCAATGATTCCCAAATGGGACAGTGGCGATTTATCCACTCCGGGTGGAGGAATCGACCCAGTTTCACTGCAGCAGGTTTCAGGTGCAAGAGGGTCACAAATGCAGCAGACTTGCAAAAGACGTTGCTGCGGCAGGGCAACATGGTAACTGCGTTCACTCCGGTCCTGGCACACTCATCTCACTTCAGACCTGGGAATGTCAAGTGTATGAAATTCGGTGAGAGGGTGTCGGGGACACAGAGCTAGCAGTATACCAAGTTTCGAGGGCCTCTGCAAAAAGGAGGTGGTGACAGAGCAAAGCAACTGGGTAAGCTGATCAGCCCACTGGTTGGCCCAGGGACACTTCAGAGAAAGCTTACTTGCAGGGTTTGATGAAGGTGCCGAGAATAGTTGGTCTCCCTGTTCTAATGGGTCGAAGCATCTTCACAGACCTTCTAGGACGACCAGATGCAGAGGGGTCCCACGGGACAACAGTGGGCTTAGGGTGCCAAACCTTCCAACGGGTCACCAGCGGTTCCTCGACTCGGCTTTGTAGTTGCAGGATACTTGGATCCTATCCTTTGTTCAGTGAGAACTCAGGAGATCGACCTGGTATGGGTGTTTTTGGCCACCTCTTATCCAAAGTTCCCATAGGGCCAAAACGGAGAGGACCCAATGGGAGATTTGCTCACAAACACACACTCCATACGTGGACCAATCACGGACCACAGTGGTCCCAGTCATTCATGGCACTCCAGACTCTCTGGCACCCAGGATGTGTATTGGAACCAGACGTTCCAGCCCACATCCTGGAGGCACACACACAAGGCATGCAGAAGCACGCAAAAGCATTGGGTTTCGTGGGAAAGTGCATGACCAAATAAGGACTGACCCGGGTCGACTCGACCTGGGGAAGTCGAAGGGGCAAGATGGCCAAAGGACAGGACAAAGAACCTCGTGGCATGGCCATTTTGTAGCCAGCCCACCTATTTGTGCCAAACGCGGTTAACATGATTAACATGGCAGGAAAGGGTTAAAAATAATGCTAAAAGATAGCTGCCACCAGTCCTGTCCATGAAACATCTGCACAGTCCATAAAAAGTCCAGCGAGAGTATCTAGGGCCTTTGGAAATGACTATTGACCTAAGTGTGCTGTATGGTAAAATACATTACACACTTGTTACATGTTGCACAAAAGTTGCAACACGGGAAAAAGGACTAAGGGAAACAAAGTCTCCCAGTACTGACTGTCTTAAGGGCATGTCAGTTTCCCCATAAAAAGTGAGTGAAAGCCCAGAGGAGTGCAGCTGAAGGCTGTGCTTCTCTGGCAAAGTCAGTCAATAGTGTCTAAACAGCAGCAAAATGTTTGGGGTTGACACATGGAGGGAAAATTACATACAATTATGAAATCTTTCCTAACACTCATCTGCTGTGTATGGTAATCTAGAGGGAAGATAAAGAATAGGAGGCACAAGTAAGCTAACTTTACTATACATTGGACTCATAACGCTGCACAAAGCAGCAAAGAGTCATTACATAACCTGGGACCTAGGGCTTAAGACAAATTGGACTCCCCATTTTATGGGTGGCCACTTAACTCAATTGCGGGCCACTTGGCTCAAAATCCGGGTGAATCGCTGAGGAACTCTCCTGCAGAAAGATACTGCTGTAGTGCCTTTAAGAAACACACAGAATGCTAATGAGAATAATGCAGGAACTCCGCTACCTTTTTACAAAGAATAGCCTTTGGACACTCATAAAGATCAGACTAAGATGTGGGTACCACTTACCCTGTACAGGAGTCCCAACTACTTTGCTCGTCATCTCTATCAGGAAATGTTTCCTGTGGTAAATGTGCCCGCGCTGGTTACTATTGACTATGAAACAGTCAGGTGATCGAGTCAGACTCCCATAGAGCAACTCTCTATGCCATCTTAGAGTAGTTCTGTAATCACCCAGTACCCAGTATTGTGAGTTACAACTCAGCTACTTGTGAGTTTGATATTATCACCACATCCGTAATTAGAGTGATTTTAATTTAGAGTCCCGATATTCTGCAGAAAACATTCAAAGAAGGGCGGCATTCTCAGTTCAAAACACCTTCGATCAGATTGTATAGTGCTAAGGATTTTCTCAGGTCTAGGATAGACTTGCACTTACTGTGTGAGAAACTAGCACAGTATTCAACAAAGGCCTACGTATTACTGACAATCAAGTGAACGGATACAGTTCAGGACACCTCAAAGCGTGCCATCTTGGAATGGCTTAACTCGCTATTGATAGGCATGTGAGAGAGTATGGCATTACTCATAACCAACTTCTGCAGAATAATTAAAATAAATTCTTAAATATCAAATGTGCATTAAGGTCAAACATCTTTAATCTCACATTGAGTGATTTTAATTATTTGGTATTGTTATGCAAGAATGGAGAACCACTCGGTATACCAATGCTAACCAGCACGTACAGTTAGCTCATGATGACATTTCAGCAGACAGTACAGTTTCTTTGTGCAATCTGAGCAGTACCGGAGAGCTATAATATTACAGAACAGCTCGTTTTTGCCAGGGAATCCCTTCATTTAAACCAACTTTGTCAATTCGGAATTTGTAAATCCAATTTTGTTCTCACCTCAATAGGATCCGATCGATGTCTCCCCTCCTTTGGGTAGTCTCACTTGTTCTAAAAGTATCCATTTTAGATCTGTCTTGGAATGTGATTTTAGCACAAAATGCACCATAAACAGAACTGTGATCGTCTTTGTGCGAATACAAGATTTATGCTCTATGATCCACTATTTTAATTGGCCTAGCTGTCATTCCTACATAGCGAAGACCACATGGGCACGTAATAGGATACACCACATTGTTAGAATTGCAGTTGGTGAAAATGCGTTGGGCCCAAGAGGTCTGCCATCTGATGTTTCCAAGAAGAGACGGTGCTGCAGGGATCCCTTCCACAAGGTCTTCATCAAAGGTTAGATCATTTCTGTATGTCATTCCCAGGTGTAATGACTGCAAATATAGTCCCAAAATGCTCCTGGTTTTTCAACAGCAGCCCCCCAAGAGTTACCAGCCTGAAAAATAAGAACCTTGAAAGCACTATCTAAGAGGCCTTGCAAATAGTGCATTGCATTCTATGTTCATTATGAACTGGTATTCGATCTATGCATCGCTCTCTCTCTCTCTCTTGGTCTCTCTCTCTCAAGATCGTTGTATGTCCTTCTCTAGGTCTCTGTCTTGCTATCTCTCTTTGCTTCATTTCTGGGTCTCTCTCTTTCTCTCTTGCGCTCTGTTCCCCTCTGCCTCTGTGTCTCTCTCTGTCTCTCTCCATATCCTAGTTCAAATTTTGATACCTTCATTTGAACTAATGGAATATATTATGGGGAGATCGAATAATGCAAGACCGTTCTAAGTCAGAAAGATCTTCTTCAGTGGATGGTAAAACGTTAACGTGAGGGGAAGAAACAGCAATGAGTGTTTTACATCCAAGGCTGGCATTCAAGAAATGCACCCTTGTGATCTTCCAATCTAACATCTATAAATCCGCACTACAGAATCACTTGCTTGAGTACAGGACAGTTCGAAATATTTCAGTGTTTCAAAATGCTTTCATTTACCTAGTTAAAGCAGTCCAGTATTTTTTGATTTTCCAGACATGTGAGAAATGCCTTCTAAATCAGGGTTTACGTAATCTGAAAATATGCATAATCCTGTATATTCCAAACTGACTGAGTAGAGTGATTCTAACACTTAATACTTTGCTTAAGGCACTCTCCAATAATATGCATAATTAACTGACATTTTGTTTAGGTATGGGCAAATGCTGTGTGTACGGCTTTGCAAAGGAATGCAATTACTAACAACTACATACAAGAGAGATACTTTACTACCAATGGTGTGTTCCCTGATGGGCCAAGCTTCAAAGTGCACGATAGTGAGACACTAAACCCACATCTCTGTTCAGACCTCTGTTCTTCAGGTCGAGCGTCTGCAAAAATGTGGGTTCCCATGTTCTTCTGTGTCTTGTACTGAAAAGGTCTCCTTTCAAAGCCAAAACTGACAGGTCCTTGGTCTGTGCCCATCATGCATGAAGTGGTATTCTACAGTCATTTCTGTTGCATGGTTTGAGATGGTATGCCTGTATAGGTTCATTCTTGCCTGCAGTTCCTGGCTCATTGCAGCACTGTCATTTCCTTGCATGTGTGTTCTTGCTTTGGATGAGGTACACAATGTTGGCTGATTTGCAGCTGTAAATCCCTTGAATCTGTATTGTATTGTTCAGTTCTGTTTGTTTTTTTGTTTTTTTATCACAGATTCAGTGCAGATGTGTTGGCAGGTTTTGTATTTACCAATATTGTATAGGTATGATGCAAGTCTCATTTGTTCTTAAGACATAGAAATGGTACTTCTGGTTAGGGTCTCTGCTAAATGTTTTGGATGCTTAAATGCATTAAAAGGATGTGATTTGAAAATGTCTTTCAGTTCCTACTGAATATTGGTTGTCCGTGCCTAACAATTATTTTTAGTTGTGTTAAGGCTGGGTGAGAGGCGACACTTTGCAGATCAAACTTCCTTTCAATGTGTCTAGCCAAGTATCCATTTTGCAGAAAGAATGTGTTGAGTGTGGTGTGTTACTTGTTCCATTACTTAATTTTGCAGCATAAGTATTCATAACGAGTTTCTTGGATGCAGATGATTCTTCGTTTTGTGTGGATTGGGTGGAAACATGTCCCGCATGTACTTGTTCCTGTCTGTGATTCCTGTGTAGAGCTGTTCCCGGGTGGCGATTCCTTCCAACAGAGATGGTGGTACCCAGAAAGTGTATGTTCATCTTTGAGTAGTCCATGGTTCATTTCATGTGGTGGTGAAAGCTATTGATTGATTCATGGAATTGCTGGAGAGCATCTTCGCTTTCTGTCCAAAAAAGGTAAAGGGCCTGATTCACAGAAGCCTTTTATAATGGTGAAATCCCATTTGAAAACGCTCTGTGAAATAGCCCCAAAATGTCATCAATGAATCATATGTTAATGGTTTATGCTATTATTGTTGTAGGAAGACTTTCTCAAGAAGGTTTGCATTTTGAGGCACAATTTCTGTGCCCATGCCCTTTCCAGTGGTTTGTAGGAAGTATTGCCCATTAAAACAAAAGTTGTTTTGTTTGAGTATGATTCGCATTAGGTCCCTGATCACTGTCATTGGGGTGTATATTTTGTTTCATCACATTTTGCAGGAATCTCTGGCAAGCAGCTATTCCATCCTCATGTGGAATGTTGGAATTGAGTGCAGTTACATGCAATGTGTCCAGGAGTGTGTTAGGTGGTACACACATAACCTCTCGAATCAGAGGCAGGAAATGTGTTGTGTGTCCTGTACAAGGCTTTTTTGTGCTGATTGCCAAAGGTAGCTTGGATTAAGTGGTGTGTAGCTCTTCAGCAGGTAATATAGCGTTCTGACAGTTGGTTTGTCTTTACAGTACAGCAGATAGGTTACATTTTTGGGAGAATTGTGGCTATCCCAGATTCACCCCCAACAGTAATGAGGGACATTCAAAATGGCCAACTTGGAAAATTGTTAATCTGCTCTTTTGTATGTTATTTGATGCTGGGACTTCCATATTAAATTTGATTGTCTGTGATTTTCTGTTATAAATATGTGCGTGAAACATCCAATAGTTCATAAAAATGCTTACACAAAACAATGATGCGAAAAAAATAGTGTAAAATTATTATTATTTTTTTGTTCACAGATGGGGGAGTTTGTATGACAATTTAGGAAGCAGAAAAAGAAGATACAAATATGGAGAAAGTGCATAAACTGATGAATCTGCTCAAGCCTGATACTTCTAGACAAATCACAGAAACAGGGTGGAACAAGTGTTTCATCTGCCAAGACAATTTGGAGGTTGTTTGATGTCCAGCAGAGACTAAACGTGATACAAAGGGAGCTGGTTATAAGACAATGGGGGTCATTATGAGGTGGGCAGTAAGGGATACCGGGCACCGGTAAGGAGACCGGTGCCGGTAATCCCTTACCGCCCTATTCTGAGGTCCCTTAGCGGGTCCGACCTGGAATGGCTGGTCTGCCCAGCCGTTCTGTACGGGACCCGTTAAGGGACCAGGGCGCTAATAACAGGCTTGCAAGTCGCAAGCCCGTTATTAGCACCCTCCCCATTCCCATTGAGCCTTATGGGGGCTCAAATGGGAATGGGGAATGGTTTGCGCAATGGGGACTTACCGGTCCCGCCAGGGTAGGACTAGACCGGTAAGTCCTCATTACACAACAGCGGTGCCGTACCCGTTATTGGTGGCAGTCATGGCGCAAATAGCGCCATGACTACCACCAATCTCGGTTTTGAGGCCCAATATCTGATCTCTTTGTGGGGTTTAGTAGTGTTGGGTGTTTACCAACGACAATTAATCTGTCACATCTGGATGAAGGTGGAGGTATCGAGGTAACATTGGTACGACGTAAAGCTTAGTTTCACAAATCATTTAGATTGCAGTTCAATAAAACAAAACTGCAGAGAAAAGGAAGATATCACCAGGAGATAATGCTAATAGTTCTACGAAGTTCACCTGTGTTCAAGAAAAACGTTTTGTGAATATAAAACCAATATTCTTTTTTGTGATATGCCTGCCCCAGTTGGAAGTTCAATGTGTACAGCATCAACATTCTGCCTTAATACTCGTGCTTGTCACTGTGCCCATAAGCTAGAAGAAAAACCCATGCTTGCAGGCAATCATATTGCACAGGATTTCATATACCATATGCATTGCCTCATATTATTATATAATAAAGCAAGAGACATAAAAAACAATACAAAAAAATGAGATGGACCAAATTATCCATGATATTGTATTTACAGAACTTATACATCAAAGATGATCGACTGGACAATGAAATTTCACCCATATTTAAACTTGTTGACCTATGCAATCTGTACAGCATGAGTTGAAACAACTTGACAGTGATCTTTCAGGACACATACATTTCACAGAACTGAAAAACAGGATACTTGCCTACTTTCCTGGCAAGGCCATAGGTGTTGATTATATTTAATAATGATATTTGATTTGCACTGAGAAAAGCATGTGACTATGAAGCATTATTCATCCAGCTAAGGCAGCAAATATAGTCAGAAGAGACATTTTAAAAATGAAAAATCATTTCAATGGATCCTTTGGAAACAAGTGTCAGGAAGACTCAGTGCCAGCATCTCTGTTAACACTGATTGCTATGGTTACAAATAGCCCAAACCTTAAAGCACAGCCAAGTTCTTTAAAAATGCCACAAACAATCCTCACTGTTGCACAGTTACTAATGTCAACAGTTTGGTGAGACGTCTAGAGTATGAGTCTGAAAGAGCCTTCAGGCACAACCGAGAACGGGAAACTCCTCTGCCTATCTACTTAGATATTTTAATCCATTCAAGAACTCGCAAGCGTGGACTTGTTCAAACCCTGAACAAGCTCAGGTTAAGCATATCACGCAACCGTGTGCTAAACATCTCATCAGAACTTGGCAATGAAGTATGTCATCACTATCACACAGAAAATGCTGGCATTCCTCTTCAGTTAAAAGGAGGGCTCTTCACGACTAGTGCAGTCGACAATATAGACCATAATCCAAGCTCTACCACAGCTCATGACTCTTTCCATGATACAGGAATATCAATTTTCAACATCCAGATGATAATTTTATGGGAACTGATCAGACTTTGGGGGTCATTACGAGTTTGGAGGTAGCCATGCCGCTATTTGGTCCGGGTTCCCTGAATGGGGACTTATCGGGTCATTCCAACCTTGGAGGACCCGGTATTTCCCCATTCAGGGAACCCATCCCCATTCCCATTCGAGCCCCGATAGAGCTCAATGGGGATGGGGAGGGAGCTAATAATGGGCCCGTTGTTAGCTCCCTGGTCCTTTAGCGGCTCCCGCTAAGGACGGCTGGTTTTACCAGCCGGCCTTAGCGGACCCGCTATGGGACCTCGTAATGTGGCGCTAAGGGGTTAACGGCACCGGCATCCTTACTGGTGCCGTTAACCCCTTACTGCCGACCTCGTAATGAGGCCCTATGACTGTAAGTTCTTGTGCCGAGAAAGTGACTAAACATCTTCCTGAGTGCTACACCAGCATCCCCCGTTCCTCCTATGAGAACCAATTGTCCTCTGCCAAAAGTAGTAGGGAACTTAGATGACTACCAAGTCATGTTGCAAGCTATGTTGAAAGAATACACCTCACTGAAGTATATAACACAGGTTCTAGCTAGTTACAACCTACAAGGGGATTAAATAATCTCTTCGGCAGCATACCACACAAGTCAAAAGGAAGAAAAAATTGCAAATAATAATAATAATAATGATACAAATAATAATTTTGTTTTTTTTATAAATGCTTTCATCTAAAGCACTTTACATAGGACACATTTACATAAATTACTATTATTACCTAATCGAAATTGGTACTTAACACTTTCATCCCTGCTTCCTATATTTCCAGACCATGCTATGTCAGTGGCCATGATTTGCCTTTCAATGGACATTGTGAAGACAGCAGTATGGCATGGTATTTTTTACTGGGCATCAAGGGTAAAGCAAATATGATATGTGTTATTACGTGACTAAACTATCGTACATTGGTGCAGCCAGCCTGGACATATTTTCTTATTGTGGCATGGCTTTTTTTACTGAACATCAAGGGCAGAGCCAACATTATGAGTTTTCTTAAATGGCCTTACTGGCCTACATTGGTGTAGCCAGTCTCAATATTTTTCTTATTGTGGCATGGCCTTTTTACTGAAAAAGCCAGCAGTATTATATTCTTACATGGTGGTACTAGCATATATGGGCAGAGCCAGCATAGAATTGTTTTTTTATCGCATCATTAGTTGTCTTTTGTGCAAAGCAAACAGGAGTATTTATTTTATATATGTATTTATTGTTCACTTGTTAGCCGCTTATACAGCAAGTACATACTGTTGCAAACCACCCACAGTGCAAAGGAAGGGAACAAGGGAGTGAAACAAATTAAAATACACACGAATTTTAAAAACAGTGTCGGAAAGTGGAAAAATGACAAAATGTCACACAGATCAATAACAAGGAAACAAGCAATAAAAATAGGAAGGAAAGCAAGATAGTTGAAACAATAGGCAGAATACTGGCCTCTACCGTTAAGCACAGTTCTGTGTGGAGATCCCCCCACCTGGGCAACCTGTAAAGCAAAGATGTATCACAAGCCCAGACCATATATTGTTCTACGAGTCTTATTTCCCTCTACAATAGTTCTACAGTCCCAATATACCTGGAATTGTAGCGTTCGTCGTCGGGGAATCGACAGCCCTTCTTGAGTGCCCTCCCTTTAAGCCGGAGTCACGGGTTGTCGAACGTCCGATGGAGAACAGGGTGAACTACGGCGGTGAAGTGGCAGCTAAGTTCCTAGCGGTGCTCGTCGACGACGGAATGTTGGCGTCCTGCAAGGAAGAGGCGTGCGGGGCACCTCGGTGACGGTAGTTCTGGACCGCAAAGAGATGTTGAAGAACTGTGGCCCAGCAAGGGCGTCGAGTCATTGGCGTCTCTGTGGTCTTTAGGAGGCGGGAAACCCACCGGCGGATGCTTCTCGGCGCGTCGACGGTCGGGCCTTCTCCAGCGGGATAAAGCGGGCGGCGATGTGGACGAGAGCGTCCTTGGCTCAAATTAAGTTCTTAGGCAAACGGGAGCACGGCGGCTCCAGTCGGCGACGGCGGTCGTCGACAGTGGTGGACAACAGTCCAGGCGCTTCTCTTTGGGATTCCGCGGCAGTCCCCATCTCCGGTCGGCAGCCTGTCGTAGGTCTTTCCTGTCCCGGAGTCCAATCCACTTGCAAGGCTTTAAGGTCATGCCAGTAATTATTTAATTCCTGGCTGGCCTTGAGATTTGCTGTTGCTTGACCCATCATCTGTGTCATCCTCCGTCTGAAGCCTAACACATAGTCCCCCACTTGCTTGGCGGGACCTGCAGGGGTGGCCTCCCAACCTTCTCTGATCAAGGCAAGGGGCCCCCTCACGGGATGTCCAAAGAGTAACTCAAAGGGGCTGAAACCAACACCCTCTTGAGGTACCTCTCTGTAAGCAAACAGCAGGCATGGCAGGAGGAGATCCCATTTCCTCCTTAGGGGATCTTCCAAAGCGCCCAGCATGCCCTTGAGAGTTTTATTAAATCTCTCAACCAGACCATTGGTCTGGGGGTGGTAAGAGGTGGAGAACTTGTAGGTTACCCCGCACTCTTTCCACATGCTTTTCATGTAACTAGACATGAAGTTGGATCCTCTGTCAGAGACAACTTCCTTAGGGAATCCAACACGGGTGAAAATGCCCAGGAGAGCCCTGGCAGCCACCTGGCAGTTACAGTCCGAAGGGGTATAGCCTCAGGGTACCTGGTGGCATGATCTACCAAGACCAGGATGAACCGATGTCCACCTAAAGTGGGAGGGTCTAGGGGAGCGACAATGTTGATGCCCACCCTCTCAAACGGTGTGCCAACCACTGGCAATGGTTGCAGTGCGCCAATGACACTGCCTCCAGTCTTGCCAGACAACTGACAAGTTGGGCAGGTCCTGCAGTGGGACTCCACTTCTACTCCCATCCGTGGCCAGTAAAAATGGGCAGAGAGCCTCTGCTTAGTCTTCTTGGTCCCAAGATGACCAGCTAAGGGCACCTCATGTGCCAACTGCAGCAGGAAGGGCCTGTAACCTGGGGTACCATCAACCTCTTGAGAGTACCTGGTTCAGGCTTAGTGGGCTCACTAACAAGGAGCTCACCCTCCCAATAGATTCGGAATGTCCTAGGCACTTCTCCTTGTGCCTGGGACAGGGCCTGTTTCCTCAGACCCTCGAGAGAGTGGCACTCTCTCTGTCCCTTACAGAAGTCCGCCTGGGAGGGTCCCCCTTCAGCTAACAAGCATTGAAGGTCGGGATTATCCTCCGGGTTGAGAACCTCTCCCAAAGGAGAGTCTTCTGGCTCTTCTCCGACACGAGTTGAGTTTGGGTTTTCCACTGGACCCAGCCCGTCCGGAGCATGGATCCCAATGGGTGCTGTCGGAACAGCAGGAAGAGCAGGGGCTCCCTCCACAGAGGTGGCCTTCTTACTTTTCCATTTCCTTCATGCCTTGGGTTTCCCCGTCGGCGAAGGTACCAAACTTGCAGCCAGACCCTGTGTGACCTGCAATCGGGTGACCGTCACAGCAGCCATGGGTAGACCATCCATGATCATCCCCAACTCGATCAAATTGTTTCCTAACAAAATGTTCGCAGGCACGTTGTCCTGAACCAGGACCGGAAGCTTCGCTGTCTTGTCTCCAATCGTAATGTTGACTAAGGCTACAGGCGATAATTTGGGAGGCCCACCAGCTAACCTGATGGTTCTCAGAGGAGCACTTACATAGTCCTCTGGCTTGAGCAGGGTCCTGTCCACCACTGTCATGCTTGCCCCAGTGTCTCTCAAACCAGTAGAAGGCTGGCCATTCAGAAGGACACTTCTCAAAAACCCATGGGTGTTCTGAGGGATAGAAGCCAGTACTTCTGCGTACTGGTCCCAGGCCCCAAGGGAAACTAAGGAAATCTCTACAGGAGCACCAAATGTGATTCCTGTAGTGTAGGGGAGGACCGTGGCCTCCACCCCAGACATGGGGTAAGGGTAGCTCAGGCTGACAGCTTGTACTCCAGGTGCCTTACCTTTACACTTAGAGTCAACCCTTCTGTGATCCAGAGCCCCAAAATCCCAACAAGTGCCGGGAGTGCGGGGTACGGTACTGGAACCACTGGGAGCCTGCTTTGCAGCAGGTGGACCACTACTGTTATTCCTACCCACAAATGACTTATCCCCACTAGATGTGTGGGTTTTAGGAGAGGAAGGTTTTGGTTTACCTGACTGTGACTGCTTTTGGGACTCCTCAGCTTTCTGAAAGGTCCCCTTTTCTTTGTCCTTTTCCTTCCCACTGGAGTCCTTAGGGGACACCCGGTGGGGGATCCACTTGTCAGCCAACCTAGCCAGCTGAAAGGGATCCAAAATGTTCTGGTCAGCAACATACTGATGCAGCTCTGGTGAACAGGCTTCAGCAAAAATGCTCAAAAAACAAAAAGGTAAGACAATTCAACAAACATTTTCACTCTGTAACCATCAATCAACCCCATCATGTTCATGTGCGCAGCACTCACCCAGTCAATCCAAGACACATTCTCTCTTTTCTTAAAATCCCTGAACCTTTTAAGGTATTGGGTAGGTTTCTTGCCAAACGTGGCAATCAAAGCAGACTTCATGCACTCATACTGACCCCTTTCTTCCACACTCAGTTTCAGAATACAGTCATATCTAGTCTGGGGCACTCTGCTTAACAAACACTTAGCCCAATCTCTCTTATCAACATCATGAATTGCACAAGTCATTTCAAATGCTTCAATCCATTGGAGGATATCAGAACCCTCCACAAACACACCAACCAAATCTTTCATAAACCTGGTGGCAGGGGACCTGACACTCTCAACTGGTTTCACTGAAGTCTCCACTCTAGCTTTCTCTAGCTGGATTCTCTGACATTCAGTGTCCTTGTCTTTGAGTTCAAGATCCCTATTCTTGAGTTCCACTTGCTGTGCCAGCTCCTCTTTCTTAAGCTCAGCATCTATTTCCAACTTGCGGTATTCAAAGACCAATGTCATCCTTAATAACTCAAGCTCCAAGGGTTTGGAACAGAGGCAGCAGGAATGGTGGCATTCCCAGAAACAGATTCAGCAAACACCCCAGGGGCAGAGTCCTCATTGGTTGCATCCCCCCCTTCAAGAGTTTCACAATCAGTCTGGTAGTCCACCAGGGCAGCTATCAGCTCAACCCTAGACTTATCCACAAAGTCTAACTCCCTGGCTTCACAAGCACTCTGGAGAGCCTCTACGCTCATCCTAGTCAATTTACCATTTGCAATAGACTCCATTGCTTGTAATGCAGTTATTTTGCACACAACTAAACCTTAATTTAACAAAGTACAGATATTTTGTAAGTGGCACGGTTATACACTGATTCTTAAAACCATAAGCATCCCACTGCTGCCACCAGTGTAAAGACTGGAGGGGGGTGTCTGTACTTCTGTTCTCTATATGGTAGAGGACAGGCACAGGGAACCCCAGCCAAGATTCTCTATTAATGGTATTGTGGTCGAGCAATAAAGGCCTAGCTTCTCAGGAGGTGATGCAGGCTGGTTCTTAAGTACAGTGTAGTCCCCAAGCCCCCACAATGGAATGTCCACACACTGTATTAGTTAAAACACAGTTTTAATATATTTGATATTTAAGGTTATGTACACTATCACAATAACTCACTTTGTGCTCCGAAAATCAATAATGGTAAATATATACAGTTCTAAAGTGGTACCACAATTATTATCAGATCTCATTGAAGTGCATCAACTGTACTGTCAAAATGTCACACAGATCAATAACAAGGAAACCAGCAATAGAAATAGGAAGGAAAGCAAGATGGTTGAAACAATAGGCAGAATACTGGCCTCTACCGTTAAGCACAGTTCTGTGTGGAGATCCCCCCCCACCTGGGCAACCTGTAAAGCAAAGATGTATCACAAGCCCAGTCCATATATTGTTCTATGAGTCTTATTTCCCTCTACAATAGTTCTACAGCCCCAATGTACCTGGAGTTGTAGTGTTCTTCGTCAGGGAATTGACAACACTTCTTGAGTGCCCTCCTTTTAAGGAGTCACGGGTCGTCGAACGGCCGATGGAGAACAGGGTGAACTACGGCGGTGAAGTGGCAGCTTCGTTCCTAGCGGTGCTCGTCAACGATGAAGATTTGGCGTCCTGCAAGGAAGAGGCGTGCGGGGCACCTCAGTGACGGTAGTTGTGGACCGCAAAGAGATGTTGAAGAACTGTGGCCCAGCAAGCGTGTCGAGTCGTCGGCGTCTCTGTGGTCTTTAGGTGGCGGGAAACCCACCGGCGGATGCTCCTCGGCGCGTCGACAGTCGGGCCTTCTCCAGCGGGATAAAGCGGGCGGCGATGCAGACGAGAGCGTCCTTGGCTCAAAATAAGTTCTTAGGCAAACGGGAGCACAGCAGCTCCAGTCAGCGACGGTGGTCATCAACAGTGGCAGACAACAGTCCAGGCGCTTCTCTTTGGGATTCCGCGGCAGTCCCCTTCTCCGGTCGGCAGCCTGTCGTAGGTCTGTCTACCCAGAAGCTTTGGCAAAGATCAGCTGGTGCACGATGGTCCCTCGTAGCTCGGGAAGAGGGCGCCTTACCAGGTCCTCTCTGGGTCAGTTCTTGGAGACACAGCAGCTTTCAGATTGTGAAGGAGAGCAACAGCAATTCTTCTCTTCCAGCAGTGCTTCAAGGTTAAGCTTCAGTTACTCCAGTTACTCGTCGTAGTGGACTTCAGCTTCTGAACACGAACTGTAGCAGTGAGAGGCCCCCAGATATACTAGTTGATCTCCCATTCCTTCTGCTGGGTCACACTCAGGCAACCAATCGGTCAGAAGGGCATTCATGCAGGCAGATAGCCAATCAGGTGCATAGGGTATTCAGGCCATTCACTTCTCTCCAGACACTCACAACAAGTTATGTGTATTGGGACAAGTACCCAGCCATTCAACACTCCACACTGCATTCATACCAGTTTCGGGGAGGGCTGTCTCAGTCATTGTGTCAAACACCAGATACTAGACACCCACAACACAGAATGCATATTCGTCACACACTCCATTCACCCAGGGCCCATCCAGAGGGTGTACCCACCACACACAGTCACTGGGAAGGCTCCAGCCAATCTGGCCTGGACTTCACAACAACACCATATATGGAACTTCCACCCAACAGCCGGTCAGGGGGAAGGGACAGAGGCAGGGCTTCCAAGGACTTTGGAAAAACAAGGTAACAGGCAATAGAAAGCAAGAGGCCACAGGGGCCATCTTGTTTCCTATCAGGAATCAACTGATTCCAATGGCAGGGCCTGGGTATCCCAAAATGGAGGATACTCAGAGCACCTGTCTAATTCAGCATGGAGCTGCTACCAGCCCACACCCTGCTCTGTGGGCCACACACAGGTGCCAAAAACATACACTAGGGGCACAGGGTTGTACCCCCACCCATGGGTGCCATAAGGGTATCCCATGGGTCTGTACACCAAACCAAAAGAGAGAGCTGCACCGCCAGGTGTCCCACATGAACTCCTGCGTGGAAAACACAACAGAACACACAATAAAAAGCAGTAAAGGACAAGGATACGGAGGCCCTGTCCCTCCGATGCATTTCCAGCATCACAGAGACCACCAACAAGTTTGGTGTGCGAGTTGAGTTGGGACGAGTCCAGCTTCTCCGGCAGTTTCCCCAGGAAGGGGGTGATGGAAATATGGTGGTAGTTAGGAGGACAGGTAGGGTCTACTGAAGGTTTTTTTAGGAGGGGGCGCACTAGGGAGTGCTTGAGGGAGGAGGGGAAAGATCCAGTGACAAAAGAGTAATTGCAGAAATCAGCGAGCGTGGGGGCAAGAGAGCCAATGTTTTCCTCGATGGTATTGGATGAGCAAGGGGAAACCTGTTTAGAAGAGACCTTCATGGAGTGGACAACTCTGGTAACTTCTTCAGGTGTGACAGGGGAGAATGAGGAGAGGGAAAAGGGAGGAGGATGAGGGGCCAAGGGAGGCAATGGGATGTGGGAAGGGTTGGTAGGGTGATTAACAAAGGTGTTCCGGATGTCCTGAGTTTTGGTGAAGTGATCCTTCCCCTTCTTGACACCTCCTCAAACAATGAATCAGTCTCAAGACATATACTGCCACCACATGAACTCGGACCCATGTACCTCTAATCTCCCTGCAGATCTACCAGTGAGTCATGGATGAACTCTCCCATTGCCTCCTCCACTAACTGTCTGATCAATTTTACTGTGTCTATGTACTCTGCCTTCCTTGCCTCAACCAACCTCTTCTCTCACTGCATCTGTGCCACTATTTCTGAAAATCGAATGTAGGTGTGTGTGCTTTTACATCTGTGCACTTCTCTGCTTTGCATCTGTGTCACTATTTTTGAATACCCGTGCCTGCATGTGGGCTCTTTTCTTGGCACAGATGGAGAGTCTGCGTTGCCTTTGGAGCAGGTGGCAGGCCAGTTTGCCAGAGGATGAGCCTGAGGTTTGTCAGGCCTTTTGGTGCGATGGTCAGAGGGCCAAAGGGACCCAGGTGGGAGGAGAGGAGAGAATGGTCTGACCAAGAGAGAGGGGTGACCAGTGGGGAGAAGAGAGAGAGGTCTGAGTGGATGAGGGCACCCAGAGTGTGTCCAGCTGAGTGAGTTGGACCACCTGGGTCCTTTTGGCCCTCTGACCGCCGCACCAAAAGGCCTGACCACCCCATTCACTAATATCCGCCCAATGAAATAAGTGTCAGCTGTTGCCTTGTCTTCCACCTTCATCCTCCCTTCCCCCTACCTCAGATTTTACAATCAACACTGCTCTCAGCAACCTCCACTTGGCCATCACCAATATTCCTGACATTCTTTCCCAGTCATGAGGATCAACCTGAAACCTGCCTCTAAGCGTAACACCTGGTACGACGTCGATTTTACGGCCCAGAAACGAAAGTGCAGAGCAGCGGAAGGGAAGTGTCAAACTTCAGGCTCATCCTCTGAAAGTCGAATTTAGGTGTGTGCGCCTTTACATCTGTGCACCTCTCTGCTTTGCATCAGTGCCACTATTTTTTGAAAATCGAATTTAGAACTTACACCTTCTTATAAGTGTAAAAGAATCAAAAACGTTGAAGGAATAAAGAAAATGTAATGGCTGACTTTTAGGCCAGTATTCTTCAAAATGGGGGCTGTGACACCATGCCTGAGGGGGGTGGGTGGTGCAAAGTCCACAGCTTCAACAACACTTAACAGGTAATCGGTGTGTTGCGCAAGCGCTGCCTTTCAATTGGGTACTCCTTAAAGGGGAACCCGACTGAAAGGTAGAATGCAAAGGCAGCACTTGCAGCCACACAGCCGGTAAACACTGATCGGCTATTGCTGTTCTGTGGCAAGCCCTGTTTGCATTGTGCCTTTCAGCCACGTGTTCCTCTCAAGGCATCAACACACTTTACTTTTGTGTGTCTGCAGCATACAGGGAAATGACAAGAGGCTACGAGGTAGAGAGAAAGAGGCCCAGAATGGGTGAGTAAAGTAAAAAATGAGAAAGAAAGCAAGAATGCTAGAGAACAGCGCCAGATAGAGAGACAGAATGTCAGATAGCAGAAAAGAGAAAGCAGGAGGAAAATAGTGCGTGTTCGAGAACAGGAGAGAGAGACATGCACAGAATGGGACAGTTCAGGGGAGAGAGAGACAGAATGGTGATTGAGAACAGGTGAACAAAAAGAAGGGAAGGAGACGAGAGGGTGAACTGAAACAGGAAAGGAGGAAGAGACGGATTGCAAATGACAGAATAGGAGGCAAAGTCAGAAGAGGAGGCAGACATAAGAGGAGGCAGAGGGTTAAATAGAATGGGAGTCAGACAGAATTGAAGGGGGAGGGAGAAGACAGAATATGAGGGGAGGAGGGAATTGAGTGAGACAGAATAGGAGGGGAGGGAGAGAGCCAGAATAGGAGGGAGGGAGAGAGACAGAATAGGAGGGAAATCGAGTGAGACAGACTAGGAAGGAGAGAGTGAGACCGCATGGGAGGGAGAGAGAGAGAGAGTTCCAGAATGGGAAAGGAAATAATACAGATTGTAAGGGAAAGACTATGTGAGAGAAGAGGAAACGAAGAGAGGCAGAATGCACAGAGAACTTAAGGTGATAGAGGACAGAAGATTGAAAGATGAGAGAATATGGGAATGAGAAATTAAGACAGAACTGTCAGAACAGTAAGAGAAGAAACAGAACAGGAAAAGAGATAGGCAGAATAGGAAAGAAGCTAAAAGACAGAACAAAACCACAGGAGGGAGAAAAAGACAAGGCACATCAAGAATGATATGGGGCCAATTGACCGAGTGAGATGTTTAGAGAGCCAACCGGCCAAATGGTGAAGGGCGAGAAAAATAAGAGACAAAACTGGGGGGAGCACAAAAACAGAATGGGAGGGATAAAGGAAATAGAAAGTGGGAAGTGTGGAAGGAGGAGATATAAAAGACTGAATTCGAGGGTATGAGAAGGAAAAAGAGATTGCAAGTGGTAAAATGAGAGAACAGCAGTCAAGACTATAGAGGAATAAAGGAGACAAAACATCAGATAGTTAAGGCTGTGAGAGACTGCCTAAGGATGAAACATGATACAGAAGGGATTGACATACAAGGAGGCAGTGCAAGGAATGCACAACGTAATGATGTAAGGGAGTATATTGCTGCTGAGTTATACTGTGTAAATCCCATCCATCGTAACTATTTTTATGCTGCCTGCTTAGGATGTATGCTCACCCGCCGTGCTTATGTAATGAAATAACCTAGGATGTGAGGCCAACTCAACCCTCTAACCACATAAGCAAACTTCTCAACTCTCCCTTATTTGGGTAGTGTCACTCAACAAAACAAATACCTGTTATTAACTCATTTGACCACGTCCATTTCACTCCCTTAGGAGAGGTAAGTGTGGACACTTATGGCATCATCACAGCCTTGGCAGTATCCCGGCGGTAATTGTGCCAGGATATGGCCAACACGAATAGCAATGTATGGCTGTAAGTTCCCAGTTTTTTAAGAGCCCATACGAGTCCATATGACTCCATGGGGATTTTTGGCGCTATTACTGCCAGCGGTAATAGCACCGGTGGTAATTGTGCCAAAAATGGGAAGAAATCTCCAACTTTCCATCCAAACTCGGGTTTGGGCGGAGCGGTAATGTGGTGGAAATAGCGTTACCATCGCATTTTTGCTGCTCCGCCCAACCGTTGATGAGGCCCTTAGTCTCTTGCTATGTTCCGTGCACAGAGCTACCCGTCCGAACATGGGTAGGTGGTCTCTGGAAAGCTTTGCCTACCTCTTAGCCAGTAACCTCACTAACCTTGGGGCTGACTTCAAAACGTTCTGTTCTAGAGGGGCTTGGGCTAGAAAGGTTTGAAGACCACTGCACTAGGGAAAGATACCTGCAGTAGTTGTTCATCTCCCCTTGGTCCCAGTGTTTAGCAAGACATTGATATGGATGACCAAACAACTTTTGCAGATTTCTTACCCAGTCCCCTATCAATGTTTACACAAATAACACACTTGTAAATAGGTCAAATGGAACGCACACGCTCACGAACGCCACTGACTAATTTTCAATGAAAATCAAAAGTTGAAAAAGAGAGGGATCGTGGGTGGTGAGAGGCTTGCATACCCATCCTTACAAGTTCATTCTTAAAGGCAAATTAGGAATACTATCATTAATTACCAAATAATATATACCCATGATGTTTCACACCCTGAAACACTTGTGTATGGACGCGATATAAATAAACTATCATATCATATCATATATCATGATGCTCTTGGTTGGTAGCTTTTAAAACCTTACACATAATTTGTTGCATCATATCAGGATTTCTCAGTCCCAAATGCACTCCGTGCATTTGGCTGCAATGAAGCATAATTGACACCAAACCTATCTATGCTAGCCAAACTTCTCTACAACAGGTTTGCTCTGTTCTACTGCCTCCGAGCTGTCAACACTACATCACCTGCAGAACCATACCTTACCGACCAGCTCTTCAGCGATGTAGGAACGCATCGGCGAGCATCAGCTGGGGGCAGCCCTACACTTCTCTTGTCTCCTCCCTCTACTTATGGTGGCCTCTGTTAGCTGTTGGACTGGGTTGGCTTTCACTTAGCCAGTTTCTACCTCTCTGTACCAACATGGCTACCATCCCAGGGATGTGGCACCTAGCTTTGAGTTTTCTGTTAATTCAAAAACACAACACATTCTTGTCTTTGAAAATATAATATATTAATTTCCAGAACATGCTCCTCCCCCAAGCAGGTTGCGAATGTGTGATGCCCATAGCCCACACACAGAGAAATGTGTTGCAAACATATGCTGCACCGGAGAGGGGATAAACAAAGCACTAAAAACGTGGCTCTTTCAACCATACCTGTGGGACGAATACAAATCTCTCTCTCCTTCCACCAGCAGTACAGAGTGGCTGTATATAATGCCAAGCCCAATGATGGCACAATCTTGTTGTAAAACCCTTTGCTGCTCTTGAGCTAGGTTTGCGCTATAAGCAATAAAGTAAAAAAATAAAGCCTTGCCTCCTTTCAGGCCAACACACAACTATTGTATACGTCTTTGTTCCAACACAATCATTGCATGTATATTTGAAAACAAAGTCATCATTTATTGCATATATATATGAACTGTGGCAGAGGAAAGTGATTGGGTGAGCGTGTTTGGGGGGAGGCTGCTGAGGACCTACCCGGCACTCAGTAAGAACTTTCTTTGATTTTTTTTACATTTTCTTTTTATTACTTTGCATTCGTTTAATTACAAAGGCTCCTTAGCAATCAATCACAAAATTAAAAAAAATTAAAATTAAATTGTACAATCAGGTATAAAAATGTCATCATCATATAAACATGGTGGTTAGTCATATGTACATTATCAGAGCTCTATTTCACTTGACACAAGATTCCAAATTACAGAGGCTGCCGCATTAATCACAACGGATTGAGCCCCCAACAATGTACACGAAAATTGGTCCGCTCGTTGTTTATACAGCTTACAAAGCGCCCATACCCCCTCATATAATAGTCCATGCAAGAAGTTGGTACGTGTCCACAAGTCCCAACCTCAAGACTGCAGTGTCTGCAAAGATCATCTTGTAATGCCCTCTCGCGAAAACAAATATTGATGTCGAAAACCAGCTTCTCCTTTGGTCCTCCAGTGGAAAGGAGTGTTTTGACTGTGCTTGTGCTAATGCGCTCTCCTTCCTGTGGATCCATGAAGCAGCTTTACCAGCTTCATTCAGGCTGTCCCATGCCATACCAGGATTGGGAAGGTATATGGAGCTGTACCTCTAGCCGTGGAAAGGAGTGTCATCCAAGGTTGGGGAACTTCACACTACAAACCTTGTTGGCGAAGTGCCAAGGGGAAGATGAACACTCTCACCCGCCCTCTCTTTACCACTATCCACTGGTTTGGCATCCTCATGTGCAGGTGGGCGTTGCAGACGTTAGGAGGAGAATTAATGCATTGTCAAGCAATTCATTCGCAATTGTTAACAGTGTAAGTCCAAAAAGAAATTCCAATACAAGAAACGGACACGTTTGTCCCAATCAACGTCCCACTGCACTATTCGAATAATTCGTTGTAAGAAACTTCTTTATCCACGTTACCTTTATTTTCAAGTCTGCAAGTGCATGCAATATTGCATGTTAATGGACCACCCATCAATGGACCCGACCCTCTACCTCCTGCGAACTGTTAAGCCCGTTGCCTCCATCCTTCACTCTTCTGTTTGACATCAACCACCAGTCAGGTCAGGCCAGGAAATCTTCGTCCGTGGGCTCAGGGAGCAATGGGGAAAGGGAGATGGGGGTGTAACCACGTGGAGTGCAATGGCTGCCACGAGGAAGGAAGCAAATGGGAATGAACACAGAGTGGAGGCCGCGCAGGTAAGGGATGATAGAAAGAGGGTGACAGCTGGGGCACGTGTGAAATAATCTCCCATTCCTGGCTTCTAGGCACATATCTTCTTGCATCCTGGTAAAGGCCAGCATTTGTAATGTGTGCAGGAATGCACAATGGCGTGTACTGAAGTCCCAAGGATTCGCAGAAAATGTTTTTAGAGCTTGGTAAGCACATATCTTGAGAAACAGGAGTGTGAATAAAGTAGTAATTTTAGCAAAGATAAGTGTGTAGTCACTGTAGTGGTTTCTCTGCATTACTGGTTTTGGGAAACTTCAGAATTCTCATAAGGAGCAGTTGCTTTGTATGTAGATTATTTTTGTGCAACAGAAGGGAAACTATTTACCTATGCCAATTAAAGGTCTTCCTCCCATGTGGCCAGGCGCATATATATGTATCTCCAGAGATCCCTGTGCAACCTGAATGTGTATGTCTGAATACTGGGAGGGCCGTCCGTGCCTTCAATCCTCGTGCAGTGAAGCATTGAGTAAGTACCCTCTGGAGGGATAATGGTAGCATCTACGATTTGCAATGCCGGGAAGCTGGTGGCACTCTCCGGGATTCAGTGAAATGTCCTTCTTGCACGGAGAGCTTCTAGGCCACATGGGCCCTTCAGGGGCTTCTGTCCCTCTAGGAACTGGCGGGTGTTTAGTAGTTCATGGGGCTACTAGGTTGGAGCCTCAGCATGCACAGAACAACTAATGCCAGGGCTGCCAGCGTGATCCCTCTTAACCAAAGTCCAAGGAGACAGACAGCATGATATCTGTGTCCCAGAATGGATCCCAAACTCACCACAACAGGGTCAGTCTTTGACCTGTGCAGTAACCACAGTAGCCAAGGAAAGCACGTCTTATTGTTTGCACCATAGCATCAGAGTTCTTGGTTGGGGGCCACACAGGTTGCCTACTGAGAAGTGCTTGCGACGGTCTGCCAAATCCCTTACCTTTCCTTCACATCCTGTGAGCGTAGAATAAGAGTCAGGTAGTGCATTTAGTGGGAGCAGACCTGAAAATCATAGAGGGGCAATTTCAACCAGAGGAAGTACCCGGCAGATGAATACACATGCAGGATCCGGCCCACCCAGTGCCAACCAGTGGCCTCCTGGAGTGACGGAGAAGGCTCCCACCGAGGAAGATCCAAACAAACCATAGTGGGTTAATAAGTCAAATCAGGGGAAACTCCACACGCCCACATCATATGCCAGTGAGCATCCTAAGGGTCAGGCTCCAGGTGTGCCAACATTTACTGTGGCAGACGCGGAAAGGCAAGATGTCACATAGGCATTTCAGTTGGGAGGAATTAGTATGCAGTCAGTGTACCCGGCTTTGATGAAAAAGAAAAAAGCCAACCAAACCCAACCATGGCCACCCGCCTTTCTGACAAATTCCTTTTGTG
Source organism: Ambystoma mexicanum (assembly GCF_040938575.1). Lineage (NCBI taxonomy): Eukaryota > Metazoa > Chordata > Amphibia > Caudata > Ambystomatidae > Ambystoma > Ambystoma mexicanum. Next base: position 680,463,240 of record NC_090924.1, on the reverse strand, counting down.
ACTATTAACAGGTAGGGTCTAGTGAAGGGCATAGAAGAAAAGAGGAAAAGGGCAGCCAAGGACCAAATACATGAAAACCAAAGGGTGGGTTGTATGGAAAGGCCCTGTCCCGTTTCGGGAGAAAAATGATAAAAGCTGTATGTAGAAAATGTTAAGTGGGGAAAAGGGATTAGGCACAATTTGTCAAAATGACGAGTTTGACATGTTGATGTAGAGCTTTGCAGCTAGATCTCAACATACTCGCGGCACACGGGGCTACAACCATGAGTGCCGGAAGCAGATACAACCGAGCATTAAAGACATGGTAGAAAGAACACAGAGCAAGCCCATTAAACTCAAAATGGAGGGTACATATTAGGAATGCAGATCGAGGACTATGGGGGTCATTACGACCTTGGAGGTAATCATGCCACAATTTGCGGCATGGTTACCCCCTTACCGGGTACCGGGTCCAGGTACCTTAAATGAGGATTTACAGGGCCATTCCAACCTTGGAGGACCCGGTAATTCCTCATTCGAGGAACCCGGACCCGGTACATCCCCATTCCCATTCGAGCCCCCATAGGGCTCAATGGGAATGGGGAGGGACCTAACAACGGGCCCATTAACGGGCCCGTTGTTAGCTCCCTGGTCTGCTAGCAGGACCCGCTAAGGGCACCTAGTTTTACCAGGCGCCTTTTGCGGGTCCCGCGAGCAGACTCGTATTGGGGCGGTAAGGGGTTGACGGCTCCGGCACCATTACTGGCGCCGTTAACCGCTTACTGCAAACCTTGTAATGACCCCCTATGTCCCTTATCAAGAATGGGGAACTTGGAGCGACACCGTGGGATAAACAGGAGGATAGGAATTCATAGCTGCAAAGGAACCACTCTTTTCTTAAATGCCTTCCTTCCCAATAGCCCCATGCCCAGAGCCAGCCCTCTACTCGGTGTGTTGTCGTTGTTCTAGCCCTTGAAGCGGACAGGCACGGTTGGGATCTTAGCTGCTCCAGCAGCCAGACCTCAAAATCTGGTCAAGATCATATAGATTACAGATCAGTAGAACAGGGGTGCCCAAAAGTCTCACTGCTCCCCAGGACACAATGCAGCCACCAGGCTACCGTTCCGAATGGAGGGGAGACAGGTCAGAAACAAGAGAGACACTTCAATACAGGACGACAAGAACACGATATGGAAAATCGAAAGGAACGAACGTATCAACTCCAATGTCTGTAGAACAGCAAAGGGATAACTGGTTTTATTAAAATACAACCTTGCTGGAAAAAGAAAAATCATATGGCAATTTTTGGGAAACTGGCAATAACACTCAAAATGAGTCTAATGATCAGATTGCAGGTTTGGGTAAAGCATCTGAGATTTTACCACTTTCAGTACTGAAACGCTACATTTCTGGCAGCTTTGGTGTGGCTCTAACTATCACCACACAAAACGATGACTGCATGCAGTAATAGCCACATGCAGTAATGATCCATCCTTCCATGAATGCATACCCTTCGAATTGCGTCATGCTATACTACAGTTTGGTGGTATTTCCAAAAGAAATACTGCCATACTGATGACCAGGCCCAAAGTGTTTGCGTAGTACTTTTAGTCCAAAAGCTTTATTTAAAAGTGCAAAGCATGCAATGAGATTAAATGAAATACGCAATGAAACTTTAAAGGCAGATCCATGCGAAGGCCAAGATTCCTTTCAGTCAAACATTTCTGCTAAATCTAATAGCAAAAAAGTATTTTTCAGGACAACAGCCTCCCTCCTCAAGACAGGTTTTGTGTTTTTTTCTGCACAACCTTTCTTATTTGTTCTGCACTGCCCGATGGTACTGTGAGAAGGGGGCTTCAACGTCACTACAGTGCTTTAATGCAGACTATTCCTTCAGTTCACGTCTTTCAGGGCTCAACTACATTGAGCTGGCTTTTCAGTGTTGAACTGCACGTCTGGGTGCTTTTGGCTCTGGAATGGAGTAGAGCCATGGAGCAGCGGCAATGGTTTCCAACAATACAGTACTATTCGGCAGCGGGGACGGCATTTGTATCGGAGATGCTGGGGATGGCAGTGGGGTTAGGTCAGCGGCACTGGAAGACTCAGTGGCCTCAGGCGCAGAGAGGCAAAGACCAGCCTTCAGCACAAGCAGGTTTGGCGCGCTCAACACAGCTTTGGGGTACTGCAATGGCAACGGCTTAGTGCTCAAAGATGCTTGTAACCAGGCAGGTGATGTTGGGTTGGGGATGCTAGAAGAACTGGAAGGTCACAGATGCGAAGACAGAGGAGGTTCAGTGTCGAGAGAAACTCAGATATATGGAGGAGGTTGAGCGATGAGGTCGGAAATGATTCCAGTAGCTTGGACAACATTGATGGCACCCAAACTGACATTTCAGCAGGCATGCAGAGGGAGCCAGGGGTTGCTTCTTTGGTTGGGTTCTGTGCTTGCTGGGAGACACAGTGCATTGTCTCGGGGGCAAGGAGAGTGCTTTCCTCTGCCCTTCCAAAACAGAAAGATTTTCAGAGGCCACTGCAGAGGTTTTGTCACTTGCAGTGGTAGGATCCTGGGTACCAGTGCCTCAGTTGCAGTAGGTCTTGTCCAGATGTCGATTTCACCCCAAATATGCCTGTGGGAAGGACAGAGAAAAGAGCATTCCTCTTCCTTGTAGCCTTATGTCTTCACAGAAGAGGCACAGGAGAATCCTTCTTGACTTGAAGTCCAAACATGAATCAACCAAGGCATGGAGGGGCGGGGGCGTGCCCTAGGCAAACCAATACAGTGGATTGGTCCACAGCAAGAGTGTTATTAAAGGTTGAGTCCTTACTTCCCGTAACAAGTGCCCTTTGTCTGTTGATGTCATACGTGCAGTGTCTTGTCGACAGGATGTGCGGAGGTGGCAGGAAGTTTGTGGAGCCCTAGCAAAATACAAGATGGTGAGACCCCTCTGTGGTCAGATCCTCTCCTCTTAGCTCCTTTAACTTCAACCCCTTGAATTTGTTGAAGACAAATACATCACTATAGTGCCGCGTTGGGGGTGGTCCATACCACTATATCATGTGAGCAACGAGTCCTGCCCCCACCTACACAAATGATTACTTCCCAGGAGTCTGGGGAATGCCGTTGGCAATGTCTTACTTGGTGCTATGCTGTCCCCTCTCCAGCATATTTTATGCAACACGCCCTTGCCACCGCTTGTGATCTGTGCATGTTCCCACACCAGCCATATCTTCCCTTGGAGAGCTAATCACGCGTGGTTCAGTCTGACCATCTCTTCCTATTTTTGTGTGAGACTCAACATATTGGTATTTGGCAACATGTTTTACTTTCCTCCGATGCAAGCAAGTGGTCAAAACAACTCATCCTAATGCACTATCTCCCTTGTCTCCAATGCTGGACAGTGTGGGGGAGGGGGAGTAGCCCACCACGGTAGCTGTGCAGGTGGGTGCTCACAGCCTTCGTTCGAAGGCACCAGAGCATCAGGGTACATTTTTATTTAACTTATTTCGAGTCCCATGTCATCATTGGTGGCCCCTTGGTGTCTTACTGCCCCTTAGTAGAGCAGAGGGAAAACAAATGTAAGGACCATTTTAGTTACAGTGTAAAATAAAACATGAGTTGATGAATATACAAAAAGTTCATTTTAGCACAAGTCAAAGTAGCCCTTGGGCATTTCAGAAAATGCAAGCATTCCCCCCAATGGTGGTAAATAAAATGTCAGGCATTCAAAAAGTGATTTCTGAATGTGTGCATCATATGTGCAGGCATTCAGAGCCTACCCTCAGCCCCCAAGAGTGTGTGAGCCTGGACTTGGAGTGTATGTCCCGCCATTTTAGCTGCACATTCAATTTTCAGAAACGGCATGCACAGAAAAGGGTCAAGAAATGCTCCTGAATTCCATTCCATATGTCCAGAACAGTTTGGAGGGAATGTGCAATGCCTAGAAGTATTCGTTTCTGTGCATCTTTTGCTGTCGGGGCGTGCAGAGGAAATATCCACTGCCATCTACAATATATTTAACTCTTGTGTGGGAATTTAACGGATGTTTCACATTTGTGCAATGTATAATGAGAGCCACTGTAAGGCCAGTCATGCTCTCCAAGCTCCCGCATGGAAGCTGAAGGCCAAGGAATCGTTAAGTGTCCGTAGTGCACATAAAGTGCCTAACCATTCCTGGGGCTGGGATGTGCTTCATTGCTGTGACCCCCCTGCAGTCTCCCTAAAGGAATAGGGCACCATTATGGATAAAGTGAGCAGTGTGCCCAATTCTATGCAATGTGGGCCCCATGTACCAAGGCATCGAATATTTAGGTAGGGTCCACATTTTGCCATTTGACATGACGATTACTATCAGGACAGTCAGGCTATGCTCCTGGCTACCACATGGAAGCTATAATGCATGGGAAAATTAAGAGACCAGTGAGCACACGTGGCTCCTAATTCATAAGGACCAGGATGTGCAGCATTGCTCTGCCCCCACAGCCCCTCTAAGGGGTAGGTACCATTGTGAATAAAGCGAACTGCACTTTTAGCAGAATCGGCTACCTCATGTCTTTTGCACTTTTAGTAGGTGCCCAATTCTCCAGGCATCAAATATTTAGGTTAGGGGTGAGATGTGCCGTACTATTGAGCAGTGAATGCTAAAGATTAGCATCCCAGAACTATTGCCATTGCAGTGCACACAGGAGCGATATGGGACATTTGGCTTTTTACCCATCCATTGAACGACCATGACCAAGCAAATCCCTATTGCCATTCCCACCCATTTCCCACTCTTCCCATCCCAAAACAAACCTCACTGGGATCTATTTGATGTTAATAAGGGACACAGCTAGCTCAAGCTGTGGCCTTTTATTGAGCTGCCAATGTTTCTTCTAAGCAGTATGCTGAAAGTTAATGGCTTAACTGCAGCTGTGAAGCCATTCATGGTGTAATAAAAGTGTCTTAACCAAGTAGGTCTTTAGCTACTTCGTTTAGACGCATTGCATCTGTACATTATAATTAATTCCTGTTAAAAAGAATTCATCTGAAACACTTTTGTAGCCGTAAAATAGGCATTTGGCCCGCCATGATATGCTAAGGTACTAAGACCATTTGCCAGGTCGTTCCATTTATGGCACTGCCTGGCAAAGCCTAACCAATGACTACACAAAATCCAAAACTGTTTGCTTTGCCAGTGCCCGTTTTTATAGGAATGCCCCCAGTATTCTAATGTAAATAGGGAATGCAAAGGTGATGCCTGGAATTGGGTGTTGGGATGTCAGAGAGGAACCCAGGCATTTATACTACTTCCGAAGCAAGCACCAGATGACCAGTTTCAAATGGTTGGATTTAGTTGAGCATGGGGGGTTTGGCATTTGGCTATAAATGTCCAGTCATAAATAAATCTAATTCTACTGGTCAAACATGAACGCAAACTGAAAGTAATAGACACCAATAACCGGTACCCAGAGACAACCGGAACCAACTGAAACTTCTGGCTCACCAGTTTGTGTTAATCGTATAAAGGCCTTAATGTCAGCAACTAGCCCTGATATAAGCTAGTCAAAGCTGGTCAAATGGAATTTTCACCAGGGATGACACATGAGCTGGAAATTCGCAGCTAGGCCAGCTCACCCTCCCCTAGGACGCCCCTTGGCCACTAGTCACACGCATACAGACCAGTCGCAGATGTGCATACTGGCAAAGTCAGCTAGATCAAACCGGACCTTCCAGGCCTGAATTACCAACCTGTAGACAGCGTGCACATCGTCTGTAGAACACAGCTATAGGGTTGCAGCAGCCACTCAGCCCAGCTAATCTGACACATACGCCGCATGTAAACCCAGAGCAGGCTCTCGGGATGCATTATCGCATGCTTTTAGTAATGGCTCATCGTGCCATCAAGACAGTGGCGTGGTTTATGTCACCATGTTTAACAACTTTTCAAGTAATTAGTCAGCGAGAGCGACGGCGATTTCCCTTCTTTGCATTTGACAATGTTTATGAAGAACACAACAGAGGGAAGTGAATCCACACAGGTTGCTGGGTTGTTCAAGTCATTGTTCTACACTGTGCCCCCTCTCAGAATGTATACTAGTTTTGACTAAGATTTCATTTCAGACTTATTAAACACAGGTGGGACCATTTTGCAAGTCTCCAGGGTATTAAAACTGGTTTAAATTCCATGTGTAAAATGAGTATGCATGGTTTTCAAACTGTCCTAACAAACCTGAACATTTTCAATTTGTTGGCATGGAAGGCAGAGTGGGGGGTGGTGGAAGGTATGCCAGAAATGGCTGTTTCGGCCTCTTCCGTCTGCTCGCCCCCTGCCAAAGAAGCTTGCTTTTACACCAGCATCCGATTTTGATACTGTGTTAAACCATAGTGCCCCCGCTAAAAAAAAGCTGGCGCAGTCCAATGGAATCTATGTTCTATCTAAATGCACCCCCGCCCACCACCCCAGGGACGCATTTACACGTGTTTGCACTAGGAACTGCAAACAATGCCCATGACACCAGGCCGCACTGACAGTCACTCATTTCAAAGTGCAAACAACAAAAAAATGCACAGCGGGGACTGCCCATGTAAGGGTTCCCCTCTGTGGAATTTGAACCTCAAAGAAAATGATCCACAGAGTGCTAATTTTGCGCAAGAAAGACAACTAGAGCGAAAGCATGATACATTGGTGTAAAACTAACACGGGATCAGTGCAGGAAATGGGCCGGAACATGTCGAAGCGGCATTCCGGCAAAACATGTCTTGCAGCCCTGTCCACAGACTCAGGGGCTTGCCCACAACACTCGCCCTTTAACAGTCAGGCTTCAGAAGACTCTGCAGCACTGCTGAGTCTTCTGTAAAGCGTCTGCTCAATGAAGTGTGACAACTCTGCTTCAGAACAGGATACTCCCAGGGAGATCTGTCCTGAAGCCCAGTTATCACGTGACAACAGACGCTTTCAGTAGACTCGGCATGGGCCTATGAACACAAAAACAGCTGAAGCCTTGCATACTTGGAACTGTCCCGATTGGTATATATGTCATGGGATGGAGACATTTTTTTCTTAAGATGCGTAATGTGGCCAATTAAAACTGCACACCCCTACTCCCATTTTTCTCTCAAAAGAGTTTCTTACAGAATCAAAATAAAACATGTTTCAAATGAAAACATTCTGGACATGTTTATTTTCCCATAATGCTCTTTGCTTTTATGCAAATCGCCACGACTGCGTTCTATTAAAATATGCTGTATTGCGACCTAGCCTGGGACCACGCCCCTCGGGCCCGCCCACTCCTCCCCCACGCCCCACTCCTACAAGGAGCAGAGGGTTCACCCGAAACGTTTTTCCCATTTCTAGCACCGCACGGGATGGCAGATGTGACCTGCTGCCTAAATTGCAAGCTGTTGCTGCATGTGATCCTGTGTCCTGGGTCATATTTTCCTTAACGGCGCAACATGGGGTGTAGAAAGAGACTCTGTTGGCCAGAATTTAACGGACAACAGTGATGGTCTATACATAATAGTAACGGTCAAACGCTGAATTGTATCTCCGCTCATTCTCGGTAAAGCCACACATGAACCTCTGTTCCTTCCACAAAGAAACGTTAAATAAGTGACGATTATTCTGTTTGCCACAAATGAACCTCTGTTCCTTCCACAAAGAAACGTTAAATAAGTGACGATTATTCTGTTTTTGATGGCCAATGTATTCTAAATGCCTCTATACGTTCTATGAATTGTTTCACACTGCACCATCTGACGTAGGGTAATTCTTGTTACATAGCTGCAGATTATTTTCTGTCAATCCAATAAAAGGTATCAAAACCTTGCAACGCATGCGATTACAAAGGCACATCTATTCTACACTTCGGTGCCTGTGCCCAGTGGAGCAACGGCCATTGGGCAGAGCCTGGTTAGCATCACCCCGCCCACCCCCACTGACCTTTTGGGCTCAGTTGACTTGACCTGGCTGACCTACAGAGCTGTGGCAGGACTGAACACGGGCAATAAATGGTGCCCGTGACTACATAGTTAAAGGCCAGGCAATTACTAATGTAAAACGTTTCATTGTTAACACCTGCACTCCTAGGTTAACATTTTTAGGCAATTGAAATCATAATAGTACTTGCATGTGAGGTGATTGAATGGAAGGGTAGAGGCACACGAGACAGCTAATTGACACAACAGTTCCTACGTGTGCAGTTTCAGACATGAAGGGGAGGCTAACAGTTTGTAACATTGAAGTTACACCAGAATAGTCTTATTATAATGTGTACCGAAGTCAGATGCCCCCACACAAGTAAGTTCGCCCCTCCCCCACCCTCTATGAAGTTGCCACCTCTACCAACATCTGGAAGTGTTAGCCCCCCGAACGCCCCTGAAATGTTCCCCAGTTGCACAACTGCCTGTGCCCTAAGTCGTTAAAATATACTGACGGTTATAACGCGCCCTGAAACCATTAGCAGACAGCGTGAGCGCTACATTTTAAAACTCAGTATTCAGAAAGCGCTCTCCGAACAAGTGACCCCCCTGCTACAGCGGGGTCCCCGCACGGGGCCCGGCCAGCGCAGCTTTGCTCTGGGTGGTGTGTCGCCTGCTCCCGCCCTTGGACTTGAGAGCGCAGTGCCCGGAGCGGCGGGCGCGCTCCCCCACCCCGCGTGAGGAACACGCGCGGCGGCCGTTGCTCTGTCGGCGCGTGCGGAGTGACTTCCAGAGGAATCTGTTTCCGATCCCCAACCGCGCGCGGTCCCATTTCAAAGTCGTCGAAAGGAGAGCCCTGAAGCAGAAACAGGCAGCTGATACCATCGCCGAGTCGGGCGGCAAGGTCGCGCCGAGAGCGTGGCGCACGCAGCAGGAAAGTAGTCCCACCACAGCCGGTCAATGAAACCGTTCACGTTTGTTAAAACAGGGCAACACGTTCTACAACCGGCTAAACATCAATGCAAAGGGCACGGGCATCGTGCCCTACCCCTGACCACGGTTACCTGATCAGAATTGCTTGGCCAGTCGCCTCCACGCACACTTTGTCCCAAATGACTTTTACGTTGCGCTTGTCCTCCTCTGTGATTTGAGCCATGGCGCGCGGGAAGAGCTCGCTCGTAATCTGTGGTGGTTTCCAACATACAGTACACGACTGCGACCCTTTCCCCTTGGCGGAAGCTAAAAATTACAGATGAGCTGTTCACGGACAGCTGTAAGTACTTAGATAGAAAGAAACCACTCCTTCAATAGGAGTGGTCTTTCCCGTGCCACGGTGCTGGGAAGCACCATTCACAGGCTTTGTTATGAAAGAGGGAAATCAGGTGTAGCGAGGGGTGCGTGCGTGTGCCAAGCGACTGTATGAGGATAACGTGCAGCAAGGCAAGCAAGCACAGATCATGAGGTAATGGAGTGCATTTATTCTGTGATGTGAGGGAAGAATAGGCCACTTCAGCTATCAAGACGCACCCAATACAGACAGCTGTACCTCAACAGGGGCTTTAAGTAGACCAGGACTATCCAGGGCAGGTCCTTGAACCTGTACCTACCTCTCTCAGGAGCACCCAGTGTGATTTTAACTGAGTCCAGTGGACGTACTGAGCGGAGGAGGGCAGGGTAGGTAAGCGCCCCCCCCCCCCGGCTATTTTAAGACCCAGACCAGGACATTTGTCCATTTGTCTGCGGAACATCTTTCCCGTTTGGCACCTCAATAAGGCTGCCCAATGAGAAAGATGTTCCGCTGGCAGGACAATGTGTGCCGAGCAATTCCTGCTCAGCACTCTCATTTTCCAGGCAGCCTGACACCTTTTCCTGCCGAACCGCAGAGGTGTCCCGCTGCCAGAACAATTTCCCAAGGAGTTCCGCGCAGCAGATGGGCTTGCTAGAGGAGCTTTCCTAAAGTCCACTTTGAGGTAAGACTTCATAAAACTATCCCAACAGTTTATCTGTACTCCTCATGGAACCTTGGTAGAGTGGCAGAGCAGTCAGGCCTATCATAGGAGGAAGATGTGAGCTGTAGGTAAGTACAATGACCCCAGTTAGTAATGCAATTCAAGAAACACTGACACTATATAATATACATTTATTGTATTTACACAAGAGATGTTTTAAAATACTTAGCACATTAAACCAACACACATTAGATTACTTGTATATACTTTTCAAAGGCCACTGTGTAGTGTTGACACCAATGACAGTTCTACTGTATTATCAGTACTACCGTGCACTAACGTAAGACAGAAGAAATACAGTAATTACATTTAGTTAGCAAAACCAAATAGGATTAAGTCTTTTTGGAAGGAAAACAGTTGGTTAGTCGAACAATAGCAGAGCTTAAGGTTTTATAGGCAGTTTCTTCACAAGCTAAGGCTTTTAAGGTCTAATTTGCAAGCCGAGCTGAAAGGCTGTTCGGAGAGGGCTCAGTCTTGTGAAGCAACAGAACAGTCAAAGTTCCTGTGGATACTTTCTAGTCTCTAGTTTAAAGATGCTGGAAGATTAACACAATGTCGGAGACCCTGTAAAAAGGACTCCCAAAAGAGACACAAGCAGCAGCTTGGGTCAGTGGTAAGCAGGGGCACCTATATGTGCACTCCAATGCTCTGGAGTGACCTTTAGGATTAAGGTAAGCATTACCTTTTCTCCCCACAGGAACTTAGGTTACAAGAAATGTTTGTGGCTGGATTCTCCTCGATGTGGCTGCACTGGACCGACCTCCGGATTCCTTGGTCTGGTGACGAAAGGCAAGACAATGGACAGGACTCTTTCATCAGCAGTCTTGAGGGAGGACCTCTGGCACAGACTTCTTCAGCTCTTCTGGTCAGTCTGCGGATGTGGCACGTTTTCTTCAGTACCAACAAAGGACAAGATTTTCCTGTATTTGCGGTCCACAGCTCTGGAAAGGCACAGAACCTCGGGAGGTGGCTCAGATTGGAGTTCATCTCAGGACTGGTTGTTCCTATCAGTCAAAGGGAAGGAGTCGTCCTCTTCGGAGTTCCTCTGTCGCATAGAAAACGGGGCAGGACAGCAGTGGTCGCTTCACATTGTTGCAAAGGGTCTGCAGGCGTCTCTGATTGTCTTCTCCAGTTACTTCAGTGGTCGACTTGCTTTTCACCTGAGAAACCTCACCTTTTATTCCGTTTCAGCATACACTCCTCTGGAATCTCTCTCAGTATACAGAAAGGGGCGGGAAGCTGTCCAATCAGGACAGCTAGACCCCCAGATGGAGCTGGTTCCATTCAGGCCCTCAGACACACAAAGAGAAGGGGTGTGAAAAATTCCTCACTCACATCCTGCCCGCCCAGACACACTGGAGCCTAGGCGGGGACACCAAAGGGTTCCCACCAAAGGCAAAACACACACACAGACATCCCCCTCCCAGAATGGTAGAAGAATGGCTAACAAAGAATAACCACACTACAAATGTGAAAAAAGAAAGAGCCACCAAGTTAGTACTTAGGTGACCCTATTGGGCTTAACCCAGACAGTGAACACAATCTGCGGTAAACAATAACGTCCACTGCCACCAGCCATAAACTAGAGGGTTTTATATGTGACTAAAAGTCACAGGAGGAGAGATAAGGGGGATACGAAGTATCCCCTTGGCACTCCACATACGGTGGTGTGTGCCAATCTCTCAGAATATAAATTGTTAGGAGAGATAAGAAGTATCTCTCTATCCTTAAGAACAGTAGAAAGTGAGGATAAAGAAATAATCTCAAAAGAGAATCCCAAGGGTTCCCAGCAACACTGCCCATAAGGAGCTGTGTGCTGCAACCGTAGAATACTGATGCCTTAAAAGAGATATGGAGGAAAGTAGGCTCCATAGTTAAGGTAAAACACAGAGAACAGAGTACCAGAAGACAGTGCCCATAAGAATGAATGAGTGGAAAAAGGCTTCACTCATTCAGGATAGAAGGAAAAAGGTCCAGAAGTCGAGCAAAAAGTGCGGGGGGTCTCATTAGGAGAAGGGATGACGCATACAAATGACAAATCTCCTTAACAGGGCTCTCACACTGCTCTGTGTCAACAGAGCATTACGTGGTGAGCCATTCCGCACTGATGGGAGAAAGGAGGGACTATTAGCAGGGACTTTTGTCCCTTCAGAAACGGGAGGGAGTGACAGAAGTGAGAAGGGTGCATGATGTTGCATGCTTTACTCTGCGTTGTTGGTAGAGTAATGGGGTTTATAAGCTGTGAGCCAGCAGTCATCTGTAATCTGAGCAACACTTGCGAGTGTCACTGAAACATTTGTACTGGGGGAGGAATGGAGGTCTGGTGGTAATACCTGAGCATCTGCTTAGACATGGCAGAGCGGTCAGTTATGAGCCATACCCAGGGCAGTTTCTAGCCAACTTGGTGCCCATGGCGAAACACTAAAATACGCTCCCGCCCCCGACTGGCACACATCACTCCCAAACGACACCTCTGTGTCATGCAACAAAACCCCTCAATATCAATAAATAATTGCTATGTAAATGAAGCAGGTTTCATTACATTGCATTGTAAGTACTTTACAGAAGAAATCTAATGTGAAAACACAGCTGTTGCTGCTCATGTAAAAGGGTTTTCTGTCATCTGATTTTAGGGAAGGCTTTGCCTGAATGCAGTTTCAAACTGTCCATACTGGCAGACTGTGGTGTGACCAGCATGCAGGGGTCTGAGGGCCCACTGACCACTGGCCCATGTTCGTACCACCGCACTTGTATTTCGCAAGGGGCAATACTAGATTAACCATATTAATTATCTTCTGATGGAAAGTTATCATTCCAAGATAGACAGTCTGGTACACTCTTATTGCACTCTTTCAAAATACCTCTATGAGAGTGGGAAAAGGGGCAAATAGCACCAATGAGGGTTCCTGTGGGCATTGCATTACATTACAGATCATTTCAGGAATATAACAGTGATCAGAGATCTCTATATTTGATTAACAAGTCTGTGATAAAAGGATTGCATATGTGAATCTCTAATTCATAACAGACGCATGGCTTGGTGCTCACATGAAGGTTCACAACACTCACCCTAACATTAACATATTTGTAACCATGAACCATGCAAACCTATTCGAACAGCTTAGGTTTTTGAGTGTGAGTATAACATTGTAGGAACATCAGCCACTCAAATGGGGTACAAAGGCTCGTTTGCTTCTTGTTTCTGGAGAATTTAAGATGAAGGGTTGGGTCTCACAACAAAGCACGCTTATAAAGCATGGTAAAAGATCCACAGTTCCTCAGTGAGCAGGCCTATGCTTTATCTAACAGAGCTGGCATTAATATCTCTTATTAGTGCTGGCCTGCAATTAGTGAAAATCATGGTGTGGCAGTGTAGAAAGGGTGGTTGACTTAGTGGATGTACAATTTGAGGCAACTTGTTTGAATGCTTTATGTGTTTAAGTGTGGGCACAGTATGGCATACCCATCAGAGCCACATACACAGAATGTTCCAGGCATAAGTGCTGTTACATACTGGAGCGCCACATAAATGCTATTAGCCAACAGGGTGGAGACTTGTGCAGTGCATAAATCATTGCTGAGCACATCAGTGCATTGATTTGCCATGGACTACTCTCTGCATGGTGACACACACTGATCCCTGCTTTCCTAATCAAGGCGCCAAGACACATTGAGGTGCCATCTGGTGTGCACGCTCGGCAGTGGTTGGCTTATTTTAAAAATGAAAAGACCTTTGATGCTGGGCAGATGCATTGAGGCCAGGTCCCAAAGCAGCCACTAGAATACTTAATGACAGTTAACCATCCCATGGTTGGGCCATATGTAACTAAAAAGTAATATGCAAAAAAGAAAAAGTTTTGGTGTGTCAGATAAAGAGACATGAAAATAAAGAACATTGTTTAAAACTTTTTCTGTGTGGCACATTAATTCTCTTTGCAGAATGCATAGGTTTAGACAGCTAGCATATTTGTTCTGGTCTTCTGAATAAAAATGCCCCATGTTCAGTTCTTAACACTGAAATGTTAATCACATACTGTGTAAAAACAATGGCTTGTTAAATGAGCCATCACTTATAAATTGCCCCACTTCAAAGGGTGTCAACACAAAGAATGAAGAGAACAGGGTGTGTGACTTTGGAGCATCTCACACGCTGCGTTTGGAACTTGCATTCCTTTGTTTGCATATTCCAAAATGCATCAAAGTCATCTACAAGTCAACAGAGAGCAGCAAGCCCAGTGGGTCTCTTTCTACACCCTCCTCCTGAGCTATTTATCTCTGCTTACTGGGCCGTCGCCTGCCCTGCAGGGGCCAAGAAACGGGCAAGCGACCCTAGGACACAATAGCATCCTGACGCAGGCCAAGTTAGAAACGGACCACGGGTCCATAATAATTCAAACCTTTTCTTATCCCTGTGAGAATGGGCTCAGGGCAGTCAAGACAAGTGCCACGGCCCCAGCACCCAAACACCCCCACAGCCTCTCTCTCCTTCCCCAACTCCATAGCAGGATCATAGTGCATACTGGTGCACAGAAATTTCAGAATGCTGACAGCAGAACAGGGAAACAGAGAAGGTTTGTGAGCCTGTGCAAACAAAGGTATCCAGATGCACAGTAGGTTTGAGACCGGAGAGGAGGCGGGGGGTCCACATCACAGATACGTGGAACCAGTTCTCAAGTCAACACACAATGTCGAAGTGAGGTGGAGACTCGCTGAGCCATACAAATGCCTTATAAGGAACCCTGACTCCAAAATAGAACCTGGTGAGTGCCTCTCGATTGGAATGGGGCATGTTGGCATGATGTAAAAGCTACATGAACACCGTGCACTAATGAATGAAACATGTTCCATTAATTTAATAATGCCTGGCTACATATTCAGATCTGTGTCTTTATGTTGTGACCCATGCACTCATTGCAATCTATGTATGTATATTGTCACACATATCTGCATAGCATCGCCCATTTATGAGTCTCACTTCCAGTTACTGCATGCTATTACAAAAGACTACATATTCAGCAACATCTGTACACTGTGGGGCTTGTGTATGTATTTTGGTGCACTGATGTGTATGTGTGTATTGGGACTGATGTGTGCATATTATGACACCGAACGCAGAGTCCACCATGCCAGAGATTTGGGACAACTCCCTCGCCCATCTGCATAGTCTCTGACACTATTGAACTTTACATCTTGTTTTCACCGAATCCGAGTGATTTGCCCGTGGCTGAAAGTACCACGGGCAAATCTTTCGCATGAGAAAGGTGCAAACTACCAAAAGTGTGCACCTTTCTCATGCGAACACACATACATTCTCACACACACACACAACACACCCACAACACACCCACAACACACCATAACACACACCCCCCCACACCCTCAGCACACCCCCACCCACCCCTCCAACATAAACAAACCCCACTTACCTTCACCTTCATGCTGGTTCCCTGCAGCGCCATTTCCCTTTCATTTACGTGATCGGGAACTGGTGCTGCAGGGTCCTTTTCTTTTCTTTTCTTTGTAACGGAAGGTTGCGGGGGTGTCCCACGCAGCACCCGCTCACTATACTATAAAGTTTTGTGAGCGGGGCGATGCGGAGGACGCCCCCATTTTTTTTTTATGCTACCACCAAAGGTTCGAACTTTTGGTGTTCGAACCTTTGGTGGTAGCATTTTTAGATCTTTTGGTTCATGCAAACCTTAAGATGCGGGAAAAACGTCCTAAACCGTTTTCACCAGTAGTTTAGTAGGCCAGAGGCATTAGATAGGTTTCAATTCTTACTCTGTGAGCTTAATTGCCATGTTTCCCAGTTACATACGTGAAACCTCGAGCCAGTCCTGGGTTTTCCCATTACATGCTGGGACTTGTAGTCCGATACTTACGATGGTAAAACAACAAATCCCAGCATGCAATAGGTAAAAAGCATGACTGACTCGAGGTACCACTCATGGAAATGGGAAACCTAGCAACAATGCGTTATAGGGCTCAGGCAGTATTCCTTGGAGCAATTTCATCTTAGAATATGTAAACTTGTGTCATGCGGCATGGCTCCCATTTGTTGACCCTCCTACTGAGCATCTATTTGTGGCTTCTTCTACATCTTATCACCATGCTCGGACTGGCATATAGGGCAATAGGGCAGTGCCCGAACCAAAAATGCAAAATGCGAGTGTGGGCCAGCTTTTCTGGTCAAAGCGAGTCACTTTTTTGGCCAATGTGGGCCAGTTTGATTAGTTACTTCACTATGCAGCTTGTAGGTTTGACCAATGTTGCTGAATAATATTCTTCAAATTTCACAATTTCCATAAATTGTTTCCCAAAACGCACCCTTGTGCTCTATTCAAACAGTCTGTCACAAAAGGAATGAATTACCATTTGAAACTGTGGGCCACTTTTTCATTGGTGCCCGAGACCATATTATATCCCAGTCCGACCCTGCGTTATCCCCTCCTTCATTGTAGCCTGTCATTAATATGTACATGGCACCCAGATTGACCTGGCTATGGTTGGCAGGCTAGACCGACTCTTAAAGCTATGAGGCTTCCTTTCAGCTGTGACGCATTGGATGCATAGCGATTGGTTACAGCTTAACACCAATAAAACAGAAATCCTATTTTTCTCCGGGCCCTCAGCTTTCCAAAATCTCCTTGCCCTGGCCTGCCTTTCAGCATTCTTCTCTCAAACTATTCAGGTGAAGGACACAGTTAAAAATGTTGGCCTTGAAGCAGGGAGGTCTATAGTGGCCCAAGTTCAAGCAGCTGTCAAATGTTCTCTGTTTTCTGCTCGCCGCATGACACATGTGCTGCGCTTCATTCCCAAACATGACAGAGGCCTTGACAAATCCCACCTAGATTATTGAAATGTCTGCTATGTAAGTATCTCATAGGGACTCCTGCAAATAGGAATGAATGCAACAGTTTGATTAGTATTAGGGACCCGCAGATGGGACCACATGCCCACTTAAAGGAGAGCACTGCAACAGCCCTCTATTAATGCATGGATGAACTGCGGGTTAGGTTGTTTATATTACTAAATGCGCGGGAGCTTCTTTACTGAGATTGAACATGGCCAAATAACCTGTTCTGGTGGTAGGATTGCACTCAGGATGGTCTACAACAACGCTGTAGCTCACTGTTCCTTCCTCAGAGGAGAAATATCCTTTTCTACTTTTCCATGAGCCTGGTCCCGCCGACAAGGGCAGTCCAGCACTGAAATGCCAGTGATTCTCCTCTGAACAAGAGTAATATCAGCAGCCCCAGACAAGTGTTTCGGCCCTGTTGGCCATCATCAGTGGGGAGAATCTGATCCTCTCTGAGCACAGCGAGAACACATCCACGTCTGGATTACCCGTGTTAATTTAGGGGCAGGCTATTTTGTACACAAATGCATGGTAGCCGACTTATGAATTTCCCGGGGGGTGCCCAAATGTAGGAAGTGACATCACCGGCAGTTATATGACCGCATTTGCACGTAGTCGCCAACTTGGTGCAAGGGGGGTGGGATGCAGAACAGTGGAAACATTGGCTAGCTTGTGCTGCATATACTAAAGTCAAGTAAGAAGGAGGTTTAAGCCAGTTGCATTCCAGTAGGCCATCACTGCCCCTACTCCACCCCTCTATAATCATCCAGGTTGTAGTAGCCCTCAAAAGGCAGAGCAACACAAGTAGGATGGGAGAACGAAATGCCAGCCCATCCTGAGAGTGTGTCGAACCTCAGAGCAAAGAATGTGCCTGTGCTTCCTTGGAGCACATTCTCACTAATTTGGTGCAAATCTCGCAAGTGGGAGCATGGGAATCCCCTGCGTGTGTGTGGGCTGCAGACCCAGGATCACATGCTCACTTCTTCAGTGTAAATTTCTGGCCAAAGCTCTTTGGGCAAGCATTCAGGATGGGTATCACACCTTCAAACAGTGTGATATATTGAGTGGGCTCCTCACTCCTTGAAGCATAGTATCACCTGTTGCTTGTAATCTCACAACTGAACGTACAGTTTCTCTCTTGGTCATCTCAGTGACCCCATGTATATTAATGGAGCCAGTGTCCCATCTGGGAAGACAATTATATTTCTGCTAAAACACTCTGAATTCTCACTCCAGTTTTCTCGATCTATAGATCCATACCCTATTCATTCAATGTGTGTGCAGGGGTGATAACTTGTGTGAGAGAGAGCTCATTCTTTCATTCAGGAGAGATAAAGGTGTAACAGACCCTGCTGATTCTGATATCTTATAGGCTCAAGCCTTCTATCCCTTGCCCATGACGGCTTCCAACATCCTGAGCGGCAGCTTATGGACAGCAGGCAGCTCAGGACATGCTTGTTGCCAATTGAATGTAGATTTAACAAGGGGGGTCCTGGGAGTCCCTCTGCCAGACATTAGTCCTGGTTACGAGGGACTTACCCAGAGTCTTTAGCTCACTATCTTTCACAGAGAAGAAATATCCCAAACATATCAGTCTTTGTCCTGCCCTGGGGCAGTACAGCACCGAAATGCGAGGCAATTCTCCTCTGAACAAGAGTACCAACAGAAACCCCAGACACGTGTTTCGGTCTGGTTGGACCTCATCAGTAGGGTGGATCTGTGCCTCTCTAAGAATAGTGAGCAAGGGGTCCACGTCTGGATTCCCCTAGTAACTTAGGGTGAGACCCAAAGTTACTTAAATATGCAGATTTAACAAGGGGGGTCCTGGGAGTCCCTCTGCCAGACATTAGTCCTGGTTACGAGGGACTTACCCAGAGTCTTTAGCTCACTATCTTTCACAGAGAAGAAATATCCCAAACATATCAGTCTTTGTCCTGCCCTGGGGCAGTCCAGCACCGAAATGCGAGGCAATTCTCCTCTGAACAAGAGTACCAACAGAAACCCCAGACACGTGTTTCGGTCTGGTTGGACCTCATCAGTAGGGTGGATCTGTGCCTCTCTAAGAATAGTGAGCAAGGGGTCCACGTCTGGATTCCCCTAGTAACTTAGGGTGAGACCCAAAGTTACTTAAATATGCAGATTTAACAAGGGGGGTCCTGGGAGTCCCTCTGCCAGACATTAGTCCTGGTTACGAGGGACTTACCCAGAGTCTTTAGCTCACTATCTTTCACAGAGAAGAAATATCCCAAACATATCAGTCTTTGTCCTGCCCTGGGGCAGTCCAGCACCGAAATGCGAGGCAATTCTCCTCTGAACAAGAGTACCAACAGAAACCCCAGACACGTGTTTCGGTCTGGTTGGACCTCATCAGTAGGGTGGATCTGTGCCTCTCTAAGAATAGTGAGCAAGGGGTCCACGTCTGGATTCCCCTAGTAACTTAGGGTGAGACCCAAAGTTACTTAAATATGCAGATTTAACAAGGGGGGTCCTGGGAGTCCCTCTGCCAGACATTAGTCCTGGTTACGAGGGACTTACCCAGAGTCTTTAGCTCACTATCTTTCACAGAGAAGAAATATCCCAAACATATCAGTCTTTGTCCTGCCCTGGGGCAGTCCAGCACCGAAATGCGAGGCAATTCTCCTCTGAACAAGAGTACCAACAGAAACCCCAGACACGTGTTTCGGTCTGGTTGGACCTCATCAGTAGGGTGGATCTGTGCCTCTCTAAGAATAGTGAGCAAGGGGTCCACGTCTGGATTCCCCTAGTAACTTAGGGTGAGACCCAAAGTTACTTAAATATGCAGATTTAACAAGGGGGGTCCTGGGAGTCCCTCTGCCAGACATTAGTCCTGGTTACGAGGGACTTACCCAGAGTCTTTAGCTCACTATCTTTCACAGAGAAGAAATATCCCAAACATATCAGTCTTTGTCCTTCCCTGGGGCAGTCCAGCACCGAAATGCGAGGCAATTCTCCTCTGAACAAGAGTACCAACAGAAACCCCAGACACGTGTTTCGGTCTGGTTGGACCTCATCAGTAGGGTGGATCTGTGCCTCTCTAAGAATAGTGAGCAAGGGGTCCACGTCTGGATTCCCCTAGTAACTTAGGGTGAGACCCAAAGTTACTTAAATATGCAGATTTAACAAGGGGGGTCCTGGGAGTCCCTCTGCCAGACATTAGTCCTGGTTACGAGGGACTTACCCAGAGTCTTTAGCTCACTATCTTTCACAGAGAAGAAATATCCCAAACATATCAGTCTTTGTCCTGCCCTGGGGCAGTCCAGCACCGAAATGCGAGGCAATTCTCCTCTGAACAAGAGTACCAACAGAAACCCCAGACACGTGTTTCGGTCTGGTTGGACCTCATCAGTAGGGTGGATCTGTGCCTCTCTAAGAATAGTGAGCAAGGGGTCCACGTCTGGATTCCCCTAGTAACTTAGGGTGAGACCCAAAGTTACTTAAATATGCAGATTTAACAAGGGGGGTCCTGGGAGTCCCTCTGCCAGACATTAGTCCTGGTTACGAGGGACTTACCCAGAGTCTTTAGCTCACTATCTTTCACAGAGAAGAAATATCCCAAACATATCAGTCTTTGTCCTGCCCTGGGGCAGTCCAGCACCGAAATGCGAGGCAATTCTCCTCTGAACAAGAGTACCAACAGAAACCCCAGACACGTGTTTCGGTCTGGTTGGACCTCATCAGTAGGGTGGATCTGTGCCTCTCTAAGAATAGTGAGCAAGGGGTCCACGTCTGGATTCCCCTAGTAACTTAGGGTGAGACCCAAAGTTACTTAAATATGCAGATTTAACAAGGGGGGTCCTGGGAGTCCCTCTGCCAGACATTAGTCCTGGTTACGAGGGACTTACCCAGAGTCTTTAGCTCACTATCTTTCACAGAGAAGAAATATCCCAAACATATCAGTCTTTGTCCTGCCCTGGGGCAGTCCAGCACCGAAATGCGAGGCAATTCTCCTCTGAACAAGAGTACCAACAGAAACCCCAGACACGTGTTTCGGTCTGGTTGGACCTCATCAGTAGGGTGGATCTGTGCCTCTCTAAGAATAGTGAGCAAGGGGTCCACGTCTGGATTCCCCTAGTAACTTAGGGTGAAACCCAAAGTTACTTAAATATGCAGATTTAACAAGGGGGGTCCTGGGAGTCCCTCTGCCAGACATTAGTCCTGGTTACGAGGGACTTACCCAGAGTCTTTAGCTCACTATCTTTCACAGAGAAGAAATATCCCAAACATATCAGTCTTTGTCCTGCCCTGGGGCAGTCCAGCACCGAAATGCGAGGCAATTCTCCTCTGAACAAGAGTACCAACAGAAACCCCAGACACGTGTTTCGGTCTGGTTGGACCTCATCAGTAGGGTGGATCTGTGCCTCTCTAAGAATAGTGAGCAAGGGGTCCACGTCTGGATTCCCCTAGTAACTTAGGGTGAGACCCAAAGTTACTTAAATATGCAGATTTAACAAGGGGGGTCCTGGGAGTCCCTCTGCCAGACATTAGTCCTGGTTACAAGGGACTTACCCAGAGTCTTTAGCTCACTATCTTTCACAGAGAAGAAATATCCCAAACATATCAGTCTTTGTCCTGCCCTGGGGCAGTCCAGCACCGAAATGCGAGGCAATTCTCCTCTGAACAAGAGTACCAACAGAAACCCCAGACACGTGTTTCGGTCTGGTTGGACCTCATCAGTAGGGTGGATCTGTGCCTCTCTAAGAATAGTGAGCAAGGGGTCCACGTCTGGATTCCCCTAGTAACTTAGGGTGAGACCCAAAGTTACTTAAATATGCAGATTTAACAAGGGGGGTCCTGGGAGTCCCTCTGCCAGACATTAGTCCTGGTTACGAGGGACTTACCCAGAGTCTTTAGCTCACTATCTTTCACAGAGAAGAAATATCCCAAACATATCAGTCTTTGTCCTGCCCTGGGGCAGTCCAGCACCGAAATGCGAGGCAATTCTCCTCTGAACAAGAGTACCAACAGAAACCCCAGACACGTGTTTCAGTCTGGTTGGACCTCATCAGTAGGGTGGATCTGTGCCTCTCTAAGAATAGTGAGCAAGGGGTCCACGTCTGGATTCCCCAAGTAACTTAGGGTGAGACCCAAAGTTACTTAAATATGCAGATTTAACAAGGGGGGTCCTGGGAGTCCCTCTGCCAGACATTAGTCCTGGTTACGAGGGACTTACCCAGAGTCTTTAGCTCACTATCTTTCACAGAGAAGAAATATCCCAAACATATCAGTCTTTGTCCTGCCCTGGGGCAGTCCAGCACCGAAATGCGAGGCAATTCTCCTCTGAACAAGAGTACCAACAGAAACCCCAGACACGTGTTTCGGTCTGGTTGGACCTCATCAGTAGGGTGGATCTGTGCCTCTCTAAGAATAGTGAGCAAGGGGTCCACGTCTGGATTCCCCTAGTAACTTAGGGTGAGACCCAAAGTTACTTAAATATGCAGATTTAACAAGGGGGGTCCTGGGAGTCCCTCTGCCAGACATTAGTCCTGGTTACGAGGGACTTACCCAGAGTCTTTAGCTCACTATCTTTCACAGAGAAGAAATATCCCAAACATATCAGTCTTTGTCCTGCCCTGGGGCAGTCCAGCACCGAAATGCGAGGCAATTCTCCTCTGAACAAGAGTACCAACAGAAACCCCAGACACGTGTTTCGGTCTGGTTGGACCTCATCAGTAGGGTGGATCTGTGCCTCTCTAAGAATAGTGAGCAAGGGGTCCACGTCTGGATTCCCCTAGTAACTTAGGGTGAGACTCAAAGTTACTTAAATATGCAGATTTAACAAGGGGGGTCCTGGGAGTCCCTCTGCCAGACATTAGTCCTGGTTACGAGGGACTTACCCAGAGTCTTTAGCTCACTATCTTTCACAGAGAAGAAATATCCCAAACATATCAGTCTTTGTCCTGCCCTGGGGCAGTCCAGCACCGAAATGCAAGGCAATTCTCCTCTGAACAAGAGTACCAACAGAAACCCCAGAAACGTGTTTCGGTCTGGTTGGACCTCATCAGTAGGGTGGATCTGTGCCTCTCTAAGAATAGTGAGCAAGGGGTCCACGTCTGGATTCCCCTAGTAACTTAGGGTGAGACCCAAAGTTACTTAAATATGCAGATTTAACAAGGGGGGTCCTGGGAGTCCCTCTGCCAGACATTAGTCCTGGTTACGAGGGACTTACCCAGAGTCTTTAGCTCACTATCTTTCACAGAGAAGAAATATCCCAAACATATCAGTCTTTGTCCTGCCCTGGGGCAGTCCAGCACCGAAATGCGAGGCAATTCTCCTCTGAACAAGAGTACCAACAGAAACCCCAGACACGTGTTTCGGTCTGGTTGGACCTCATCAGTAGGGTGGATCTGTGCCTCTCTAAGAATAGTGAGCAAGGGGTCCACGTCTGGATTCCCCTAGTAACTTAGGGTGAGACCCAAAGTTACTTAAATATGCAGATTTAACAAGGGGGGTCCTGGGAGTCCCTCTGCCAGACATTAGTCCTGGTTACGAGGGACTTACCCAGAGTCTTTAGCTCACTATCTTTCACAGAGAAGAAATATCCCAAACATATCAGTCTTTGTCCTGCCCTGGGGCAGTCCAGCACCGAAATGCGAGGCAATTCTCCTCTGAACAAGAGTACCAACAGAAACCCCAGACACGTGTTTCGGTCTGGTTGGACCTCATCAGTAGGGTGGATCTGTGCCTCTCTAAGAATAGTGAGCAAGGGGTCCACGTCTGGATTCCCCTAGTAACTTAGGGTGAGACCCAAAGTTACTTAAATATGCAGATTTAACAAGGGGGGTCCTGGGAGTCCCTCTGCCAGACATTAGTCCTGGTTACGAGGGACTTACCCAGAGTCTTTAGCTCACTATCTTTCACAGAGAAGAAATATCCCAAACATATCAGTCTTTGTCCTGCCCTGGGGCAGTCCAGCACCAAAATGCGAGGCAATTCTCCTCTGAACAAGAGTACCAACAGAAACCCCAGACACGTGTTTCGGTCTGGTTGGACCTCATCAGTAGGGTGGATCTGTGCCTCTCTAAGAATAGTGAGCAAGGGGTCCACGTCTGGATTCCCCTAGTAACTTAGGGTGAGACCCAAAGTTACTTAAATATGCAGATTTAACAAGGAGGGTCCTGGGAGTCCCTCTGCCAGACATTAGTCCTGGTTACGAGGGACTTACCCAGAGTCTTTAGCTCACTATCTTTCACAGAGAAGAAATATCCCAAACATATCAGTCTTTGTCCTGCCCTGGGGCAGTCCAGCACCGAAATGCAAGGCAATTCTCCTCTGAACAAGAGTACCAACAGAAACCCCAGACACGTGTTTCGGTCTGGTTGGACCTCATCAGTAGGGTGGATCTGTGCCTCTCTAAGAATAGTGAGCAAGGGGTCCACGTCTGGATTCCCCTAGTAACTTAGGGTGAGACCCAAAGTTACTTAAATATGCAGATTTAACAAGGGGGGTCCTGGGAGTCCCTCTGCCAGACATTAGTCCTGGTTACGAGGGACTTACCCAGAGTCTTTAGCTCACTATCTTTCACAGAGAAGAAATATCCCAAACATATCAGTCTTTGTCCTGCCCTGGGGCAGTCCAGCACCGAAATGCGAGGCAATTCTCCTCTGAACAAGAGTACCAACAGAAACCCCAGACACGTGTTTCGGTCTGGTTGGACCTCATCAGTAGGGTGGATCTGTGCCTCTCTAAGAATAGTGAGCAAGGGGTCCACGTCTGGATTCCCCTAGTAACTTAGGGTGAGACCCAAAGTTACTTAAATATGCAGATTTAACAAGGGGGGTCCTGGGAGTCCCTCTGCCAGACATTAGTCCTGGTTACAAGGGACTTACCCAGAGTCTTTAGCTCACTATCTTTCACAGAGAAGAAATATCCCAAACATATCAGTCTTTGTCCTGCCCTGGGGCAGTCCAGCACCGAAATGCGAGGCAATTCTCCTCTGAACAAGAGTACCAACAGAAACCCCAGACACGTGTTTCGGTCTGGTTGGACCTCATCAGTAGGGTGGATCTGTGCCTCTCTAAGAATAGTGAGCAAGGGGTCCACGTCTGGATTCCCCTAGTAACTTAGGGTGAGACCCAAAGTTACTTAAATATGCAGATTTAACAAGGGGGGTCCTGGGAGTCCCTCTGCCAGACATTAGTCCTGGTTACGAGGGACTTACCCAGAGTCTTTAGCTCACTATCTTTCACAGAGAAGAAATATCCCAAACATATCAGTCTTTGTCCTGCCCTGGGGCAGTCCAGCACCGAAATGCGAGGCAATTCTCCTCTGAACAAGAGTACCAACAGAAACCCCAGACACGTGTTTCGGTCTGGTTGGACCTCATCAGTAGGGTGGATCTGTGCCTCTCTAAGAATAGTGAGCAAGGGGTCCACGTCTGGATTCCCCTAGTAACTTAGGGTGAGACCCAAAGTTACTTAAATATGCAGATTTAACAAGGGGGGTCCTGGGAGTCCCTCTGCCAGACATTAGTCCTGGTTACGAGGGACTTACCCAGAGTCTTTAGCTCACTATCTTTCACAGAGAAGAAATATCCCAAACATATCAGTCTTTGTCCTGCCCTGGGGCAGTCCAGCACCGAAATGCGAGGCAATTCTCCTCTGAACAAGAGTACCAACAGAAACCCCAGACACGTGTTTCGGTCTGGTTGGACCTCATCAGTAGGGTGGATCTGTGCCTCTCTAAGAATAGTGAGCAAGGGGTCCACGTCTGGATTCCCCTAGTAACTTAGGGTGAGACCCAAAGTTACTTAAATATGCAGATTTAACAAGGGGGGTCCTGGGAGTCCCTCTGCCAGACATTAGTCCTGGTTACGAGGGACTTACCCAGAGTCTTTAGCTCACTATCTTTCACAGAGAAGAAATATCCCAAACATATCAGTCTTTGTCCTGCCCTGGGGCAGTCCAGCACCGAAATGCGAGGCAATTCTCCTCTGAACAAGAGTACCAACAGAAACCCCAGACACGTGTTTCGGTCTGGTTGGACCTCATCAGTAGGGTGGATCTGTGCCTCTCTAAGAATAGTGAGCAAGGGGTCCACGTCTGGATTCCCCTAGTAACTTAGGGTGAGACCCAAAGTTACTTAAATATGCAGATTTAACAAGGGGGGTCCTGGGAGTCCCTCTGCCAGACATTAGTCCTGGTTATGAGGGACTTACCCAGAGTCTTTAGCTCACTATCTTTCACAGAGAAGAAATATCCCAAACATATCAGTCTTTGTCCTGCCCTGGGGCAGTCCAGCACCGAAATGCGAGGCAATTCTCCTCTGAACAAGAGTACCAACAGAAACCCCAGACACGTGTTTCGGTCTGGTTGGACCTCATCAGTAGGGTGGATCTGTGCCTCTCTAAGAATAGTGAGCAAGGGGTCCACGTCTGGATTCCCCTAGTAACTTAGGGTGAGACCCAAAGTTACTTAAATATGCAGATTTAACAAGGGGGGTCCTGGGAGTCCCTCTGCCAGACATTAGTCCTGGTTACGAGGGACTTACCCAGAGTCTTTAGCTCACTATCTTTCACAGAGAAGAAATATCCCAAACATATCAGTCTTTGTCCTGCCCTGGGGCAGTCCAGCACCGAAATGCGAGGCAATTCTCCTCTGAACAAGAGTACCAACAGAAACCCCAGACACGTGTTTCGGTCTGGTTGGACCTCATCAGTAGGGTGGATCTGTGCCTCTCTAAGAATAGTGAGCAAGGGGTCCACGTCTGGATTCCCCTAGTAACTTAGGGTGAGACCCAAAGTTACTTAAATATGCAGATTTAACAAGGGGGGTCCTGGGAGTCCCTCTGCCAGACATTAGTCCTGGTTACGAGGGACTTACCCAGAGTCTTTAGCTCACTATCTTTCACAGAGAAGAAATATCCCAAACATATCAGTCTTTGTCCTGCCCTGGGGCAGTCCAGCACCGAAATGCGAGGCAATTCTCCTCTGAACAAGAGTACCAACAGAAACCCCAGACACGTGTTTCGGTCTGGTTGGACCTCATCAGTAGGGTGGATCTGTGCCTCTCTAAGAATAGTGAGCAAGGGGTCCACGTCTGGATTCCCCTAGTAACTTAGGGTGAGACCCAAAGTTACTTAAATATGCAGATTTAACAAGGGGGGTCCTGGGAGTCCCTCTGCCAGACATTAGTCCTGGTTACGAGGGACTTACCCAGAGTCTTTAGCTCACTATCTTTCACAGAGAAGAAATATCCCAAACATATCAGTCTTTGTCCTGCCCTGGGGCAGTCCAGCACCGAAATGCGAGGCAATTCTCCTCTGAACAAGAGTACCAACAGAAACCCCAGACACGTGTTTCGGTCTGGTTGGACCTCATCAGTAGGGTGGATCTGTGCCTCTCTAAGAATAGTGAGCAAGGGGTCCACGTCTGGATTCCCCTAGTAACTTAGGGTGAGACCCAAAGTTACTTAAATATGCAGATTTAACAAGGGGGGTCCTGGGAGTCCCTCTGCCAGACATTAGTCCTGGTTACGAGGGACTTACCCAGAGTCTTTAGCTCACTATCTTTCACAGAGAAGAAATATCCCAAACATATCAGTCTTTGTCCTGCCCTGGGACAGTCCAGCACCGAAATGCGAGGCAATTCTCCTCTGAACAAGAGTACCAACAGAAACCCCAGACACGTGTTTCGGTCTGGTTGGACCTCATCAGTAGGGTGGATCTGTGCCTCTCTAAGAATAGTGAGCAAGGGGTCCACGTCTGGATTCCCCTAGTAACTTAGGGTGAGACCCAAAGTTACTTAAATATGCAGATTTAACAAGGGGGGTCCTGGGAGTCCCTCTGCCAGACATTAGTCCTGGTTATGAGGGACTTACCCAGAGTCTTTAGCTCACTATCTTTCACAGAGAAGAAATATCCCAAACATATCAGTCTTTGTCCTGCCCTGGGGCAGTCCAGCACCGAAATGCGAGGCAATTCTCCTCTGAACAAGAGTACCAACAGAAACCCCAGACACGTGTTTCGGTCTGGTTGGACCTCATCAGTAGGGTGGATCTGTGCCTCTCTAAGAATAGTGAGCAAGGGGTCCACGTCTGGATTCCCCTAGTAACTTAGGGTGAGACCCAAAGTTACTTAAATATGCAGATTTAACAAGGGGGGTCCTGGGAGTCCCTCTGCCAGACATTAGTCCTGGTTACGAGGGACTTACCCAGAGTCTTTAGCTCACTATCTTTCACAGAGAAGAAATATCCCAAACATATCAGTCTTTGTCCTGCCCTGGGGCAGTCCAGCACCGAAATGCGAGGCAATTCTCCTCTGAACAAGAGTACCAACAGAAACCACAGACACGTGTTTCGGTCTGGTTGGACCTCATCAGTAGGGTGGATCTGTGCCTCTCTAAGAATAGTGAGCAAGGGGTCCACGTCTGGATTCCCCTAGTAACTTAGGGTGAGACCCAAAGTTACTTAAATATGCAGATTTAACAAGGGGGGTCCTGGGAGTCCCTCTGCCAGACATTAGTCCTGGTTACGAGGGACTTACCCAGAGTCTTTAGCTCACTATCTTTCACAGAGAAGAAATATCCCAAACATATCAGTCTTTGTCCTGCCCTGGGGCAGTCCAGCACCGAAATGCGAGGCAATTCTCCTCTGAACAAGAGTACCAACAGAAACCCCAGACACGTGTTTCGGTCTGGTTGGACCTCATCAGTAGGGTGGATCTGTGCCTCTCTAAGAATAGTGAGCAAGGGGTCCACGTCTGGATTCCCCTAGTAACTTAGGGTGAGACCCAAAGTTACTTAAATATGCAGATTTAACAAGGGGGGTCCTGGGAGTCCCTCTGCCAGACATTAGTCCTGGTTACGAGGGACTTACCCAGAGTCTTTAGCTCACTATCTTTCACAGAGAAGAAATATCCCAAACATATCAGTCTTTGTCCTGCCCTGGGGCAGTCCAGCACCGAAATGCGAGGCAATTCTCCTCTGAACAAGAGTACCAACAGAAACCCCAGACACGTGTTTCGGTCTGGTTGGACCTCATCAGTAGGGTGGATCTGTGCCTCTCTAAGAATAGTGAGCAAGGGGTCCACGTCTGGATTCCCATAGTAACTTAGGGTGAGACCCAAAGTTACTTAAATATGCAGATTTAACAAGGGGGGTCCTGGGAGTCCCTCTGCCAGACATTAGTCCTGGTTACGAGGGACTTACCCAGAGTCTTTAGCTCACTATCTTTCACAGAGAAGAAATATCCCAAACATATCAGTCTTTGTCCTGCCCTGGGGCAGTCCAGCACCGAAATGCGAGGCAATTCTCCTCTGAACAAGAGTACCAACAGAAACCCCAGACACGTGTTTCGGTCTGGTTGGACCTCATCAGTAGGGTGGATCTGTGCCTCTCTAAGAATAGTGAGCAAGGGGTCCACGTCTGGATTCCCCTAGTAATTTAGGGTGAGACCCAAAGTTACTTAAATATGCAGATTTAACAAGGGGGGTCCTGGGAGTCCCTCTGCCAGACATTAGTCCTGGTTACGAGGGACTTACCCAGAGTCTTTAGCTCACTATCTTTCACAGAGAAGAAATATCCCAAACATATCAGTCTTTGTCCTGCCCTGGGGCAGTCCAGCACCGAAATGCGAGGCAATTCTCCTCTGAACAAGAGTACCAACAGAAACCCCAGACACGTGTTTCGGTCTGGTTGGACCTCATCAGTAGGGTGGATCTGTGCCTCTCTAAGAATAGTGAGCAAGGGGTCCACGTCTGGATTCCCCTAGTAACTTAGGGTGAGACCCAAAGTTACTTAAATATGCAGATTTAACAAGGGGGGTCCTGGGAGTCCCTCTGCCAGACATTAGTCCTGGTTACGAGGGACTTACCCAGAGTCTTTAGCTCACTATCTTTCACAGAGAAGAAATATCCCAAACATATCAGTCTTTGTCCTGCCCTGGGGCAGTCCAGCACCGAAATGCGAGGCAATTCTCCTCTGAACAAGAGTACCAACAGAAACCCCAGACACGTGTTTCGGTCTGGTTGGACCTCATCAGTAGGGTGGATCTGTGCCTCTCTAAGAATAGTGAGCAAGGGGTCCACGTCTGGATTCCCCTAGTAACTTAGGGTGAGACCCAAAATTACTTAAAAATGCAGATTTAACAAGGGGGGTCCTGGGAGTCCCTCTGCCAGACATTAGTCCTGGTTACGAGGGACTTACCCAGAGTCTTTAGCTCACTATCTTTCACAGAGAAGAAATATCCCAAACATATCAGTCTTTGTCCTGCCCTGGGGCAGTCCAGCACCGAAATGCGAGGCAATTCTCCTCTGAACAGGAGTACCAACAGAAACCCCAGACACGTGTTTCGGTCTGGTTGGACCTCATCAATACGGTGGATCTGTGCCTCTCTAAGAATAGTGAGCAAGGGGTCCACGTCTGGATTCCCCTAGTAACTTAGGGTGAGACCCAAAGTTACTTAAATATGCAGATTTAACAAGGGGGGTCCTGGGAGTCCCTCTGCCAGACATTAGTCCTGGTTACGAGGGACTTACCCAGAGTCTTTAGCTCACTATCTTTCACAGAGAAGAAATATCCCAAACATATCAGTCTTTGTCCTGCCCTGGGGCAGTCCAGCACCGACTCTGGGTAAGTCCCTCGTAACCAGGACTAATGTCTGGCAGAGGTACTCCCAGGACCCCCCTTGTTAAATCTGCATATTTAAGTAACTTTGGGTCTCACCCTAAGTTACTAGGGGAATCCAGACGTGGACCCCTTGCTCACTATTCTTAGAGAGGCACAGATCCACCCTACTGATGAGGTCCAACCAGACCGAAACACGTGTCTGGGGTTTCTGTTGGTACTCTTGTTCAGAGGAGAATTGCCTCGCATTTCGGTGCTGGACTGCCCCAGGGCAGGACAAAGACTGATATGTTTGGGACATTTCTTCTCTGTGAAAGATAGTGAGCTAAAGACTCTGGGTAAGTCCCTGGTAACCAGGACTAATGTCTGGCAGAGGGACTCCCAGGACCCCCCTTGTTAAATCTGCATATTTAAGTAACTTTGGGTCTCACCCTAAGTTACTAGGGGAATCCAGACGTGGACCCCTTGCTCACTATTCTTAGAGAGGCACAGATCCACCCTACTGATGAGGTCCAACCAGACCGAAACACGTGTCTGGGGTTTCTGTTGGTACTCTTGTTCAGAGGAGAATTGCCTCGCATTTCGGTGCTGGACTGCCCCAGGGCAGGACAAAGACTGATATGTTTGGGATATTTCTTCTCTGTGAAAGATAGTGAGCTAAAGACTCTGGGTAAGTCCCTCGTAACCAGGACTAATGTCTGGCAGAGGTACTCCCAGGACCCCCCTTGTTAAATCTGCATATTTAAGTAACTTTGGGTCTCACCCTAAGTTACTAGGGGAATCCAGACGTGGACCCCTTGCTCACTATTCTTAGAGAGGCACAGATCCACCCTACTGATGAGGTCCAACCAGACCGAAACACGTGTCTGGGGTTTCTGTTGGTACTCTTGTTCAGAGGAGAATTGCCTCGCATTTCGGTGCTGGACTGCCCCAGG
The DNA here is from genome assembly GCF_040938575.1 of Ambystoma mexicanum. Taxonomy (NCBI): domain Eukaryota; kingdom Metazoa; phylum Chordata; class Amphibia; order Caudata; family Ambystomatidae; genus Ambystoma; species Ambystoma mexicanum. The sequence continues at coordinate 680,431,982 of NC_090924.1, read as the reverse complement.
GCAGGACAAAGACTGATATGTTTGGGATATTTCTTCTCTGTGAAAGATAGTGAGCTAAAGACTCTGGGTAAGTCCCTCGTAACCAGGACTAATGTCTGGCAGAGGTACTCCCAGGACCCCCCTTGTTAAATCTGCATATTTAAGTAACTTTGGGTCTCACCCTAAGTTACTAGGGGAATCCAGACGTGGACCCCTTGCTCACTATTCTTAGAGAGGCACAGATCCACCCTACTGATGAGGTACAACCAGACCGAAACACGTGTCTGGGGTTTCTGTTGGTACTCTTGTTCAGAGGAGAATTGCCTCGCATTTCGGTGCTGGACTGCCCCAGGGCAGGACAAAGACTGATATGTTTGGGATATTTCTTCTCTGTGAAAGATAGTGAGCTAAAGACTCTGGGTAAGTCCCTCGTAACCAGGACTAATGTCTGGCAGAGGTACTCCCAGGACCCCCCTTGTTAAATCTGCATATTTAAGTAACTTTGGGTCTCACCCTAAGTTACTAGGGGAATCCAGACGTGGACCCCTTGCTCACTATTCTTAGAGAGCCACAGATCCACCCTACTGATGAGGTCCAACCAGACCGAAACACGTGTCTGGGGTTTCTGTTGGTACTCTTGTTCAGAGGAGAATTGCCTCGCATTTCGGTGCTGGACTGCCCCAGGGCAGGACAAAGACTGATATGTTTGGGATATTTCTTCTCTGTGAAAGATAGTGAGCTAAAGACTCTGGGTAAGTCCCTCGTAACCAGGACTAATGTCTGGCAGAGGTACTCCCAGGACCCCCCTTGTTAAATCTGCATATTTAAGTAACTTTGGGTCTCACCCTAAGTTACTAGGGGAATCCAGACGTGGACCCCTTGCTCACTATTCTTAGAGAGGCACAGATCCACCCTACTGATGAGGTCCAACCAGACCGAAACACGTGTCTGGGGTTTCTGTTGGTACTCTTGTTCAGAGGAGAATTGCCTCGCATTTCGGTGCTGGACTGCCCCACGGCAGGACAAAGACTGATATGTTTGGGATATTTCTTCTCTGTGAAAGATAGTGAGCTAAAGACTCTGGGTAAGTCCCTCGTAACCAGGACTAATGTCTGGCAGAGGTACTCCCAGGACCCCCCTTGTTAAATCTGCATATTTAAGTAACTTTGGGTCTCACCCTAAGTTACTAGGGGAATCCAGACGTGGACCCCTTGCTCACTATTCTTAGAGAGGCACAGATCCACCCTACTGATGAGGTCCAACCAGACCGAAACACGTGTCTGGGGTTTCTGTTGGTACTCTTGTTCAGAGGAGAATTGCCTCGCATTTCGGTGCTGGACTGCCCCAGGGCAGGACAAAGACTGATATGTTTGGGATATTTCTTCTCTGTGAAAGATAGTGAGCTAAAGACTCTGGGTAAGTCCCTCGTAACCAGGACTAATGTCTGGCAGAGGTACTCCCAGGACCCCCCTTGTTAAATCTGCATATTTAAGTAACTTTGGGTCTCACCCTAAGTTACTAGGGGAATCCAGACGTGGACCCCTTGCTCACTATTCTTAGAGAGGCACAGATCCACCCTACTGATGAGGTCCAACCAGACCGAAACACGTGTCTGGGGTTTCTGTTGGTACTCTTGTTCAGAGGAGAATTGCCTCGCATTTCGGTGCTGGACTGCCCCAGGGCAGGACAAAGACTGATATGTTTGGGATATTTCTTCTCTGTGAAAGATAGTGAGCTAAAGACTCTGGGTAAGTCCCTCGTAACCAGGACTAATGTCTGGCAGAGGTACTCCCAGGACCCCCCTTGTTAAATCTGCATATTTAAGTAACTTTGGGTCTCACCCTAAGTTACTAGGGGAATCCAGACGTGGACCCCTTGCTCACTATTCTTAGAGAGGCACAGATCCACCCTACTGATGAGGTCCAACCAGACCGAAACACGTGTCTGGGGTTTCTGTTGGTACTCTTGTTCAGAGGAGAATTGCCTCGCATTTCGGTGCTGGACTGCCCCAGGGCAGGACAAAGACTGATATGTTTGGGATATTTCTTCTCTGTGAAAGATAGTGAGCTAAAGACTCTGGGTAAGTCCCTCGTAACCAGGACTAATGTCTGGCAGAGGTACTCCCAGGACCCCCCTTGTTAAATCTGCATATTTAAGTAACTTTGGGTCTCACCCTAAGTTACTAGGGGAATCCAGACGTGGACCCCTTGCTCACTATTCTTAGAGAGGCACAGATCCACCCTACTGATGAGGTCCAACCAGACCGAAACACGTGTCTGGGGTTTCTGTTGGTACTCTTGTTCAGAGGAGAATTGCCTCGCATTTCGGTGCTGGACTGCCCCAGGGCAGGACAAAGACTGATATGTTTGGGATATTTCTTCTCTGTGAAAGATAGTGAGCTAAAGACTCTGGGTAAGTCCCTCGTAACCAGGACTAATGTCTGGCAGAGGTACTCCCAGGACCCCCCTTGTTAAATCTGCATATTTAAGTAACTTTGGGTCTCACCCTAAGTTACTAGGGGAATCCAGACGTGGACCCCTTGCTCACTATTCTTAGAGAGGCACAGATCCACCCTACTGATGAGGTCCAACCAGACCGAAACACGTGTCTGGGGTTTCTGTTGGTACTCTTGTTCAGAGGAGAATTGCCTCGCATTTCGTTGCTGGACTGCCCCAGGGCAGGACAAAGACTGATATGTTTGGGATATTTCTTCTCTGTGAAAGATAGTGAGCTAAAGACTCTGGGTAAGTCCCTCGTAACCAGGACTAATGTCTGGCAGAGGTACTCCCAGGACCCCCCTTGTTAAATCTGCATATTTAAGTAACTTTGGGTCTCACCCTAAGTTACTAGGGGAATCCAGACGTGGACCCCTTGCTCACTATTCTTAGAGAGGCACAGATCCACCCTACTGATGAGGTACAACCAGACCGAAACACGTGTCTGGGGTTTCTGTTGGTACTCTTGTTCAGAGGAGAATTGCCTCGCATTTCGGTGCTGGACTGCCCCAGGGCAGGACAAAGACTGATATGTTTGGGATATTTCTTCTCTGTGAAAGATAGTGAGCTAAAGACTCTGGGTAAGTCCCTCGTAACCAGGACTAATGTCTGGCAGAGGTACTCCCAGGACCCCCCTTGTTAAATCTGCATATTTAAGTAACTTTGGGTCTCACCCTAAGTTACTAGGGGAATCCAGACGTGGACCCCTTGCTCACTATTCTTAGAGAGCCACAGATCCACCCTACTGATGAGGTCCAACCAGACCGAAACACGTGTCTGGGGTTTCTGTTGGTACTCTTGTTCAGAGGAGAATTGCCTCGCATTTCGGTGCTGGACTGCCCCAGGGCAGGACAAAGACTGATATGTTTGGGATATTTCTTCTCTGTGAAAGATAGTGAGCTAAAGACTCTGGGTAAGTCCCTCGTAACCAGGACTAATGTCTGGCAGAGGTACTCCCAGGACCCCCCTTGTTAAATCTGCATATTTAAGTAACTTTGGGTCTCACCCTAAGTTACTAGGGGAATCCAGACGTGGACCCCTTGCTCACTATTCTTAGAGAGGCACAGATCCACCCTACTGATGAGGTCCAACCAGACCGAAACACGTGTCTGGGGTTTCTGTTGGTACTCTTGTTCAGAGGAGAATTGCCTCGCATTTCGGTGCTGGACTGCCCCACGGCAGGACAAAGACTGATATGTTTGGGATATTTCTTCTCTGTGAAAGATAGTGAGCTAAAGACTCTGGGTAAGTCCCTCGTAACCAGGACTAATGTCTGGCAGAGGTACTCCCAGGACCCCCCTTGTTAAATCTGCATATTTAAGTAACTTTGGGTCTCACCCTAAGTTACTAGGGGAATCCAGACGTGGACCCCTTGCTCACTATTCTTAGAGAGGCACAGATCCACCCTACTGATGAGGTCCAACCAGACCGAAACACGTGTCTGGGGTTTCTGTTGGTACTCTTGTTCAGAGGAGAATTGCCTCGCATTTCGGTGCTGGACTGCCCCAGGGCAGGACAAAGACTGATATGTTTGGGATATTTCTTCTCTGTGAAAGATAGTGAGCTAAAGACTCTGGGTAAGTCCCTCGTAACCAGGACTAATGTCTGGCAGAGGTACTCCCAGGACCCCCCTTGTTAAATCTGCATATTTAAGTAACTTTGGGTCTCACCCTAAGTTACTAGGGGAATCCAGACGTGGACCCCTTGCTCACTATTCTTAGAGAGGCACAGATCCACCCTACTGATGAGGTCCAACCAGACCGAAACACGTGTCTGGGGTTTCTGTTGGTACTCTTGTTCAGAGGAGAATTGCCTCGCATTTCGGTGCTGGACTGCCCCAGGGCAGGACAAAGACTGATATGTTTGGGATATTTCTTCTCTGTGAAAGATAGTGAGCTAAAGACTCTGGGTAAGTCCCTCGTAACCAGGACTAATGTCTGGCAGAGGTACTCCCAGGACCCCCCTTGTTAAATCTGCATATTTAAGTAACTTTGGGTCTCACCCTAAGTTACTAGGGGAATCCAGACGTGGACCCCTTGCTCACTATTCTTAGAGAGCCACAGATCCACCCTACTGATGAGGTCCAACCAGACCGAAACACGTGTCTGGGGTTTCTGTTGGTACTCTTGTTCAGAGGAGAATTGCCTCGCATTTCGGTGCTGGACTGCCCCAGGGCAGGACAAAGACTGATATGTTTGGGATATTTCTTCTCTGTGAAAGATAGTGAGCTAAAGACTCTGGGTAAGTCCCTCGTAACCAGGACTAATGTCTGGCAGAGGTACTCCCAGGACCCCCCTTGTTAAATCTGCATATTTAAGTAACTTTGGGTCTCACCCTAAGTTACTAGGGGAATCCAGACGTGGACCCCTTGCTCACTATTCTTAGAGAGGCACAGATCCACCCTACTGATGAGGTCCAACCAGACCGAAACACGTGTCTGGGGTTTCTGTTGGTACTCTTGTTCAGAGGAGAATTGCCTCGCATTTCGGTGCTGGACTGCCCCACGGCAGGACAAAGACTGATATGTTTGGGATATTTCTTCTCTGTGAAAGATAGTGAGCTAAAGACTCTGGGTAAGTCCCTCGTAACCAGGACTAATGTCTGGCAGAGGTACTCCCAGGACCCCCCTTGTTAAATCTGCATATTTAAGTAACTTTGGGTCTCACCCTAAGTTACTAGGGGAATCCAGACGTGGACCCCTTGCTCACTATTCTTAGAGAGGCACAGATCCACCCTACTGATGAGGTCCAACCAGACCGAAACACGTGTCTGGGGTTTCTGTTGGTACTCTTGTTCAGAGGAGAATTGCCTCGCATTTCGGTGCTGGACTGCCCCAGGGCAGGACAAAGACTGATATGTTTGGGATATTTCTTCTCTGTGAAAGATAGTGAGCTAAAGACTCTGGGTAAGTCCCTCGTAACCAGGACTAATGTCTGGCAGAGGTACTCCCAGGACCCCCCTTGTTAAATCTGCATATTTAAGTAACTTTGGGTCTCACCCTAAGTTACTAGGGGAATCCAGACGTGGACCCCTTGCTCACTATTCTTAGAGAGGCACAGATCCACCCTACTGATGAGGTCCAACCAGACCGAAACACGTGTCTGGGGTTTCTGTTGGTACTCTTGTTCAGAGGAGAATTGCCTCGCATTTCGGTGCTGGACTGCCCCAGGGCAGGACAAAGACTGATATGTTTGGGATATTTCTTCTCTGTGAAAGATAGTGAGCTAAAGACTCTGGGTAAGTCCCTCGTAACCAGGACTAATGTCTGGCAGAGGTACTCCCAGGACCCCCCTTGTTAAATCTGCATATTTAAGTAACTTTGGGTCTCACCCTAAGTTACTAGGGGAATCCAGACGTGGACCCCTTGCTCACTATTCTTAGAGAGGCACAGATCCACCCTACTGATGAGGTCCAACCAGACCGAAACACGTGTCTGGGGTTTCTGTTGGTACTCTTGTTCAGAGGAGAATTGCCTCGCATTTCGGTGCTGGACTGCCCCAGGGCAGGACAAAGACTGATATGTTTGGGATATTTCTTCTCTGTGAAAGATAGTGAGCTAAAGACTCTGGGTAAGTCCCTCGTAACCAGGACTAATGTCTGGCAGAGGTACTCCCAGGACCCCCCTTGTTAAATCTGCATATTTAAGTAACTTTGGGTCTCACCCTAAGTTACTAGGGGAATCCAGACGTGGACCCCTTGCTCACTATTCTTAGAGAGGCACAGATCCACCCTACTGATGAGGTCCAACCAGACCGAAACACGTGTCTGGGGTTTCTGTTGGTACTCTTGTTCAGAGGAGAATTGCCTCGCATTTCGGTGCTGGACTGCCCCAGGGCAGGACAAAGACTGATATGTTTGGGATATTTCTTCTCTGTGAAAGATAGTGAGCTAAAGACTCTGGGTAAGTCCCTCGTAACCAGGACTAATGTCTGGCAGAGGTACTCCCAGGACCCCCCTTGTTAAATCTGCATATTTAAGTAACTTTGGGTCTCACCCTAAGTTACTAGGGGAATCCAGACGTGGACCCCTTGCTCACTATTCTTAGAGAGGCACAGATCCACCCTACTGATGAGGTCCAACCAGACCGAAACACGTGTCTGGGGTTTCTGTTGGTACTCTTGTTCAGAGGAGAATTGCCTCGCATTTCGGTGCTGGACTGCCCCAGGGCAGGACAAAGACTGATATGTTTGGGATATTTCTTCTCTGTGAAAGATAGTGAGCTAAAGACTCTGGGTAAGTCCCTCGTAACCAGGACTAATGTCTGGCAGAGGTACTCCCAGGACCCCCCTTGTTAAATCTGCATATTTAAGTAACTTTGGGTCTCACCCTAAGTTACTAGGGGAATCCAGACGTGGACCCCTTGCTCACTATTCTTAGAGAGGCACAGATCCACCCTACTGATGAGGTCCAACCAGACCGAAACACGTGTCTGGGGTTTCTGTTGGTACTCTTGTTCAGAGGAGAATTGCCTCGCATTTCGGTGCTGGACTGCCCCAGGGCAGGACAAAGACTGATATGTTTGGGATATTTCTTCTCTGTGAAAGATAGTGAGCTAAAGACTCTGGGTAAGTCCCTCGTAACCAGGACTAATGTCTGGCAGAGGTACTCCCAGGACCCCCCTTGTTAAATCTGCATATTTAAGTAACTTTGGGTCTCACCCTAAGTTACTAGGGGAATCCAGACGTGGACCCCTTGCTCACTATTCTTAGAGAGGCACAGATCCACCCTACTGATGAGGTCCAACCAGACCGAAACACGTGTCTGGGGTTTCTGTTGGTACTCTTGTTCAGAGGAGAATTGCCTCGCATTTCGGTGCTGGACTGCCCCAGGGCAGGACAAAGACTGATATGTTTGGCATATTTCTTCTCTGTGAAAGATAGTGAGCTAAAGACTCTGGGTAAGTCCCTCGTAACCAGGACTAATGTCTGGCAGAGGTACTCCCAGGACCCCCCTTGTTAAATCTGCATATTTAAGTAACTTTGGGTCTCACACTAAGTTACTAGGGGAATCCAGACGTGGACCCCTTGCTCACTATTCTTAGAGAGGCACAGATCCACCCTACTGATGAGGTCCAACCAGACCGAAACACGTGTCTGGGGTTTCTGTTGGTACTCTTGTTCAGAGGAGAATTGCCTCGCATTTCGGTGCTGGACTGCCCCAGGGCAGGACAAAGACTGATATGTTTGGGATATTTCTTCTCTGTGAAAGATAGTGAGCTAAAGACTCTGGGTAAGTCCCTCGTAACCAGGACTAATGTCTGGCAGAGGTACTCCCAGGACCCCCCTTGTTAAATCTGCATATTTAAGTAACTTTGGGTCTCACCCTAAGTTACTAGGGGAATCCAGACGTGGACCCCTTGCTCACTATTCTTAGAGAGGCACAGATCCACCCTACTGATGAGGTCCAACCAGACCGAAACACGTGTCTGGGGTTTCTGTTGGTACTCTTGTTCAGAGGAGAATTGCCTCGCATTTCGGTGCTGGACTGCCCCAGGGCAGGACAAAGACTGATATGTTTGGGATATTTCTTCTCTGTGAAAGATAGTGAGCTAAAGACTCTGGGTAAGTCCCTCGTAACCAGGACTAATGTCTGGCAGAGGTACTCCCAGGACCCCCCTTGTTAAATCTGCATATTTAAGTAACTTTGGGTCTCACCCTAAGTTACTAGGGGAATCCAGACGTGGACCCCTTGCTCACTATTCTTAGAGAGGCACAGATCCACCCTACTGATGAGGTCCAACCAGACCGAAACACGTGTCTGGGGTTTCTGTTGGTACTCTTGTTCAGAGGAGAATTGCCTCGCATTTCGGTGCTGGACTGCCCCAGGGCAGGACAAAGACTGATATGTTTGGGATATTTCTTCTCTGTGAAAGATAGTGAGCTAAAGACTCTGGGTAAGTCCCTCGTAACCAGGACTAATGTCTGGCAGAGGTACTCCCAGGACCCCCCTTGTTAAATCTGCCAATTGAATGTAGCCAGATCTACTATTTAGACACTGGGAGAGTGCCATAAATCCACATTCGTGGTGAAGAAGTACTCAACATACAGAACATAACGGTATAGTGTTGCAGTCCTGCTGAGAAATTACAATTCGGTCTGTTTAAATGTGAAGCAGAGTGGCTGAGAGGTACACGCACTGTTCCATTAAAAATAAAGCAGCTGTGGTGGGTGGAAGTGGTGCTTCAGTGGCATCAAGAGTAGGCAATTCCCTGCGGGGTAGTGTTTGTCATTTCCTATTGAAGTATAGCAGCCCTATTGAGAAGTGCCATTAAAAGTGAAGCTGTCCAGTAGGCTGGATCACTGCTGCCCCATAAAAGGTGTGGAAGCCTCTGTGAGAAGTGGCAGTACTGTCCCAACGGTGAGAAGTGTAGTATTTTCACATTAACTATGCTTAAGCACTTTGGGTTATTGAATAGTGCTGCTACATTCTGAATAATTCCATCCCTTTAAATATATTAGCTCTTGTATAACCATGACAGTGTTGAGTTATTCTGATGATGATGATGATATCAGACTTGCCAATAGTTCTGGTTCTGTATCATTAAATGTACTTCAGATCTTCAGAGTCTCGGTGGGATAGCTCAGAGGCAACGTGCTCGCCTTGGAAGCAAGACGACACGGAGCAACACAGGTTCGAGCCCTCGGTCCGTGCAACACAGGTTCGATTCCTCAGTTCTCGCAACACCAGTTCGATCCCTCGGTCCGCGCTTAGAAACCTCTGGGTATTACGTGCATTATAAATAACCAATAAAAATAAATAAATCGGTTGAGAAGTGCTGGGAAGTGCTGGGCCTTGTAAGAGGGTAACAGCTCAACTGAGAAGTGCTGATGTTGTCCCATCAAAAGTATAGCAGCCCCACTAAGATGAACTAGCATTGCCTCAACAAAAGCATAGTATTACCGCTGAGAAGATTCAACAATTATAGAAGCCCTGTTGGGAAACAGCAGTACTACCCCATCAAGAGTATAGCGAGCTAACTGAGGAGTACCAGCATTGCCCCATTTCAAATATGGCAGCTCTACTAGAAAGTACTGGGTCATATAGATTGCACAGCACCGCTGAGAAGGGCTGTTACTGTGTCTTTTTAAAAATATAGAAGCCCAATAGCTCTGCACCTTTGAGTTACAGCAGCCCTGGAAGTACTGTCCCATTTAATGCTATTACACTGAACAAGGTCAACAGTATGGCAAAGTCCATACTGGGTTCTATGTGATAATTCAGCATTTTGAAGAACAAATCCAAAAAAGACCGATTTATTTCGGCCGATTTGTGTGGCCTTCAAAATGCCGAATTATCACATTCTACTGCCCCCTGCCAAGCCCCCCAAGAAGGTGAACCCACCTAACCCCACACTACACCCCTCTCCCGCGCTGTTTCCTTCCTTAGAATATAGGGGAATTCCCTCCCTCAGCGCCTCCGTTCCCCGCCCATAGTATTCACACTCACCACGTGCACACTCAGAGACATGCAAACAGTCTCATTCTCCCTCTACCTGTCCCCTCCCTCCGCAGATGCAATGGATGCAATGCAAGAGGGGTGTACAGGTGTAGAGGTACACCCAACCCGAAACGATTTTTATAAATTGAGGGACAGAGGGTCATGCTTTGCATTGTCCCTCAATTTCTAAAATTTGTTTTGTGTTGGGTGTACCTCTACATCTGTGCACCCCTCTTCCAAAGAGCGGTGCACAGATGTACAAATACACCCAACCCAAAACGATTATTAGAAATTGAGGGACAGACTTGCTTTGCATCTGTGCCTTCATTTCTAAAATTCGTTTTGTGTTGGGTGTACCTCTACATATATGCACCCTGGTGCACAAATGTAGAAGTATACCCAACCCAAAACGATTTTTCGAAATTGAGGGACAGATGCAAACAAGAGCCTCTTGCTTTGCATCTGTCCCTCAATTTCTAAACATCGGCTTTTACCCGGGCCGCCAGAGAGAGACACAGTATGGATGGAACAAAGGGCCATCCATACTGCGTCTCTTCTCTGCGGCGGGGGGGGGGGGAGCTCATCCCCGACTTCATTCTGCCAGCGGGTGCACGGGCCCCAGAGCACGCGCGTACTCGTCGCCCCTACACAAATTTATCTTTAGCATTGCACCTACTTACTTGAAAGACAGCCCCTGCTGGGTACTCTGCTTCCATCATTAAAGCCTGGTTGTGGGACCTTCCTTGCGAAGAGCTAGATTAGGATAAAAAAGGGTCTCAGGTCCAGGATCCCCACCTACAGGATAGCCTTCCAGTAAACCCTAGGCTTCATTTGGATTTAAAGATAAAACATGTTTTTCTAAATCGCCGAGTTCACGTGTGATGGGCCGTCGGTGATCTGTTCATTGGATGGTCAGCACTTCGAGGAAGTTCCTTCCACAGTAGTGTGTTCCTTATGAAAGTTTTCACTCACTCATCACCCCATATGTGCACATTTTGATCCTATATTTTACACCTTGCTCTGTGCCTCTGTCTTGTGAAAAGTGTGCAGGCTGTGATGTGTATGTATTGTGGTACATGTCTGCTTTTTGTCACCATGATTTCCACATTGTGTATATTTTACATTGCACGCTGGTGACATGCGTGTGAATATTATGCTTAGTGTCTGCCCATTGAGAATTGTTTTTGTATTTTGACCACCGAGGACATTGTGATCTGTGTGTGGTCTGCTTTATATGTCAGGGTTTAGTGATGCATAACTGTATCTTGTGACTTCTGTCCATATTTCAAGTTGCATCGGCACACTGCGATATTGTAAGCATATTGTTACCCATGTGTGTATAATGTAATCTGTTTTTGCATATTGTGATACATGGCTATTTCTGGAGGTTACGCAGAAGTGGGCTTTATATGATTGAAACTTGCACCAAATAACACTAAGTATATTTGTACTAGAAATATACATTACTAGAGATGGATCGCTTTGTGTATAAATTGTCTGCTCCTATTGACCAAGATATAACACCCAAACCAAGTGTTACATGTACATTATGGGCAGGGTGCCAATAAATCTAGATCTATATATGGTATTGATCAATAACATCAGAAATATCTCTTAAAATAATGGCGCATAACACAGTGTGAGTTAAATACCCTAATGTATTTGACATTAGCACCCTGGGAGGGGACGCCGGCCAATCAGGAGGCTCGGAATGGAGGCTGTACTGTATACAAACCCACATAACCAGTCTGGGCAGCCAGCGCCCCCTTCCTTTTCCTGCCCCCCCCCTTCACCACTTAGCACTCGTGTAGTCTCCTACACGGGTGCTAGCAGGGACTTTAAAAGGAAAAAAAGAACCTTAACTTTGGTGCGCTGCACATTGCGGCTATCAGCGAAATCCCTTTTCCATGTTGATGATGTCACATTCATCAACATGGAAAATGGACTACACTGCATGGTTTTTTAAAGAAAAAAAAGAACCTTACCTTTGGTGTGCTGCGCAGCCCGGCGCTGCACATTGCGGCTATCAGCGAAGTCCCTTTTCCATGTTGATGATGTCACACTCATCAACATGGAAAATGGACTACACTGCGTGGCACCGAGCCGCACAACAAAGGTACATTTCTTTCTTTAAAATTAACCTTAGCGGCGGGCCGACACTGTTGGTAACAGCTGTGCTACCCTCATTAAGGGATGCTCGCTTCGCTTAGGACCTTCACTTGGGCGGCGAGTCGTTACTAACAGGGTCGGCCCACTGCCTCGGTTAATATCGCCTCATTAAATTTAGTCTGTCATATCACCCTGGTCAATAATACATTTCAACTTTCTAGTGAAGAATATTGCTATTGTCTGATTTACAATGCAACTTTGGAGAACAATGCTAACATATTTTGTTGCAATGTCCTTTTCACGTACCATGGGGGAGGATATTTTATTGCTTATAATACGTGGCCATACACTTTCATCATCTTTAATACCTTCTTATTGTGATTTAGTACCCGACGAGGGGTGTGTGTTGGCCTCCCAGCCACTGAGGAGCCTCAGAACGGGGTCTTTACCACACAGTATAAAACCCGTTCTGAGTCTCCTCAGAGTGAGAGGCTGCCATCTTCCCTCGCAGGGAACCAGGTAAGTGTACTCCCCTGCTCTCTACCTGTGCTCCCCGGAGCCCCCTTGTCTGCTTCCCCCCAACTGCACCTCCCTTTTCCACATATTTAGGCCCACTTCCCCACTTACCTTGTGCTGTGTTCTCCCTCGCCAGCGCCAAGAACAGTAGTGTTCCCGGCACATCTCCGACTCCCAAATGGCCACCATGGAAAGGGAGATGGGACTACCTGTATTTCCGTTCTTCCCGATCCATGGTGCCATCTTGTTTTGTAGTTTTTTCTTGAGTTGAGAAATGGTTACCAGAACGTTTCTCAACTTGAGAATAATACACTATTAGTTCCCCTGGTACAACATGCCGGGGTACTAATAGCAATATAACCCTCGGAGGGAGGGGCATTACTGGTCATGTAATGCAACAGGGCTTACATTGAAGCCCTCTCATCGACCGGGTTTGTAACTGACACCCCAGTGCATTACCTGACCGGTAATGTAGCCCAACCTTGGGTTATATTGCTTAAGTAAGAGATATTCCAGTTGCTGATACGTAAAATAAATTTAGAATATGTTTTGATTAAAAACAATGAATATGCAGGTTTTAACGTGTTGGGAAAAATAGTTTAAGCAGTTTAATAAAATGCATCTAAATTGTTTTTCATATTGTTCCTTAAAATTAGTAATAATATGCAGATTCTTAATCTCATGTTTTAAACTCCAGCAATGCTAAAAAGGCATGCTATCATAAAAAGCTTCTTATCAGTTAATGGCTGCAAAATCTTACAGTATTTAAGGAATAATCCCCAAGCCGGGGGGTGGGGGCATTATTGCATCAGGTAATGCCCCAGGGCCCATAATTACAGGCTCGAGCGAAGATCGTGGTATACTAAATTTAAAAAAGTTACTAAATGCCATCGGCATTGCGCAACTGAAAAAAGAGAAAAAAGAAGAAGAAAACATGCATGGAACAGGGAGAAGGGACTGTATGTAGTCCCTTCTCCCTTTTCATGGCGGCAATTGAAAAAAAATTAAAAAATAAACAATAAAGCTGGCTGCCATGGAAGGCGGAGAAGAAACTACACCTAGTCCCTTCTCCCTTTCCGTTCTGGCCATTAAAAAAAGTAAACAAAAAAGATGGTTGCCAGGGAACAGGGAGAAGGGACTGCCACAGTCCCTTCTCCCTTTCCATGGCAGGCAGGATGCAGACACGACAGGCCCAACAAAGGCTTTGTCAGGCTGATAGTGACGGGGCGAGAGCCAAAGAGCTTGTTTCTTACAAGTTCATTGGCCTTCGCCAGGAACTAATTTACAAGAAAGGAACTTGAAATGCTGGTTACTTAAGCACTACTGTGGCAGCTGGAATTCTGTTCTGTGCTGTCTCAAGCAGTAGGCATTGTGATGTCACAACTGATGCATAATAACTGATTACAGAGGTTTAGTAATGTAATTTCCTGATTGGTGATTAGTAGAGATGTCACAAGTAGCCCGTATAAGAACATTATTTATAGGCTTTATGCAAATATTGCAGCCTGCCATTTTGTATGGGTAGACAACAATGTGTTATCTATAATGTGTTCTTTATTTCCATTTTATATTAAGTGTTAAAAACACCATTGAGAGCAAAAAATAAAAAGGGGAAACATGAGTCTTACACTGGGTATGGAAAAAGGACAACGTAGGTATGCATTTTAAAGTCAGGGCAGGGCATTCCACATCTATAGAACTGCACTCAAGAAGGTGCAGTCTGTCGGCTTCAAGCGGAATAATACCCTTGGCCTGGTGAGACGATTCCCCTCTCAGAACATTAGGTAGTTTGTGTCTGCCTTCGGCATATACACAAGACTGCAGATAGAATGCCCCTTGAACTAGCAAGGCCCAAAAGGGCATAATGGCCACAGTGTACTTCCCACAGAAAAGGACACGGTAGACAGTGCAAGCTGATCAGAATTTGTGTAATATGCCTCAAGTGTAGAAACACGTCGCAGCTTTCCAGCAGCAGCATTCTGCACCAGTCTTAGCTTCCCTGTTAGACACATAGGCAGCTTTGCATAAAGCGTGGATCACTGATTCTAGACAACTGGTGGCATTGACGTGACGCTGCCGCCTTACTGGTCGGAGTTACGAATAGTCAGCCTTAATCACTGCAGCAAAATGTGTATACGTGTTAACGCTACACATCAAACAGGACTCCAATATTGGGAGTTGCATGCCGTTGATCAATAGCAGCTCACGCTCTCCCTGACCTAGCCTCCGGCACAATTCAAAATCACATTAATTATTTACATTTTATTAATACATTAGCCTATTTGCACCCAGGCAGATGCCAACTTCAAAAGGGCATAGTTTCAGTGATCTTACGGTTGCCTTGAAAAGAGACATCATCGGTGTATCATCAGCATGCTGATGACACTGCAAACCATGCCTCCTGATGATATCACCCAGTGGCCTAGTATATACATTGAACAAAGAGCAGGGAGAACTGATCACTGTGGATTGCCTTAAAGGACATGCTCCACAAGTAAAACACAGGGACACCTGCTGGATCCCCACTAGATCTCCGAGAGAGTCAAAATGGCCATCAGCAGTCACTAGTGTGAAATCCAACATGATATAGACTAAAATACAGCCTTTGCTCCCTGTCATCTACATATATTCTGCTACAGAGACCATGGTGGACTCTGTTTCATAACCTCAAACCATTCCAAGAGACATCACAGAAGCTAACCTCTTGCAAACTTTGCTCAAGCTGGGTGAATGCTACCCTTCACTAAAATATTCCTCACTGCGACAAATTGGAGATGGAACAATGGTTGGCGGGAAACTCAACAGCAAGGACTGTCCTTTTAAGTTTTCTCCTTGTGAATGTAGATTTTGATTGCACAGCAATGACGAGGATGCAAGCATGCATACATTAGGGGAAAGTAGGACATTGAAGTGCTGTGTGCGAAATAAAGGAGATGCATTTTGTTGGCAAATACTGGTTGTTAACCTCACATGTGAAGTTAAAATGGCAAGTTTGGAAAGGCGGTTTGAGGAACAAAGCAGAATGTGAGTGGCAGTGGTATAGAGAAGGGGTGGAGAAGCAGAGGTCTTTGGAAAAGGTGGGATTGTTGCACCTTTGACAACAATAGGGAATGGCTGGCAAACGAGGTAGCATGCTTATAAGATGTGATTTGGGAAGCAGAAGAGAAGAGGGCTGTGAAGTAAGTTAATTGAATAGGATGAATCCCTTTTAGTTGTGTGATCTGAGCGCGCCTGAAAACTAGATTGGGGAAGTATGAGATGTGGACTAGAATATGTAGGAGTTGGTAAGGCCAGAGATGATTTGTATAAGTGTGTATGTATATGACTAGTGCAGATTATTGAATAAAGCAGGTTTTTTAGGATTTGCAAATTTAATCTATATCAGGATGCAGCAAAATATTGTACATAGTAAGCAAAGTAATTTTTTGACCGGCTTTGCTAGTGGAGCGAGTATTAAGATGGTTATGATGAAATGCTTTGAAAAAATGCATTATTAATGTATGGCTTTAAGTGGGCCAGAACCGGGGCTGGTGCCCAGCCCCAACGGTATCTAAATACTGCCCCAGGGCAGGACTCATTAGACTCACTACTCTTATTAAAGTGTTTACAAAACATATAGTTAATAATGTTGTTTTTTGACAGTGGAGGTCATTTTTGGAGACGGGTGGATTGACAACCTCAGTAAAAAGGAATGTCAGATTGAGTGGTTTTTAATCAAGGAAGAGCAATGAAAAGAGTATATTAGTTGATCTTATCAAGTAATGTATTAAGGTGGTGTTTTTTAGGGTATCTTTAATTGTAAAAATAATGGATTTGTGTTCAAGATTGAATGAGGTAAAGACACCTTCTAGTTTGTTGATTGGTTAACATTTGGATATGTTTATATGGGTTAAAATGGGATGTGCACATTCATGACAGTGTTAACACACTTCTTTACACCGGGGTACTTGCACACACACACAAATTAGATTGACCCCAGCAGACAACCCATTCAATCACACCGGTCAGTTTTTGGTTTTCAAAGCATGCAATAGATCTGCTGTTTGGGATTTGCCACTGTGCCAGACATTTTTTCAAGCATTGCCTTTGAGCATTGCATTGGAATACATCAGAGACCCCACCCCGAATTATTTTTATATCATTTCACCCTTGCAAGTGCCTTCATTATCAGTGAGCGGGACACTTTGACGGGGACACTACAGTGTGCATAAAGCAGTAACACAGGGGGAAAGGGAGAGCCTCTTTGATTAATTTTATGGAAAACACTTTTGGAGTTTAGATGCATTGCGGGACGATAATTCGGGAAAGGAGGATGCTTGCCCAACCTTTTACAACACACACACATAGTGACACATTAATGGTTTAAGGGCCCCTGGACGTGTCAACACATTAGGTTACAAAACAGGGCCAAGCTGACACATACGCATATAATTATGAGAAGTAAGAAGCCCCAGATATAGATGCACATAGTTTAGCTGTGCAAAGAAAATAACCGCAGGAAAGGCGAGGAGCATGTGGGAGAGAGAGTGAGCGCATAAGATTACAACACATTTTTCAAGCATGCAAGACCAGGGGAGGGACGTAACAAAATTGGCAGAGTCGAAGAGGGGGGATGGCGTGCCCTTCACAATACAATGCATAACCAAATGAGTATTATACCCAAGATCACACACAGTGTAAAACGCATGCGCTGCGAGTTAAACCTGCATCACAGACAAAATGCAGCCACTACAGGTACCAATGCAGAATAGAGGGTGTGATCGTAGTGAGGGGGAGCCTTTTCTAGGAGAGCATGCCCTTTTTTACACAATTAATGTCAGCATTCTATGGCTATAGGAGACAAAGGAGCGTGTCAATAGACTTGGAGGTAGTCCCCCATAAAACACACATACGGTCAGCATGACTTGTAGGGACAAAGGGCAGACTATCATGATTACTAACAGGGTTCTTATTAAGATAAAAAGCACACATAGAGGGAGGCTGACAAGCTGCTACAGTTGAGCTCAACATCTGCAATGGTGGGGGAGGATAGAGTGACTTCACACAGGGATAGTAATGAGCGAGTGAAGTGGGGAATGGAGACAGCTCTTGATGAGGGGCAGACTGACTCGTTTGCTAGCTGGAGGCGTGCTTTTACCAAATAGAAGAGTATTTAATATATGTTTTATGTACTAAAATAGACAACAGAGCCAGGGAGTATTTAGTGTCAGTACTGAGCACATTGTGAGCTGGTAGAACACACAATTGGTTACACATTAAAGGGAGTAAAGGTGGAGGTGTGGAAAGAGGAGGTGTAGTGCAAACATATATGGACACAGGGTTACCTAATTGGGTGGCTTTGTCCATTGTATCCTCTTTTTGGCCACCAGAGGGAGGGGGGAAGCACCCACAGTACATAAAAATTTCCCCCGTCATACCATACAATATTCCTGTAACATGAGTATAATAACAGATTGAGTAGCAGAAATCAGATGTTTGACTGAACACAGAACAAGGGCCAGGAATGAGTGGCTGTAAAGAAGAAGCGCAATGTACACAATAGGAACACATCTGCCAGCATAAGGAAGCAATGTACAAGAGTAAGTAACACAATATGTTGTATATGATTAACGGACCCTGGAAGTGTTAAAACATGTTTAGTAAGGTCATTCTTTCATATGGGCTCATTGGAGTAGCATGTTAATGTAACTGGAAGGAGCAACCCATGAGGAGGTAGGTACTTGTGGAAGTGAAGGGAAGGTGAATAGGGATGACAGGTAGGTACTGGGGGAGGTGAAAGTAGTGTGGGAGGTTATCAATTGGTCTCTATGGAAAGAGAAGGAGGCACAGGTGAGTGAACAGGTATAAAGTGAAAGAGGAATAGGGGGGTTTTGAATGAGGAGCATCTTTTGTATAGTGCAAGAGGCACATGTAAAGTATGTTACTTAGAAGGTGGCCATCAACGAAAACAAAAGCATCCTTTTTTATCAGATGTAAGAAATATAAATTCACTGAAATGTTATGCAATGTTTTTGTTATGAAATGTATGTTTAATGAGAAGATGCATTGGTAGTGTTTTCGAGGAAGGGACAGAAATATATGTGCTAGAGATGGTAGGCAAACTTGTGTACACATAGCTCACACCTGCATGCACACGTATATACATGCGTTTGTTTCAGCATCATAGGTAGGTGTGTTAGCATGGGGAAAGGCTAAGCAGGTAACAAAAAACAGCAGTTATATCTCGCAGGGACAACATAGCAAGAGAAAGCAGTGGTCATGACCAAACACAGCATAAAGAAGCTGGACAAGAGGAAAATGCCACGACAAACACAGCACATGCAGGCCTGCCAACACATTAGCAGAAAAGGACAAATTCAGCATTGTTGGAAGAAAAAGTGACTTGTTGGGCTTCACAGGAAAGCCATCAGCGCCGCGTTGACCAGAGCGCAGAAATTGTCAGTCTGTCACATGGAGGAATCACACAGTGGCAAGGCCAAAGCCCCACGCGCGGAAGGAGAAAAGAGAGCACATGAAAAGGGGAGTAAAATTCTACCCATTACTTTATTAAGACTTTTTGTACCCATTTGGTCTCTACAGGATATAAATAAATTCAGCTCATGAATATATCCAGAAGAAGGAGCAGAAGTGGCAAAGACTGGAAGGGGGTTTTGTTACTGTCATTTCCTGTTTTGTTCTTTGTTTCTCTCTCATGTGGTTAAAGGAAAATGGGACAGCTAATCCGCCAGTGGAATTAAGAGTGCAATCAAATAATGATATTGAAGGAAGAGGTGGATAGGGTAGTGAGCATGTAAAATATGAATTAGATGGAAGAAGTAGGTAAATAAAAGAAAGGAGGGTTAATAGCAAGTATTAAGGCAATGGTAGGATGTGATAATAAGAAAATGTATATACACTTTGAGAAACTCACCCAACTTTCTTTGTGTTTCAGGCACGAAGGGGCATTTAAATAAACACCAGCGGGAGGAATGCTCATAGAATGACCCTTCACGCGAGCCCACCAGCACAGACAGAAGGTCCGATCACCAAGAGGTCATGTGGGATCCAACCTGATGCCCAGATTTCACGGAGCTGGAACACAAGAAAAAGCCGCCTGACTGTGTGCTCCCAACCCCTGTGTCCCCTCATAATCATATTGTCCCCACGAATGGATTATCTTATTATGCAGCACTTGGACTCATTGAAGGAGCGTTGGACTGATGAAAGGTTCGTAGACGTGGAGCAACTCACAAGGTTACATTAGGAGTGGCTTAAAAAATATATATGTGTCCAGACGGATGACAAAAGGGACATGGACAAGAGAAGGGCTTTTTGGGGTTGAGAGGAAGGTGACTTTGGGGTGACAACTTTTCAACAACAACAAAAAACAACCAGTGGGCTGTTGGGCTCCACCACAGGTATTGGGTCTTCAGTTAAGTGGCCTCCCCAATGCTCGTGGTGGTGAGGGTCACCTATTTTGAATTAAAGAGGGAAATAAATAATGAGAAAATAGCAAATGACGTTGATGAAACACTGTTGTGTAGTTTTTGCATGATATTAAGGTATACATTACACACAAGGTAATGGGTGTGCACACTTGCAACATGTGGAATTATACTACTGAAAAAACTGTAGCTATGTTTGTTTTGCATTCTGCTGTCTCTACTTCTTTGCCCTCCTAGTATTACGAAAAGTAACAATGCATTATGCATGCATTATGCACCTAAACAAGTATATGATATATTGTAAAGGTTCCTGTAGTTATTGAAGAAATGAACAGACCCCTTGTTAGTATCACAAAAGAGATGAAGCAGCTCCAATGGAGCATCATTACCAATGTTAAACAGGTGAGTGCTTGTATGACTAATTTGGACCACACCACCAACAGAATATAGTACCAGCACCTGGCCCCTGTGGGGAGGGAGACTTCAGGGGAAGGCTGCCACCTGGGCTCTCTCACGTCCCAGGCCATGAGCACCTCCAGAACCTCTGTGGCAGTTTCAGATTAAACAGACTACACTATGATGAATGACACAGACGATATTCCCCCAGGAGGACAGTTACATAAAAACACGGACAATGCTAAAGGATTGCTGAAGTGCAGATGACTTGATGTAATATATACACTGGGAGGTCCAAACAAAAGAGAAGAGAAAACAGTAACACAAAGTGGATTGCAATGCCTTAAGAACGGAAGAAGAGGAGTAGGGGGAATACCTGAATGCTGTAGGAAACACCAACTACCAGTATATGGACAGGAGTTTACAGGAGAAGAATGGGTCGAAGGGCTGTGGGATGCAAAGCACAAGCGCTCCTGACAGTTCCAGTGGAGATGGTGCAGGGCGGAAGCAATGAGCACCTCAAGAAGTTTACAAGGAAATTCAAGCTGCTCACATTGTTAGATTGGTAGAAAGCCCAGAATGCCCCTCAAGAATAACACCACTACGTAACCAGGATGAAGATCAAGTAAAGGTTGAGGCTGCAGACACATTTTGAAAGTACATGGCATGAGAGAAGGTGCAGCAGTATTCGTGGGCCACCATTGGGCCTGAAGCTCACATACAGATGCCACCCAAATATAGAGAAGGGTAATGTATCCTGGTGCCATTAAACATACCAGCTTTGATGGTGTCCCAGAAGAACATAGTAGTAGATGGATTCTCCAAACTGCATGCACACCAGATGAAGAAGAGGTAATTGAAGCTTAGCAGAGTGAAGAGGATGTGGTGCCCTGGAGCCCGGATGAATACAGAAGGAACTCATGCGTCCTGGATGGGTGGCATAGGTGTGGAACCACAAGACGCCCATCAGTGAGGAGGAGCGTCAACTATTTGTGATCCATAAATGTACCAGAGGGGGGATTATAGTGGGGGTGTCTACCCCCACCCCCACCAGTACACAACCATGGTGACAGAGGCCACTCACTGAAGCAGCCCTACAGACCATAACCGATGACATCACCAAGGTAATCATGAAGAGATGACATGGCTGAACACACACGCACACACATAGATGCATTAGACATGAAGCACACACAAATTCCTGCATGAAGTTATGCAGACACTTAGACCGCAGTTCTCTTAGACATGAAGAACATACTTATGACTCACTTAGCTAGAGGGCGGACACACCTTTTCTATGCAGTAACTGCAAGTTGCACAAGAATACACATGAACTGCTTGCTGACGCTTAAACACAACTAACATGAAAAGCCATGAAAACAAAGATGGAAGTCACTGTTACGCTCAACTGATATCCACTGGGACGCCTGTATGCCCTGGTTGCTGGATTTCCCTCAGATGTACTCAATTCGGGATGATGTCTTCTATGGCAGGTGGGCCTGAAAACACAGGAGGACTGGGCTTAGGTTCAGATTTCGTTTCCTCCCACCAGCCCCTTGGACACGACCTGAAGGCCCCCCCTCCTCACCTTGTTATGATGTCTGGCGTGCTCTCAGTCCTGCTTTCTGCGCAGGGGAGCGTATTTTCTGCGGGTTGAAGGGACCGAGTTAACTTCACTGATGCCAACCCATTCAAGTGTCTTTAAAGAGGTAAATTCAATTATAGTAGTCTTTGAGGGCCTTTGCTTTCTTGTGGGCTATTAATGTCTTTCCATGATTGTTTCCCCCTTAGGTATGCAGAGGTTCGCTGGGTGCGCGGCTTGGGTTCGGCTCCTGCCGGGATTTATGGACGCGGAGCGTATGAAGAAAGGTAGGTGCCGCGCGAAGTGCGGCGCGCTAATGTCTTTTGGGCTCACCTGCATTCTTTATTCCTTTTCAGGTTACGATGGTCTTTCTGGGCGTGCAGTGTTTTCCGGAGCGAAACCGGCCAAGATATGCCCAGCCAGGCGAGGATTTTTTTGGTTACTGCTGAGCTTGCCGTGAGTAACCTGTTTAACGTTGTGCCTTTTTCTATCCTCCCCAGGTGCTTAGTTACGGTGCGAGCGCGATGCCCTGAAGATGCTGCCAACGGGAAGGAAGACCGCGAGCAGCTGGGATCGAAGGATGGAAGACTGCAGGTTAACTGGAACTGCTAATCATTTTTTTTTGTCTTCTCTGCAGGTCCGCGATTCCAGGAACGCCGGGTGCTGGTCTCTGAACACGGTGAGCATTACGCTGCTGGCTGCAGAATAACGCGAAGCACGTCCGTTAGCTTGGGTGTGGTTTATATAGCCTACCCTGTAAAGTAGTCCAGCTAAAGTAGTCCGGGCTACCACACCCTAAAACACTGCACCGCACAGTCTGGTTCTTAGGGACTAGACTGTGTGGGTGCCTCCATGTTGGCTGCAGGCCTCCATATGAAAAGTAGTCCCTTCAAGTCCCATTCCAAAAATGAGCCTGGCGCCGAATGACTCCAGGAGAGTCTCTGGTGACAATGCAAGGCCCTTGGGGCCCCAAATGAACCCCGAGCCCTAACCCTAGCTGGCATGTGACCATGCCAGTGGGGTTCTGGGTCACGGGTCGTGACAGCACTCCCCTCCAAGGCCCCTCCTAAGGTGATTCTCCTGCCTGGTCCAGGCTTGACTGGAAAGTTCCGATGAAACGTTCTAATTAGATGTGGTGCATGAATGTTCTCACTAGGTTCCCATGATCTGTCTTGAGGGCCATAATCCTTCCAATCAACTAGATAGTATAGTTTGGATCTGGTATATTTGGAGTCTAGGATTTCTTTCACTTCGTATTCGGGTTCTCCATCGATCATGATGGGTTCAGGTGGTGGTTTATCTTGTGTACCGGGTTGTACTCGTTTTAGCAGTGAGACGTGGAACACTGGATGAATTCACATGTTAGCTGGCAATGTTAGTTTAACTTCTGCCGGGTTGATGATGGCTTGAACAGGATATGGCCCCAAATAGCGAGGACGAAAAGTTTGGGTTCCCTTTAGTGGTATGTACTTTGTTGCTAGCCAAACTTTGTCTCCTATCTGATAGTCAGGAGCCTTTTTTCGACGATGGTCTGCAAACATTTTTTGCTTACTTTTGGCTTGGATTAATTGTTCTGTTGCCCTTTTAAAGGCCTAAGTGATGTTTGCATGAAGCGTCTTTACAGCCGGCATTTCGAGGCTGGGAGGGCTGTCAAGATCGGAACTGTGTGGATGTCTGCCGTATAGGGTGAAAAAGGGTGTTTGTCCAGTACTGGAATGTACAGAATTGTTATAAGCATATTCGGCTATCCATAATAGATCTCTCCAGGTTCCCTCAACTTGATGCAGCATGCATCGCAGGTATTGTTCGAGAGTCTGGTTGGTCCTCTCTGTTTGACCATCCGTTTCGGGGTGATGGCTGGTGTATAGCCATATGTCGATGTGAGCTATAGCGCAGCACTTTTTCCAGAAGTTTGATACAAATTGGCTCCCTCGATCAGAGACCAGGACTGAAGGGAATCCATGCAGTTTGATAATGTTTTCAAAAAACATCTTTGCTAGCTGGGAAGCATCTGAAAGGCCTTTGAAAGGGATAAAGTGTGCCATTTTAGAAAATAGGTCCACTACAACTAAAATGGTGTTGAACCCTTGGCTGGGAGGTAAATCAGTAATGAAATCGAGAGAGAGGGTGTGCCATGGTGCCGGAGGTATTTCTAATGGTTGCAGGAGACCAGCTGGTCTTTGCTTCAATGACTTGTTTTGTGCACACACTCCACATGACTGAACGTATCGGATGACGTCTTGACGCCAAGTGGGCCACCAATAATTGCATTTTACTTTGGCTAAGGTTTTGGCGATTCCGGGATGACCTTCCATCAAAGAGTAGTGATATTCTGAAATGATTTGTTGTTGTAGCTTGGTCTTAGGCACGTACAGGCGTTCGCCAAAATATGGCAGTTGATTTTTGACAACATATTGTTTTCCTTTGGTATGCCATTCCAGCAACTCACTTGGGGTTATTTCCTGTTGGATCGCATTTCTAAGTTCAGTTTGTGTTAAAGCTGTGGTGAGGCCTATAAGCTTGTCTTTAGGTATAATGGCCACTGGATCTGGAGTTGCATATTCTTTTTCATCGATGCCCATGCGAGATAGTGCGTCAGCTTTCCCATTTCTTACGCCTGGTCGAAAAGTGTTATATAGTCATATTCGGCGAAGAAAAGAGCCCATCGTAATTGGCGCGAGGATTGCGCCTTTGCTGTTTTTAAATATTGTAAGTTCCAATGGTCCGTAATTACAGTGACCTAAGAGATAATGCTGCCATGCCTTGAAGGCAGATTTTATAGCAAGCAGTTCCTTATCGGTAATGGCATAATTGAGTTCAGGAGGTATACATTTTCATGACCAGAAGGCCACAGGGTGCAATTGGCCAGTTTCAGGGTCTGTTTGAGAAAGAACCGCCCCCATCGCCATACTGGAAGCATCTGTTTCCACCATGTAAGGTAAATCTGGATGAGGATGTCGTAGGATCGGGGCTGAGGTGAATTTTTCCTTTAGTTTTTGGAAGGCCTTTTCAGCATCTTCTGACCATATGAATATTTTATTGTTTTTTCGTAGAAGCAACGTGATTGGATGCACAATCTGAGAAAAGTCTGGGATGAATCGACGGTAGAAATTTGCAAAACCCAGAATACTCTGGATCCATTTTACTGAGCTCGGGGAGGGCCATTTTAGAATGGCATCCACCTTGTGTGTATCCATTCGAATGCCCTTCGGAGTAAGAACGAAACCAAGAAATTCAACTTCGATTACATGGAAAGAAAATGTTTAGGTTTTGCGTATAGTCGATGTTGGCGCAGTTTAGCAAGGACAACATGGACATGCTTAACATGGTCTTGTTCTGAGGTTGAATACACGTCATCTATGTAGACCAGGGCGCAAATATCGATCAGCTCCCTTAGGACGTCCTTCATAAAATATTGGAACGCCGCCAGGGCATTGCACAGCCCGAAAGGCATTACCTGGTACTCAAACAACCCATGTTTAGTACGAAAGGCCGTTTTCTATTCATCTCCCTTTTTGACTCGGACCAGGTGGTACGCTCCTCTGAGGTCTAACTTCGTATAAATCTGGGCATCTTTGACTTGATCTAGCATCTTGGGAATAAGGGGCAGTGGGTAACGGGTTTTCACGGTGATCTGGTTCAGGGCGCGATAGTCAATACAGGTTCTAAAGTCCCCTTCCTTTTTTGGTACGAAGAACAGAGGACTGGCTGCTGGGGATTTGGATGGGCGAATTAACCCATTTGCCAAGTACTGGTCCAGATAGGACTTTAGATGCTGGTTTTCTGAATCGGTGTGCGCGTAGATTCTACCGCAAGGGATCTGTGCACCAGGTATGAGGTCAATCTGACAGTCGTAGGACCTGTGCGGTGGTAGCGTATTAGCTTGTTCCTTCTGGAACACATCCTGGAAATCTTGATATTCTTCAGGGAGAGTGCTGGTTGCGCCAAGTGTAACTATACCGACTCTTGGACTCATAGAAACCTTGAAACCGGACTTGTTTACTTGGAGATAGCAGGTGAAGGCACAATCATGAGGAGTCAGTTTTCTTGCACACCAATCTATTCGAGGGTTATGAGCAACTAACCATGGCATCCCTAAAATTAGTTGAAACTAAGGCGACTTGATGAGATCGAAGGAAATCGATTCCCGGTGTCCATCCTGGCACAGCAGGGTTATTCCTACCGTACATCGGGTTACTGGTCCAGAAGCTATTTCAGTCCCATCTACTGTGGTCACCTTTTCTGTGTTTGGCTTAAAACTTAAGGGAAGCCCCATCCGTGCGGCCATATCTTGATCAATATAATTCCCAACTGCCCTGCTGTCTATGTAAGCTTCAATGGAATGCATCCTTGAAGGTTGTTGGTGATTGATTAGGATTACTGGTATTGCAAAATGTGAGATTGGTTGGTCATTCTTTTCGCTCGACAAACTGACCTCTACTTTTGTCGAGCTAGGCAGTTTTCCGACTCCTTACTCTCATCCATTTCTGTAGCTCCTACAATTTTCTTGGGAGGTTTTATTGTACTGTCTTTTAAGAAGTGCCCCCATTGTTCGCAGTACAAACATAACTGCTGTTGCCTTCTCTTGTCTCTTTCGGCTTTTGTTAATGGTGGTCGTATGCCTCCAATTTGCATTAGCTCTGTGGGATTCTCTGACGTGCACGGAGTAGCATCTTTGGTTCGTAAATACACGGCCCGTGTGTCGGATTTGGACCGATCCGCTTTCCGATCTTGTAATCGATGATCTAATTGTACCACCAGATTGATGAATTCACCACAGTCTCTAGGTGGATCAACTACCTGAGCCAAGATGTCCTTTAATTCCCCTCGAAGGCCTCAGTGAAACAATGTAGTTCTCTTGTCTTCAGGCCACCTGTTTTCGGCCACCAACCTATTGAAGGTTGCTATGTATGTTAGCAAGTCCTGAATCCCCCTGCCGGTGTGACAAGTGTTCATTGTCTACAGCTTGTTCATGGGTGTGTCGGGCAAAGAGTTTTTCCATTTCCCTTTGGAAGCCCCCAAAGTCACGTATTAACGGATCATCATAGCTCACAAGCGGCACTGAGCAGTCTGCTGCACTACCACTTAGATATGATAAAATAAATGCTACACGTGCTTGATCGTTAGGGAATGCAGCCGGTCTGCAGAGGAAATGAAGGCGACATTGATTCATAAAAGCTGCATGTTTTCTTGGATCTCCTGAAAACCTTTCTGGCGGTGCTAAGGGTATTGTTCCGGGTAAATTTATTTGCACTGGAGCGGTAGACGACGTGGTTGCCTGTGCCAGTGTAGTTGTTTCTGGTAATGGAGCTTGCCTGGCCTGTGATTGCAGTAGTTGCCTGCTGAGTTCTTCAGTGCGATCCTTGGTGACAACAAGATCCCTTCGCAGGGCATTAGTCTCTTGCCTAGCCGAATGCACTTCGGCGCGTAATTGCCCTAATAACTGGGCAAGTTGGTCCATTTCTGAGGTCTCCATGGCGCCCAGGTGGATTTTGTTATGAGGCTTCGCGTTCTGTTACGCTCACCTGATATCCACAGGGACGCCTGTATGCCCTGGTTGCCGGATTTCCCCCAGATGTACTCAATTCGGGATGATGTCTTATATGGCAGGTGGGCCTGAAAACACAGGAGGACTGGGCTTATCATGCCTGTAGTTCTTATGAGAGGAAGAGGTTTATGCTTCTGCCTTTTCCCAGTGATACAGCAAGAGGGCCTTTCCTCCTTCAGCCTCGTCATCTGCTTGGCATGGTACCCGGCTGTTCCCACACAATGCACTGCATAACCCCTATGCCCCCTGCACCAGCCAGACATGCCAAACCCTTAACTTCCTTTGTTTCTGCTCACTCTCCCAGCAAGGTTACACACTCTTTCTGTGCTAACATCAAGAAAACCACACTTCATGTCATGGAGGATGTGCGGCTTGAGTTTTGAATGCCCTCACAACACACAGTGCAGTTTCTGACTTCCCGAAACCTGAACACACCTGGGACCTCTGTGCCACTGCCAGCTTACCCCAGCCATCCAGGTCAGCAAGCTTGCTTGAGGGCCACCGGTCACTCCTTCCACCGTGCCATGCTTTGCTCCATTAGGGGTTCATGGTCACACCCCGGCCTCGTCTAGGTCTTTCACAGTGATAAGGCCCTGAGAAAAGGACTCTGTAACGTCAAGTCATACAGCAAAAGAAGGGAAACACAACATTTAAAACATTGCAACATGTCTTTCTTGAAACAGGCAAAAAAGCAGGAAGTGGGTTTCCCTAGGAGGCTTCTTGTAGGAAACACAGATGTAACTAAACGCATTTCTGTAGGTAGCAAGATGTAGGCAAGATGAGCACTACTGCTGAACTCAGGAAGAGGGGTGTGGGTGGTAATTAGGCACTCTGAGCAGTGCCAAAATAAAACTGCATTCAATGCGTTCTACAATCAAGCCAGAATAAAATATTGACTTCAAACTGTAACAAGCTACAATTTACAACAAGAGAAGGTTTTTGGCAACTCAAATCACTGCTACGTGTTGCAGAGGAAAGAGATATTTATTCATGATAACAACGCGCTCAACGACCTCTGACCACCCCCTCAGCTCACATCAAGCTCCAAAGGTCAGCAGCAGAATCAGGCGCCAAAGGGACATCAAAGATCACGCGAGGATACCCCAAGAGCAAGAGCAACCACATATATCTAAATGAACACCAGTTCCAGAAAATCAGGTCGAGGTTTACTATTTATAGCAAAATAATTTTTCTCTGATCTTTACATTACGGGAAGAATCGTTATCCCTTAACACAAAAATAGTTGGTGGAAATGCATTAATTCCCCATTTAAAAATGTTTGGCAAATGCAGAAAATCCATAATTCAAAACAAATTTAGAGTTATCTAAAAGTCTGACAAGGTAATGGGAATCCGCCGATATATTTATGTATTTATTCGATATTTGTAAATGGTCCTTCCTATACGGCTTTATGCTAAAATATCAGCTGTGCAGCCTTGCAGTCAAAAAGGTTTGCAACACAATATCGCGAGCTTGATGTGTTGGGAGCGATCATTGTGGGAGTGCTCTGTAACTCAGAGATAAAAGGTGCAACTATCAGCGGCGGGGTCACGCAGGCAGTACTCACCAAAGCAGCGTTTTCCTCCACGTCCCACAACATTGATGTCTGCGTTGCCACAGCGGGTTGCCCACTGCTTGTCCCTCACTACATGTCATTGCTATAATCCTTCCAACCTGAGCTGCAGCGGGACTATACCTTGCAAGTGTCAACGCCACGTACTCAAAAGCAGTATTTCAGACCGTTGCAAACTCTGCGTTGTAACGCCATGAAGTGTCTGAATCTTCTTTCAACTAGGGGGGATCACTGGAAATTTAGTTGCACTCCCACAAGGCTTCCATGCACATAAATCTGCCAGAGTCCGGGTCACAAAGTAAGCATACATTCTTCGGATCCCAAATTGTAGCCAAGGAATGGCAGCATCACTACTATGGCGCGTTTTGCAACGTACCCGTTGCTTGTTCACATTACCCAATCCACGGTAACAACACATTAAAATAGGAAAACTCTGAGTGTCCCATGACAGGAGGACTGAACAACTAGTGGACCAACCAAATATACAAGTAAGACTATGGTGCTTAGTCCATCTTTTGTGTCGGTTTAAAAATGCATTGTGCTCTGCTTTAATATAGTTTTCGGAATTGTGTTAGCCATTTTGGAGTGTGTATTCTGGCATAATATAGTGCCAAAATTTGCTACAAATGCATCATTGCAAACCATGCTCATTATAATACTTCCGGCGATAGATCCTCTTATCAAAATGCAGATTATTCACAAACATTGTATAAAATATTGCCCATATAAAAAAATATGGCATCCCGGTGTAGGAAGGAAAATCCTTTTCCAAGATGGACACCATGGAAAGGGAAGGCAGGGTTCCATGCAGGGCCCCTCTTCGCTTTCCATGGCAGCCTGCAGAAGGCGAAGAGAGAACCCTATGACCATATTACCACAAGCACAATTTTCTTCCCTTTCAAAGCTATCCCACTTTTGAATAACTTTACCACAAATCCAGTCCCAGGTGGACATGGCCACTTTACCCCATGTGTTGTCCCTCGTGGTCATGGCCAGTAGCCAGATTGTCAGGATCATGACCTTATTCCATGACCCAGGCAATGTGGCTACTGCCCATGGCCACAGGCTACACCTCAGTCACCAAAGGTATATCTCTATTTTTTGTACCTACATTATGACACTTGTCAAAAAATAAAACACAGGCACATTTGCAAAACCATAGTTTAAGGTCCTTGCCAATGCTCCTTACACAAGTTTCCTGGAAATCCACCCGTGTTTTATTTTTTCAAAAGTGTCAAATGTATTCACATAGAATAGTCTTATAACTTAACCCCCACTTGACAAAATCCATGCAGACTTTACAAAAACATTTATTTCTAGATCTAAAATCTTTTTGCAAACCTTTGTGTAGATTTGTCAAATTGCACCACATTTATAAGCCTTTATAATATTTTCGGATCCATCCTCTAATTTTTCCCTCTCGTGACAGAATCCCACCAAACTTTGCAAACACATTTATATCTAGATCTATAATCTTTTTGAAAACCTTTGTGTTGATTCATCAAATGGCACCACATTTATAAGCCTTTGTTATATTTTGGGACCCCCCTCTAATGTTGCCCCCTCTGGACAAAATCCCACCAAACTTTGCAAAAACATTTATATCTGTATCTATTATCAGTTTGCCAACTTAAGTGTACATTCGTCAAATGGCACCTCATTTATAAGCCTTTACATTATTTTGGGACCCCCCCTCTAATTTTGCCCCCTCTTGACAGAATCCCACCAAACCTTGAAAACTCATTTGGAATCAGGTCAAGAATATAATTGCAAAATGTAATGCAGTTTCATTAAGTGGCACCAAACCTATAAGCCATTCAAGAACTGATTTTCACTAACCCTGTAATGCAGAGGTGTCCACGAACTTCACAGGACTATTCGCTGACTTTTATGGTGAGAAACGCCTGGATTTTTGGCTTCTTGCAGCCATATCCCACCACATCCTCATCACCCCTCACCTCTCCAGAGATTATTTGATAAGTTTGACAAGTGCAATGTTGTGTTTTTAATATGTTCTTACCACGATGTTCGCAGACACTGGCCGCTGTCCGCAAATCCAAGATGGCAGGCGTTTCCAAAAATATGACGCAATTCACGCTTTTCACCATCCAATCAGTGGGTGTGTCCGATGTCCGCGGACACCACGTTGCCTTCCAAGCCAATCAGAGCACTGTCTGCGGACCGAACAGGGAAATGGGTCCGGGGACATTACCCAGATATCACGCTTTTTTTGGACCTACTTTTTGATTGTTTTAGAAAAAACTACTGGACGGACTTCCGCCAAATTTACAAAAGCACACTTTCGGGACCAAGCCGCCGCTCCTGCCGCAAATTTGGTGAAAATTCACCCAGCGGTTTGGACTGTAGGCGTGAGCAAAGATTTTCTCCATTAAGTCTATGGAAAAAAATATATTTGGGACCCCATATAACTTTGCCCCTCCTTGACAAAACATCGGCAAACTTTGCAACAGAATTCAGAGCAGCCCATATACCTTTTCTGCAAAGTTTGGTGAGGATTCGTCCGGGGCGGGCAAAGTTATAAGCCACCCAAAAAGAGGTCTTCCTATGGATATAGCAACTTAACCATAACTACACGCCCGCTGCCGTGGCCCGTGTAATATAGGGACCGCCACTCTTTTCATTATCAATAGGGAAATAATATTTAATTACTTTACATGGAAAATGCACTCCCATTATTTATTAGAATAAGGCACCCACATACACACCTCTGTACTTTTGAGAATCCCTACTGAACTTTAATTAATGTATTATCATTTCAGAACTTTAAGCTGAGAAAGTATTACATAAAGGAAGCTAAACACAAGTCATCTGAATGCCCCCAGACTATTACGGTGGTATGCCAGCCCTGCTTTAAAGAAGGTATGTGCCTACAACCTCTTGATACATATTCGCAAGTAGCCTGAAAAACACATAAAAGGACTTAAACCCTTTATATATTTCTTCACCTTTACAGTGTATCTAAATCTGACTGCTCGTATGCTGCTTCATACAACGGATCAGAGATTGAGATACCAATTAAAGAAAGTG
This sequence comes from Ambystoma mexicanum, assembly GCF_040938575.1. NCBI lineage: Eukaryota > Metazoa > Chordata > Amphibia > Caudata > Ambystomatidae > Ambystoma > Ambystoma mexicanum. The sequence goes on along the minus strand of NC_090924.1, from coordinate 680,399,875 downwards.
AACTACATTTTTATTTAGCAGGTGATTACTAATTTTGGATAACACAAAAATAACAGAATTTGTAAACATGTATTTGCACTTAGGTAGATTAATTCTACATCTTCAGAAGCTATATTATGAATACGTTTGAAAGCCAAACACTGTAAAAGTGACAACACAGCCTTGAATGTAATTTCTGCAGGCTTCCACATTCAGTTTTAGTGACTATAAATAACATAATAATAATAACATATTCTATATATACATAAATTTCATTGTTTTACAGGCTATAAAATGCCTTGTGCAAAATGCCGCACACAGTACTTCTGTGGTCCTGAGGAAGGCGCTGGAATTCATAACACTGAAACGTTCTACGCATCGATGACTACAATACAGTGGTTTCATTTTATGACTATTATTTAAGATTGAGTCATCAGAGCACTTGAAAACAATGCATTAATTTCATGGCGAAACTGTCGATCCACAGTCATTTATGAGAATCTTTAATGTATTGGGCCTCATTACGAGGTGGTCGGTAAGGGATTACCGGCACCGGTAAGGGCACCGGTGCTGGTAATCCCTTACCGCCCTACTACGAGTTCCCTTTGCGGGTCCTCCCTTAATGCCTGGTTTTTCCAGGAGTTAAGGACGGGACCCGCAAAGGGACTCTGGAGCTAATAACGGTACCGCAATTTGCGGTACCGTTATTTGCGCCTTCCCCATTCCCATTGAGCCCTATGGGGGCTCAATGGGAATGGGGAATGGCCCTGGTGAATGAGGAATTACCGGTCCCGCCAACCTTGGAATGGACCGGTAATTGCTCCATTCACCAGGGCGGAGTCGGAACGAGTTTGGAGGCAGCCATGGCACTAATAGCGCCATGGCTGCCTCTAACCTCATAATGAGGCCCATTGATTTGACACAATATATGATTTTTTTGCATTTGTCTAACTATTTTGTACTTTGTGTTTATCATTCATAATATAACTATATGTGCCAGTATTATCTAATTTTGTCTTGCAGTTTTGTTTCTTCTTCCAAATAGTTTTTTTCACTAACTAGGATTAGTGCACACTAACTTTAACCTGGTTTAAATGTTCACTAATGCTCATATTCTAATTGTTTTATAAATCTGTCACATATTTTGCAAGCAGTATATGGATTTAGTGAGTTTTTTGTTCAAGTGTAAGGGACGGAAATATGGTTTAAGCCAGAAGACAGTGGACCCCTCGTAGTCATAGGGACCTGTAGGGTTCTTCCTTATTTTCAGTTCAATAAAAGTCTATACCAACAAGCATGCCACCTTTGTGTCCTGAGTCTACTTCTGCACCCTTACAGGAGACCCCGAAGATTGGAGGCCTCCACATCCCTATTTTATCATTTGAAGATTACAGAGTATTACTCGCTAGGCCCCTCAATCACTTCAGAAATGACTCGATGTTTCCACGTGGTATATGGAAGAACTGGTATTCAAATCAAAAAAGAGAATGCACAACTATTTACACAATGTACAATATTCTTTGACTAAATTAGGAACATTCTTTAGAAACATTTTTGATGCAAGGTATTTACACATTGCATTGATTGTGTTGTCGTGAGTGTGAAGCGTGTCTTGATTATTGTAACGTGACTGCTTCCTCTCCTGTGATTACCCTCTACCCAGAGTGTGCAAGTTTATTTAACATCTTATTTAACATTTAACATCTACTTAGCTTGTTTATTCTACATCTAACTTTGCTTGACTGTTAGCCTAGGTGCAGAGAGATAAAGCACTTTCTTAGTTGTTTGTAGGCTGTAGACGTGATCATTCCATGGTTTGGACCACACTTCCCAGGTGCCACATCGATCCGTAACTAGATACTTCTGGTGCTTCTGCGCCACCGCTTCTAAGACAAGCCAGTATTTGGCGCAGCTCAGCAATAGGTACCCACCCTCCGTGAAATTGTGCGCTTTGTTCCCTCTTTTGCCAATATGTTCGCGCATATATCCCCCATCCACCAAGGGATACTTAGAGGGAGAATCTATAACCAATGCGCTATTCAGAGCTAAGCGTATTGCGCTAGTTAACAAACTCAAACAACAGAAAGTGGAAGCCGTTGCAAAACCGCAAACTACAACCAACACACTTCAAACGCCCCATGTCGATACCCATCAGATATCCCTGATCACAGATACCGAACCTCACGTGCTACTTGATGCACCGTGTATGAGTTCCAGTGTACCAAAAGGGCCACTTGCCTCAGTCCAGTATAAAATTGCTCACGCCAACTTGGCCCTCATGCCCGAGGGGGAGGGTCTGTATCAGAGCAAGTATCAGACAAGAAAGCATTTTCTAAGGGAAGCTACCCTAAAGATGGCACTCCTCAACACAAGATCATTGAATAACCACACGAGTCATATTCATGATCTGATTGTTGCCAGAGAGCTTGATATTCTCTGCCTTACTGAGACCTGAATTGGGGATGCCATCGGGCCTGCTGTCAGTCTAGTGGTACTTCCTGGATACTCCATCCTATGTAAAAACGGGGAGACGTCGGTAGGGGGAAGCGATTATTGCTAGATCCTATTTGGGACTATTCACTGCCCCAGTTACATGTTAGGACTGTGAAATACTAGTGGCCAAGTTTATCCCCTCTCCCCGTGCTATGTGAATATTATCTTGGTTTATAGACCCCCTTCCACAATGCCTGAGTTCAATGAGGAACTTATACACATTCTGCACCCCTTAGAAGGTCCCAATCGGGCCTCCATCTGGCTGGGAGACTTAAATCACTGGAAATGGGATGTGCTTGACAAAGAGGCCATTGAGCTTGAGAAAGCCATGGCCAATGTAGATTTTCAGGTAATTAATGACACCCCCACTACGGACAAAAATTATGCCCTTGATTGGGTTGATATCAGAAACATTGAGGCACAAGTGGTCGAGACATCACCATGCATCTGGTCTGACCATTACTTCATAGATTACCAGGTTCTGCTCCCCGATGGGTCATCCAAAAAACCCAATATAGCTAAGTCAGTGACTAGCATGAATCTTAGGAAGATTGATGCCAAGCACCATGAACCATGTCTTGATCTTATCACGTCCAAAACATCTGACACTGATTCCGCTGACCAACTAATTCTTCTGTACAACAGTTCCAAATCACCTTCTAAATCTTCACACATATGGAAATGCTGTGCTGATAACAGAGATATTGAGTGCGCAAATGCCAAGCCCCTCTCAAGAGGTTACCCTTACAGAAATGCCCTGCCCTGGCACCTTGAAACACCATTTGTTGTACAGACTCCTTACAAATATCCAATAAATAAAATAGAATAAAGACACTATTTATCTTCTGCTGAGGTTGCCACGGCCTAAAATTTGTGGGTATGTGGGGTTTTGTAGGGGTCAAACACCTCAGAGAGACTAGAGGTAATTTTTTATATGGACCACTTTAGATCAGCCCTCTCAAAATAGCAATAATACAATATAGTTTTTTCAAAGGGTCACTTGCTTCCCCAAACCCATTTGTGTCTGCCAAACTTGTATGTATCTATTTCTATTATATTATAACATACACTTCCACATTTTTATCAAAAAATATCCATTTATTTCTTATTTTATAAAACACAATACAAAAAAATCTATCACATTTCTCATATCCTTTAGTTCAACAAGATTCTAAAAACACTTTATAATTTCTACAAAGTCGTGCAGTACATCAACAAAATTATCTGGTACTTCAATTCATTGACTCATATTTAGTGAATGGAATAAGTTTTCATTTCATATCTATTGTGTAACGCCATCTATAATCGTGGTATCTTACACAAGTCCCTACACCTTCTCATACTTTGTGCATCCGTCACTCATTCACTCTTCTCATTCAACATTCACAATACACCCAGCATGTTTCTTTCCTTATATTTTGAAACATTTAGATAGGAAATTCATCAGGGGTGAGTACCACACCAATTTGTAATGTACACACTATTCTTGTCTTTGCGACTTCGTTGGGAGATGATCAACTGATCCAATCCCTTTCTTCTTTTATCTAGGCAGAAACACTGAGTAGGTATCTTAGACTAAACGTACAAGCTCTTTAGCCGTTCAGAGGCCTTTATTATCTTGTATCTGTATATCAGTCCACCGGATTTACATAGCGATGTCCCTTCATCTGTACGTCCAGGTCACATGGTCTATACAGCTGCCCGATAGTTGTTGTTGGTAATCAAACTGACCGGAGCCTGTTAGTTCTCAACATCTTAATTTCCCTGTCAGTTAAGGGGCCACATCGGATGGCGAGTCTGTTTGTGTGCCTTAAAACCCACTTAATGCGATGATCTAGACGCTCTACAACTGAGCAATCCGTTGTTAATGAATTCTTTCGACTTTTCGCCACTCTACAATCTGACTTCCAATGAAATGCCGCTAACAGAGAATACCATCCACTCGGTCCACAAGCCTCTCCTGGCTTCTGCGGGGTTTGTAGGGGTACAGTGCTAATGTCCGGTTAGGCCAATGGAGTTACACCCCTGCACTAGGTTAAAGGGTGTGGATGGGTTGCACATGGCTGGATCCTTTAGAGTTGTGAACTGCAACATACTCCCCTCATCTCAATCAATGCATTTTGACTGAATCAATCAATCACATCGTTTTAGAGTGCTCTCTGTACTGCATGTTCCATGTAGCAAAAACTCAAATCTTGGCATAATTTAAGAACTAAAAAAAAATGTAGTAAAAAAAAACAGGAAAAGGCAAAGCTGCTCACGAAGATAGTTTAACAATTTGGAGTCACATAGCCGTATTAGGACGAATTTCATATCCTGCTTCAAAGGGAAGAGAACTATACGGGTGCCAGCTCATCGCCCCTGCAAGTGTCCTCTGACCCATCGTGTTTGCCAAAGTGTTCTGGACACATCTCCATCCCAAACAGGTGTCCTTTGTGCTGTGAGGCGCAGGGTCACCCACACCTTCATTGTGTTTGGATTTAACATCCCCTCACCCCCTCGGCCTACACGCGCTGACACTGCCTTCATGCTCCCAAACGGGCTGGCGCACCAGAGTCCAGACCAGAGGAAGAGAGATCGGCCACTGAATAGAAAGTTAAGTTTAAAGAAGAAAAGAAAACAGTGTTTATTGTCAATGCTAATGTGTGTGTTTGTGTGAGACCGATAATGTATCCGCGGGATAAGTGAACAAGTGTTCATGTTTGGTGCTGGATGCACCCACAGCATAGTTTTATTTTATATTGGCATACTAGGGTACATTGGGCAAAGTCAGAAAAATTATCATTGTGTAGGGCTAATCTTTTTTTTATTGTTCATTTAAAACACACTACCACCGTTGTGGTTTCTAAGTGTAGGAACGGAATTCAGACCTGTGTGGCACTGTGTTGTCTTGTTTCCAAGACAAATGCATTGCACCTGGGCTATCCTTCCTCACTGTTATTTGGGCTTCCATAAATTGCACACAGGCAGCATGAACATGTTGATACAGTGGCATGCCGGCTTATATTAGGCAACCTGCATGAAAGTGTTTATACAGTGCCTCTATTGACATATATTGGGATCCATAACAAGCATAAAAATGCATTCTTATGGTGGCAATGCAGGCATAAACCTTGCATAGCAAGGACAGACATGTTTACAGTGCTAATAGTGGCATGTGTCAAGACCAGCCAGCATGATCAGGTGTTCTTACAGTGGCAATACTGTACTGCCAGCATGAAAATGTTACTAACGCATCATACTAAAATGATTGGGCCCCGCTAGCAAAATAAATGTTATACAGTGGCAGCACTGGAATATATTTGGGCACAGGTAGTGCTAAGAATGTATTTTCTATTGTGCACAGAGAGCCTGAAAATGTGTTGCAAAATGATCCTTTGAACTGTTAGTGATCTGACATCTATTGGAATTCCCAACCACTTTCTCTCTCTTTCCTCACACACTCACCCTCTCTCAATGCACCCGCACTCTCCCCTTTGTTTCCACTCCCAGTCTTGCTTACCCACTCTGAATGGCACCACTGCAAGCATCCCCTCATGCACCCTGATCATATTGTCTCTGGCTCTCATCGTCACTTGTGCCCCTTAACTGTTCTTTGATCTTTGCTCTCTCACATCCTCAGACTCGCTTTTACCCTCCCACTCTCTCACTCTCTTAGTCAAAACTCATCTTGCACACCCTTGATGGCACACTCTCTCAATGGCATCGTTCTTTGCCAGTGCCATCACTCTCTATTCACATCAACTCGCTCCCCTGTATCCCTTCTCACAACTTCCTTTTAACCTTTGTGTTCTCTCTTTGCTACCTGAGGCCAATAAATGAAAATTGCAATGAACAACAGTAACTGACAAAACTAGTGGCTTTGCCATTGCTTGGTTGGTTTTTGTTGGACATTTAAATGTATTCGTAACAGTTGTAACAGCAAGCTACATGCCTGTATCAAACGACGACTAAGAGAACATGATCTATTAACACAGGGTAGTTAAGAGGGATCTCAGGATTTCCCAATTCTGTTTTGAGATGCTCGATCTTTTGACTCAACTGACTTTGCATTCTGTACTTGTAGTCCTTCCTTAAAGTGGGAAAATAAAACTGCAAGGACAGTATAAAAATACACAATGACATTAGATAGAAACCCATGCTACTAGTAACCACCTGAAAACATCTCTATACACAACTCCACCATTGAAACAATAAAGGTTACATAATGGAGTGCACACCACCCGAAGACGCGGATCTGTACTAAATGTCCCTATACAGCACAGAGGCCCACCACAGCTAAGCCAACAAAACTCTCCACGCTCCTTAAACACCACTCCAGCAGACACCAATTTACGAACACACCACTGAGCACCCTATCTTTTGGGATATGTAAACATAAACATTGCAAGAAAGCAACCTTGTCCTACTCCTAAATTAGTCCCATACCCCCGCCTCTGGCAGATCCTGGAACTCCAAGAAACCTTGAAAATGGTAGACTGTGCTATACAAGACTCAATACATAGCATAACAGGTCACAGAAAATAGTTCACTCAGTCTCCTATGGTGCAGTATTCTGGATCGTCCATGCTACTTTGGTGACTGGCAGCAATAGGGGAAGAACATTAACATTGGCTCTGCTGAGGCCAGTACTCGATATTAAAAGAGAGGACATTATTTGTCCAGGATCACACTCTTTGGCTGAACAGTGAACCTGGGATATTAAACCACTGTCAGTTGGTCCAAATCCATTCACATTAAAAGGTCATCCCATGTAAGACTGAGTGCCTCCATACCTGCCAACATGCCTCATTCCATTTGGGAGATTCCTAGTTCAGTCCTGGTTTTAACCTTGCAATCTGGGACTTCGAGTCCCAGGTTTCCACATAAATCAGAGACTAAAAGTACCAGAATACAAAGTTAAAACCTTGACTGGAGTGTCTGAGGAGTCAGTGGGCAGTCATAAGAGAGGTCCTGGGAAACTGCCTAGAAACCGTGAGCCCTACATTTTCTTGTCATTTCACCTGATTTAGCAAGAGTTAGCTTAAAATTGCATCTGGCATAACACGGCATTGATATAAGCAAATAAATGTGACCAACTGTGATGTTGCCAATATGAAAAAGGTTGTTCCCAGTTATTAGATGGTCTGTTTTGCAAGATATGGTGACAAAAAGCACCTAAATGTTATTTGCTATCCCACCCTAAACAGCAACACATCTGTAAACACAACACCCCCACAGAAACAACATAGTTTGCACGTCTTAATCCTAAACAGTCCTCAAACACCACTCTGGCAGACACCGTAATTACACAAACAATTTACTTCACCAACCTGGAGCGCTCATTAGCTACTGCTTCAGAGAATTCACAAAATAAATAAACTTACAAACCCCATCTTCTCATATATGCAAACATCAACACTGCTACAAAGCAACCTTGTCCTGCTCCTAAGTTATTCCTATACCGGACCTCTTGCAGATCCTGAAATTCCAAGAAACAGTGAAAATGGTAGGCTGTATGCTATACAAGGCCAAGAATAACAGGGCATACCAATCATTCTCCTGTGGGGTAGTACTCTGGATGGCTGGCACAATTTTGGTGACTGGCAGGAATAAGGGAGACAATGAATGCTGGCTCTACTCAGGTCTGTCCTCTATATAAAAAGAGAATACATTACTGGTCCAGAAAAAAACACTTCGGTTATACAGTGAAGATGGGATTTTTAGCCATGCTACAGTTTAAGCCCTTGAACACAAACATTCCAAGCTCCACTTGTCACAAATATTTAAATTTTGTATTTCACGGCCTACAATAATACTTTGTCGAGCAGAGGGCTCTGGGTTTCCGGTGGCTAGGCATGCAAAGCCAATCCAGTCTTGCTTTTGCTAAGAATTCTGGGACTTGTAGTTTTCTTTATATTTCAAATGGGAGAGAAAAAACGACAAGAATCCAAAAGGAAAACAACAAGACTGCATACCCATGGGAAATTACAAAGCTCAGATAGTTTAAGTGCATAATGCACGTATCTCAAATTAAAGCAACCTTATATATGTAAACCCTTGGAGAAAGATGTTGAGGCAAAATATTATCGTATTTTTACATCCCGAATAGAAAACTAAAAGTCACAGGATGCAAAATACTACAAGCCTGAAAAACATCTCCTTTTTATCCCACCACTGTCACAATGTCACTTAGATTACATTTCTCATATTTGCCTATCCATATAAAGCAACACTTTTTTTCATCATTAATTTTAGCATTGGGCAATTTCTTAAAAATCAAAGAAATGGAACTCATGGGATTTGAACGCAAAGAAAAATAAACTAACAAAGATGTATGATCTTAATCTTTTAAACTCTTAGATGTAATACATACTAAATAGAATATATTTTGAAGGGAAAGAGAAAAAAAAGAAAAACATTCATTGTACAAATATATGGCTTGTAAATGGATAATGAAATGAAATGACAAAATTGTACGGTTTTTTTTTTCTTTTTTTTTCTTCTTCTCTAAATGTGTTTTATGACTTGTATATGTAATACGAGTTTAATATGTGAGAAATACAATTCAAAAAATTTTGTAAAGGTTTTTTTAACCAAAAACAAATAATTAAAAAAAAAGAAATACCCAGTGTTTACCTGTTGATTTGATTTGTTGATTTGTTGATTTGTTGATTAATAATGTAAAACGAAACCTTAGTTATCTGGGTACATTTCTTTACATTCTTACAGTTACACATGTTACGCATTTTACATAAAGTTGAAACAGTACAGGGATTCATTAAAGTGCATCACAGTAAGGTTCAGACATGAGCAGAAAAATAGGACATAAAACGTTATTGAGTCTCCTGCGTGAGAAGCCACATTTTTACGTTTTTCCTGAAGTTGATGTAAGAAGGTTCTACTCTTAGGGCTAATGGTAATGTGTTCCATAGTGTTGCAGCTAAAACCGGCAAGCCGCTGCCTTCTGTCTTCTGTAGCTTAAACCTACGGATCTTAAGGCAATGTAGTTGTGCAGATCTGGTTGGTCGGTCTGAGATGTTTAGTGAGAATTTGTCAACCATGTGTTTGGGCGCTAGATGCGAGAGACAATTTATAAGTGAGTGACAGAGTTTTGAACGCAATTCTGTGTTTGACTGAAAGCCAGTGTTCATTACTGTCACGCCACTTTTGGGGAGACCGGGGTCTGTTGCACCCGCTCCCTCTCCCACCTCCTGGCGGATCTACCCGCGCTTTCGCCCTTGGGCATTCGCCGGGGGAAGGGGTGCTAGGGCCGGTGCTGGAGGGCTGTGGCGCATGCGCGGGAAACCACTGTCTCGGTTCCGCGCATGCACCGTAGATTGGGCCTCCACGCTGGGAAGGGCTTGCCTTCCAAGCCTCGTTCTGGGTCCGCCGGCGCTCGGAGACGAAACGGCTTGCGTTCCAGGCCTCGCGAGTGCCGGCGGCCCATAAGAGGAACCGCGAGCAGTAGCAAATCGCGTCTCAACGCGGTTGCTACGGTCGTGTTGCTCGCTCCTGCTTCTTATGGTTCCTGTTCCCTGTGCCTGGTCTTGCTTCAGCTCTAGCCTTCTCTTTGGTCTCCCTGCCTTGCTGGTCCCCAGCCTGCCTGGTTCCCAGTCTCCTGTTACCTGCTTGGGTTCTCCTTGGCTCCTGTCTGTTCCATGAGCCTCCCTGGGGTCCAGTTCCCAGTCCCCTTCTTTTCCCTGGGGACCCCTGCTCCTTGTCCTGGGTTCTCCCTGGGTCTTTCTGGGCTTAGCCTCTCCTCCAGCTTTCCTGGGGCCCTCGTTCACTGTCCTTGGATTTACCTTAGGGATCCCAACTCGTGATGGTCTCCCCTCCCAATCTGGTTCCCTCTTCCTGTCTGGACCTGCCTGGTGCCTCATCCTTTGGACCTACTGTACCTCGAGCAGATCAGTCATTCCAGACCAGTTACGTGAAGCTGCTTGAACTTGTCTCCCTGTGGACTGGGGGCCTTACCTTGTATTCATCTGAGAGGTTCCTGGACTATCTTGCTTCATCACCGAATCACGTACCTTTGGAATAAACTCTTTTGGACTTCACCCGTATCCAGTACCTTTCGATCAGACTGTGGCCTCTCCTGCCTGTGCTTGCACAGTCCCTTCGTCACACGTTAATCAGGAGAGTGCTTTCCGTGACGCTGGGAGTTGGTCCATTCACCACCCTGTGTCATTAGGGTGGTGGAGAGGCTGGTTGCATGCTCGTCATTTCACTGGATGCTGCCTGGCGGTCCCAACTAGATCCACTGTCAAGAAAACAGGTACACAGTTCTCACGCACTTCACTGCTTGACAGATTGAGACGCCTGCCTTCAGACCCAGAGATGGAGGATTTGCAAGAGATGCGGAACGAATTACAAGCACTCAGAGCGGAGATGACCGCCTTACGCCAGAAAAATCACACTCTACGCCAAATGATAACCCAAGGGGCTATGAGTACCTCGCAGGTTGAAGGATCCTTGGCACATACAACACCAATCAAGTTCGATGGAGATCCACGTCGAGTAGCTGAATTTTGTAACCACTGTCGAATCCATTTTCTTTTCAGGTCGACACATTTCAACAACGATAAAGCCAAGATTGGCTACATCTTGGGGAATTTAACTGGGAATGCTCTGGCCTGGGCGACTCTGTTTGTAGCAACAAACAGTCCGATTCTGAATGACTTTGCAGCCTTTGAAAAAGCATTCCTCGAGGTTTTCCAGACGCCAAACCTGGCCTCCGCTGCGCAGAATCAACTGATGGATTTAAAACAGGGGAGTGCCGACATGATAACATACATCAGTCGCTTCCGCCTATTGGCAACCAATTCCCAATGGCCTGAAATCACACAAAAAACTCTGTTTCGTCGTGGGCTGAGAGAGGAGTACAAGGATGAGCTACTCCACATTCCTGAACCAGAGTCTCTTCAACATCTAATCGATCAGGTGCTCCGAATTGATCAGAGACTGGCAGAACGAAAGGCCGAGAGACGTCGGCTTGAGAGAAGTTCTCCCAGAACGACCAGTTTACCTGCCGGATCGTTTGGTTCTACCGAGTCTGGGCCAGAGCCAATGCAATTGGGTGCCATGAGGGGTCCGTTATCTGAGGAAGAGAGAAGACGGAGAAGAACGTTTCGGTTATGTCTCTATTGTGGAGCTGCCGGGCATTATCTGGGTACGTGCCCCTTACAACCCCAGAAGATGAAAGCGGGAAACTAGAGGACCTGTCACGTATTGGGAAGGCAGCGACAGGTCCCATTTCCTCCTCAGACCTTTCCCCGTTTTGCTCAGAACTTTACCCCATGAAACCCGCAGTGTTACAGACTTTGAAGATTCAGATCAAGTTGCCTGACAGAACCCTGGAAGTGTTTGGCCTGTTGGATAGCGGGGCTTCCGGCAATTACATTGATGAGACCTTTGCTTCTGTAAACCGGATTCCACTCCTGCCCAGACCCACTGCTCTGCCCGTGGAAGTCATCGACGGAACCCCTTTGTCTTCCGGACCCGTCCGTCAATGTACAGTGGGCCTACTTCTTCAGATTGCCGACCATTTTGAAAACCTCGCTTTGGATGTTATCAAGTCCCCTACCTACAAGGTGGTTTTGGGGTTACCCTGGCTGCAACATCATAATCCGGCAATTGATTGGAGAACGCACACTTTGACCTTCTCCTCCGCAGTTTGTGCCCAGAAGTGCGGTTTGTCCGCTCCGATCCGAGCTTCTTCGACCCCCTTGGAATCTATTGGCAAAGGGGTCAGTGTGTGTTCCACCTCTCAAGTTCCACTGGTATATGCTGATTTTGGACAAGTGTTTTCTGAACCAGGCGATATACCTCTACCACCACATCGCTCGTTTGATTGTTCAATCGAGTTGTTACCAGACTGCGTGATTCCTCATGGGAAACTGTACGCTTTGACACGAGACGAGAGACAAGTGCTTCAAGACTACTTGTCGGATTGTCGACAGAAAGGATACATAGTTCCGTCCAAGTCGCCCGCAGGGTTTCCCCTGTTTTTTGTGAAGAAGAAAGAGGGCACTTTGAGACCTTGTGTGGACTATCGACAACTAAACGACATAACTATCAAAGACAGGTACCCACTTCCATTGATTCGCAGTATCCTGGAAACTCTACACACAGCCCGGATCTTTACCAAACTAGACTTACGTGGAGCCCATCACCTTGTGCGCATCAAGAGTGGAGATGATGGAAGACTGCATTTAAGACACCTTTTGGGCATTTTGAGTATAGAGTCATGCCATTCGGTCTGTGTAACGCCCCAGCTATCTTTCAACGGTTCATGGACAACATCTTTGGTGATCTTATTGGCTTGTCAGTCTGGGTATATCTGGACGATATCCTGGTTTTTTCCAGAACCATTGAAGAACATGTGGGACATGTACGTGAGGTCCTTCGCCGTCTGTCTCTCAATCATTTATTCGCAAAGGAGGAGGAATGCTGCTTTCACCTGCCCAGTATAGAATTCTTGGGGTTTGTGATCAATCAGGACGGGGTAGAGATGGATCCCAAGAAAGTTCGAGCTATTCAGGAGTGGAAACAACCCCATGACATTAAATCTTTACAATGCTTCTTGGGATTCGCTAATTTCTATAGGTGCTTTATTCCACGGTTTTCTCAAATCTCAGCGCCCCTCACCAGGCTGACCAGCAGTAAGATCATTTTCAAGTGGGATTCCCTTGCGTCTCAGGCATTCGACACCTTGAAGTCCGCCTTCATGGCCGCCCCGATTTTGCATCACCCACAGGATGACTTACCTTATATTGTGGAAGCAGACGCTTCGAATTTCGCAGTTGGGGCGGTTCTCCTGCAAAGAGATCCGGTTACGTCTGTTGAGCATCCAGTGGCCTACTTCTCACGCAAGTTGAATCCCAGCGAAAGAAATTATGCGGTCATCGAGAAGGAGCTGTTGGCCATCAAAACCACATTTGAGGAATGGAGCCATCACCTACTTGGAGCCCGTTTTTCGGTAGAGGTTTGTACCGATCATCGTAACCTGCAGTACCTGCGCTCCCTGCAATGTCGAACGCCCCGTCAGGCTAGGTGGGCCTTCTTTTTCTCCCCATTCATGTTTCATGTCACATATGTCCCAGGAGCCTCCAACTTGAAGGCGGATGCCCTCTCCCGATCACTGGAAAAAGTGGAAGAAACGTCCAGTTCGGATCAGCCGCTGATTTTCCCTCACCAATTCCTGATGACGTTGTCTCCTCATCTACAGTCAATTGCGGATGCCACCCGGACGGATCCTGAAAGATCGGCCCTTCTTCGGCGAATGTCAGTATCTGAGCATGACGGGCTCCTGTTTTGCCGGAAGAGGCTTTACATCCCCAAGGGTACGATTCGAGATGGCATATTGCATGGGTTTCATGATTCACCTATTGGGGGTCATCGAGGGGTGAGAGCTACACGTGAGCTGATATCCCGACAGTTTTGGTGGCCTAGGTGGGCTACCGACGTCCAGAAATACATCGAGAGCTGTCCCGTCTGTGCCCAATGTAAGGTTTCTAGAAGACAACCTTTGGGACTGCTAGTACCCACAGAATTAGCACCATACCCATGGCATACCATCGCTACGGATTTTGTGGTTGATCTACCTCCTTCTAACGGGTTTACTTGTATAATGGTCGTGGTGGATAGCTTCACTAAATATGCTAATTTCATCCCTTTTAACAGGATCCCTACAGCTACTCAGATGGCTTCAGCTTTTTTCCATGAGATCTATCGACTACATGGTCTTCCTGAAAAGATTATCTCGGATCGTGGTTCTCAATTTCTCTCTGCTTTCTGGAACAAGGTGTGTGGTCATCTGGGAATTCGTAAAGCTTTGAGCTCTGGCTTTCACCCGCAGACCAACGGGCTCACCGAAAGGACAAATCAGACTCTGGAGGAGTATCTCCGTTGTTTTGCTAACGCAACTCAGTCCAACTGGAAGGCGTACCTAGATCTTGCAGAAGTATCCTACAACAATACTGTCCACGCTTCTATTGGAGTTAGTCCGTTCTTCTGCTCAGCGGGTCAACATCCCAAGTTGGTGCCATTTCATCCTGTGCCCACCAGTACAGTTCCATCTGCTGATGTCCTGGTCTCTACCATTCAACGACAACAGGAATTGGCTTGCAGGATCCTGAAGGAAGCCAAGGAGCGGATGAAGGCCCAGGCTGACAGGAAAAGGAGTGTGGAACCAGACTTTCGGGTCGGGGATAGGGTTTGGTTGTCGTCCAAGAACCTGCCACTTCGCAATTTACCGGTCAAATTAGCTCCCCGGTATTTTGGTCCGTTCAAAATCACCAAACGGTTGTCTTCTGTGGCCTTTCGCCTTCAGCTACCTCCTTCTTGGCATGTACACCCTGTTTTCCATGTCTCCCTATTGAAGCCCTATGTGGTCGATCCCTATGGCCGATCCTGTCCTCGCCCAGCTTCTGTCCTTGTGCAAAGGGTCCCAGAATTCGAGGATCGGGAGATTTGCGATGCCCGCTATCGCAGGGGGGTGCTTCATTTTTTGGTTGATTGGAAGAGGTACCCGGCTTGTGATCGTACTTGGGAACCACGTCGGCATGTGCATGCTCCCCGCTTGGTTCGCGAGTTCTATGATCGATTTCCTTGGAAGCCTGGGGCCCCGGGCCTTTCTGGGAGGGGGCATAGTGTCACGCCACTTTTGGGGAGACCGGGGTCTGTTGCACCCGCTCCCTCTCCCACCTCCTGGCGATCTACCCGCGCTTTCGCGCTTGGGCGTTCGCCGGGGGAAGAGGTGCTAGGGCCGGTGCTAGAGGGCTGCGGCACATGCGCGGGAAACCACTGTCTCGGTTCTGCGCATGCGCCGTAGATTGGGCCTTCACGCTGGGAAGGGCTTGCCTTCCAAGCCTCGTTCTGGGTCCGCCGGCGCTCGGAGACGAAACGGCTTGCGTTCCAGGCCTCGCGAGTGCCGGCGGCCCATAAGAGGAACCGCGAGCAGTATCAAATCGCGTCTCAACGCGGTTGCTACGGTTGTGTTGCTCGCTCCTGCTTCTTATGGTTCCTGTTCCCTGTGCCTGGTCTTGCTTCAGCTCCAGCCTTCTCTTTGGTCTCCCTGCCTTGCTGGTCCCCAGCCTGCCTGGTTCCCAGTCTCCTGTTACCTGCTTGGGTTCTCCTTGGCTCCTGTCTGTTCCACGAGCCTCCCTGAGGTCCAGTTCCCAGTCCCCTTCATTTCCTTGGGGACCCCTGCTCCTTGTCCTGGGTTCTCCCTGGGTCTTTCTGGGCTTAGCCTCTCCTCCAGCTTTCCTGGGGCCCTCGTTCACTGTCCTTGGATTTACCTTAGGGATCCCAACTCGTGGTGGTCTCCCCTCCCAATCTGGTTCCCTCTTCCTGTCTGGACCTGCCTGGTGCCTCATCCTTTGGACCTACTGTACCTCGAGCAGATCAGTCATTCCAGACCAGTTACGTGAAGCTGCTTGAACTTGTCTCCCTGTGGACTGGGGGCCTTACCTTGTATTCATCTGAGAGGTTCCTGGACTATCTTGCTTCATCACCGGATCACGTACCTTTGGAATAAACTCTTTTGGACTTCACCCGTATCCAGTACCTTTCCATCAGACTGTGGCCTCTCCTGCCTGTGCTTGCACAGTCCCTTCGTCACGTTAATCAGGAGAGTGCTTTCCGTGACGCTGGGAGTTGGTCCATTCACCACCCTGTGTCATTAGGGTGGTGGAGAGGCTGGTTCCCCGAGTCACATGCTCGTCATTTCACTGGATGCAGCCTGGCGGTCCCAACTAGATCCACTGTCAAGAAAACAGGTACACAGTTCTCACGCACTTCTCTGCTTGACAATTACGTCTCAGCTCAGAGATATGGTGAGATCTGGGAACGTTCATCGCAGATCTATGCGCATTGTTTTGGAACATTTGCAACCTTTTTAGGTTACGCTGATTGGTTCCTAAGTACAGGGCATTACAATAGTCTAATTTGGATAGCATGAGCGCCCTAGCTATTGAAGTGCATTTGGCTGTGGACATAAAGGTCTGCAGGCATTAATTCATTTGCAGGTATAAGCAGTGGCTGACGCTGTTGCATTAATTTGTCTTGTCAGTGAAGAGTCTAGGTAAATGCCTAGTGTTTTCACATCCTTCGAAACATTTATGTTGTTGGCGTCGAAATTAAAAGAGTTAAACTCTCTGTCTAGTCTATTGAGTCTCGTTTGGGAACCTATGAGAAGTAGCTCTGTCTTATCATCATTAAGACAGAGTCCATGCTTTGCCATCCATGCTTGTATGATTAGGTATATGTCGTTTAGTAGTTTGGAGTGAGTGTTGTAGTCGCCAGTGATAGGAATGAGAATTTGGGTGTCATCCGTGTAGTTAGTGTAGGTGACACCCTAATGGTCTAGGTCATCGAAGAGGGGCTTCGTAAAAATATTGTAAAGCTTTGGAGAGACGCAAGAGCCCTGGAGGACTCTGCATGTGATTAGTGCTGGCTCGGCTGACGGGCTGACGCTGTGGGTGTGAACACTCTCACAGTTCTGTTACCCAGGAAAGACTAGATCCAGGTGGTGTCTTTGTCGGAAAAGTGAGCTGCCGTCAAGAGGTGGTTACATAAGACTTTATGATTTACTAAATAAAAGGCAGCTGATAAGTTTAGTAGCAGTAGGAGGGCTAGATTACCTTTGGCCTTGATGTCGTCCATCTGTCTTTTTAAATCCAACAAAGCCATTTCAGTGCCGTGTCTAGGTCTAAAGCCAGATTATTGAAGACCGAGGAGGTTATTTTTTTAGATGTTTCTGAATCTGAAGGTATGCTACCCTATCTAAGATTTTCAAGAGGAACGGTACTGTGGTGATCGGTCTATAATTTAGGGGGATGTTTGGATCAAGGGTGGGTTTCTTTATTAAAGGGAGGAGCCAGGCATCTTTCAAGTTGGTAGGGACTATACTAGCTTCAAATGAAGCGCTGAATAGGTTGGTAATGAAAGGTGCAAGATCCCGCGCAGCCTCTTTGATGATGGATGCTGGGCATATGTCCCCCTGACATCTCGATGGTTTCAGATTCATTATTATGCCGTCTATGTCCTTGACAGAAAGAGGTGTAAAGTTGAATAGATTGCGTGGATTGGGTGAAAGGTGCTAAAGGCCTGATTTGGGATCTATCAGAGGTGAGGCTGAGTTTTTTGGATTCAATTTTAGTTTGTAGAAGCATTATTTTGTCCAGTAGCGCTTTCTGCATATTGGTGCACCATAAGATGTCTTTTGGTACATGAATCTAGTGGAGGTGTAGGAGATTCTAACTCTCTGAGGATGCGAAATCATTCTTTAGTAATTGATTTCGCTTTGATGATTCTTTCATTGTAGATTTCACTTTTAGTCTGGTGAATGGCAGCTTTGTAGATGAGAGCGGCTTTTAAAAAACGTTTCTTTGTTGGATGCTGAGGGAAGGATGTAGTTGAATTCCTTATTTTCATTGGGCATTTTAGTTGGGTATCGCTAGGTAACGAGCCTTCAAGGGGTCTTTCATAAAGAGCCCATCAATGCAAAATGCCTACAGACAGTGTGGTGGACATGACAGAAAGCAGGTAGTTAAGGGGCTGCAGGCAGCCCGGTCCAGGACACTGAGTGTGGCTCCGCGTGACAATGGCAATTAGCCTGAACATCACAGTGTGTGTTTAACTGGGATTGAGAGGACAGGACGTTCTCCTTTCATTTGGATTTATTTTCTTTTTTGTGAATGGAGCCAAACCGGGCAGGGACTGGCAGTCATTAAGCACAGCAATAAGCCCCCTGTGTCTGTCTCCATTGAGTGCTGCTGCTCCAAGCGCAGCAATTGATGTCGTGATGTGGCGCCCCCTGTTGCGCTAAGTGCTGTAGCGCCCTTGTGCACCAGCAGCAATGGTGCCCTAAAAAATTATGTACATTCAGTGACCCGGGCAACTGCTGGTTTGCCTGGGCCTAAGGCCAGCCCTATTTATGCCTCATTTGGCATACCTTTTGGGTCCTCGAATCCTCTCCAATTGAGCTCACTGGGCCTGCCCAGAAAACTGACAGTCCTGCCTCTAAGTGACCCATTGAATTCTAAGAGAGCTTGGGTTTAGAGCTCCATCATTCATGCATGTTGGGACTCCAAACCCACTGCCTTCATGCTCCCCAATGGCAAGCGCTCAACATTGCAACCTTCTGCCTGCAGGCCCTCATTAGAAATAGCGCCCTGCCTCACAAAGGGGCCTGCAGAGGCATGTGTCCCACAATGTTGAATTTCATGGAGAGCATCCGCCGGTCAGGTTTATTGATAGAGGAATGTTCTGCATGAAACTTGTCAGCAATGGGCTGTGCTATTAGCAAAGGGGCACCATCCCAATGCCCATAATTCATTTACTTCCACTGGTTGATGTACCTGGTATAGAAGTGTGGGTGAGCGCATGCATGTGTGTGTGTGTCTGTGCACATGGTGGGTGATGTTTTATTTGCTTTGTGGTACACACTTTGCTACGTTTGATCATGGCGATTAAATTGGTTTGCTTAAGTGGGGGCAGGTTTACGGGCCTAGATTTGTGATTGGTCATTATATTCCTTGCTCGTCCATGATCATGCGCAGTAGTTTTGTTCTGGAAAGCCTTCATTATCTTGTGGAAACTGGATGGGGTGTGGGTTGAGTGTGGAGATGTTTATGGCACAGTGTCTACTTTCCTCTGTGTATGTTCAGTGCTGCAGATCATTGTATTCGTTGCAGATTACCCCTGTATTACTTTCAACTGTCACGCCTTCGATGTTGGGTGTGCTGATGGTTGATGCTTCTGTGCATTGGCTAGTGTGGGGGTGTTGTGTGTGGAGATGTTTTGTTGCACAGTGTCTACTTTCTTCTGTGTGCCTTCAGTGCTGCAGATCATTGTATACATTGCAGCTTAGACCTGTATTACTTTCATCCATCACACCTTACTCAGCATGCCTTCGATGTTGGGTGTGCTGATTGTTGATGCTTCTGTGCATTGGCTGGTATGGAGGGTGTTGTGTGTGGAGATGTTTTGTTGCACTTTTGTTGCACAGTGTCTACTTTTTTTGTGTGCCTTCAGGGCTGCAGATCATTGTATACGTTGTAGCTTAGACCTGTTTTACTTTCATCAATCACACCTTATTCAGCATACCTTCGATGTTGGGTGTGCTGATGGTTGACACTTCTGTGCATTGGCTAGTGTGCCAGTGTTGTGCATGGAGATGTTTGTTGCACAGTGTCTACTTTCTTCTGTGTGCCTTCAGTGCTGCAGATAATTGTATACATTCCAGCTTAGGCTTGTAATACTT
Organism: Ambystoma mexicanum; assembly: GCF_040938575.1. Lineage (NCBI taxonomy): Eukaryota > Metazoa > Chordata > Amphibia > Caudata > Ambystomatidae > Ambystoma > Ambystoma mexicanum. The sequence goes on along the minus strand of NC_090924.1, from coordinate 680,380,155 downwards.
TCATCCGTCACACCTTACTCAGCACGCCTTCAATGTTGGGTGTGCTGATTGTTGATGCTTCTGTGTATTGGCTAGTATGGGGGTGTTGTGCGTGGAGATGTTTTGTTGCACAGTGTCTACTTTCTTCTGTGTGCCTTCAGTGCTGCAGATCATTGTATACATTGCAGCTTAGACCTGTATTACTTTCATCCGTCACACCTTATTCAGCACGCCTTCAATGTTGGGTGTGCTGATTGTTGATGCTTCTGTGTATTGGCTAGTGTGGGGGTGTTGTGCGTGGAGATGTTTTGTTGCACAGTGTCTACTTTCTTCTGTGTGTCTTCAGTGATGCAGATCATTGTATACATTGCATCTTAGACCTGTATTACTTGCATCCATCACATGTTACTCAACACGCCTTCGATGTTGGGTGTGCTGATGGTTGATGCTTCTGTGCATTGGCTATTGTGGGGATGTTGTGTGTGGAGATGTTTTGTTGCACAGTGTCTACTTTCTTCTGTGTGCCTTCAGTGCTGCAGATTATTGTATACATTGCAGCTTAGGCTTGTAATACTTTCATCCGTCACACCTTACTCAGCACGCCTTCAATGTTGGGTGTGCTGATTGTTGATGCTTCTGTGTATTGGCTAGTATGGGGGTGTTGTGCGTGGAGATGTTTTGTTGCACAGTGTCTACTTTCTTCTGTGTGCCTTCAGTGCTGCAGATCATTGTATACATTGCAGCTTAGACCTGTATTACTTTCATCCGTCACACCTTATTCAGCACGCCTTCAATGTTGGGTGTGCTGATTGTTGATGCTTCTGTGTATTGGCTAGTGTGGGGGTGTTGTGCGTGGAGATGTTTTGTTGCACAGTGTCTACTTTCTTCTGTGTGTCTTCAGTGATGCAGATCATTGTATACATTGCATCTTAGACCTGTATTACTTGCATCCATCACATGTTACTCAACACGCCTTCGATGTTGGGTGTGCTGATGGTTGATGCTTCTGTGCATTGGCTATTGTGGGGATGTTGTGCGTGGAGATGTTTTGTTGCACAGTGTCTACTTTCTTCTGTGTGCCTTCAGTGCTGCAGATCATTGTATACATTGCAGCTTGGACCTGTATTACTTTCATCCGTCACACCTTATTCAGCACGCCTTCAATGTTGGGTGTGCTGATGGTTGATGCTTCTGTGCATTGGCTATTGTGGGGATGTTGTGTGTGGAGATGTTTTGTTGCACAGTGTCTACTTTCTTCTGTGTGCCTTCAGTGCTGCAGATCATTGTATACATTGCAGCTTAGACCTGTATTACTTTCATCCGTCACACCTTATTCAGCACGCCTTCAATGTTGGGTGTGCTGATGGTTGATGCTTCTGTGCATTGGCTATTGTGGGGATGTTGTGTGTGGAGATGTTTTGTTGCACAGTGTCTACTTTCTTCTGTGTGCCTTCAGTGCTGCAGATCATTGTATACATCGCAGCTTAGGCTTGTAATACTTTCATCCGTCACACCTTACTCAGCACGCCTTCAATGTTGGGTGTGCTGATGGTTGATGCTTCTGTGCATTGGCTAGTGTGGGGGTGTTGTGCGTGGAGATGTTTTGTTGCACAGTGTCTACTTTCTTCTGTGTGTCTTCAGTGATGCAGATCATTGTATACATTGCATCTTAGACCTGTATTACTTGCATCCATCACATGTTACTCAACACGCCTTCGATGTTGGGTGTGCTGATGGTTGATGCTTCTGTGCATTGGCTATTGTGGGGATGTTGTGCGTGGAGATGTTTTGTTGCACAGTGTCTACTTTCTTCTGTGTGCCTTCAGTGCTGCAGATCATTGTATACATTGCAGCTTAGACCTGTATTACTTTCATCCGTCACACCTTATTCAGCACGCCTTCAATGTTGGGTGTGCTGATGGTTGATGCTTCTGTGCATTGGCTATTGTGGGGATGTTGTGTGTGGAGATGTTTTGTTGCACAGTGTCTACTTTCTTCTGTGTGCCTTCAGTGCTGCAGATCATTGTATACATTGCAGCTTAGACCTGTATTACTTTCATCCGTCACACCTTATTCAGCACGCCTTCGATGTTGGGTGTGCCGATGGTTGATGCTTCTGTGCATTGGCTATTGTGGGGATGTTGTGCGTGGAGATGTTTTGTTGCACAGTGTCTACTTTCTTCTGTGTGCCTTCAGTGCTGCAGATCATTGTATACATTGCAGCTTAGACCTGTATTACTTTCATCCGTCACACCTTATTCAGCAAGCCTTCAATGTTGGGTGTGCTGATGGTTGATGCTTCTGTGCATTGGCTATTGTGGGGATGTTGTGTGTGGAGATGTTTTGTTGCACAGTGTCTACTTTCTTCTGTGTGCCTTCAGTGCTGCAGATCATTGTATACATTGCAGCTTAGACCTGTATTACTTTCATCCGTCACACCTTACTCAGCACGCCTTCAATGTTGAGTCCGCTGATTGCTGATGCTTCTGTGCACTGGCTGCTTTCAAATTCATTTTGTGTGGGACTATTGATTGGCCCTACATACCCACTGCACATGTCGGGCAATATTGCTACATTTCTCTAGCTTTTAAGAGGAAATATCTCAAATTGGCTGATACAAGTTTATGCAATTTTACAGCAAGTAATTCTTCAGCCTCAGGGCGAGGTGTGGGGTGAAACTTTTAATAAACAAAGCAGACAATTTTTAAATTGTGGGCGAATTGTTTATTTTTCAGCCTTTATAGAAAGCTCCATGCAAAAAACGATTACATGCACCAATCTTTTTCAGAATTAAAACATTGATGGCACTTCGCCTCATTTAGCATATCTGTTTGGATTTGGTCAGATCAGCGGCATGCTATATTTGGTGAACTTTCATAGATGGGACCAAAGGTTGAATGAATGAATGCCTTTTTGCACTTTCTTAGGTAAAGTTCGATGCACCCTTAAACATACTGCCACTAGCTCAGCAGTATAATATATACGTGTACCTTTTCCCAACAAGCATACTTTAAAGTTTATTATTATCATTATTAATATTATTACTATTGTTAGTATTATACTGTTCTTTTACATTCTCTGTGCCAATTGTTCTCTTGTTTTTCACTTTTGCATGTCTATCATATAGTCTCCCCTTCACCTTCCTATCTGCACATTGTCTGTCCTCCTGTCATGTTGCACACAAAAATATGCTATTTTTGGGGGAGGGGGGTACTCATTTAAATGCAAAAAAACATTGTCTGGCGTGCTTAAATCATCAATATCTTTTGTCATCACATTTTTTCTCTCAAAATGTTAACTTTGTATGATGAAATGCCATTCTGGCCAGAAGCAGTACAGGGGGCGGGTCAAGCATGTATGTAATATCCCCAAACATGTACCTCAACATGGCACAGAGGCGTTTCAGTCAGAAAGGTGAAACTTGCAAAGTTAGATAGTATATGTAGTGTTAATGACTCCAATCTAGCATTCCCACTAAGTCAATGCCTGGTCTGGGATTGCTCAAGGGAAGCCCTTATTTATATATTTTTATGACAAGTTATAATCTGGATGATGAACCCTTGTATAACGCCCCTCTCTTAGAATCCCCCCTGACCCCACTGAGCCAAGAAGGAGGTTTGTTTTGCAAATTGAAAAGGTTTATTTGAAAAACTAAACAATATATATATATATCACACTTTTATAATAAATTAATATTTGATATCACACTTAGACATATGACAGTGAGTGATCAACAATGGATGATGTGATAATAGCACACTGGTTTAATTACTTAGGAGTAGTATAGAGGATAAGGTCACTGAGAATGCTTTATATGGTACAAGGAAGTGCAAGGTGGAATAGAAGCAACACAGGAATAAACTTGATATGATTTCAGCAAAAGGTAATATAATCACTTTTCCCCTTTTGGCAACTCACCCCCCCCTTATGCAATAGAAGATGGAAGGGCGAGCACACAGTTCTCAGGAATACAATCACAGTACAATACGAATTCAGTCCCCCCCCTAGCAAGTTTAGAGAAACAGGGATGATTTTAAACACAGGCAAAGTACTTTAAAGGTGGTATGCAAAGAAGGGAACAATATGCTAAAATGATTTTAATTCCCTCTAGAGGTTCAGGGTGGGTGAGAGATACTTTAAATCAGTTCAGGCCACTTTAGCAATGCTCTATGAATGATTGTCAGGTTGCAAACGAATTTCAGCAAAGGAAAGCAAGGAGCTGCTATTTTGACACGTGAAGAAATTTGAGCCAAATCGCAAATCGCTGCACTTTTTCTGAGTGCGTTGAGCGCGATTACAGATTCGGTTTGTTGGAAAGTCCAGAATCTTAGCTTTACAATGAAAGTTAAATCTTGCTTCTATCACAAACGGTTCAAGAGATACGGACGATTTTGTGGAGGTAGATTTTCAGAAATTAAATTTTAAAGTTTCAGAATGACAGATGACAGTTTTGCAGCTTTAAAGTCACAGAAGGACACACAATGCTATGGTGTAGTTCTAGATAGGTTAAAATAGTTTGAATTAGATTATTTTAAACTAAGAGATTGGTTTTGCACAGTTCTGGCTGAGTACTCACACTATATTTTGGACAGGAATGCGATTTTGTCACGGATCGGGTCAGGATTGGCTGCGGTTCTCTCGCCACTGGGTACTGGTTCTGCGCACAGCGATTTGGGTCAGCTCTCAGCAATCTGGTCTGGGTCTGGTCTCTCTGGATCTCTGGTCTCTCTGGATAATTCTGCCTTCTGGATCTGCTACCGGTTCTGGCAAAAGTTCTTGGCAAAGAATTCAAACAGCTCGCCCGGCTGTTGAAGAGTTTGCAAATGATTTGGAGGCCTGCTGAAAAAGGATTCAGCTTGTGGATTCAGGCCTCTCCGCTACAAGTTCTGGAGTTAAGTTCTGGTCTCTGGAGTTTGATGGATTTGAAGTCTGGAGTCTCACGGCAAAGCGTCCCACAAGAAAGTGGAAAGTGAATGTCCCTGTCTGGCTTCCAATGGCTCTTTTTATGTCTTTAGAAAGTGGGTGTGTGCGTCGCATAACTGAGCCTGCCCCTCTCAACCTATCATTGGACCAGTTCTCCTCTCTCCCTTGATGTGGGGAACTGAGTTGTGAGTCAGAGTGATGAGGTAGGTTTATGGTCAGAGGATCCTCCTCTTGTCAAATTGCACACAAATCTATTTCTGATCCAAATACATATTTCCCAGATACACAAGTGGTTGACATTACATATACATATTACAGATTACTTATGGTACATTATGTTCCAACTCTGATGTTTCTAAGAGTTTGCATTCAAAAATGACAACTTATTTTCGTTTTTAGTTGGTTTACCAATATCGGACGTTTACCAAAAATGGCACACATTTAGACCGCCTTTCTACACATATTCCAGTAACTTTTCATTTTTCTAGCGTGAACCCCGTGTCTGAAATCTCCATAATTCATGGGGTTTTGCCTCAGAACATGGTACAGAGTTCTAACACCTCTTAAAATGTGCACAGAAAAATCACAAGAATGATGATGTTATTTATATAATTTTTACAAGTCTGCACTATGAATTATCCATCTTTTTAAAATTATGCTCTGGCCCCGAGGGGTGTGGTTTTCCAAAGCACATGGTGGAATTTCTGGTTTATCCACTTCCCCCAAGCTCAGCTTGCTCACAGATGCAGTGCCCCTCCCCGTTTCCTTCCAAGAGGAAGCCGTTTACGACCCCCCTAATTTAACATTTGCCTGGGCCAAGGACAGTGCTTTGTTTAGTTTCCTGCAGTCCCCAGGTGCCACTCCCCTAATTCAATCAGAGAGGTGTCATCTCCTTTTGCCAGGGGCAGCAGAATGCAGCCAGGCCTGGGAACACAGCTGCTGATCAAGTTTCAACTCCTGTCGGGGGTAGTTGTCAGGCAGAATTCAATCTCTTTCAGCTGGGCTTCAGCTAAATGTCACTTTGGTTCCCAGTTTTCTACATTCAAACCAAACTTGCAATTTTTACACATGCAGCTACAACACTGATTCTAAGTTCAAAACTATGACATTTAACAGTTGCAAACTATGTGACACTCCACAGAAGGTCACTCATTTATTTTAAACATTTATATTTTAGCGTCTTTCAGTCCAATTTAACTTAGGCTGCTGACATCCACAGCTCAGCCAGTTCCATTATGAACATTATTATAGGCTCTTTCACTTTCCAGATTTTGTATGCACACAAGTCAACCTTCTGCCAAATGTCTGCTGGTGTTCAGTGAGATTTTTGAGTATCTTGCAATAGGCATTTTTAGCTTGCATTTCAGAGAAACAAAGGTGATTTCAAAGCGCTTTCTGAGCTAACCCGCACTGCTGTTTTTCCTTTGGCACACATTTCACCCATGGCACTCCTGGCCCATCACGCTTGCACTGGTGGGTGGCAGGTCAGGGGACCATTTTGTTGTGCGCAAAGACTGCGCGGTTCTCTCGGATTCTGGCGCAAATGTGGGCTTTTCCGCCCTCTTGGATTTCCTAAGCCCACAGCACCAAATGTTGCAGCATAATAATCCAAATGTGGGTCAATACCCCTGACAGTAGCAATGGGCGAGGGCAGGCGTTCCTTTCCTGAGAGGTAGGTCAGTAGTGGAAGCATCCACACAATCACAGTAAGGCAAGTACTAAATATGTCCTAACCTTACTAAAACACAGTATACACAAAAAACACTAGCAACCCACCTCTACAAGAGAAAAGCACAGCTCAAAGAGACTAAATATCACGCTCTGCAGTCTGGATAGCAGGGAGTTTCAATGCAAGAGGGATGCCAAAGTATACTATTAATTAAAAAAATGGAAAATATACAAATAAACAGTATTTAGAAAATCGTCTTGGGGTCTAGGTAATAACCAGTCTCTTTATCCCAAGCTAAGGCGGGTGTTCACCATGCCTAGTGGCACCCAAGTGGTTAGTTTATTTATGTATTTATTTATTTTTTCATTTGTATACCCCGCTAAACCCTTGGCATCAAGGCGCTGTTAGATAACACCAGTTACACATAGGCGAACCAAAACATGAAGGTCCAATGATACATAAGGTACATGAGAGCAAGAAGTAATACCTGTAGGCAATACAGGATCAAGGTGGAAGTTCTTGATAGAAAAATTCATTGTTTGTTATCAGACTCAGTAGGCATAGGGGGGAACAGTGGGAATCATATTTAAACAGCATAGTCTTTTTAGCGCTTTCCTAAAGGTCCAGTAAGATGGTTAGCCTCGGAGGGTGGCCGGGAGTAGGTTCCAGTGCTTGGCAGCAAATGTAGGGAAGCTGGAGCCCCCAGTTTTTTGACATTTGAATTTAGATTGAGTGTTGCGGTGGGTGTAGGCTGCCCTGGTTGGTTTGGCAGAGGTTGCTTTGGTGATTTTTTGGGATAATTAAGGGGGGGGCACTTTGAACAGGGACCTATGTGTGATAGAAAGTGTTTTGCAGATGATTCGTTCAGCCAGTGGGAACGTTTTCTTGCTTCACTGGTCTGGTCGGCTTTGGGGATGTTGAGCACAGCTCTGAGAGCTTTCTTTTGAATGACATGCATTTTGTGAATATTGGCGATTGTGGTACCTGCGAAGAGGGCATTGCAGTAGTCAAGTCTGGCTCCAACAGATGGCGCGGGCTATGGTCATGCAGCTATCCGTGGAGAGGAAAGGTCTGCAAGCATTGATTAGTTTGGTCATGTAGGCAGCGCTGGGGGCTATGGCACTCACTTGTCATGATAAAGATAGTGAGGTATCTAGATAAACAATCAGTGCCTTCACTACCGGGGAGACCGGGATTGTTACTTTGTTGATGATAAAGGATGAGTATTGGTGGCTTTATTTTTTGATTATTGAGGGGGAGCCTACTTTGAGAAGCTCAATCTTCTCATCATTAAGGCAGAGTCAGTGTGTGGCCATCCACGATTGGATTGTCACGTACACCAAGTTGAGTCAGGCAGTGTCTTCTTGTTAGTTTTCAGAGAGAGGGAGTAAGTTCTGCGTGTCATCAGCATAATTTGTATAGGATATGCCAATGGAGTCAAGGAGTGTGAATAGTGGTTTCATGAATATGTTACATAGAGTGGGTGACATGCACGATCCTTGTGGGACACCGCAGGAGATGGGTGCTGGTGGAGCGCTGGCATCTCTGCGAATACCCTCATGAATCTGTTGCCTAGGAAGGAGGATATCCAGGCTGAAGCCTCTGGCGTGAAGTTGGCGGATGTGGATAGGTGCTGACCTAGGATTGTATGTAGGTCGAACACAGCTTAGAGGCCTAGGAGAAGCAGGCTTACCTTTATCCCTTATTTCATCAATTTGGATTTTTAGGTCAATGGGTGCCGATTCGGTCCCATGGCCAGGACGAAAGCCAGATTGGTGCATGCCCAGGATTCGGTTGGCCTCAAGGTGTCTTTGGATTTGTAAGTATGCTGCCCTGTCTAGGATTCTGAGCAGGAAGATGACCGTTGTGATTGGGTGGTAGTTAGTTGGGATTGCTGGGTCTAGAGTAGGTTTTTTGATAAGAGGGAGAACTCAGGCTTCTATGAAGCTGGTGGGGACTAGTCCTGTGGAGAAGGAGGAGTTGATAAAAGCGGTAATGAGTGGGGAAAGGTGGTCTGCACAGTCTTTTATGAGACTTGCGGGACAGATTTCTCCTTTAAAGCGAGAAGGCTTGAGGCCTTTTAGGATAGCTTTGACTTCAATTTCTGAGACATTAGTGAAGTTAAACAACAGAGGGGCATGGCGGTTGTCAGTGGATGAAGAGGGGTCTGTTGAAGCACTTGGAGAGGTTTGGATCATGGTTTGTTTGGTGTCAATTTTATTTTGAAGGGTTTTGGATATCTGAGCACCAAAAGGCATCTTTATTTAGGGTGGTGGAAGGGGTGGTGGGAGTTTCTAATTCTCTGAGAATTGTGAAGATCTCCCGAGTGTTAGAATTGCCATTGGCAATACGAGCATTGTAGGAAGAAGATTTGGCAGCGATGATGGTTTTCTTGTATAGATTAGTGGCTGTTGTGAACAGAAGCTTGCTGGCCACAGATGGAGATTTTTTCCAGTTGGCTTCAGCTTTTCGCTTGTAGGTGCGAATGGTTAGGAATTCAGGGGTGAACCAAGAGTTTCTGTGTGCATATGGTTTATATGGTTTAGGCTTACGGGGCTTTAGTGGAGCTATGGTGTTGATGGCTGCAGTTAGTCATTCAGTGTATAGATTGGTGAGCGTGATTGGGTCATTGAAGAAGGGGGGATTGGGTAGGAGCAAGCTCAGCAGTGGGGCTAAGCGTTCACTTGTGAGGTTTTTTGTGCTGCGGGTGAGAGTGGCAGGCAGGGGGATGAGGATGGGTGGTGGTTGGGTGGCTGGCGCGATACAGAATTGGACAATATTGTGGTCTGACCAAGGGCAGGGGTTGTTAGAGAGGAGAGCTACCTGGGAATAGAGGTTGGCGATCCAGTCAAGAGTCCTACCTTTGTTGTGAGTGGGGGTGTTGACATAGTGATGGAAGCCAAGGGCGCTGAGCAAGTTAGATAGTGATAGGGCTGCTAGGTCATCCTGGTCATTAAGGCCCAAATTGAGGTCTCCCATGAGGATGGGTTTGGATGACAGGGTGATGTGAGCACTTAGACAAAGGAGGAGGTTCTCTTCGAAGGTCAGGGAAGGGCCTGGGGGACGGTGTCATGATGCCTACCCCCGGGCATCCGGATCGAGTCCATCAGCCCCGGGATCAGGCATCCAGATACTCATTAAAACCCCAACAGCCCTGGCTGGGGGCTGTTTGGATTCAGTCCTGGCGCCTTAGGCGCCAGGCTCATCATAGAAATCAGTCCTGGCGCCATAGGCGCCAGGCTCATAGACTTTACTTACCTTATGCAGACCATGCTGCAAATGAGTCCAAGCCAACGTGAGGCCTGGATGGGACTATTTTATTACAGGGATTATTTTTTACTCGGGTGTGGTTCTGGGGATCTTCTTACCTGGGACTACTTTGCAGGCTATTTAAAGCACACCCGAACAGCAGCTCATGCTTCGTGTTATTCTGCATCCAGCAGCATAACGCTCACTTAGTCTGCAAGTCAGCATCCAGTCTTCTGCCACGCCCGCCTCGAATCCGGAGCTCCTAGACAAAAGGAAAAGAAAGGAGAAGAGGTTAGATCACGGACATTATTTGATTCTTTACCTGATTCTGGACCAAGCACATCTTCGAGCCTGGAAAAGACATTATTTCAGCACGCGTCGCTTCGCCAGCAGCAGCGCCGCGTTATACTCACCAGTCCACCGCATCTTTCAACTCGGCGCTGCCTCCATCATTTTCTTCGTCGAAACCCTGCACTTGGGGGATAAAACAATAGGAATAACAAGGTGAGCCGAGAAAACCGACAAAGACAATCTCTTTGCCACCATAGGCTTACCTGCTTTACCACCCGAGTTATTATCCTTTAATTCACTGCATCTTTCTATGTCGCACCTATAAAGGGAGAGAAAACAGCAAGTTAAACTCATGCAACTTTTACCGGACAGTGTTTGGTAATGCAGACTCTTACCTGAACGCTGTCAGCTGCCTCCAATGGTTTATTCTTTTGGACCCAGCTGCAACCTAACGAGGGAATGGAACAAGAGTGAACATCGGACATATTGAACTCTTAGAACTTTATAGACACTGGAGTCAATATTCCTCCGGAATTCCTCCACTACCTTCAAACCAGTGAAGTAACTGGTATCTACGCGCCCCTGTATGCCATGCAGGATGGAGAGCTCATCATTTAAAAACATAAGGTGAGGTTACCAAGAGGGGATATTGGAGGTGATTAGTGGGGAGAACGAGAACAGTTGGGGGGGGCCATCGCTAAAGTCCACGGGTGGCTAAATCCCTTTCTCCTTTTGCGGGAGAATACTTCTACGAGTCCAGCAGACAAGATTAGGCGGGCCAGTCCAGACTGTCATCTCTTCACTACGCATCACGTTGGTGGAGACCGCAGCTGTCTGGGTCCGATCGACGCCCCTGTGGGAACCAGGTGAGCGTAACAGACGGTAGATGGAGTGAAGGGTGATAGAGGCTTTGTCAGACAGTTTTATTTTCATGGATAGTATGTGTAACGCTTACCTTTGGACTCTGCAGGGGCACCAGAGCTTTGGTGCTCTGCGTAGTGGTGCAGTGCTGAGTTGGACCCAACGAGAGCCCTGGACCTCGATCTACTGCAGCGATTCCCAACTAGAGCAAGAGCATTAGTATCAGGGGATCAGTGTCTACCATGTACCTCCTACCCACCTCCCCTGGTTGACTCCCAGGAACGTCAGAGGTGAAAGAAAAAAACTTTTTTTTTTGTAATGCAAGCTTTGACCCTAAATAAGAAAGTATAGGAATACCAAATAATGTGTCTTTCTGGAAATTCTATCGAATGATCGCTAGACTCATTAAAGGTTTATTTCAGGCACATTTCAGGGGGTGAGTATTTAGTCTGTTCTTAAACGCCTCAACTTTCATCCTTCTGAGGTCGATAAATCAGTACCAACACAGGTTGGGGGATATTGGGTGTATATTTGTTATATATGAAGTGCTTAAGCGTAAGTGCTATCAATAACACATCATTATCATTTGGTCATGTACGTCTGCTTGCATTTACAGTAATTTGGTAATATGGTCCTATACACACTGATCTTAACGATGCATATGGCGTTCCATTCTTGTATGAAATGTACATCACATTATAGTGATATTGTATCCATATTTTTCATAGTGTACAATGCTATGTGATGCCACTTCTTGTTTTGTCAACGGGTGAAAGGTCGTGTTCCATCGCTTCCCGCGATATCACTTCGGGGTGGGGTCAAATGACATCACTTCCTGTGATGTCATCAGGGGGTAAAGGGTCATGTGATGTCACTTCCGCTACCCCTGGCATTTTGGTGAAATTACGTCCCTGTTGACTCCTCTCATCTTAGGGTTTCTTTTGTGGTGCTCTCCTTCCTGCTGTCTCTGCAGGGGGCGCATCATCTGGTGTGGCTCCAGTTACCTCACTGGAGAGTGATGCCCAGTCCTGCTGCGGCTTAGGAATTTAACTGTCTCTTTCTTGTTGCTTTGCTTTCTTTCAGTCCAAATGTTCAAAATCTCACCCTTGCCCATAGCTTCAGGGCAGACGGATTGAAATTGTGCCTCTGGTGCCTTGCATACGTATGAGGGATGCTGCAAAGGGCTTAGAGGTGATTCCCAACTATGCACAGCGCATGCGGGTGCATTCGGTCTTTTACACTGTCTTCAGTAACTTGGCAATGTTGCGCAATATCAATTTGCTCATCCATGTTATGTTATGTTATGTTATGTTACCTGAACTTGTAGAGCGCACGGTCGCCCTAGGGCATCATGGCGCTGGTGAGGAAGCTATCAAACGGGAAGCACAGTAGTGGTCAGAGAGCTAAAATAAGGTAGTTTTCAGTGCTTTCCTGAAAGCCAAATGATTGGAGATAGATTTGAGTGGCAGTGGGAGGGAGTTCCACAGCCTTGCCGCAGCAATGGAGAAGGCTCTGCCACCGAGTCTTTCCCGGGTATACTTAGGAACCACCAAGAGATTGGTGTTCAGGGAGCGAAGGTTGCGTTCCGGAATATAGCGGACAAATTTAGTTTGAAGAAACTCAGCACCTAGGCCATGGATTGCTCGGTGGACAATACACAGTGATTTGAACTTAACTCGCTGGGCCACTGGGAGCCAGTGGAGTTGGCGAAGCACTGGCGAGATATGAGCTCCATAGGGGGAACCTGTGGCCAGTCTAGCTGCCAGGTTCTGTATACGTTGGAGACGTTGAAGAAGGCCTGTCGGCTGAGCGAGGTATAAGGAATTGCAATAGTCCAACCGTGAGAGGACTAATGCAGCAACCACAGGAGGGCGCATAGCCTCTGGGATCATAGGAAGGACCCTCTTAAGTACCCTAATCTGGTGGTGGGCGGATTGGCAGACCGTAGAGACCTGATTTGTCATGGACAGGGAGGTGGAAAGAATGACTCCTAAGTTCTTTACTTTGTCCACTGGACAGGGCAAGGGGCCCAGTGAAGTAGGCCAAAAAGCAGGGGTCCATAATGACGGGCAGGGAGGATAGCCCACCATCATCACCTCAGTCTTGTCGCCATTAAGCTTGAGCCAGTTTTGGTCCATCCAGACACCGACTGATGCCAAACAATCATGAAGAGAAGCTGAGACCTTAATATGATCTTGATCCAGGCGGATCAGGATTTGGGTATCATCCGCGTAGGAATAGCAATTAAGTCCATACGAGCGGATAAGGCAGACAAGCGCCCATATGTAGATATTGAATAGGATAGGGGAAAGAGAGGATCCCTGGGGGACGCCACAGGTGAGGGCACAAGGGACAGAAAGAAAAGGGGGCATAGCAAGGGTCTGAGTGCGGTCTGCAAGAAAGGAGGTAAACCAAGCCAGGACTGATCCAGAGATCCCGATTTGTGCTAGACGTGAAAGGAGAATCCATGGCATTCGGTAATGTTTTTAATAGCTTGACAATGTTCTGCGATGTTTACAAGCACTTGCACGGCTTTCGGAATGTCTTTTGTGCTGGGGAAGTTCTGCGGTTTTAAAGAGCACATCCACGGCTTTCCGTAAAGTTTTTAGAGGCTGAAGGTGTTGCGCGATGTTAATTGGCTACTTCACATTGTCAAAGGTCAATCACTGCTCGCGAGCGCTTTGCATTTCTTTCAATGTTTAACAGCTGTGCTGCCAGCGCTTTTGCTTTGCAAATCTTCCGCCCGAGATTGCAGGCATAAACTAACCTTCCTGTTCGTTCCTTCCTTCCCTGCAGGCTCCGTACTGGACCGTACAGGACTGGATTGCCGTCTTCCTCAGTGTCAGACTACATTTGCAGAGGAGGTCCGGAGCTCAGGAAACAAATGATAAGTAATTACTGGAAACTGAGATCTCTATGGAGTCAGGAGCTAACGGTAAGTGTCCCGCTGCTTTAAGCAGTAACGCAAAGCGAGGCCCCACGCGTCTGTGTGGCTTATATAGAGGCCCACCCATGCAGACTAGCCTGCTATCCAAATGAATGTTAAATGGCACAACTAGCAGCTATGTTGGGTGACCACAGTGACTTCCTATGGGGGCCAACTTGGAGGAGTTTCACTGGCATGCTGATAAGCGGTGGGAGCACCAGTTGTGCCATAATGATGTCCAACCTGCCTTCTCCTTGAACCTATTAACCCTGCTTGTGATGTGCACATGAGGCTTGGGGAGTGTGCAAGTAAGCGTGTTGGTAGGGGCTACCCTGGTAATCATGACAGGACCTCCCGCAAAGCACCTCCCGACTTTTTGAGTTCAAGATACCCTTAACTTCGTACTCTGGTTCCTCATTAACTAATACTGGAGGTGGTGGAGTCAAGATTTGTGTGCCCGGTTGAACCGGTTTGAGGAGGAAAATGTGGAATACAGGGTGCACGTGCATGGTGGGGAGTCATTTCAATTTCACTGCCACAGGGCTGATTACCGCAGATATGGTGTAAGGGCCTATGAACCTGGGATGGAACTTCCGGGGCCCCTTCAAAGGAATGTGCTTCGTGGCCAGCCACACCCTGTCGTCCACTTGATAAGTAGGTGGGGCAAGGCGAACTTGGTCTGAAAACATTTTATAACTTTCCTTGGCTGCCGCCAGGTGTGACATAGCTTGTTTCAATGTCCGATGAATCGTGTCGGGCAACTCCATTACTGCTGGCATTTCCAACTTTACTGGAGGATCATAAACGGAAGTCCGAGGGTGCCAGCCGTGCATTACATAGAATGGGCTGTAGCCGGTGGAGGCATGAATGGAAATGTTATAGGCGTACTCGGCAACTCATAGGAGATCCACCATTGGTGATCCACTTGGTGAAGCATACATCAGAGGTATTGCTCAAAGGTTTGGTTGGTTGTTTCAGTTTACCCATCCGTTTGGGGATGATGACTGGTGGACAGCCGCACATCGATTTGAGCCAGCTCACAACATCGTCTCCAGAATTGGGATACAAATTGACTCCCTCGGTCGGAAACTGCCACAGTAGGGAATCCATGAAGTTTGACAATGTTTTCCAAGAATGTTTTGGCTAAAGTGTTGGCATTCAGGAGTCCTTTGAGGGCAAAGAAGTGGGCCATCTTTGATAGAAGATCCACCACCACTAATATGGTGTTGAAACCACCGCATGGGGGTAACTCAATAATTAAGTCTAGTTAAATCATGTGCCAAGGAACTGGGGGTACAGCTAATGGTTGCAAGAGACCGGCATGTTTTTGTTTTGATCCCTTGTTTTGGGCACACACACTACAAGTCTAAACAAAGTGTTTGACATCCTTGCGCCAGGTCGGCCACCGATAGAACTGCTGTACTTTGGCCAGAGTCTTTGTAATTCCTGGGTGACCTTCTACTAAGGTATCATGGTAATTGGCTAGAACCTGAGTCTGTATTGCCGATTCTGAGAGACACAGCTGCTTTTGGTATTACGGTAAACCCTCCCGGACTTCCTGTTGTGGATCCATAGCAGCCCAATCTTCTTGCTCCGGCAAGGTCATTGCCTTTTTTACTGACACATGTAATTCATTCAACGAAGAGGCCCCTGTGTCAACGACCCCTAGTAGTTTTTCTGTGAGTATTAGGGCCACTGGTTCTCGAGGAGCGTACGCCTGGTCTCCTTCACTTAAGCGTGACAGAGCGTCGGCCTTGCCATTTCGTATTCCAGGCCGGTAGGTAATCACAAAATCGTATTCCTCTAAAAATAAGGCCCATCTAAGCTGACGAGATGATTGTGCCTTTGCTGATCGCAGATATTGTAAATTCCGATGGTCAGTGACCACCGTGACAGGATGTCGGGCACCCAATAGATGATATCTCTACTCTTTAAAGATCGCCTTAATCACCAACAGCTCCTTATCAGTGTTGGCATAATTCAATCCGCTGGTGATAACTTCTTAGACCAGAATGCTACCGGGTGTAGCTGGCCAGTTGTTGGGTTCTTCTGAGACAAGATGGCCCCCATAGCCACACTGGAGGCATTGTTTCCACGACATATGGGAGTTCCGGTTTTGGATGTTGAAGGATGGGAGCTACGGTGAACTTTTGTTTCAAGGTCTGGAATGCTTGCTCTGCTTCGGAGCACCACTCAAACTTCTGTTTTTTACAGAGCAAAGCGGTAATGGGGTGTACCAGGTGAGATAACCCAGGGATGAAGCGACGGTAGAAGTTTGCGAACACCAAGAAACTTTAGACCCCTTTTATGGATGCACTGACCATCGGAATTTACAATATCTGCGATCAGCAAAGGCACAATCATCTCGTCAGATGGCCAGTTGAGGATTGCATCCACCTTTTGATTATCCATCTGGATGCCTTGTGGTGTCATGATAAATCCCAGGAATTTTACTTCAGTGACATGGGAGGCACATTTCTCCAATTTCGCAAACAATTTGTGCTGCCGTAAATTCTCTAACACCGCCCACACGTGGGATACATGTTCCTGAGGTGTGGTTGAATACATTAGAATGTCATTGATGTAGATGATTGCACATACATCCAGTAACTCTCTTAGAACATCGTTCATGAAGTATAGAAACGCTGTGGGGACTTTGCACAGCCCAAACAGCATCACTTGATATTCAAAGAGACCAAATTTGGTATGGAAGGCTGTCTTCCACTCGTCCCCCCTCTTGACGCGCACCAGATGGTACGCCCCATGAAGATCCAACTTTGTGTATATGCAAGCATCTTTTACCTGATCCAGAAGTACTGGGATGAGCGGTAACGTTATTGGTTCCTCATCGTGATTTGATTCAATGAGCGATAGTCAATGCAAGTTCTGAGGTCTCCCTCCTTCTTTGGTACGAAAAAGAGGGGTGATGCTGCAGGAGACTTAGAGGGTTGAATGAAGCTGTTAGCCGGATACTGGTTCAAATAGGTTTTGAGGTGGGCATTCTCCTGCTCGGTGAGGGCATATATTCGGCTGCAAGGTACTTGGGAGCCGGACCCCAGGTCTATCTGGCAATCAAACGGTCAATGTGGTGGGAGTGTATTCGCCTGTTCCTTGTGAAACATATCTTGAAACTCAGTATATTCCAGAGGTATTGTTACCACTATGATCTTCTTTCCTATCAATGCTACCATGGCATCCATGTCCATAGAATCGGTGTTGTAGCATGCAAGCTGCAACTCTTGGAAAAGCTGAAAGTCCTAGCACACCGATCAATGCAGGGGTTGTGTGACTCTAGCCAGGGCATTCCTAAGATTAGCGGAAACTGGGGGACCCCTATCTGATCAAACTAAATGTGTTCTCAATACTCGTCTTGACAAAGTAACACCACCTCTTCAGTGCATTGGGTCACTGGACCCAACAGTAGTTGGGAACCATCCACAGCCATGACATTCTCTGCCAATAGCTTCAGGCTGAGAAGAGATTCCGATTCTGAGAGCCATGCTGTGGTCCATGTAGTTGTCCACTACTCCAGTATGCTTCCAGTGCGTGCATCCATGAGGGTTGTTGGGGCAAATGAGCACCACGGGTATGACCAAGTGCGATGCCGAGGATATCTTTTCCTTGCTCGACAAGCTGACCTCTAGGCTTTTTGGGCATTGAAGTTTTCTGGCTCATCTTCCTTGCTAACTGGAGACGAAGAATCCTGGGCTCCAACAGTTTTCCTAGGTGGTTTTAAAGGGCAGTAGGAGAGAAAATGACCAGCCTTCCCGCAATACAGACACAACTGTGATTGTCTTCTCTTCTCTCATTCATCCTTGGTGAGTGGGCCTCAGACAACCCCAAATTGCATGGGTTCTGGAAGACTCTCAGTAGGTTGTATCGAATTTTCCTTTGAGTGGATTTAGAAAGATCGTCCCTCAGAGCGATTGCAATTCGTTTTTCAGTCTTGTAAACAGCGATACAGCTGCAAAACCAAATCAATGTATTCAGCCAGGGCTTTAAGTGGGCCGGGGCCTGCCGGGGCTGGGCCCCGGCAGTCTCCAAAAAGTGAGACTGAGCCGGGGCCCTGCCGGGGCCCCCCGATGCCACCAAGCCACGGCGGGTGCATCCCCCGCCACAGACGCGCGACAGGAGATGAGCCCGCCGGTCTGTGCCGGTCGCCCATCAAGAAGTCAGGCGCCGGCGCCGTGCTGCAGAGTCAGGCAACACTGCAGGCAAAGCTGTGACTGACAGACTTGCCAGCCAGTCACAGCTTGAGCGACGCTGTGACTGGCTGACACTTCTGCCAGTCACAGCTGCCTGGAATGTCGTTGGAAATGGCACACTTTCGCTCCTCTTGAGCCTCGGTGACGTGACTTCCTCAGGCTCACTCACGAGGAGTGAAAGTGCGCCATTAGATGTGTTCGGGAGTGGTGGACTGGACCGTCTGTCGGTTTCCTTACCTGCTTGCTTGTTCTTGGCACTGGTAAATTAAGTCTGCCACTGGCTGCCTGCTTTAATGTTCCTTGCTGTTGCAGTTTCAGCTGGTCAAGGCGAACTTCGCACTTCAATGTGTACATGTTCGCCTTGGAAAGCTGAAACTGCAACAGACAATTCTGTTACGTTTAAAAATAAACGTAATTTATTTTTCAAATCAATGTTCCCCTTTACATGTTTTACTTTTCTGTTCCCTCGCATGCACTTTCTGCATTTTCTTTAGTTTCTTTCCCGTTTTCAAACATTTGGAATGATGAAAAGAAACTAAAGAAAATACATGCGAGGGAACAGCCTGTGTTCCCATCATAGTTTCTTCATTTACCAGGGCTTTAAGTGGGCCGGGGCATGCCGGGGCCGGGCCCCGGCAGTCTCCAAAAAGTGAGACTAGGCCGGGGCCCCCCGATGCCACCAAGCCACGGCGGGTGCATCTCCCGCCACAGACGCGCGACGGGAGATGAGCCCGCCGGTCGGCGCCAGTCGCCCATCAAGAAGTCAGGCGCCGGTGCCGGCGCCGCACAGCAGAGTCAGGCAACACTGCAGGCAAAGCTGTGACTGACAGACTTGCCAGCCAGTCACAGCTTGAGCGACGCTGTGACTGGCTGACACTTCTGCCAGTCACAGCTGCCTGGAATGTCGTTGGAAATGGCGCACTTTCACTCCTCTTGAGCCTCGGTGACGTGACTTCCTCAGGCTCACTCACGAGGAGTGAAAGTGCGCCATTAGATGTGTTCGGGAGTGGTGGACTGGACCGTCCGTCGGTTTCCTTACCTGCTTGCTTGTTCTTGGCACTGGTAAATAAGTCTGCCACTGGCTGCCTGCTTTAATGTTCCTTGCTGTTGCAGTTTCAGCTGGTCAAGGCGAACTTCGCACTTCAATGTGTACGTGTTCGCCTTGGAAAGCTGAAACTGCAACAGACAATTCTGTTACATTTAAAAATAAACGTTATTTATTTTTCAAATCAATGTTCCCCTTTACATGTTTTACTTTTCTGTTCCATCGCATGCACTTTCTGCATTTTCTTTAGTTTCTTTCCCGTTGCCAAACATTTGGAATGCGGAAACTAAAGAAAATACATGCGAGGGAACAGCCTGTGTTCCCATCATAGTTTCTTCATTTACTATACCTCCTGCCAGGGCCGTCACGAAGGGGGGGGGCAAACTGCCCCAGGCCTCGGGCCCTCGTGGCCGTCTGGATGGCAGAGATAAACAAAAAAATAAGATTAAAAAAAAAAAGTTAAACACAGCATGGATACATGATATGATATAGGATTTATTTTATTTATGTCGCGCTCATGCACAGGTGTTTCAGAGCGTGACCAGGCAAAGGGAAGGGGAACAAACAGGGAAGAAAACAAAAACAAACGATCTTACTAGGCCCAGTGACATTGAGAACGCCAAGTGCATGGGGAAGGGAAAAATGGGGACAGTACATGGGAGGGGGGAGAAAGTGGAAAGTGCAGAGCATAGGAGAGAAACAAGATAAATAATAAGTTAATGAATAAATGGTGGGGGAGCGGGGCGGACAATACTTTGGCACATGCCCTGTTGTTCACACTAAAACATACACATGAATGTGGTGTGCGAGCGGAGTGGGAAGCATATTCCATCCTGAGTGCATCCCTTATTCATAAAATGATGTTGCATGGGATACCCTACATCTGCGGCTCCTTCTACTGGATATGGTCTGCCCTGGTGGAGGCCAGGCCCAGCAGAAAGCACGATTCAGAAACGGGTCTTTTCATACCCCGGCTTGCATGGCCATGCCTAGAGCGGAAATGCTCATGGCAATCATGAGCCTTACCCTTCGTTTTTGCCTTTCAACGCCTGTAATATATTGTTTGCACTGAGTGTCAAAAATGCAAGTTGTTGCACCTCATTTACGCTACACGTATGTGCTTAACTTAGAAATCTAGACAGGCACAGTGGGATTCATTAAACTTACACTGGTGCAAGTGCAGTTATGCGCTACGGCAAAATCCGCCCCAGTACAATAAAAGTGTTCTTTTAATGCATTGTGGCCCCCAGGGCCATATTTGTCCTATTGATAATAAGGCATGGCGTTTTCCCTGGGCAATTAATTGCCCTGATGCGAAAATGCATTGAAAGTATGAATGTTAGCCCTAGTGCCAATACCATAACTTGCAACGTTGCACCTTTCTGTACCAAGACTTATGCAGGGCCTTCACTGGGGCTTGAAATTAGTGCTTTGAAATGCTTGCCTTATAAGTTGCCTTTTGACACTGGTTCCTCCACATCAACCACTTGCTGACAAAGGAGGATTTAAAGATTTTCAGTGGGCATTGTGTTTCAGCTCCCTGCTGGCTGGCCGTCTTGTGATAATCAGCGGCTATTAACTCCTAGCTGTATTTCTTGGTCTGCATTATAATGTATGTACCGAACGGGTGCCTCAGACTGTTTTCCGCTCTAAGTAATCATCTTCAGCCATGCCTAGGTAAAGAAAACATAAGTGTTATCAGGTGGCTAGACTGGCCTGCATTGAATATTGGGCAGCCTAGCCAGTAATAACACTTATGGTGCACAGCTAGTCTGGATATACATTCCGTGGCATGTTTCTTTTTTTTTTAGTGGCTGTGAGTCCTTCTATGGTAATCCTGGCCCAGATGCCTTTGGGTTTGGCACGCTTTACATATGCTGAATAAATAAATAAAATAGATTGATTGCAGTCTCCATGGACATTCTTCAGTTCAAAAATTAATCAGCCACCACTGAACATCATCTACCTGTCACTGTGTATGATGTGTGTTTTAATGCGCACAAAGGGGCAGAGCAGTCCTCCCTAAAGCTGGCGTCACACCACCCGCCGTCATGCCATCCTATATATATTTATGCATAAAAATGTTAGTCTGGAGTGAACTTGTCTTCAGTAGAGAAACATAACTTAGCTGTAGTTGATTTGCTGTCATAATAAAGAACCATATTTGGGATCCTCCACACACACCAGGGGAGAGTTATCGCATCTCCTGTTTGCGGCGGCGGCGGCGCCGCTGGTGGCCCAGTACAAAAAATCATTAGGGGGCCTCACCAAACATTTTGCCCCGGCCTCGCCACACTTTGTGACAGCCCTGCCTCCTGCTCTTGTCTTCATGATTACACACAGCTGATTTCTTTCCAAGGAGAGAGTCTTCCCTCTTGGCGAATCTCAGCTCTTGGAATTCTAGGCTTTTCCCTGGTGTCGTCATTTTCTTTGTCAAGTGTTTTTCCATTAGGGCTCTGCTTCTGTCTCTCCATGGACCTTCTTATGCGGATTTCTTTACGTCCCGTCTCTCGTCGCCATTTGTAGGGTTCTTACTTCTAATGTATTTAAATAAACTTCTTACAAATTCAGATTTGTGTTCACTTGTGATGTATTGGTTATACAGAGCTCAGCATTGCATTCTCATATTATGCCACATTTAACCAACCGCTTCGAACGGTCTCCACGGCCAGAATGTTCTTGCATATTTGGTTCTACCCTAGGGTGTGCTCCTTCATTACATGGCATGTGAGGTCAGCACCTGGCGGCAGCGCCTGGTGTCCCACCTCACTACATAACGCCCCTGTGCCATTGAAGACAATTCCAAGTGCTTCCCCTTCATAGTATCTGCCAAGTTGTGGAGCTCCCTCTTTGCTTTGAATCCTTATTTGTGTATGCTTGCTCCACAAATCAACCATGTATTGGGAAGGGAGAAGTAAACTCACTGAAAGTGAGTGTGTTTGTTTGTTTCCTCATTTATAAGGCGCACCAAACCCTCGGGTAACTGGGCGCAAAGGTTACAAGGTTACTTTAAGCTTCATGTTACAGACATTGCATGATATATACATAAGGTACAAAATTGGGAGTACAAAGAGTCCAAAACAGATGATACAGTATGGGAGACTATATTGCAAGCATCAAGGTAGATAAAAGGTCAACAGGATAGTCAAGAACAAAGTGAGAACTATAGGTTATAGTGTAAAATGGTGTGGAAAGTGTAAGAACTAAAAGTATATGATTAACTGCAGAGAGGTCCAAGGGAAAACAGTAAAGGGTTAGGCAGCCGACAGTAGCCATGGCCTTTTACCACACTACGCTCTACGCTAAATCTGTCTCTTGGATGCTGCAGTGTGCGCCCCCTGGCTACAGGGTGCGTTCAGGTGCTTTGCATCATCACATCGATACCCAGAAGTAAGATGCGAGGTTGGGGACACTACATACCTCTGTGAACTGAACTCACACTCTTGTGTTGTAAGATATCACATCCCATCCTATAGGAAGGGTCTCATTATTGGAATAGGAAGGATTGAGATTTCACATCTCAGGCTATGGGAAGGGTCTCATGTTTGGAATGGGAAGGAGTTGGATATCACATCTCATGTTATAGGAAGGGTCTCAGGTTTGGTATTAGAAGCATTGAGATATCACATCTCAGGCTATGGGAAGGGTCTCATGTTTGGAATGGGAAGGAGTTGGATATCACATCTCATGTTACAGGATGGATCTCAGGTTAGGAATGGCAAGGTGTCGGATATCACATCTTATGCTACAGGAAGGCGTTGAATCCATTTATTAGTGGTTGTTAGGTTTATTTACCACCCAAATTAGAATACTGCCTTTGTCACTGCAATAAGATGTAGTAATTTATATATAAACTAGGTTCAGAGCAGTAAACCACATTTTCTTTTTTTACAGATAGGAAGCCGAGAGTTTCGGCCGTGCACAGGTTAGAAACAGATCTGCTAGTGATACAAACAAGATTTTGAGCGGCCATTAACGATGTCTGCGGTACTTCCCAAGCGCAAGTCTGTGCAGACTTCATTGTTTGACTACTTGCCATCAGCGAAAAGATGTAAGGTGGAGGAGGCTGCCACCATTCTGAGTGGGGATGAGGACGCTAGCCCAGTCAATTCGAGAAGTGAGGCACCAGAAATATGCCAGGATTCTTGCGCTAAGGAGGCCAGTAGCTCCAGTGCATCTCCCGCTACACTGCAGCCTGTGCCAGAAGAGCCTCTTCTAACCCCTGATTGCTGGAGCGTGCAGCAATTGTGCTATTTTAAGGGGGAATATGAATGGATTTTTCTGGCTTCAGGCCACATTGGATGCTCTGTGTGTAGGGACGTGAAAGCAACAGGTGGCTTATCCGTGCACTCCTGTGGGCAAGGTTTGTGCATAAGCATGGAATGGGCCAATGGAAAGGTGGGTCCTTCAGGTTTTGGCAAACATGCTAGGCAGAATCAGCTCCGAAAGAAGATTATGGAGCACAAGTCAAGTGGTGCTCATAAGGCATCACAAGACATTCTAACAGCGAGAAAAAATAACCACTTGACAGAAGTCATGCAGCAAAGCAGTGGCAAACATTTGGAAAGCACATGCAGAGTGTTTCACACTGTTTTCTACTTGACAAAAAAGAATCGGCTATTCACAGATCACCCTGATTTGGCGGACCTCCAGGAGGTGAATGGTGTTGAAATGGGTCGTGTGTTGCGCACTAATGTTACTGCAACAGAGATAGTGAGACATATTGCATCAGAAATGCAAAAGAAGTTAGTGTGTTATATCAGAGAACACAAGCCAAAGATTTCTGTGTTTGTGGACGAGAGCACCACTGTCAGCAACAAATCAACTTTGATTATTTATCTGCGGGGACTTTTCGGGGATCATTGTAAACCATTTTCTTTGGTCTAGTGGAGCTCCAAGAGACAAATGCCTTGGCCATAAAGGAAGCTCTGCTGGGGTATTTTGAGAATGTTGGCATCACAAAGACCCTGTTGCATGAGATCTGGATTGCTATTTGTTCGGATGGTGCAGCTGTAATGTTTGGTAGCAAAGGGGGGGTGATAACATTATTGCGAGCGGAATTCCCAAATCTTGTGTTATCGTGGCATTGTCTAGCTCACCGCCTTGAACTGGCCGTTGGAGACACTATTGATGAGGTTGGTGGGGCCAATCATTTTAAAATGTTCATGGACTCTTTATATGCCACATACAGCATGTCACCAAAAAACACAAGACAGCTACAAATGGCTGCCAGTGATCTGGGTTTGCAGCTGCAGAAGATAGGGAAGATGCTGGACACACAATGGGTTGCATCAAGTTATAGGACGGTTCAAGCTGTTTGGAACTGCTTCCCTGCTTTGTGTAAGCATTTCAGAGAAGCTGCTAAGGATCTCTCAAGACCCACAACGGACAGAAGCAAATATGACGGTCTGCTTAAGAAGCCTACCTCCAACTCTTTTGTGAAAGATTTAGGGCTTATGTGCGATGCCCTTCAAGAACTGAAAGACTTGTCTCTGGCTCTTCAGAGCCGGGATATCACAATTGTGGATGCACACAGACTCTTGGTGGGGCAAGTACGGAGATTCTTTGCGATGAAAGAATCTCCGGGGGAGTTTGCTTCTACTGCTCAGAGTGCAGTTGATTGTGGACACTTCAAGGGCGTACATATTTCCCGGGGAAGGGCAAACACTGTGTCTCTGAATAAAAGGCAATTTTATCAAAGCCTTTCAGTTAACCTTGCCAAAAGGTGTGCTCCAGACTTGGATAAAGAACTTGTAGCCAGTTTCAGTGTCTTGGATGCAAAGAATTTACCGAATGATGAAGACATTGTATTTTATGGTGAAAATGAGATTCAGAGACTGTGTACGAAATTTCAACTCCCAATCAGAGACACCATCCATGCCTTCAGGGATTTTAAGGACTTTGGTGGCAAAAGGTGCTCTGAAGCATTTAGGGCTTTGGTTGCTTGCATGGAAACGTTGCCCGCAAGTAATGCAGATTGCGAAAGGGGCTTCAGCGCCATGAACTTAATTGCTTCGCCAAGCCGAGCATCCCTCCATGTGGCCACTATTTCCTCATGTTTATGGCTGAAACTTAATGGCCCTCCAGTAAAAGCATTTAAGTCATTGTCCCTTGTGAAAAGCTGGCTGGCAAAAGGGAGACGAACAGCTGAGGAAACACACTGCGAGCAAGCTCATGCAAAGAAGGACTCCCTTGAAGATTATTATGTGGGGTTCTGGGAAATCGTCAATTAATTGTTTACACATTTGAATGCACCTGTTAATGTACTTCAACACCTATCCTTTTGTCAACGGCCCAGTTAAGGGTCCAATACATAATCACCTTGAGCTTTGATTTGTTATAC
Source organism: Ambystoma mexicanum (assembly GCF_040938575.1). Lineage (NCBI taxonomy): Eukaryota > Metazoa > Chordata > Amphibia > Caudata > Ambystomatidae > Ambystoma > Ambystoma mexicanum. The sequence goes on along the minus strand of NC_090924.1, from coordinate 680,354,664 downwards.
TTTAAGCCACGTAGCAAGCAGTCTGCTACACAATATGTACTTAGTAATGTAGGCCCGACCAGTTGGGAAATTGTCAATTAATTGTCTACACATTTGAATGCACCTGTTAATGTACCTCAACACCTATCCTTTTGTCAACGGCCCAGTTAAGGGTCCAATAAATAATCACCTTGAGCTTTGATTTGTTATACTTTAAGCCATGTAGCAAGTAGTCTGCTACACAATATGTACTTCGTAATGAAGGCCCGACCAGTTTTACCATGTTGCATTTAGGCCCCGCCCACCAATTGGGCCACGCCCATCATGTCTTAGGTAACGCCCCCAAATGAGGGCCCCCCCCTCAGTTTCTTACCCCACTTAAAGCACTGTATTCAGCACACCCCTCCGGTGGGTTGACTACTTGAGCCAGAACATCCTTCAGTTCTCCCCGAAGACCAAGATAAAACAGGGTGGTACGTTCCTTCTCCGGCCAGTTGGATTCTGCCACCAGCCGGTTGAAAGTGGCAATGTACCCCAACAGATCTGGACTCCCCTGACGCAACGAGAGCAGTTTATTGTCGAGGGCCTGCCCCTGCTGCTGGTGAGCAAACACCTTCTCCGGCTCCCTCTGGAATCCTTGGAAGTTGCCCAGCAAAGCATCATCTCGGTCTACCAATGGACCGGACCAATTAGATGCGTGCTCCCCTAAGTATGATAAAACGAAAGCCACCTTAGACTGATCAGTAGGGAATACCCAAGGTCGAAGAAAGTGAAGCTGGCACTGGCTCATAAATACTGTGAACTTCTGGGAATCCCCCGTGAAGTGTTTGGGTGGTGCCAGTGGAACTGCCCCTGGAACCACCACTTGAACCGGCACCGGAGGAGCGGCGGTGGGAACTGATCCTGGAAGCGGGACTTGACCTGCTTGAGCTTGGAGCAATTGTCAGGCTAGTTAGAATTTAACTGTCTCTTTCTTGCTGCTTTGCTTTCTTTCAGTTCAAATAGTCCAAATCTCACCCTTGCCCGTAGCTTCAGGGCAGACGGATTGAAAATGTGACTCTGGTGCCTTGCATACGTGATGGGGATGCTGCGAAGGGCTTAGAGATGATTCCTACCCATGCACAGCGCATGCGGGCACATTCGGGATTTCACACCTTCTTTAGTAACTTGGCAACATTGTGCGATGTCAATTAGCTCATCCACAGCGTTCAGTAATGGTTTTAATAGCTTGACAATGTTCCCCGGTGTTTACAGGCACTTGCACGACTTTAGGAATGTCTTTGTTGCAGGGGACGTTCCGTAGTGTTAAAGAGCACATCCACGGCTTTCGGTAAAGTTTTTAGAGGCTGAAGGTGTTGCGCAATGTTATTCGTCTACTTCACACCATCAAATGTCATTCACTGTGCTAGCGAGTGCTTTGCTTTTCTTCCAATGTTTAACATCTGTGCTGCGAGCGCTTTTGCTTTGCAAATGTTCCACCCGAGATCGCGGGCATAAACTAACCTTCATGTTCTTTCCTTCCTTGCAGTCTCCATACGGGACTGGATTGCCATCTTCCCCAGTGTCAGACTACAGTTGCAGAGGAGGTCCGGAGTTCAGGAAACAAATGGTAAGTCATTACTGGAAACAGAGAGCTCTATGGAGTCAGGAGCCGACGGTAAGCGTTATGCTGGTTTAGGTAGTTTAATACAAAGTGAGGCTGTGCGCTTGTTCTTCTTCTTGCTGATAGATTTTTATCCATCAGCTGTGATTTTTGGATACCGAGGCTTGAGCCTCATTACTCCATCTTCTCGGGTTGAGTATGTAGTCGTAGGTTTGTATTATTCCTTGTCTGTGTGGTCTTGTCACAGTAGAGCTGGTTTCACAGGGTCTTCACAGTGATGGGTGCATGCGTGGGTGTAGCTTATATGGAGGCCCACCCATGCAGACTAGCCTGCTATCCAAATTAATGTTAAATGGCTCAACTAGCAGCCATGTTGGCCGACCAGAGTGACTTCCTATGGAGGCCAACATGGAGCTTTACTGGCATGCTGATAAGCGGTGGGAGTGGCAGTAAGCGCGTTGGTAGGGGCTACCCTGGTTATCATGACCAGTGGGGTCGCTAGGGGGTGGGCTTGGGGGCCGGTGCCCCCCCTCTGAAATCCTGCGCACCCCCCTTGTTAGGCAGAAACCTGTGCAGTGCCCTTAGGGACCACTACACACAATTAAGAGTACAGGTGGCAATACAAGTTTTACCTTTGGTACAAGCCTGTACTGCTATGTCAGAGTGGTAGCAGTGGTGGAGTAGCCAGGCTTATTTAAAGAGTATATGAGCAGTAGCAGAGATACACAAAGGGACCACAATTACTGTGACTCAAGCAAACATTGACTCAAGGTTTCAGGTAGAAAAATATAAGTACATTTATTTTCAAACCATTCGTTATAAACACAACACTTCTATTAAACTTCAATAAGAACCACACGTTAAATATACTGCAACTAACCAATTCACTTTGTACAGTAAGTCTCAAGGTAAGTACCCTGTGTTTGAATGAACCGGTGTTAGGCACAAAACACGTTACCGCGAACACAATTGCAATCACTTTTTGACAGTTCGTCTAATTAAACAAACGCGTATCCGTGACATGAAATGCTACCGGGGCAGAAACACACTTAGCACCTGAGATACCCAGAGGGAGTTGGAGGCAAAAATCACAGGCAATATTTTGGTTAGGCAGACAGAATCGAGAAACACTCAAAGACAGGAGTTCAAAAGTCAAAGGGCCGGAGCCAGGATCGAAAGACGCCGGGGCCTGTTGCCGAAGATCACACAGTCAGACAGTTCACGATTCAACGTAGCCAAAAGTACTCCGATATTGTCAATGTTCGGAAGCAAAAGTTATAAGAAGGAGCAAAGACAAGGGCAAGCCTTGGAAATGAAGAAAAAGGGATTCACCCAGTTTCCTCAGCAGAACACAGTATCTTGTTCCAATGGTGCAGCTGGTGCCCTGGCAGTTGTTCCTGTTGGTGGTTTCCTGCAGACCCACGATTCCTGGAGCTTCATTGTGAAGGAGGACGTCTGAAGGGGGTCTGCACCACACAGGGATGAAGCCGGCAGCAGTGACAAGGAATAAAAGGTGCGCTCCTTAAAAACAGGAGAAGCTATTCAGGTGGATATCCGGACCACTACAGCAGCGTGCAGCGATTTCGACCAAGGAAGAGGATCCTCTGGCTGTAGAAGATGAGCTGGTTATCCCCACCAAGCTCAAGGGAAGAAGACTCCGGACTGGATCTTCTCTAAGTCGTTGAAGGGAAGATAGCTCAGGACTGCAGCAGGGCTTCACCGGGACGGGGTAGTTGCAGCAGCCGCCGTTCTCTCCGCTTCTCATCGGTTCCTTGTAGTTCCAGTGGTGACTCTCTGACTTCTAGCCCAAGAGACCTGCCTTTTATGCGAAAAACCCCCATTCACACATCCTGGCTATCAATCACCCAGGAGGGGGGTTGTCCAGCCCGGACACCTACCCTGGCCAATCATGACAAAGTGCGACTTGGGTTTCCTAGGATACCCTGTGCAGGGGATGACTACACTCCTCCCTCACATTCAGCCCACCTAGACACCCAGGCGCCTTGAGGAGGGCTTCTGAGCAGAAGCCCGCCAAAAGACAGTGAACAAAGAAGGTGAACCTAGTTTGCCGCACAAAGTAAAACACAAGAAGGACTTTAACAAAAAGAAATGGTGACTAAACCCAACCGGAGCCAAAAGAAAGACGATTTGGTCAAGCGGGTTTATGTTCGAGGCTAATATAATAGCCAAGAACAGTACCACGTTTATCTAATATAATTGTGGTAGAAAAGTTAGGGTAGATACCACTGCCATCAGCCAAGTCTAAATGTTAAAAGAGCAAAACAATGCTCTAGGGGGTACAGATAAAAAGGGATACGAATTAACCTTTTCCAGTACTCCATGGAAGATGGGGTGTACTGGATGCGTGGTAGATTGACTAAGTAAAGTTAATGGTAACTTTACCCTTTTCTGGGCGACGGTAGTCGCCTCAGAAATGGAGTCGAGGGAAGTCTCAAAGACAACCCTGTGCCATGGCACTGAAGGTGCTGTGTGACACACAAAAAAAGGGGGCTACTGAAGTGGTGTACTTCAGAATCCACAATCACAAAAACAGATAGAAACACATAGCAAAACACAGGTAAGAGTGGGGGTAAAAGCTCTCACTCTTACCAGTTGGAAAATAATAAACTCCAGAAGTCCAGCAAAGCTGCTGGGGGACTCACTAGGTGAGGGAAATTAGCCATAGATGAGAATTCTCCCTAACACCCCTTCCTAAGGTGAGCAGTGACCATGTTCTCTGTTTGTGGTCTTATTTGTGACACTCACCGAGGCAAATGTCTGCACATCACACAGCAATACTCCTTTTGTCTCAAAGCTAGTAGTGATCGAGCAGCTTGCAGCCCCTCACAATCGGAATGCAGCCCTCCACGGTGTGCAGAGCAGCTTGCAGCCCCTCCCATCAGAATGTAGCCACCAAACTGCTAATGATGGGCCATTAGTCACTGAATGGTTTTGTGCCTGCATTCTGATGGTAGGGGAAGTGCAGAGGGGTGTGGGTAGTTGGTGTGCACAAAAGCCTATCTGCAGGAGTGCTGGTGACATCACACATTACCTTTCATAAGCGCCCCCCCTAGTTTTGTATTTGAGCCCCTCTGTGCCCCTCCTAAATTTTATTCCTGGCGAAGCCACTGATCATGACAGTATGGTACTGTTGTCTGGGAGGGAGGAGCACAGTTTTCTAAGAGGTAGGGTGTCTTTAGCGATCAGGGCCACTCCACCACCTTTGGCATTTAATCTATCTGCACAGTCTATTACATAGCTGGATGGAAGGGCGATAAAAACGGCAGGGCCAGAGGCTGCATGTAGCCGTGTTTCGGTAATAGCTCAAATGTCGAGGTTTCTGATGGTGATGAGGTTGTGGATATCTGTAGCATGTGCTGGAATGGATCTCGCATTGATTAGTGCACATCATAGAGGGAGGGAAGGGGTGGGTTTGTGTATCGAATTAGAGGCAGTCTCCTTTGTGATATTTGATTTTGTGGTGGTGAGAGTGGTACGATCCCTTAATCAGTGTGGCGTGGTTAAGTTTGAACTGGGAGATGGCATGATATTCTTGTGAATGCAGATGGTGTTTGTCTGGTAATGGGGGGAGAGGGTTTTCACCTCTGGGTGAAGCAAGTTAGCTGCTGGCTTCAAGGATGGTAGAGACCCTGTAGGTTTGGGTGGCAGCATGATTGTCTGAAGTTGAGCAGGTTTGGGGTACTCTGGAGGCTGTACGCATGTAGGACATAATCTGATGGTATTTGCCCGAGAGTGGCGAGTAGCAATGTTAGGGGTGCTGGCTTTGCAAGGAGTATCTGTCTTAATTGTTGCAGGATGCTTTTTTTGGAGGTGTGTGGATAGAGATTCAAAAATGAGGGCTCCTGGTTGGGAGCCTATTCTACCCAGGAGGGTTACTCGGAAACACAATTACAATTGAATAGGTCCACGAAAAATTGCTCACAAAATACTCCTGCTTTTTGTCAACCTCTGCATAGGAAAAAGGATCACTAATTCATACTCTGTGTGGAGTCAATTTTGTTCTTTATCTAAAGTTTGTACAATTCAACATAAAATGGACACTCAAGAGATGACATCAAAATTGGTATTCAACCGAAAATACAGAACATATTTACAACACACAAAACCAAAAGTTTCTTGGCACAACAACCACTTTGTGTGTGTAGGACAAACTCAACCTCAGGTGTCGTTTGCCATGAAGTTCACATAAAACTAGGAAACACATAAACAGTTATACATTTGTAACATCACATATAAATTTCAAAGACACATTAAATATGTTCTGTATTTTCGGTTGAATGCCGATTTGATGTCATCTCTTGAGTGTCCATTTTATGTTGAATTGTACAAACTTTAGATAAAGAACAAAATGGACTCCACACAGAGTATGAATTGGTGATCCTTTCTCCTATGCAGAGGTGGCTAGAGAGTCTACAGGTCCAGGGCATAGCGGATGCCTGATGAGGGGACAGCTGAGGGGAGGGAGGAACCAGGCCGGTGGCGGTAATGCTGGCAGGGGCATACTTTGCAAAACAGAGCTGAGATAAGTAACCTCCGGGCATGGGGACTAAAGGTGCGAATAACAGTGCTGCGCTTTACCTTGTGCAGGCAGCAGATTCTGGGAGTCCAGGTCTGTAGTAGCGATCTTTGTGTGCGGTGACTCCGGTTGTAGGTGGAGGGTGGAGGACTGGTCTGGCGACCCGATGCAGCTCTGACAAGCCAGCACGGGCCTCAGGGTCGGACTGGGACAAGAAATAGGCCCGGACACCCAAAAAAAAAAGTGGCCCACCCCTCCAAAAAGTGCCCTACCCCTTGCCTCATGACCCTTGACCTCTGATGACATCAATGGAAGTGGTCATTTGACCCCACCCCAAAGTGACATCCCGAGAAGCGATGAAACACAACCTTTCACCCCTTGACAAAACAGGAAGTGGCATCAAATAGCATTGTTCCTAAGTACAACTACGAAAAATATGGAAAAATATGGTTTTGCAAAAAAAGATCTTTTTTTTAACATTTTTTTATTTTTTTATTTTTTTTCAAAACCGGACCAGGCATGGGCTGAAACCGGGCCCCACTCTCCAGGGACGATTCCGACCATGCTCATGGCTGCAAAGCACTGTACTTCTGGGTGGGTCGGCTGCGCCTGCCAGTGTGTATTTTTTTGTAGAGGGGTTCCGACTTCCATTAAGTCCAAGAGCGAAGGAGCCTTCTTCTTTGGGGGGCAAAACAGCCCCAAGCTAGTCTTTTTAAAGCTTTACGTGGGTTCAAGCAGTGGTCTATGTCTTTGAGTCAAGTGAGGGTGCTGCTGTCAAAAGATGTGAGGGACAGAAGAAAGTGTCCCAGCGGATCGTGGGCGTCGTTGTGCGGCACAGGCTGCCAGGACAGCAAGAGGAGAGTGAGAGCTGGCAGACAGATGACGAAAGGAGGCAGACGTGAGCTAGGGCGAGAGGGGGGAGCTGGTGGCGTGGGGGAAGAGTATGGCGGAGACAGGGAGGGCCCCCATCAGGTAAGGCCCAGAGTTCGACCAATAAGTGGGCGGGACTAATAAAAAATATAACAGCACTTAATTTACAAACACCTTTTGTCTAGTTGCTTAGCTCACTATTAAACTGTTTTTTTTTTAAACTTTAGCACCACAACTTTAAAACGTACATTATTAGCACTGCCTACACTAACTGCTTACATATGTTGCTCAGACGTCTGAAGAGCAAACAGACCATGCCTGTCGCTTTTGTCTGCAGATCACACTGCTGCACTAAAGGCAGTAAGTGTCCCAAGAATACGAGGCCCGCATCCTGCATGACTGTCGCCTGTTCTCATGCATACAACCTCCCCGCGCCTAAGTACGTATACAGCGTGAACCTTCCAGAACAAAACATTTCCACTCCCTGCTAACCCTTCGCCCAAAGCAATATTCCTCGCTGTCCTATTAATCACCTACGAATACAGCTCGAGACGGCAGAACTCCCAATCCTCTTGGAGGAGTGCGTTTACAGTATAAATGCATGGGTGTAGCAAGACAAAGATTTTCCCACGAGTATTTTTGTTTTGACTGTAATATTTCACTCTGAGAAAACTATATCAATGCTCAGATGGTGGGGTTGATGTGCCATGCAGTATTGGAAGGGCACAACACGTAGTGCAACCGCTAGGTAAGAGGTCACTTAGCAATGTGGCAGTATAGAAGGGGGCGTCTTGTATTCATTGCATGGCAGTAACTCATCCAGCCAACCCGCCAAATGTTCAAGTGATGACGACATCACCCCAAAACGCATTTTTCTCACGGAGAATGGCAAACTTGTGGCTGCCAGACCTCGTGAAAACAACAAAGGAAAGCCCAGGGAATAACACGAGGATTCAGGTTTTTGCTGTATATTTTTTTGGGACCAGTGCCAGCCTGGCGTCAGTGAACACAGAAATTCTCTTGGGGGGAAGACTGCAGAGGGCCTTCATTCAACAGCTGCAATGTGTTGTCCAAGTGCTGCCAATTTAAATAGCTAAACTGCAGCACAAACTGACAACAGACATGGATTTGCTTCCAGTTGACATCCTGTTCCCTTTTGTGAGTCCAGACATTTCTGCAATCCTGTGTGGCAGCGAGTATCTCTGTTGAGTTCCCAGCTAATTCCATAAAACACCATTTTTTTTTTACAAAACTGAATTTCAAAATTGCACTCAGTTTATCAACCATGACAGCTTTGAGCAACATTGCCAACCTTCCATGCTATGAGAAAACATTTCTGACTGCTCAGGTTATTACACGCTTAACACCAGAGACCAGTCTCTATGTGCGGACCGGGATTCTAACCTGTGTTGCTCTGCCCTGTTTTGCTTTCAAAGGTGGATCTCACCTCAAAGACATAAACAACTGAGGATGTGTGCGGTGCCTAGTGAGAATTATTATATGCAGAACTTGAAGTATGATTCTTGGGTGATTAGAATGATGGTGGTAGATAACAAGCTGCAATGGCGTGGCATTTCATTTCGCTTTGTGTGGTAGGAGATTGTCATGTAGGTTTACATTACTTTGCATGCTAGAAATTGTGGGCATTTCATTCCGGATGGGTAAAATAAAGCTACAATCATGCTCTTTGTTCAAAATGTGTCACAAAATGCTTTAACATTGTCAGGTTGGTCTATTATGTGACTTGTATACTTTAAACGTTATGGCTATTAAACTAAGCAACCTCAAACGTAAACACATATTTGACCCTCCTGGAGCAGGAAAGTTTTGTGTGTCATCCTGAGCAAAGCATTTATCTCACTGTGCCATATCAACCATAATATAGAGTATTTAGCAGGGATTCAGTTTGCAGGGTGAGCTATTCCAAAACAGCCTCTCTCATGGTTTACTAGACTAGTAGTTCTCCATACATAATACAAGTGACCGCCCATATTTACAATACCAAGAATCATTTGTCGTTTCCAAATGTGTCAGTCACCCTGTGGATCGTAGTTAAATTGCTGTTGTTCTTAGACCCCGGATCTCTGGCATCTTAGCTTTCCTTCATAGCCTCAGCTCAATTAAAAATGTGCCTAAAATGTCACAAACGTGCAATTGCGTGCTTCAAAATGTTATTGTTTATGCCAGACAATGCATTTCCATGCTGCAGAATTCTGGAGGTGTGGTCTGTCTTTCACAAGTAGATACAATGCTTCCAAACCTCTACTCCGTAGCCTGCTGGGAGTGGCCATAGTGTTCAGGGAGGTAGTGCTGGATCCGGCTGAAGCCGAGATGGAGGAGAGGCTGGGGGCATTGTTCAGCCCAGGTAGGGGAAAATTATACATCATCCTCACTTTCCCCCAGCCAGGACATGATGACAAGGTGAGGATGTGTCTAATGTGTGGAAGTGGTGGTAAAGGGGAATGGTGGCCAGGGTGAGTGGATGGAGGGTGAATGGGGAGTGTAAGGTGAAGGGGGAGTGGATGGAAAAGAAAGGGAAGAGCAAATAGGAAGGGAAGATGCATGTTTCTACATAACTTGACTTGCTTCTCAGTATCCCTCTTTTGCTTTGGTTTTGTACCATTTTTTTCTAGCTCAATTAACACAGTTATGCTTCTATGAAAGGTTCCTACCTTTTATTCTTAGGGCATGATCAATCGGAATTCATCTCTCATGCTCTTGCTCAGCAGACTATGATGTACACTTTTCATTTTACAAGCTGTGGCAAAGGCAGTGTTCCGGCCGACGGGGTAGCGGATGGAAAGTGAGATGAGTGGATGGCTGCTGGAAGATGACTAGAGTAGCGGATTGAAGGTTAGAGGTGTGGAGGGGCGTATGCAAGGGGAATGAGGGTAGGGATAGGTGGTGAAAGGGGAAGGGGTTAATGGAATGTGAATATTGAGTGGATAGTGGAGGAAGAGGAGAAGAGCAGAAGATTTTGGAAGGGCAAGGGGAGAGTGGGCGATTTTGGAAGGGGAGAGCAAATGGAAGGGTAAAGTGGATTTCCCACTTGAACAAACTGATTGATCTTGGGCACATCACTCTATATCAGCAAAGCCTGGTGAGGCAACCATGCTGTTTCCTGCCAAAATCAGACTCATTAGCAACTATAACAGTAAAAAAGTTAAATAAAAAATGAAACATGTGTGCCTAAAGTTCAACATTATTGCACTTGTGACAGCCTATAACTCCGCCCACCCTAAGCTCCACCTCCCAGTATGTGCATTTGTGATCAGGGGTCGTGCTGGCTGGGACGAGGAGGACACTTGTCATTGACTTTGTGTGCAGCAGTGGTCATGTGTGGGTGGATATGGGATTCACCACTGCTGTGTTTTGGTGCCAGTGGAAGCACGGCAGGAACCACATGCAGTATGCTGTGGCAGGGGGATGTGTGTACATAACAGTAAATAAGATAACAAATTAAACGTGCGTCTAAAGTTCAACATTATTGCACTTGTGACAGCCTATAACTCCGCCCACCCTAAGCTCCACCTCCAGGAAACCTCCACCCCCTGTGCCCTTTAACAATCTTGCCCACAGGGCCCTTTTTCTTAAATCTGCCTTGACTCAAGAACCAATTACAGGGCATACACCGATTTGTTGACCTGTGAACCTCTGCAAAGTTTATGGAAAGGTCGCACAAAACCACTGGAATTCTCTGGCCAGTCAGGCCCACAAACTGAGAGGAGCTGTTGTGCTTGCAAAGGGAGCAGGGGCAGGGAAAACGTCAGGAAGACTACATTTTTTTAAAGGAGTGTCGTATCTCAATATTGACTGAAATTAGTGCATGTTATTATAGCGGAGATCTGATCTGGCACCCTGGGTGCATGTTGAGAGTGAACGTTCCATAAGTGTCATTTGCTCCTGACTCCTTGCCCACTGGGTGCACCTTCCCAGTAGAAGTCTTGTGCCTACCTTATGTATTGAGATACCACTCTACCTTTAAGAGAAGCACCACTGGTGGCCGATCTTTTTCTGTTAAAGCTCCTGCCCTCTGGAATGTGTTTCTTTTTATTCTGCTTGGCTTCCTTTCTTTTTTTTTATTTCAAACTGAATCCAGCCTCAGCTTTAAGACACACACTTCTGGGGTACATAAATGCACTAAAAAAATTCAAACATCATAGCATAACATGTCAATACATCAATACAAGTAGAAATCCAGAGTTTTCCATTTCCAATGTTACCCACCCGATTCAGAACTCGGGAAAAACCATAAATAGGGGCCCACACGCATTACATGTCCCCACAACTAACTGGCTCGGAGCAACACAGGTTCGATCCCCGGATCCTCACTTACAAACCTCTGGGTATTACACGTGTTATAAATAACCTATCATATCACATCATAACTCTCACATTTTCTGGGCAAGTATATGGTTCCAGGGAGACATGAGGACCGTAGATATGGGTTGTTACACGTATGAAAGAGACTTAACTCCTCCTCCTTCATGCATCCAGAAATATTTTGATTAGATCAAAAGCTTTGGATAGGGGCAAGGGTTGAGAAGCCGCATAGACTGACCTTGGGTTTCATTGCCAGTACATCAGTATCGGTAAAAAAAAATAGCGCAAAATAATTTACTGTGCTTTTTTCCATACTATCAAATTCCAAGTTTGGAGGCCATTCGGAGGGAGTCCCTCCGACGCTTTCCTGGAGGTATTTCCTGCACCCCTGAACTCCAAAATCAGGCATAACACAGCCTCCCGGCCATTCATATTGTGGCATATTTACTGTCAGGAGGAGTGTGGAAACCATAAATGTTTTTGACATAATCACCACGGCAAAACATTTCCGAACTGGTAATCCGGTCCGTCATAGCCCCTGCATCTAGTATATTTTAGTTCACTATTTAGGGGTACCCTGCAGACTTGGAAACCAATCAACACTCTAGTCAATCTAGGGTTGGTGTGACTTGTGTTTGACAAGCATGACTCTTTCACTCAAAATGGACTGGTGAAGCATTAATAATCAGACTATGGCTGTGAGTGATTCCATATTCCATCTGTGTTCCCAAGATGTTTTGGGCATTTTTCTGGACTCTGATGGAAAATGCTAGGTTGGCCTAGCATTACCTGTTTTCTGTATCATGACAATTATTGATTTTAGAGTCAGTATATTGTGCACCTGGAGGCTCATTTCATATAAATGGGTAGACTGGGCTCACCTGCCATCAGCTTACAGGCCCCGTTAATGACTGGCCTGGGGCATTGAAATAGTCATTGCTCTTGCAGTGTGAGACCACTCAAGATTGCCCGAGGTTATTTTATGGGCCAAGGGTCCACTTTTCTGATTGGACATATACTAGCAAGTCTTTATCTTTGTCATTGTGGCAGCGATTGCACATTATTGCCATAGAAGCTTTGGGGATTTGGAATAATCTCCACAGGTTTTCAAATCACCTTAAATTGATGTGATTCTAAACTATAGTTTAAGGATGCAACCATTTTGCCAGACCAGATTCTTCAAATCAACACCACGCTCACCCACCTGTGGGGTTCCAAAAGGCTCATCCCTGTCACCACTACTCTTCAACATTTACATGACCCCACCCATGAAACTCATCAAAGGACTTTGACTCACATGATACAACCAAGCATATGACACTCAAATCACCTACAAAATCAACACTGCGAAGACATGGCCTCATTACAAGTATGCCGGAAATATCAGTGCCGGTCACACCGTGTTGGCACCTTTTTCCGGACCGGCATACTCTGAGTCGCGATGCCGCAAACTCTGTCACTACAAGTGACCTACCATATCTGCCAGCACCGTGAATGGAATCTGAAGAATGACGCACCGGCTGTGCCTGAAGCACTGGCACGGCAGTAGTATGGGCACATTCCGAGTACCTACTTCATGGAAACACCGGCATAAAAGTGGCGTGGCACCGTGAGGACCGCACCGGAAACACTGGCATCGCTGACCAGGCATTAAACAGTGTCAGGTGTGCAGGAACAGGCCACGGGTGGCCAAAATCAGCCCAGGTGCCCACCATGAGCACTGTAAAAGCACAAAAGGACCACTCCCACACCCCTTCCAACACCACCATGCTTGCAGCAGGATTAGCAGGTAAAGGAGCTGGAGGCCCTGTATGCAGGGATACAACTGGAAGAGGGAGAGAGGCAGAGGAGACGGCGGAGGCGCAGGAGGAGAAGAAGGATCATCATGTCCATGAAAAATAACAATGGCCAGCAGGTAGCACCCCGCAGGCAGCCACCCATACCCCACATAAGGGCCACTCCCTTCAACCTCAGCCAAACACAGAGACCCCACCACCTCCATAGTGGACCTGATCCACAATGACCTTGTCAGCTCCATCCAGATCCGTACTGCCATCCGCCCCCTTGCTCAAGGTAGTGTCTGTGCTACGCTTCCTTGGAACCGGCACCTACCAACACATTGTGGGTGAACTGCATGGGCTATCCCAACCCTGTTTCTCAAGGGTCCTTTTTCAGGTTCTGGATGCCCTCCTGCGGCACATGTCTGATCACGTAGCCCTACCAAGAACACTTGACCAGGTTAATGCCACCAAAGTCGCATCCATACCCTGGCTGGCATGCCCAATGTGATTGGTGCATTGGACTGCACACATGTTGAGCTGGTGGCCAGGCATGCCATTGAGGCAGTCTACAGTAACCATAAACTTTACCACTCCCTCAATGTGCAGATGGTGTGTGATGCACACCACCACATCACCCATTGCTGTGCAAGATTTCTGGGATCAACACACGATTCCATGGTGCTGAGGAAATCCATGCTACCAGGGTACATGACACATCACACCGAGAGCAAACCTGGCTGTTGGGTGAGTGTAATTACCAAAGCATGTGCACTGTGGAATTGGGGAGGGACATAACACACCAGAGCACAACTGACTGTTGGGTGAGTGGTTTCACAGATTCAACACCTAACTATTCGTAAAATTCAGACACAGCAATTTCCAATGACAATGCGCATGGTTCCAGGGTCATCTGTGACATATGCTACGTCTTGCACGTGTAAACGACCAATACACATACAGCACCAACATTATATTGGCACCACAATGATTGCACCCCCTTTCTGTCCCTCTCATGCGGGTAATTCTGGATACCTTTTGATGCCATGGCTGATGAATCCCGTGAGGCAACCACAGAACCAGCACAAGCAGGATACAACCGTGCTCAAATAAGGACACAGTGCACAATTGAGCAGACATTTGGCTTGATAAAGCCAAGGTTCCGCTGCCTGAGCAGATCGGAGGGTGCACTGATGTACAGCCCCGTGAAGGTGGGCAAGATAGTCCTGGCCTGTGCCATGTTGCACAACATGTGTATCAGGCGTAACAACCAGCCAACACAAAACCCTCGTCAAAAATAATCATTCTGGGAGACTTTAATTTAGGCCTGAATGACCCAACAGACACCCAAGCATGCCTTCTCACCAACACGATCGAAGCTGAAGGCTTCACTCATCACATCACCCTCCCAACACACGAAAAAGGACGCACTTTGGACTGGCTAGCTGGCATCAACTGTGTCACTAACATAGTAGCCAATACCCCCTGCCCATGGTCTGAACACAATGTCATCCTATTTTCTATCGCCGTAACAACCAAGCCTGATAAACCGACCCAATTTCCCTTGACAACGCCATCAAGAAGCCAGAGGAACATCAACCTAGACAACATGCTCCCCCTGCTACTACCAATAACTAGCCTTCCACTTACTAATTCCAACCCTACTTCCATGGTGACCTTCTATAACCAAACTGTCCTAGCGGCCATCAACAAAATTGCTCCCCTGAGCATCCGGAAAACAAAACCTATAGCTCAGGCTAATCCTTGACACTCAGCGAACCTCAAAACATTGCGCTGCGCTAAAAGAATGGCTGAGTGCAACTGGAAAAACACGCTCAAACGCAAACAAGGCACACTTAAATACCTTAGACATCGAATGCAAGGAAGCAACCATCAAAGCCAAAGGTAACTCATACAACCAGAGAACTGAAAATGCTCCATCAAGCACCAGGGACCTCTTCGCCATACTTCGGGAGATGGAATTGCCCGCCCCAATACCTGATCACTGTATCAAGGATCAGCTGTGGTGCACAAATGTCCAAAAAGCCTTCTCCAAAACAAAATCAAAGCCAAGAAAACTAAACCCACCCAAGACACCCTACCAGCCAACTCTCCCACAGTGTCACAGCCTCTCACCCACAAATTCAAATTCACGCTTGTGTCCCCCACGGAAACCATTAAAATCATCAAAGGATTGAAGCCCTCAAGATGTCAGGGTGACCTCTGCCTGGCCACCCTCATTAAAGACTGCGTCAATGAGCTGGCACCCTTCATCACAACCCTGATCAATAACTCCTTTGCCTCTAGCAAAGTGTCTGACAACCTGAAAGAAGCCTGAGTACTCGCACTGCTTAAAGAAACCACTCTGGACCCCAACGTCCCCACCAACTATTGGCCCATCACCACGGTTCCATTTCTCCAGAAAATACTTGACAGAGTAGGCTACCTACAGATAAAATATTTCTAGAATCTAACAATCTCGTAGGCCTCCGACAGTCAGGCTTCCGCCTTGGCCATGGAACGGAAACAGCACTTGTTGACCTCAAAATCCAAATGGACCAAATCAAAGACAAAGGGGACTTAGTGATTCTCCTTCTACTCGACCTATCTGCAGCGTTTGACCTAGTTAACCACAATATTCTATGCCAACACCTTGCACTAGCTGCTCAAGTCTCACCTTAAGTCATAGAGTGGATTGAATCATTCCTTTCTAACCGTACGATGAGAGTCTTCTTTTCCTCGCTGAAGCCAAACCAGCCCGGTCTCTTGTTGTGTACCCCAAGGCTCATGGGTCTTGCCAACTTTATACAACGTGTTCACCAAGCCTCTTTTTGACCACCTAGACAAATTGGGTGTCACGTATACCATTAAACAAAATGTACCTCACCATCCAAGCATGGATGGCGCAAAACGAGCTATGTCACAATGATGAGATGACTGAACTACTCATCATCGGTAGCCAATCTAAACTGAACAATTTACCCCAACCTTACCAATCATTCAACATTGACGGCAACATCATAACTGTAGCCAAGGAGATAAAAACATTAGGTGTCTAAATTGACTCTTCACTCACCCTAACAAGGAAAGTTAACGCTATAGTCTCCTGAGCAGCCTACACCTCTAAACTGATCAGAGCCAGCAGACCCTTCCTAACCACAGACAACTGTATCACCTTGAGAAGAGCACTTGTCCTATCCAGGGTCGATTACTGCAACTCCCTTTTTGCTGGTTCTAATGCCCGAAACATTAGCAAACTAAAATTGTGCAAAGCAATGCTATTAGAGCAGCACTCAACATCCCCAAACATGAACACATCTCTTCAACCAGACGTAACATCCATTGGCTTTCGGTACGTGATCAGATCAAATTCAAAACCCTCTCACTTACACGCAAATGCCTCTCTAACAGCATCCCGGCCTACCTGATTAGTCAAGTCTCGAAAACCCAGTCCAATAGACCTACCCGCTCTACCTATGCTGGCCTTGTCGCTCTCCACAGCTTTAAACGACAGAAGCAGGCGGCTCCAGCTTCCCAGTGTTTGCTGCCAAACTGTGGAACTCCATGCCCCTCGCCTTGAGGACAGACCCATCACTATGGTCCTTCTGTAAAGGCCTCAAAACCTCGCTCTTCACCCAAGATCTCATCTAACTTAAGGCCAGTGATTTCACAGGCAGCTAATAGTGGGTACCTATGCAATCCTGTCTGTATCCTCTGTATTCCACAACGTGTTCACTTGATGCTGCCTGTAACATATGTATGAATTACTGTTTCATAGGACCTGCAACTAATGTAAGATAATTCTGTCATTTCTAATCTGCTACTACTGTGACCATTATTTGCAACAACTGTAACCTGCTGCTACAAGCACCTAATGCAACCAAACTCTTAAGCAAAAATTGCCTAGATGACTCTGGATCATATGTGCTATTATAAATGTCTAAATAAAAATAAATAAATAAAAATCCCACTTCCCGGACATAGACATGCACCCACCTAAGGCGGAGGATGAGAATGACAGTGATGAGGAACTGCCATTGGCACATCGCAGGGATGCCATGGATGGCCGTGATGCACGCAATGCACTGATTAACCACTATTTCTGAGCACATCACACTAGCACATGGCCTAGGCCAGCTAATGCAATGAGCACTATACAGGAAATTAAACACTCACTTACACTATAAATGAATGTCCAGTCATGCTTTCTATGCAACACCAAGTGTAATGTAATGAATGAAATGCAAAACAAATATGGAACTACAGCCACCACCAAAACTATCCAACCATACTCCCCCTCCCCAACTGCCCCTCTCCACTACCCCTCCCCAACTATCCCTCCCCACTGCCTCTCCCCAACTATCACTCCACAAGTCGTGTCACGTCGTCCAGGTAGTCCCTGCCAAAGACACATCCAGGGCACATGTTTGTTGTCGGCCTATTTGCATGCCCGTTTGCCATCTGGCGTGTGACTGTGTGGAGTGGATGACAGGTGCATCGACCAATGCCTTGGGCTGCTGGGCACTGAACGTGGGCATGTGGAGATTATGGATGGCGTGTGCGTCTACTCAGTGGGCTGTCTCTCCAGGAACACCTGAAGGCGCATTGCCATGGTCTCAGCAATGAAGGACATTATACTATTCCCCTTGTGTACCCTCCTGGCCATCGGGACAATGGCAGTTGTGGCACGTCCAAGGGCACATGCATGGGCATAGCAGTAGTGACTGTGGCAGTTGGGGCTGTCTGCATGGTGCAGCAGTGGTGTCTGTGGCAGTTGATGCTGCCTGCATGGGCGCAGCAATGGTGAATGTGGCAGTTGGGGCTACCTGCATGGGTGCAGCAGTGGTGACTATGGCAGTGGTCGCTGCAGTGTCCGTGGTGGTGGTGGTGGTCTGTGCTGTCCTGCGGCAGCAGCTTCTGGTGCCCCTTGAGTTGCTTGCATGGCCCACTTCACTATCAGATGATGTGACTGAGGAAGTTAAAAAGGCATGTTGTCAGTGAGCACTGTGGATTCAGTAAGCACAGATACATGCATTATGTTGGTTGTGGCCGTGCTGCGTCATGGACGTGGTGTGGTAGATGGCATGGTGCACACATGCTTGTGTTGTACGTACTGAGCTGCAGTATGTGAGATGTTTGTACATGGTAAACTACTGGACTGGGGATACTGTTGTGGTGTACTGCCACTTTCTGGGTACGGTGTTAAGGGGGTGGCAGTTCCTGCTGTGGGATTTTGGGGTGGGAAGGGGTGTGGTATGGCTGGGGCAAGCATGGGCTTGCTGCCTGGACCAGTTACAGAGCCAGTATGTGCATTTGTGATCAGGGGTCTGGCTGGCTGGGACGAGGGGGGCACATGTCATTGACTATGTGTGCGACAGTAGTCATGTGTGGGTGGAGATGGGGCTCACCACTGCTGTGTTTTGGTGCCAGTGGAAACACGGCGGGCACACATGCAGTACGTTGTGGCAGTGGAGTGTGAGTCTGTGTGGAAGCAGATGCTGGAACAGTTGGCAGCACAGGGTGCCGGTGCACTGTTCAACAAGTATTTCAGGCATGGGACGTTGTTAGGTGGCCAGGGTGTATGTCAGACTATGCACCCTAGATGTTGGATCTTGAAGGGGGTTGATGCAGAGTGTTTTTGGGGGTGTGGATGGTGCAATTTCCATTTCAGTGATATTTTGGTACAGTGGTGGGAGCAGGGTGGCCAGGGATGTTGATTATTACATTGGGGTTAAGTGTACTCACCGCACTCTTCTGGGTGTTCCGGCTCCGGCCACCGCAGCACCGACCCCTTCTATTGACTCCAGTTGCAGCACACTGCTGCACCTCTCCTCCTAGGGCATCAGGCGTGTTGGTGATGCGTTCCCGCCACCTGTGGCCATGCCTTGTCTCTGCTGGGCAGAGAGGAGGTTCCGTACCCTCAGGCGCAGGTTGTTCCAGCGCTTGTGGCAGTCTCACACTGTGGGTGGAGTTGTCCTCACTGCCGACAACTTCTATGCCATCTCCTCCCAAATGCTCTTCTTGCGCAGCTGTGTTTGCCGGCGCTGGTCATTGCTGAATAGCTCCACTGCATGCTGCACACTGGTGTCAGCAAGCATGTTGAGCTTGGGCTCGAGAAGCGTGGTTTTCGCTTGCGGGTCTCACTAACTCAAGATGACATGGTCCTGGTGATATTTATTTGCCCAGGAAGGGTGGATGTTGCCTGTGGGTTGCAGATTGATGTGGATTGTGTTTCCTGTTCTGGCGATCACTTTGTTTCCAGTCTCGGTAATAGTTGCATCGCAGTTTCCGGTGCGAGCCCGGATTCGGGGGCATCAGCACCAAGGACAACAGTGTTGTCAACTTTTGCACTTTCTCATGGTGTTTCCCTGATGCGAGTACTGCGGTTTCTGGCATGCCGGAATGCGCATGCCCGACAACCTGTAATCCTCCTTTGATTCCGGAAACACGGGTTGCCAAAAACAGTGGCATCGGCATGACGGTAACTAGGAAAACTTACAAGCAAATTGGTAATGAGGCCCATAGACTGAAAACCTAGCAAGTGCACCTCAGAAATTAACTGATGGATGAGCAACAGCAACCTTAAACTCAACCCGGACAAAACGGAAATAATGATCACACCAAATAACCTCCACATCCAACAGCATATACCATGGTACATCGAAATGGGAATCAGACACCGAAATATCCAGAGTAGTTGTTGATCATAATAAAAATACATAAAAATACATTTAAAAAACAAAAAAATCTTGAAATATTGATGGAGAACGACCAAACACTAGAACCCCAAGTTGACGGAGTAGTGAAGAAATGCTTCTTCCAGTTATGCACCATGAAGCGGATAATGCCCTTTCTCACCGCATTTACATGGGAATGCCAGACTACTTCACCAAAACACTGCAACGGATACAGAATGCAGCAGATACACTCCTCAGAAGACTCTGCAAGAGAGAAACCTTAATGACACCAGCACTAAGATCCCTACACTGGCTACAATTCAAGACAAGGGTCCAATTCAGAACACTCTGCACTGCTCACAGAGGAATTTACAGCCAAGGAGCAGAGTTCTTGCAAGAAGAATTCTCCATATCCAGACCTAGAAGAAGCTTGAGATCCATCAACAATATATGAGTGGATCCCAAACAATTCTCAAACATGAAATATGGTCGATCACCCTTTTTCTTACATCTCAACCGACAAGACTCTGCAACTCGTTCACCAAGGAAATACACACCTGACCTTTGGGAAGGCTCTAAAAACATGGCTCTTTACCCTGCCACCCTAGAAAACATACCGTGGTCAAAGATAACAGCAGAAGCTCAGTTCAAAGATACACCATGAATATGCTGACTTCTTTCAAGCAAGCTAATGGGCTAGCATGTCTAACTCACAATAAATGATCTTAATATGAAACACCAAACAATTGAAACAAGAATGGTATCACCCCATACAATGAAGCCTCTAAAACTCTCCTTGCCGCTGCAGACGCGCAAAACACCTACCAAATTAGACACCGTACATGACCATCACAACATTGACAATAACACCAAACAGCACAAATGGACACCTCCTCTAAAAGCTCACACAACACAAAACCCTCCCACCACCGCCTCGCCACAAACAAACCCAATACAAACTCAAACACCCAAAAACTAATCAACCCAAAACAGCTTGAACAAGCCCACACACAGTGACCATTTTTTTACGAACAGAAACTACCAACAAACAGCTAAGCACTCTTGTGCGCTCCCTCTCCTACCACTAGCACACCATTCCCGCCCCTCTTTGTTTCTGGAGACCATGAAAATGGCAGAAGTGCATGGTACAAATCACATTAACATAGCATAACATAACCATGTGCGTGTTGAAATGTTCAAGTAGCCTTTGATCTGACAAACCAGGCAGCTTATCTCTAGGAACTCTCCATGTAGAGGGGAATGGGGATGGCATAAAAAGGTTATGGCCTACTTTATACTCCTTGGAAGAAGCAGTACCAGGCCTTGGATAACAGAGGCCACCCACCTTACGTTGTCATGGCTGCAGCCCCATGTCTAGTGAGGGCTGGGGTTGAGCTCTCGAGGTATCAAGAGGAACACTTTTGAACCTCACTAAATGATGGCAGGTCGACACATTCGCCATCGAGAGGCTCGTTCTTGATTACTGTGCCTGTTATGAATTCTGAAGAGAAATAAGCTGGTGGGCAACCACTCACTGATAAGATTCTCAAACTTGAAAGACAAGCAAGGTGCTGCTTTATCTATGTGGTTCCCATGGAGAGTTGGGTTGTAGTAACAATAACCCTAAGTGACTGCCATTGTGGGTACAGACTGTCTGCCTGCACAAGATGTTTTAGCCAAAGGGGGAAAACATGGACACCCCACTTATCCCTCACACCGTAGGAAGAGCAGGACCTGCATCCTTGTGGAGCTATAGCCCCAGCTGAAGGGGTATCCAGAGCCAATCCACTGTATCTAGACGTGGTACTGAAGAAACATTGTACAGTTGCAGGGCACCTCCTCTATTTACAAGTACCAGGGACTGACCATGAAGTAGTCCCCCAAACTACGGAACAACCAACAAAAGGCAATGTCTCTGTGTCTGGCCTGGTGGGAGGGAAAGGTAGACCCAGAACAAGGCATTGCAGTGGGTGGTTTGAGGAGCAGAGTGAAGCCCATAACTACCTCATGAGTGTGATAGAAAGGGGTTTGAGGTAAAGGAAAACCCAAATTACTCCAGTGAGGAGTGTCCACGGAAATTGCCAACAATGGTTAGTTCTAATTCATGCTGGCTGCTGATGGATGTCTTCTTGTAGGGGACCTCAGCAAATGGTAATGGGGGTGAGCAGAGCAAACAGACATGGCCCTTAGCCAACCACCTTTTCTGGGCCACCAGGGCACGTCTTCCCTTATGCTGAGTGACCATATGCTAGGTCCATGTCCCATGGCTAACCAGGTTGCATGAGCAGGGGCTGGAGGTCTTTGGGGTTGCTAGCACTGATGATGATGTAGCTACGAGGTGCTCATACCACACTCCAAGAGCCAGAATATCGAATTTGGGGTGCTGCAGCTGTTTGTAAGCTGTTCTGGTTCCTAGTCACATGGCTCCTGATCAAGCCAATCTGGGCCACAGAAGCAAGAATGTAAGATCATCTGGGGCACCCCAGGATAGGATGATACAGGGGTCAGCCAATGTTGATCCCGGCCCCTTATGTCACTCTCTCTGCTAATCATCATGTCCTTTTCAAGGCTGGCTAATCCAGGCAGTTGCAAAGTCTCTCATTGACCCCAGTTGCTAAAGCGGTGGCATGCTGCAGGTTTAGCAAAGCTATGTGTCTTTAAATGTAGCCACCAGTGCTCCAAGGTTGCTGGAAAGCAATTACTGATACAGTGTGCCAGCCAGGGCCAGGTGAATAGTCAAACAAGCCAGTGAAGAGACAAGGAGAGGAGCACGGTCTTCGTGGTAAAAGGGAGCCTCTGCCACTTAGGCTGGAACCATGCAAGCAGCGGAGGGCTGGGTATGTGGCGATAACTGGATATCACACACGGATTCACTTGAAATTGTAAGGGACAAATTGGAATGAGAGGTGGTAGAGGGCAGGATCGCGGGTCCTCATATGAAAGGGCAGGGTATATGTCCCCAATGGGGAAGGTCCAGAAGAAAGCCAAGAGTAATTAGGAGAAGGTGATACATGAATTACTGTATCGGACTGGAAGGCAGCAGAATGGTTTGTAGACAAGACCTGGGCTTTAGTAAGATGCTGTGGACAAGGGGCTGAAATGGCAGATTGAAACATGTAGGGCGTCATTACGAGTTATCCAAATTCCACACAATTTACCAACTGCCAAACTCCAAGTTGTGTGAAATACTGCTGGTGGTATTTCATGGGAACACGCTGGAGGTATTCCAGACAGACCTTTCGCTAAAAGCCTGCCTATTTTTTGGCTCCACCTCAGAGGGGGAGGTAAAAAATCCAACGCAGACCCAACATTTTCCAAACTTTTTTTACTGTACAGAAGGGAAGCATACGTACCTGCCTATAATACAGTAAAACATGTTTTTACACGAGGCCACGGTAAAGGGCAAAAGGGTGGGCATATCTAATGCCCCCTCTCACCACCATACCCATGTCATGTATAAAAGGGTCTGTAATGACCCGTTTCGGCATTCCTATAATTCACAGTAGTGGTTTCAACCACTACTTTAATACATTACCCATTTCCACCTTCCCATTGAAGGTGGGAATGTGTAGGAAACAACACATCCACAAATCTCCTTTTAAGGTTACCACTGGTGGAGGTGATGTTTCCTAGCATACCGCATCCAGAAATACGAACGCTGCTAGTCCAAACCTCTGAATTGGGCAGATTTTGTGACATAACACCAGCAGAGATGGTAACTGCAGAACGTCATAGCACAGTACCGATGCACTGCTATTTAGATCCTGGTTATAGCCAAGGGGAGCCTGGTTAGCTTGTAACAGCTACCATGAGCTGCTTTAGACTCCCCGGGCAAGCGGTGCCAATCAAACATAGCTATGTAATATTAACTGGGTAGGTTTGGGAATGTCTATGCAAAGGCATAAAAGACACAACGAAGACACTTAAAGCATATATGATAATATATAATAGACGAAATGTTAGCATTTGCATCTCGTGCACGATGTTCTAGCTCGTGGTCCCCAAATGTAGCTCCAGCCTAACGGTTGCTGTCCGATACCCAGGTGCTGGTTTTCTTTCCTGGTCAACAAATCCTAATTTCGACTCCTGATTACAGTGTTGTACACAGGATTAGAGAGGACCTGACAGCGTGCACAAAGTATGGAGTGGCGATGGGGTAGGGTTGTACTCAGATGCAGCTGAACCATCATGTAGTGACCTGGTTTGGAAAGCTCTATGGGGAGCATTGGCCACAAAGTTGGTTGGGGGTGAGGAAGGGCATAGCCTATTTGGACATTTTGCATGGTCTGCTGGCAGTGGTATTGTGTGGAAAAGAACTATAGAACGGAAGGGTGTCTTTATGAATGAGGCAGTGAAGCTAATCATCAACAAGCAGTCAACGAGTGGCACATATTTCTTTTTATTTATTAGGTATTTATAATGCATACGTTTATTTTTTTTAATGTATTAGGTATTTATAACGTGCCTCGAAACACTTGTGTATAGGCACATTATAAATACCTCATAAATAAGTAGAATAAATAAATACTTAGTTTGACATTCCACATTGATGTTGGCCATTAACCCTCTTTGTAGTGGTTTTGTTGACTGTGGCTACAAGGTGAATGCTCTGTGTCAACTGACAGAGAGATGTATTGGATGCAGGAGCTCAACAGACATGAGATGATGATGTGATGAGGTTTTTACTTAACCTAATTGACAAATGATGATTACCAATAATAAGTGACAAATTGCCAGCTTGCCTTTTTCTTGGCAAATAGTTCTGGAAGTACAAGATGTCGGCTGAGGCGATGGAGCACAGAATGATCGCGGTATGGGAGAAAATAGATTACAGTGTGGTTGCAGAGTGCAATGCAGTTGCATATCGAGCAGGTGGGGTGTCATACCTTGCACCCCCAGTGGCTCTTTTATGAGCCAGACCGGGACATTAGGCAGCAGACACCTTTTTCCTCTTTCTCGGCACCCTTATTATCCATCTTCGTAGTTTATTTTTGACATGGTGGGGAAGACTTGAAGCTATTAAAATGATGTTATCTCCAGTTATACTATACTTCCTATGAATGCTTCCTATTCCTATGCCAACCTCCTTTTTAAAAACAATTAATAACATTCTCTTAGTCTTATTATGGGGAAATAAAAAGAAAATGAGAATCTCTTTCAATAAGTACAAAAATGCCTTTAAATCTGGAGGTATTAAATATCCAGATTTTAGAACTTACCATAAGGCTTTTATTCTTATGCAGTCTCATTGCTTGTTTCTCTCTGATGGTTCTACTCATGTGCCTCTCTGGATAATAGTTGAGAAATAACTGATTTCACCATCTATTTTACATTTTTAAACAGCCAAATTATCTCTATCCTAAATCGGTTTGTATTACAACATCTATTCTGCAATAATTCTTATTTTTTCATACTGATAAACTGGCAAGGTGTGTCTCACTGTTTCTATGGAGCATCAACGCTAATGCTATTAGCGGGAGAACTATTTTATGGAGGCCTTGGTTAAGTAAGCATATCAAGTTTATCACACCGCTTATTTCCGGTACTAATGTCCTTAGATTGGATGTTTTTAAAACTAAATTCTCTTTATCCTATTTGGCTTAGCATACTATATAATAAAAGGCCAGATATTTGTTGGTCTGAAGTCGTCCTGCCCGCTTCTCCTGTTATCACCACTAGAGTGAGCTGTTGCATACTAAAACAAGACTTTAGGTTCATCTTCCAGGTGAACAAAATGTGTATTTCCAGATTATCACTGCTAGAGGGAGCTGTTACCTTACGCATACAACAATAAGATGTACATTTTAAACTTTATTTGACTTCAATTTACTTTATTTTATAATCTCACATCTATTTCAAATCATGATGCATGTGCATTCTATTACTCTGTCATTCCTCAACATTATGTATTTGAGTCCAATACCTGTGGGTGGAATCAAAGACAATGAGGAGCGGATACAACAACTGTCTGTCTATACAATGTTGAACATTTAATGGGTTCTGAGAAATTTTGTTTGAGGTTACTACCCTTCCAAGTAAAAGGAGCAAGATCCTTTACAACTTTTTTTTCTATTAACATAAATTACGTTAAAATATACATAATATATCATATAATATATTTACACTCTGAATATTTCTTCCTTTATGCACATTAGCCCGTGTACACAGGCTTTTCCACTAGTAATCAATATATGAAGTTAATGAATGTTTGTTTAGAGAACCTAGATTTTTTTACAGGAAACAGATTGGTTGGAGATTCTAGCAGACTTTAATTCATGGAATATTCATATGTATGCAAGGACTGACACGTTTACAAGTTGATCAATAATACTAGATCAATTTGAAATGGTACTCGGAACAACAATGTGAAATTGATTGTGAGAAGACATTAGATGAACTTACTTGGTCTTTGATTTGGTCTAAGGTTAAGGTTATATTGCCATCAGCTAATTTATCTCAAACACACTTTTCTTCTTTACTCATACAGCATTTCTATCTCTGTTAAAATTGTCTGATACAGTTATCTTTTGATGGGAATTGTTGGTCTTGTCATTCTGATAATGGTTCATTTAAACCTATGTTTACTGACTGCTTAATTGTTAAGAAGTTCTGGTCCCGTGTATGGAATATTCTTCAACACATTTTTAAGATAACCATCTCTTTACACTTTGCCAATATTTTATTAGGTAGTCTTTCATTTTTTTTATTGAATTTAAATTATTCATATTTGATATTTCACTTATTTCGTCTTATGGCAATTAGAATGATTACATCCAACTGGAAGTATTTTCAAAAAATTACTTTAAAAGGATCATGTAATAATGTAAGCAATATTTATAGATTGGCAGAATGTACTGCTAATACTTCAGTACTATTTATCAAGTAAGAAATGGCAAATATGTATTGTATTGTACTGCTAATACTTCAGTACTATTTATCAATAGTATTGCTAATACTTCAGTACTATTTATCAATAGTATTGTATTGTACTGCTAATACTTCAGTACTATTTATCAAGTAAGAAATGGCAAATATGTATTGATTTTCTTACCAGCAATAATACTTTCGTAATTGCATCTTAATAGAAACTTGTATTAGTACATAATTAATCAGTTAATAGATGACTGATTAACCTTTACTCATCATTTACTTTATCATTAAAGTATGACTTATTTCTGCTTATTTCCCTGATCATTTCCCTATGTGTAGTCCCTTTCCTTGTATGTGTTTGTGTCTTTGTTTTGTCTTACCCTAAAATCTCACCTTAGTTTCAGGATTATTTCTGGTCTAAAGAATTCGTTTCTATATTCTTCAAAACATCTCATATAATATCCTCAGGCTATGATAATATGTTTTATTTTTAAATATATGTTTGTAATTAATTGTTATTGCCTGAAACTGAATATAATAATACAATTACTAAACAGAAAATAAAATGTTACCAGCAGCTACTTTTGGCTCCCCATGCCATTTGGGGGGGGGGAAATAACAGGACTTCTCTTCATGGTTCGTCCCCCCCCCCCCCCCCCGCCTCCACTCTTGCAATGCTGGATACCCCCCTTGTGCAGTGATAGAAGGGCTAACATGGGTTTCTTTCTCGGTTTAGCATGTGGCTGTTCATAGTGTATTTTAAGGCTGAATTTAGGGTGTTGAAAGTTAGAGTTGTAGGAAGAATAGGGCATGGCAATAAGCGCTGTGGAGCTAGGGGCAGAGTGAGTCGAGGTTTGGAAATAGAGGTGCAACCTAGAACAACACGGCAGGGGAGAGCAGGTGGGCAAGAAAGCATGGGGCGGTTTTCCCTGTGAACGCATTGAGAAATGTTGGAGAAATATATGGGCCAGGGAGGAATATCTGGGGCAGAATGGTGCTTTGCTCATCAGGACGGGTGGGTTCAGAGGTTCCGAGTTGTCATGTTATATGAGTGGTGAGCAACTGTTTGACAATAATGGGGGTCGAGTTGAAGGAGAACAGCGCCTGCCTGCTTAGAATAGGAGCAGCCATGAAGGGGAGAAGAGATTTGAGGTTGGAAAGAGTAATGGGGAAGTCATGCTGATAGGCAGGTTATGTAGGTAACTGAGCTGCATTGGGCATGGAAAAGCAGCACATGCAATGTCCCGGCTTGTGCGTCTTTTCCCTGTGATTGGCAAATGGTGAGTCACATGGCACAGGCGTCTCTGCACGTGATGCCCAGCTACTTGGAAATCTACAACTGGCGTTGAGACCCCTCTTTAGTTGCTGGATTGGTCTTGGACTGCATGGGGGCTGAGGGCATTGCAGAGGGGGAGCATTTCATTAGGTAGGAACATGCTGTTGTGGGATTACCCAGGCACGTCAATTGTGTAAGTCTTTTGTTGCATGTGTCAAGGGGCATTGCAGAAATGTCCACAGATGGTCTGATTACCTGCGTTTGAGTTACCTTGCTGGGAAAGAAACAGAGGAATGGAACAAGGTCACCTTTCGTCATCGCCAGTCTTTTTTTCAATTAGTTTTTTTCAGACGACTATTTTGTTAAAAGAAATCAAAAATGTGTACCGAAAAAAGGACTTGTGATGGATGAACGTTATACCCCTTTTGTCATAGGAGGGCAGGGTGTCATAGGGGACCGGTAAGTGCGAAGTTAAAAGCCAAAGTGGAATTTGTAAGATTTTCAACAGTACTGATGGTTGATTTATGATTATAAGGAAAGAAAAATGATGTCACCTCAAGTTTAGATGTTAGACCAAAGGAATCAAGGTCCAGATGAAATAGTAGTTGACTACAAGGTCTGGGTGAGAGGGGGCAGGTGGCCTCTGAAGGAGGGTTGCTATTTTCGAGCGCACTGGGTTTAAAGGACTTAATGGATTGCAACATTGTTTAGAGCATTGTAGTTTGGAAGCGAAGTTATTGTTTTTGTGAGTTTAAATCTCCATTAGAATGCGACCTTTAAACAGCATATATGTGGCAGGTTATTGTCACTCAGTTTACGATTTCGCGGAACGTTTTGTCTTTATTGCATTCAATTTGGTTTATTAAGCTGTTACGAATAACACTACAGCCAGCAAAAGCGGGTAGTTGCAATTACATTTACAGTGTTCTGCCATGTAATATGGCTTTCACGTCCTGGCAGGGGTGGCAGCGGGGGGCGGATATGCCCAGTAACGGCCCACCAGCCCGCTCGGACTGTCAGGGGGTTATAGGCCGTGTCCGCCCCCCAAAAACCCCCACCGGGCGTGAAAGTCCTTCGCACCACAGGGTTCATCTGGGCTGCAAATGCTTTTTTTTCAACCTCAGGAAATGTGCTGCTTGCGCAGCCAATTTTCCGAGGGAAAAAAGAAAATGAAAAAAGATTGGTGCCGCCACAGGGAAAAGGGACAAAGGCTCCTCCCATAAAAAAATTAAAAAAATTGAACCACCTCGGGAAGGGCCTCTAGTGGCTGGAACAGCGGGCGGAGAATGAATATTCTCGGCCACTTTTCCAGACGCCAATGGCCCTTCACGGGGTGCGAATAAACAGATCCAACCCACATGGATTGTCACTCAAAAATGTAGTCTGAGTGCTCCGAACATTTGTGCCTTCTACAAATATTTCAACACCTCCCTGAGAAAAAGCCTTTCAACAACTACATATTTCTGGGGTGTGAGTATATTGATAAAATAAGCCTTCATATCAAATTTCACTTCATAACAAATATGCAAGTAGATGTTCCTTAGGCACAGTCACGCATTGCTCTAAAACATTCTGATTTCAATGCTCCATAGCGAGGAATGGGGAAATAGTCCTTTTGCTTATCACGTGGCATGAGATGTGCTTTAGCCAGGCTGTATAACGAATGACTGCACCACAAGGCTTGCCTGTAAGCCACTGGCAGGCAGGCAGGTCCTGTGCAGAGCACCATCAAAGTGAGTCTGTTGCCCTCCTTACTCCTAGGAGCACTCAGGAACCTTTTCAAGCTGCACCTGGGGAGAGGCCCAGCCTGCCTGTTAAAAGTGTAACTTGTTCCGTTTACACAATGTGTTTTCTGTATCAACTGAACAGGTTAAATAACAAATCTCAAAGCCAATAAATGCCAACAGACAGCAGTAACTACTTGTAAGATGAACCAGGGATCACCTGGCATTTTCTCACTAAAATACAGCATGTGAGCAGCTGGATCAAGTAGAAGCCACTTATGACTAAGCACCTAAAATTCCCACCTGTGGTATTGCATCTTTTTAAGACTTGGTTATCCTGAACGTTGGCTGTAGTCAGTGAAGAACATTCCCACTTCCTATGGCGGTCAAACATGAAGCCCCAGAAGCTCACTGGGCCTCATTACGACATTGGAGGTAGCCATGCCGCTATTTGCGGCATGGCTACCCCCATTCCGGCTACTGGGTCCGGGTTCCCTGAATGGGGAAATACCGGGCCATTACGACCTTGGAGGGACCGGTATTTCCCCATTCAGGGAACCCGGACCCGGTCCATCCCCATTCCCATTTGTGCCCCCGCAGGGCTCAATGGGAATGGGGAGCATGCTAACAACGGGCCTGTTAATGACGGATCCGTTGTTCGCATACTGGACCGCTCGCGGGACCCGCTAATGATGTCTGGTAAAACCATTACGAGCGGACCTCGTAATTAGGCGGTAGGTGGTTAACGGGGCTGGCAGCTCTACCGGCCCCATTAACCCCCTACCGCCTTCCTCGTAATGAGGCCCAGTCCAGAGCCCTGGTCCTCGCTAGGCTGAACTACTGCAACAGCCTCTTTCTAAATCTGCCTGCCTCTACTCTTCGCCCTTTACAACTTATCCAGAACAGGACTACAAGACTTTTCCTTGGCCTCAAGCCCAGGGATTGTATCTCTAAAGCACTGAACTCCTTCACCTGCTCCCTGTGGCTGCAAGGATCAAGTTCAAGACCCTCTGCATTGTCCACAAGGCTTTCTGGGGCCGGTGACCACACTACATCCAACTGTATCTTCCAAAATCTGCCTACCCTCTGGAACAGCCTCCCTGCCTCTCTCAAAATTGAGCAGGACCATCTAAGGTTCCTGAAGCAACTCAAGACCTTCCTTTTCGCTTCCGCTTTCTCTCTCCCTTGCTTATGTCCCTGTCGGCTGAGCACCCTGGTTGCCGGCCACCCACTGAACTTACAGGACCAAGTTCCTGCATGACTAGTTGCCCTTGCACTGCCTCTGGGCTTCCCAACCACTTAAAGGACTGTATCTTCAACCCTACAGTCGCCTCACGTCTGCACTTATGAGCCACCAACTGGACACTTATGAGTTACTTGCATGCTCACTCCCCTCCCCCTAGCACTTCTCCCGCTCCCCCCTCCCACACTTGCGCAATCTGAATGACACAAGGCTTAGTAAGATCGTTGTTTTGTCCTCCTCCTATCCCCCCTTCCTTGTCTTGATGCACCTAGAAACACTTGTGTACAGGCGCATTATAAATGACATATCACATCATATTATGTCTGAGCAAAAGGAACTCCATCTGTCTGAGCCATGCCGCCAGGTTTATCAGTATTTATAAGGCTCATGCATTGTGCAGATCCAGGGCCACACGGCTCCTAGTAAGTGTCGCATCATGGAGCAAAGAAGTATTTTGTAGTCTGACTGGGCCCCATTACCCACCTATTCCTTGGTCATCTAACTAGGGGACAGAATACAGGGGTAATTCATAGAATTCAGGGCATAAGCAGCACACGTGGCTGGCGCAGAGAGGGAGCGTGAGCCAGCATGCGCCAGCCGTGTGCGCTAAACAGCATTCTGGCGCAGCACCAGTTACGCCCCCAAGAACGCCCCTTGTGCAAGGAAAAGCCATAGAAAACCCCAATACGATGCAAAGGGGCGCGCTAACCCTGGATCATCTTACAGGCCTGCTACCCTGCAATCGCATGAAAAACTACGCGTACCCCGCTCACGGCAGCCAAAACGCGTGAAAATGTACTCGCGCACTCCCTTGAATATGGGTATCCCGCTCACGGGAGCCAAAAGGTGTGAAAATCTCCTGCACACCACCTTCAACGTGCGTACCCCGCTCGTGGCAGCCAAAACGTGTGGAAATCAACTTGCGCACCCCCTTGAATATGCGTACTCCGCCTGTGCCAGGCAAATTGCATGGAAAATGTCCCCACTGTGGTGTGGGCTGCCTGCGGGTCATGGTTTGGGGTGATGTGCTGCCTGCGGGACATGGGGAGGGTGGATGGGCTGCCTGCAGGGCATGGGGAGGGTGGATTGACTGCCTGCGGACATGGTCAGGGTGGATGGGCTGCCTGCGGGTCATGGTCTGGGTGGATGGGCTGCCTGTTGGGCATGGTCAGGGTGGATGGGCTGCCTGCGGGTCATGGTCTGGGGTGTAGGGTGGTCCCCTGTGGTGTGGGCTGCCTGCGGGGCATGGTCTGGGGTGATGGGCTGGCTGCGGGTCATGGTCTGGGGTGATGGGCCGCCTGCGGAGCATGCCCAGGGGTGTAGGGTGGTCCCCTGTGGTGTGGGCTGCTGGGATTTTAACGCTTGCGCTCCCCTCTTTGAGCCCACATTAATTCCATGAATTACCCCGAAAATGTCGTCATCTTAAGCTTTATTCAAAACAATCCATCAAAGCCAAACTTTAAAAATCACAATATCCATCTGAAGGAGACAAGAACAAAACGTCAAACATGTGTACATAAAATCTTAAACAGTCAATCTCATTCTGTTAAAAACGAATGATTCAAATAATCAGATACCACGCTATAGAAGTTCATACAAATATCAATCATCTACAGGAAAAACAGTATGCAAGGTATACATTTAATACCAAATCTATAATAAGCCCTTCTGGATTTACAAATAGCAGCAGAGGGGGTCTTCAATTACATGTTTTTAGGTGATTGTGTCTACGCTACCAAGCACTAAATAAATAGCTGGAAAATCCAGAAGGACTGCATTGTTGGTTGTTGCTTTAAAAAATGAGAGTGCAACTCTTCCTGATCTAATTTCCGAAGATGCCAAAATGGGGACGAAGCCAGGGCCCTGTCAAATGGCTGTGTAGCCGACATAGAAAGTGAAATCTATCCTCGTCCCAGGAATGACAATATAGACATTCAAGTCGCCGTGAACCCCATTGGCATGCATGGTATGCCAAGGCTAGAATGATTAGGCAACATTTTACATTTAGCAATTTCTTTTAGAAAAGTGAGAAATAATATCCAAATGACTCACAGCATCAATGGAACTTTAGCAATCTAGGTAATTCATAATAAAGTGGTGCTCTAGGCCTTGCTGATCATATCTTTCAAGGCCCAGTCGTCATAAACCGCTGTCTTGCTCTGCATGTTATGTTAGGTGATATTTGTGTAGCGCCTACTGCCATTGGTATGGCCTCGAGGTGCTGTAATGGATGAAGGCCCTTTGGAAGAACGTAGTCTGCGTAGAACTGTAATGAAAGGAGTAGTAAAATGCGTGTTTGCGTGTATAGCCAAATCAAAGGTAGGTCTAGAGTTGCTAGGTTTCTAACAGCAGCCCATATTGCAAAGGCACGAGGATGGGTGCTGTGTCAAAATGTCATAAGCTAGGTGAACAGCTGGACCACATTTTTCATGGGACTCAGCTCCATTCTATGGGTCATAGTGCGCAGGGGTCGAGGGGAATGTAAGTGCAGAGCAAGCTATTAGTCAAATAACACATAGCTCAAAGGCAAGGGGTGTGCGGCAATGTGAACAGCTGGACCGAATTTTTTGTGGGAATCAGCTGGGTTCTATGTCACTGCGCGCACAATGGTAGGGTGAAGTAGGTCTGATGCATATTGGTTTTAGTCATGCGGCACGTATCATTGAGGAATGAGTAGGGGTGATATGTTCCACCTAGCTGACTCCCTTTGGGTGTCCGATTGCCAGCACAGGGGTTAGACAGTTGAGTTAGGCATAAGATCGAGACTAAGTGTGCAAGGGTGCAGAGGGAAAAAGCCAGGGTTTGAGCACCTTCCTGAGGTGAGGTGGTCCTCTGCGCGGCGGATGGTTAATGGGGCAGAGTTCCAGATGGTGGGTGCTTGGACTGAGAAGGAGGAACCCCCCCATATGGGTTGGTTTGGTCACTGGAATCACGAGCTCGCTTTTTGTGCTGAGTTTTCAAGTTTTATCAATTCCAAAATGGAATTAACGTGCTCAAACCATGGCAATACAGCACCCCGATTAGATAAAGTGACATCCCGCAGAGCATCCTTAAGCTTCAGTAGTTCTTTGGACTGAGCTATTCTGAGCCAATACTTAACTGGTCTGAAAGGGGCTACATAGCCACACTCTCTAAGGCCTGGTTCTAAATGGACTCAGAAGTTCAGGTTACTGTGGGTCAACTGTAAAAGTTATTGAAGAGATCAACTTTCCACTGCCTTCCTACATAACGCTGCAAATCTCAGTGCGAAGTGGGGCTGCTCCAGCCTGTCAATCATATTGCTCTCTGCCACCGAAGCATTTAAAAATAGCTGGGGTAGCCCCAGTGTTTCAGAATGATTTTGCTTTTTTATGCATGAGCTAACTAGGTACCTTTCCGGGGGAATCTTATGCCTGCATGGTGGAAGACGTCTGCCTGGTTAATCTTATCTTCATTGAGGTACAAAGAACGCTTAATTGATTGCCAGCCATAGCCGCCATTTTAGCCATATTCATGGTTAGGTCATTTTCTTAACATGTTTTTGGAGACCCGTGGGAGTTTTAGAACTATGGCCCCTCATCTGCAAATAAGAATGTGTGTCACCTTTTTCAAGTGAATTTAGTATCATGTTCGTTGATATGTGCCACACGTTCTGCTAGCCCACTGATATAAATGGGCCAGTACACATCCTTGGCAGTCTGCTGCCTTCATGGGGTAAGGGGAGAGGCCCTCACCAATCGACTGGTACACACATTGGTGCAAACGTCAGCTTTGTGCTGAAAGGTTGCTTCGAATTTTGTTAAAATTCCAACCTTCTCAAAAAAGAACCTCTATATCAGGTGCCTACATTTAAAGTCATCATTTTATAACTCACCCGGAAATGTGCTTGGGTGATTTTAGAATCAACAGGCGTGAAAGCGGAACCTTCGTCTTTAATCAATATACTTTACTTTTTTCTTTAATTCACATACGCTGCCTCCTATTGCCTGAACTGTCAAACGTGCCTTCTTACAGAAAAAGGGCACAGACTCGAATATTAAAATAATTGATTTGATGAATGCGCGATTTAACAATAAACCATGGTTTTAAAATCATTCGTTACGTACTCCTTCTAACAATGGCCCCATTTCCAGGGTCCAATCACAGAGCTCCATCTTTAAGTGCTCATTATTCTCTATTGTATTTCATATTTTCCCACGAGATGAGGGAAAGGCTTAGTTACTGAATTGGCCAATCAGCCTGAAAGCACAAATAATTACAGGCCTGCACTAAGCTGCCTTGAAAGAGACAGATTTCTGGCTGACTGACCAGACCTTAATAAGTTAAAGACGTGAACTTGAATCGAGAACTTGTAATGTTTTCCCCTTCCTGAGGGCAGGCAGGGAATTCAAGAATGTGACAACTGCAGATGTGACTCTTTCTTCTGTATGTGTTCTCCACAACTGTAAAATCATTAGCATCAGAAACTTGTTTCTCGGGTGGGGGGAAAAAAAAGTTGCGCTCAGATTTTATAGCCTTCATCTGCTTGCATATAATGATGAAAAACAAGCATTGACAAAGCCAATCGTTTTGGCTTTCCTACATAGATTGGAGGGTGGGTCTGCAGAGGGAAGTGGGGCAGATAGAGAAAGAGGGATGTTGGGAATCAAAGTAAAGATGGTGGGAAGGAAAGAGGGGTAGTAAATCAGGTGGGTGAGATGACAAAAAGCAAGAGAAAGAGGCTTGGAGAGAGAGGGAGGGAAAAAATGAATCAGCTGGGTGAAATGACAAAAAGCAAAGGCAAAGAGGAAGAAGGAATGGGGTGGGATAACTGAAGTGGTTCCATGTCAGATGAAAGCAAAAATGGTTTCTACTGGATCCTGTTTTAGCAAATTGGTTTTGAGATATTAGAGAGTATCTCTGCTCTTTCTCTATATCTTTCTCGTTTCCTCTCTCCCTCTCATTTAATCTAACTCACACTTTTACGCTCTCACTCTCTAGTTAAATTAGACTTAACAAGCAAAGAGCAATTTTTGGTTTGCTTTAACTTTGGTTTGGATCATGGAATCTTCCAACTAATAAATAGACCCATCTTTAAATTCTTTTGGAAAGATTTGCGTGGCTCTGTTGAGTGAGGTCAAACTATACAGGCTTCTAAAATGTATGTTTTCTTTCTCACAACTACATCTCAAACCGTGAATCGATCCAGTGTTTTTAAAAAAAATATACCTAAAAGTGAACACAAAATGTATTGCTTATATCTGTGTCCAGGTAGTATTATCTGAAGGCCCACATATAACTCTTTGGTCACCCCATTGGTCACTTGCATGTATATATCCATGGTTCCCTTTCGGGGGACTTAAGACCAGGGTCTGTGGATCTAATAACGAGCAAACAGATCGCCTCTCAGAAAGAGAGCCAATATGATTGGGTTCTAGGTGGGGGGGTGGGGGGGTTTGAGGGGTCCCCCATTGAAGCCTGCAGACCTTGTGTGTGGCCTTGAGGTCACACATTTTGGGAAGGGGCATATTGTGTCCCTCGTTGTGTCACCCAGACAGTGGGGAGAGGGGAGAGGGGTAGAGGGGGTCCACAGGGATGTTATGGTTAAGTTAGCCTTTAAAATATACATTACAATTCAGTGAAAATGTGATGGTGGGAATTCTGCCAGCTATGGTCTCAAGAAGCCATAAGTGCAGCAGTGCCAATGTAAAACACCCCTAACTCACCACCGCCATGAACTGCTCATCAAGTCTTAATTTCCAATAGGAAAAAACAAGCACATAAACCTACTTCCAACAAGACCGGAGTAACGGAGCGCTAGAGAACAAGAGGGATGCCCCCAAATAGTGAGGTTCAGTTCAAATTTAACGTGAGGGACAGCAAAAAATAAATCCAACCAAATGTAAAAATGCAATAAGAGACCGGATTTCCCAGGGAAATCACTGTATGGAGAGATGTCCTCAAGTAGTGCATAGCAAAGGCTGAGGAATGTTGTGTTAAAATGGCAGTGGGTAGTTACGGTTGCTTTGGAAACCATAACTGGTGCAAACTGTTTTTTCATCTTCCACTTCAATCATAACTTCCTTTTAAAACGTATTTTCACTGAATATCTGTGTGTGTACAAACATTACAGTTAAGATCTCAAGAAACTCGATATAGAAAAATGAGAACATGTCTTCCAACTATTGAACTTACAATTATATTTTCATGTAAAAGAAACATAATACAACATATTTGTTTGCATTGTGTTTTCCAGAGAGCATCAAAACAAGATTCATATCTCACAACAGTCCTCGTTGGTATTGGCATACATCTAGCCCTTAACTGGTGCATGCCACACACATTACATATCATCTAACCTCAAAATATTAACTTTTTAAAATCCCCAAAATGTAGCGATAGTTGAGACCTGCACAGTAGGTCCATAGTGTGAAGAAATATGCACATCTATGTATTTCATATGAGCATTCACACATACTCAGGACAAACATTAACAATGCCCTGGGAATATTCATATGTGCATGTAATATAATATTCTTGGAATACAAATAAGCACAATATGCACATATGATATCCTCAGAATCTATGCCTTCACAGACCCACACAGATACACCCCCTATGCAGACACACCTTCAGCTCCACACAAAAACACCATACAAACACACACAACACACCTTAAGCACACACTACCAAAAGTATATATTTGGAATATGTGTTTGCATCTGCCATGCATTTGAAATAGAAGTGTGGCACAATGTACATGAAATACACTCAAAATGTATGTGACCATAGACAATAAGGCTGGAATACGGATACACAAACAATAGCTTGGGAATAATATGTGCATGCACACTCCACACACATGCACAATTCCCACACACAATCAGCAGACACACCACACAAGCAGCACATACACAACACACACAAACCCTGCAAATACACCCACCCAGTACACACACACTCCAAACACACGCCACAC
This sequence comes from Ambystoma mexicanum, assembly GCF_040938575.1. Lineage (NCBI taxonomy): Eukaryota > Metazoa > Chordata > Amphibia > Caudata > Ambystomatidae > Ambystoma > Ambystoma mexicanum. The sequence goes on along the minus strand of NC_090924.1, from coordinate 680,316,847 downwards.
ACCCAAACATCCCGATATGTGCAGCCTCAGCCCCTCTACACACACCACCTCACACACAAATCTCTTGAAGTATGTATATAATCTGCTTAGAAGAGTAGGCTCCACAATACTCACAGTACCCAACAATAGACACATGCATATAATACAGCAGAGTAGAAGAAAGCATACATTATGCACAAACACCCTACACAGAACACAACTGAAGACTGACAATATGCTCTGAATATGTTCACGCAAAAACAACATGCAATAGGCACATGCACAAAATGTTCAGAGCATGAGCAACCTCAATACATTCATAGGATAGACACAGAATATTAGCGTACATGCAATATACCTAGAGTATTCAATCAACACAATTCACACTATGCACATATAGTACACTGAGGATGTTTGGAAACACTGGCAGTATGCCATATGAAGATTCATGTACACACACACCCTCACTGACACCACGTACATCCCCCACAGCAAACAAACCCTTAAACCCCCATGCACAGACCTTACATACACGCACATACACAGGTACTAAGAACACAACCTAATCATGCTGGTAAATACACACACAGAATAAGTAAGACAGAAACACATAGATCCAAACACAGACAAAAAAACATATAGTATGTAGTTGTAGTAGTAGTAATAAAGCTCTATTTCGGCCATACAACCATAAAACCAACACAGAACATTACAAGGTAATGCATAAAACGCTTTTACACAACATTACAACCTACTAAAGCCATTTGAATATTATAAAATTGTGCTAAGAACTATACAATTTATATATGCAGAATAACCTTAAGGAGAGCACTGCTTGCAGCCTTAACAAAAATATCTATATATAGACAAACGTACAAAAATAGCAAGAGGAAATCAGCATTTTTTTCAAAAATGTTTAATGCTGATACCTATGAATGGCGAAGTCAGAAAAGTGTGTCAATGCCAACATTAAGCTCTGTGCAAACACTCAGTAGTAAGTAAATATTTCTCAAGCACTGACATACTCCCTTTAACTACACATTATACCTTTTCTCATACTGTTCGATGATGTCTTTCGCTCAATTGTCTCTTACAGTAATTACAACTATACTGTCACCACGTGGACTTGGATCATAAGCAGATACAACAATTCAAATCAGATTCAGTAGGACTCAGCACAATGTGGGGCAAAATAACAAAAAGGTAGCAGTGAAGTTTAACTAAAAAAGCTCAGATTCTTTAAATGTTCAAGATTAGCAAAAAATTACAAGACATACTTTCCTCAGTCCAGGAATTCACCCCAGGTTTCCTTCTTGGTTGCGTCATTCTGGCAAAAGTTCTGAATACATTTCTGGGTGTTCACCAAGCCCTGAATGTTGTCTTGCTACAGGCTTCCTTAGAAACCCAACCAAGTAGGAATCTCAAGGTAATGTCTCCCCGCACCCTCTTTTCCGTGACTTTGTGTTTCATGTGCTTGGGCGATGTTCTCCTTTTTGGCAAGAGTGGTAGCTTTGTGTCTCATCATTGTTATATTCCACTTTCTGTCTGTTATAGTTAGAAAAAGAAATTAGCACCATGACAGTTCCTAAGCCGCAGATGCAGGCTAGGAGAGATTTGCAGGTCAAGTGGATGGCCAACTATTCTGTTTCTACTTCCCAGACTGTGAATCTCAGATTTTATCTCTTTATCTTCCTTCTCCTCCTCAATGTCATATCCCTTGCTTGTACTTTTTCTCGCCTCAGGTTTACCTTTCATGACTCAGGGGTCACCTCTTTATCTACTTAAGTTCATTCTACTATCCCCATTATTCTGGTTACTGCCATCATCATAATTCCCCTCCTTAATCACTTAAATGTCTTTAGCTTTCTCTTTTATGAACCTTTTCCTGTTCACTCCTCACAACACCTTAACTGATCTCAAATTCCAGTTAGTCCCATTTTACAACCTACACCACCTTGTCCATTTATCATAACAGCTGCAGCTTGCTCTTCTCTTCCTGTCTATTCTGTTTGATACACTCTTCCTCTCTCTTTATGACTCCCTACACTACTACTCTCAGTTGCCTGCTATTTCTTCTTCCTCTGGTCCGGTCATACACCAGTTATACACTATTCCACCACTTTCATCAATTCCTCCACTAACTCCTTGTCTCTGTCCACTATCCTTTTCTTCTGTTTTTGCCATCTTTTCATCAAGAGGAAACTCCCTTTCTTCAACTCTTATAATCTTGTACTGCGTTATTCATGTCTGCTCCGTCTTGTCCTTTTACTCTCCTTCAACTAAAAAACTCCCCAACCCCTTATCTGGTTCCTTGTTGCTTCTTTTCCTTTTACAACCACTCTGTCTTTCGATCTCGTGACTCTACATGACTGTCTCTGGTCGACAGCTCTCCAGTTTGTGATGTCTTTCTATAAATTGTCAGTCTATCCTTTTGTGCTTACTAAGGCACCCTCCTTGGGAGGTCCCTCTTCTCATTAGCAACCGGGGAGTACTCTGATTGTATTCACCTTGGATTTTGTGCACTGAATCAGGCAGATTAAGTAATTTCTTAAACTCCGGGTCTAAGCCGAGCTGCAGTGGTAATTACTGCAAGCTAGTCAAACATTCTTTATTACATTCTTTGAAGGGCTACCCTTGAGATAATGTTGCAATTGCAACAAGTAGTGAACACTATAAGAACTCTGTTAGAACAGACAAACTAAATGCACATGGAAGATCATGGGAATTATTAAATGATGGGTATCCACAAAACTAGAACCTGAATTGGGAATCGATACCTCGAATCTTCCCGGTCGTCGTATCACACTTGAATTCGAGTTGCATTTATTCAATTATTACTTCTCTTTTGGAATTAATCCATGGTTATAAATTCCTGTATTTTGCCTTCAGGGTTCCACACATTTTGGTTTATTTTCTGTGTTTTTTTCCAAATAAACATTCATTTTTTATTTATGTTTTTTGGATTGCAACTAGTTAAAATGTAGAGTATTGGACCTGGACCAATGATAGTGAAAGACGACTAGTCGTCAAAGGTAGCTCCTATTTCTTTGGGTTCAGAGGTCTGTTTTTGTGTGTGTGAACTACGTTCCTCAGTTTATTAAAATGACGATCCCTTCTTAATACTGGGATCGGAATGTCATCTGATGTAGGGATCTCCCTGATCCGTATTTGCCTACTCAGGTCGCAAAAGAAGCCAACCGGTTTCAGTGGTATAGAGATGAATGTCACCACTTTCTTCAGGGCTAGAGACACGCACCAATTTTGTGTGCAGTCTGATTTCTTCTTGTTGAATTGGCTGAATCTCTAGTATTCAGGAATAGGAGGTCGCCCTTTATGGTACATGGAGCGGGGTATTGGAGGGAGAGAAAAACAGGGGAAAGGTGCCATTAGGAACATATCCCACAGTTTACCTCAAGGAGTTGGAGAGATATGGAATCTACATCTTACCCAACAGAGCTGAAAAAACTCCCATCTATCAGGGTTCTGGCTTCGAGCAGGTTCAATTTCTTACCATGTCCCGAATCCAAAAGCTTTAACAATTTCCTTGTACACCTACAGAGAAAATATTCTGTAAGTATTCAGATGGAACACAGGAAGGACTAACATATCACACTAGTCAAACAAATTTGCAAGGCACATTAAAAACTAGCTCAATTATTGCACAGGTCAGCTCAAAATGAGCTTGACCTGAGGTACACATAAGCCCAAATGGACATCCTCAATTTATTCCCCAATTAGTCACTATTTGTAAAGAGGAAAATGCTCTTGCACCGACGTTTTCCCAGAACAATATTAGTTAACACAGGGAAAGATGTTACATTAATGTTCTCGAAAAAAATGCTTTCCATAGGCCATCTAACTAGTCCCTGGTGCAGTCGCAGATGTTAGGACCTCCCCCGGGACTTCGCCGTATCCAGCGTGTAGAGTAATCATCTACTATTGTAGTTAGCTTAGTCAAACAAGTTATGCAGACATGCCTTTGGAAGTGCTTTCATAAAGTGGAGCAATGCGAGCATGCTCGCGGGCAAAAAAAGTCACAAGAAACTAATGCTGTCTATGCACTATCAGCAAAGTGTTGTAGTATCGCTTACCTCCCAGTAGCTGAAACGCGCAGTAGTCGTTCCACAGCCAGCATTCAAACAACAGAATGCCGTTCTCAAAACTGTGTTTATATCTGGCCGCGTTCACGTGATCCGCATGACGTGCCGGCCGCGATCGACAAACGATTGGGTCAGCCCTGGGAACTAGACACCAAAAAGGGACCAACACATGGCGGCCATCTTAAAGTGGTATGTAGTTAACGGGGCTTATGAAGGTAATGCTATTTACCAGAGAAACAATTAAGAAATTAAGAAATTAAAGGGGCGATGGACAGGAAGGAGCCGAAGTGTGAGCGCCCACATCTTGATATGTATATGGGTGTAAATAAACTAAATTGTATAAATCAACCCCAACGAGCCAAAGTTCCTGAATTGGCAGGGTCCAGAGAGGTAACCGGAGAAAATGAAAGTAGTGCTAATACCAGTCTGTAAACGTCATAGATTCTAAAAACAGGCAATGCAGTGTGTGCGAAGAATGCAGGCGTTATCTACGTCTGACATTATGTGGATCTAGTTCCATACTGTGTAAAAGTAGTTGGCATTTGAAAAGGCAAGGATTGCAAGTAGATGAACACAGTTCAAAACATGGCATTGGTTACGTAAGAATGAGATTTTTTTTTTAACAAAAACCGATTCATCCTTATGCAGTTTCTTACAATAGATTAGACCTCAAAACACTGGGGACACTTATCAAGCATTCTCAGAAATGTTTCAAACAACTATTTCACAACACCAAAATGCAAGGAGAAAAACTCAGAAACTAGTGATTAGAGAGTTTCAAGTGTTTGCCAACACATGGATTTGTTTAAGCCTTCCACCTCTGTTCTCAATCTATATATCCACATCTGCTCATGTGTCACGATGCCTGCCCCCAGACATCAGGAGCAGACCCAAACTCCCAGAGTACAGGCACCCATGAGAACTCAGGGAGGCTCAAGGGATCGCCTAGGGGCTTTATGGACTAAGTCCTGGCGCCGTTGGTGCCAGGCTCATATGCTAGTCATCATCCTACGTCCCTCATTTCGGAGAAGCGCCACACCTGCAAAATATAGAGAGTGCAATTGGTTAATCTCTTAATGAACAATATCGCTTGCTAAGATTAGTGCTTGGTGCAAAACTGACTGTTACCTTGGTGCTACCTCAATCCTTTTCGGAGACGGAACATTCACCTTGGGCCATTCTATAAGGGAAGAAATATATAAAAGGAGCAAGAGTGAACTATAAGACAATCGAACTCTAAGACTTGCATTATACTTTGGATTGGCAAAAAACTTACCTCGGAGTCATCGTTGTCTGAAAACTCTGCCATAGGCTTATGGACAAGTGAAGTTAACTGGGTTCTATGCACCCCTGCACGCCGACGCAGGATGGAGAGCCCATCCTTCCTAACAATAAGGTGAGACATGATGAGGGGAACACAAGGTGGTTTCGGAAAAGACAAAGTTAATCCATTTTACCACTGTCAGCTAATTACTAATTTTACTACTCTAGGAAAATCCTCCTACGTGCCAAACAGACAAAACTGAGTGGGCAAGTGCAGGCGCTCATCACTACAGTATGAGTCACATTGGTGGAGACCGCTGCAGCCCAACTTCGTTCGGCGCCCCTGTGGAACCCAGGTGAGCGTAACATCACGTCTAAAAAGCAGATTGTGGATATTTCCTCATCTTGTGAGCATCTTGACCTTTGCCAAAATTGTCCATTGTATGTTCATTGTATGTCCATTGGATGTCTGTGGGGCTGTGTTTCTTCTCTATGTAGTGTTCTACCATAGGTGCCGTGATCTTCTTTGTTCGTATACACGAGCGATGTTCAGCCAGTCTTGTTTTGATTGGACGGGTGGTCATTCCTACATATCTCAATGCACACGGGCATGTGATCAGGTAGATAACATGTTTAGTGTTGCAGTTTGTCATTTCTTTTTGTGTCCATGGGTAGCGCCAGCCGATATCTATAGTTTTTGTTCTGGTGGTTCCAGAGCAGTCACTGCATGACCCAGATGGGGTATGTCCTGTTGGTTTTTCTTGATTCCAGAGGGTCTCGACAGGCAAGCTTTTTTCTTTATAGTTTTTTACGAGGGAGTCTCTCAGATTCTTATTCCTTTTCATGGCGAACCGTTGGGTATTGATTCTCCCACATTTAGGATAGGCCACGGTCTCAGAACTTCTTGTTTTAATTTATTGGTAAGAGGTGAGAACGTAAAGACTGCAGTAATTTTGTCCTCACAGCTCCTAGTATTAACTTGTTGTTCTAGTGTGGTGTCGTGTGATATGTTGCGTGCTCTCTTTTTTGCCTGTTTGATGGTTCTTTTTGGGTATCCTCTCGTCTTCAGTTTGTTTGACAGCTGTTCTGATTGCCTCTCAAAATCTATAACGTTTGAACAGTTTCTTCTATAGCTTAGGAATTGGCCGAACGGCAAATTATTCTTCAGACTTGCTGGATGAAAACTTGAGAATGTTAACAGGGAATTCCTGTCAGTCGGTTTGTTGAAAACCAGAGTAGCCATGGTATTGTTGCGTACTTCAAGTTGTAAGTCTAGGAAGTGTATCTTAGATTCACTGTGTATTTCCGTGAACTTCAGATATCTATTCTGTTCGTTGAGCCAAAGCATGAAATTCCCAAGTTCTAATTCTGTGCCTCTGAAGATCATAAGAACGTCGTCAATATAACGTGACCACAGTTCTATATGGACTTTCCAGGGATTCGTGTCAGGGTAGATCATGTCCTCCTCAAATGCTGCTAAATACAGATTAGCGAGGCTGGGCGCAAAGATCGCGCCCATCGCAGTACCAGATGTTTGTTCAAAAAATGTTTGTTCAAAAAGAAAATAGTTCTTAGTGAGCGCTATTTCCGCCAGCTGCATTATCAGGGTTACTGGAGTCTCCAAAGGTGGGTCCAGGTTTCTAAGGATGTTATCGACTACTTGTAAAGTGGCCATTTGGGGGATTTGTGTATATAATGATTCAATATCCAGAGTGACAAGGAGATGGATTTTGGGGTAAAAGTGCTGATTCTTCAGAAGGGGTAATGCCGCTGTTGTATCCTTTAAGTATGAGCGCATTTTATTAACTCTGGGTCTTAAGAAAAAGTCCACAAATTCTGAAAGTGGCTCCAGAACTGATCCTATACCCGATACCATAGGTCTTCCCGGGATAGGTGTTTTCCCTTTGTGAATTTTAGGTAAAGCGTAGAACGCTGGTCTCCTTGGTGTTTTGGGGGATAAGAACTCATATTCTTTAAGGCTAATATGGCCTTCAGCGATGGCTTCCTCCAGGATGGGTTGGATCAAATTCTGGATATCCTCAGTAGGGTCTTTTCCCAGCTGTCTGTAACTAGTTCCGTCTTCCAATAGGGTTCGAACCATCAAGTTGTAGTGTTCCACATCCTGTATTACAGTTGGTCCCCCCTTGTCTGCTGGTTTTATTACAATCTGGTCATTCTCTGCCAGTGTCTTAAGGGCATCCTTTTCTTTCCTTGAAAAATTGTTAAAGACCTGATGTTGTTCCTTTTCAAGTTTTTCAATACTTTTGAAAAGTGCTTTCTCAAAAGTAATAGATTCTGGAGTATTCCCATTCGATGGTGGATAAAAGGTCGATTTGTTTTTTAAGTCTGTGGCACATTCTTCAGCCAATTTAGGGGATTCAGTCTCCAAAAGTGTACCAAAATACTGTTTGAGCCTTATCTTTCGGATCAATTGCGCTGCCTCGATCCGGGTTTGAAATGGATCATGTTGAGAGGTAGGTACGAAGGATAATCCTTTTTCCAACAGTATATGTTGTTCCTGTGTAAGTGTTATTTTGGAAAGATTTATGACCAGAGACGTCACGCAGGGAGGGGTGATCTGAGTCGTAGGTGGTTGTGTCAGATGGGCTGGTCTGTATCTTTCTCCCATTGTGTTCCATTGGGTTGTGTCATCCTACCATTATCCATCTGCCATGTCACCATTTTCTTTTTTGAATTTTTTGAGTTGTTTAAGTTTTTTAAGGCAGGGCACCGGTCCACTCTCGTCCCTTGCTGCGTGTGACGCGGGGTGACTGGTTCTTCCATTGGGCATTCCATTGTCCTTTTCCCCTGCTCTTTGTTTTTTCCTGACCTCGATGAAAAACTGGGGTGCTGTGGGAGCATTGCTATTGGGTGTATTTTGAAAGCCACTTGATGATGCCAGGCTCTGGTTGCTTCCACTTGAACTTCCGCTTGAGAAGGCCCAGTTGGATGGTCTTGGGCATGGTTGTATTCGCTTTCTGTTATACTAGTTATATTGTTGGCCAGTTTGTGCAGATGTTTGACTCTGATCTTCGTAATAGGCATCTGTGATATATGGGTATATCTTTTCTTGCGTAAAGCTTGCAAGATCTTTTCTTAGTTTGCCAACTTTTTTATTTAGGTTGAAATCCTTAAAGTCTTTCATTGTGGCATCGAGATCGTCAAAACTCTTTTTATAGCTAGCAATGGCAGTGGCTGTTTTTTGGGTGTCTTGTTTTCCATGGATCTGCGTCATCATTTTTTCTGAGACTGTCTTCGCTGTGCCTATAACAATTTCCCTGTGTTAACTAAAATTGTTCGGGGAAAACATCGGTGCTAGAGCATTTTCCTCTTTACAAATAGCGACTAATTGGGGAATACATTGAGGATGTCCATTTGGGCTTATGTGTACCTCAGGTCAAGCTCATTTTGCGCCCACCTGTGCAATAATTGAGCTAGATTTGAATGTGCCTTGAAAATATGTTTGACTAGTGTGATATGTTAGTCCTTCCTGTGTTCCACCTGAATACTTACAGAATACTTTCTCTGTAAGTGTACAAGGAAATTGGTAAAGCTTTTGGATTCGGGACATAATAAGAAATTGAACCTGCTCGAATCCATGACCCTGATAGATGGGAGTTTTTTCAGCTCTGTTGGGTAAGATGTAGATTCCATATCTCTCCATCTCCTTGAGGTAAACTGTGGGATATGTTCCTAATGGCACCTTTACCCTGTTTTTCTCCCCCTCCCATACCCCACTCCATGTACCATACAGGGCGACCTCCTATTCCTGAATACTAGAGATTCAGCCAATTCAACAAGAAGAAATCAGACTGCACACAAAATTGTTGCGTATCTCTAGCCCTGAAGAAAGTGGTGACATTCATCTCTTTACCACTGAAACCGGTCGGCTTCTTTTGGGACCTGAGTAGACAAATACGGATCAGGGAGATCCCTACATCAGACCGCATTCCGATCCCAGTATTAAGAAAGGATCGTCATTTTAATAAACTGAGGAACAAAGTTCACACACAAAAAAACAGACCTCCGAACCCAAAGAAATAGGAGTTACCTTTGACGACTAGTCGTCTTCGACTATCATTGGTCCAGGTCCAATACTCTACATTTTAACTAGTTGCAATCCAAAAAACATAAATAAAAAATGAATGTTTATTTGGAAAACAACACAGAAAATTAATCAAAATGTGTGGGACCCTGAAGGCAAAATACAGGAATTTATAACCATGGATTAATTCCAAAAGAGAAGTAATAATTGAATAAATGTGACTCGAATTCAAGTGTGATACGAAGTATTAAATGATGCCATCATGTGTAAAAATCATGCTGCGCTCTGGTCCCTTTTTGCAAATGGGTTGTCAGATGTTCCCTGGCACCTTTCTGTTACCACTAATATCCCAGATTGTGACTGGGTAGCACATTTTTCATCATTGTATGGTTTAACTAATCAATCAGCACTTGGTACTGTAAATGAGTGATCAACATCAAAGGTCGGTAGAGGATTCTACCCTAAAATGTACCTTACGTCAGGTGAGGGCAATATTATCCAATGAGACATCTCATAAATCATCTGGTTCTGGTTATGACCCTGTGGAGGTTTGTAAACATGATGTTTCTTTCTGGGATCCAATATTGAAATTTGTTTTCAGCATGATTTCCAAGCGTATGGACTGCCTGTTAGTTGGAAAAGATCCATCATGGTTTCAATTTTTAAGAAAGGTGGTCAAGGAGACCCTAAATCCTATTGGCGCAAAGAATTTTGGTAGAATATTACTTGAGAAGCTCCAGAACTAGGTTTCAAAATGTTACCCGCTTTCATAAGTCCAGTTCAGCTTTTGCAAGTGGCTTGATACAGTCGAGCAGGCCCTGAATTTGTCCATGGTTGCCGGAAAGTGCCAGTTTTGGGCATTAGGCTCCTGTCTGTCTGGCTTCCATGGACCTTTGGAGTGCCTTTGACTGTGCTGTTCCTGCTTTTCTATGAACTAACTTCAGAGCCAAATGTTTAACATCTTCTATCATGGATATTCTGAAAGAGCTTCTTTTAAACTTAGAAGTTACAGCAAGATGGGGCTCTAATGGTGAACTACCTTCTCACTCAATTGTTGTTTAATCTGTATATGGACAATCTTAATAAACAAACAGGCCCATTCTATTCAATCAATCTTAGTCGATCATGGTCTTACCCAAAAAGTCTTAGCCCCTACACATATAAAAGGACGTACTTTAGATTGGATAGCCAACTGTAACTGCGACACCACCATCTCTAATATTTTACCACAAACCTGGACTGACCACCACCTCATATGCTTCTCAGCCACTATAGAGCCTCCTAAACTAGAGAATACTGAAATAGTGCCACCTATGCCAACGAGAAGTAAAAAAGAAATCACTGTGGAAAAACTACTCCCACTACTCTTACCAGCTCTCTCCGCTAGCACCATTAACTCTGACCCAAACACGCTAGTTGAGACATTCAATAATTCTATGTCCAAAGCTTTGGACATGATTGCCCCTATCAAACTTCGAAAAATCAGATGAGAATCTCATCTGAACTCATGGTTCACCCCTCACCTCAAAGAACTTTGTATCCAAAAACGCAAAATCCAAGCTATCTGGAGGCATACACCTTCAGCTGAGAATAAAAACTTACTTGCCAACTTTGCTAAAAAATATAAGAAGGAAATCATCCAAACCAAAAAGGACACAAATTAGTAAAGCTAACTCTAATTCCAAAGAACTCTTCTCCATTCTCCAGGAAATGGAAAACTCAATTGATCCCACAGACAATGTCCCCAAGGACAAACTATGGTGCACTAGCATCCAAAATGCCTTAGCAAATAAAATTACAACTCTACAATCCAAAATTGCAAAGAAAAAAGCTTCCTTGAGCTCTACTGGAACACATACCACCCTCCTGACAGATACACCAAGTATAAATACACAAAGCAACTGCAAACCATTCAGGTTTACCAACATATCCATACTGGAAACTGAAAAGATTATATTATCCCTGAAACCATCGAACTGCCAAGGCGACAGCTTCCCAACACAAGTTATTAAAGATGCAGCTAGAGATTTAGCACCCTTCATCTCTAAATTAATCAACGCCTCCTTTAGCTCTATTACTGTAGCCACAAAGCTCAAAGAATCTTGAGTACTGCCTCTCCTCAAAAAACAGGACCTTGACCCAGCCAGCCCCACTAATTATAGGCCGATTACCACGATCCCATTTCTCCTTAAAATTATTGACAGAGTAGCCTACCTCCAGATTCAAAACTATCTGGAGTCAAACCAACTACCAGGATCACGACAATCTGGATTCAGACCACTACATGGTACTGAAACAGCCTTAATTGACCTCAAGACACAAATCGACGAGTTGAAGGATAAAGGTAAAACAGCTATGCTCCTCCTCCTTGAGTTATCGTCGGCTTTTGACCTGGTGGATCATGCAGTGTTATGCAACTATCTAGCGTCTGCCGCCCATTTCTCAAGTGAAGCTATAGCCTGGGTACAATCCTTCCTAGCCAACCGTACGATGAGAGTGTTCTCCCCCTTAGCTTCAGCGGACCCAATACAAATCACCTGTGGTGTCCCACAAGGTTCATGTGTCTCCCCCACAATGTACAATATCTTCACTAAGCCACTCTTCGACAAAATTGACAGACTGGGGGTAATTTATACTAATTACGCTGACGACACACAGATCCTCATACCGCTATCTGGCAACTTTGTCGAAGACACAGCTATAGTAAATAAGATTTACCTCCTCATTCAGGCATGGATGGCCTCCCACCGCCTCTGCCTAATTGACGACAAAACAGAGATACTGATCATGGGTTCCGGCTCTAACCTTAAAAAACTAACTCGCCTTCAACATAGATGGCAATATAATAAAGGTGGCAACTGAGGTAAAAACACTAGGTTTCTACCCTGATTCCACATTATCTCTCAAAAGCAAGTCAACACCTTGGCTTCCTCGACAGCGTACACCTGCAAATTAATCAGGATCTGCAGACCCTACCTCTCCAAAACCAATTGTATCACACTGGCCAACGCATTAGTAATGTCTAAGCTGGACTACTGTAACGCCCTTTATGCAGGCGCCAATAAAACTGTCATAAACAAAATGCAAATACTGTAAAATAATGCTCTTTGAGCAGCCTTGGACATACCTCGCAGAGCACACATTTCCAATATCAGGAAAGACCACCACTGGTTAAAAATCAGCAACAGAGTTCTTCTCAAGATGTTATCTCTCACCCATAAAGGACTGAACAATACTGCACCTCCTTACATCTCGACTAGACTGACCAGAAAATCCTCCAGTCACCACACCAGAGCCTCTAACCATTTCCTACTAGAAACTCCTAGATTTAGGTGAACAAAAGCGAGGGGAGCAAGCTTCCCTGTTAGAGCCGCCCAAGCCTGGAATGCACTTCTTATTGCATTGAGAGCTAATCTACCCTAGATTTAGATGCAAGGTGAAAAGTTGGCTCTGGACCAATGAAAATTAACAAACTGAGCCCGGGATCACTAGGCTCTGGGTCACTGCAAACTACTGCCTTGATACTTCTGAAATCTGGACAGAGTAATATGACATGTGCTGCATCAGCTGCTTGTAGCAGGTGTGAGGTACCCTTATCTTGTACTTTTTGTATATTTGTACTTGTACTGTAAATACGGTAATATGACATGTATTGCATCAGCTGCTTTTATCCTCTGTATGTAACCTAAGCTTAAGTAATCTTGTACCCGCTACGCCCGGCTACCCCAGGGTTTGGAGCGCATTATCAAATAATAAACAATAAACAATAAACATCACATGGTTGTTGGTGATGCTTTTAAGGTATGTGGTCGTTTTCCGAGACTTTTATTAAAAGCTGACGACTCAAGCCCCTATTCAGTACTTGGCGCAGTGAAGGTGCTAGAGAGCACGATTCACGGCACCAAATGAGGACACCCAGGCTACTCTAGTATTCTCAAGCGGGGATGGGCGTCCTCGTAGTGCACCGTCAGGATTACGGCTGTTTTTATCATAACAAGCTCAATCCTGAAATCTAGGCAGCATTTTTGTACAATAACGACATATTCGTTATTTTACAAAAACGCTGCCGAGAACACAGGTGTGTATGAACACGTTCCTATACACCAAAGTAAGCTGCTTCAACATGGCAGGATGCAACGATGAAACTGCTTACTTTGTTGTATAGGAAAGTGTTCATATACAGCCTTGCGGTGTATATGAACACTTTCCTTTACACCAAAGCCAGCAGCTTCAACGTTGCAGAATGCAGCTTTGAAGCTGCTTACTTTGGTGTAAATGAAAGTGTTCATATACACCACGTTGAAGCTGCTGGCTTTGGTGTAAATGAAAGTGTTCATATACACCACGTTGAAGCTGCGTGCTTTGGTGTGGTGTGTATGGACACTTTCATTTACACCAAAGTAAGCAGCTTCAACGTTGCAGAGTGCAGAATGCAACGTTGAAGCTGCTTGCTTTGGTATATATGAAAGTGTTCACATACACCACGCGGGTGTATATGAACGCTTCCATATACACCAAACAAGGCTTCTTGTGGCACTCCTCCAGTCTAATGGCACCAAAATGGTACTGTATATGTGTGCTATTTTAGCGCACATATTAAACTGGAGGAGTGCCACAAAAATACCCTTAAAAAAAGCCAGGTTACGAATGTGGCGGTTGCTAGGTTGGTTTCCAACCCATTCGCCACATGTATTCCGAAAGTGGCACATTTCTTCCGACTTCGGAAGAATGCACCACCTTCAGAATAGGTCTTAAGTACTGAAAAGGTTGTTAACCCTTTTAACACCAGGATGAGAATCGGGGGCTCGGTGCTGTTAGCTAATGCCGTGAAAGCTCTACAGTTGCTCATTGAGGGGAGAGACACGTTCTTAGTGTTTTACCAAGACTGGCCTTTGAAGAACTCAATGCAATCGTTGTATTGAACAGTTGTCACATGTTCTGTCTTGCAGGTTTACAACTGTTCGATAAGATGATTGCAGCACTAAGGTAATTGGAGGCCAGCCATGGTAAAACTCTTTGTTCGTGTCTCGGCCCTCATCTGATGACGAAAGTCACATTTTCCATCGCAGCATAATATTTTCACTTATTCCAAAACAGGTATCAAAACTCAAAATACTGCGCTTTTAAAATGTGAAGGTTGTATCGTTTTTTATGTTAACTATTTCATTATTTATTTATGTAGATGTGATGTATTGTTCTAGATGCTTTAATAGATGCATGATTTTATTCAAGATAAATTTAAATGTGAAATCTGATATGCTTTGAAAATGTTGAACTTCATAATTATCCAAACCTATCCTAAATTCAGTATGAAAAACAAGCACACTGTTGGAATAATTATTACCATGTTACTTTAAAAACTGGAACTTCAAAGTTACTAAGTACATTTTCAAGAAACAAATGCACATTTATTTAGAAGACAATTTTCCTAAGTTGGTCAGAGATGTGAAGTAATGCAACTAGAACTTGCAGGCTACATAGTCTCGTTATTATCAGCTTCGGAAGGGGGCAGGTGGAAACAAACATAGTGGACAAGTTACAAATAAAGAATGACATACAACATAATCCTAACTCTACCTTCCCATCATTTAAAGCTTGCTGCTACAAGGAAGGGCAGAGCAGACACAAACATGGCAAGAGCAGACATCATCTCCACCCACACCTCTTCAACTAAAAAGTCAGACAATACAACGGCACAGACTGACTCGACGACTCTCACCCTTGTATGCACTCTAGTCACTAACCCACAAGCACTTCTATACTTTTCTCACCAACAAGCACTCTGCACACGGACACTCCAACAAACATTCTCATTGTTTTCACTCACACATTCATATTCACAACTAATTATGCACCATGCTCTGTGATCCCTGCCACCACATGGATCGGCACAATCATTGCATCATTCACACCCACAAACATTCTTCTGATTGTCATTAGAACCTCTCCCCCGCCAACCGCTTCCCAAACAACCAAAGGTGTTAACAAACTTTCACTCAAAAAAAAGTGTAAACAGACACTCCAGAATGATAGTTCACAACCCCACACACCAAAATACGTTCCACAAAAAATAAAACTACTCTCTATACCCACTGAAAACTAACAGATCTAACACATCAAATACCAACTTACAAAAAAACACTGATGACACACCTACGCATGTTACATGGGGTATACCTGAGTGTGAATGTATGGGTCATGGGTGTGGGGATACTTTGAGGATCCTACACTATAAAAATGTCAGCACTAAATGTTCATGTATGTACATTTCTACAACTTGTCTCCCAACCTTAAGTAAGCCAATCCCGCAAAGTGTCAACTGGTTACTGGTGGTATGCTAGGACAGATGAGAAAACTAAACAATGATATTTAGACCTAACAAGCTCAAACATGTACAAACAACAACTAAACATGAATATAAACGAGTGGCAGTGAAATGTAAAGACATGCAAATGCACACGATGTCGACTACACTCCCATCAAAGGACAAATGGCAGTAACTGTAACTCAATGTGCTCCCACCTCCACCACAATGAAAAACAGGTGACACTTGTTCTTGTTCCTACTCCCTCTGAGGGAGAGTATATACACGTCATGTTATGATGTATGTGATCAAATATGGCTTGTATGCGAGCAGTGACGAGTTTTGTCATCACCACAATTAACATTAGAAGACAGTTCGGCAATGAGGGGATCATGATCACTCTCTAGGCATTCTGAGACCTGAGAGGATTTGAATTTGTTGTGTTTTAAGAAGCCAATGCCAGAACCTAAAAGCCGAAGATGCTACATCCCCTTAACTAACTTGTAGTAAGATGCCATAAGACTCTATGGGCCTGATTCACAGAGCATTTTTCAGTGGGATTGCGCCATTATAAAAGGCTTCCGTGAATGAGGCCCTATAACTGTACCAGCCTTCTACTATGAGGTTTATTAGCCTTGAGACCCAACAACTTTATTTTGTATATTTCTTTCATAAAGAATGCATTTACCATAATCTGGCATACAGCCAGCCACCTTTATGGGGACAAGCCCAAGCTACTAAACATTAACGGAGGCATGAAGGGAACTCTGATACCTGTGACCTCTTGATTTCCAATAGCTGATTTAATTAAACTAATGAGAAGAATTAGGTATTGGGCCTAATTACGACCCAGGCGGTAAGTTACCGCCTGGGTCGTACCTTTACCACCATGGCGTAAACTACGTTTACGCCATGGTGGTTGGCGGACTTACCGCCCCATTCCGAGGTGAGTGGGGCGGTAAGTCCCCATTAACCCATTTACCCTTCCCCATTTTTGCCCCATAGGGCATAATGGGAGTGGGGAAGGCGTTAATTACGCCACCGTAAATTACGGTGGCGTAATTAACAACAAGGTCCCTTAGCGCCATGGATTTTAACACCTGCTAAAAGCAGGTGTTAAAACCTCCATGGCGCTAAGGGACCTCGGAATCAGGCGGTAAGGGTCGGCGCTGTTTACGCCGCCGTAAACCCCTTACCGCCTGGGTCCTAATGAGGCCAGTGCAACCTCCCCTTTACCTCACAGAATGCTACAAACCTATTAAGCAGACCACCCAATGTGTCACATAGCGCGATGCACGGGGACCAGCCCACTCCCACAGTAAGTCTCTCCAGATTTATCGCAATATGGTTTGATATTTGACTCTGATGTTGAGAATTGATTTTACCATTATTTCCAGATATTATAGCACAATAGGCAAACATTGCCACTAACAATGTAACTGGATACCTTGACTGATGACTTATTTTTCATGCAATCAAACTTCACACATACATATATTATCACTGCAGTATGCCTTATGAGATTTACGTACAATTTATGGAAATGCTTGAGACATGGACACACGTGGCAACCATTATAATTGCAAATTGATCATATTTGCAGTGACTGCCACTCATCCCCCTTCTAGTACTGAACTAGGACGACTCATGCCCAGTCAACCTTAACTTATATTGCCAATTAATTACAAATGGGGACAGTATCATTTATCATAATATTATGTCAACTGTACTAACTGAATCTGCTATGAATATGAATTAAAAATCTGTTCCTGTTTAAATGTTACGACTCCATAACAACGTATCTAGGATTTTTTCTGCTTGGTGCGGCTGCGCATGGGTGTGCTGTCATTGCTTTTACTTGTTTATAGCATTTCTTGATTGTATGCTAGTCACCTGGCAGTTGCAGCTTCATGCTCTTGAATAATAGTTTGCACACATAGGCGCAGGATACTGGTCCTAACAACCACCCCACTTTCACTGTATATACATGCTGTGGCACGCTCTATCTAATGCAAAGAATGTGTTGCATTTTGGGTAGCCAATGCCAGAATGCAAATGCCAAGAATGCAGTATCACTTAGCTAACATGAGTGGATAGATACAAAACTGTGAACCTCTGATTTGTTCTCATTTGGAGAAAACTGTTTATATTCTTATTTATGTTATATTGCGAGGATTGTGTGCCCGCTGAAATATGTAACATTTGCATAAGGATACACATTTTCAAAAGTAACCAAACATATTGGAATGATCTATATGAGATAGCATTGGAAAAGTGTGTCAAATTGTCCATAAACATACATGTTCCAAAGAATGTGCATTTTTAACTACATTAGTTTTTCTAGTCCATAGGTCAGTACAAAGCAAAGGTTCTTCAGATACAATCATTGTTGTCGTCCACACTTAAGGACACAGGACAAATTCTTAGAGTTTCAGACTATTTTGTCACATTTGTTTTATGTATCAAGTGATATGGTGTACAACACTTGAGATAGTGTTCCAAATATTCACTGTGTGATCCCTTGTCCTCCCTTTGGCAAACGCCTTCCCAACTCCACCAACACAGATGCACAAATCATAGGCACAATATGTGAATGAAGATCATTTTTCTTTAGCACTTTCGAGCATGCTTTAAAAATGTGATCATTATTATAAGACACAAGAACACAAGTTTTGAAAAGAAATACCTCCTTTCTCAGCCACTGCATTGTAAGTTTTCATAAAGTACTCCGTAAAAGTCGATACTAAAGATACTGATGTACAGTCATTGTTACGCTGGAAGACAACATGTACTAATGTACAGGTTTTGTACTGATTATGTTGTTAATCTTATTCTTTGTTTAGACCATCTTTGTACACTTCCCATGCAATGTATAGGTTTTACCATTGTGATTACACTCTAGTTTGTGCATGCAGCCTAAACAAGAAACTCACATTAAGGGGATAAGCAAACATATATTTGAAGAGGCAATACAGTGTTTATTTTGGAAGCACTTTATTTAAGTTAGACATCTGTCTATCAAGGGTCCCTTACACCCTTCTGCCTGTAAAAATGATGAATAGTCAGACACTGCAGATGTGCACTATAGCAGTGCATAATACCACAAAAGACAATTATATACACACCCTGAAATATGAAATTAATAGATTTGTAAGTTGGACAAAGTAGTGTAAAAGCCCCAGACTAGAGGTCTATTAAAGTATAAGGTTTCATACACTTTGCACAGAACAATTCATTTGTAGGACCCCAAAAAGACAACTACAGTTGGAAAGTTGCACTCTATTTACAGTAGTTCAAATGACATGTACAAAAATTGCACTCACTAGGAAGAGCAAAGAAGAAACCCTGAAAGACCATTTCTGAGAACTGTGTGCTCACAACATGATTATTAACGCTCATTTACACAAAGTTCAATTTGTTAAGAATCAAGAGATATATTATAAACTTATTAGCTCAAAATGTGGTCGGATCCATCTTTAATTCTATTCGTTTCTGTGCCAGAGAGAACAGACACCTCTCATCCGATATTACCCACCAATGCATTTCGGACTTAGGTCTGTCGCCAGGGCAGAACATCTCTGTCCATAGTATTTCTCCCTAAATCTGAGCCACTCTATTCACTGCCAAATAAGATTCATGAAGTATGCAACCCAAATTGATTGCGCCTCTAGTGTCTTCACTAAATCCAAGGAGTTTGCATGTCTATTTTGCATGCCGTGATTAGGGAATTTCACTGCAGTGCTCCCAGAAGATTTAGAAAATACTGGTAGTATTCAGTAGATTGATATAATTAGGTGGTGCCCACCTTATTCATTTCTTCGACTCACTAGGAAGTGAACATTATATTTCTATGTTGAAAAGGTGATGGGGAGGTTCTCATGTTGGAGAGGTACCCATGGTGATCCAACGACTGTCAATAGATTTCATGAAGCAGGACTCACAGTGCCACTAGGTACTTTTAAGAATGGATATACAAACAAGAAAGTGATTGGGCGTTTTCATAGTGGACAAAGGATTAACATACCTAAGAGAGCATGGAAATATAAAAGAAGAAATCTCACATAAGTAATCATGTAAATAAAGATATTTCACATGAAAGTGATGCTCTCTTTCATAAGAAAATTGACATTGGTAGCACAGAAAGTGTCAATATGGAATACACCATTCATCTACCTCGCTCACATAAATGCCACATCATATCATATCATAAGTGAAGGTTGAAGTATTTCGAAAGAACTTTACCAAATGCAACAAACACACAGGAATAATAATTGTGTTTGGCAAACCAGATTAGAAAAACGTTTCTACAGTTATTGCCCACTATTCTGCTGATCCACATTTTTGTCTAAATCATATTTGTATGTTTCACTTACACTATGAAAGTGAACTTACAAAATTGCGTTGCGGGGTACACACATTACATTCTAGAAAATGTTTAAAAATATGACAGCCTCATAACAAGTATAGAGCTAAAGATCAGGTTTTAAAAAGCAGCATAACAAGCACATTAGCCAATATGCTGGGAAAAAGAAAAATACTGGTAAAGACGTTAAACGATATGCAAGCTTGGTCTTTTAACATGGCTTGTTACACTAAATTGTGCAGAATATGCTTGGAAAGAACTATTAGAGTTTACTTTTTTAATAGCCAATCAACTCTTTCCAAACATCCATAAAGTTTAAATCCAAATGAGCTTTGTGCTGTGGACCTGTATATGTCCCCAGGCATTCCCACCATAGATTTATAGCAGTGCTACATTTCATTCTGAATTCTAACTCTCTACCCATAGGTCCAGAACACGCTACCTTTGTAGGACTAAAAATCAATCTAGAAGGGATCCTCACATTCAAATCCTATCATGAATTGAAGGAGCACCCAGATTTGGGGAAGACAATGAATAGCAAATAACATATTTTTTAAACAAGTATATAAATTGTGACCTTCTCAATCAATTAAAATGAAAATTCAGACTTTTATAATAAATTGGTAACCTACTAAACACGAACAGGCATGTCTTAGTGCAAAATAATATTTAAAGGCATTTAAAGGCAATCAGTGTTTTTATAAAAGGTAACATTTTGGATTTTTAAGAAAACAATCTGACAACGCAACAATAAAGGACCACCTGCCTGATGTTAGTTACAGTGTAAATCCTATAAATTCAAATGCAACCCATATTCAGTACACATACACTATTACCCTATTGTTATTCTTAGTCTGTAGAATGAAAATGTAGCCGTTCAATTTGTATATGACAATTCAATAGCTGTCAGTAGGTACCTCACACCCCAAACAAAAGATGCAGAAAAATGTACCCTCCAACATATTTGGAAAGCCATCAGCACAATAATTCAGATTAGGAGTTAAGACTGTTCCATAATCGGGAGTGTGGTACATATGAGCCTACAGATAGGTTAACTGTTACTATTCTAGGACTGGGAGGAAACCTCTGGGGCAACACATTTGTCTCGTGAGCAAGACAATGCAGAGCAACACAGGTTGAGATCCATGTCCCACGATTAGAGACTGGTCTCCAGTATTAAGCAAATTACAAATGATTAATTAAATATTCTATATGGAAAACAATGCAAACATAATATAGATTAGTTTAGGATATTTTGAAACTCAAAAGCATGACCATCAAATTGTAATGCTTGCTAACATAATGTGTCTAATGATCAAACAAACACAACTAACCCTCAAAAATTGATATGCAAGAAGAATAAACAAAATATATTATTGCATTATTGCCTTCTTCGCTTGTTCTTACCTTGGCATGATAAAAAAAGGTGAATTAAACAGGACATGCAACAGTTATTAAGAAGCATGTGATAATGTTAAATATTCCTTTCATTGCCCCAACGCTAAATTTACTTCACAATGTTCAATGAAATAGAGTAAGAAAAGGAAACAGACATTAAACTTCAAAAACATAATTAAACCTCTCTAGGTAAACACATTTCAAATTAACCATAACCTCTACGTGAGCCATTTATACAAAATGAAGCTCAAACAGTAATGTATGTTGTATAACAGATAATAAAGAGGAAACACTGCGATTAACTACGGAGATTGAGGAACTACAAAATGATTTGTTGAAAATGTTTAGCAGTGCAGAATGAATTTAGCTCAAAATCATTAAGAACTAAAACAGCAGAAATCAGACAATTTCAGAGGGATACATACGATTACCAACATGTAGATATTCATACATGGATGAAAAAATACAAGAACGCTAATTCAGGGAGTACTAAACAGCACAGTTAATCATGCTCTTTGAGTTCTGGCTCAGACAGTACACACACAGAGAAGGAAGGAGGAGCGAGAACACAGAGGAATACTGAGTACAGTTCAGCACCTTACACATCAGCAACACAACAATCTACATTTTTAGGTAGCGGTGGGATAGGAAAATAAACCATATGAGACATTGGAAGAGTTCTTCCAACATGACCACATACTCAACCATACAAGAGACCTTACTGATCAATGTATCAGGTAGACATTTAACAACAGGTGAAAGAATTGCTTTGCAAAAAGGTTTGAGTTTTGTACATGCCTTTAGATCTTCTTTTGGAAAAGAATATGAGTTTACACAAATTTGTATGAAATTTAAAAATCTGAGAATGAAATAAGTACAAATGCTGCTACAGAGGAAGAACACAAATTTGTGGAATTTAAACAAAAAACACATACGACTGACCATTTCAACACATCTGTTCTTGCAGATCTACACAAACTATCATATAAAAAGCCCAGATTCTTGAATTTCAACCGTCAAAAGATGGCGCTTATGAAATCCTATACACAGACCAAACTTTGATTATACGAGCAGCAGACAAAAGAGGTGCTTTAGTTCTATTGAATGCTGCAGACTGACAACGAGTGTCAACAGCAGCTAAATGATGGGAAAATATATGCCACTTTGGATTCTGACCCATTACCCAATATTTCCTTCAAACTGTCCACCCAGTTACTCCAATATTTTACTTATTACCCAAAATACATAAACATGACACTGTACCTCCTGGAAGACCAAACAGTATCAGCCACCTATATCATATTGCAATCTTTAGTGACGTATATTGATAATTTCCTACACACTCTATTTCAGAAAACAAGCATATATATATATATATAAAGAATACCTCACATTGTTTTGCCTGTTTTGGAAAAGATCAGAGTAGAATCCACTGATGACTTTTTTGCAATCAATGTTAAATGTTTATTTACATCCATTTAACCTAGGACACAACACAGTTGAGTGGTTAATTTTTCAGGAAGAGCGTCCCAATAATTAAGTATGCTTCTCTTTGAGTTAATTGCCCAAAACTCATATTTCATGCAGAAGACTCAATTTTATTTACACTTTGCCACTATGGCACCAGCATATGTTAATACCTTTAGCATATGTATAGGTTTGCAGAAGGATACACATTGTACTATCCAGTATGGCACAAATACCTAAGCTTTTGGTGCCAATAGAGAGAAGGCTTTTATGGCATTTGGCAAGGGACATCAGGGGAACTGTATTTATGTTTGGACTACATAAATGTGATAAATTATAGGATATAGCTCAGGGTACATTTTCTAGATATTTCAGTGGGAATTATATCTTCAAATGTAATTATTAACATATTTCGGAAACCCACTGGCCACAACTATTTGTTGCACAGATTAAGCTTTCATCCACCCAGCAAACCGAAAGGAGTGTACTTGATGAGCAAGAATGTTCTAAACAATTACAGGCATGTCTAATAGGTTTCTAATGCAAGGTTATTCCGAAGAAAAATTAGCATGAGCTTGGTTAAATGTTGATCAAAAGAATAGAAGGGACATACTACATACAGAAAAAAATGAGAGACCAATCAGGTCTAACATACATATCAATAATTTCTACACAAAGCCAAAAGTTGAACAAAAAACCATGAACATTGGATAATTCTTTCACAAGACAGTAAAATAAGTACTTTCTTTGACCGTTTTCAGTATTTTTGCATATACCAGAAGTAAGAACTTGAAAGATATTTTGATATGTAATTATATTGTCAAAACACCTTCCTCGCACAGGGGAACTGGTGCACATCCAGGTGCTCACTGCATGAATTTTGCAAATCTCACTAACAGGAACATTGTATAATGCTCCAGTACAGCATATTGGATAGACAGGTTGGAGTCAGTGATACTAGGTAGTATGAATGAGGTATGAATGAGGAGTGCAACTGTAATTTCTTTCTTTAATTTCTATAAAGAAGAATTGTTTAATGTTTCCGGTCAAGTCAAGTTAGGTTCTTATTCATACATATATGATTATTTTGTTTGACAGAGTAGGATTGGAAGCATGATGTAATTGATAACATCCCTAGTATTCAGTATCTGTGTCCTCACATAATGTTTTCAACCTACCTGAACAGGGACTGCTCCCATTGTATGCGCAGAATGATGCACAGATTGCAACTCACAGTACTGCACTATGTTAAAAGATGCTAGCCCAAATGCTGGATACCCACGCCCAGTAGAGCGCTCTGCTGCTTTTGTTTGAGCTCTGTATGTGCTTTAAACAATGAAATTTTACAAAAAGTAGAAACTCCAATAAAAACAGTGACACAGATTGCCATTCAGCCATTTTGGAATTCAATCATCATGGGATTTACTCATCATGTATTTTGCCTCTTTCAATGTTGATGTCAAAAATCCACTATGACATGATTGCATTTTGATAGAGATTTGAAAGAATTTCTTTTCATACAAAGGTACCTTTATATAGAACATGTAGAATATGTCATTGATATAGTATCAATTTACTTTTGGTTGTAACTTTTAGTTTTGTAAATTACTGTTATATAAAGTCATTTGTTAACATTCATTATGGCATGAATTATTCGTTGCATTTTTTGTTAGGTATTTCTATTAACAACTATTTTAAGAAAACAGTACATTAACGTAGAGCATGAAGAATATGTGCCAGATATATTACCAATTCAATGGTGCCAATCTATTCGTTTTTGATGGTGAACTCAGGTACTTTATGTTACTGTTACATATGGCCTTTTTCAACATGTTAACATCCTAATTTTAGTTGGTCTAGCAGTTGGTCTATCCGTAGTAGTACAATCTATTGTTGAGTGCAGCAGTACCGGAAAACAGTTTTAAGGTGCTACATATTAGATAATTGACACAATTATACATCCCAATAATAAATACCTATACTAAATAAATCTGAACCACACATTCCAGAAGCATCATTATACATCAATAACAAACATATACAAATAAATCCAACACTAATAATTCAGATTACCCTAATCTATAAATCAGATTGCATTACTTCAGAGTACTCATAGTAGGTGCACATGATGTTTTACACAACACTTAAACTTCTCTGGGGAAGGGCAATCCCTGATATACAAGGCTTGCCTATTCCACAAACAATATCCTAGGACCTTTGAAAACTTTCTCCAAGAGTGTGATCTCTGACAGTTACCCACAGGAGGTAACTTCAGAGCTGTAGACCTGAATGTTTGATTATGGACAGGAAATACAATGATATTTGACAGATAATTTGGAGCAAGTCCATTTAGTATTTTCCAAATTTGGAACATAGCTCTTGCATGAATTTGATCCTCAATTGGCACCCAGCCCAATGAGTGTTGAGCTGCAGACATATGCTCATGCTTCCTTAGCAGCTGAATAATCCTACTTGCTCCATTGTGGGCTGCTTGGAGCTTATTTAAGCATTTTTTTCAAAATGTGTTAAAACATTTTATTGTGCATTTAGTTAAATAAACGTTAAGCACATTTTGATACTTAAAAGACAGTAAAAAATCACAATACATTGAAATGCAAACATTATTGTACAAAGAAAAAAGATCTAATAATGCAAAACAGATAAAATAAGGGAAAGAAAAAATAGCTTTTTCAAAAAGAAAAATATTTAAAAAAGCCTGGCAGAGAGAATCATTAATAAACATTTAGTAACGGAGAACTCTGCTCAAAAGTTAATCAAAATAGTTTGGTCAAAACTTGATGGACTTGTCTAGGGAAAATGATGGCATCAGGGCAGCCGCCTTCCAAATATGGTATGCTGCAAATAATATTATTGATGTAGATCCGTTGATGCTGGACCAAAATTGGTCAGTTTCTATGGAGTCAATATTAGTTACAGCCTGGGAATAACTTCTCAGGTAATAGGATTTTAACTCTGGACAAGAGGTAAGGACATGTCTTTGGGTCTCGATTGATTTGCGGCATAGGCGCCATATCCACCCCTCAAGTGTGATTCCCGACCATGCACAGTTAACTCTTTGGTGGAAAGTAAATTTAATCTGAGGAACAAGACACATTGTTTCAATTCAATTGTGTTGTATCTAGTTAAATAGCATCAGGCGCTATTGATTGGAAAGCTCTGATATGAGTATTCTTTATATCTAGAGGTAAAGTTAAGCTTGTCGACGTCATAGCTCTTGCCATAATCTTTTGCCTTTTTTTTTTTACTAGTGTTTCGAAATTAGGTTTCACCACTACCGTGGCCATATCCAGATTTAATAGGGCAGCCATTTCAAAAGCAGCCTGACTAAATTCAGTCAAATAGTTGTTTTTGTGGCCTGATGAAATATTTTTTTTTATTTTGTATTGGCTTATACATGGTTATACATAATGGAAAACCTTTAGCCACTATTTCTCTCAAGTTAAAAAAATCTCTGTTTCCAAGAAAAATAAAAGCATAGCATTTTAAAAAAATAGAGAAAAAAAAGAAGGAAAAAGGTGGAAAAGAAGAAGGGAACAAAATCAGCTGTATCAACCATCAACAACAAACGTTTGTTCCAAAGATTACGACACAAGGCTGTTGGTAGTGGCAATTCTCTCAAAAATCGTTATTAGAAGTTTGGCCAGGGCCAGCGTTATGGGAACTTTTTCTCCAGACAGAAGAATTTTGTATTCATGTACTGCTCTGTGGCCGTATTTGCTGATAACCTCAGTCATTAAATTCACTTTCTGAGCGTTTGATGGCTGGACAAGTCATAACCAGATGTTTTAAGGTTTCGATTGACCAGACTTCTTGACATAGTCTATATATAACAGAACTTCCTTGAACTTTCCGTGAACTTGATACCTCCCTGGTAGGGAATAGGTTTAACCGAAATCTTAAAAACTGTTCTTTAAAGAACCAATTAGGGAAGATTTGCAAGTATTTAGCCAAGGTGTTTAGACTTCGTGGTTCTTCAAATGGTTTTCCCTAGCGTTTATATTTTGATCTTTCATCCTGCGTAAGAATCCAGTCCTGAACATACAGTTTTCTTCTGATTTTGTCTGGATTTAAGAGGAGATTTTGCTCACATTCACCTTAGCTTGATAATATATCTTTGCAGATAGACTCCCATTCCGTCAGAGTGGTGACCGTACTTTCATATAGGGCCATTTTCAGTGTCGCAAAGCCACCCTTTTGTTTCTCTTCTATACATTTTCTGAACAACGACAGGGACTTCCAGGTGTCTATCGCCTTTAGTGAGGTGAGCTCCAGTTCCATACGGATCGCCTGTATTGGTGTGGATTTAGGTAACCCAAGCACTTTCTTCCAAAATATCCCCTCATGTATTGGCCAGTTTTCAGTTTTGACGGTAATAAAAGTTTCGGCACCATAAATCAAAATGGGGTCACTTTCAAGTGATAGAATGAGATCACTGGGATCATAGAGAAACCACTACATCTTTTAAGGAGTATTCTCCCTTGTCAGGTTTCAGCCAGCCAGGTTTTGTGCTTTTCTTCTTAGAACCTTCAATCTGGGGACATTGGTGGAACTGGTGTTCAGACAGACTCCCAGGTAAGTTAAGGAATTTACCACTGGGATAGTCTCACTCTGTAGATGCCATTCTATCAGTTTCTTCCTTCCTCTTCCATTTTGGTGTCCCAATGGCAATATGCTTGATTTTTTGGATTGATTAATAGACTATTTGCCTCAATGTAAAGTTTATTTTATTTTATTTATTTTATTTTGACAATTATATAGTGCACAAAACCCAGAGGTATCTAGGCGCTTTTAATTTAAGAATGCGGTTACAGTAAGGAAAGTCCAGAAGTGGGCAAATACATGGTGCCTACCCCATGTTGCAGGGCGGCAGCAGCATACAGTTGTGTACGTAAATTGATGGGCAAATAAATGGTCCCTAACCCATATTGCAGGGCGGCAGCAGCACACTGATGCGGAAGTCCAGCAGTGGGCAAATACATGGTGTTTACCCCATGTAGCAGGACGGCAGCAGTACAGAGATGCGAAAGTTCAGCGAAGGGCAGATACATGGTGCCTACCCCATGTTGCAGGGCCACAGCAGCAAACAAATGCAAAGGTCAATTAATGGCCAAATACATGGTGCCTACCCCATATTGCAGGGTGGCAGCAGCACACAGATGCGAAAGTCCAGCGAAGGGCAGATACATAGTGCCTACTCCATGTTGCAGGTCGGCAGCAGCCCACAGATGCGAAAGTCCAGCGAAGGACAGATACATGGTGCCTACCCCATGTTGCAGGGTGGCAGCAGCCAACAAATACAAAAGTCAATTAATGGGCAAATACATGGTCCCTACCCCTTATTGCAGGGCGGCAGCAGCACACAAATGCAAAAGTCAAATAGCGTGCAAATACATGATGCCTACCCCATGTTGCATGGCAGCAGCAGCACACAAACGTGAAAGTCAATTAATGGGCAGATACATGGTGCCTACCCCATATTGCAGGGAGGCAGCAGCACACAAATGTGAAAGTCAAACAGTGTGCAAATACATTAGGTCGACCCCTTGTTGCAGGTGGTAGTAGCGCACAAATGCGAATGTCAATCAATGGGCAAATGAATTATGCCTACCCCATGTTGCAGGGCCGCAGCAGCACACAAATGCGAAAGTCAATCAATGGGGAGATACATGGTGCCTGCTCCATGTTACAAGGCGGCAGCAACATACAAATGCAAAAATTAATTAGGGGGCACTATCAGTCTTGGAAGAATGGGATGAGGGGAAGGGGGGACATCAAGGGCAAGAAAGGGGGTGGGGTACACACAGCATCACATGCGACTGGGGGGTGGGGTACCCACAGCATCACAGGCGATCAGGGGGTACACACAGCATCACAGGTGACCAGGGGGGTGGGGCTACACACAGTATCACAAGCGACCAGAGGGTAAACACAGCATCACAGGTGACCGGGGGGGCTGGGGGCACACATAGCATCACAGGCGACCGGAAGGGTTGGGGGTACACACAGCATCACATGCGACCGGGGGGCTGGGGGTACACACAGCATCACAGGTGACCGGGGGTTTGGGGAGTACACACAGCATCACAAACGACTAGGGTTGAAGCGTACCTGAAGCAGACAGGGAGCAGATAGGGGGCTTAGGAAGTGGGCCTTTGGTGAGGGGGCTGTCATGGCCACTGGACAAGGGTCCAGTCCTTCCTCACCTCCAGGGTCCAAATGGACCCAGTCCTGGCACCTCTGGCGCCAGGCTCATGAAAAAGTGGCTTTGCACAATTTATGCCTAAGGCATGTGCTGCAGAGCTGGGCGTGGCCATAAAACATCATTGGAAGGCACGTGCAAGAGTCCCTGGGAGGGGCAAGGTGGAGCCACTAGGCGGGGCTAAAGGGAGGGGCCAGGGCCAGCCTATATAAGGCCAACTCATCCACATGCCTTTGCTTCGCGTTATTCTGCTTCCTGCAGCGTAACGCTTACCGCTGTCCTTACCTGAGCATCCACTTGATTCCAGCTGCTCCATCTCTGAAGACATCTTACTGGATTCCAGCAAAATCCATCGGTGAAGACGCCTCTTACCTGAATCCAGCTACTCCACCGTTGAAGGCGTATCTTACCTGATTCCAGCTACTCCATCGCTGAAGGCACTTCTTACCTGATTCCAGCTACTCCATTGCTGAAGGGGCTTCTTACTTGAATCCAGCTATTCCGCCGCGGAAGGCGCATCTTACCTGATTCCAGTTACTCCATTGATGAAGGTGCCTCTTACCTGAACCCAGATACTCCACCACTGAAGGCGCTCCTTATCTGCTTCCAGCCGCTCCATCGCTGTGCGTGCCTCTTACCTGCATCCCATCACTATCGGAGTCGGAGCCTTCTTCTCACCTGATCCGGGCACCCAGCTACTCGGAGCTCCACTTCTTGCCTTCTCCTTCGCGGTACCTTCATCCTGCAAATGCGGAGCTGCGCCGAACATCCAGTCTTTGCTCTATGCCACCGGCCTTCTCCTGCAAGGGAAAAAGAACACAACAGTTCAGAAATCATATAGATAACGAACGCTTGGCCGCGCCACACTTGAGACTAGAGTTCCATCATAAAGGCCAACTTAACTTTTTAAGTTGCGGTAGTATGTGCCTTAGTGGAGGATCTCCTGGCTTGCAGAAGAAAAGCATGCAGCACGGCATGCACAGGGCGGATGGAACGATTTTGCAAGATGAAATTCACAGATATTTTGAAGATTTTCATTTCCTCATTTCTACGAGTTAATATTCATTTTCAATTTAGAAAGCGTTGCAAAAGCGAGATGAAATTCATTGCAGGGGCTAAAGAGCAGCCCTTCCATGGTAATCCATACCTCTCACCAGGAAAAGCAGACACAGCGCTGCCTCCAGGCACGCCCTCACGATCACAGCCAGGATCAGCTGAGCGTAGCTCCGATGCTATCAGGAGCTGCATCTGAGTTGGAGAGCTTCGAGTTGTCTCTGCAGAGCCACTGGAGTCTGGTCCACCAGAACCACATAGATGGCGTACAGAAGTCTCCCGATTACCGTATTGGCTACACTCGGTGGAAAACATCTAATGTCCTTAAAGGTCTGATCCATATCAGAGATAAAAAGATTGAAGAGCTCAGGGGCCAAAGGACAGCCTTGTTTAAGGCCTTTGTTTGTACAGAGAGCTTTTGTTAGAAGGCCAGCAGTGTTCAGTCTGACTTTAATAGTAGCATATAAGGGAAAAGTGGGCTCTAGGATAGAACACTCCTGTGCTGAGCTAAATTTGTGTTCTGATTGTCTCTTATTGTTCTGAGCAAGGTCACAGGTGTGGAAAGGTGAACCCAACACCTTTTGTAATGAAATAGTGGGAATTCCTGCTTACCTTGCTGCGACTGGTTTTCATAGAATCTTGTGACTACAAGAATTTTCATGCTGGATGCAGTGTCTGAAGGTGTGTTTTTTAATGTTCATAGGGTAGACACATGGTCTAAAGAGTGGTCAGCCGACAGGTGTTTCGAACCCAGAGGTTCCTTCTGAAGGTATGTATGGTAATAATAGATCTTGGATTTAAGATGCGAGGTTGAGTGTTAGTGGCCGTGTGGCAGAGTTCAGAGGTTGAATTAATTTGATTTCATGGTTGTTGCCAGTGCGTCCACCAGCGTATGCTGGAACCGAATGGTTCCAACTTGCCACTGTCTGGGGTTTGGTTTTAATTGGTCGGGGGGGTCTATGATATTTTTATTTTTTCCGCCACCATCCCATCTGCCATTTCCAGGTCTCTTCAGTACCTTTGCTTGAGTATCCTTCCAATCATTGTTTGAATTTCGGTCATCCCTCCTGACTTTCAAAATCTTTATGGTCTCTCTCTGATTTCCCCTCTCATAATGGCTACCAGACTTTGAAATATTTTCACCTAACAAGTTCAAGATGAAATTCGTATTGTAATGCGTAGGCATCAGTTTGGTGTAAAGGAATAGATGTTGAATCCCCCAAGCAATGATCAATGAGCATTGGCCATATTCGAGTCTTAGTGCCTCGACTGGAATGGTTTATAGTTCAGAGGATTTTTGCTTCTATTTTATCTAGGACTTGTACGAAGCGATGTGGAATGGCTGATAGTCAGTATGAAATGCTCAGGACTATGCTGGAGCAATAAATCTCCAGTAGAGCTGTGCCCTCCTCTTTTGACTAGGAATTGTTTTGCCACCGTCCACTTTTTCCATACCTTAATCAGGATGACGTCCAGATAGTAATTCTTTGTTGGTCAGATTTTATCATAAAACACTAATATTTTTATTCGGTCACCGTCTCCAGTTTTTGGCAGCCAATTCTCCAAGCCATTGGGGGTTTCCTGTTAGTTTTGCACACTGGGTGCATCATTTTTGTTTTCCCTATGTTTATTTGCATTTTGTTTTCCCTGGCATAATCAAACAGCACATTTATTGAGCATTGGGGTCCTATCGGGGTCTTATCTAGAAGGATTGTTATTATGTTATGCAGGCGATCTTCTCGCCCTTTATTTTCAGTGGGAAGTTTCTGACCAGTGCTATCTGAGCTTGTATATCGGAGGTGAACAGATTGTATAATATTGGGGCTAGTGGACAACCTTGTTTTAAGCCCCTCGTAGTCCGAATAAGGCTGGGATAAGATCCTGATTGGCTCAGATGAACTGACACAGTTGTGTCTGTGTAAGCTGTTTAATTGTGGTAGAGAAGAAGTGGATCAATCCCTCATTTAGACCGTTTTTCCCAAAGAAGAAGACGTGAAATCACGTCCAAAGCTTTGCTAAAATCTACGTAACAACAGTATAGTTGGGTATTATTGGCTTTTTTTGTCTCTTCTATGGGATATGAGATAAGGGATAAGTGGGTGAAGAAATTATAGCCTTGATGAAAGCCTGTCTGAAGGGGGCTCATATTTTTTTTTTCTTCTGCCCAACTATTTATTTTTCATCGGAGGATGGTAGAAAAGAGTTTTGGAATTCATCATCGCCAAAAGCCGATAATCTGATGGGTCCAACCTATCTCCCTTCCTATATACTGGTACTAGGAGAGACTTATGCCAGATATCAAGAATTTTCCCTCTTTCCTCAATTTCTTTAAATAAACTCAGCAATAACTTGTACCAGACAACAGGATCTTCCTTGAAAATTGCATTTGGCAAACCATCTGGCCCTGGAGCTGCAGTGGGTTTCGAATTTGCTATGATGTTTATGATGTCATCTTGAACTATTCCCAAAGGGTTACCCTTAATCTGTGACTATGAAGGAGGGTGTGTTTGAAGCCAGTCACCCTCCTCCATATAGAGTTTCCCAAAATGGTTTTTCCAAAGGGACTCAGACACCGGATTAAGTTCTATTGGAGTTCTGGTCTTAGAAAAGTTGTTAAATCTGGACCCGAAGCTTTTGCTATCATTACCCCTTAGCCAGTCTGCCAGAATTTTCCAATATGCATTGTTCGAAGAATGTGTATGCTGTGCTGTCTCGCCCAGTTTATATCAACCGTGGTCAGTCTGGTGAGACACTTAATTTTCCCTAGATCATCAAGTTCTGTATTTGCTCTTAATTTTC
Source organism: Ambystoma mexicanum (assembly GCF_040938575.1). Classification (NCBI taxonomy): domain Eukaryota; kingdom Metazoa; phylum Chordata; class Amphibia; order Caudata; family Ambystomatidae; genus Ambystoma; species Ambystoma mexicanum. The sequence goes on along the minus strand of NC_090924.1, from coordinate 680,283,856 downwards.
GTTTAGCTCTGTTAAAGTACTTTTTATTTTTTTGATGACCATATCAAAGTGCCCATTTAACGTTGATTGTTTCTTTAATGAGGAATGGGTACGATCTGGCTTCACCCATTTGACCAGGTTCTTCGTCATGATTTCAAAATCCCAATTACCCTTTTCCAACCATTGCGAGGTCATGTCTTGGTTTTCCGGTAAAAGATTTCCCAGCTCCTTCATTTGGCCCGGCCTCCATTTTATACGATTCCTCTCGAATTTATCTCAAACTTCTGGCTTTGGTTGTTTCTTTGCCTGAGTGGTGGCTTGTCAACCTTCCAAGAGAGAATCCGGTGGTCAGTAAGATCCGTGGGGCGCGTCTCCACCAGTCCACACCTAGCCACCATAATACTGCTGGTGATTAAATAGTCAATGTGAGATCTGGAGTTGCCATTGCTCCAGGTGTATGGGGGTATCGGCTCTATATTGAATAAATACAAAGTTCAACATACTAACAAAGGCTTTCCATCTGTTGGCCAATTGGCTAGCCTGTGCTGTTTTTAGATGTATATTTCTGGCATTAAACTCCCCCGCCATTATGATAGCGCCACCCGGGTGGGGCTCAAGCCAAGTGATAATGTCCTCTCCCATGATTCTGTGTATTTTATGAGTGGGTTCCCCACTCGGTGGGTCTTAACTGTTGATAATTAGGATCTCAGCAGAGTTAGTCTCTTTGGTGGAAAATAATTCACACATTACGTAAGTGGCGCTTTTGCTAAAGTAGGGTAGTAAGGTGTAATTTGATCTTGCCCCTATTGTAATACATCCACTGGGTCGGCCTATCGCTGTGGGGGTAGCCAGGCTATGAAGAGTCTTATATCTGTCAATAATAAATCTTGGGTGACCCAAGTCTCTTGCAATAAAAATACATCTTGGTTGAAGAGAACAGCCACCTCTTTGGTTGGTACAGGAGGGATCAATGTCCCCTTGTATTCCATGAGATCTAGTTCGTTTGACTTTGTGGTACGGTGTATCAATTTCTATTTGACTTAAGATATTCAGGAACCCGTCATTTTGTACATTTCTGATTAGTTGGTTGAAGGGGATTGGCCTGCTGAAATGCACGTGGCATAGCAAGCTCTGGCGACTCTATGGCCTTCAGGCCTACAGCTCTTTTTGTAGATGGTTTAATCTCCTGTGATAGAGCTAGAGTTGAACATTCTATTAAAGGCAAGTTTGTGGGGCTTCCCACTGATGGCAATTCAATCCTTAATATGTTCAAAGAACAAAGTAGCTTTAATTGAGGTGCTTGTTTGAAGATCATAAGGAGATGTGAGCGATTTAGGAAAGGGCTGTAGTTGGTAGGTTGCAAATCCTCCAAAACCTTTAACTTTGCCAAATCAGTGGTCTCTTCAAGCAGTTGTGCAAAGTTGTTTATAGTCAAATCTCTTTGCTTTGTAATTATCCATTTGCCTGTGCTTAGGTTCAAAAGAAGTGGATGATTGCTCTGGTCTAAATTTTGAACAGTTGCAACTGTAGAGTTATTGCTTCTAGGTTGTGACTCCTCTTTGTCGATCGATGTGATCATAGTTAGAGGTGCCTGTTTTATTTTCAGCTTCAGACCCTGCAGCCAGGCTGATCTTATTGTGCAATCTTGGAGCGCGTTAGTGATTAGCCACTTCTCTGAGGTATTGGGAATGTCTTTTCTTCGGAGGTCAATTGTTGTTTTTAATAAAGGGAAACGTAGCCCAGGAACTATATTGTCTTTGGCATGTTTCTTGTTCATAGTAGCAGCTATGTTTCCTTCAATGGGAGCTTCATTTAGAAGCTGGACATCCGGAGCACATATTAGGGCAGGGAGGTGGATTTCCTCATAGTCCCAATCCATTTCATAGCTCAGCAAACTGGCATCTTCAATGTTTTTGTCAGATGCAGAGGGATCGGTTGGTGTATGCGTCGGTCTGTTCAGTGTGCTTTTAAAATGGGCACCCTGGTCTCTTGTTTTTGTGAGTATTTATGTGGTTTAGGCCTGACGTAGAGCATTATTTGATTTTGTTAAAACTGATTTTAACATCGGTTTTCTTAACTCTTCCTGGGAGTTATCCAATATTATTTCCAGAATCCGGCCAAGGTGATTTTAACATCAGTGTGGTCCTTCGTCATTGGGCCGAGCAGCATCATTAGGGCATCGATCTTTGCCATTAGCATGCTTGTTGTTTTGTGTAAAAGATTCTCAATGGCATTGAAAGGTGGACATAGTTTTAATTTGAGGTCTGTGTCAATGTTTCCGTAGACTCGGAGTCTGACGAGGCACCTAGCGCCGCTAAGTCAGATGTATTGGAGAGGTTGCTTTCCTCTAGCTCTTTATTTGCTTGCGGTTGTTTCATTTCTCGGACACCCCATAGTGTGGCAGTCCGGAAACCAATGCAAAGATTAAGGAGAGAGTATGCAAAGATTAAGGAGAGAATCATTGTTATCTATCAAGGGAGATACCATTTGGGCCAAGTTCTCATGAAGGAACTGGTCCGTCTGAGTGTTTAGGATTTCATCCTCCATCAAGGGAGGGTTTGTTGAAGTGTTTTCCAAGAAAGCCATAATTATTTGCTGATTTCTCAGTGTAGGTCTAGTGTTTGCCTTTTTCTTGTGAGGGTGCTGTACTTTAGTCATATCAGGCATTACAGTAATCTTTGCACCTGAATTTCTTAGTAATGTTTTGCTACATGTAGCATGTTTAGGGATGCTGGTTTGAGTCATTTAAATTAGATATGAAGGCCTTACCTTCTTAGCCCTGGCCAGCCAGCTCCAGTGACATGAGACACAAGACACTCTGTCTCACTCCATCCCACGAACGCACGTGCTAACGCTGATGCGCAGTTCTTTAATGTTGAAATCAGCTGTTTCAGCAGCTCGCTCAGCTAGAAGATGTCTGAGGTGTAGAATGCTGAGTTAGGTCAATTTCAAGGTATTCCCATCGAGGAAGTTGAATAGCAGGATATTTCACGCAAATGAGACATAAGACAGTCTGTCTCACTCCATCACACGAACATGCATTTCTTGGTAAATCCCAAATAGAGTAATATGCAATATTGAATTCTAAAAAGAACTACTGCCTGCACCATCGTTTTGCAGTTCTTCTCTTCTAGCAGATAACTGCATCTGCTGAGATTATATATATAAAACATGCCACTTTTACCACTGCTGCCACCTGAGGGGAGAAGGAAAGCCAACTATCAAATAAAAGTCCTAGGTTTCTAACTGACTTCACAAGTTTCACTGGAGATCTCAGCGATGCTGGAAACTTTAGTGGAAAAGCCAGGCTCAGAGAAAATCCTGTAAGCATTACTCCAGTCCTATTTCCATTTAGAAGGAGGCAATTGTCTTGCATCCACGTTGTACAGCCCCAAGACAATCCTCCACCATCAGGGCATCATCTGAGTCCATACGAAGATCAATCAGGATTTGTGTGTCAACAGTACAGATCTGCACTCAAGCCCAAATGTCTCTACTACCTGAGCAACCAGGCATATAAATAGAGGAGAACTCTGTGGAACCCCACAAGATATCAGCCGACTAGGAGAAATACAATCACCCATTTAACCCTCTGACCTCTATCATTCATAAATGAGGCAATCTAGGCTAGTACAGAACCCTGAATCTTCATATTATATTGGTTATCCATAAGAAGATATTCTTTTCCAGATACCCTAAAAATTGAGCTGTGACCTCACTTTTTAAAATGTTACTAATTAAAGGGCAGATTAGAAAAAGGTCTAAAATGTGCAGGGATTGAAGCAGCTAGATTAGCCTTCTTCAGAAGTAGGGTAACCAGACCTTCCTTCAATTGACTTGGGGGGAAAAATGCCCCTTTGCAGAGAAGTGTTAACAATTACAGTTAGGTCATCTGCCGAGGTAAACATATTATCTTTTGATAGTTTGGCTGCGTAAAGAACTAAAAATGAAGAAGAGGCATTTGCCTTTGAAACAGTTTTATTATATCTTGCCTAGATATGAATTCGAAGACAGAAAACCTATTGGCCACCAGGGATGGGCCAAGCACAGGGGCGTCATGTATGTTATGTCTCTTCTTCAATGGACTATTGTAGTAGGCAAATGCTATTCATAAAAAATGTAGTTTTACTATCACACAAGTCATGTGAATGGATAACCTTATCTGGTTCCCCTTGGGGACCTTACATTTCCCAATACATTGTTTAAAGTTCTGCAGAGCTGGAATGAGCAGTGGAAATTCTGTTAGAACAATAACCTATTTTTCATCCCAAATGCCTTTTTTGCAAATTAAACTATTTATTTGATCAGAACCTGATAGGGAGCTTATTCAATGCATTGCTAGCCAACAACCTTCTAGTTTCAGTTTATTAAGGTCAGATGTACACCAACCATTTTAAGAGTTGGCGGTTGACTTTTCCAACATATTTTACCTGGAATTAATTCTCCTAGGATATGCTATGATAGGTTATTTATAATGTGCTTAATACCCAGAGGTTTCTAAGCACGGACACAGGGATCGAAGCTGTGTTGCTCTGTGTCATCTTGCTTCCAAGGCAAGCACGTTGCCCCTGAGCTATCCTCCCGAGACCTGTAATCTTGGAGTTAAAGGATGCAAGAAGATTATCTAGGGATGGAGATATTTCAGCAACAGTTTAAAAGGAAGAGTATCTAGAATTAAACTCAATTTGTGGAGATACTTTATTTCGAGTTTACTGAAAATGGGTAGCTATCCAAAGATCAACGCTTTAGTGACATTCTTAAAAATGTACAGCAGGTCAGAAAACAATGATACGTTAAACCATTAACACATCACAAATTGTCATGGCCCTGATACTACTGGAGTAGATACACATACTAAACTGAGTGACTAAGGCAGAAAGCAAAATGTAAAATATCGACATTAGCAGACTGTGAAGACTTCAATACTTAAATGATAAAGAGAAGCAACCTTTAGTATTAATAATGGCTGTAGAGTAGACAAAATACATTTTCATGGCCTATGTAGTAAAAAAAATAAACCATCTGAAAAAACCATTAAAAGAATCGGAATCCACAGTTTGTTAAACAACTGGGCAAAAGAGCATGCTACATTTGTGCCTGAAAGCTAGAGTCATAAAGCACAGAAACTGAAGGCTAATTGAGGTTTAATAAAGGGTGCATTGGGTTATGTATTAAGCTTCAAAAATCATGTGAGCTACCATATGTTTAAAGAGCGCATATAAATAAATTTCAAAAATGCTGAAGATGTCCAATAATCAAAAGAATAGCTGTGCATTTTCAGATAATCTAAGATATGTATGTCAAGAAAAAGAGCTTGCTTTAGACACAACAATAGAAGATTCTGGAAGTAAGGTATCCACTGCCGGAATTAGCTATTTTTCACTTTGAAGAATACACAAATTTCATGGTTTGTACGTAATACATTTTGAACTCAATAACATCAATGTACATATAACCTTTATCAAATGATACAATAGATTATGTTGTTTATATGCAACCCACTTACCTCAAAGTGATGTACCAAAAAACATAAACAAGGGTCTTGTAGAGACGAAAGGTATCACCTAATGCAACAGCTGTAGAGATGTGCTCCTTAGTTTTGAGAAATAATAAAGGAGTAAACTGTTATGTTAATATCAAATTACATTTACTACTGCAAAAAACAAATTCTAAATAAGCAATTCAAATATAAATATCATTACTGGTAACTCTTGAAAAGTCCATTCTTGTTATCCTGTACAAATCACAGTGATTACTTAATATTTATGTTATTGCGTTATAGGGCCACTGGAGTTCAATTGCAAATATGAATGAATAACTATGGTTGCTACATTGTCTACATGAGGAAGAAAGAATGTGAGGCTCTCATGGAACTTAAAGAATCAGTACATGATATTGTGTAAAAGAGACATTCAATACTAGTTGCAAAAATATATATTGTATAATTCTTTATGAAAACAATTTAATACAAGTTGAAACACAACACAGAACTAAAACAAGATGGCAAGATCACAATTAAGACATAGAAATGGGCACCCAGTGACAATACTTAGTGTGCACTACAATACATGCATGGTGTACATCAGAAAGTCTGCAGTGCAATGTAAATATGGTATTACCTATTAGCTAATTAAAATAAAATAAAATAAAATAAAGAGTGGACAGATTATCTGCATGGTGAGGGGTCAGAAATGCAAGACGGACAAGTAGATAGAGTCTTTCCACAAGTAGTAATTTTATTAAATAATAAGGGTGAGACAAATGCCTACCTTTCCCTAATCTAACGAGGATTTCCCTACCTGTTAAACTAAGGCTAAGGGAAAATTACCTAATATCCAATGATATCTGTCCCTCACATTTATACATACAACAGAATCATACAGGGATTATTTGGCTGTTTAAACTTCATAAAATAATATTTAAATTCAAATATACAAATTATAAACATAAATCCTTGTAGCCAGGGTTGAATCCACTTCCCCTGGATCAATTCAAGATATTTCAAACCAAAGTTCAAAATCAGGAAAGTTCTTTTCAATAGCCAAGTTTCACTCCAAGTATAACACAAAGTTCTTTTTCTTCAATATGTCATTGACTTGGCAACTTGATTGTCTTATTTCCAAACAGGACTTTTCACTCTACAATATAATTGTTAATATTTCCACAAACTTCTGTTTGTCAATTCCAAAGGATTTTGTCTTCACACTCCAACTCTATAGTCAATATAATTATTCTTTTCTCTGACGACCAATCACTTTTTATAACATCACATTTCTGATGTGGACAGTTGTACATATGAAAGTAGTGACGAACCTCCTGTTTCAAGAATACACTTGCTGAAAGGACCGAGTGGGCAAAAGTCTTCTGCACCCACGAGAAATGCGTATACGTCCAGTTTAAAAAACTTGAGACTTCTGGGGGACAATCCTCAACATACAAATAAGACATATCCTTGAAAGGTTGAGCTGTTAAAGCAACAAAATGATTCTTGGGATTGGCTTGCTGGAGCCTTGGCGCAAAAATCCTAATGCTTAAAGAGTGGAGAAGCCGAATGGCGAAAGGACATTCTTCTTATGTCCTGGAACACCAGGGGCTTTAGACATTTATTGGGGGAAGGTACTGAGCCTTTTGAGCCTATAGACCTGTTGTGACTCCAGGAGACATGGTTGAGGGCAACACCAATCCTGAATGGCTTTACATCGTATCTAAATCCAGCCACTAAAGGGCAAAAAGGTTGCCCTTCTTTTCCTATTGAATGTCAAATGCAGCCTTAAGGTGGTCTGGAAAAATGTCTTGCTTAATACAAATTGTGCTGCTGGGAAAAGAAATTCCGGATGACACTTGTCATGGTGAGTGCTTAATTTGTAACCTTTACTGGAATTCGAACTCAGACATGGCTAAGAATTTCATCGACCAGGTGATGGATGAAATTGATGAATTAAGAGACAATAAGTTGAATTTAAAAATCATAATATGTGGTGATCTCAATACACACTGTTACTCTTAGGGGGTGGAAATGGAGACAAGAACTCAGTTCTAGAAATATTGACATTTGAAATGGCTGTACATTTGGTGACATTCCACCTAATGAAATGTGGAAAAGAGGACCTGAGAGGCAGATTCTTGATTATTTTTTTCTATCAGGAAATTATAAACAGTATATAAAATCTTTAGTTGTTAAAGCAATAGACTTTACAGACCATAACTCGGTGATTCGAGTAATGGAGGGTCTGTTTAAAAATCCAAATCAGCCGAGGCCAAGTAATATAACAATATTGCCTGGCAGAAATGGTATTAGACTGACAGCAACAAATATAACTGATTTAAGAGCGGCCTTGTTAATCCTAATTCCCTTCGCTTGTTTGTAGAGAAAAATAATTTCGGGGAAAAAAATGGGATTCCGCCACAAGCACCAATTTGATTCCCTGGTTTTTGAAAGAAAAAAGAAATTGAATCAACTAAAAAGAGCGTGTTATAAAATGTCATCTAATAATGCTTGTGACACCTTTAAAAAGGTGAAACGAAAGCATAAACATTGGTTAAAATCTCATAAACATCTTATAATCCAGATGGATGCAGAGTATATGCTTCAATTAATCATTAATCATTACTAGAAACACAGGGGAGATGTGGAGGATTCTTAACTTTCTGGAGACACCACAGCTAGCTCTGCAAGCAAATTCCATCTCAGCAGAAGATTGTATTTCTCATTTTGGTAATCTCTTTTAAAACAAAGATGAGAACACCATTGCTAATGATTTTAACCCTACAAAAAGTAACCCTTGGACTTTTGACACAAGTAGAGAAAATATTTTGTGTTTGATTAAATCTTTAAGTTCCTCAAGGGCAGGTGGCCCAGATGGGTTAACCAATGTGATATTGAAAAAAAATCCAGAGGAATGGGCATCTTTCATGTTCGATTTATTCGAAATTATAAAGCTGAGGAGAGAAATACCAGCCTCGTGGAGGTCTTCCATTATAGTACCCATTTTCAAGAAGGGCGATAGGTCCCTACCAGGGAAGTATAGGCCTATCGCTATTCTTGATGTTATGGGAAAGATAACTATGGGAAGCAACTAACTAAGTGGCTGCAATCTACTAAACACTGTGACCCATGGCAATCAGGTTTCAAAAGAGGTGTGGGAACTGTGTTGAACTTGTTTCTTATAAACTTACTGAAGTTAAGATCTGTACAGAAAAACAGTAAGAAACTATACGTGGCATCAGTAGATCTTTCTAGGACATTTGATTCAGTAAATCGTTCGACTCTCTGGGGCAAATTGAGAGCTTGGGGCTGCCCTAGTGACATTCTGGAAGCTATAATGTCTCTTCACACTGAGACGACAGTATGGGCCTCATTACGACCCTGGTGCTCACGGAATGAAGGGTGCTGGTATGGGACCGGCACCCTTCATTACGTGAGCGCTGATTACGAGGTTCCCTTTACGGGACCCGGACCAGACATCTGGTAAAACCAGACGTCTTTTCCGGGTCCCGTGAGGGGAAGAGGGAGGTAATAACGGGCCACTTGTAATGTTCCCGTTATTACCTCCCTCCCCATTCCCATCGAGCCCTATGGGGACTCAAATGGGAATGGTTCCTGCAAGGCGGAATTACCGGGTCCTCCTATTTCGGAATGACCCGGTAAGTCCCCATTGCAGGAACCCAGTAATGGAGCCCGGTTTGGAGGCAGCCTTTGTGCTAATAGCACCATGGCTGCCTCCAAACTCGTAATGAGGCCCTATGTGTAAGATTGAATAAAGCAGGAGATCTCACGGACCCAATGAAGACCCTAACAGGATTAAAACAAGGTTGCCGACTAGCACCAGCTATTTTTAACCTGTATATCTCAGATATTGAAGATTCCTTTGCAGAAATACGATGCTTTCCTCCAATCATATCAGGAATACAGGTTAATAGACTGCTATAGGCGGACTACCTAATCATAATGGATGAAACACCTATAGGGATCAAGAGCCAATTGGACGCACTAACCAAGTTTCTAGCTGCAAATGATCTCAAGATTAACCCCTCAAAATCTAGTGTACTGATTTTTGGTTGATAATCAGGAGGGAAAGGGAAAGGAAGGTGTTGGTTCATTGAAGGAGTCAAGATACCACTGATAACTGAAATGAAATATCTAGGAGTCTCAATAAAGGACTGTATTGCAGACACCCATCACTCAATGGAATTGAAAAGGAAAGCTAAATGTTTGGCTTTGCCGGCTTAGGTTATTAAAAAATGTTTTTGTAAATTTACACTTATTCTTATTATAACCTTCTACCACACAAAGGTGTCTCCAATACTGACATATGGTTCTGAAAAGTCACTGGAAAATCTGGAATGAACTTGAAGGAATATTTTGGAGATATGTTTTATCATTACCTAAATCCATTCCAGTTGCTATCTTTAGAAGAGAGTTCTTCTTTATATGTACAAAGACTTTAGAAGAGTCTCTCCTTCTGTTGAAAATGCTTGGTTCCGCCAACTGATGGAGGGTTTACATTACTGAACGGAGCAATTCAGTCGGAAGATTTCTGATGGAATGGGGTTTCAAATGTACTGCAGTTTTGAATAATATCGGCAGGAGCAAGAAGTGTCTAATTAAAAACCCGGGGAATGTTAAAAAAGCATTATTTGATCAAGATTGGATTGACACAGATGATGCTGTATTCAAGTATAAGTTATATGCTAAACACTGTGTTGAGAGTAAAAGACGATTGGCCATGTTAACTTATCTTCAAACATTTCTGTCGGACTCTGCCCGTACTCAATTCTTGAGAATACGGTTGAATTTATTACCAACTAAGGAGTTGCTGAAGGCCAGGAAACCAGAGGCTAACAGGGATTACCGATGTAGACTGTTCCTGTATCTACACGAGTCGCTATTCCATCTTATTATGAACTGTCAAGGAATGCAAGATGCTTGAACAAATTTGTTGAAAAATATTTTTGTCAAATATACAACGTTAACAGTGTTGGAAATCTGGTACTATTTATTATTAGGGACCAGAGTTTCAGTGACTTTTGCTTTGCTGGAATTTGTTAAGATTATTTTTGCTAAAATTGAAAATATAGTGAATGTTTACATAATTTAGTGAATTATGGAAATGTGGGAATATTTTGCTTTGATATTGTATTTAAGAGAAAGTTTCTTGTTTTGCTTGTTTGGTTGTTGTTGTTTTTTATTGTTTGTTGTTGTTTTTTATTATTTTCTTTGTCTTGTTAATTTCTTAGAAATGTATAGCTGAAAGGTTTCAATTAGAAACTAGTTGCTAATAAAAAAACTAAAAAAAAACATCACATTTCTTCTTCATAAACAGCACAGTTTTATCAGGATGGTTTTTCAACAGTTCATCATAACACATTAGCGGAATTCACACTTCTTCTCCACACAACCTTCTACCACATTGCAGTACTTCAAATCATCGTCTTCCTGGTCCACTCGCCTACCAGGATGAATCACTAATTTTCCCTTTCCTGGTATACCTGCCTGCCAGGATAAAACTCCTACTACTACTAATTGTACTCAGTGGTGAGGTTTACTTCAAACTTTCCACACTTACATCTTCAATGGGAAAACTGAATCAACAAATGCTTCTTGCTTTAGTCTCTTGACTTTCAACACAAAGTGGTTTACAACTTCTACACAAGGATGCAATATACATTGACAATGATTCTCACATTGATTTGTTTGCCCCGGCAATGCATGTTACACTTCTCGCCCTCTTGATCCTTTCTACAAGGAGGGTGTTTCTCCTGCAGTCTTTGTTTTCTTTCTGCACTACCAGTTAGCTGCTGGTAATGCTGTTTATAATGTCTCCTTTCAAGGTACCCCTGTTTAGGAAAGTCAAATCCCCTTGAATTTATAATTACCCTTTGTTGGCTTAAGCAATGCGGGTTACAATCTTCTGTTATAGGTAATCTTCCTTTTTGTAGATTACATTCACTTTGTTTAAATATTGTCCCCTTTTTACTTTTGCAAAGTTGTTTACAATATTCTTCTATTTGATCCCTCTTAATATGAGAGTTGCACCCAATTTGTTTTCATTCAATAATTCGGTTTTCAAAAGTTTCATTCTGGGACATCGGTCTATTTCAGAGCACCCCAGATTTACCTAGTGAAGGCCAACTCACCAGTGTTTCCTTGCATCTCCTTTGGACTCACTGCTTCTGTTTCTGTGACCGTCTGTATTTCCTTGGTGCCTGACAGCTCTTGTTAAACTTCCGCTGCTCGCGCTTCCTGTAAATGGAGCTTCCTCTGCACTGCACACACTCCGGTGAACGCCACACCGGAGCAGAATGCAGGACATGGAGAGCTTCTCTCTCCCCCGGGACAGATGTCCTCTCCACCACTTTCTGCTGCCTGTTCTCTGCATCTGACAGGATTTCTGACTACTGCCACTTCCTCTACACTGTGTCCCGCTGTCAACACAGCGGCAGCTCCATCTTCTTCTTCTTCCTGCTGCTTCTGCTGCTCCCACTGCTCTCTAGTTACCTGCACCTGAAGGGCCCTTAAATGTTTATAGGTCCCAAACGGGTGTGGGTCATTACAACCACTAGACCGTTCACTAAAGTTTGATAACTCTGGATCCCTCTTCCTCGTCTCAGTACTAAGAGCAGTATGGGATTTGAAGTCCATAATGTTCTTAGTAGTTTTAACCTTAGACTCTTCAATTTTACAATATGCCATTAAAACGGTATGCTGATTAGGGAAATTATTCAGAGTGTTCTCCCATTTCTACTGACCTGAGCCTCCTCCAATGTAATCCTCCCACATAATACCACCCCCAGGGTCAGGATCAGGTAGCGGCTGCCTTTCCCTGGCCACATGTGAAGGGGTTCAGTCAGGGTTTCTGGAATGATCATCTCTGATTCATCACAGCATGGTACAGCTCAAAACCTGTTCACTGTAATGTGTAAATGTTAGTGGGGGTCATTACGACCCTGGCGTTAAGGGTTTAACGACGCCGTAAAAGGTCTCGGCGCCATTAAACCCTTAACGCCTGACTACGAGGTCCCTTTGCGGGACCCAACCTTAACGGCTGGTCTACACCAGCCGTTAAAGTAGGGACCCGCAAAGGGACCTTGGTGCTAAGTACGGTACCGCAAAGTGCCTTCCCTAGTCCCATTGAGCCCTATGGGGCGAAAATGGGAATGGGGAAGGGCCATGGTTCAATGGGGAATTACCGCCCCGCCAACCTTGGGTGGTAATTCCCCATTGAACCATGGCGGACCCGTTACAACACCGGCACCAACCATGGTGCTAATAGCGCCATGGTTTAGCGCTGGTGTTGTAATGAGGGCCAGTGTCTATCTCTACAATTTAATTACATGAAAACCATCCTTGTGTACAATAACATAAATAATTGTCCACAGATAGTCACAGCATCATATTACTACAGTTGAATACATGAATACCTTGTAACAAACAGAAATTAGCATATATTGTTTGTTTACTCACACTCCTCACACTAATACCCACTCAATAAAACAACAAATGTTTACCAATGAAAAGAAAACAGAGATTAAGTCATCCGGAATAAGTACCTCAATACTATTACACTCATAAAGGGTACCTCAAAGTATCGCGAGCAGAGGTGGATCCAGGATTGTCTATCAAGTGGGGCCTGAAGCTAATGAAGTTGGGCCCACTGCAGGGACTTTAACATTTGTAAGTGTCCACACTGCACTGCAGAGTGGGCATTTACAAATGTTGGGTGAGCCTCGTCTGCTCAGGCACTACCCTTTCTACGCCTCTGAATTCGGGAGCATAATTTTAGTTGTGATAAAACAAAACTATTGACCAAACACTATAACAAAACTTGTTTAGAATCATCATGAATAGTAAGAGGTTAAATGAATACAAATCAGTGATAACAATCTTTATTTTAAAGTTAAGATTACTATGGTTAAAAATGTTAAAATGTTAAAATGTTAACAATGTTAATTATATAAACATCAGAAATGCCTGTGTTAAGGTTTAGCCTTGTAGAGGAGGAGTCAAGTACCCCCACCAAAAGCTCCACCCCCATGTTGCCTATATGTTGGGAACCGGAAATTGCGACATGTGCAGTACCAGTGAGAATGCCTGTACCGCAGAGAATCCTGGAACACAAAGTATCCATTGAGAAAAAACATATATGCATTCACAGAGAAATAATGACCTGTTGGATAAAGTCCCGGAGGAAGTATGAAAACAAGTGAAAAAAGAAGGCTGTTGACGTCATACGAAGCAAAGCCGATGCACCTAGAGAAGATGCACAAGGTAAAAGAACATAGACATTCTATAAGATCTGAAAAGAAGGTGGTAAAGAAGAGCAGCATTTCAGGCTCGAGATGACGATGCTCATGCTACAGAAATGCTGAAGAAAAATGCAAATTAGTTTACACTTGTACAGATGCAGTAACGCAAGAAGACAAAGTGATCTTGAGGCTGGCTATGTAGTGAACAGTTGCGGCAATGCACCAATGTATAATACAAAGCAATGTATAGAACCTACATATTCCACGATGCACTTTAAGCAAGGCTTGAAACCCTGTGATTAAAAAGGGTTTTTCAGTGTAGCCCATTTGGAAAATAACTAAAGGCGATGGAGGAATACAAGAAAGGCTTGGCTGGGCCAGCACCAAGAAGTCGAGGCCATCGTGAGCCTGGTTGTCCATCCAGTAGTTACATGAACGTAAGAAAGAAACAAACTTCTGTTTGAGGTGAAACGGAAAAACACTAAAGGCGTCAAGAGTTCATCATTTAATAGAATTAAATGCTGCAAAGAGCTTGAAAACACAGTCTCCAAGTCACATGGTCAAATCAAAATAGACATTGGATACTCCCTTTATTTCGCAGGCACAGAGAGCTTCTGCAAGGCCAAGTTCAAAGCCTTCATTGACTGGCAGACTGCAAGAGTGATGATAGATTCTGGGCTTATTGGGTGGGGAGGCATGATCACGCTGACCCTCCCTCCACCTGGTATGGTAGCCTGCATGCTACTAGCATGTGGAATATTCCAGAAGGGTACAAGAGTGCCAAACCAATTGTAGAAGGCCACGTATCAAAGAGCCCTATAGTTTGTATAACCAATGAAGTGACAAGTATTAGAGTGACACAGAAGATGACTTGCACTTGGGATGGGCTTAGTTCCCCACCTGACAGTAGAAACCCAATCACAACCCCCATTAGTATGGAACGTATACTTAGATGTTCGCTGTAAACCTATCACATCCCCAGGTAGGTTTTTGTAGTTTGCCACACATAGTGACGTTACATATGATGAGTTTTGACTATAAAAGTTGTCTTTTTTATAATTTGCGAAATTGAGCGAAATACTGTTGATGTCCATTGTAACTCCCTGTTGTAGACAATTGCAAATAAAATAGACCAGGTTTTGCCAACTTCCTGAGTCGGTTTTGATTATTGTTGTTTGAGTAAATTCTAGATCCCCATCTACCTCTAAGTAGTGCTACCTCATCTTAAAGGGCCCTAGGTCTATGGGTTCACGTGGCAGCAGAGGTAGGATGGTTCAGAATCCGTCAACCCAGTAGGCTTTCAATGGTCTCAGAAACATCGGATGTCCCCCAGCCGTATAGCTGGATTGCCGCGAGGCTGTCTGTGGATAGTGGTCACGACAAAATCTTGCAAGTCAAACTAAGCAGGTGGGACGGGTCCCTCTTTCACGAAATTCCCCTCCCGGTTTCTACAGGTAGCTGAGCGGACCGAAGGCTAAATTGGCCAATTGAGGAGGAGACGATCCCAAGCTGAAAAGCAAATGGTGAGTAGATTGAGAGAGGTGGCAAAAATAATTGTATGTTAAATGGGGAAAGTGATAATGGGGATGAAGTAACAGCGGGTTGGTGAGGTAATGACAAAGAACGTCAGATGAAGGTACATGGACGATGAGCAATCCATAAAATAAGCCCAGAATCCTACGTCCAGTGGTGTCTAGAAGGAGTTGTTTTAGAATCCAAGTGGATACTTAGACTACAAACAGATATATCTGTTAAAGAGAACAACTCACACTCCGATCGGTGTCATTTTAGGGGCAAGAGTAGCCACGAGGAGTGCTGGCAGAAGTATATGTGGGCCGGCCAGTTTGTCTGTCTGTATATTGTATGTATTATATGTGCTAAAGATATGATGAAAATGTCGAAGAGCAACAAGCAATAGATTGCGGTTAAAAAAACTGAGAGTAGATTATTTATTTATTTAGTTGTCAAAAGTATTGATTGAACAGCTAGACTCAAGTTTTATTTTATTTTTTTTTTTATTTTTTATTGATTTAGCTGATTACTCAACTTTTCAAATTTTTAAAAAGAAAGAACAAGAATAACATTTTTTTGAACAGGTTGTTAAAAGAGGTTAACAAATACTTGATTCATTTTCACCAGTTTTCCAAATAATTAAGCATTCGTAGGATGTGTGATGTGACGAAACACAAAATCACCAAACTACACACACATGTAATACTTATCTTTGGACTTATACTTATACTTAGCCAATTTAAAACATTAAAACATGACAACACAGCAAATGTATGTAAATCATCACATGACCTAACATAGTATAACATAGTAACTTCACACTAGTTCCTAAGTCCTCATAAGAGACTTAGTTTCTTCATGTTATATTGCAGTGTGGATAGGACCCTCTTCTAATTTCAAAGCATTCAAAAAGTTGATTGTCGCTATATATAGGCTCATATTTTCAGTTGTAAGTATTGTTAACCATCTATGTTCTGGTAATACGTAAGACATATAAAGCAAATGATTGGCATAGTGTATCTCTCTCAATCTACATAGTGCAGTGCATTTCATGACAAGGTGCTCGAGGGTCTCTCGAATAGAAGTATTAGAGCAAAATCGACAGTAGTTCCTTTCCAGATTTAACTGTTTTCTCTGCGCTTGAATGTCTTGTGTAGGCCACAAATTCAAGCGCAGACGCAGTATCGCTGATCGTATTTTAGGATTTGGAGCTTTAAGCAGGTAGGTCGCAGTTATTCCCAAGAATGCTTGCGCATTAAAATGTTTATATGAGAGACAATTGGCTCGAGTAGTTATCCAATCTTGTATAAAGATCTTTTTTTTTACATGATTCGGATTGTTAATCAACATTTCAAGAGTAGTTTCTGCCTTAGCCAGTATTAAAATTACGTTCTTCGTCCATTCTTGAGCAAACCGATGTTTAGAATGGAACATATAATCTGCTATAGTTGTCAACAAGGTGTTATTCTTATCATAAACAATACATTTTCTGAAAAGTGCACATAATTGCCAGTGATATCTGGCATGTAAAGAGGTGAGTCCGAGCTCATATCGCAACCAGGATCCGGGTGTACATATTGGGACTCTTAATGAGTGTCGCCAATACTTTGCTTCAATTTTTTCAAAGAATGAATTTTCAATAAATGTTCTAGTTTCCAGTCCGTAGAGAAGTGTAGGCGTGACTTTTTGTCGCCAATACTGAATTGCCGGGGCTATTGAGAATTTGCCAAATTTAAACATAATTATTTTGGTTTGCGATATGGCTGGGATCACCTTATTTATAACGATAAGTTTTTGAGTGTCGATGTTAGGGACATCATCAAAAGCCAATCCTAGGTACTTGTAGTTATTAACAATATCAAGTTTAACATCTTTGATTTGCCAGTTCATTCTATTACTCAAAGAGATTTTTGGAATGTATTGTACTACTTGTGATTTTTTTAAGTTTATGATGAGTTCATTTAAGTCAAAATATCGAGACAAAGCTGTCAAGAGTTTTTGTAGGCCACTAGGCGTTTTTGATATAAGGACGAGATCGTCCGCATACCAAAGGGCTTGTATAATCACATTATTTAGCTTAGGAGAATCTGATGATATTTCTCTGAAAAACTTTTTTATATTTCGAATGTAGAAATTAAACAAGGCGGATGCCAATAGACAGCCTTGTTTTAACCCTTTAGATGTTCTAATAGAAGCAGACAGTAAACCCATTATTGACAGTCTAATACGTATTGATGTTTCAAAATGTAACGCATGAATAATATCAATTAGGGTGGAGGGGCATTTTTCATCAATGAGCTTATCAATGAGTTTGCCTCGAGGGATAGAGTCGAACGCTGCCTGTAAATCGATAAATGCAAAATATATAGGCGTCTTGGTGTAATGTGCTTGTTTTTTTAGGGCATGTAATGTAATTAGATTGACAGCTGTTCCCATGCCTGGTACAAAGCCCGTTTGATTTGGGTCTCGATGTTGGGTCTCCAAAGTCCATTGATTGAAATCTCGCAAAACAAATCGACAAAAGATTTTGCTCGGGGAGTCCAGAAGGGCAATGGGGCGGTAGTTAGAAGGGGTCTCACGATTTCCATTTTTGAAAATTGGGACTATTAATGACGTGCGCCATGATGCAGGTATAGTTTTTTTGTTTAGAATCTGTTGGAATATTTTGTTTAGGATTCTAGCCCACACATGTGGATATTCTTTCATCATTTGGTTTGTCAGACCATCGGGTCCCGCAGCTCGAGATGAAGAGGCCTTAGTTATGAAGTCTTCGATAATTTCTATGGAAATATTGAGATTCCAAGGTGCAGTATTTGGTGTTACATATTGGTAATGTTCAAAGTTTTCATCGTAATATAATTCGGAAAAATGTTTTATCCATTCCCTTTCTGCCACACCGTTTAGTTGTGTGTCGACTTGTCGGTGGACAACTGTGTCATTCAAAAGGGACCATATTTGAGCTGTGTTTTTGGTTCGAGTTAACTTCATAAAATTTTCACTATCTTTTTGAAACATAAAGGCTTTGTGACCACGTATCCAATTTTTATATTTGCATTTTAAGCTTCTTTTCGCTCGTTGTTGTTGATCTATAGGTAGAGATCGCGTCAGTCTTAGATCTTTTCTATACACAGATTTCACCTTCTGTAATTGGTGATCATAGACATGTTTGTTTTTTTTGTTCGAAGAAATGAGATGCATATTACGCGTCTCATTGAACATGTTCAGGACTGTTGGGTAAGATTGAAACGTTGGGGAGTTTATCTGCGCATGTAATTCTCTTTCCATTGCTGTTAGTTTGGCTTGGGTCCATTTAAATCTTGTTTTAGCATTATTAATTTGTAAGTTTGGCATCATTCGGTGTTGTGGATCTTCTTGGGATTCCATCCATGGCCAAGTCAGTAGGAGCATATTGTGATCACTTGTTGATTGTTGAATAATTTCAAATTTTTGAGCCTTCATGAATAAATCTTCAGAAAGAAATAGGTAGTCGATGGTACTTGTAGATTTGCCTCTGTGCCACGTGGGTCGAGATGGTATATCACCTGGAAGGGAGCCATTCGCAATAAATAAATTCCACTCCCTCATAAAATTTTGAGCTGTAGTGATATCTGGCGACAGGTTTTTTTTAGATGTAGACATGTCATGTAAATTGAAATCACCGGCAAGTATGGTAGTCGAAATATCCGAGGTTTTCGAAATTATTTCTAAGAGATTGGAAAGATCTTTATAAAAAGTTTTGTCATGAATTGCTGCAGGATTGCGATACAATTTAATTAATGCAATGTGTACAGAGCCTCTCGAAATTTTGACTAATTGCATGAAGTTATTTGGGGAGGCCCATGCATGGAGTTTGAGGCCTGATGTAGTTCTAACAGCCACCAATAAGCCTGCCATGGGTCGACCTTTTGTAGAGGTAATTGCTGGAAGAAGTACCACAGTATGCTCATCCCATGTAGGGGTTTGTGTCATCCATGTTTCTTGAAGTGCTACTATGTCAAAGTCGTTTATATAGTTCTGTTCTTGATTCAGCAAATGTCGATAACCTCTGGAGTTCCATGAAATCAAAGTAACATTTTGTTTAGACGCGCTCAATAATGGTTATGTTTTGGCTGATAAGTTGCAAAAGGCGCATGTACATGCTTCTTGACGTTGATTGGTCTGTGTATATTGTTTTTGGTTTGATTTTTGCTCTTGTTGTTCGTTGGGGCTTCTTTCAGGGTCTAGAGCCAATAGGAATCCCATATCAAATAGGGCCATTTTTGTTCGCCATAGGGTGTTCAGCACTAGACCAGATCTAATCCAAAGGCGGACAATTGAGAGGTTACTATCACACAGAAACTCCACTTGATCAATGTCAGATGATGAGATGTCTTCCAGGGCTGGAAGTTCGCTGAATATGTTGAGAACACTTGTTCTAGACAAGTCATATTGTGCATGTGGAGCGTTGCGACATTTCAGGATAAGAGTATGGAAATCATGAAATTTATTCTTCTTGATTTCTTTTTTTAGAGGTACTGTCTGAGACTTTTTTATTGGTTGTTCAGGAATTGCAAAATGGATTGTCTTCTTATTTTGGATTTCATTAGCTAATGTAGTTCGTTGTCCTGTTGATTGGTGATTCGCATGGATTACATGTGGCCAGTTTTTTTCTAGGGGATGATTTTCATCCTGTATTTGTGAATGCGATTCCCAGTTTGCCGTTTGTTCAGGGTGATTGATATTAGAACATTGTAAGCGATGCTGTAAGTACTCGTCTACTGCTGCTTTAATTTCCTCAGCTCGTTCAGAGATGTAGTGTCGATCAGAGCTCACACTGAAAGATGATTTTGTAAGTGATGATGATGAGGAAGCAGCTGTGACAAGGTGTGACTGCTGATTTTTAGAGGTGGAAGCGGTATTCACTCTGGTCTCTTCAGCTTCTTCAGATAAAGCGATCAATGCGTTCAAAGGTGAGTGTGAGGGTGGATGAGGTAATCGTGTCTGAGTCGCAGAAGTAGCTGTCAGAGTGTCGCCTGAGGATTTGGTATCTGGTTTTGGAGCATGAATCATACTAGCTGCTGTTGGTACTTGAAGCCCATTTGGTATCGCACTGGTTTGAGTTATTGTTTCTGCTTGTTGAGTAATGGAACTCGCTTGAATGTGTATAGGAGCTTTCTTTTGGATGGTATCATTCATCACTAGGCGTGCTTTCGCTTTCGTCATTCGTCTTGATTTTTGTATTGTATGACGTGATCTTGCAATGAGAAGTCTTGTAGGAGGGCCCTGCTGTGCTTGTTTTTTAAAGACATCGTAAGTCGCTGAGGTCATCGGTTGTGGGCTTATGAGTGTTTTGTCAACGCTAATCCATGATGCATTCGGATCGTGGTTGGTGAGATTAATACTCTCCACCGGCCGAATGATTCCAGGTATTACAGGAACTGCAGTTTCTTGGATTTCATCCTCAATTAGAATTGCTTGTGAATGCACATCCTCTTTGTTATTGTTTGGTTTAGGCTGATTCATATAGGGGTGGAATTGTATCCACGTTGCAATTTTTTCAATTTGCTTTGATTGATGATTGATTTTTTGTTCAAGTGATTCGAACATTTTGTATAAGCTTTTAATCGTAGTGTTTACCGCTGTGAGGGTGATCTCCAAGAGGCCGTTACTGGTAGAGATTGACGAAGTTGTTGGACGTTCAGGAGAAATTAAACGTCGTCGTGGAGTAGGTTGAATAAAAGAGGCTACTGAAGAAACACTAGAGTCTATTGAACACGGAGCTCGGTAATCCTGTGTATTTGACACCACAGATGAGTTCTGAATCATATTGGTAGCACATGGTAGTGTGTTGAGAAACACTTCATTATGGTCTTCTTCTTCGGCCACAGACGGTAAAGGTGCATGTTGTTTTAAATTAATGATCGGAGATTTAATAGTTTGCAGAATGGTGTTGTCCGACACGCACTGTTCCTCATTTTGCAAAGGCAGAGATTGTAATGGCTGTGCGTGCTTTGAGATTAGGGAGGTATTATTTAAAGTCTTTTGTAACGGCTCCAAGGCCGAAACAGAGGCCTGAGCATGACTTGTAGACTGCGCACAGTAAGAACGAATGTCCTGCTTCGATAAAGATGTTTTGGGCGCTGGTGTAAGTGTTGTGCTTTGTCGAGTGGCCATGCGTTTGGCTTGGTCAGTAATTTTGGAAATATTATTTGCAGGAGTAAGTGGTAAGTCAAGTACCTCGGGCATATTTGTTTTCAAAGTATATGAACGCATAAAGAGAAAATCGGCTTCAAAAGCAGCAGGGCCAAGTGGTGGTTTTCTTAAAGCTACGTGTGTGATGATACTGCTAGTCACAGATGTTGTATATCATGATTGACAAAGCAAACAGAACATAACCTTATAATGTGCCAAACTTAAATAAACAAAGCAAATAAAATTTGTTTAAAATGAGAATAAAAAATGAGTAAATTAGATTAAATTAAGCACAAAATATATCGCCGCGCCGTCGCGGCTTCGCGGCTAAGCGGCCAAGCGGTACTTGCACGGTACTTGGTACGGTGTGCGCGCGCGATGCGCGCGGGAGCTTGAATAAATACACGCCTCCAAAGGGGTGTGTGAAAGGTTGTTGCACAGCCTAAACAAACAAAATAAAATAGCTGTGAGAAGCTTGGTTCATATAATAATGTCTTTTAGTCCATATATATGAGATGTTCACCTGCTGGTAACCGAAGTCCTTCTAAGATCCAAAGAGGAAAAATCCAAAGTGGAATGAGCAGCAGCAGACAGCGGCCAAGCGGTACTTGCACGGTACTTGGTACGGTGCGCGCGCGCGGTGCGCGCGGGAGCTTGAATAAATACACACCTCCAAAGGGGTGTGTGAAAGGTTGTTGCACAGCCTAAACAAACAAAATAAAATAGCTGTGAGAAGCTTGGTTCATATAATAATGTCTTTTAGTCCATATATATGAGATGTTCACCTGCTGGTAACCGAAGTCCTTCTAAGATCCAAAGAGGAAAAATCCAAAGTGGAATGAGCAGCAGCAGACAGCGGCCAAGCGGTACTTGCACGGTACTTGGTACGGTGCGCGCGCGCGGTGCGCGCGGGAGCTTGAATAAATACACGCCTCCAAAGGGGTGTGTGAAAGGTTGTTGCACAGCCTGCTGGTAACCGAAGTCCTTCTAAGATCCAAAGAGGAAAAATCCAAAGTGGAATGAGCAGCAGCAGACAGCGGCCAAGCGGTACTTGCACGGTACTTGGTACAATTTTCCACGCTCCACAATAGGCCACACCTGATTACATCTTGTGCACAGGATGAGTTCTGCTGGAAGGTGCACACAAACTCAAGTAAAGTGAGACACAAAGATTTGGAGCTGCAACAATTGGTGCATGCTCATATTATGTTATTTTTATGAAAAGTATTTTCTGTGTAAAACGACGGTAAGTATTGACAGTCAAGTGTGACTAGTCATGATGGAGGATGTTACTCTGCTCATGCATCTGTGCAAACAGATGCTAAAACACACACCCAAGAATAAGCAATATAGTGCAGAATGGGTTAACGGCACGGCAGATAAAATGTCCATGCTATGGCCACAAGGGGGATCACTGTCAAAGCAGTTTTACAACACATGACCACATACCTGCACGCAGCGTACACTGGAAAGAAGATAGAAAAAAGATTAGCTAGCTTAGAGCTTTGGAAAATGTACCTGGAGGAACGGGAAGACCCGCCTCCTGAATACTGGATGCTTAACCTATGTAAAGAGGGGGTGTTGAACTTTCCTATCCCACTACTATGGCTGAAGTAAATGGCGATAGTATGAAAGACGAGAGAGCAATCCATTAAGGGAGCTTAAAGTAAACCGACGCATGAGCCACCTGCGTATAGTTGTGATGAAGGTCCAGAATAAACACCAGAAAGGGATCTGATCTCTAAAGTTCCACGGGACAAAGAGAGAAGTGAACGACTGAACATGACTCTAGATATAGAACGAGAAATTAAGAGATGGAAAGGACAAAAGGATAAAGCTGACGAGATATGGCTCATACAGAATGAATGGATGGGAGGTCAGATACTGCTCAAACTTGATGGGAATAGCATTGAGGAAGTTGGGCAAGGGGAATTTCAAGATGAGCAAGATAAAAAAGGACAGAGAAAGAGAGAAACGATTGAAGGAAGACGATGCTAAAAAGAAGAGTAGACTAAGACGAGAGCAACTGTATCAAGAACAACAGTTAAGAAAAGAGGAAAGGGCGGAACAGCAAAGAATATATGATAACAGGCAGTGATCAATCGAAGAATGAGATAGTCTAGAAAAGAGAAGATAAGAAGAGGAAGAACAGAATTTAAGAGACAAAAGAATGCAAAGACACAGAGATGATGAGGTGCATAGGGCAAATGAAAGAAGGGAAGCGAAAAGGCAGGAAGAGGAAAGGATTAGGGAGAAAGCAAAGAACAAAGAGAATTTGATGAGGAAATGGAACGAAAGAGAAGACAGAGCACGCGATATTGATCGCATTGAAAGAGAGCTAATGGAACCAAATCCAGTAGTAGCACGGGAGGACATACCCAAGTTCCTCCCGTTGCACGATTCTATGCCAGGACCCTCTTGAGTAAATCTAGAGGAGAATTTTGAAAAAGCCTACCAAGAGATGAGGGCAAAGGGTGAATCGAGAAATAGAGGAAAAGACCATCGATCTGAAACTGCCCAATCGCGAGGCAAGGATGGAGGCCTGTTCAGACTCGAGCATAGAGCGCTGTCTTTGGACGGGCTTACACTAAATAAAGAAGGAGGATAGTCACATGAGTTGGGGATAAGATATATCAGACGAAGAAAAACCTTCCGTGGGGAGGAGGGTGGTGCGTGTGGTCCTGAGGGGTGTTTTCAGACAGACAAGGAAGTGAGATGGTCAGATTTGGGCCTACCTAAAGAAAGAACGCCATAGCCTATGGCACAGTCAGAGTGACCTAAAAGGCGACCTCTTAGTGAGAGGGGGGATTTGCCACCTTATGTGAGCAGGCTGCCGTCATTACCAGGAAGAAGGCTATGAGGAAGCATTGTCCCTGCTATGAACAGGCTGACGATGGGAGACGATTGTGATTTTGGGATTTCGCAGTTTCCCTTGTTAGAAAAAGGAAGGGCCAGACCGCAGTATATCCTGTGGCCCCAGATGGATAAGGATAATCTAAGGTGTAAGCTCCTGAGTTCGACTTCAGGTGCGGGGAAATGGATCTAAGAATTGGAAGAAATGACAGGAGGAAACATGTTAGCTATAGGGGACATTAAGGGTCTTCTAGCAGCTATCCTTGGGGAAAGGGCTGATGACATTTGGACGAGAGCAAGATATGCAAGTGTCACAGCACAGAACACAACGCACAACAGAGCGCTGTTTAATAATTGTAGAGCGGCAGTCTGGAAAGCAGTTAGAGTACAATATCTTGATATGTTGGATATGGGTGCTATAATGGCATGAAAGATGCAGGAAGGTGACGATCCGCTTCGCTTATATTCTGAATTTTCGAGAGCAGTGGTCTTTGGAAACCTGAGAGCTGTAGGGAAATCTATACCTGTATTCTATTATATATTATATCAGGGGTTGCCAGACCAGGTACAGAGACAGCTCAAGAAGTTGGTTGGTATGGAGGCAAAGTCATGGCCAGAAATACAGCTCACTATCGCACACCATTGTTGATTGTTGCAAGAAAATAATCGAAAGAGAGAAGATGCTAGGAAAATTGAAGAAGCTAAGTTAGTGCAGAATAAACTGTCAAAATATGCTATAGAAGGGGCCTGGCTGAATAGTGGAGAAAGGCCAGGATCACAGCAAGTATCAGGAATTCTGCAGGTGAATAACCAACGGCAGTCGGATCAAGGAGGGAACAGATTTATGGCTAGAGGCAGAGGAGGCTTCTGCAGAAGAGGAGGCTTTCAAAATAATCAGGGAAACTTTGAGAATAACCAAGGTGGGTTTCAGAATATGCAGAATGATAATCAAGGCATGAAGGGAGGGCAAGTTAGGAGATTCCCTCCTGTATGTTGGACTTGTGGGATGACAGGGGACATCGCGCAAACATGTGAGAGCCAAGGATATGTGTAAAATGGGCAATTCTCAAGAGGGGGGTGACAGCTTATCCTCCAGCATATAGCCCACAAAATAGGGATGGGTTTGCCCAAGATCAGACAGTGTATCAGGCACAGGTACCGCAAACACGACAGTCTTTGCAACCACAGGAAACACCATTGAATCCGCTGCAAGGGCAGTCACAGCACGCACCGTCACAAACTATAACAGTACATCTGCTTTACAGACCTCTTGGCCCTCTGTCCTCTTTTGAGGAAGATGTATCGCTACTTCTCACAGCCAACTCTAAGCCAGGCTCACATATCTTGCTCTTAGGAGATTTTCGCCTAGGTCTCTATGACACTAAAGTTTCCCAACCTACCCACAACAATGTTAGACAGTTAGACTGGATCACAGATACTAACTGTAACAACAACATCTTATCCAACCAGCCTCGACGGATCATCATGCCATCCTCTTTACCCTGCAAAAAAGCAACAACTATGAAGCTGACAAACTATTGCCACCTCCTAGACTAGCTAGAAATATGCAGAATGTAACAGCTCAAAAGCTACTCCCATTTCTTCAACCCCTCACTAACTCTCCTACCTCTAATGAACCAAATGATGACCCTACGCACCTTGTGGGCCTCTAAAATGCGTCTATACTGGACGCCATTAACAAGATCGCTCCTTAAAAACTGCATAAAGCCAAACCTCGATCCCACATGAACACATGGTTCACCCCTCACCTAAGATCGTTACGCAAAAACAAAAGAGCTGCTGAAACCCTTTGTAGAAACCTCCCCTCTACTTCCAATAAAGAAAACTTTATAATAGCTTCCTCCACTTACAAGTCTGAAATCTTCTTAGCAAAATACGAGTCTTACAATGACCAGATCCTTAAGGCTAAATCTAACACTAAAGAATTATTTAACATACTTAAAGAGCTTGAATCACCTACGGGACCACCAGAGACATGCTCTAAAGACGCCTGTGTCATAACATTCAAAAAGTGCTCTCCAACAAGATTGATCTTCTACAAAAGAAAATTGAGACAAAAAAGCCAGCATAGCCAACAACTCACCCCAACCCACAACCCAAGCTCCCCCACTAAAGGAAACAGACCTGTTCAAATTCTCCACCCTAAGCATCAAGGAAGTTGAGGATATAATCTTAAGCCTAAAACCATCCAGATGTATGGGTGATGTCTGCCCAGCATCAATTATTAAAGAAACAGCAAAGGAACTCACACCTTTCATTACCTCACTAATAAATGGCTCATTTACAAATAATACAGTACTGACCAACCTCAAGGACACTTGAGGCCTGCCTCTTCTCAAGAAACCCACCCTATACCCAAACACCCCAACCAACTACAGGCCAATAACTACAGTGTCTTTCCTCCTCAAGAGTATTGACAGAGCGGCCTACTTACAGATTCAGCACCACCTGGAAAGTAAAAACATATTGGGGTTACGCCAATCGGGTTTCCGTCCGAAGCATGGCACTGAAACAGCTCTGATAGATCTAGTAACCCCAATAGAAACCATAAGAGACAATGGCAACCTTGCCCTCCTTCTATTACTAGATCTATCAGCAGCCCTCGACTTAGTGGACCAAAAGACCCTTTGCAGCCATCACTCCTATGCAGCCCACTTTTCCAGTGACGCTAACACCTGAATACAGTCTTTACTCAACAATAGAACTGCAAGAGTATTTGCCCGACAGCATCTGCCTTACCTGTCTCTGTCATTTGCGGGGTACCACAAGGCTCATGTGTCTCCCCTACACTTTATAATATATTTACAAAGCCTCTATTCAATGACTTAGACCTCATGGGTGTCTCATATACCAACTACACTGATGACACCCAAATTCTTATCCCCATCTCAGGAAACTACTCAACAGACTCCAAATGACTTAACAACATTTACCTCATTATCCAAGCTTGGATGGCGAAACACGGACTTTGCTTAAATGACGACAAGACTGAGCTACTACTCATAGGGACTCAAGCCCGACTTAACAGACTCGACTTTCAGTTTAACTCCTTCAACATTGACAGCAACAACATCAAGGTCTCGAAGGACGTTAAAACCTTAGGTATCTACATCGACTCAACCCTATCCTTATCCAGACAAATTAACGCTACCGCTTCCACCATTGCATACACCTGTAAACTCATCAACATTACAGTTAGTATCTGGGATCCAGTCTGTCTACCTTTGTTGTGGGTAGGTTGGGAAACTCGTTGAGTAAAGCCTAATTCAGTGATACTGTTACTGATAGCTAGGGCACTGTCACTGTCACGGGTGGGAATCCTTTTACAGGCATGAGAATAAGTATGTACCCACAATATGACAGCTCACAGGGTGACTTGATGTGTTCAGTGCTATCGGTGACGCCCAATCCTTAAGAGGAAACGAGAGTTGGCATTACCATAGGAGGCAAATCCTTTTCTTTTTTAGTAGACACGGGCAACTCGCTCATGTATATGAGAGGGAACATTTTCGATATCAGGAAATGCCATGAATGCTCAGGGGTTGTCTGGAGCTACAAGTAGAGTTCCTTTTACAGATAAATTGCCAGTCTCTATAGGAGTGTATGATATGTCTGTCCCATTATTGTATTCAAGACAGACACCAGTTAATATACTGGGCAGAGATTTAGGGGGTAATTCATAGAATTCAGCGCACAAGTGGTGCACGCGGCTGGCACACAGTGTGCGCGTGCGAATCCCTGCGCCATCCGCGTGCGCCAAAATACATTTCCACGCACAGCGCATTCATGGATTCCAGCCACCAAAACCAGCCGTGGCGCACAGTGGCGCAGCGACCCTGCAGTAGCGCCAGTTCCGCCCCCAAGAACGCCCCTTGCGCAGGGAAAAGCCATCAAAATCCCCAATCCAGCGCAACGGGCTGCGCTAACCCTGTACCAGCACGGCAAGCGGGCTACGTGTATCACTGGGGTGCGCGGGAAGTACCTCACGTCATTTCAGCTGGGTACGTGTATTTCAGGGGTGCGCTGGAAGTTCCACACGCGATTCCATCAGGGTACGTGTACATCAGGGGTGCGCGGGAAGTTTCACACGTGAATTCAGCAGGGTACGTGTATATCAGGGGTGCGCGGGAAGTTCCACACGCGAATGTCCTGGGTACATGTATTTGGGGGTGCGCGGGAAGTTTCACACGCGATATCAGCAGGGCTACATGTATCTTGGGGTGCGCGGGAAGTTTCACATGCGATATCAGCAGGGTACGTGTATTCCAGGGGTGCGCTGGAAGTTCCACACGCGAATGTCCTGGGTACGTGTATCTTGGGGTGCGCGGGAGGTTTCACACGTGAATTCAGCAGGGTATGTGTATTTCACGGGTGTGCTGGAAGTTCCACACGCAAATGTCCTGGGTACGTGTATCTTGGGGTGCGCGGGAAGTTTCACACACGATATCAGCAGGGTACGTGTATTTCAGGGGTTCCGTGGAGTACTACACGTGAATTGGCCGTGTGGGTCCTCCCAGGTGTTCGCTCCACAACCTCCACGGCCCCTGCAGGCAGCCAACACCACGGGGGACTAGCCTGCACCCCCACTCATGTCCCCCTGCACCCCCACCCCCCAGCACTGTGGTGCACCCTCCACCAGGCTCCCACTCATGTTCCCCTGCACCCCCACCCCCCAGCACTGTGGGGCACCCTCCACCAGGCCCCCACTCATGTCTCCCATCACCCCCACCCCCCAGCACTGTGGTGCACCCTCCACCAGGCCCCAACTCATGTTCCCCTGCACCCCCACCCCCCAGCACTCTGAGGCACCTGCCAGCAGGCCCCCACTCATGTCCAACTCATGTCCCCCTGCACCCCCACCCCCCAGCACTGTGGTGCACCCTCCACCAGGCCCCCACTCATGTCTCCCATCACCCCCACCCCCCAGCACTGTGGGGCACCCTCCACCAGGCCCCAACTAATGTTCCCCTGCACCCCCATCCCCAGCACTGTGGGGCACCTGCCAGCAGGCCCCCACTCATGTCCAACTCATGTTCCCCTGCACCCCCACACCCCAGCACTGTGGTGCACCCTCCACTAGGCCTCCACTCATGTCTCCCATCGCCCCACCCACCAGCACTGTGGGGCACCCTCCACCAGGCCCCAACTCATGTTCCCCAGCCAGCATGTCATCACAATCTAGATCCCTGGTCCCTATGGTCAGCCTCCAAATGCAAAACACCCACCCGAGTATTGCATCCACCCACTTAGAAATGGCAATAACATGATAGAACCCCAATTGCAAGTTTGGAAACAAACACATGTCCCTCACATACACCCAATGGGTGTCAGTGAATCTCAAAACCCATATCATGATATGCATGAAACCAATGAGATGATACTACACATTGAAGTTTGAACAAAAAATATTTATTAAAGGAAACATAAATTGAATCAAAAATAAACAAACAGAAATGGGAATGTAAAAAAATAAAAAGAAGCATGTCCATGAAAAAATGTAAAACCAAAAATCATAATCCAAAGGAATGGTGTCATAAACCAAAGGAAACCTAACACTAACTACAGAACTATGTACAAGGGCCGCGGGCTGGTCCGACGGCTCACTTTTGGATGTCCCGGGCCAGGGCATCATCGAACTCCTGCTCAATGTCCCGGAGGTGGTCCTCCTCCATGGCCCCGAGGGTCCGCAGGGCCATCGACGTGTCCAACTCCAACCCCCTGCGGATTGCCTCGAGGCACTCGGCCCGCCTCAGGGCCCTCCGCATGGAGTTCTCCGCCCTGACCATCGTGAGCCGTGCCTCTTCCGCCCGCTGCCGCTCCGCATCTATGGCGTGGCCCAACCGCTGCCACACAGAAGACACTTTCTGTCCTGGATCCTCCTGCCCTCTGGCCGATGCCTGCCCCTCCGATGTCGAAGGCCCCGAGCCTCCGCTGTCTGAGGTGCAGTCGTTGATGTGGCCACCCCTGCTGGACGTCCGACTCCCGACTGTGGCAGGGATGCCTCCTCCACCAGCCTGGCCGCACCGTCAGAGGCAGCTCCACAGGGCAACCAGGTGACTGATGGGTGGGAAGATGGCACGGAGGGCGACTGGCGCATAGGGGGTTCAGTTGAGGAGGGGGTCGTAGCAAGCCCCATCAAACGGAGGAATCCGGCCTGGGTGACCTGTCCCAGTAGGCCGACGTGGTCAACGAGCCATTCGAGATGACGTGCAGTCTGCTCATGAAAAGACTGCAGGTCACCTCGCATGGCCCGTTGACGCAACGCCACACCAGTCAGGACAGGCTCAACCCGGACCCGGATAGCCACGTCCGCAGGCAGAGGAAGGCCAGTTGTCGTGAGCTCATCCCCTGCCTGAAAACGGTCTGGACGTAGGCATCTCTGCTGGTGCAAGATGATGCAGGGACAGGATCAGGGACAGGATTGTACACAGGCACCTCCGCGGCGGCCTGTGCTGCCTTCTGTCCC
Source organism: Ambystoma mexicanum (assembly GCF_040938575.1). Taxonomy (NCBI): domain Eukaryota; kingdom Metazoa; phylum Chordata; class Amphibia; order Caudata; family Ambystomatidae; genus Ambystoma; species Ambystoma mexicanum. The sequence goes on along the minus strand of NC_090924.1, from coordinate 680,253,108 downwards.
TGGTCCTGCACTGCACCACTAGCACCAGTGGAATCCCCACCTCCAGACCCCGTCTCTGTTGCTTGCACGGCCTCCTCCTCCACCAAACCCCCCACCAACCTGGATGTCTCCGTGCCATCTTCCCCCGTTGGGCCCTGTGGGGTCCCAGCTGCTCCTTCTGCTGCCGAGGAGTCCAACTCCAACCTCTGCCTCTTGGACCTCCCCCCGGCAGCTGCGGCCTGGGACGCGGCACCGGACTCCTCACTCCCCGACGAGATCACAACCTGGGAGGGAAGCCGGGCCTTGCGTCTCCGGCTGGCGGTGGGATCCCCGCCGCTGTGCTCCACTGCACCTTCTCCGCCCTATTCATCAGTTGACGCTGCAGACAGGGAGAAATAAAACACAGGCATCAGGGCACTGTACAATGGACACATACACACATGACAGTTGTACATGAGTGGCATTGGCAAACCTCAGACATGCCATCACAATCCCCAACGCACATGTCATTTCAACTCGCACACATGAGCCATACCACAGCCATATCGCAACTGCCAGCACCATCCATACACATAGAACAGCATGAGCAGGCAAAGCTGAGCCAGACATCACATGCAACACAGGAAGTGCACTACACATGTACACACACCACCACACTTGCATGCATGTGTACACCTCTGCCAAGTGTCGCAGTGTTCAGATGGGCATCCATGTCACATCTGCCAATCAGGCTTCCACATCCCGCTGTCACATGCATCCATGTTGCATCACTGTTGCACCCTTGTCAAATACACACAAATGCACATGTACACAGTGCTGATACATGCAGCTGAAAACAACATACATGTGTGACATCACAAACATGTCTACTTACATACACATTCATCCAAACATGTGTGCCCACACAACTGCATTTGGCATGCAAGCCTACACACACAAGCACCATCCATGTCTCACACATTACAGCCCTCGCATGTGTTAGCCTCACGGCCCTGTACACCCCCACCCATACTCAACCCCATACAAACAGATGTGCAACCTGCACACTACTGAAACATCACCACACGCACAGCTCACAATCAGGATGCATGTACACTTACCGCTCGACTCCAGACGGGTCTGCCTCTCAAGGACCTGGACGTGGAGCGCTGGGGATATGCGTTCCAGGACCCTCATCTGATCTTCCGACAAGTGGCCCCGGCGCCCCTTAGCATCCGCTGCCTTCAAGAGGCGCCGGCCCTTGTTCAGGGTCCTGGACCTGAAGTCCTCCCAGCGCTTCTTGACATGTTGGAAGTCGCGGACTGCCACCCCCTCCGCGTTGATGGCAGTCACGATGTCCGTCCAGATCCGAGTCCGTCCTTCCTTGTCGGCGCGGGAACTTCCGAAGAGGGCATCATACTGCCCCAGGACTTGCTCCACCAGGACACCAACTTCCCTGGCACTGAAGCTGGTGCCCCTCTGCCTCTCTTGCCGGGGGTTGTCAGTGGTGCCAGATGTTGCAGTGCCCGACATGACAACCCCAGAGGCAGGAGTGGGTGGGCAACTGGGTCCTGGGGCTGGGCTGTGGAGCGATGGAATCCCAGTCGGGAGTCTTCGGTTCCAGCAGGGGTGGTCACAGCAACAGCATCCCTGGCTGATGTGCAGGCAGCAAATGGCAGGGCACGTGGGCAGCAGGCAGTCAGGCAGCAGCAGATGGCAGGTGGGAGTGTGCTCAGGGCTCTGGGGGGCAGTAATTCGGCCTTCTGGGCAGGAGCGTGGTCTTCCGTGTGCTTACGCGTGGCCAGCTTGATACGGAGTGATTTGGCACGTGAAAATTCTGCACGTCAGCGTGTAATTCGAGGAAAGGCCCTTAGCGCGTAAGCGCGTCTGCACGCATACGTAATTTCATTGGACAGAAGACCCCTCAAGCGCAAGCGCCCCTGTGACGTGACGCGCGCAGGCGTGCATGGGCATTTCAGCGCGCGTGAAAAACTGCACGTCCGCGTGTAATCCGAGGAAAGCGGCCATGCGCGTAAGTGACATGACGCGGGCGTTTCCCTCAGCACGGGTTAAAGGTGAGCGGGCCCAGCAGTTCGCTGTGCGTGCCTTTCGTGGAGACCGGCGTGTGTTGCTGCTTCCTGTTGTTTCGCGCGCCATCACAACTTCACAGCTATCAAGGACGTATCTCTTCTTTTGGCGGGGGTATTGGCTACGCGTGTTTTTCTGCATCGCGCTAGTCAGACGGTGAGTCGCACACGCTCTTTTTCCCACTGCGGGTGTCTCTGTGTATCGCACCCATTTTCGATGTCATAGTAGCCTGCGTGTCCCACGCGTACGCGTTATTCGTGTTACTGGGTGCCACCGCATACTGCGGGAGGTTGAATCCATGCACGTAGGCTGCAGGGTTGCGTGCATGGTTTTACTGCAGTTTTGGGGTGCCTGAGCGTTGCATGACCCGTCACTACATCACCGGGGTCACATACAGCCTTGCAGGTGCAGGGGGGCTGTTAACATCTTGCTTCCCACCCCCTTCACCCCAATTGCCCAGGAATTGTGGTACACCTCCCATTGGCACCACTCCATCTGTGCCGGCACTACTACATCTGTGCCATGGTTGGGAGGCCACCAAAGGTGAGGGGCGCCTCAGCTGGGCGTCCTCCTCGTGGCGGGCGTGGTCGGGGACGTGGCCGTGGTGACCAGGGAGTAGGGGGACTCCAGGGTGTCCAGGGCGTCCACAGAGGGGGAAGAGGCAGGGGTGCGCCACTTGAGCACAATGTTGTGCCATGTGTCGGTGCAGTCATGCCACCACCCCCTGTGGTTCTGGGGGATGCAGCTTCTGCATCTGGCACTGGCGCCCGTGTGACCCGGCAGTCTGTTCCATCGACTGCCATGGGCCCAAGGGTAGTGGTAGCTGCAGGTGCAGCTGTGGACACCGCCACCCAGGCTCAGGGTCTGCCAGCGCAGGGTGCGTTGGCACTTGAGGAGCCCTTGGTAGATCTCCAACAGGCCAGGAGGGAAACCATAGGGGCAGGCCGGGCTGTTCAGACCAAGACACGTGTCCCTGGGGCAGTCATGTCATCTGCTGCCCCGAACAGCCAGGTGTTGGCAAGTGCAGGGGCAGATGCACCAAACAACACCCCGGTTGTGAGTCTGCCAACCAGGACTGTTGCGGTCAATGACCCTGCCACAGCTGATGTTGCTGCGCAGGGTCCATTAGAGGGCACCCAGCTGCCACTGACACAAGTCAGGCCTTTGGTCGTCCCTCCACCTGCCACTCCCTCGGCTCAATCCACCGAACCCACTGGCCATACTGGTCAGGGCGGCATTAGCCAGCCAGGGTCTGCGCCACAGTCCAAGAGGAGGAAGGTTGCACCTGCAGCACAGGCTGGGACCCCACACACAGCCACGACCTCCTGCACATCGAGGAAGAAGCCTTTCTGCAAGCAGGAACTGGACTTCCTCGTGGACTACGTGCGGGGCCACAGCCGTGACATGCTAGTGGGTGCCAATAGTCAGACTACGGCTGCCCAACGTGACACCCACTGGAAGCATGTTGCGGAACATGTCAGTTCATTCAGCCACGAGGTGCGCACGGCGCAAGAGTGCAAAAAGCGTTGGAATGACATCAAACGCAGCACTAAGGCTAAGCGTGCCTCTAATTACAACTTGACTCTGGTGACTGGCGGTGGGCCTGCACCAGAGGAGGAAGTGCTCACTCCGCATGAGGCACTCGTTGCGGAGTTCATACCACCTGAATTGGTCAAAGGAGTGGGAGAGATGCTGGACTTTGATGCCCAGTCCAGTGAGTGTTGATGCGTGTTTGTTGAGGATGTGTGTTTTTCACTTGTGGGATGTGTTGTGCATGATTGCCACTACATGTGACGTGTACATGGTTCTGATGTGTAAGTAATGCAATGCTTCCGTGATGCATGTCTCCTCTGCCTGCATGCGGGGACTCCATGTAGGCATGCTCCCTTGCCCCTCCTCCGCCACTCTGCACCCCAGTTCCACCTTTGCACTGGTCTTCTTCAATCTTGCCAATGTGTACTTTCTTGTTCATGCGTCCTGTGTAGATGCTAACTTCCAGCGTAGAATCTGCCAGACATATGCCGTGTGGTACAGCCTTAGTACTTGATGCAGGGTATCTCACTTGTACTGTGCATAGGTCAGATGTCCCGCAGGGACATGAGTGCCCATTCATGCTCCATGTGCATTGCATGCATGCCCCTATGTGTCCTTAACTGGATGATCACTGTAATACAAGTCCTTGGTTGCATACATTGCCTGGCATCTCATCAGCCTTCCCATGTCAACTGTGGCTCAGTCCTGCGTTGCACACATGTTTAGGGTCTGACAATCTGTGTGGCTCACAGGCCTCAGTCTGTTCAATGGCCAATGACTCTGTCCAACTGTTGTTGTGTCTTCTTCACACATGGGCGGCATCCAGAGTTTTCATCATGTGTCCTGCTTACTGTCCCAGCATCATTTGCAGTGTTGTCACTTGAATCACATTAAGCTGTTGATGCCAGTCAACACTGCCTGCCAATACACAGGTGTATGGTCAGCCTTTTGATACCATGCTAGGCATCCCTGCTTTGGTACTGGGGTGGAGGGGTGCTTGGCTTCTAGATATGGTACACATTGAATGCACAATGCACGTGATGTCTGAATTTGACATTGCACTGCCTTCACATTTCCTGGCACATACCATGGAGTCCTTGTACATGTAGGTAGTGAGTGGCGAACACATTTTCTGCACTGCATAGACTCACTTCCATGGAAACTGCCACCTTTCAACAGGTCTGATCACAGAAGCAATTCAAAGTTGACCCAGCATGCATGCCAGGTTATATGTTGTGTGTCACATGTCTGCCTGATGCGTTTGCTGTCGGTGTGTGTGTGTGTTGTGTGCTTCTGACATGTGTAGTGACCTTTTTTCTCTCTATTTTTCAGGTGATGACGCAATGGAGGCGGAGGATGGTGTTGTCATGCCAGACACAGGGTTGTTACCACTACATCAACCCGGCACTAGTGGGGGTCGTGGGGTGGTAGGCCACGAAAACCCCCAAGTGCTACAGTCCATCTTGTCTCTGGCTGCCTATGAGTCGAGCCTTGATGACGACTCTGACGTCCATGTTGAGTTGGATGAGCATCAAGTCCATGTGTCAGGGGTGAGTGATTCTGATGTGGACACTCCTCTGTCCGCGACACCTGCACTGAGGGATCAGACAGTCTTGGTTCCTCCACCCGTGGTGGATCGGGACGCAGGGTCACCCTCCACACCAGTCACTGATGTGCCTGGGACATCACGTCGACGGGGGCATGTAGTCGTGCAGCCGTGGGCGGTGCCAACACAGCGAGGACCCCCGGTCCTTGGGTCCCGCAGGGGTCAAGCCCGGCAACGCGGTCGCCGCGCGCAACTGCAGTATACTGAGTGGGAACAAGACATGACTGCCAATTCTGAAAGGCAGGGGGCAGCAATGGAGAACATTGCTGAGAGCATGGAGCGTGTGGCCCGATCTGTGCTCCCCCCTGCTAGGCAGGTGCTTCTCCAGCAGCAGGCGGCATGGTCCACGGCCCGCTCGCTCAGGCTGGGCATGGTGGCCTCAGACAGGGCACGCCAGGCTGAAATGTCGTCTCTGCATCAAGCAATTGCTGCTCACGCAGAGGCGCACATGGATGCCCTGAGGGAGGAGTATGCTTCCCTCAAATCCACTCTGGGTGTCCTTATGATGTCCCAGAGGCAGCGGGCAGAGGAGAGGTTTGCACAGCTTGAGCGTACCATCTCGGCTGAGCTACAGGCTTGCCGGGAGGTGCAGCGGTTGTCCAGCCAGGCCTTGCAGGAGGAACTCCGTGTTACACATGCTACCTTGCAAGAGGAAGCACGTGTATCACGTGAGGTTCTGCATGCAGACCTACGTCACATCGCCACACAGAACCAGGCTCACCCGTCCGGCAGACTTGCTGCCGACGAGGGGCAAGCTGCGGCTAGGCGTGGCCAGGCTACTGTGCCACGTCCTCCTTTACAGGATGAGCCAGACTCAGACGACCATCTATCTCCCACATAGGTCGGGCTGTGCAGGCGTTGAGCCCATGGAGGTTTTTTTTTTGGCTCAGCATCATCGCATGTGGATGTTGAGCAATACCCTATACCTCCCCCCTCCTGGGTGCCTCCCCTCCCCCCCTGGGTCGTATGTGGCCATTTTTGATTTTTCTTTTAGTTTAGTTAGTTAAGTTTCTGTTTGATAGTTAGTTTAATTAGGTAATGTAGGTTTTCCATAGTTAGTGTAATTAGTTAATATAAATGGCTTGTCTATTGTGCTTTAATGTGACGATGCGGTGCTTTGTGGCTTTTGAAGGCATCCACTGTGTGTTCCAGCTGGGCCCTTCAGGCTTGTCTTGTGTATGTGTTTGCTGCTTGGGGTCCTTGACTCACATATGCCACTCCTGCCTCCCTTATCCATGGGCTCGCAAGGATGGTTCGGTGTCACAACCTTTTACACAAGGGCTTTGGACTGTCATATCTGTGGCATGTCTGGTGCTGTGTGACTTGTTTTTACACCCCTAGTGGGGATGATTTTGGTGTTATTGTCCACTGTTCAGCTTTTGCTAGATGGAGTGTTTCATGATTAATGTGTACATTCATTGCTATGCATTGTGTAGTATGTTTCTTATCTTTAATGTACACATGCTTGTTGCAATTCATGCCGTAGATAGTGTTCCACACTTTGGATGTGAAAGACGGACTGATGGTGTGATTTCTGATGTGACTCTCTGACATGGTCAAGTAATGAGATGCCTGAAAAGACACACACAGATGACTTTGAAGCATTAATCATGTGTACCATGCCCTTTCTGCAGGGGGATGAGCCTCCAGAGCACCTTTGCCAGCAGACATGGCCCATTGGACGTCTGAATTCTGGACACGTTTGTTGGTGCCCACATGCACATGTGTGCACAAGCAGAGGCACAGGGATTGCAGACCTACATCCTAGAACTGCTGACGTGTTCCAAGGAACCCCAGGCAAGGTGAGCAGCACAGGGGGGCCACAACACAGCAAAGCTTGCACCAGGCGAGTTGCACATGCAGGCTTAGTCACAGCACTGAGGGTGAGCTTGGACGAATATTGGTGTTGAAGCACACAATGCAGCTCAGATGTGTTGGTGGACTGATGGCTGTTGATTGTAAGGTTGTCTGGGACACCTGCAGGGGCAGTGGCACATACCCTCCGGTACACCAAAGTCCATTGAGGCACTTGTATCAACCATGTAGCCTTCTGAGACATGGAAAGGGGCAGCTCACAGGGACATACAGCAAGGGACAAACTCGGGTGCAGTGCATTTCATTTCCATGTACATTTTGATAAATGCACTGCCAACTTTGTTTCGGTCATGGTGCTACACAACTTGCTCTGAAGTCATGGCTTGCTATATGGGTATGTCTGCTTACCCAGGGAACATTGCATGTTGTGTGAATTGTGACACATTGGTGTTCCATTTGCCACGCACCCACCGGCGGCTGACTTACTGCATTGACTGTGTATGACCCATCACAGGGGTAATGTTACATATGGGTACGAAGCATCTACACCAGATTGTCCGTTTGTAGAGTAGTTTGTTGCTATGGGGCATGTTTGGTGGTGTGTTTTTGTGTAATTGGCACGTACAGGTTGTTGACTGTGGCTCTCTTTGCAGCATTGCAGTGCTCCTGTAACCGGACCTGAGAGTGCGCAGGCGGGAGGCCAGCACTCAAAACCAGAGCTAAGTGTCTTGTTGTTTTTCTTTCAAACTGCTCTGCATAGGCTTGCTGGGGGGTGCACTAATGCATGGATGAATGTGTAATTCAATTTGGTATGTTTTTTTCCCCCTAATCACCCAGAATCCTATGCAATTTTGAACCCTGTACCCTCTACCCGGTGTTCCTGCTTCCCGTACCTATCCAAGCAACGTTCCCTAACCCTCTTTCCCAGCTGGGGTTGCGGATGCCTGTGTAAGCCCCAAACTTGCAGGCGCCAAAACCCTAGAGGGGGTGGTTGGTTCGTGCCACTCCTAAGCCTGGACTACAGAAGGCCATGACAATGATGTCCAAGTTTGTTTGGATTGTGTATGTGTTCGTGCAGGTAGTACATTTTCGTGCATTCCCTACTTTCATGTGTCATTCCTCTTCCCCTCTCCTGCCACTCATTCCAGTTATCCAGTGTGCCAACACCTGTCCCGACTGCATATCCCTGACCCTCCTTCCCCACCAGGGTCTCAGGGGCCTGTGTGAGTTTGACCTTGCAGGCACCCGGGACACGGTGGGGGTGGTTGTTTCGTGACACTCCCGCGCCTGTACACAGGACCTGTGACAGTACACATCCATTCATGGTGCATCGTTCTATGTTATGTACCACACATGGTTCACATCCTGTTGTGACATTGTTTTACTGTGCTACCTTGGTTGTTGCATCATTGTGGTAGTACTTGGCCTTTGTGAGGTACTGCTACGTCAAGTCATTTACTGGAGGGTGTTCTGGTTCGTTTTTCTGGCTTGGATTTTGTGATTTTGGAAATGAGTGTGGATTCTGAGGGTGCAGGCACCTTTTTACACACAAGGTGGGAGATGGTGACGAAGGGGAAAGGTGATCCTGTGGCCAGGTGGAATTGAGAGTTGAAGGCTCCATAACCCAGGTGCAGTTGTTCAGTGGGTCATGGTAATTTGTGAGGGAGGGGGGGGTTGTTGTTGATAGTTGCCTTGCCCTGCAGTATGATGGGAACCCTGACATTGTAATGGTGGTATCCTATGTACATGTTGTGTTCTGCTGATCAATGCCTGTTCATGTGTTGTGTTTACCTTTCAGGTGCAAGGGAATAGTTGTGGTTTGACATGTTGGGGTGTACACATGGTGAATGTTCACATGTGATGTGTAGAGAACACTGGTGGTCACTTGATTGCACATGCATATGTTGAGTGCATGTCCTTGCTGACCCACACACTTGCACTCTGATGCACTACATGTACAACCACCCTTGCATATCCACGTGTACACTGTTTGCCTTCTGGTGCCCACTGTGCCCCTGCAGCAAATGTTCTGTGACCAATTATGGATCCTGTACATGCCTAATTTGCTTTTTGATGTGGTGTGTCGCTTAGATGTGATGCTCAGGGTGTGCATCACACACAATGGCTGTTCACGGTGCTGTGCGCTGGGCAGTGTGTTGCAGGAGTAGGACACAGCACACAGAAGCTGCAGTGCTGAGTTTGCAATGCACAATGTGCATGTAGACAGGCATTCATTGTTATGTTACCTCTACAACTCTTGTAATGCATTTGGAAATGACTTATTTTGGGTGGGAGGTTGTTGGTCAGTCATTTCATCTGATTCCAGGTCAGGCATCATTGTCTGATGCCACTGTACATTTTGGACATGGCAATGTGTACCTTATTGTTACTGTGTTGGTGTATGGGTATTGCTTGCCATGTCATGTTGTGGTTTGGGAGAGTTTGAGTGACATAACAGTGATGGCCATGGCCTGTTTTGCAGGTGTCTGTGATTCACACCTTGCATGTCAGGGTCATCTGCTTCTCAAAGCAACTAGCTGGGGGTAGATATCTCTCCGCGGCAGGGCCCTCCCTCTGGAACAGCCTTCCTGCCTCACTGGAACTTGAGGAGAACCATCTCTGGTTCGGGAAGCACCTCAAGACCTTCCTCTTTGCTTCTGCTTTCTCTCTGCCTCTCCCTTGCTAAATTCTTCACTGGAACTGCACTGGATCTGCAACTGGGCCACTCTCACCGACCCAGCCACTCTCCACTTGCAATGCCTCCCTGGCAACCCCTGCACTGCGGGACTGTCTCTCTATCCCTGCAGCCCCCCCTTCCCAGCACTTGTCTGCACTTACTTTTGCAGTTGCCACCAGCTGGCCTATGTATTTGTTTTTTGGTCTAATAACCCTGTACTGCACTCCCCCCTCCCCTTCCCCTTGCACTTGCACTTTTCCCTTCCCCTTACCCATGCACTTGCACAATCTAAATGACACCTGGCCTAGTAGTACCATTGTCTGTCTTCCCTTGTTCCCCCCTCCCTGCCTCATCGCACCTTGAAATACTTGTGTATAGGCCATATCATGTCATGTCATATGTGTGCCTTTTGGTCACACAGGATAGCTTGTGTTTAAGTAGCTAGGGATGCAGACAATGTGGCACTTCCATGGCAACTATCTCAGGGTGGTAGGGTTGTGACAGTTGACTGTGTCTTTGTCATCATCGATTGTCACCTGGTATGTGCCAGGCCTGTGTGCACTCCGCAGGGGTGGGAGTTTAGGTGAAAAATGTGGCCACAAGCTAGGTCCGGGCTTCCTCGCCACGTGCCCTGTCCCCTCCCATGGGCAGCGCCTGTGCCTGTGGTTGGGGATGTGGGGGCACCACCATGTCCACCGGGACGCCCTGCCGTGTTGCAACATTGTGCAGGACACATGCTGCCACAATGATCCTGCACACTACTGGTGGTGCATAGAGTAGCTGCCCGCCAGAGCGGTCAAGGGAGCGGAAACGTGACTTGAGCACTCCGAATGTGCGCTCCACTATGGCCCTGGTTGCAATATGGGCAGCGTTGTATCTTACCTGGGGTGGTGTGGTGGGGTTCCGGATTGGTGTCATCATGTGGTTGCTCAGAGGGTAGGCACTGTCCCCTGGGGAGGTGTAAATGGTTGTGATTATTGGGGTTTGTTTATTTGTGTGTGTGTGTGTGACATGCATGCATGTGCAAGGGCATTTGTACTCACCTAGGAGCCAGGTGTTGCCATGCAGCCCAGCTTCCAGGGCCCGGCTCAGGGCAGACATTCTGTATATGAAACTGTCATAGGTGGAGCCAGGGTAGTTTGCATAGACAGAGGTGATGATTCCCTTTGCATCGCATACCACCTGTACATTGATGGAATGCCAGTGCTTGCGGTTTCGGTAGATGTGCTCAGTGGCCCTAGGTGGACGTAGGGCCACATGGGTGCAATTTATGGCACCGAGCACTTTGGGGAAGTGTGCCACCCTGAAAAAATCCAGGACAACGGCCTGCCTTTCTGCGGGTGTTCTGGACATGTTGAACTGAGGGCTGAGGGGCGCGCTGTCATGATTGCCAGTACCTGGTGTAGGCAGCGTGACTGCGTGGCCTGTGAGACCCCCCCACTATGGCAGTAGTCCGCTGAAATGACCCAGTGGCCAAAAAAATGCAGGACATTGAGCAGCTTCTCCAAGGGGCTCAATGCTTGGGAGCAAAGGGTGGGGGATGTAAGGTCATCTTCCCACTCCCTGACCAGGTCTAGGATGATGTGGGGTGGAAACCTATACCTGCCGTAGACCTGGTCGTCAGGCATCCCAAAAAGGCTTGTCCGTGGTGCGAAAATGCGTGCCCTGGCTATTCTCCTCCTCCTGCGGTGTCCCACGATCAGTGCTGCGACAAATGGGGCATTCATCGTAGCTGTATATACGTGTTTGTTGTTTGCGCGCACTTTTATACTGTGCGCGGGGACGCTTCCGCCTGCCTTCGTGTGGCGGACGCGTTGACGCCTGTGTGCGTCTTTTGCCGTACGCGGGTTTCCCGTATTCAAATCCATGAATACGGGTTGTTGGCATGCGTGTGGGCGTTCCGTGTAGTTCCCTGCAGTACTTCCCCAGTTACGCCTTCTTTTTCACGCGTTATTCCCCATTCCGCATGTTACGCCCACTGTTCCGCCCACTTTGGTTGTGTGCGCCGCGCTATGTGCGCTTTTGCTGTGCGCGTAGCGCACGCCGTGTGTGCCTGCGTGCGCCATGGCAGGATTGGGCGCACGGACAGTGGGAAACACGCGCAGCATCTTCCTTGAAGCGCACACGTTCGCATGCGCTGCGTTTC